>NC_089505.1:284287858-285537858 GCF_036850995.1 Saccopteryx leptura | reverse complement strand
CCCAAGCCCCAATGTGCCACGCTGTCTGCCCACTAGGCTTAGAACCCTTTCAGGGAAGCCTCTGCTGTCCGGAGGGCCTTGTTAAGCATGTGAAAAGGCATTTGGCCTTTCTCACCATTACGACTTGTCATCAGCTTCACTCAAACTGGCACAGGACTTCTGCACCGGGGTCAGAGCCACCTCTCCTGCTGCATACCTGGACTTCTGAGCCTGGCTTGGGTCGGCGCAAGGACGCTGGGTGCTCAGGGACCCCTTGTAGTTGTCCCTGTTGGTTTGAAGCTCTGACCTTTCTTAGTAAGGGAGGAAGAAAAGGGTCTGCTGAGACCTTTTTTTGCTCCCCTCCTGTTAGTCACTGTAGTGACCAATGGAGTTAATTCACTAATATTAGAGCTGAGGCAAGGATTCCAATCAGATCCCTTCACAGTGCTGTGACCAATAGGAAAAATCATTTTATATGTCTGTCCACTGGTGGCACCCACCCCAGCCCTTCTGAGGGGTTCACTTCCTTCTCCATCTGACTGTGGCTTGGTTTCCCCTCATTAACCCTCCGCCATCATCAGCTTCCAGACCACAGAGATCTTCCCTCTCGCCCACTGACCCTGCCTGAGATACTGCTATCGGACAGAAGCCTGGGTGGTATTGCAAGCATGTCATTCTCACAACAGTGTGAATTTATGTGTCAGATCAAGTTCGCTTGCCTCAAGGCAGCTGCCTGAGATGAAGGGAGCTGAGGATGAATATTTCAATGGAATAGAAAGGGATGGTTTTGGAGTTTGGGGTTGTTATGAAGGGAGCATGGGTTTTTTGAGATCAGTGGGTGCCTCGGGCAGGTCAAAGAGAGGTGTGAAACAAGAGGGAATGGAAAGGGGAAGTCTCAGAAGACACATTTCACATAAACCCAATCTGACCTACTTAACACTTCTGCTTAGGCCCCACCTAAGAGCACAAGAAATGCTGATATTAACTCAAGTCGTGGAGATGCGAGGGGAAACGGGATCGGTTTGGCTAATAAAAGTGACGAAGTTTTTCCTGCTAAAAATTCTGTGCACAATCAATGTTGCAAAGTATAAGGCCCTTTGCTAAGAAATAAGAATTCCATTTAGCATGCGGACTTATAGTTGTGAGGACCCCAATGTAACCTCCCAAGATCTAGATTCTTCTGCTCACTCCTTCTTCCCAGCACACCCCTGGCACTTTCTCAACCCTTTGCCTTTGTTTATGGTGTTCTTGTTGCTAGGATGTCCCATCCCTGGCTTCTACACCTTCTTTGAGGCCAGATCAGTGGCATCTTTTCCCCAACATTCATTCATTCAACAAATAGTTCTTGAATGCCTGCTATGTACCAGGCATGCTTCCAGGAGGTAGAGGTACAGCAGTAAAGAAAGCAGACTCGCCTGACCAGGTGGTGGCGCAGTGGATAGAGCATCAGACTAGGACGTGGAGGTCCCAGGTTTGAAGCCCCAAGGTCACCGCATGGACTCACCGGCTTGAGTGTGGGGTTGCTGGCTTGAGCGTGGGATCATAGACATGACCTCATGATCGCTGGCTTGAGCCCAAGGTCACTGGCTTGAAGCCCAAGGTCACCGTTTTGAGCCCAAGGTTGCTGACTTGAACAAGGGGTTACTCGCTCTGCTGCAGCCCCCTCCAGTCGAGGTACATATGAGAAAGCAATCAATGAACAACTAAGGCGACTAAGGAGATGCAATGAAGAATTGATGCTTCTCATCTCTCTCCCTTCCTGCCTATCTGTCCCTATCTGTCCCTCTCTCTCTGTCTCAGTCACAAAAGGAAAAAAAAAAAAAGGAAGCGGACTCAATTCTTATCCTTCCAGAGCTAATAAGCTGGTAGTCAGCACCCCTCTCCCCAAAACAAGAGTAATCATACCACCCCCATGGTCACATGCCTCTACTGCAGCTGTTATCACATGGTCAGTCTTTCAGGGGGCTGGCCTCTGGTCCTCCCAGTCCCCCAGTGACAGACACCATGCCACACACCAGAGGCAGCCCCTGGTTTCTTCAGAAAAGGAACTCGGGAGTAGCAAATCTGATAGGAAGGGCAGAAGCTCGGGGTCTTCTATGCAAACTGCACTTGCATAGCAAGTGTGCCGTTTCCACTCAGCTTTGTGATTATGTAGGGCATCACTGGAGCAGTTTCGGGAATGGGTCTTAAAGCTGTGTTGGCCTATTCCTTTCAGTGTGTGTTTCTTTGGGATGGTTTTGGGGGTGATGAGAATGGGAGAGGTGCAGTTCTCCCAACACAATTCCTTGGAAGCAGCATCATCTGGTCCATGTTAGGTGCTTAATTCCCATTGGTAGAACTGTTGAAATGGCATGAAGGTGTAATAGGGACCCAGCTATCTGATCCCTGGGCTGGGCACCATGTGGGTGTGAAGCACACCTGGGACTCCAGCAAGCCGGTGGGGAGCTCGGGTTACGGGTTACGGAGTTGGCAGGGGCATTCAGAAAGAGCTGCTCCGCTGTGCATAATTCACTGCTTGCTCCTCTACGGAGGAGCAGGGGGTGTGAAGTCAGAAGGGACACAGCTGCCCTGGAGGAAGCTAGCGACATCCTGTATATTAGAAAAGAAAACTGAAAGTGCATTTCTTCACAAGAAACTATTGTGAGTGTTTTCCTCTTTTTTTTTTTGTAACCCCCCAGGTCCAGTGGAGATCTCTGGTCCAGAGTTGTGGGTGAAACGGCCTGGGGGTGGGCACTGGACAGAGAGGTATGAGAGAAACACGGATTTCCGAGAGGCCGAGCTCTTAGTCTAATCTGGGGAAGGTATCAGCCCGCAGGAGCCTGCCCCGAGGAGCCCTCTGCTATACGATATGTGTCCTGGTGATAGTAACCTCTTTTCTGGCTGTTAAAGTGCATTCCTGTGTCGCTGTGGAAAGAGAGAAAGCATGCTCGAGTCAGAGCTAGGACAGGAATGTGAGTATTTCCTTAATTGGACACGAGAGGCTTGAACTGGTTCCAGTTTTAGTGTTTTCTTTTAAGAGCCTGGACCCTAAAGATGCCATAGAGTTTTCTTTCTCTGAAAAATCCCTTTGGTTCAAAGGCCCCTTGATAGAAATAAAGAAAAGACCAGGGCTCAATCTCTTTGATATTTGGAAAGGCAAGAGTTCATGAACTGCTAGATCCCAGGCTTCTTACGGGGGTGAGAGGGTTCTGGGTAGAAAGCAGGAGGCTCCTGCTGAGATGGCACATGGTGAGAGTACCCACAGGCTTTATATTGGGCCGCAGAGCCCTGATGATAGGCTGCAAAGCACTTGCCTCTTGAGCATTTATAGAAGAAATTTCTCTCAGCCTTATTAGCACCCTGAGAGCTAAAAAAAAAAAAAAAAAAAAAAAAAGACGTCTATTGCCTGCTTTATTGCTTTAGGAATCTGAGACACAGAAGTCATGCAACTTGCCTAAGGTCTTCCAGCAAAGCCAATGCAAAAGGCTAGAGGGTTTGGTCTGGTGGGTTTGGGTTGCTTTGTGTTGTGAACTGCTACTTCCCTAACAGCCAAGGAGGGGAAGCATGCCCGCACTCTCGGGCTGCACCCATTCATCATCGGTCCAAACTCCAGCTGGATCCTTGCTGGGAGGCACCAAAGACTGGAGGAACTTGGAGGGGGCTTGTGGGGAGATGCTGGGACACTGGGATCACAGCAGTGCCCCACCAGGCAGTTTTACTACGTACCCCTGTCCCCCAGAGCTGGAAACTCTCTCAAGGGGCTCCAGGGGAAAATGGGGCAATGTGTGGTTGAAATGAGGGAAAAACTAATGCAAATGCAATCAGCTCTGCTGAACCCCCTCTTTTCTTCCCCAAACACCTTAAAAACAAGCCATTTGTCTGCTCAGTGCTTTCCAACTCACCAAATGTTTTCATAACATTATCTCATTTCAGCCTCACATCAACCCACACACATTCTTGCCTTTCAGATTTCTCATGTACTCAAACAAGTTTCACCGAAAAATTGGCCAGAAACTCCCCTTCTCCTACTCATTCTATTTTTTTCTTAAACCCCAGGCCTTTGACTGATACCTTTAATAAGCTCCCAGATTCCCCAGGTGGGAAATGTGTTTATTTTGCTAGCTGTGCCCCACTGATGGACACCAGTAGTCCTGGACTTTGCTATTGCAACCAACACTTTTGTATTTAGTTTATAATTAAGCCGTTAAAACAAACAAATAAAACCACAGAGGCTGGGATAAGTGTGGTATTGTGGGAAAACATAGGTTTTGGAACCAATAAGCCCAAGTCAAATACTTATTCAGCCATTTGAGAGCCATGTGGCCATGGTCAAGTTACTTAACCTCTCAGAGTCTCTCTTTCTTCATTTGTAAAATGGGGCAATGGTGCTAATGGCTTAAAGTAGTTATGACGCATAAATGTGCTACCAGATATAGGTATAGCTCTGCCAACTGTTACTCAGTGAAGTTCCTTATAGCTAACCAAAGGACCGGCTTCACCATGACTAGGCACATTAACTGCAATACAGTATGGGTTTTTTTTGCAAGCCCAAAGGGAGAAAAAGCGTGGGATTATGTTGCTAAATGAGTTTAAATGGGAACATTTTTACTCGAAGAAAATTAACTCCATGTCCTGCATACATGGCACAGTGGCACCTAAAGTAACCCTAATAAGTTATAAAAGTTATTTTCTTTCTTTCTTTCTTTCTTTCTTTCTTTCTTTCTTTCTTTCTTTCTTTCTTTCTTTCTTTCTTTTTATGTTTTTCCGAAGTTAGAAGCGGGGAGGCAGAGAGACAGACTCCCATGTGCAACTGACGGGGATCCACCCGGCATGCCCATCTGGGGCATTGCTCCATTGTGGCTGGAGCCATTCTAGGGCCTGAGGCAGAGGTCATGGAGTCGTCCTCAGCACCAGGGCCAAGTTTGCTCCAATGGAGCCTTGGCTGTGAGAGAGGAAGAGGGAGATAGAGAGAAAGGAGAGGGGGAAGGGTGGAGAAGCAGATGGGTGCTTCTGCTGTGTGCCCTGACCGGGAATCAAACCTGGGACTTTCACATGCATGGCTGACGCTCTACCGCTGAGCTAACTGGCCAGGGCCTCTTTATCTTTTTAAAAAAATCCTTATTTTAGGGGTGGGAGAGATGGAACTGGAAAACTGGATTTATGTAATGTTGGAAAGCAAAGCAGTTCTGATTACACTTGGATTTTTATTGAAGCAGAATTGTTTTCAACCCTTTAGTTCCTGGGACAAGCGTGGGGGGGGGGCAGGAGGGGATGCAGAGGGCTCTGACTGGGTATTTAGTTTACTGATCTACACATAGATGTTCATGAAATGTTGGTGGTGGACTCAGGTGGTTTAGGGAGTCCGGATCATGTATTTGACTTTTGCTGCTGACTTCTTGACAAGTGCAATGCAAGACGTAGGGTTGTAGTGGAAAGAACATTTGACCATCCATCTGAAGGACTGCGTTCAGGTTCCATCTACACCACTTAATAGCTTGGTGACCTTGGACTTGCCATTTAATCTCTTAGGTGACTTCTCACCTGTAAAATGAGGAAACTGGATTAGGCGATTTGAAAGGTCTCTTTTCAGCTCTAAGTTTCTGAGGCTCTAAGTAACTTCAATTGCTTGTGTTTCTTTTTCTACATTTATTCAAAGGCAGTGGGGATAGGAACCTATCTCATAGGATATTAGGAAGAAATAGTCAGTCTGCATGACAAATACCTTGTGTCTTTAGAGATCTGAATAAAATGCAGTAACCCAGACCATGTAACAGAGTAGCTGTGTGACTGTTGGCAAATCCCCTCATTTATTGCAGCCTTGGCTTGCATATTTGTAAACTGGGGGCTATAAGACATGCTATGTTATTCTTATTATGTTCTTTTGAAAGCTGAGTTTATGAAAATGCTTTGAAAAACCACAGGGGACCATATAAAGTATTATGATTGAGAAACGGCATACTTCTTATGGTCGTATCAAAGTTCAGCCCTGTGCTTCCCATATTTCCAAATGAATGAATGTGTCACTGTGACCCCAGAAAGGAAACAGAAAGTGTAGATCTGAGGTCACAACCTAAGGCTTACTTTCTACTCCAACTTACTGACAGAGGTGAAATTTAGTTGAAATGGGCATTAATATGAGGTGAAATTTAGTTGAAAGAGCATTAATATGTTTCCTCTAGAGCAGTGGTCCCCAACCCCCGGCCACGGACCGGTACTGGTCTGTGGACCATTTGGTACTGGTTCGCAGAGAAAGAATAAATAATTTACATTATTTCCATTTTATTTATATTTAAGTCTGAATGATGTTTTATTTTTAAAAATGACCAGATTCCCTCTGTTACATCCATTTAAGACTCACTCTTGACGCTTGTCTCGGTCACATGATACGTTTATCTGTCCCACCCTAAAGGCCGGTCTGTGAAAATATTTTCTGACATTAAACCGGTCCATGGCCCAAAAAAGGCTGGGGACCACTGCTCTAGAGTGCACATCAGGTAATGACCTCAGTGTTCTCCAATGCAGGGAGTTTTTCCAGAGGCCAGATATTGGCTAGAGAAGGTCTTACTTCCCACTTCTCACTCTGCTCCAGAATGAGACCATTTTGACACTTCAGGAGTATATGTGTGTATGGTGGTGGGTGGGGAGTGTCGCTTTCTGAGTTTTGAAAGTTTTGCAAAGCAATAATAACAACAACGTAGCGCACGGCTATTGATACATAATAGCAGTGAGACAAATCCTTTGTCCACATCTTTCCAGGGATGGCAACTGGAGAGAAATAGCAGAAGGCATCTGTCCTGCTCACCCAGAATGTAGCTCAGGGCCCCAAAAGTCCCAGCCTAGAAACCAGCTCTCCAAGCATTGGCTTTTCCTTTTGTTTTTATTTTTTTGTCTTTTACATTTTTTCCATTGGTTTTTCCTCTGGCTACATAAACGATAATGTCACACCCAATCTTGAGAAGCTTCTCTACCCTACCCAAAAGACACAAACAGCCCCTACCCCCAGCAGGAACTTCAGATCTGGAGCATCCCCCATCAGCTCCTGGCTATAGAAGCAGTGCCCTCGATCTGGACACTATCTCCAGAGGAGCAGAATGAAGATGGTACTTGGCAGCACAAATCAATTTCTGATTTATGTGGGGTTGTGGGGTTGGGATGGGGAGAAGCTCCTGAATGTCACTGCTTGGAGGGAGCAATGGTGGGTCTTGTCTTGAAGCTGCATTTTCCTTGAAAGTACACTGCTTTCACTTAGGTTGTATTTATGAATGACTAAAAATAGCAAAATTATTTTTATTGTGTTTTAAAATATTTATTGATTGATTTGAAAGGGGGTGGGGGGAGAGAGAGATACTGATTTGTTGTTCCACTTATTTATGCATCCATTGGTTAATTTCTCTATGTGCCCTGACTGGGATTGAACGCACAACATTGGCGTTGTATGGGGACAGTGCTTTAACCAACTGAACTACCTGGCCAGGGCCAAAACATTTTTTAATTATTCTTCTCAATTCTTTTTTATATACACATTCAATAATCATTATCAGATCTTATCGATTTCTTTTGTTTGGGTTGGCTTGGGAAGGTTGGTGAAAATTATGAGGGCCTCTGTTACAGCCTCACCATTAATCCTAGCCATTCCTTGAGACAGAATGTATTTCCACTTTTAAGCACATACACATGGTTTCAAAACATTCACAACCTTTCAAAGAGATGACTGATTTCAAAGCACGTTTAATTTTGCCAAGTTTTTTATACCCCCCCCCCCCCCCACACACACACACGTCCTACATCCCTAGTACACATATAGGTTAGGTTTATAAAGCCATTTCACAGGAGTTTTTGGAGCAGAGGTGTGAAGCAATGCACTCCAGCCACAGAGGGGCAGACTGCCATCCTGGCTCTGGGGGCTGTGCAGACTGACCACCACAGACTCCCGGAGCTGCAATTCCTGGGCAGTGTGGAGGGGTTCCGCTGAAGCTCTTTGTTTCTTCTTGGATCAGATCTGGGAGCCAATGCTGGGGGTGTATGCTCCAGCGGCACCCACCCGCACCCCTGCCCTACGTCGCCGGCATGTGTGAATGTGTCCAGTGCCAAAACCCTAAGACGACACCACTTCCTTTCTCACACAACCAAAACCCTCTATGATCTCAGGGCTGCAGGCTAGCCCCTCATAAGCTAACGCGACCCCTGCTGTCTCTCGGCCCGCTTCCCCTCCTCCCAGCTCCGCGCCCCCTCCCACCTCCCAACGTCTCTTTTTAAGCAGTTTTCTCATTTCCACGCAGCTTGCAGGGGATAGAGGGGACGCACCTCGGGCACAGCGATCGAGATGCGGCAGGCGAGGATGCCAGGGAGAGGCCTACTTTGGGGGATGAATGCTAGAGCAGGGTCTCAAGGTGTGGGGCTGGGGACGGTGAATGGGTGCAAAGGAGAGCGCTGGCGCCAGGTACTCAGGGTCGAAGGATGGCGCCCTCCTCTGGCGCAACGCGGCAGCCAAGCGGTCACGTCCGGAGCGGGCCGGCGCCCTCTTCAGACCCACAGTCCCCCTCCCGCGAGTCCCCAGAGGTGCGTGCAGGAAAGGGGGCACCAACGCAGGCGGGTTTCTATGTGCTAAGTGGCGTTGACATTGAACTCCAGCCCCAGTGCGTGCGTGTGTGCGCGCTCGTATCCACGCGCCTGTCTGCGTATGTGAGCCGTGGGCAGAGAGCCGGGCTAGAAGCTGCAGCAAACCACGGCCCTCGAGGAGCAGAGCCGAGCGCGCCCCCGAGCTGCCGCCCGCAGGATCTGCGAGCGCTGTAGCCATTCATGATTTTGGTGACGTTATTCCAGGAGTGGGCGAGGGAGGGCGGGGTCTCCCAGGGCTGAGCCCCGCCCCCGTCCCTATAAATACTGCTTCCCGGGCTCTTTGTGGGGCCGCGAGCTCGGTAGAGAACCCAGCGCCCCGTCTGCTCTGCAGACGCAGCTGGCAGTGGGGCTGTCTCCGGAAGGCGGACCTGCGAACGCCCAGTGCCCGCACTCGACCGCCTGTTCCCTGCCTGCCGCGCCTGTCTGCGCCCGTGACATCCTTACTCGGGACGCAGTGACCGTTTTTAAAGCACAAGGGCGTGGGTCAGCCTCCCCTAGGACTTCATGTCTGTATATTTCCCCATTCACTGGTGAGTATCCTGCGCCCTCGGTGGGCATCCGTCTCGCGGCAGTGGCTGCGGGGCCCCGGCGCCTGTTCGTACTGGCTCGGGTGCGAGGGGAGCAGGCGGCGCGGGCGCCGGGCGCTAACCCGCCGCCCTAGCCCGTGCAGAAGTCAACGTCAAGGTTGCAAAGATGGGGGTGGGGGGAGGTGGTGCTGAGAGCATCCAGACAAAGGAAGTGAACTCAAAGCCCTCACTTAAGAGACGTCTGGAAAGGTGTATATATGGTGGTGATGGGATCGGGGAGAACCAGAGGTCACGCCTGAACCCCGATAATAAAACTCCCTGTGCGGAGGGCTGTAGGAGGCGCGAGCTGTGCCTGGGGCTGGGGGGCTCCTCTCCCCGGGCCCCTCCCCTTTTTCTTTTTGTTTGCTTGCAAGTCTTGGCGTCGAGTCTGGCTGCTGCGGGGCTGAGCTGGTGCAGCCGCGGCGTTTGCAGATCTCGGAAGGGTGGGTGAAAAACACTCCCCACACGTTACCCGTCTGAAGCCACAAGCGCAAGCTTTCCTTCCATTGCCTTAACAACGGACGCGCTTTTGTGGGGGCCTAAGCTGAAGAGGAGCGGCCCTCACTGGCCCCGGCTAGAAGGAACCTAGGCCGGGCAAGGGCGGCGGAGGTTTGCACCCGACTGACTAGGAGGGATGCGCCACGACGCCCTGCTCTTTGCAGAGCGAGGCTCCAGGCCACTGGGACTTACGCGCCGGCTGCTGCTTCCTTCCTGCTCTGGGGAAGAGGAGGGGGGGGGGGGGGGGGGATGGTAGCGCTGGTGGCTTCGGAGCGCACTCTCAGGTGCCGGCGTGGAGAGCCGGCCCCGCTGGCTCTATCTTGGTGCGGTCCTGCTCAGCCCAGGCACCGGAAAGTTCACGCTTCTCGCTTCAACTTTTCGGGTCCGCGCGAAGAACCTGGCGAGAGCCTTGTGCGCGCTCGCTCTTTGGCCCAATTCTTTGGGGGTTGTGGGTGGGGGTCGGCGGCAGCCTTTCCATGACCCGGGAGGAAACTGCCTTCGGAGTCCCAGATCCTGACCCGAAACTTGCTCCAAAACCTAGTATCTTCTCTTAGACCTCTCTCCTTCTGGACTCCCCTTCCTTATCAACCTTCGAGGTGTGTGAGCCAGGTGCCATATGGGTGAAATTGAAGGCTATTGGAGGCTTTGTGCCCCCTGGCCACTCAAAACTTGCCAAGGCTCTAACTGCTTAGAGCCCGTCAGGGTTCTTATCCTCTGAGAAGTTAAGATTTGGTGTTATTTTATAGTTGATTAGCGCTTCATAGTTTGCAACCCTCCCCCCCCCCATTAGTCCTTTAGCATAACTGTGAGATGTACATTATTAAGCATCATGGTAACAAATAGGGAGGGCACCTGTGGCTCAGAGAAGTTATGTGCCTTGTTAAGATCACACAGCTCTTGAGTGGCGGGGATTGGACCAGAAGCTATTACTTCTGTTTCCAAATCCAATGCCATTCTAGTCTATAATAACCATAAAATGAAGAAGAGTTTGGTACCCGTTTCCTTAGGCATAGTCCCTCTAAAACCTGTTACACTTCTTAATTTTTTTTAAACCATGTGTAAAGGCATGAAAATATTGAGTGTTGTGCAGAGAGTACATTGACTTTGGTTGTGCTATTTGGCATTATGCTTTTGGGACCCTGAATGTGCCCACAGCTTGTGTGAAGATAATGGAATGTTTGTATCCTGCTTACGGAGTACAAAGCACTTTCACATGTCTGCCGTTGGTGGGCCAGCTTGGCCCCTCTGGAAATTTCCTTTGCAATCAGAGTCTGGGCATCCTTAAGGCTTTTAATCCAGAGGATGTTTTTCAAGCTGTAAGCTTGCAGCTGCTGTGGCTAGGGTTAGAGAAGGGGGTTGGATGGCAGATGTGAAGCTTGCAGAAAGCTGACCCCTTGGGGGCTTTAAGTGAGACATTTTACAAAAAGTACCAGAGAGACAGAAATTTAGGAGGGCAGTATTATTAGACTTGGTTTCCCTGAGGTTGACCTGTTATTATGTAATATGCAGTACAGCTGGAGAAGGGTTCAGTCCGTTTTGATATAGACAGATGGACTGAGCTACCTACTTTTTTTTTTCTAGTTCTGTCACTCAAAAGAAAATCCAGAGTCACTCTGTGCCAGTGGAGGCTAGTACAGGAGAGGAGGGAAGAGGAGGTTTGCCAGAGAGGTTTTCAGACAATGGGCTTTGTTGATTGAGGTTGAGAGCCCTGATGCTCTTGACTTGTAAGGCACTTCCTCGGGGTGTGAACTTGTTTTTCTTCAAGTTCTGTTTTGAACACCTCTCTTCCTGCCTCCAGACTGTCCCTTGATCTAACAGCAGAGTGCACCAAGAGTAGGAATGTGAACGTTTTTGTGTTGACTTTTGGTCTGGGTTTCTTGGCAGCCCTGACTATCTGAGATCGGCTGAGATGACTGAGGTGATGATGAGCACCCCGTCCATGGAGGAGATTGGCCTCAACCCCCGAAAGGATGGCCTTTCCTATCAGGTGAGTTCAGTACTGGGTTCCTTCTAGCTCTTTTTTAAAAAAAATAAATTTTTTTTTAATTCATTTTAGAAAGGAGAGAGAGAAGGAGAGAGAGAGAGGAGAGAGACAGAGAGAAAAGGAGGGGAGAAGCAGGAAGCATCAACTCCCATATGTGCCTTGACTAGGCAAGCCCAGGGTTTAGAACCGGCGACCTCAGCATTTCCAGGTCAACGCTTTATCCACTGCACCACCACAGGTCAGGCCCCTGCTAGCTCTTCAGTGTCTAGTGGCTATTGCTGGGGTTGGTAGCAGACTTGATTCTGCATCCCAGTGCCACTTATAGGAACTGCATGACCTTGGCAAAGTCCCCTAATGCTGGTAAGCCTCTACTTCTTCATTTGCAAAATGGGGCAACAATATTCTTTACCTCATGGAATTGTGATGAAGATTCAACATGATGAGAGGATGGGTATAAGGCACTCATAGTCTGTGGGACACAGTAACGGTTCAGCAAACATGAACCAATGCTATTAATTAGTCATCCTGGTGGCTGTGGACTCTCTCATTCATGGCAGCTAAGGAGGAAGTAATTTGTGCAGTTAGCTCAGGCATAACTTCCTTTCCCAGCCATACCTTAGGCAGTGGGAACATCGCTATGAGGGGCAGTAATGGGCAAGGGTGGGCTGGTGGAGGAATAGGTTTGTCAAACACCGCTTTCTTCCCCCAGCTCATGGTTGACCAACTGATTCCAACAAAGTTAATGTTCAAACTACTTAGAGTTGAGGAGAGCTTTTCCCAAAGAAAGGCTATCTCAGGAGTGCCATTGCTGGAACCTAGCTTAGAAATTGTCCTGTGTGGTAGATTCAAATACATAAAGGACCCAAAAAGTGACCTAAGTTAGAGCTTTGGATTCACAGCACAGTGCTCTTTCTGGCCTGCCATGTTGCTCTCCCACAGCTCCCGGATAGCTTCAGAACACCTTTGGTTACCCGTGGGGCAGATTTCTGAGGAGAAGACCTAGGTTGTTATATTTGGGAGAGGAAAGAGTCTGTTTTTAAGGGCAGACCTTGGCGCTGGGAAAATTGTGTAGGGTGGCTAGCCTGGGAAAGAAAAATGAGGGTGTGGTGGGCTCAGTAGGCAGATATTAATCGAATATCCTCTGTGGGCCATGCACTCTACTGATGATGCTCATTCGCTCTTGACCGTAGCTCAGAAGGGAGAATTCTGGCTTTGTTCCATGGATGAGGAAACAGACTCAGACTGAGTAGGTCACGTGGATCTGAACTACAAAGCCTTGCTCTTCTGATGGATCATGAGTCTGTACCTTGGGTTGGTTCTTGGCTAGAGTCCAGACTTGCTCTGCCTGGTCATTCCTTAGAACCATTCCAGGGGCATTTTGATTGTAAAGGAAGAAACTAATAGAAAGCCAGGTAGGTGCAATGGAGGGAGGGTGATCAAAGACTGTCTAGGGCAAAGCTAAGGTTGGGTAAGGTAGATTGGCAGGTGACAGCAGAGACACCCACAGATGTGCTTGGGAGATTCAAGAAGGCCTCTTTACTTTGTGTCTGTGTGGTCAACCCCCTTTTGCTGGATGTAAATAAATATTCAGGTGGCCTGAAGGGTGTGGGGGAAGAGGGGAATACCCTTTCCTGGTAGTTTTATACCCTCCATGTCCAGAGTGAGTCTGAGCTGGAATCGAAAGCCCCACAGCCTGTGGGAGGGCAGAAGTTTCCTGGCTCACCAGCTGGGGTGTTTTTAAATACCAGTTTCCAAGCCACTGAATCAGACTGAATCTCTCTGTGGCTACAGGTAAGATTTTCTTTCAGTTCTGAGTTTTAGATTTCCATCACAGAACCTTTCCAAACATAGTCGCCGGTATGTATTGAGTGTACTTTTTATATTCTCCTTTTGAATATGTCCCAGGATAAAGGGCCAGGTCCTGCAGGGAACCTTTCTCAGCTCTCTGAGTCCTTCAGAACATTCTTCTGGGTCTGAGGAAGAGGGCAAGTGACAACGGAGGACAGAGTGCGACACTGGGCGAGGAAGGCAGAGATGGGCCCCCACCACAGGAGAAAAAGCAGATCACTTCGGGGCTCCTAAAATGTCTTGGTGCTGCCTAAGAAAAGGGCCCTCAAATCTCCCTTGTGGGGCTAGATCGAGAGCCACCACCCAGTTCTCACAGCCCCTCAGGAAACTTGTCCCTTCTGCTTGGTTGGGGGTCACTGGCCAGTTCCAAAATATCTTACCTGGAACTTCAAAGCAGTGTGTCACAGATTTCAGAAAGGTCTTCTGAAAGGTCTTCAGAAGGTGTTGCCTGATGAAGAGAAAGGGGAGAGGTTGTCATCTTTAACCAAGCAACATCTATTGGCCACTTGCTATAGGTAATGTGCTGTGCTGTGTGTCTGCATAGAGAGGGCTCAGGGCCCATGGGGGGGGGGGGGAGCAGCAGGTACCTGACAACCAGCACACGAGCAGTCTGGTGGAGCAGTGCGGAAGCCAGGCCCAACCCACGTGTGGCTGGCAGTGACAAAACTTGGATTGAGGTCAGACTGGGTCTGGTGTTGAAAGAAAATTAGGACTTTGAGAAGGCACCTTCATCTCTAATCAAATTTTGTTGCATCTCCAGATATCCCTTGGCTTGCCCCTATTGGTGTCAGGTGCAGGGCTCTGCAGAGAGCTGACTTGACAGTTGCCATATGACAGATATTCTCTGGGCCTGCTTAAAGCTAGTGCCTTCCAATTAAACACATTCCCACCGGCACTCTGGGGATTGGCTGGGACTGCACTTGGCCAGAGCCGGTCTGCTGTGCGTGCTCAGGCTGGGCTCAGATCTGGGGGCGGAAGATCTCAGAGCGCTGTTCCTGGCATTCTGCCTGAGGGTAATAATAGTACGTGGCTTTTTACTGAGACCTGCTTTTCCAAGGAACTGAAAGTGGGAAGGAGACATCAATCCCGACTTGGCAGATGAAATAGAATCTCAGGCTTGTGACTTGACCTTGAAACAAGGTCGTAAAATAAATAGGCACTCTGGGCTTTGCCAGTCATTCTCCCACCTTCCAGACCTACCTAGAGCGAAGCCTTCCTGATTTCTCTGCCCCAGATATGACCTCTTTCAACACCTGTGGCATGCTGTGCTTTGAAATCATGCTGCACTGGGTTTTGAGGATATGGGTTCCACCTTACCTTCTCCCTGCCCAGGTCTCTGAGGGTAGGGAATGACTTCTTACCCTCTCTGTGCCCATCAGCCATCACCCTTCCTACACTCCAATCCAAGGTGCCTGCTGGCTCAGGGCCTTCCCAGAGCAGGTGCTAAGAGGATGGTGTTTGTTTCAATGATGTCCAGGCTTCTGATTCTAAAGCTGGCCACCCTCGCTCCTGCTTTAGGATCTGTAAAAGGCCTCCTCAGTCCTGTGCCTGTCATGGCTTGACATAGATGCCTTTTTACCCCCTGAAAGATTCAGGTAAGCCCTCTCTCTTGCGCTTAAGGAGATAGTGCTATTTTGTGAGCATGTATAAAAATCGACAGAGCCGGTGCCTTGTTTTGTCTTAACATTCATTTAGAGAATCAATCCAATATGAGAAATTCATGTGTGCGTACTCACTTGGCATGAATTATAACACCCACCAGGTGAGTGAGTAAATGGTTACTAGAAAGTCTGAGTACATTTTGGGCTGGCTGTGGGTGGCAGCCAGCTCACTGGGACTGAGTGGGAGGGTCTCATTCCTTAATAAATTCCTTACATTTATGTCCCTGGTGGCTGCAACTCCTTTCCCACACTGCATCTGTGGGCCTCCTGTTGTCCTGCCTTGGGACAGAAGGTTGCAGTCAAAGGCCTGCTTCCTTTTCCTAATTCAAGGAGGCAGGCCAGTGGCTGCCTGGTAGGGCCTTCCCTTGGCTCTAGGGGCTCTGAGAACATGGGATTTTGGAATGCCTCTCTCAGTGGGTCTCCTTCCACACTGCCCCTGATTGGCCTGGGTCCTGAATGGGAAAGGGTCCTGAGCATTTGCCTGGGGACACTGATGCTGCCGTAACCAAAGGGCCCCAGCACAGCATGCTGAAGCTCTGCAGTCTTACTGCACTTGCTCGGTTCTAGCTGGAGCTATGGCTCCTTAGTTTGCGTTTACAACTGTCCATGCTAAAGCATCTGGACCAAGACCTGATAACTTGATCCTTCCCTAAGGTCTTTAAATTCTTCTCTTGCCAGCTGCCCTTTGTACTCCTTCTGCTGTTCTTGGTCACATACTCCTACCCTCTGATGTCCATCCACAGTCACACAGGCAGCCGGCTGTCTTTCTCAGGGAAGCCGGGGAAGACGTGCTATAAACCAGCTGGAGCTGGGTCTTCACACGTCACCGTGCCCTGCGGGCTGTGCCTTGTGCCATCCCTTTGATCCACTGAGCTCAGAGCTTCCCTGCATCTTCCCTTGCATTTCTCAAGGCAGGAGGAAGGGATTCCCTGATGTTTTATACGGTGGGGAGGAGGGGAGGGACAGTGGGGCAGCAGCAGCCTCTTCTTGCCATAGCCCTGTCATCTGTTTCTGGCAGTCCAAGAGCCTCGGTTCTAGCTCTGCATTAGGTCTAAAGAACTGTGCTGGCTGAGAGCTAGCCTCTCCCCGGACCGAATTTCCCGGCCTCTTCTATCTTCCTGGCCCAACAATAGGCGACGCCCTTCTCTCCCCTACTTCACTCTTGATCCGAAGCAGTGACTCCTCTTCCAAAGAACAGGCTCGGTTTAATCAACAAAGTCAGGCAGCAGCTCAGAAACACATTGTTTTCACTCCCACCTGCGCCGAGCCATCCTTCATGAAGACCCCCACCCCACCCCGAGACCGGCTTTTCCCTGAGCCGGTCTCACCTGTGTAAATGCACATGATGTAATATGTGATGGATTGAGCTTCTTTTCTGAGTTAAACCTTCAGAGAGCTTCCTGCTCTGTGTCCCTGCCTCTGTCTCCCACAAGCCCTGCTCACGAGGCCATTCTGGGCATAACTCACTGGCCACCTTCGTCCCTTCCGCCTCATACCCCTTGTCTTGTTGGTTACGCTTCCCCACCCCCCACCCCCAGGCTGTGGAACTCCACATGTTCTGGCTGAGCAGCCGCTGGGAAGTCTCACGGTCACTAGGAAATCATCTTTCACAACGTCAGACTTAAAAGGCCTCAGTTGTCCCTGGAGAGACGTAAAGCTAAAATTCCAACGCACTTGGCAGGAGATGTCCAGCCAGGGACACGCCATGTTCCTGGAATCACAGCGAGTTTTCTTTCTCCTGTCCCTAAGACCTCCATCCCGCTCCCTCCTTGGTACAAATCATAATCATGTGATGCAGAACAGGCAGTTAGGGTCACATGGTTCAGAAGCACAAGGGGTCCATTTCACTGAGGGCCTGTGTCTGTACAGTCTGCCTCTCTTGGGGTCAGTATACACTCTGCTTAGATCAAGCCCACTTTGTGTGAGGGACCCAGCACCTTCCTTCCTAGGTCCAAAGCCTGTCACAAACATTGTGTGCTCTGTTTTGGAATGCCCCTGGGTTAGGGCCTGCAGAGAGCTGGAATTATTCCCATGGGGGATTCCCTCCCAGCATGCACACGTGGTCACAAGAGTGAGTCTGTAGCCCATCCAGGGAGAGAACAAGCTTTCTTCACTTTCCCAGCCAACACATTGCACACTAGAACCATACAACCAGCCTTCTCTCAAAGGGCCTGTGTTAGGACTGACGACTTAAGTGCTGGTGTGTTCGTCACTCCCTAGAGCTGGGTCTGGGTCTTAGACTGTGTTTGTTCCTACAATGCTGGACACAATGTCCTACAATAGTCGCTTACTGAGTGCTGAGTGATTGGTTAGACCCTTCCTCCCTCCCTTTCCTGCACTGAGAATGATCCCTCTGTCTTGCCCATCCCATGGTGCAGATTTTTACAGGATCAGCATTTTCTCTACATCAACTCAGTCTCCCAAGTTGGATAGAAAGGAGGATTGGACCATTAGGGAAGGGGATGAGTTTGGGTGGCGGATCTTGTGACTGGAGCCAAGAGCTATTCCTGGGTGTCTAGTGAATGTCCTGAAATGATCTTTCAGGCCCAAGTCCTAAAATAATCCTGGGAGGTTATAAAGGCAGTCCCTCATTCACAGGGAGCTCGGAGCTACGGGGCTTCACTCCCTTCCTAGCCTGCGCCACCTCTGCCGCCTGTCACTTCGCCACCTGTCCTTCCCTTGTTGCTGAGCCCACCTCAGGAGGATTCCTGATCAGAAAATCAAAGCCTGTGTCTGCTGCTTTCCTCTTCAGCTGGGGGAGGGCCCCTTACGGTACAGACCTGTCCTTGAATAAAATTAAAATTAGCTAAGCGTGTCCCCAGGCTGTTGTCCAGCTAGCACTTTGACCTCAAGGGATGTTTGGGAACTTCCTCGGCCCCCTCCCTGCTAGAATTCATTGCCTTGCACTGTCAGAAGGTCCTTTTCAGTAAACTGTGCAGAAGAGGCACCCAGGCACTTAGCTGAGGCAACATTGACTACTTGCTTCTTAACCAGGAATTTTATTGGCGCCAGTGGGAAGGAAGGTTCTGGATTTCTCAGTTGAAGTAGAATTGGCCTGAGCAAGGAAAGCATTCACTAACGTCAATCCAGAGGTCTCTAGGTCTGACATGCCTCAAATATGCGCCTGAAAGTGGTTCCCAGGCAGAATTAAGAGTATACCTTCTGCCTTTACTTTGGAGAGTGGAAACACTTGCTTAGCCACTACTGGATTTGAGAAGCATCTTTGGCTTTCCCAAGGGTGTGTGTGTGTGTGGTAATTACAAAGATAACATTTATTCCTTTTAGAAATTTAGGAAAGTATAGAGTATAAAGAAGCACATTTGCCCTGGCTGGTTGCTCAGTGGTAGAGCGTTGGCCTGGTATATGGATGTCCCAGGTTTAATTCCTGGTCAGGGTACACAGGAGAAGTGACCACCTGCTTCTCCACCCCTATTCCTATCCCTACTCTCTCTCCTTCCCTCTCCCTCTCTTCCCCTTCCTGCAGCCAAGGCTCAACTGGTTGGAGCACATTGGCCCCAGGCACTGAGGATGGCTCCATGGAACCTCCACCTCAGGTGCTAAAAATAGCTGGGGGTTGCAAGCATGGCCCCAGAGGGGCAGAGCATTGACCCCAGACCGGGGCTGCTGGGTGGATTGCAGTCTGGGTGCATGTGGGAGTCTGTCTCTCTATCTCCTCTCATCTCATTTGGAAAAGAAGAAAAAAAATTTTAAAGGAAAGAACATCCATATTCTTATTACAGGACCATTTTGTTATGTTTACTTCTAGAATATTACTATGCATCTACATATTTTTAAAAATTGAGATAATACTGCTATGGTGAATCTTTTTTTTTCACTTACTATAATATTGTGATTAGGTTCTTGTCATTTGGTCTTCTTAGTAAAATAGCATTTCATTTTGTTATGTACCATTTCTTATTGCTGAATATATTTAGGTTGTGGCATGTTTTATTCTTATAAAGAGCACTGTTCTGAGCCTTGTTTTATATAAGTCTGAATAGGTCTGATTTGTTTCCTTGATATAAATTTCTGGAAGTGGAGTTGCTGATTTAAGGAGATTCAGCGTTACAGAGGTCCTCAGGTTATAACAGTCTCAACATATGATGTTTCATGTTTACAACACTCACACCCATAAAAACTTTAAAAAATTGGGACGTGAGTGTTCAGTTTACACTTACAGACTATATGGGTGAACTAGCTTGGTGTGCGCGGTGGAAGAATACACAGTAATGGGACATATGAGTGAAGGAGTTGGTGTCCCCCAGTACGCTCAGCTACGCCATTTTGGACTGTTAAAAGCACAAGATTTCCGCTAGGGTGTGTTTCGGCTTACATCAAAATTCAGGTTATGTCACTGTCGTAGGGATGGAACTGTGTAGTAACCTGAGGACCCCATAATATTAAGCCTCTTGATTATGTATTACCTTAAAAACAAAACAAATAAAAGTTTATCAAAATATAAACTTCCAGCATTGAAAACTCTAGCAAATGGCATGTCAGGGTCTAAAATCTAGAGAAATAGAATAATGGAAGAGCTTCGTGAATTGAATCAGAAAGGTGTTTGGTTATTTGAAAGTGGTTAAGAGATGTTGTACATCTTCCTCTAGCTTGTTAATTGCTTATTTTGAGCAGAGATGATAGCAGTTGATGATGTTTAGGCAATTACCCAGCATTGCAAAATAGCTGGTGATCACATTCTTTTTTTTTTTTTTTTTTTTTTTAGCGGGAGAGACACAGAGAGAGGGACAGATAGGGATGGACAGGCAGGAAGGCAGAGAGATGAGAAGCATCAGTTCTTCATTGTGGCATCTTAGTTGTTCATTGATTGCTTTCTCATATATACCTTGACCAGGGGGCTCCAGCATAAAGGGTGACCCTTTTCTCAAGCCAGCAACCTTGGGCTCAAGCCAGTGACTTTGGGCTTTAAGCCAGCAACCTTTGGGCTCAAGTCAGCAACCATGATGTCATGTCTGTGATCCCACACTCAAGCTGATGACTCTGCGCTCAAGCTGGTGAGCCCACACTCAAGCTGGCAACCGTGGGGTTTTGAACCTGGGTCCTCTGCATCCCAGGCCGACACGCTATCCACTGCACCACTGCCTGGTCAGGCAACATTCTTGTGCCTACCAGGGGTATGGTGACAAAATCACGAGTATATGTTTTATGTACGTACTGCTCACAAAAATTAGGGGATATTTCAAAATGAATATGAAGCGATAAAAAAAGAACCATTTGATTTTTTTTTATTAAACAAGAACATCAGAAAAGCAGATGACAAGTCAAAGAAAGTTGTTCAGTTATGCAAATGAGATACAAAACCAACTTTTATTTCATTGGTGAAAATGCACTATATATATAAAAGGCTGAAAGTACTGGAGTATCTGCACATTCCCTGATCCCCTAATTTTTGTGAGCACTGTATATAAACTTTAATATATATGTATATATAAATATATGTAAATAGTAAATTTAATATATAAATATTATTTACATATTTATAAACATATAAAACATATACAACTATTTATAGATTGCCCTGCTTACCTCTTTTATTCTATTAATGACATTGGAGCATGGTGTGACTTTAAGGAAGACCAGTGAAGTTGCCTCAGCCTGGAGACCTATGAAGGTTGAACGCTTTGTCCCCTGAGCCATCTTGGTATTCCTGGGGTTCCAGGTCTGGCTCATGGTTTAGAAATATTGTTTCGGCCTGACCTGTGGTGGCGCAGTGGATAAAGCGTCGACCTGGAAATGCTGAGGTCGTCGGTTCGAAACCCTGGGCTTGCCTGGTCAAGGCACATATGGGAGTTGATGCTTCCTGCTCCTCTCCCCTTCTCTCTCTCTTCTTTCTAAAAAAAAAAAAAAAAAAAAAAAGAAATATTGTTTCACTAAAATCAAGGATGAACTGAGATCTTAGAAGTAGATCTGGATGTAATGGAAGTCTTGGGCCCCATGCTCACAGGCCATCAACCCAACAACTCTGCAAGGCTCCAGGCAGTTCACAACAAGTAAACAGTCTTAGCTAGTGTTCCAGTAAGGTCCACATACTCCTGATGGTTCAAAAGTTAATTTAGGCATTACGCAGATAAACTTTAAAAATGTTCCTGTATTTTTATGGTTACTACCTATAATAAGTAATACTAGTTTTCCATTTATGTAGTGATAGTTTTATTTTTTTTTAAATATATTTTTGGCCTAGGCTGGTTTGCTCAATGGTAGAGCATTGGCCTGGGATGTAGATGTCCTGGGTTCAATTCCCAGTCAGGGCACACAGGAGAAGTGATCATCTGCTTTTCCACCCCCCTTCTCTCTCTCTCTCTCTCTCTCTCTTTTCCTCCCACAGCCATGGCTCAATTGGCTCAAGTGAGTGGGCCTTGTGCACTGAGGATGACTCTATGGCCTCTGCCTCAGGCACTAAAAAATGGCTCCAGTTGCAACGCAATGCCCCAGATGGGCAGAGCATCACCTCCTAGTGGGCTTGCCAGGTAGATCCCATTTGGGGCATATGTGGGAGAAAGCCTGTCTCTCTGCCTCCCCTCTTCTCACTAAAAAAAAATATAAATAAATATATATATATATTTTTTAAACAAATGAGCAATGTAAAAATATAATTGAGCCATAATGTGTGCATAGATGTGGAGGAACAATGACTTCCTGACATCACTGTTGTTACCATGAAGGAATTTCTTTTTAAAAGTTGAATGTATCCTCTCAGATGGAAGCATTCTTAAAGATTAGCTAGTACTAAATTATGATTTCTGTATTTCTTTAGTCATTTGACCCCTCAGATATCACATCTGAAGGTCAGGATCCTTCCTGGCTGTTTCCTTTGGCACCTTAATATTGGATGTTTTCACGTCAAACTACTTTTTAATACCTAAAATGTTCTATGTATACATTACTTCATGTTTTAACAAAGTGTTAAAATGAGAGTAAAAGTTTCCCTGGGGTTCACGGAAACTTTCTAAGGGATATGACAGCAGAGAGTGTTTTTGGAAAATCAATTTCCACATCTTCAACTTCCTTCTGTTGCTTTTCTAAAATTGCATTTCCTGAAGACAGGCTTTTCCAGTTTTCTTTTTCTACTTTTCCTATCACAGTTACCATCCTCCCCCTCTGATAAAATAAGGACCTGCTTTTCACCCTCCTGAATATTTTAAGGTGCTTTTCCCCAACATATAGAAATCTAATGAATCATTGAAAATGTTACTGTCTAGGAAGCTCTATAAATCCCTCCTATCTATCACATTAAGAAACCAATCTCAAAAAATGTACCTTTGTGTTTAATAATTATTTGTGGTATGTTCATTGATCAGCTGTATACTAACAGCTGCAATAAGCCCATTCAGAATTTTTTTTATTAATAAGCCTTAGGGACATAAGACAAAACCTTAAATCAGTTTATATACATAAGTACATTTTTTTATTGCACAAAAGTATGAAACGCTAATGACTTAAAACTTTCAAACATAAAAATATGTTAAGAAAATTCCTATAGGGAAGTAGACTGGAAAGACAGTTTTAAGTTGAGAAAAGAATAAGATTTGACTTAAGGGCTTGTTTATGAGTGTTTTTTTTTAAATAGGCAATTGTTGATATCAAGTTGCTGTGGTATTGATCAGCCACTGAGTACATTCAAAAGATTGGCATAAAAGTTTTATTTTAAAATGTTAAGATTTATAACATAGCAGACATTTTAGGTGTCAGTTTAAAAACATATGAAAGGAGACACAGTTTTCCAAAATTCTTTTAGGGGACACACAAACAAAATTTTGAACATTTACTATAGGATGTCAGGTGGGAGGGCGCCTTTGAGACTGGGCAATCCCCTATCAGCTGTGGGAATGCGCTCCACAGTAGCATGGCATTTGGTCACGTAGGTGTTATTTAGATATTGCCAGTAACACAGCTCAAATCCTCTCAGCACAGTGGGATTACAGACTACGAATCTGGGTAATTGATGTTTAATCTTGGCTTTGCCACTGTCTGTGTCAGCTCAGGCAATTCACCTCACCTGTTTGAGACTTGATTCCCCTGTCTTCAGGGGAGAGTCAATTGTATCATTTTTATTAGAACATTGTGAAGTGAAATCTGCCATCCTGATCCTAAATCGGCCACTGGAGTTAAAAAATCTGCTCTCTTGCCTGACCAGGCGGTGGCGCAATGGATAGAGCGTCGACCTGGGACATGGAGGACTCAGGCTTGAGACCCCGAGGTTGCCAGCTTGAGCGTGGGCTCATCGAGTTTGAGCAAGGCTCACCAGCTTGGACCCAAGGTCGCTGGCTGGAGCAAGGGGTTACTCGGTCTGCTGAAGGCCCGCGGTCAAGGCACATATGAGAAAGCAATCAATGAACAACTAAGGTGTAGCAGCAAAAAACTGATGATTGATGCTTCTCATCTCTCTCTGTTCCTGTCTGTCTGTCCCTCTCTCTGACTCTCTCTCTGTATCTGTAAAAAAAAAAATCTGCTCTCTTCCTTATGTCAGCCTTTCAGATATTGAAGGCAGTTTTTATGTTCCCCTTAAATCTTTTCCAGTTTTAAAATATATTGACCCTCAACCTTCACTCACATGGTCATCATCCTGAGGGGGTTTGTCTTCTCCAGGCCAGTAGTTCTCAAACTTTTTGGTCTCAGTCCCTTTTATAGTCTTAAAAATGATTTAGGATCCCCAGAGATATTTGTTTATGTGGATTAGATCTTCTGATTATATCTTTTATGGATTATATCTTTAAAAACTTCTATTTCTTAATTCCTTTAAAAATAGCAGAAAACCATTACATGTTACTATAAATCACAGTTTGTAATAAAAACAAATCCATTTTTCAAAACAAAGAGAGGTTAGCCAGAAGAAAAGCATTGTTTTACATTTTTGCAAATCTGTTTGGTATCCGTCTTAATAGGAAACAGCTAGATTCTTCTATCTGCTTCTGCCCTCTGTCTGTTGTGTGTGTTGGTTAGAGTAAATTAAGAAAATCTGGCCTATGCAGATACATAGTTAGAAAAGGAAGAAATATTTTAATAGCCTTTTAATATGTTTTTCTTTAATATTTTACCTAAACTCAACAAGTGGTGGTTTCTTTTTTTTTCTTTTTTTTTTTCATTTTTCTGAAGCTGGAAACAGGGAGAGACAGTCAGACAGACTCCCGCATGCGCCCGACCGGGATCCACCCGGCACGCCCACCAGGGGCGACGCTCTGCCCACCAGGGGGCGATGCTCTGCCTATCCTGGGTGTCGCCATTTGCGACCAGAGCCACTCTAGCGCCTGAGGCAGAGGCCACAGAGCCATCCCCAGCGCCCAGGCCATCTTTGCTCCAATGGAGCCTTGGCTGCGGGAGGGGAAGAGAGAGACAGAGAGGAAAGCGCGGCGGAGGGGTGGAGAAGCAAATGGGCGCTTCTCCTGTGTGCCCTGGCCGGGAATCGAACCCGGGTCCTCCGCACGCTAGGCCGACGCTCTACCGCTGAGCCAACTGGCCAGGGCAAGTGGTGGTTTCTTAAAGGTTAGTGGCCATGTGGAATCTGAAACCTTATCAATGAATTTCCTGTACTCTTACATTAAAATTCATTAGCCTGTCTTGCATTTTGAATGACTCTTTTACCCATGCTTGGTTTTGTAATATGGTACATTGATCATTTAGAAAATATCGACTCACTGAGTTATGCAGATCTTCCAGAATGTTGACACATTTCATTTTATGTCAAAAAAGCACTTTGTTAATATCTCCACTGGCTTCATCAGAAGTTCTTCGAATGTTGGGAAACTGTCAAGCTTATAGTCACTAATATAAGTTTTCCAAAATTCTGATTTTTGCTTGAAAGTTCAATTTTTATTACTGGTAACAAATAACATCAGTCATTTTCTTTGACTTGAGAGGCTCATTTTACTCATTTTTGAGAACATGTCTGCTAAATAACCAAATTTGCACAACCCTAGTTTGTTGGTCATTTTTTCAAATAAAAATGGTGTTCCGTGGAAAAAGTGGCTAGTTCAGCCTGCAGCTCAGTCACGTAAGTGCTTTTCCCCCTCCAGACAACCATTGTGCTTTGATATGCAGCAAGTGTTTTATGCTGACTTTCCATTTCATCACACAGAATATTAAAACAACATGCGCTCAAGAGTCAATATTTAATAAAATTAGTGCTTCATTTCAAACATTATTTTTTAGTTAAGAGCATGAGGTGGTGAAGAATATAGTGACTGCAAGTATAGTTTGTATCACTGCATTCATGAGTTCCAGCTAAGGTGCCAGCAATTTCGCCCACCATTGTTTCTTATACGATTAGTGCAAGTCTAAACTCAGGAAAAATGCAAATAACATTTTAGGATTATTAATAAAATGTTTAACTCCATGGATACTCCGTCTCTGAAAGAACCTTGGGAATTGAGCTCTAGATTGGACAGAATATGTCTGATAAGAGGACAGCAGGTCCTTTACCTTCTTGTTGGTATAGACAGGGTCTATGAGATGAGTGGACCACTAGGAATATAGCCCTGTTTGCTTCAGTGTTTTTAGCATTGATACTGTAGTTATGACCAAATAAAATTTCCAGGCCTCTTTTATAGGACCTACAATCAAGCAAGGCTTCCTGTTTGGGAAGGAAAAAGATTTTAATTTAAAGATACATAAATCAGCTGATGACCTCACTTTGGGACAAGGTGAATTGGAGGTGATAGATGTCATCCAAGTGGAGATGTTTCACAGCTTGTGGGAAGATGGAAGTATAGCTGTAGACTGGGGAACCGTCAGGTGAAGTCAGGAAGTTGCCTGAGTCTGGAGAAAATTCTAAAATGACTGCAAGTCCAGAGAGGCACAAGGAAGATGAGGTTAGACAGGTCGGATGAACCTGAGCAGGGTCATGAGAATGAGGAGAATGTAGAATGTAAGGCTGCAGAGGTGCTGGTGACTGAGGCTGGGCAGAGGCCACGGGGTGGGGCTGTAAGGAAGCCCTAGAGACTTGGGAGAGAGTTGTTTCCATGCAGGGGTGGGTTTGGAAGCCACTTGGTAGGGGTTAGGGAGGGATCCCCAGGCTCCCATGGAAGGCTGTGAGACCAGGCCAAATTGTCAAGATTTTTGTCTCCAAAATGAAGAATGAGGGAATGGTTGGAAAGGCAGTATGTCAGTCTGGGTTTTCTGAGAGAGAGGAGGTGTGGCAGTGTGACCTTTGAGTAGCACCAATGGAGAAAAAGATAAAGATATCTGTTACCCCCAGGAGCCCAAAGGTGACCGGGGGAGTCTTCTTTCTAAAGGACAATGATGATATACATGATAGGATGTGGGTATTTTAAATCATCTATGCCAGATAACTGCAGTCTTTTCTCACTGTTCTGGAGAACTTGGAGAAACGTTCTCCAACATTCCCAAAGCCCCCTCAGTTCACTGAGCCCACAGAGTTATCAGTAGCAATTAGTGCTAATTAATTGGAATTTGAAACGCTTGACTTGCAGGATGGGTGTGGGTTTGAGAGATGTTTATGAAAGATGGTGTTTATCCAGAGGATTTCCTTTTCTTTTAAGTCCAGGCTAAAGGCTTAAGCATCTTTAATCCAAAGGAAGGAGACCCAACAGTTGTTATACAGCCTCAAATCTCTGCGCAAGTCTTTCATAGAATCAGTAGCACTAGAGAAGGGTAGGAGAGGGGAAGGTGAATATTCCATAGCCCAAGTCCAGAGGAGAGTTGAGCAAGGTCAGAGTCTCAAAGATGGGGAATGAGTTGATTCACATCTTATTGGAGACTGAAGAATGTTCTGCCCTCCCTGAATTTAGTCAGTAGCCACTCTGCCCCTTTGCTATAATTTTTTATGTTCTTACCAGCCACAATTCACTTCGCAAAGTCAGTAGAATGTAAATAATGATGATGAGGATGAAGAGGATGATAAAGTAGCAGGAGATAAGTATTTCAAAGAACATATTTCTTGCCTTTACTTATTGTTAGGGGCAAAAGACGGGGTGTACTTTTCATTTGAATTAATTGCTGCTCATTCATTCAGCCTTTAGAGAACGGACTGCTGGTAGACATCTGCCCATTGTTATAAACCAGCCATTCCTAGGAAGGAAGAAACACACCAAGCCAACATTGTTCTCCTGGAAAAATAAGAAAACCAGACTTTGGGAAGCTGAGGGGTGGGCGGGTCCGACCCCTGCAGGAGGCTGAGGAGGAGGTGCATAATGGGAAGACCTCTAGTTTTAGGGGCACTCACTGTAAGACCGGGATCTGAGTAAGACAGTGACTTTCAAACCAGCTGGCTAACCCATGCCCTAGCCTAGGAAAACATAGGTGCTGGGAGGGAAGTAATGAAGTCAAACCATTTCTTCAAAGACCCTGGCCTAGAATGTGTGAGCATAATCCCAGGAGGGCTGCTAACTTGCTCCTGTCCCAAGCCCTAGCTATTGACTTTCCAGTCCCTCACTCTAAATCAGGGGTCGGGAACCTATGACTCGCGAGCCAGATGTGGCTCTTTTGATGGCTGCATCTGGCTTGCAGACAAATCTTTAATAATAATAAAAAATAACATTAAAAATATAAAACATTCTCTCATGTATTACAATCCATTCATTTCCTACCGCTCCTGTTCATAAATGCGGGTGGCCGGAGCCAATCACAGCTGTCCTCCGGGACAACACCAAATTTTTATTGGATAATGCGTAAGGTACACGAGTCGTTGTATGGCTCTCATGGAATTACATTTTAAAATATGTGGTGTTCATAGCTCTCTTAGCCAAAAAGGTTCCCGACCCCTGCTCTAAATGGTCCTTGGAGACCCAAGCTTTACCTAATAAAAACCATCATTAGGAATTTAAAATTTACAGAACATGTTCACACATACCTGTATTTCATTCTCTCAAAAGCCCTGTAAGATGGGAATTAGCAGTAATCCCAGTTTATAGATGAAGAGCTAGGGGTTGGGCCTCCACTTCTTTGAGCCTTTCAGGTACCGTGCCGGTGCTCAACATGCAGCATCATGGCAGTCTTCCAACAATACTGTAAAGTGAAAATTCCTTCCTCATTTTATTCAGGAGGCAACTGAGGCTCAGAGAAGTTAAAATGACTCTATCATGGTCATGGAGACAATATGACTTGTGGCCAGGTAGAAGCTAGATCTTTCAGATTGCTGTCGGAGTGGCCATTTTCCATAGCAGCTTGGAAGCTGACTTTTTCCAGCTCTGAAACCAGAGGGGAGAGGCTCACTGTGCGGTTTTATACATAGAAGCAGATCCCTCTCGGTTCCTCAGGGCGCTACCTGCTTATTCATCTCAGGCCCTCTGCCTGCTCTACCTCCCCTGTCCACCCCACCCTGGCACGCCTCCGTCCACCCCAGCACGAGGGAGCAGGATGTTCAAGCTCCCGAGGTCTCAGCTTGCAGAGCTGGTAATTAGCCCTTTGTGTCCAGTTAACCACATTTCATCTCCTCTACCTGCCGGTGTCCGCTTTCCCTATTAGCATCTCTCAGCTCTTTGCCGAGCCCTCCGCCCTCCTTGTGGCCAGCTCAGGTTGTTTGCCAGGGATGATGGCTGAGGGACGCCATGCACACAGGGGAGGGCTGGTCCAACCAGAATCACTCACATTTTCCATCCGAAGTGCCAGACACCTCTCTCCTCTCCCTGCCCCGGAGACAGCCAGGTTCAGGTCACCTGGTTTAGAAGCAGACAGTTGATAGCTAGGCCCCCAAATTTCAGGCCTTTGGAGCCTGGGTGTTGCCTTTCAGTTCCCCCTCCATGGCTGAAATGGGAGCTGACAGGCAACTTTTATACTGAAGCAAAAAGCCTGCTGACTAATTCCTCATCTCTGGGGGCTCAGCTTCAGTCTGCTCTGAGGCTGCCTGTGCCGGTCCATCAGCCAACCATCTTGAGTTTTCTCGGGTGGTCCTGCTTTTGTGGTCCTCATTCATGTTTGTGCTGTCCAATGCAGTAGCCACAGGTAGCTATTTAAATTTATATTTAAACATAGCGCATACATTCATATTAATAAAAATGATAAATTTTATATTAGTAAATTATAAATTTATAGTAATAAAAATCAAAGAAAATTAAAAGTTTTAACTTTGTATTAGGTGCTCAGTAGCCACATGTGGCCAGCGGCTACTGTTGGGCAGCACAGACAGGAAACATTTCCATTAACGCAGAAAGTTCTGTCAGGCAGCTCTGATCGATACAGCCAGATATTCTAGTGTATTGGCACCCAGACCACATCTCACAGATTATTTCTTCCTCCTAGAAGGTCCTAAAGTTCTCTTGACCTTTCCAGTGAATCCATTTGAATTCCTAAAACATCTGAAGATGTGTCGCCTCTAAAAGGCACCATTACCAAGCTCGAATGAATGCCTGCTTTCTCGCCACCGTGGGACACATGGGACCCGGGGTATTCTTGATGTGTGTGATCTTCAAAACATCACTTTGTTTGCAAAAGAGGAAACTTGGAGTGGCTATTAGTTTTGTCCCAGCTATCGGCCCTGACAGCTGACTGTGACAGCTGGAGGTGGAATCCGGGGATGGCAGAGGGAGCAGAGGACAGAGCCGAGAGGGTCCCAGCTGGGGATGGATGCTTCTCACTCTCCCCTGTCCCGGGAGCGAGGGTGCGCAATGCCTCTCAGAGCCTCCCATCATCCTTTCTGGACCTCTTGGCATGAGCCTTTGCTGCAGAATGAAGAGGAAGGGCTGTTTTTGTTTTTGTTTTTGGCCTTTCCCATGTCCAGGGAGAAGGGGCGCTTTGGGGTAAGAGGTTTAACCAGAAGCACTTTCTCCTTGGAACGAGGCAGTTCCTTATTCCCTGCCAGTTCCTGCAGGCAAACAGCATGCCGGGCTGGCCTGCCGCCTCAACCCTACCTGTCATGTGCTTGGCAAGGCTGACTTGAGTCCTTTTTTCCACTGCCTTCCCCACCCTGTTAAATAGCAGTTGCAACCTCTCATTTTTCTGCTGCCTAGATGATTAAAAAGCATGACTTAGTGGAAAAATCTTGACCTCCTTAGGGTCAGCCTCTTAAGCAGCTGTTGTAGATAAGATTGTGCTGGCAAGATACTCAGCAGTACTTTGCAAGGCTTTCTGTCTGTGTGTAAGGAAATGAGATGCTGTTTGCCTCTGGGTGCCTTTTGTTTGTCTTGGGAGAGAGCTGCAATTTTCAGAGGCATAGATTGGTATTATCTGATAATAAAATAAAATCTCTGATGGAAGGGTTAGATTATCATAGTAATTTTTTAAAATATAATTAACAGGCTTTAAAAATTTTTTTTTTTTTAATTTGATGGCGCCTGCTTTGAACAATTCAGGAAGCAAAGTTCTCAGACTTCCCCTAAGGACTTAAAAGACTAAATTGTGCAGCTCCTGGTATGAAAGGCATTGTTTGGAGTTCTTTTAATTATTCTGTTAGTATTGCTGCCTCTTGTTTGCAGATTGAACACTTACCTTAGTCCTGTTGAAACTGCTCCAAAAAGGACATTCCAATTTGAATTTAGCTTATGTCCTCAAAGTATTTTGTTATATTTGCATTTGCCAAGAACTTGCATCCATCTAGTGAGATAAGAAAGTCACTTTGCCTCTCAAAGGGAGAAACTGAGGAACAGGTGATTGAGAGGACTTGGTTGGGTTATACAAGTGATGTCAAGGACACAGTGAGACTCTGGGATCTGTGGCTTGACCCAGTGTCTTATCAAATGAACTCCTTACTTGAAGTCCTTCAGGTCTGTGTTTGGGTCCAGGATCAGCCACTTCCTAGCTCCGTGGCCTTGAGGAAGTCACTGGCCCTCTCTGTGCTTCAGTGTCCTCATCTATAACAATAGGGATCACACCACTACATATTTCATAGGACTATTGTGAAAATAGAGATTCTGATCAACAAATATGCCCGGCATATCTTCCACCATCATCATGATTTTAACATCCCCCCGCCCACCAATTTTAGTTGAAGACCTATCTATTCCCAGCTTAAAACAAAATCCCCTGCTCTCCACCCTTATTGTTGTCCTCCTCTTACTGTTGGCCTTGCTGCTTCTTGTCCCTTTCACTCTTGCTCAGCTTGGGTGACCATAGTTAGAATCTGGCTGCCTCCTCTTTCACCCGGGGAGTCACAAGGTAAGCACAGCCATGGGCTTGAGGTCAGAATGTAGAGACAGGGGGCCGAGTCTGTCCTGGGCCAGGTGTCTGTCCCCTTTTGATATTTCACAGCTCTGTCTCAGGTCCTGACGATTTAGACCAACCGTCTGGACTGGGAAGCTGAGGTTCTGGACCTAGCTGCCCAGAGGGGCATCCTAGGGCCTCCAGCAGCCAGATGGGCATTTAAAACCCAGAATCTTGTCCACTTTCCCTGGTCAGTTTTCTGTCTGTGAAATGATCATGTTCACCCAGGGGCATCCATTCATTTTGCAGAAGGTACAGGCGTGGAAAACAGAAGATCTGGGTTTGAATCCTCCTCATCCACATGACCCTCAGAGCCCCAGGGTCTCACTGCTCCTGGGGGTTGGCGAGGCCGAAAGGAGGTGATGTCTGAGAGAGCTTTGTAGGCTGTAGCTTGCTTTCCACTCATTGGGACTCCCCTCGCTCACTCCCTGAGTTTGTGCTTAGAAGGGCACCCTGTGTTGTCACCCACAGGGAGGGGCTCCAGCTCCACGGAGAGATGAAGTGAGGAGTGACCTCCTGGCTCAGCACATGTGAGTCTGTGTGCTCAGCACTGTCCAAGGGCACGTTTGGCCACGTCAGGCACGTTTGGCCTGCACGGTTGGCTACGTCAGGAAGAGAAATCCCACGCTGGGGGTCAGCCTGCCCTGTGCTATCTTTCAGTCCCACTCCCCTAGCCGCTCCGCTGCCTTGTTTTCCTCCTGTCTGCCATTAGGGTACTTTTTATAAGGCTTGTTAAGTCTTTAATGATGCCTGGTTGTGCAGCTGGCTTAAGGTTTAATCCCTAGCAATAGGGCTTTATTGGATAAATGGTTAATAATCACTTGTCTGCAGGGATTAGGGAGGTTTCATTGAGGCCCATGATCCCGGGAGCCCTGCATGACCTGTGACGTGGTCAGTGACTTGACTGGGACAGCACTGCTTGGTGTTGGGTGCAGCCAAATGCAGCACTCTCAGCACCACAGATGCTGGGAAGGTTGGAGATTGTGGGAGAGCACTTCTACCTCTGGGGAGCAGAGGGCACCTGTCTGTTGCAGTGAACTTGTCTGGACCTGAGCATGGGCAGTCCCCATGATCTTTTTGAATGTGTGTTTCCACCCAGTCCTGGTTTTGCTCTTTCTTTCTTTTGCCATTAATAAGCTGTGTGACCTCGAGCAAGTCTCCTCCTGACCACTCTGGGCCCCAGTTTCCTCATCTGTCATATAGAGAGGTTGGAAAAGAGACGGTCTTGAAGGTTATTCTGTGAGCCCCAGTGTCCCAGACAGAGGCTTCTCTCCCCAGCTCCGGGATGTGTCACCGAGGTGAATGGAAGGGACCAGCAGCCCATCGGATTAAGTACTTAAGCCGCTGGACAAAGAATTGGGTCAGCTGTAGTCACAGGGCAGTGTGTGCGAAGGGACTGCATAGAGACCTTCGACTTTGTAGCCTGGTTTGGGGTTGCTCCCAGCTCTGGGCAGTACACACAGTAGCATTTTTTTAAAAGCCTCGTTGATGGGACTCTAGAGAGAGAAGTTAAGTCCTTTCAGGTGTAGAGCCGCCAAGGAGCCAGGAGTTGCTCACAGGTGAGAAAGGAGCCTGGGGTTTTGTACCTGGCTTGCCTGTGACTGGGGCCACAACCTCATCCCGTAGCTGGCTTTGATTTGACAGTTGCGTAGTGATCAGGACCCATCTATTGGAGGAGCGGGGGTAGTATTGGGACATGGGCATGGGGGTCGACAGACCTAGGTCTGAGTCTCCTCCCACCGTCCATTTCCAGGCTGCATGGCTTGGGCAACCTGTTTCTCCAAGTCTGAGATTCTTTAAGATAGTATTGGCAACACCTATTTTTCAGTATGACTATGTTAGTTCAAAATTACTTATGTAAAGCACCAGGTAGCTGGCTCATATTAGGTGCCAATAATGATCCCGGGAGGAACTTAGCGTACGGGACCTGTTATACGCTTTGGACTGCTGGAGTAAAATGCTCACTATAAACAGATGTGACTTACTGGGGATGACATAGTTTTGAATTCTTTTATCAGAAATAAAATAAACCAAAAGGTGCAAACAGAGCTACCCCATCTTTTGGACCAGTGGTGCTACTCTGAAAACGTTCAGCTTCAAGCTGAAGGATGGTGTCTCATGCTGCCCCAGAATTCACTGCCTGGCTCCTGCCCTACACCTGGACCCCAGTACCCCAGGCGGAGCACAGTCTGCGGCACACAGCCCGTGCTCAGTCCTGCACGTGTTTGTGAAATGAAGGAATGGAACTTCTCTTTTTAGATCTATACATGACCAGGTGCTTGATCTGCTTCTATTTCAGATCTTCCCCGACCCGTCAGACTTTGACCGCTGTTGCAAACTGAAGGACCGTCTGCCCTCCATAGTGGTGGAGCCCACAGAGGGGGAGGTGGAGAGTGGGGAGCTGCGGTGGCCCCCTGAGGAGTTCTTGGTCCAGGAGGATGAGCAGGACAACTGTGAAGAGACAGAGAAAGAGAACAAGGAGCAGTAGAGTCCCCGACTCCACCGGGTCGCACGAGATGGCATCTGTACCTGAACTGTGTTCTTTCCCATTGTGATGGAAGAAGAGAGTGAGCCACAACTGTTCTGAAACGTCAGACAGTGGCTTCCATTTTGCACCTGCGAATCACTGAGTTGGTCTTCTTTTCTTTTCTTTTCTTTTTTTGAACTGTGTTGAGCAGTGGAGCCCTCTGCGACACTTTGCAAGGCCTTCTGAGAAAGGAAGCTGCTTAGAGCAGGGGTGGGGGGTGCGGGGAAGCTTTGGTCTTTGAGATCATTATCTGAACTCAAGCAGCTAGAGGCAGTGGTGGGATTCCAGTGGTCTCTGGGGGGAGGGGGGAAGGGGTGCTCAGCGAGCAAGCAACATTTGGGGTAAGAAAACAAATGCCAGACAGAAAGAGAAAATACACATTTTAAAGAAAACATTGAGCAGAGAAGCGCAGCCAGGAAGTCCTGTAGCTCGGTGGCATTTGCTCTGGCTGCTGGGGGCAGCAACCAAGTCTTCATCTCTCTCCCCAGCTTCGCCCACCGCCAGCCTTTGCTTTTATTTCAGGTGTGTTGTCTGTTGCAGGGGAGGCTGGTAAAGGAGGCAGTGTAACGCGGCTGCCCACAGAGCCAGCTGGAGGTGAGGCTCCGGAAGGAAACGGTCTCCCGTTCCTTCTCCAGGGACCCTCTGCTCCTGGCTGGGGCAGGTTCACATACTTGCGGTCATCTGGAGGGTTTTTTGTTTGTTTGTTTGTTTGTTTGTTTTATTTCGTTTTAAGAGGCAGTTGCTTTTGAGTTTCTCTTCCCTGGTTTATCCTTTTTGCCCTCAGCCCTTTGGGGATTAGGGAGAGTACTTTCTGCCCTTGTTGGAGGACCGACGTGGACACTTGGACATGAAGGTCCTTTTCAGCTGCTCCCCCCAGACCTGCTCTCAGTCTGGGGCACAGAGCAGGAGGGCTCTCCCAGGCTGGCCCTCTCTTCTCCCTGCTGTGACCCTTCCCGGCCCCTGGCCACAGCCATCAGGCAAAGGCGGCTCCCAGCCCTGCGGTGGGTTCCAGCAAGCCTGGTGAGCCGCAGTACCCACTGCCATGTGGCCTGTCTTCCTGGTGGGAGCTGGGTAGAGAGCAGAGTAGGCTTTCTCTGTTTCTTGTTGGGGAGCTGAGCTTTAGCGCAGGTCCCGAGAGCTGGCGAAGCCTCGGAATTTCTGGACGGGGCGAGGTGGCTCTGGGGCAGCAGCCCAGGGATGGAGTTTGAAACTAAAGGGTGTCATGAGGTCTTGGTTCCTCCCCGTGTGTTCCTGGATGCAGGACGGAGGACGGTGTGGCGAGGAAGCACTGCATGGTGGTCCTCATCACTCCCCACCTCCATCCTGTCCCCTGCAAGGGTCTAGTTCCACAAGAAGTTAGCCTTGGACTCAGAGCTTCATGTCATAGTTCAGAACCACCAGGAGCAGCAGGGTGCAGGACAGGCTCTTTAAACCACCCCTATCTCAGAGCAGACTGTGCCTCCAAGAGATGGCTCGAGAGCCCCCCTGGGCCTGAGCCCTGCCAGTTGAGGCACCTGTGTGCCCCCTCAGGTGTCCAGTCAATCCAGGTTGACCCCGGTTTCAGACTTGTGTATAAGTAAGGTTGTACTTAATACCTCCAGGTCTGGGGAATGTTGGGCAGGAGGACCAGGGTGTGCTGTTCATACATCAGCAGAATTTGGTTCTGGGCAGCCAACACTCTCCCATCCCCCTCGCTCCCTTCCTCTGTGTCGTCTGCTTGTGTTACCCACACTGATGGCAATAACTTCTTCCAGCTCCTCGAGGAAGGGGGAGTGGCCGCAGCCGGCGCTGTGGGTGTCTCTCTCTTACTCTCCCTGTCCTGCTCCGGCTGCAGAGAGCCTTTCCTCTGCCTCTCAGTCCCTCGTGGCAGCATTTCTCATCTTGTGCCTCCCTTGTGGATGGGGTCTTGCCTTTTAAAATCCTGTGTTTCCATGTCCCTTTCTCATGTGCTCTCCTGTATCTGTCCGTGTGATAGGAACGTGCTTGTAAACTGCATAACAGATGTACTTTGTGTATATGTGTTTATGGGGTGGTTTATTATTTTTGCTGGTTGCTAGACCCCTTAGTGTGACCATTGGGAGTCTGAGCAGGCCAGAGGCTGACAGCCCCAGGACCCTCAGCGGTGAGCCTGTTGGGGGGGGGGGGGTCCAGACACTCTGAACAAGTGGCTGAGCTCCTGTCTGGCCTCCTTTTTTTTTTTTTTTTTTAAGTATCTTGTGTGTATTTCTAACTGATTGTATTGGAGAAAAAAAAACTAGTATTTCAGTAAAAATGCCTGTTGTAAGATGAACCTCCTGTAACTTCTATCTGTTCTTTTTTGAGGCTCAGGGAGAAACTAGCTTTTTTTTTTTTTTTCCAAACTACTTTTTGTCACTGTGACAGTTGTAAATAAAGTTTGAAAATGCTTTCCACTCTGGTCTGGTTTCCTTCTTTCTTCCTGCTCCATTGGAACAGAGAGAGCACGGAAGAAACCAAGGTGCAACCCTTGTAGGGGGCTGGGTTGGGGGGAGTCCCATGTGAAGTTCCTTACCTATCTTACCTGCTGGCCCTTCTGGGCTGAGCCCACACCTCTTTTTTATCACGTGGCTGAATGAAAGCAGCCTGTTTTCCTATGCCCTTGGTTCTCAACTCGGGATGCACATCGGGATCACCAAGATATATATATATTTTAAAATAGACAAGTACCTAGGTCCTCTACCCTGAGACTTGGCTTTCAACAAGTTGGGGTGAAGTTGAAGCATTAGTGTGTTTTAGAATCACCTGGGGTTATTTTTAACACAGCCATGGTTTAAAACCACCATTCTAAGGGAAGAGGAATACCCAAGATATATTGTAAGTTTGTTCACAAAAACGAGGATTGAGTGGGACGGTGTCTACACAGCTACGGGAAACTCCAGCACTCCTTAAGGCTATTGATTGAGTACCTACCACTTAGAGGTTGAGGTAAAACAAGATAGTGGTCTCAGCCCTCATGGCACTGCATTAGTGTAAAATTCAATGACAAATATGGTGAGTGCAAGGCAGGTAAAAGGAAAAATAGGGTATTGAGAGCATCAGTTGGAAGGGTCAGAAAGGGCATCTGAAGACGTGACCAGGAGCAGGAGAAGAGGGGTGTGACGTGCGTGGAGAGAGTGCTTCTGGCAAAGAGGGGCCTTGGGGTGAGCTTGGCGAGTGGAATTGGGGAGGAGGAAACAGTGCAGGGAGGACTGCATAGGCCTGGACAAAGAGTTGGGTTTTATTCTGAGTACAGGGCCTAGAAAGGTATAATTTACATTTTTATACAACCTGGCTCTATGGAAATGGAACTGAGGGGGACACGATGGAAGGCTCAGAGACCAGAAAGGAGGCTTCATGGAGGTCAGAGTGAGAGAAGGTAGTGCTTTGTTGAAGGAGTTTTGGGACATTTTTCTAACCTGAGGCTGGATAATTTTTCTCTCAGGTCATATCTCGGCCCATCACCATTGTGAATGTAGATAATCAAGTGATCTCTGCTGAGGGTGTCCCCAGTATTAATAGAATAATAATCCCTTTTAACATTAGCCTAAGTAAAACCATTAGATCTATGAATCTGCTGCCCTGAGGATAACTTACAGGCCTTTACCATCTTCATTGTGGATTGTCCCCCTATTTCCTCTAACAGCCTGAGGATGGGGTTTATGAAAACATAGCCTCCTTGAATACAGCTCCTCATAAAACTGTCTTTATTTCCAGATGACATCTTCTACACAGAAAATCCTATGAAATCTACAAAAAAAAAAAAAGGCTACTAGAACTGACATGTGAGTTAGGCGTGATTGCAGGATCTAAGATCAATATACAAAAATAGACTATTTCTAAATAATATCAATAGACAATTGGAAGATGACATTTAAAATACCACTTATGTTAGCATAAAAATATATAAACATTATACTGAGTGAAATAAATAAATCAGAAAAAGCTAAAAGCTGTATGATTTCACACATAGGTGAGATACAAAATTGAGACTCATGAACATAATTAAGAGTGCAGTACTTACGGGGGGAGGGGCTGTGGGGAGGGGGAGGGGAAGGGAAGAGGGGTTGGGGGGAGGGTATAAAGAGGGACAAATATAAGATGACAGAAAATGATTTGACTTTGCATAATCAACTGTTCAAATGCTGTGGAGATGTTTACCTGAAATCTACATACCCTTGTTGATCAATGTCACCCTGTCTATATATATATAGTCTAATAGACTATATATATATAGACTATTAGAGTCTATATATATATAGACTATTTAGAGGTAATTCTGGCAAGACATACAAGGCCTCTTCAGTGAAAACTACAAAACACTGCTGAGAGAAATTAAATAAGACCTACATAAACAGAGAGGAATACCATGTTCATGGATCTGAAAATGCAGTGTTAAGACGTCATTTTCTCCAGATTGAACTATAGATTCCACACACTCAAAATCCCAGCAAGCTTTTTTGGGCAGAAATTGATAATCTGATTCTGAAATCCTTATGGAAAGGCAAAGAACCTGAAACAGTCAAAACAACTTTGAAAAAGAAGACAATTTGAAAAACAACAAAGAACTCCATTTCAAACCTTATTACAAAGCTACAGTAATCAAAACAATATAATATTGGCATCTAGATAGACAAATAGATCCATAGAACAGAATAGAGTCCAAAAATAAATGCACACATATATGGTCAATTAATTTTGACAAAGGTGCCAAGGCAACTCAGTGGAGAAAGGATAACCTTTTTCAACAAATGGTACTGGAATGATTGGATATTCATCTGCAAGTAATCCCTGGGGATGGAACCATGAGTTTTTGCTTGTCTCCCATTGTTTACATGCAATTTTATAAATAGAGTAATTATTCATTTAGAAATTATTTCCTTTTTTATGTTTGGCCAGTCATTTCAATCCTGGGTCACCTCCTCTCTCCCTAAAGGAGGAGCACTGGGTGGCAGCTGGTGAACTTTTCTGTGTTATTCAGGTTGACCTGCATCCTGCTCTGCCCATCCACACATCATCTGGAGCCAGTTTCTTAGTGTTCAGGATCCTCACTGTTCCTTATGAAACAAATAAGACTAGTACCTCCTCTACAGGGGTGTGAAGATTGAGCAGTCAGTGGGTGCTCTATGAGTCAGGGAGTTTTCTCTCTTTCCCCTGAAGACCTGGTGTCTACAGAACTAGCTCCTGCCTTCTCTTCCCTGCTTCTTGCTTTGGGACATCTGTGCTCAGCAGAGTCGAGGGGAACTTCAAGATGAAGACACCTCCCTACCTGTAAACACAACTCCCTAAGTCTGCCCTTTTTGTTCATCACTATGGGTGTTTGGGGAGAAGAAAGCAGGAAAAAGAAGGGAACTTTAATGCCTTCTTTCCACCAAAATATTGGGGAGGGAAGTGGGAGACATCTTCCATCAAGATGAGCCTTATGGCTGCCTTCATTCAAAGAAGTGATCCTTGGACAGAGACTTTTGTAAAAGGATGGTTGAGCTATGTGTACACTGAGGAGAGATTTCAGGCAGGGGTGACACCCAGTGGAAAGACCCTGAGGTAAAAATTAACTTGACTTTTTTAAGGAATATCTGTGAAGCTGGCATGGCTAGAATACAGAAAAAGAGAAATAGTTATGGTCAGATGCCACAGAGAATCACTATTGCCCACTGTGAGAAGCCCACAGGGTAAGGAAGCAGGTCCCCCAGCATCCCAGTCCCTGAAAGTCTACTGGTCAGTCCCTCCAAAGTTATTATTTTTTTTTTCTGAAGCTGGAAACGGGGAGAGACAGTCAGACAGACTCCCGCATGCGCCCGACCAGGATCCACCCGGCACGCCCACCAGGGGCGACGCTCTGCCCACCAGGGGGCGATGCTCTGCCCATCCTGGGCGTCGCCATGTTGCGACCAGAGCCACTCTAGCGCCTGGGGCAGAGGCCACAGGGCCATCCCCAGCGCCCGGGCCATCTTTGCTCCAATGGAGCCCTGGCTGCGGGAGGGGAAGAGAGAGACAGAGAGGAAAGCGCGGCGGAGGAAAGCGCGGCGGAGGGGTGGAGAAGCAAATGGGCGCTTCTCCTGTGTGCCCTGGCCGGGAATCGAACCCGGGTCCTCCGCACGCTAGGCTGACGCTCTACCGCTGAGCCAACCGGCCAGGGCCCTCCTCCAAAGTTATTTGACTCCTGACAAATAATAGTTGATATTGATGGATCCCAGGCACCATCACATTCTGAAGGGGCTTCTGGATCATCAAAGAAGGATTACATCAGGTAGAATTCAGTTTGTACAGCTGTTCTCCAATTACTGAAGGGAGATTGTAGCCAATAGGATGGGCTCTGAGGTTATACTCCTAAATCTGTAGCTCAGTCCTACCTCTTACTAGCTATACACAGTTGCTTGTGAAGTTACTTTTTTGTGTGTATGTGTGTGTGTCTCACTTTCCACAAATATAACATGGGTACCTACCTCATAGAGTTGTGGTGAAGTTGAAATGCATTATTACAAGTAACATGCTTAGAACTGTACCATGCACATAGTAAGTGATCAAGAAACATTAGCCTTTGTGGTAGGCCGAATAATGCCTACCACTCCCAAAGATGGACATGTCCAAATCTCAGGTACCCATGAATGTTATGTTACAGCAAGTGGGAATTAAGGTTGCAGGTGGACTCAAGATGGCTAATCAGCTGATCTTGATTTGGGGAGAGCGTGGATTGTCCAGGTGAGCCTAATCTAATCACAATTGTCTACGATGAAAGGAGAGACAGAAGAGTGTCCAAGTCAGGGAGAGACTTGGAGATGAAACACTGCTCTGTGAAGATAGAGGAAGGGGCTACCAGCCAAGAAATTCAGGCACCTCTAACAGCTGGAAAAAGCAAGGAAATGATTCTCCCTAAAGCTCCCAGAAACACCCTGATTTTAGTCAAGTGACACCCATTTCATTTCAGACTTCTGACTTTGAAAACGGTAAGATCATAAATTCGTGTTGATTTAAGTCACTAGCTTCACGGTAATTTGTAAGAGACACAATAAGTAAAGAATACAGCCATTGTTATTATAACTATGATAATGATGATCATGACACAGACTACTCTTGTGTGTGTTCGGAGAGCTGGATGGCAGTGAACGGGAGGTGGGTACCAGGCAGGCAAGGTCACTCTCCAGCACTCGGGGCCCATGCCTTCCTAAGGCTCCGCATCTTCTCTGGGTGTCGCCAGCAGAGCTGTCTGTCGGGTGGAGGGGACACCACGGCACTGGGGCTGGATAAATTTGAGGCTCCAAAGCCCTTACTCTAGAATTTTAAAAATTAGTAATTAATGTATGATATGTTCATCAGTAAAGTCTATGAATCAGAATGATCCCTTCTCTCCATTTACCTTGACAGAAGGTCCTGCTTTGAAATGTGCTTTATTTGTAATACTTCCTTTTCCACCCCTCCAAATGTGAATTCATTCTTTTCAAATACTAGTTACCATTTACAGAGCATTGGGCTATAGTTTTACCTTCATTTCTTGTAATTCTCACAACAGTTTTGCAAAGTGTGAGTTTCCATACATAGATTTTTTTTTTTTGCACAAACTATCTTTAGCAATAATGAAAATCATACAAGATGGTGAAATTTGGGGACTTAATCTTTCAAATTCCATCACAGTAGCAATCAGTTATTTGCATTTATATTTCTTTTCAGTCACTGTCCTTCTCACTTACCAGAATGCACTCAATGAATACTTTTTTCCCCATAAAGTAGGCATTTTAAATATTATTTTATAATTGAGGAAGCTGAGGTCAGAGGGCTTCAGAATATATCAACTTTGAAACCAGAAAGGGCCAGGTTAGAATCAGTGGTGTGCTGATTTCTTTTCCCAATCAGGCCAAAAAAAAAAAAAAAAGCCCTGATTTGTAGCATTTGCTAATTTCTGTGGTATAAATTCTCCCATCATGGCTGATTTCATGTGCAAGGTTCTCAGCCTGTCTGTGCTTTAACTTCCTTGTCTGTAAAATACATGTAACTCCAAAACCAGGGCAGTGCCTGGCTCAGAGACCTCTATAAACTCTAGTGCCCGCCCTTCATTCAGAAAAAAAGAAATCTTCCAGAAAGAAATGCCTGGTACAGTGTGTTTCAAACTGAATCATGAATCCTTGTTAGGTGGTGAAATCGATTCATTTGTGGGTTGCAGCTAGATTTTTTTTTCTTAAAAAAAGAAAGAAAGCAAATAGAAAAGACTAGAATAGAACAGAAAAAAAAATCCAAGCATGACAGACATGGGAAGATTATGTGTTATTCCTTGAAATCTTTGTTACATTTCTACATATATATGGATGTGTGTACGAGGTCATAAAAATATTTTTCTTGCACTAGGTCAAAGTCAGAACAGTTTGAGAGCCACTGACTTAGTGAACCTAACTTTCTAGAAAGCAGTGCTTTGACTTTATAAAGCTGTGGGGCGAGAGAGAGAGAGAGAGAGAGAGAGAGAGAGAGAGAGAGAGAGAGAGGCAACTAGCATTTCCTTCTCTGCGGAGGAAATGGGGCTGGGGCACCCAAGGGCAGAGCCTGGGTGGCCAGCGTATGTGTGTGTTTGGGGGAGGGACAAGCCAGGGGAGGCCACAATGCACTTGGTCTCCCTCACAGCCAGGGTTAGGCTCCCGGTAGCCTCACGAGCACTTGAGGAGGGAGGTAACCTTGCATGAGGGAGGAGGAGGAAGCTGAACAGGAAATCCTGGCTGCAAGCTCACTGCTGCTGGAACCCACCACAGCAGCTACCAGACAACCAACAATAGCGCCATTAGACAAAAATAACCCCTGGGGTCTGTAGCCCTGTCATGCAGGGGCCAGGGCATGCTGTCTAGAGGGCTGTAATGTCACCAGGCTATGGCTGGGGTCCATGCTTCTTAGTACCGTGCTACATTTTGATTTCCTGATTGCTAATTAGAGGGCAGTTTTCCAGGTGGAGGTCATTTGGGCTGGTGCCAGGAACACGTCTACTTGCCTCCAGGGTCTCAGTGCCCCTGCTCTCTTGCAGAAGATGATATGAAAACGCATTCATGCTGAGACTTTACGTTCTGAATGCACCACCTATCCCAGCTGGTCTTTCATATCTTGAAAGGGGGTCCTAGGAGGACCTAGCCAAAGTTTATCACAAGGTGGGTATGTGCTGGGCACCATGAAGATGGAGCCCTCCCTGGTAGCCCTCCAAGCCTCTCCCTTGGCGATGGCAAGGTCTGACCCTGGGCTGAACCCAAAGCCCCTCTCTAGGCTGAAGAGACAGGTGCCCTGCTCTGCCAGCCGTCCCTCCTTCAGCATACTGGGGAATGAAGGGAGGAGGCGAGGGTCACCCAAATGTTAGTTTACCACAACAAAGCCTATTGAGCATCAGCAGCCAGCTTCGGAACACAGAGACTGAGCTCCCCTGTTTGCTCCTGGCCTCACAGTTTGCTGGCTAGTAATCTGGTGTTAGAGCCTGCTTTTCCGCTTAACCCCGCCCATCCAAGAAGCACCCACATCCCTCAGAGACTCACAGAATTCACAAGAACAATGTGCCCAGTTTGCAATACACACAGCTGATCTTTCATTCACTTTCACAGAATTCTTTCCACTGGGCACATGGGGAGAACTCAGGAGCGTGTGTGAATTTGGATGGGACAAAAATTACATCTATGTTTTCATTAACCACTAAGTGAAATTTAGCATCCCCTGCTGCTAGGAAAGTAGGACACAAACCACAGTGTCAGCAGCACCTGTGATTGTCACCAGTAACAATCACACAGATATTCATTCTCCTAGTACACTTGTGGCCTGTGTCATGAATTACCATCTGTAGACATGGCTACATCAACATCACACCTGCTGCTGGATCGAATTAAGTAAAGTATAAATAAAGTAGGACCCTACCCTGCCCATGTAGCTCGGTTGCAGTGTCATCCCGATGTGCCAGGGTTGTGGGTTCGATCCCTAGTCAGAAGATATACAGAAGCCAATCAATGAATGCATAAGTGGTGGAGCAATGAATCAGTGCTTCTCTCTCTCCTTTCCTCTTTCTAAAAAATCAATAAATAAAATATTTTTTTAAATAAGGACACATGACTTTATCACAAACGTGGTTTTTTTTGTTTGTTTTTTTATTCATTTTAGAAAGAAGAGAGAGAGAGAGAGAAGGCGGGAGGAGCAGGAATCATCAACTCCCATATGTGCCTTGACCAGGCAAGCACAGGGTTTCGAACCGGCAACCTCAGCATTTCCAGGTCGACGCTTTATCCACTGCGCCACCACAGGTCAGGCCTATCACAAACGTGTTTTTTTTTAAATCTTTTGATAGATGTATTACAGCATAATTGATTGTCTTTGCAAGCCTCTACATTTTATTATATTTATTTAAAACATTATTCTAAGAAGAGGATTAAAACCCCTCCAAATTGCTGAAAGAATCCGTGGCACAAAAAGATTAAGAGGCCCCTGAGGCACTGGTGCTGGGGTCTGAGCAGAGCTGGGAAGGAGGGTCCCAGTTCTCCAGGGGCGTGGAGCCAAGCGAACAACCCGTAAGCAAACAAAGGGCTGCAGACTGGCCTGGCGGGCCCTGTGAAGGCGGGCACTGTATAGACAGGAGGCACACTTGGTAAAGTTCTGGGAAGGCCACAAAGCAGGTAGTCACTAATTCATTTCAGACTCTCGGTGGATTCGCAGCCACCTCTGGCTGAAGAGGAGAGAGCCCATCTACTTAGGCGTCTTTCTGGGCCTGCTCCACCAGCCTCAGCCCTTGGCCTGGGAACAGTCCCCACTGCCTCTGCCTGAGATGTTTCCCAGAACTTTCAGTGCTAAAACCAGGAGTCCTAGACAATCAATATGGTGGTTGGTCACCCTGTTTGGAACCATCCCCCCTTTTTACCTAGGACTAATTCAACTGCCTGGAATTTGGGTCGACTTACTCCCATAAGCATTTTCCCTGTCTATGTGTCCATCTCTGTTTGTACCTGTCTCTTTGGGTCCTTCTCCGGCTCTCATTCTGTCCCCTTCTACCCTATTCCCCAAGCTAGCCAAGTCCCCAGCTCCTGGCTGTCAAGTGATTTGAACTTTCCATTTCCCTGGGTGCCTGTAAAGTACTACTTGCTCTTTGTTTTTAATTGAGGCATAATTTACATAAAGCGCTCAGTTCCCGTGTGAATAGCTCAGTGAAGGTTAATACACCCATAAAACCCCCACTCAGGTCTAGATATAGAATGTTATCACACCCCAGAAGACTTCCAAGTATGGCTTCACTGTCAGTTACTCCTCCAGAGAGTGACCACTATTGTGATCCCCATCACCTTCATGTAAAATGGAATCACGCCCTCTGTACCACTTAGAGGCATGCCTGCCCTACCCTGCCCTGCCCAGCTGCTAATGGTCCAGTGTTGACAACCTGGCTGGGAGAAACCCACTTCAGCAGGACCCCGAGAGAGGACTGGACAGAGAAGGTAGGGGAAACACTAGACCTCACTGCTGGAGGGAATCACTAGCCTCATTTTCAAGTGAGAACTTCAGGACTCCAGGACTCATCAGAGAGGGACAGTTCACTTGCTTGCTCCTTTATCTGACCAGCAGTGACCTGGCTCAGGAAAACAGCATGTTTGGAGAGGCAGAAGTGGGGTTAGAATCCAGAATCCCAGGGCAACATTTTCCCTTTAAAAACCCTGCTGCCTCCTTTGGGCGAAAGCCAAGACTGACTCCTGCTGGCCCGGAGGTCTCTGCCTGGGGAAGGGCTAAGAAGGCATCCTCGGTTTCCTCTGCCCCACCCCCACCCCAGCCTGATGCCCCTCATGCCTGGAACTGCAGGGCTGCAGAGCTGGGGTTCTCAACACTTGCTGCACATCAGAATCGTGGGGGAGCTTCAAGAAATTCGTAATATCCAGGCCTCACCCTAGACAGTGAAATCACTGTCTCTAAGAGTGAGACCCAGGCGCTAGGATTTTGTAAAACCCTTCAGGCAGTTCCAATGTTCTTACCAAGTTTACAAAGCAGAAGCGCTTCTCCAACTTCACATGTGAATCTTTTAGGGCCCTTGTTACAAATGCAGATTCTGTTCCAGCAGGTGCCCCATAGGGCCTGATAGAGTCTGCATTTCTAACAAGCCGCGGGGGAGGCCAGGGCTACTGGTGAGCTCCAGGGAACAGGCCTTGAAGAGTAAAGCCACAGAGGACTGACTATTCTGCCCCATTCTCTCTGCCTCCCAATTCTTCATATCAACATATTTTGCAATGATTTGTTTTTCAATTTGTCTCTTAAACATAAGGTTCACCCACCCATCCAAATAATTCTATATTTTCCCACCTTTCCGGGAAAGCATACAGTAATTTACCATGTGATTTCTATGTACAAGATATTATTGTCAAGAACTTTGAGATCAGAGATATAAAAAGGTAAAAAATACAACAACATAGGAGAAATAGAATATTTTATCACGTCCACTGGGGCTTCCAAAAGAGCTGAGGAAGAAAACAAAGGGATAGGATATTCAACAAGACAATGGATTATAATTTGTCATAAATGATTAAGGAAAGGAAACATTCACAGATTTGAGAAGGCTGCTAAATCTCCCCCAAAAGACAGAGAAACACACACCCAGACACACAAATTAAAATACAGAAAACCCAAGGCGAGAAGGAAATCCTAAAAGAACCAGAAAAAAAAGACCATTAACTTCAGTGGAATTAATATCAAAGTGACTTCTGAACCCCTCCCCACCAAAAAACAACAATAACAAACAAACCAAACAACCAACTTTTGAGGCGTGATAGCCCCATTTTAACCCCGAGAAACAGAGGCTCAGATGCTCAGAGCACACAGTGCTACTGGCAGTTTAACTCCCAGGCACCAGGCTCTCTGCCCTAAATCACCAGGCCCCACCTTACCCCTCCCTTTAAAAAATTATGAGTATTAAGCTTTTGGATCTACTTAAAAATTGACCTTGGAGGTCCAAACCTCACTTAGTCTTTAGTACAAACTTCACTAGAAAAAGGCCCTGTCATTTTTCTAATCTGCCTCAGATCTTATGTTCACCTCTGGGTCTCCTGATTTCTTCCCTTCCCCAAACTTTCACCAAAGCGTCTTCCAAAATGCCCCTTCCATCCTCACCACTGTTACTGCCCACCCCAGCCTGGCCCCACTGCCCTAGCCCAGGTCTATGGCTGGGCTTCTCACTAATAGGGTTAGAGAGAGCTGTGGAGCTGGAATGCCCTTAAACAGCTCCCCATCCCCAAACACCCTGATTCCAGCTTGCCTCTCCATCCTTTACCCAACACCACCAGGTAGGCTGGGGCGATGGAATCCTGGCTTACAGGTCCCCCAACAGTCCTGCCACCAAAGAGAATTTCCCTGCAGAGGTGAGGGCTATGTCCCTGGCATTATGATAGCAATTTAAGACATCACCCCACCGTCCCTTCGCCTAGGGGAGAAAAGACACAGAACACAGCAGAGATGCCCCGCAGGATTCCCCAGCTAGCTGTGCCCACTGTCAACTGCCAGCAGGTCTGTTAACCAGCGACCAGTGATGAGGAAAGCAGGTTCTCTTTGGAAACCTGTGTCTCTGTGGTTGAACGGAAGGAACCATGAGCAGCTACTTGATGAATTCTCTGGGAAGTGTGACCAAATTGCCACAGCTGGGCCATGATGGGCCAGCAAGACCAGCTGCCAGGCGGGGGCAGCCATGTGTGGAAGTGGTAAGAGAATGGAGTTTAGAGTTAGATCTGGGGTCAAGTCCCGATTCCCCCAGCACTCATTAACTGGCCCTGTGGTTTAATCTTCAGTGTTTTAATTTCCTTGTCTGTAACTTGGACAAAGACAATAATAACTATGTAGAGTAATTATTGTAAAGATCAGGTATATATAATGTCTGACATCTAGGTTTAAACAATTCTCTACTGCTATATGGGTTATATGAAATGGTGCATGTTAGCTGATCTCCTGGTTCACAGAAGGTGCTCACCAAACATTATCTGTCTTCTGTCCCTTTCTTGATGACCATCTCTCTGATGTAGAACAGGCCATTTCTCTGTTCTTTCTTCACCAGGTAACAGAGGGAAGTGGAAGGGAGCTGGAGGTCAGGCGTGAGATCATAAGCTTACAGCCCCCTTAAGACCACCCTTCCTGAAGAGCCTCTTTTGCCCATTGGCAGCCTGCATCTTTGCTAAAATTCCTGGGACCAAGAAACTTCTAACTTGAGGCTTGGGGGTGGATATCTTAGGTGTTGAGGATGGGAGAGAGAAGAATGTTGGTCTGTGGACTGGTTCATGATGGCCCCAGCTCACAAGCTGCCACAGATAATCACTGTTTATCAACTGAACTCGTTGGAAAAAATGACTACAATTACATTTTACACATCAACAAAAAGGAAAAATAAAAGCCCCATTGGAATGTCTGAGTCACTCTTCAGAGCCTCTAAATTACCCATTTGTTCGTTCTGACCCTCCTGTGCAGGAGGGAAGTGCAGGGCCCTGCAGGCTGGCTTTTGCCTGGTGCCTGCCAGCGGCCAGAAGTTCTGCAGGTCACCTAAGATCTGTTCTGGGGCTTAAAATAGATGGCAAAGAGTTATTAAAGGGATCAGTGGGGCAGGAAGGGTCGTTCTTTTATGGGCTCAGTACTCTGGGCTGACTGGTGACTTGGGTGTGTCATTTACACACAGGTACAAAAACTGGGAGGAATCATGCCAACTGGGAGACTTACTGTCACCTGGGGCCAGCGCTTGTGCCAAAATGGAAACCTTCCTTGTTTAAAAACCAATTGCTTCACTTAGGAGAAGAGAGTGGGAGGATTGAGCCATGCCTCCTTCCCCACCCCGAGCATGTGCCTCTTCTGACTCCAGATGTGTGCAGTCTAACACATCATTTGAAACAATCAAGACCCCTAAAAACCAGATTTAAGTTAAACACTCGTCTCTAAGATCACATTTTAAATTCACAGAAACAGTGGTATTAAGAGCATTTGGGGGGGTAACACACCCCTTTGAGGATCTAATGGAACTATACTATAGATTTTCTCCCCATAATTACCATGTATTGCTCACAAAGGAAAAGGAAATTCACGAGTTCCCCTGAGAGGCAGGGTGTTCCTGGAACCCAAATTGAACTGGACAGACTTAATACGTATCTGAAAAAACCCTGCGGTGAATTTGTCAAGAAGTGTCCTTTGTCCTGGGGACCCCTTTCCCACTTTACCCCTTTTGTGTGTTTTCTAAGACTTTATCTTGGCAAATCGAGCTTGCTTTTAGAAAGAGAAGTGGCTCCAATTCCAAGGACGCTGGGTCCCTGACCCAGGTTGCAACGCCCCCAGGTCTCTCCTTTCAGCTCAGTCAGATACCAAGACATTCTTTCCGAACCAGGAAATTGGATCAGGCTGACATCAACACAAAGTGCCCACTGTCAGGGCCCGGTGGGTAGCCTGGCCTCTCTCGCGGATCATTCCTTGTGCCACCAACACCAGGACTCGCATTCAGCCAAACCCATGGTCCCCGATCCCCCAAAGGGAATGCTATTGAAGGGCGAGGCAAGACAGGTCTCCAGGAGGAAAGTGCACACCGCGATAACCAGGGCTTCCAGAATCTTGGCTATTGTCCATTCATTCCTGGTCTTGGTCATTAAACCTGTGGGCTGCAGTGGGCGGCGAGCAACAGGTCTGGGCTGGAGAAGGCTGTTGACAAAGCAGTTTTAAGCCTGCCTGTTTGTGAACTTTGGACCGCTTGTCTACACAGCAATACAGTAATTATCAATCATGATAAAGATTTCTTACATTTGTATGACATTTTAGCCTGTTTAAAATGCTTATGCCTGTATTATTTACTGTGGCAAAATATACATAAAATTTACCATTTAAACTATTGTTAAGTGTCCCATTCAATGGCACGGAGAATAATTGTACTATTGTGCAACCATAATCACTATCCATTTCCAGAACTTTCTCATCATCCCAACCAGGAACTCTGAACAACTTTGTCTCTGTGAATTTCTCTGTTCTAGGTGATTCATATAAGTGGAAACATATAACATTTGTCCTTTGGTGTATGGTTTATTTTGTTTAGAAAAAATGTTTTCAGATTCATCCAGGTTGTAGAATTTCAGTCCTTTCTATGTTTGAATAATATTTCATTGTATGTATATAGTACTGAATTTTGTCTATTTGCCATTTGATGGACACTTGGTTTTTTTTCAACTTTTGGCTATTTTGAATAATGATGCTATAGACATGGGTATGCAAATATCTGTTTGAGTTGCTGCATTCAATTGTTTTCGGTATTACCTAGGAGTAGAATTTTTGGATCATATGGTGATTCTATTACATTCTCCTATTTATCTTACAATAAACAATTCTTACTTGATTATAAGCAGTTTAAACATGAGGTACTGCTTAGGGAAGTGCAGGAAATGAACTCACTCAGTGGAGGTTGCTAATTTAGGAACTGCAAATACTCCTGAGCACAAGGCTGGGACTGGGGTGAAGCAAGTGAGGCATCTGGGGTGCAGAATTTAGGACCCACGCTCAGGCTTGTGTGACTCCCACCAGCACCCACTTATCCACTAGGCACAGTAAGCTCTGCACCTGGGGCCCAAGACAATTTTAGGGTCCATGAAAATATATATTTTTTTAAATTTATTTATTTTTTACAGAGACAGAGAGTGAGTCAGAGAGAGGGATAGACAGGGACAGACAGACAGGAACAGAGAGAGATGAGAAGCATCAATCATTAGTTTTTCATTGCGCATCGCAACACCTTAGTTGTTCATTGATTGCTTTCTCATATGTGCCTTGACCGCGGGCCTTCAGCAGACCGAGTAACCCCTTGCTCGAGCCAGCGACCTTGGGTTCAAGCTGGTGGGCTTTTTGCTCAAACCAGATGAGCCCGCGCTCAAGCTGGCGACCTCAGGGTCTCGAACTTGGGTTCTCTGCATCCCAGTCCGACGCTCTATCCACTGTGCCACCACCTGGTCAGGCCCATGAAAATATTTTAATTTATCTAAAAATCAGAAGAACAAACTGAATGTAATCTGGTTTGTATTTTATTTTTTATATCAATTCAACTTAAAAATATAAATGTTAATATATATATGTTAAGGAGAAAGGGGTTCACAAAATGCCTTGGGCCTGGAGTCCTCAGGGCTACTGCCCTAAGAGTGAGCATCTTATTAAGGACTTGTGTCAGTCTCTCAGGATTTAAGGGGGCTCTCATTTTCAGCTTCCTGCCAGGACCGAGCCTGCACTGTCACTAACTCCAGCGTGGGTGCCTCTTTAAATTTTGTATCCTTGGCATCTGGCTTGCCTCACCACAGGCCTAACCTTGCCTGAGTCTTAACCTGGCTCCTCCTAGCACTCTGGGTGAGGACAACTCAAGCCAAGAGTTCCTCATTTGGTAGCATGTTTTGTGTTACTAAGGTGAGGAGTAGGGCTGTGAGAAGCCAGCTTTAGTCTTTTATGACTAAGGCTAGGTGCTTGCTCAGGGAGTGTCATTCAAGGGGCCATAGTGAACCCCACCCCATGACAGCCCTCCCTAATAATATTTACACCACTTATTCCATTTCAGGGAGTTTGTTACATCTCTAATTATTCTTATTTTACCTAAAAGTCTCTATTTGTTTTAATTCCCAAACCATTAGCTAATTCTACCGACCCATAAGGACAAGAAAAAGGAAGATTTTCTCCCTAAAGATATTTCTTTGGGTTCATAACCTTATCTTTCCATTCAGGGAACCCCTCTCCCCCATACTTCACTGGAAAGTCATTTTACACTTACTTCTCCAGGAAGAGAGCATTTGGGAAGACCAGATATATTACATTATTACAATTCATTCATTCAGCTAATCATCATTGAGCACTGACTGTATGTTTAAGCACTGGGAATACAGAAGTGAAAAAAACAGTAGAAAATCCCTGCCTTTGCAACCCTTATATTCTAGAAGGAGAGAGACAATACAATAAGCAATGAAGTGTATAGTGAGCCTGAAGTGGGCCTGATGTGTAAGGAAGAAAAATGAAGCAGGGGATAGGGATGCTTCATGGGGCTGGGAGGGCCATTTTAGACTGGGTGGTCATGAAAGGTCTCACAGGAAAGGGTGCATTTTAGCAAAGACCTGGAGATTGTGGGAGAAAGAGCCATGGGACTATCTGAGAAGTACATTCCAGAGAAAGAAAACGGTAAGTGCAAAGGCCCTGAGGCCAGGTCTGTGCCTGGCCAGGTAAATCAACCTAGCGTGCCTGGGGGGGTTGATTCTTCTGTATCCGCATTAAACAATCTCTATACTTTCTGCTGAGGATGCTGGTTCTCAGGTCACACCCCCTTTTCTAGGAATCACAGGAGTGGCAGTTGTGGCCTGTCGGGTCCTATTTTCTGGGAGATTGCGTTATTGATTAGGTGTGTTCTCAGGTAGAGCTGTGATGTGGCTGCCTGAGCCCTAGGACAGCCCGTTGCACTCCGCCCTCACATTTACACACAGACACAGAGAAGACAGTTGGTGAAGTGATGGTGAAGCAGATGTGCAGAAAGGGGGAGAGAGGAAGGCCTGAAACAGAGACAGATCGACACAGGCAGAGAGGCCAGAGAGACTGACACAAAGACAGTCTGGGGGCTAGGGTGTCGGGAGAGAGACTGCCTTTGGAGTTCCGACAGCTCCGGTTCCTGCCCCTCCCTGGAGGGGCCCCACTGGGTCCCTACCCTTGGATGTCGCCAGCCATCCGCATGTCTCCATAATCACTCCTAAGGGAGCTGCGGAGCCCAGCCTCTGGGACTCTGCTCCCTCTTGCTGCTCCTTCTGCAGACCGGAAAGTGCTCTCTCTTTTGGCTATCAGCACCCCTGGAGGAGTGGGACCTTCTAGGCCTGTGCCCTGCTGATTTTAGGCGCCACGGTGAAACAGAGAGAGCGCTGACCTGGACTCAGCAGCCCCAAGTTCACCCTCCAGCTCAGCCACATATTAGCCCTATAACCTTGACCACATCATCTGAATTCTCTGAACTTCTCTCTTCACTTCTAATGTGGAGGTAAAGACTATCACCAACCCCGTGCCCTGCCTATCTCTCCATGCTGCTGTGAAATCACTTTAGGACCTATGTGGACATGTTCTAGGGTTGTCAAATGTGATATAAATGCAAGTGGTTATGACCCTGCCCCAGATGACGCCCCGCACCCCTCAATTCACCCAGCCACAAGCCTATGACTTAGCTGGCTTCCCTGGCACAGTGCCCTATCACTAAGCTCTGTGGCTGAGCCTCCACCTCGGTCCCACCCAGCCTGGTTCCACCCAGCAGCTCACTTCTTCCTGTTTCCTCCTGTTACCTTGTAAGTGTTCCTATTGAGTTGGTTACTCTGAATCAGCCCACCCTTCACTGGCTTCTCAAAAATCTGCATTATTTTCCCCCAAACGTTTCTTTGCTTTCTGAAAGTCCCCACCTTCCTTGAATGACTGGGCCCATCCACAACCCCACCCACCCTCTCTGAGGCCCCCCCAGCCCTGGGCACTGTCATGTTTTCACAGATGGAAACAGCTGCCCCTTCACATTGGGGAGATTTCTCCCAATGTTTAAAATACCCAAGGCCCCTGCTCAACTCCTCATCTGGGTGGCCCCTTGGGCCACAACCAGGAACACTGGCTGGGAACCTGTAACATTGCTCAGCTCTCTCTTAAATCCATTTTTCCCCTACCCATTACTACTCTCCATCTCCTATTTAGATCACCATTCTCTCTTGAGAATACTGCCATGGCCACTGACTCTTCTCCTCAAACCTCCTCTCTCTTTCTAACCAAGGCATCAGCCAGCCTGCCCCAAAGTAAACCTTTTAAAAATGAATTGCCACCCTCCTGCCTAACATTGCCCACGACTCCGAACAGTCTAAGGGGTGAAACTCCAATTCCTTACTTTGGATGCGTGGCCCTTGACAACCTGACCAAAGCCCTTCCTCAGTCTTATTGCCTACAATGCATCCTCCATATTAACAGTCTCCAGACCTCATCTTTTTTGATCTCTAGGGACATTGAAATGTTCACTGCTCTGGGTTTCAAGACTCTGCCCAGCCTGTCACTTAGAGATCCTGCTGCCAACCCCTCTCTTGCTCCTGTACTCCTGCTCCAGTGAGGGAGGACCTTAGATGCGGTCCTGGGCCCTCTCCTTTCCCTCCACCCACACATGTCCCTTCTGGGAGGCAGTCCCAAACCCATCCCAGGTACTGTCTCGCATTTGTGACTGTCAGGTTTGCACCCCTAGCCCAGACTTCTCTGAACTTCAAGTCCATGTGTTCTACTGCCTGCCGTCCACTTAGAAGGCTTATATGTGCCTTGCATTCAACATGTTCAAACTTGAACTGATGCCATGAACTCCACCACTGGTACTTCTCTAGCATTTTGTTCCTCAGTGACTTGCCCAAACCAAACATCGGGCAGTTCTTGGTTACTGCTATCTATTCTGCTTCCTAGGAGTACCTGTCGTGTGCTCACCAGCTCTATAACTGTTACACCACACTGCCATCTTCTATCCCTGGGTAGAGCAATAGTCTTCTCTTTTTAAAGCAATATCCTTTAAACTTAAGGGTCCTCAAGCCTAGATATAAAGTCACCTTTAGGTCTTTTAAAAATCACTAATACCCAAGCCTCATGCTAGACCAAGTAAAAAAATCTCTGGGAGTCAGCCCCAATCATCCTTATTAAAAACTCCCCAGTTAAAACCCATGGACCTGGGTTTTAAAGAGCATTTTATGAATTTGACTCCAAAGGCAAGAGAAGTGAAGGCAAAAATTAATGAATGGGACTACATCAGACTAAGAAGTTCTTGCTCAGCAAGAGAAACTGATAATAAAATAAACAGACAGCCAACTAAATGGGAAATGATATTTTCAAACAACAGCTCAGATAAGGGCCTAATATCCAAAAATATACAAAGAACTCATAAAACTCAACAACAAACAAACAAACAATCCAATAAAAAAATGGGAAGAGGACATGAACAGACACTTCTTCCAGGAAGAAATACAAATGGCCAACAGATATATGAAAAGATGCTCATCTTCTTTAGTTATTAGAGAAATGCAAATCAAAACTGCAATGAGATACCACCTCATACCTGTTAGATTAGCTATTATTAACAAGACAGGTAATAGCAAATGTTGGAGAGGCTGTGGAGAAAAAGGAACCCTCATCCACTGTTGGTGGGAATGTAAAGTAGTACAACCATTATGGAAGAAAGTATGGTGGTTCCTCAAAAAACTGAAAATAGAACTACCTTATGACCCAGCAAACCTTCTACTGGGTATATACCCCAAAAACTCAGAAACATTGATACGTAAAGACACATGCAGCCCCATGTTCATTGCAGCATTGTTCACAGTGGCCCGGACATGGAAACAACCAAAAAGCCCTTCAATAGATGACTGGATAAAGAAGATGTGGTACATATACACTATGGAATACTACTCAGCCATAAGAAATGATGACATCAGATCATTTACAGCAAAATGGTGGGATCTTGATAACATTATACGAAGTGAAATAAGTAAATCAGAAAAAAACAGGAACTGCATTATTCCATACGTAGGTGGGACATAAAAGTGAGACTAAGAGACATTGATAAGAGTGTGGTGGTTACGGGGGGGGAGGGGGGAGAGGGAGAGGGAAAGGGGAGGGGGAGGGGCACAAAGAAAACTAGATAGAAGGTGACAGAGGACAATCTGACTTTGGGTGATGGGTATGCAACATAATTGAATGACAAGATAACATGGACATGTTATCTTTGAATATATGTATCCTGATTTATTGATGTTGCCCCATTAAAAAAATAAAATTATTAAAAAAGAAAAAAAAAAGAAAAGTAGATAGAAGGTGACGGAGGACAATCTGACTTTGGGTGATGGGTATGCAACATAATTGATTGACAAGATAACCTGGACATGTTTTCTTTGAACATATGTACCCTGATTTATTGATGTCACTCTAGTAAAATTAATAAAAAATAAAATAAAATAAATGATAGAGAAAAAAAAACTCCCCAGTTAATTCTAACTTACAGCTGAGAGACTCACTGGTCTAACTGGTTTCCCCACAGCTATTACTACTCCTCTCTGTTTTCTACAGAGCAGCCAGGGGGGGTCTTTATTGAGGTGAATTCTCATTACCGCCCTCCCCTTGCATTTAGAATAAAGATCGAAGCCATGCCACTTCACCATGTCACTCTGCCTGCCTCCTGCAAGCCTGGGTGCCTTGTCTGCTCCGGAATCCACGTTCTGGATTCTATGCCCTTTCCACTTTAGGACCATCACCCACGCTGTTCCCTCTTCCTGAATGCTTTGCCTGTCTAATCCACTCGTCCTTCAAGAATGGCGTAGCTGTCTTCCTCAGGGAGGCCTTTCTTGATTCCCAGATCAAAAGGGCCCCTCTCTCACCCCACTTGTGCTCCATGGCTTCCTCCTCCCCTTCACAGACTTGGCACCATTATAAATATAGTTATCTGTGTGATTTTTGTTTGTTTGATTTCTGTTTTTCCACTAGAACGAGAGAAGGATCATTGTCTGCCTTGTTATTTCTGCATCCTGGTACCTAATCCAATTACCTGGAACCCAATAGGCTTTTAATACAATTTTACAGAATGATAATAAACACACACGTTCCTTCATTCCCCCTAGTTTGCTACATTTTTTTCCTTTTGCCTGGAATGCGCCAACCCTGTCCACAGCCTCCTCACTGTCCCTCCTAGAAAACTACTTATCCTTCCTGAGCCGGATTAAAAGGCCCCTCTCCACAATTCCTTCCTGGTTCCCTCAGGCAGGAATTAGCTTCCTCCTTCTCTGTAAACTGATAGTCTTTCCTTCTCCTGGTATTTTAGTTACTTTTTTTTTTTTTTAAGATTTTATTTAATCATTATAGAGAGGAGAGAGAGAGAGAGAGAGAGAGAGAGAGAGAGAGAAGGGGGGGAGGAGCAGGAAGCATCAACTCCCATATGTGCCTTGACCAGGTAAGCCCAGGGTTTTGAACCGGCAACCTCAGCATTCCAGGTTGACGCTTTATCCACTGCGCCACCACAGGTCAGGCCTTCTCCTGGTATTTTAGTGACTTGCTTATGGGCCTTCTCCCTGGGGCAGCTGGACTCCACGATCATGTCCTCTTCTTCCAGTGTTGTGAATTTATTTGCTGGATGATTGAGCTAATGTGAGCACATTACTGGACTATAACTTTAAAGTGATAAATGTACATGTGAATTGCCCCCCAACATATGTGCTGAACTTGGACCATAGTTAAAGGTCTTGTGCTGCACCCCCACGGCCAGAGCGCCTGGGATTTTCCTCTTCTGTTTCTCCAGACAGGTCTGGAGCAGGTCTTGGATGCAGGCCATTGGGTGGGCTTCTAGTGTGGGGAAGGCCATGGGACTCTCTGCTCTTGAGGGATGGGGGATGGGGAGGTGGAGTCCCAGCCCACCCCCGCCGCCATTGCTGGTAATCTGTTTTCCTGGGGGAGCCTCATCCTGCCTTAGGCCCCAACTTGGAACCACTGAACTGTTCAAAGGCAGCAGGCCTTAGTTCCAGACTGGAGAGGGTAGGTAGAGACCACAGCAGGATGGAGTGCGGTGACGGTCTGCATCAAGGATGAGGAAATGAAGAACAGGTGCCTCCTGGCCAGGCTCCTGAGATGGAAGTGCCTGGTATTTTCCAGAAGTTGCTCCCTCCTGCCTGAGGCACTGGCCCCGAGGCAGAGCCTCTGCACCCTCAGAACCACTGCTGTGTATATGTGGGTCCCGGCCCCGGGCAGCTGGGTAGGAGGCCCACTGTGTGACTGTGTGGTTCATGTCTGCTGACCAAGTGGAGAGAAGCAGAAGCAAGGCCGGGGGGGGGGGGTGTCACCTGGGGAGATGCAGCTGAGGCCCCGCCACCCAGCATGGCCCCACCCTGCCTGTCCACAGGCCCACTTTCTCTTCCCTCTGCCAGCCCCACAGCCTGAATCTCAAGGGTGATGTGAGTGGGGGCTGAGGGGTGGCCTTTGGGAAAGGACCACCGGCCAATGTGTTAGGAACAGTGCTGGAGAGTGGGCACTGCCCTGCTCTTCCAGGTCACGGTGAGGCTGACCTGTGGGTGATAATAGTAATAGGAGAAGCTAAGTTGTCTGAGCATTTCCAAAGTACCAGGCCTAGCACTTCACCCAGATGGTCCTATTTAAGATCCTACCCCTTCTCACATGTTTCCTGAGAGCCCTCTGCGCGTGGTGACTGTGGGGCTAACTGCACCTTGTGTGGGCCGCCTCGACCCTCGGAGCCTCAGCATTCCTGGGTCCTGGGCTACTGGTTGTGCCCCAGCTGCTTCTGAGGTGACCAGCTCAGCAGCAGTTCTGGCCCACCTGCAGGGGGCACAATCTTGCAATCCCCTCGCCTCATGCCCGCACAGTGTATTTCTCCTTCCCACCTCTGGGCTTCCATGTTTCATCTGAGCTATGAGATGCTATTAATGGGCCTCAGATGCACAACCTCAAAGGCTAAGTAAGGTTGGGCAGACCTTTGACCAATGGCAACCAGAGACAGTGGACACATTCTTCCTCCTTCCTCCCCCATGAATGGGCTGTCCTGAAACTGAAAGCTTCATACACCTCTTAGAAGATGGCCCCAGAATATCAAGAAATAAGTTTATTTAATAGAAGTGGGGGCCGGTTTAGCAGATCACATGTTGGTCCTCCTGGCTTCCTGCCTCAGCGCCCCCCACCCAAGCTTTCCGCTTGTGCTTGCTTCCCCAAAACGCATGCCCTAATAAAAGTGTATGTCGCTGGCTGTGCTTTCTGGGGTAACTAGGCTATGGCAGGCTAGTGGGGAAACATACTGTAGAAATGCACATCACTTCTGCTCAGGGAAAATTAAGATTGGCAGAGGATTCAGGCTGAAAATGATTGGTTTTGCTCTGTGATAAGAGGGAGCTGATTTGCAGGAAGGTAACTCTTGTAGGGTGGGGTGGGGTGGAGGGAGAAGTGAGAAAATGGAGGCGGGGGCAAAGAGTCTGGCTGGTGGCTGTGGCACTGGTCTGGGGACAGCTGAACAGCTCAGGCAACTCTGGGCTGCTTACTTGGGTAGATTGCGGGTGAGTTCTCTGTTCTGGAAGAAATAGTAGGAGAGGGAAAGAAACGAGGCCCCAGCTGCAGAGCCTCACCTATCCTTGACCTAGACATCCCTGCCAGCTGGTTACATCTGGGAGAGTCTCCCTGATCCTCCTAGGCCCCGCTATCCTTTACCTATAAGGAGATTTCCATGTGTTGTCAAGTGTGGGGAGTCATGAGTGGGCCTTTCTGATGTGAGACCCTGAAATCCAATTCTGGGAAAACATCGCCTAAAATGACTAAACACTTCACAAGTGCTGCTCCTAGTCCTGGGATCTTTGTGCCACCCCCACCCCCACCCCCACCCTGGGATAGGAGCCCTTTGTTCCTTCTAAAGGAAGGACTTTTCCCTGGGACTAGCAGCTCATCTGGGCCTCAGAGAGCGTCCTCGGTCCCACCCACCCTATTGGCCTTGTTCACTGCTCAGATGTCTGCTTGTCCTGCGTCCCCATCTGTCTGACCCCATCATGTGCTCACCAACAAGCACCAGGGACACTGCCCTCACAATCATGACAGTTCCCATTGACACAAAGGTCATCGCCAGCAGCCATGATGGACCATTCCTGGGAGCTAGATTCTGGCTTTGTGTGCATGGCCAAGTTTTGGTGGAGGAAGGGCAAATTCAGTTTGAATCAAGGAGGCCACACTGCACTTCATTAGGCCTGAGCTCACACCGCGACCTGAGGAGAATCTCTACCCTCTGGAAGGCCCTCCCAACTTGTTTGCATTCTTTACCGGGCAGCAGAAAAGGTTTCATTCATTCATAGGAAATCCTACCAGTGCCATAATCACTCAAGGGGCCCTGCGCTGTAGTCCGCGGAAACGCCCACCCGTGGTGTGGGGGCCGCGCTGACCTGGCGCCTCTCCCACGCACTCCACCCACAACTCTCCCTGTGGGCACCCTTCTCACAGCCAGTCCTGCCCAACGTGAAGAGCAAACCAGCCCTTCACCCAGATACCTTCTCTCTTCCACTTTCCCTGACGTCTACCCTCGCTAGGCAGGTCACCGTGACTATGGGGACTGGTGTGGTCCCGCTTTACAGCGGTTCACAGAGGGAGGAGATTTGACCTCCCCAGGAAGGGACGGTGAGGGGCAGCACTACTGACGTCTTGCTCTGTTCATCCCTTCCTGCCCCTTGCAATGTGGGGCTGGAGTTATTCCTGGACAAGTTAGGCTGCTTGAAATTGCCCTGCAGCTTACTGAAGCTTCATTTGTTTTCTTCTTCAGTCACAGTGTGTATTATACCCATGCAAATGTTTTTCATCCTAGACATTGTCATTTTTTAAAAAGATGTTATTTATTGATTTTAAAGAGAGAGAGAGAGAAAGGGGGGAGTTGAGCCAGAAGCATCAACTTGTAGTTGCTTCTTGTATGTGCCTTGACTGGGGTATCCTAGGGTTTCAAACTGGTGACCTCTGTATCCGGAGTCAATGCCTTATTCACCCTTATCCACTGCACCACCACAGGTCAGGCGAGATTGTTGTTTTTTATCCCTAAAAATTTGATTTGAGTCTTTTTTTTTAAGTATCTTTCATGTTTTTCCTAATAGTCTCATGCTTCCCTCTATCTGCTTGAACATATTTATAAGTCTTTTTTATAATAAATTTTAAAAAATGTTCTTGTCTATTATTTCTATTGTCTATGTTATTTCTGTATCTGTTTCTATTAATTGGTTTTTCTCATTATGGATTTTATTTTCCTGGTTTTTTGATGCCTGAATGCCAGATAATGTGAATTTTACAGTTGAATGATGATTTTTTTTTTCTTTAAATATTTTTAGCTTTATTTGGGGCTTCAGTTAAAGTTACCTGGAAGCAATCCGACCTTTGGAGATTTGCTTTGAAGCTTTTTAGGTGGGCCCAAAATAATTAATTTAGGGCCAACTTTTCCCATTCCTGAGCCAGGCAGTGATTTGTAAACAAGAGAGGGACGTGATAGCATTTGCATTTAAGCAAACCTCTGCTGGAGCCTGAAGGAGGTTGAAGAGAAAGGCTGGGGAGGACAGAGACCCAAGCAGATCCCAGGCTCTTCTAGACAAGGGAATAAAGACTGGAGCTCAGGCAGCAGCCAACACCATTGGAAACACCAGGGTTGGAATCCATGGTGCTTAGCGTGGGCAGAGTAAGAGGGAACAGGGTGAGTCTGAAAGGGTCCAAGATTTCCCCTTTGGCATTCTTGTGGGTTCAGAGGAAATGAAATCTGCATGAAGCCATTACTGGGGTTACCAGAAGCCAGGAGTTTACAACCATCCCTTCTTGAGTCTGTTGAAACCAAAAGACCAATACCAGGAAGGAGGCAGCTCTGGGACCCATTCAACCTAGTGCTTCCCCTCCGGGTATCTATCTGCTGCGCTCTTTCCTCTGCTGGTTCAGAAGAACATCAGTATTCCCATCAAGATCCTGAGCATCCGTGTCTTCTCCTAAGACATCACAGACTTTCTCCCGTTCAAGGAAAAGATTTCCTGTGTAAACGTGCCATCTGGTGCCCTGTAGAGCTTGGCAAATTAGAGGCTTTTTTTTTTTTTTTTTTGCACTGCATTTTTATCATGTGATATGATGCCTAAAATCTACGTTAATCTCTCTGGTACTGCAATTATATCAGTCTAGGATTAGGTCTGTCTCTCTCCATTGACAAAATGTTAATGAAGAATTTCATTCATGAAATGTTGAAATGGCCTTCCTGGTTCTCCTTGGGCCAGAGACCTTTCCTCAAGGCCCACAGAGTCTGTTCAGTCCCAATCTGTGATCCATCCTCTATTTTCAGAATAAAATGTTCCTCCATAAACTATATACTACACATATCATTTCCCCCTTTCTTTCTTTTCTCCTGTTTTTTTGGCAGGAGCTCTAAGAACATTCATCAGGTGTACTGTTGGAACCACGACTTTTGGGATGAAAATGTACTTTGTCCATACCAGGGTAAAGAAAGAGTTAAATTTTTTTTTTTTTTAAAGTCAATCGAGCCCTGGCTGGTTGGCTCAGTGGTAGAGCGTCGGCCTGGCGTGCAGAAGTCCCGGGTTCAATTCCCGGCCAGGGCACACAGGAGAAGCGCCCATCTGCTTCTCCAACCCTCCCCCTCTCCTTCCTCTCTGTCTCTCTCTTCCCCTCCCGCAGCCGAGGCTCCATTGGAGCAAAGATGGCCCGGGCGCTGGGGATGGCTCCTTGGCCTCTGCCCCAGGCGCTAGAGTGGCTCTGGTCGCAACAGAGCGATGCCCTGGAGGGGCAGAGCGTCGCCCCTGGTGGGCGGGCCGGGTGGATCCCGGTCGGGTGCAAGCGAGAGTCTGTCTGACTGTCTCTCCCCGTTTCCAGCTTCAGAAAAATACAAAAAAAAAAAAAAAGTCAATCATGCAGGACTCATTTACTTCCTCTCTCCTACCTCCCCAGGCTGTGAATTTGACCAAGAGTAAACAAAGTGTCTCTAATTAGCTTTTACAAGTAACAAAGTACCTTCCACCCTGCCAGGGGTCCAGGAAAGCCATGAACTTGGGCTGTCTGAAAGTGCTCTTGTTTCCCCCCCAGGATAATAAACATTTGGGGCCCAAACCTGACAGCTGAAGAGAACGGAAATTATAAATGTAAATATCTCAGTCTATACATTTTGCAAATTGTTGAGGCATTCTCTCATTTCCTCTATCTCTTATGTGTGTTTCACACAAACGTGTACACCCAAATGAGCCGGCTAAATATATCAGTGAAATCACATTCATGGCTTATTGGAGTTCTTAATTAAAGCCACTAAAAACAAACAAACAAACAAAAACCCCAAAACATTAACTGAAGGTAACAGAGATCCACCTCAATGTTAAACCCCCTTGATTGTAAAGTGAAAAAATTTGAAACAAAGGGTTAAATTATTTGCACAATGAATGTCATACAAGTTATCTGAAAAGATGCAGACCCTCACTGCCTTTCAAAGCTAGGAGAATGCTAACTATGGTCTCCATCTCCTGGCACCAGAGAGGCAGCTCTCAAATGATCCCAAATACCAAAACATGCCCAGGCTATATTTCTTAAGCACTGATGCTGAAATTTCCAAAATAACAAACCCCAAAACATTTGGTTTCCAGCAGTGCCCAGATATGTTCAAGCCTGATTCTGTACAAGTCTAGGGAAAAAGAACAGAAGAATCTAGAAGGAGCAATAAATGGGGTGAGGTAGGGAGGGGGTGAGAGGGGTAATTGGTGAGGATAGGAGAGCACTGAAGTAGAACAAAATTCAAATGATAGGGTAAAAATAGAAACAGTCTCCTAAAGGTTAGGAAGAGGCAATATATTATTAAAAGATAATTCTCAGAAACAGGTAAAATCACAACTCACATACAGGCATAATATTGTACTTACTCAAGAATTTATTTCCTCGTGATAGGAACCAGGCAGATGTTCAAAAGAAAAGTCAAAAATACACAATTTACATTGATAAAGGAATGCTGAGATAAATTGGAGATAAATGGAGATAAAACAGGTTTGAGGAAGTTAATTAAATCTCTATTAGGACAGAATTTACTGTCAGTTACTTGCAATTTACAGAGCATTGCAGAATGGCTCAAAGACAATGAAAAAGAGAATCTGATAACCAAGAAGGTGTGTTATAGACAATGTATAGTTTTTCACTGAAACAAAAGAAATAGTTTCTACAATATTCATAAAAATTTGTTAAGCAGAAGCTGTTACTTCAGGGGTAGGGGGACATCCCTTCCCAGAGAGGATGATGTAGAGTGGTTAAACCCAGGTAGGGGCAGGGTAGGGCTGTTTGCAGGGGGCGGGGGGAGACTTCTAAGGCAAGGGTTCATTCAGAAACAATACACGCAGCCTATTACTTTTATGATTTATTAAATTCGGTCACTTCACACACACCCTAGCATTAATGTGGAATCCGAATGTGAAAACTAGCAGAGACCTCCTTGATCTAATCTAGGTTCTACATTTCACAATTGAGAAACCTGAGACCCTTGGCTGGGATTTGCTCAAGGTCAGTCAGCTTCTTAGTGGCTATGAGCTTGGTTCTTCAAGTTTGTGAGCCTAGTATCCACGGTGAGGGGGCTGAGGAGATCCAACCCCTGCCCCCACCTCCACACCACCACCACCACCACCACCTCCACACCACCACCACCACCACCACCACCACCACCTCCACACCACCACCACCACCACCACCACCACCACCACCACCACCACCATATATGCAGAGTTTCCATGTATCATCAAAGTGCAGTTTTCTAGGGATAAATCTAGAATGTTCATCACAAAGTAACCCTGGCTGTATGTTATACTCAGCAGTACACGAAAGACACATCTAAACCTAGTAATAACAAACATAATGGACATGTGGCTGTGTTCACAGAATTTTCAAAAAGCTGTTTTCAGAGGAAAATTTTAATAGCTCACATCTCTTAAAGAGAGAGAGAAAGAGAGACAGAGAAAGAAAGAAGCTAAGAAATTTGAGCAATGCATTCCTTTTGGCTGTAACAAGTGAAAGCATTCCAACTCATTCCCTTGTTCCATCTAAAGTTAACTGTTTCAGCATTGAGTTGAAAGGCTGACAGAAGTCTTCAGTTGCGAGAATGTGAAGTATAGGAATATGGTTTAATTACTCAGTTTCTGGTGTGTGTTCTCTTTCACACACACACACACACACACACACACACACACACACACACACACACCAGCAGAAACGGCACTGGGGGCCTTCATCAGAGGAGGAGGGGAGTGGGAAGAAAGCCCTCCTTCCCCGGGGCACACTAGCAAGGAAGGTCATGATCAAAGGGACATCACATCAGACTGAGGGCTTTCTTTTAGGATTCCAGCTGTCTCCCGTCCCCTCTGTCTGCCTAGATTTTGTTCCCTCCCCGAATCCAGGGCTGGTGAGGCAGACCAGAGGAAATTTACAAGGGGCAAACCGAGAATGAATTGTAGGCATTGTAGTCAGGAGCAATGACTTGTCATTTTTCTCTAATGTATGTATGTATTCTACATCAATGATCAGGTCAGCCCAAAGCGCCTGTTGGGGTATTCCCTCTAGCTTGGCATTTAAAATGAGGGTTAACCCACAAATCCCAGGCAACTCCCCTCAGAAAGAAGCAGGTCAGGGCCAGGGCAACTGGGAAACAAGCAGGGCTGAGTGGGCATCCTTGGGGCAAGGCAGCAAGAACCACGGGGTGGCTGCCGGGGATGTGCCAGCTGCTCTTCTTCTAGGGGACACCGTACTCCCCTTCAGGGCCACTCTCTGCTCTAGACATGACCTTTGCATTCAAATGTGCATCTTGCGTTTCTTGGAGCCTCTGGCCTGAGTGCTCCATGGATGCTATCATCAACTGAGACAGCGGGGACAGGAGAAAGAGCAACTTTTGACAGAAGGAGATACTAAGAGGAAGCTCTGACATGGCAAACCTGGGAAGTCTGAGGGACTCCCAAGCAGATATAGCTCTAGACCACAGGAAAGAATAGTCTAGAATTCAGGGGAGAAGGCAGGCTGCAGATATGTGATGGGAGTCATCTATGCCAGTTGGGCATGGGTCAGAGTTTTCCAGCAGCTGTGAGGGGTTGGACTGACCTTGCACTGTACCTCCACTGTTGTTCACAAGCATTGAATGCAGGGCACCTGACTGCAGTTAGAAAGGGGGGATGCAAAGGCCCACCACAGAAGGGCTTGCTGCTGTCGATCCTACTTCTCGGGGAACATTGTGGTCCCTGTGGGTGAGTGGGATGCTCTGAATCACCGAGCAAAGGATTGCAGTTTGTGAGGCTGTCATCCAGGAGCTGGGCTGTCTGTCCATATTAGGCTGGAATAAAGGTGTCCTTCCGGGCTGTGTAAACCACCAGTGGGTGATCTGATCCGTTTGCACCTGCCACATCATTCACCGATGACTTCAATCTGCTATGGTAGCCAAGAGAAAAGAGGGAATGTGTGGGCAAGACATTGAGTCACCCTGTATATCTGCCTTCCGAAGGCACAGAAATGCCCACTCCAAGCATTCTGTGCCAGGTTCCCAGACAAACATCCTTCTCAGCCTCCTCCTTCCCTCTTTCTCTGTACTCAGCCATAAGGGCCTAGTCAACCATTTCCAGGGCTGGGAGTTTTTAAAAAAAGGGACCTGGGGTCCAGCAGTGAGGCCTGTTTTGTAATGAACAGAGCTAGAAGACCTGTTCAGTTCCTAGGTCGGGGTCCGATGAGTTGCATGGTGTCTCTCATCTTCCTGACCCTGCATGTCCCTGTCTGTAAAACAAATGATGGAAATGACCTATTAAACTCTAATAGTCTTTTGCAACTAAACGAGATGATATGTGTGAAAAATCTAGCATATACCAAGAGCTGACACTTCTGAGTGTTTACGTGTTATCAAGAGCTCTTCTAAGCATTTACTCACTCATTTAATCTTTACAATACCCTACAACAATCCTAGGGTACCATTACCCTAACAGGTGAAGACACTGAAATACAATGGAGTTCCCTACGTTGTCTAAGGTCCCAGAGCTAGAAAGTGGCAGAACCAGAATTTTCTACCACTCCACAGTGAGTGGCTTATAGCCCACACGCTCAGTGTTCATGGTCGGTGGTTCTCACAGTGTGGTCTCAGGCCAGCGGCTCAGGAAGCAGCAGCAACAACACCTAGGAACTTGATAGAAACGCAAATTCTCAGAAGCCACCCTGGAGCTCCAGACTCAGAAATTCCGGGGGTGGGAAGGAGCACACTGATTTGACAAATCCCACCAAGTGACTCTGGTTGTCAAGTTTGAGAACCACTGGTCTACAAGATTCATTCTACCTCCTTAGCAGACAACTGAACAAATTAGATCCTTTTTCCTCCCCTCCTCTTCTCGCCCACTGTGCATTAGCCATCTTGTGTGTTACTGCCACGTCAGGCTCACACGAACCTTTCAGTCTGGGCTCCCATCCCCCTTCTTTAGACGAGGAGACCCAGACCTGGGGAGGGGCAGTGTCTTGCCCAGTCCATACCGCCAGTAATTCCTGATTCCGAAGTCATTCTCCCCACTGCTCCCCACTCGTGACACTCCTCACAGCCGGCCATGTCCTGTCACCCCTGGGCCCTGCTTCTCTCCCTCATGCCAGTTGCCCTGCAGGGACTCTGGACCCCATCTTGCAAGCCCAGACGATTACTCCAGGCTGTGGTGCCAGTCCTGGCTCTACACTCTGATGCACCAGCCCCAAGCTGGCTTTATTGGAATTTTCCTGGAACCTCTGCTTGAGGGAAAGCAGCAGAACTGTCCCCAGGTTCCCATGACCACGCCCTCACTTCCCACCCAGCTTCTGATGCAGGGACCCTGTACAGCTTCCCCTTGGTTTGGATCATCTGATGAGTTCTCCAGTCCTTTAGGGCCTTGGGATTACCTTCTGGAGTTAATCCCTCTGGGATGTGAAAAGCTGCCCCTCGGCCCCAGCCCCTGGCAGAGTCCCTCCTTCCCTTTCCCGACCTCACTGCCCCTGCTGGTCACCAGGCTCCATCGTTCCTCACAGTCAACACGTACTGCCAGTTTCTCTAACCCCTGACATTGACTCTTACCCTGTCTCTCTGAGAAAATTAGGTGCCTGAGACCATCTTCATCCCAAACTCCTCTCTCTCTTCTAGAAAGGAGATCTTTGCCTAAGCGGTTGCTGCTAGCCCGTGGGCCCAACCAGAGCTTCAGATACTGCGGAGTAGACAGGAGCACCTCCTTTGCCTCAGTGAGCCCCCAGCCCATCCTTCAGGGCCTGGAAAGCCATTGCAGCCAGACCCCTCCCTTTTGCCCACATGCCTCTGACCCTGGTCCTCACTGCCATTGGGACTTCCCAGCAGTGGCCCCCAAAAAGGACCCCTGACCTAATGCCCCACATGTTCTCGCTGGGCCCAGAATCAAGGTTAAGTCCACATGCAAGGAGGTCAGGCCTCCAAAATGTGTGCCGAGGACTCTGTCAGGTGAATCTCAGAATGAGACTTGTCAGCACGTCTGTCCATCCTCTGACTGACACCACAGTCTAGACCCGTGATGGCGAACCTGTGACACGCGTGCCAGCACTGACACGTGTAGCCATTTTCAATGACACGCGGCCGCATACCAGAGAAGTATGGGGCCGCGTACCGAGAAGGATGTTTCATCCTCTGCTCCTGCACGGCCAGGTGCAGTAGCCGAGGATAAAACATTTGCTGTAGTGTAGACACTCTGTGCTGGAGGTCTGTAGGCCAAAACAACAGAACTCCGGCACAGAGCGTCTAGTTCTGGGACTTCTGGTTAGGCCGTTAGGGGATCTTTGACCTCACTTCTGGCTGGCGGAGCAGGGAGCAGCGGAATGCCACAGGGGACGCATCTCTGGGGGCCCTGTGATTGCCATTACCAGCAACCACATAACCACAGCAACCATCATCCAATCTACTGTTCTGGGGTGTCGTGGATTTCTAATTGACCATCATTACTGAGATAAGTGAGGGGGAGGCTGGGAGAGGCGAGGGCCTGTGCTATGGGTGCCATTTCCCGCCATTAGAAATAGTGGCAGCCATCTTAATTTACATAAGATGCAACTTGCAGAATTTCAAGACAGCATCTGGGCTCAGGTGTTTGTCGACTTGAGGTCAAAGCTTGAGAATCTGGAAAGGTGCTGCTTGGAGAATCAAGAGGAGAGCCACTATGAACAGGAAATTTGTAGTGCCTGGAACTGATTACCAGACACTTTTAGCACTCTGAAAAATATAGCAATGGCTTTACTCACAATTTTTCCCTCTACGTACTCTTGTGAGACCTTATTCTCAGTGTTAAATAATATCAAAACCAACAAAAGAAACAGATTGACAGATGAAGTTAGTAGTGCTTGCTTGGGTTTGAAGTGTACAAAATACCAACCTTCAATTAAAGATTTAGCCAATGAAATTCAGCAACAAAAAAGTCACTAATAGGCAGGTTAGTTAAAGAATTCCCCCTCCCCCTCACTTATCTTAGTTCACGGCACCCCACACAAGTTAAATAATATCAAGACCAACAAAAGAAACCGACTGACAGATGAGCAAAGAAGTCACTAAGCATGTAAGTTAAATAATTAGTTTTTGGTTTATTAAATACAGTTATATATTACAATTATACATTTTTGTTATTTAAACTATAAATATCGCAAAATTATGTTTTTTTCTCGAAGTGACACACCACCCGAGTTATGCTTGGTTTTTGGGCGAATTTTGACACACCAAGCTCAAAAGATTGCCCATCACTGGTCTAGACTACCGTAGCCATGTATGTAGTACGTCTTAATGTCAGGCGGTGTGAGTCTCCAACTTTGTTCTTTTTCAAAACTGCTTTGGCTTTACAACATCATATAAGTTTTAGAACCCACTTCTCTATACCTCCAAAGACTTCTGCTGTGATTTTGTTGGTGATTATGATAAATCTATAGATCAACTTATAGAGAATTGATATCTTAACTATGGTGAGTATTCTAATCCATAAACATGCTGGAGGAGTGGGGAAGATGCTAAGGCCCAACCTGGGTAGGAAGAGTTTCCTGGCCCAACTCCAGCTATGACATCTGAGTGGTCTGGATGTCACTTCCCTCTCTGGCCCTCTGCTTCCTCAGCTGTAAAATGGAAAGGTTGGATTAGATAAACTGCAAGTTTCCCTTTAGTTCAGATAGATGATCTGAGATTCCCAGTGTAATCTTGAACTGACCTGCCAAGACCATAAGGGATATTATGGGTCTCCTCTTGGGGCCTATCTGATGAGTTGGCCCAACAGCTGCTGTGACAGGACAGTCAGCTCCAGGGTAGAGTCCGTGTGGGAGGCCTGCTCAGTAGGAGCCCAGAGGCTGTGCCTGATGAGTGCCCCTCTTATTCCTGGGGTCCCACGGGCCAGTGACAGCCCTGGCAACCCGGGAACGCTGGAGGACCCTGTTGTCCGCGGTGTGTCCAGGGTCCCTGGAGGACCCCAGTGCTGCTGGTGGGTGTTGGTGTCATTGGTGGGTTTAAGTGTCCCTGGAGGGCCCACTGTCCCTAATGGACCCCTGGTGAATCCTGGTGTTAATGGAGGGTCCTTAGAGATCCTGATGTTCCTAGTGGATCTTGGTGTCCCTCAAAACCTGATGTCTTGGAGGTCCCTAGTGTTTTTTGGAACACCTCAGAGTCCCTGGTGGACCCCAGTGACCCTAATAGATCCCAATGTCCCTAGTGGAAACAAGTTTTCCCGTTGGACCATGGTGTCCCTGGTGGATCGTAGTGTCTCTGGAGTCCCCCAATGTCTGTGGTGGGCCCCAGTGTCCTTGGTGGATTTGGTCTCCCTGATGGACCCCAACCTGTGAGTGACAGAGCAGCAGACATGGCCTCTGTCTCCCCAGCCCAAGAAGCAGTGTGGAGTAGCGACCTCTTAAGGAATGCAGGAGAGAAGCGGTTCCCACCCCCACCCACCTAGCAGCCAGGCGAGGGGGAGAAAAGCCAGGTGGCCCAGCAGTGCTATTTATAGTGTTCAAACATTGGAGGCAACCCAAATGCCCAGCAATCAGAGAATGTTTAAACAAAGCATGAGACATCGGGACCCTGGAATCCAGTGTAGCCATTAACAATGACAAGTATGTGGATTATGTATCAAAGTGTGCAATAGATAAAATAATGTCAAATAAAAATTTTGAGAACCAAATAGCACTTGCATACCATTGTAGGGATGCTAACATGTTTAGAAATTACATTGACAAGATTTGGAAAGAAATGAGTAGTAATGCAAACAGTCTGTGATTGATAATACGAGTATAATTGAGCGGCAGCTTGGCTAGGGCGTTGTGCTAAGTGCTGTGGGGACTCAGAGGGGTCTGTGGCTTGAGGCTTGTCCCAGAAGGACCTCACAGCATAGTTGGGGATCCATCACCGAGCATGACTGTGAAGCAAATCCTGACTGGAGGCTGCTTCCACAGTATTCTGCCTTTAGACTCCAACTTGAAGAATCAGGAGTCTGGGTTGGGGGTGGAGCTGGGGGGGACTTTTGCCAAACAGCCCTCCCTGGCATCTTGTGGAGGCACATGATGAAAGAAAGTTGTGGGCCACCGGGAACGCCACTGCGGTGGCTCAGGTCCCAGCCCAGTTTCAGTGGCCTTGGGCCTCCGAGTCCCTGAATCAAAGACCTCAAGACCAGGGACTCCAGGGTGAGCTCCCTCCCGCTGTACCTTCCGAAACTCCCCAGACTCCTGCTGGGGCCAGTGGGCCTCCGGCTCCTTGCCATCTGGAGCTCTTGGCCGTACCCCTTTGGAATCCGGGCAGAGGAGTGAGAGTCACTGCCCCTCGGAGGGTCTGCTGTCCTGAGCGCAGAGCGAGCGGGAGGCTCCTTCTCCAGCAAGCAGCAGTGGGCTGGTCTGGCGGGTGGGGCCGGGACTCTGACTCAGGCTGGCCTGCTGGTGGGCTCAGGCAAGCCACTTACTGCCCAGACCTCTGTCTTCACAGCCCTACCTAGAGGGGTTGCAGGGTTTTACAGAGCACTTTCACTTTCACTGAAATAACAGTGAAATGTCTGTTACTGATGGCAGATAGAAGCTCAGGGGTCCTCAGTGACTAACCCTGGGCCACAACCCTGGGTACTTCCTAAGGGTGGTTTCTTGAGAGTCCAGTGCTCACCCTCAGCGCAGCCCCAGCCTGACATCTGGGACCAAGGAAGGGAGTGGCCTGAACTCTGCAGAGTGACCACAGCTGAGGCCTGCAGACATCCTGTTTAACTCGGGCCTCAGGGCTCAGTGGGTTCTTTGGGTAGGAGGCTGAGGAGCCAGGCTCTGTGTGTCATAATTACATCACCCCCTCGTTGATAGTTAGTTTGTTAATTACTGTGGGAGAGGCAGAACCAGAGCAGAAATGCCAACTCGAGGCTGGAAGCAGCACTTAAACCATGAGTAACTCTCATTAATTCTGATACCAGACCTACTCTGCTAGGAGCACAGGGGTGGGTGGGGCTCCCACAAGGCCCCTCGATTCCCAGGGCAGCTGGGCCCTGGCCAGTTTCCAGGGTGAGGAGGCAGGAGAACAGGCCTGAAGGGTCCCACAGTGCCAGCTCCCACCCCACAAGAGCTGGGGCTGGGGTCTCCATCCTGGGTCCAGCCCTGCTTCCTGCTTCTCTCCTGAAGGAAGTGCTACCGAGGCTTCTGGGGTACTTCCAAAGTGACCCTTTGGAGGCAAAATATTCCATCTTTCTGCTGCTTTGGGTGACTAGCAGAGCAGCTGGTGGTCACAAAGAAGCTGTAAGAGTGAGTAAGAACTCAATCACTTCTCCTAGTGTTTACAGAATATTAATCTTAAACGTAGGAATAATCCTGTTAATGTTCTAGACATGTCAGCCCATGCCCTCACCCCCCACATTGTAGAGGAGCCAAAGATCTTCTTTCCCAGCCTCCTCCCAGCCACTGCCTCCGCCGTGACCTTCCCCCTGCTATAAGGAGCGGTGACCATATCATTTATCATCCAACCCTGGAAGCACTGAAGAGTGAAGACATTGGTGCAATTCATTATTGCCTCAGGCAACAGGCATGCACCATGATTGTCCCTGGCAGACTGGCCACCTCTCCTCAGGAGGACATCCAAACTGCTTGCCATGGCACATGGAATCCCTCAGGACAGTCCCCTACTGGCACTGTAGCCTCATCTCTAGACTCATCGCCCCATCCTCCTGTCTCCTGACCCCAGATTCCCCTACTGGCACTGTAGCCTCATCTCTAGACTCATCGCCCCATCCTCCTGTCTCCTGACCCCAGATTCCCTTTAGTTTTCACCCGCCCTCTCCCCTCTTCACATTTGCATATGCTCTTCCCTCTGCCAGGAACCTTTGTGACCCACACTTCCACCCCTTTGCAGCTTATTCCACACAGCCTCCCACTACCAGCAGAAATAGCACTTCCTCCCACAGCATCCCCAAATCCTGCTCCCACCCCCCGGTCTGGGGGAGGTGCTCCTGCTGGTGCATCAGTGTCCCCTTGACCACCCTCATCACTGTACTTCCTCTCTCCATTGCTGGTTCGATGTCTCAGGTCTCCACTGTGGCCCCATGAGCACAGGGCACAGGTCTGTCTTGACCACCATTGTCTTCCCAGTGCAGAGTGCATGCTTGTTGAAGAAACCGCCTTACCAGAACTTGTGCCCAATAATATACACTCATTCTCACCAAGGTGGAGTATTTTCCTTCAACAGGTGACTAAGCCCCATCTAGCTTAAACTAAAGTGAGAACATTTTGACTGTAGGTTTCAGATGTCAGCAGCTAGTTTGGAAATCACTCCCATGTAAGTGGTGGCAAATTCCACTTCAAGCTGTCCCTGGTCTGGCTGAAGGTCATAGCTGGAAAATCGCTGCACTATTTTTGACATGGATGCACTTGAGTGTGCTTGTCACTGTTTGAACTCCCTAGTTCTTGGGAACCCTTGGAACTTTTTAAAAAATAGTGACCTTTTGTCTCAATAATAACAGCAACATTTTAGTTCTATTTCTACTTTGCAAGCTGTTTGCATGTATATTAACTTATCTGTCTCATACAACTTGGCAAGGAGCGAGACAAGCCCTCTTACAGATGAAGAATGGAGACTCAGAAAGGGTGAAGTTTAGAGCCCTGGCCGGTTGGCTCAGCGGTAGAGCGTCGGCCTAGCGTGCGGAGGACCCGGGTTCGATTCCCGGCCAGGGCACACAGGAGAAGCGCCCATTTGCTTCTCCACCCCTCTGCCGCGCTTTCCTCTCTGTCTCTCTCTTCCCCTCCCGCAGCCAAGGCTCCATTGGAGCAAAGATGGCCCGGGCGCTGGGGATGGCTCTGTGGCCTCTGCCTCAGGCGCTAGAGTGGCTCTGGTTGCAATATGGCGACGCCCAGGATGGGCAGAGCATCGCCCCCTGGTGGGCAGAGCGTCGCCCCTGGTGGGCGTGCCGGTGGATCCTGGTCGGGCGCATGCAGGAGTCTGTCTGACTGTCTCTCCCTGTTTCCAGCTTCAGAAAAAGAAAAAAAAAATTAAAAAAAAAAAAAAAAGAAAGGGTGAAGTTTAGCTAATGGCCTCAGGCAGCACAGGCAGAGTCTGGAAGCCCATTGTAGGAGGAAGGGGCAGAGTCCACCCAGAGCTCTCTCCGCCACATGTCCTTGTCAGCACAGAAGATGGGACCATTGCGGCCATTGTTTTTCCCAGCCGCAAAAGTTTCACTGGCTGGATATTGATGATGACTTTTATATAAAATATTGCTGTATGATCACCATGTCTCCATTTGATTATAACTCCTTAAGAATAGGGACCAGATTCTTTTCATAATTACATATTTTTATATCCCTACCATAGTTTTACATGCTGCTAGACTGTAAGTTCAAAGGAGGCAAGGACTGGCATCCTGTTCAGAGCCACATTCTCTGCCCATGCTAAGTGCGTTATAAATATTTATTGAAGGGAATTACTTTTACATTGCAGGGGAGAGCCCCACTACAGAGCGTTTGGCATAGCAGATGCTCAGTATAGGCTTAGGACTCATACAAAGGTAAACACTGTCTCCTTCTCCAGGAGGCTGATTCTGCGAGGTAGGCGTCCTGGGCAGAAGGCTGGCTACTGAGACCAATTAAAGGGCCTAGGTATTTAGGAGCAGCTGTGCCCTCATCTGTACAATCCACCTATTGGGAGAAAAGGTATTAATAACAGCAAATGGCAGGAACAGAAAGAAGGCAAAGCTCAGGGCTCAGTCTTTGAAGCATTTAAAATGCCCTCTTCCAGAGCAGAACAATTGATTTATACCAAGATCCCAGCTCAAAATTCTCCTCTGTATGGCAGTGTGCTATAAGAAGGAAGTTAGGTCTTTTTATATCTAAACGACTAGAGCTGGGCATGAGAGGGGAAAGCAAGACTGAATCAAGGATAGAAGGCTTGCGTGCTGACTTGAGAGTCTATAGACATGTGTGTCTGACTTGGGGAAGGCCCATTATTAGCCACTTCCCCTCTGTAGGTCTCAGTACCCTATGTTTATGTCATCTTGGCTCCATCAGGAGAAGGCGCTGAGCTGCTGGTATTAGCTTGGACACTAGTTTCCTACCCATGGCTGATTTGGGGGAAAAGGGAAGAAATAAGAAGAACCTGAGCCACAAATACACCTGAAATGGCTTTCTTTCAGCAAAGAATGGACACAGTGTGTCCATTCCTGGGGTGTTACTCTTAAATAATAAACTATGGACCTAGGACAAAGGGCAAGCAAGTGTCTGGTGGCAGCCAGCAAGCCTCCTTCTGTGGTCTGTGATCACCTGTTGGCAAGGAAAGAAGTCTTGGCCCTCAGGTCAGGGAAGCAGCTCACTCAAGTGGATCTGAGTCTGGGCCAGGTGCTGAGAATCCTAGAGTTCCTTTGCTTCCACAGGTGACTTATGGCCTGAGCTGTCATTTGGACTTCAGATGTTGGTAAAGTAGACCTGGAAGACCGTTTAGGGTCAGGAGTTGGTGGGCTGTGACCCAGGACAGAACCAGGAAGCAGCACACCCAGTGAGGGGGTTACCTGATATAAAGGACAGTCGTGCTAGAGCAGTAAGGTAGGCCTCCCAGGTGTGAGGCCTAGGATAGGGAGGGAAAGAGTGGGTGGGCTTACTGGAAAGTTCAGGGCAATGATACCACTTACTGCTTCCTCTCTGCCCTGATGCCATGTTGGAAAGTCAGGCTAGTTCAGAAAATACTACAATCAAAAGAACTTCAAAGATCTGACCTGTGATGGCATAAGGGATAAAGCATTGACCTGGAATGCTGAGGCTGCCAGTTTGAAACCCTGGGCTTACCCGGTCAAGGCACATATGACAAGCAATCAATGAGCAACTAAAGTGAAGCAACTATGAGTTGATACTTCTCACTTCATTCTCCCTTCTCTCTTATCTCTGTAAAATCAATACATAAAATCTTTTAAAAGGGGGGAGGGTGTGTTCCAAAGAACATCTGATCTTATTCTACAAAATGTGGGAAATGAGGACTTGCTGTTGTCAGAAGCAGAGCTCTGAGGAGAACCGGCTCCCAGACTGGCCTCGGGGCCTCTCCTTCACCACAGTCTGATCTCACAGGAAGCTGGGTAGCCAGTGCTGGATGGAGCTAGAGGGCAGCCAAGTCTAGAAGGACAAGAAAAGGCATGTCAGAGGGTACCAGATGAAGTCAAAACACAGCATCAGCATCTTGGAGGATGGCAGAAGATTGTGAAAAGAGATTGGGATTAGACAAGGGCAAACTCTAGGAGTTGGTTATACATCAAGGGCAACATGAATAACTTGTTCAGGACCCTAATGTAGTACTCAGCATGATAAAATATAAATATTTGTTCATGCAGGTGTTTCTCTCACTAGCCTGTGAGCTCCTTGGGGGCACCATCTATGTATTATTATTCTTTCCTTTTAATCCATCATGCAATCCATGACTCAGTTAATGTCTGGTAGAGGACTGCTTTAAGGCATGCGTGAATGAAGGCACATTGAATGAATGCATGAATTCATGAATGAATGTCAGTAGAATTTATGGGACGGGATTTTCAGAGTTCCGTCCTCAACTCTGCCACTTACCACCTATAAACCCAGGACAAGGAACTAAAAAATAGGAGTAATGAAAATACTCACTACTTAGGACTGTGTAAGAATTAAATGAGCTCAGGGCTATGAAGTGATCAATAAATATTAGCTATTTTTATGATGACTCTTTTCAGAAAGTGTAACCAAAGGGAAGTTGAATTAAATGAACCCGGAAGACGACGCACAACTCAGGAGAAGCTTAGGCTTAGGTGCATTGCATGTCTTGGTTTCCCTCATCCTTCCCACTTTCCTCTCCCCACAGCTATAATCTGGAAACCACCGGATTTTTATTTGAGAGGCTCCTTATTTGAATCTGCCTGATCTTTATTTAGGGAGATCTTTACTTCAAGATCAAGGCAACCTTGCCTATCTCCAGACTAGGCTGTCATATAAACCCTTGCTTTAGAAGAGAACACCACCCATAAGCACCCCTGCTATTATGATTCTGCAAATGATGACCTTTCAGTCACCTTGACACCTAGGAGCCACAGGTCATTTGGGACCTTGGCCTTCTTAAATCAGATTATGCAATGATGATGGGTGGCTACAGGCTCACCCACTCCTAAGGCTGCCTGGAACAGGGTAACAGACTAGAAAAGTCAGTCTCCTGTTTCTGACCTCCTCTCCTCCTAACCTCTGGAGAACCCTAACTAACATACAGGAAAAGCATGTATTCCCTTTCGGCCAGCCATAGGAATATGAAGGCAAATAACTGGGCCATGCATGGCTGCTCTTAGTCAATGGGGGGAAAGCCCTTGGCTAACTTCTCCAAAGTGCATAGGAGCATGGTCCCATGGAGACCTGTTTTCAGCCATGTTTCCTTACCCTCTACTCTTCTGTTTTCTTCTTTGACCTCAATCCAAGCAACCACCACTTTTGCAACCACATCTGGTATAAAAAACATAGAGTTACAAAAATCTCAGCTTCCACCAGAAACAGCTAACATATGAGTCAGTACAGAAATAAAAAATCTATTTAAAGATCAGCACATGGCAAGGATATATGTTGGCCCCCATCAAAAGCTGTGTGTTTAATGGATTTGTTACTCATTTTGAATTTTTTCTATACTTTTTGCCTTACAAAAAGATGCCACAAAGCATAGTTATCTCACTTAAAAAATGAAATGTAAATGATATTTATTGAAAATTAGAATTTTACCAACTTGATTTTAATTTCTTACTTGATTTCTCATTACGTATAACACTGAAAATGTAAACTTTCTCATATACAATGTTTTCCTTTATGGTAAAGTCAAAGAAATTTTTAAAATAAAAGTGCTAAGATTTTCCTTGAAAGAATTGAGAAGATGGTCAGTTTTTTTCCAAAATAAAAATTGCTTTGTTTTCTTTTAAGACAAAAAATAAAGTATGCACCCACTGTAAGAAAAATTTCTCCCCTCCACAAGTTCAAGTTCTCAATGCTGGTGGCACATTCCATCACTTGAGAACTTTCAAAAACCCGGAAGCCTGGGCCCCACCACCAAGAGATTTTGGTTTACTTGGTCTGGGCTGGGGCCTAGGTAGTAATAGTGGCTTAAAAGCTCCCCAGGTAATTTAAATGTACAGCCAGGTCTAAGAACCACTGGTCTATAGAGATGTATAAAGAAGAGAGTATCATGATATTCCCATTCTCTGGAGCTGACTCCTTTTCATTTTTAGTGAGGTCAACCAGAGAATTCACTGGTGTGGGCCTTGGGGGCCACGTCAAGGAATGAGAATATCGGTGTCTATACCTGTTGAGGAGCATCAGCTGGGGTGCTCCAGGTGTCCTGTACCGAAAGAGATCAGTACCCCATTGTCCTGCCTCAGGAATCGGGTGTTTAAGAGGTGTGTGGCACCGTTTGTCCCTAGGATCCCAAAGAGGCAGAAAAAAGTAAACATCGAGGCGGCATTTAAAGTCTGTAAGATAAGACTCCAGGGGAACTGAAATGGAAGATGTGGACATGGTGGTGGGGGATGGGGAGATGTGGGAAATTCCGCAATGGCTCCAGGACACCGTCCTCCATTCACCCAACACCAGCAAAGAGTGCTTAGCTGAATCCAGAACTTCAACATTTGGTTGACTTGAGTAAAAGCAGGGATTGGAAGGGGTTGGAAACACAATAGTCTAATAATGTGGAGAGGACTCACATCAGGAAAAAGTGGGAGAGGGGAGGATTAGAAATGGCTTCTAAGAACAGAAGAATCTGAGAAAGTACCTGTGTCCCCATGTTTCTGACACTGCCTGGAGTTAGCCAATTGTTCCAAAAAATAATGGTCCCTTTAATTTTTCACTGAGCACGGTGATCCAGGTGCATTGGAGCAAAGTACTAACCATCTATAGCCACAGAGTTCATCTTGTTGGATCCACACATAGGGAGAGAGAAAAAAATATGTATACTTTAAATCATTTAACACACTCATTCAGCACCACACAGCCAAACTTCATAAAAGTCTCCTTTAAATGTCTCCCCTCTTTCCCCCACAGACCCTTGCCTAGCCTCATTATTATCCCAAGAAATTCAGTTCTGCTCCTCAGCATACAAACCCAACTCAAGCAGCCCTGGAGTTAGCCATTCCTGCTGCCCATCTTTGAAAGCAGAACAGTGATTGTATACTGTTATCAGCATACCCTTGAAGCTTCACACCACACATATCCACCAGGTATTCACCCCACAAAACATGTTTCTTTCTAAGCAGGTTGTGCAAACTTTGTTGGTGTCTATTTGGCAATGAACTATAACTGGTCCATGTCAGTGGTATTCATCCTTTTTTTAAAAAAAGAAACTAATATTTTTAGAGCAGTCTTAGGTTCAAAGCAAAATTAGGGGAAAAGTACAGAGATTTCCTATATGCTTCCTACCCTACACATGCATAAATGCATAGTCTCCCCCCTTATCAACATCTCCCACCAGAATGTTACCAAGGACGGACCTACATCGACACATCATTATTATCTAGAATCCATAGTTTACTTTATGGTTCACTCTTGGTGTTGTACATTCTATGGGTTAGAACAGATAGATGTATAATGACATGTGACCATCATTATGGTATCACATTGCCCCGCCCAACCCCTAGCTATCACTGATCCTTTTATGTCTCCATAGTTTTGCCTTTTCCAGAATGGCATATAGTTGGAATCCTACAGTATGTAGCCTTTTCCAATTGGCTTCTTTCACTTAGTAATATGAATGCAGATTTCCTCCATGCATATTCGTGGCTCAACAACTCATTTCTTTTTAGTGCTGAATAATATTCTATTGTTTGGAGATACCAGTTTATTTATCCATTCACCTACTGAAGTACAACATATCCTGGTTGCTTCCAAGTTTTAGTGATTATAAATAAAGCTGCTATATACACATGCATGTGCAAATGTTTGTGTGGATCAAGCCTTAAAATTGTTTTTTTGGGGGTTTTTTTTTTTGTTGTTTGTTTGTTTTTTGTATTTTTCTGAAGCTGGAAACGGGGACAGACAGTCAGACAGACTCCCGCATGCGCCCAACCAGGATCCACCCGGCACGCCCACCAGGGGCGACGCTCTGCCCACCAGGGGGCGATGCTCTGCCCCTCCGGGGCGTCGCTCTGCCGCAACCAGAGCCACTCTAGCGCCTGGGGCAGAGGCCAAGGAGCCATCCCCAGCACCCGGGCCATCTTTGCTCCAATGGAGCCTTGGCTGCGGGAGGGGAAGAGAGAGACAGAGAGGAAGGAGGGGGGGTGGAGAAGCAAATGGGCACTTCTCCTATGTGCCCTGGCCGGGAATCAAACCCGGGTCCCCCGCACGCCAGGCCGACATTCTACCGCTGAGCCAACCAGCCAGGGCAAAATTGTTTTTTATTCCTCTAATGAACCTTTTCAGACTTTTTTCCCTAATTGCCCCACATGAAATTTAAAACCACAGATATATGGTATATATATTTACATACTGTATGTAAATCTGTGCTTTATACAGAAAAAGAATATGATATGTTTTGCCCCCCAATAACCTATTTTTACCCTCTTGAGAGTTATATCACCCCTGTTGAGAATGTAGGGTCTTAGTCAACAAAGAATAGCTTCGGACAATGTTTGGTCTGGATTGGGCATCTGATTTAGTTCTTGTCACTGAAACATGAAGAAATCCTGTTGGGAAAGACTTTCTTCCTTGATCAGAGAGATGTGAAGAGAAATGACTTTAGTTCCTGTTCTTCCAGTTATGGTCTCTTACGTGAGGATTTGCTATCTTGTAACCATGAGAATGGGAGAGAAAGGACAGGAAAGCCCAGGAGCCGCTGAAATCTTTGGGCCACCAAACAGCCGTATGCACCACCTGCTTCCAGACTGCTTTGGTAAGTGCGTAGTAAATGTCTATATACTTTAAGCCCCTATCAGCAGGCTATTCTGAGATTTGTAACCGAAAACCTCCTAAGTGATAAGTGGGATTGCTGTTGCTAAGAAAGATGCTTTTTCTCCCAATAGCACACTTCACAGAGGCAGGCTTGAGCAAGAAGGGTGGAAGGGAGGTTAGTTTGGTGGGGTCACAAACATTTGGACATTAATAGGAAATGCGGTTCAGGCAGCTCGGAAGGTGCGCTCTGCCGGGGAAGCTGTGCCGATGTGCCGACCACCGCTGACACATGCACGTCTCCTTCAGGCAGATGGCCCACAGCAAAGGGCTAAAATGTGTCTGAACCCTTTTTTTACATAAAATAAATGAGGGAACTTAGTTGTTTCCAAGTGCAGAGTGTTCCTCTGAGAATGCTTTCCCCAAAATAAAGTGCCTTTCTTCTCGGCTTATACATCTGACACCGCTGAATCAGGCCATGAGGCTGTATGCTTCTGCAGCAGGAAGCCCTGAATGGAACTCTCCTCACCCTGCTGTCTGGCGAGAAGAGGGGCTGCGCCCCCAGGAGTGGGAGGTGAGGCGTGATGAAGGCCGTGCAGTGTGTCTGCCCCAGTCTTGTAGCTGGGTCTTCTACCACAAGCCCAGTCCAGCCCTGAACTTGGGTAGCAGGCCTGCTGAGACGTGTGGGAAAGAGGACCTGAAGCAGACCCGGTGAGCACCAGCTCCCACAGTATTTACAGAATGAGGAGATTGGAGCCCAGACTGGTGGACACGGGCAGTGAGGGATCCAACCACCCACACTCCCCACGTGTCCGAGGATTACTTGGGTAACAGAGCAAGGTGTTGGCCGTCCTGGGAGCAGAATGTTGTCTCCTGACCCTCAGCCCACTGACCTTTCCTAGCACTCTGGGGCAGTAGCTTGTTTGTCCTTACCTTGTGTTGTACAGGGGTGTCTTGAACTTTCATTCATATTTGCTGTTATTTCCTTATCCACCTGTTTATAGATTATTTTTCCAACTAAACTTCAAGCTTCTCAAAACCTGGAATCTTGATGCCTCTGCTTTGGGGTCCGACATGGCACACCAACTATATCACACTAGACACCTAACAGTTGGCCCACTTGCTATCTAAGCAGATGATGTAGTAAAAGTGACCAGAATTAATGTCATGGGCTAGTGAGATGCTTAGGGAACTTTTGAACCTGTTGTGTATTCTTTAATGTGATGGTCAGTCAGGTGGGGCTACAAGGAGAGGCCCAGGGTTAGTTATGCTAACAGGTACTAGAGACAGAGGCACAATACTCCATGCAGGGTCACAGGAGAGACACCAGAGTGGTCAGGAGACAGAAGACAGGAGCGAGGTGAAAGTTTAGGCCATGGCCTTTACTGGTAGTTCTGTAGGAAAGAAAAGCAGAGCAGGCGAACTGCTTAGGACCGACTAGTTGGAGTCATTTCAGTGAGCTTTGGGCTTAGCTGCCTGGTACCTGGTCCTGGGATGATTAAAGCAGAGGAATATTGCCTTCTGAAGCTGATGGGATAGATAAAGGAGCGTGGCTCTGGATGGGTTAGTTTGCATATCAAAGGCATGTACCTGATTGAGTGCTTGGCTAACCTAAGCCAGAAAGGATTTTTACAATATCAAAGCATAAAAATATACAGAAGAATACATAGAAAGTATTTTTTATATATGTGTGTGTGCACGCGCGCACACACACACACGCGCACACACACACACACTACACATCTTTTCTGGAAGAACTACTCCTAAATCCCCTCAGATCAATAAGTAGAAATGTCCATGATATCCCTGGGGTCCCTACCTTTTATTCCCAGGTTGGAAATGATGCTGTGCATTTATATAGATAAGTATCAGAGAGTGCTTTATATATCAACTTATACTCAGATGTCTTATGAATACTTCCTTTGAAGCAATCTCCCTTTAGCCAAAGGAGAAGTTGAGGGAGAGGGAGAGTCCAAGACATGGCCTTGAATCTGGGTTGAAAGTCCAGTGCCACTGCTCCGGAACTGCCCCACGGCATGACCACCACTGAAGTCTCTCCTCTAAGCAGCTCTTCCTCAAGCTTCTGTCTGGGTGGCTGCTGTGATAGGCACTGGGCATTAGCAGTGCAACACCAGCCATGATGGTGAGATGGAGTTAAGGGGCACACTTGTCAACAAGGCAAGCATTTGGTGGGCTGAGAAGAGAGGAAGAAGTGTGGTCCAAGCAATGGTATGTGGAAAGAGCACTGGACCCATGTTCTGGCTCACCACTAACTGGGAAGCTCAGGAAAGTCTCTTCTCTTTCATTTCCTCGTCTTCAAATGATGCAATTGGATAGGAGATCTTGAAGTTTCTAGTTCTATTCTAAGACTCAGTAAATTTGGGGAAAAGAATGGAGAACAATGAGACAGTAGCAATACTAGTAATGGTGACAACTAACAACATCTATTGAATGTCTTATATGAACTTGGACATTTTTCTACATACTTTACACGTTCAGTTCATTTAATCTCACAGTGACACTAAGATGTAGGTAATAATATCAATCCCTATTTTACTGATGAGAAAGCTGAGACCCAGAAAAATAAAGCACTCCAAGTCGTACATCTAGTAAGTGATGCAGCCAGGATTTGAGCCCATATAGTCTGAATATGCCATCAGGGAGGCTGGTGGTAGTGTCCCAGCCTCTATAAAGGAGCTGAGGTGCTGTTCCATCTAGCAGTCTCCCTGGGGAATGGAGGCCTGGCTCCTGGGTTCCCAAGGCTGGAGAATAGCTCAAGACCCAGCAACAAGCAGAAAGAGATGGGGAGAAGGAGGAGGAGGCTGGCTGGCTACTCTTCTGTTTAGGGCACACACATACCTTGCTGATTAGCAACGATGGGAAAGGAAACACACACTAAAGGCCCTTGACAGCTTAATGGGGTTTTAGAAAAATACACATCTATATTTTTAAACTTTTTTTTCCATTCAAACATTTTTAGCTTCAAGTTCTGGACTGAAATAGCAACTGTCTTAGATAACTTTTCATCCTTAGGCTCCCACGTTTGGAAAAGGTCTTGGCTCAGTCTGGGTAAGAATGAGAGAGAGAGAACACAAGCCTAGCACAGCATCTGGTACATAGGAGTAGAGGCTTAATTGATGATGGATGGATGGATGGATGGATGGATGGTTGGATGGATGGATGGAAGATGGGGGGAGGGGGAAACATGGTTATCCGGAGATTCTCTGAGAATTCAGAGTACAAGTAGACCCTTCTGGGAAGATAAACTTACCCTGCTTGCCAATGACAAATCTAGGGTCACAACTAAAGGCCTGACATTTCACCTGGACCTGGCCTCACAGAAACTATTTAAGCGAAGCCTAGAGAAAGAAGGGCACTCACAATTCAGTTCCTACCTGCTGTCACTCCTCACATCTTCTGACTACTCTGGGCCTCTCAGATATGTCTGAAACACACTGTGGCAGATTCCATAGTCTGATTTGATCAATACCCATTTCCATGTCCTTCTGCTTTGCCTTCCTGCACTATAGAGGGTAGAAAGAGAAATACTCAAGTTCCTGTCTTGCAAATATGGTACCATGTTGGTTATCCCATTCTGGCTGGCTCAAGGTAGGTAAAAGTACTGGAGGAAGGCTTCCCATGGATATAAATTGGCTAAGCTTTGTATATCATTTACTCCTTCTTCCTGACTGGAACTATGATGCAAAGTTCAGAGAGGCAGCAACTATTTTGTGATAAACAAGGCAAAAGCCTTGAGCTAAGGATGTCAGAGTAGGAGGTCAGAATGAGTTGGGTCCCCAATGGTCTCATTAAACTGCTACACCAGCCTCATGCTCCCTCCCTCTGGTCTTCCAGTTATGTGAGAAAAATGAACCCTTTACTTGTTTAAGCCACTGGGTTAGGGTTTTATGCTACTCCCTGCCAAAGACCATCTTAACTGACACACAGGTCATGCATTTGAGTCCTGCATACCTTTGTGCACATGACTCTCCCAGTCTGCAATGCTGTTCCCTGTCTTTTCTTGTAGGGAGCGCTTATTTTCTATTCATCTTAAACATCTGCCAACTTCCCTGAGCCCCTCCCTTACCCTCCAGCCAGCTCTCTCTTTATATTCCCATATTACCTGTGGAGACCATTTCTCTTAAACGTTTCTCCTCACCCACCCCATTCCACCCAGAATCTTTCATTTCTTCCTATCTTGGGGTTTCATCCACATTGTCTAAAGAAATACTCAGGTCTTCCCAATCTTGAACAAACTTTGGGTTGTTCTTGCTACCTGTGAGCTACCGGTTCTCTCTGCCCTTGCACTCTGATCAACTGTCCTTGGTTTCCCTCCTGTACGGAATATGGTGAAAAAGAAGGGGGATTGAACAGCTGGGATTACACCTGATCTCCACCACTTACGGGTTGTGTACTATTGGGCACCTGACTGAACTGTAGGACCTTCATCAGTAACATAAGAGTAATCACCTTCATTTTGTAGAGCTGTGGGTTGAATTCAGTGTGGCTATGCACTCAAAGTGTGTGGCACAGAGTAGGTACTAGATAAATATTAGTTTCCTCACCATTTTTATGACCTTACTTCCTTCTATTCTAGGCACCTGACGAGTTTAAGAGACAGCAACTTGACTTAAGCATGATTTTCCTTCTTCCGCCACTCCTCACCATGATCTACACCAAGTTTTAATTCTTAGCATATTTTCAATTCCGATAGTTTGTTTCTTGAAGATCTCATCTACTTTCACAACTTCACACTTCAGCTCATAGTGAATCAATCATTCCCAAATTTGCAAATCCAGGCTGACTCTTCTCCTAAAGGTCATGTCCCGTCCCCAATTCCCTGGAGACATTTCCCCCAGAAAGTCCTACAGTCAGCTGCATTCCTTTCTTCCAAAGCAGGAAACACTTGATAAACATGCTTATCTGAGCAATGTCCTTAAGGGTAGATAGAAGCAGGGACAATGAATGCTACCCCCTTTATCAAATCATGACAGCTATTACACACAAGATGCTCTCTTTCTTAACAAAAATGATGTAAATGGGTATGGTGTTCAGTTGTGATGCTCTGTATGAACCAGGGTACTAGAGTCAGTCTCTTGTTAATATTGCAAAGCTTGGGTCCCAGCAAGGATGACTGAAACAAGGTATAACTGAGCCTTCCTTTGTGGCCCTGCACCTATTCAGGGGATTCTGGGCTGCCATCTTGGCAGAACTCCATCCTTACGCACAGAGGGAATACATTTATGCCTTCCCTTAGGGGTGAGCCTTAGACCCTGGCAGTCCTCAGAAGCACCTCCCCCACATCTCCACTTAGATTTTTTTTTAATAAATAAATTTTTATTTTAATGGAGTGACATCAATAGATCAGGGTACATATATTCAAAGAAAACATTTCCAGGTTATCTTGTCATTTAGTTCTGTTGCATATCCATCACCCAAAGAGAGGTCGTCCTCCATCACCCTCTATCCAGTTTTCTTTGTACCCCTCCCCCTCCTCCCCTCCCCCCCCCATAACCACCCCACGCCTGTCCATGTCTCTTAGTTTCGTTTTTATGTCCCACCAATGTATGGAATCCTGCAGTTCTTGTTTTTTTCTGATTCACTTATTTCACTCCGCATAATGTTATCAAGATTCCACCATTCTGCTATAAGTGATCCGATGTCATCATTTCTTCTAGCTGAATAGTATACCATGGTATATATGTGCCCCATCTTCTTTATCCAGTCTTCTATTTTTTTTACAGTGATTAAAAGCCTTTAAGCAAACTCTTGGCCAATACAGCAAGAATCCATAAAAGAGTAGTGTCCTTAACATGTTCACCAAGTCCAAGTTGGCCCCATCACCATGCCAAATTTCTGAAAAATGCAACCCAACCACAGTTCAGTCTGTTAGGAGCTGTCACAGGGAGCAGGAGTCCAGGAAAAGTCCACATTTAGGAAAAGTCCTCATGGCACTGGAATTGTTGTCACTATTCTATACTTTGCAGCTCATGTCCAAGTCCCAATGACCGCTGCTTCTAGCTGGTAGTGATTCAGGTAGACTGGAATCCACTTAGATTTTTTTAATGCCTAGTTTGCTCCAAACAGTTCCAGTTCTCCCTGGCAATAACCCTGGAGCCCCCACAAAGCACTTGGTGGAGACTTTCTATGGAAGGCCCACCCCCACCCCACCCCTAGACCTTTCTGTCTTCTTGGAGAGCAGGACCTTTTGCCATTGGCCAGACCCCTTGCTCAGCTCCCTCAGATGACCACTGAAGAAGGTCAGAGGGCAGAGGGCAGAAAATAACTCATGAGAACCAAAAACAAAACCCCAATGGAACCACAAATGAAAGTGGCTTAGGGAAAAAGGGTCCTGGGATACTTGTGCTATTAATAAAGCCATGTGTGCCTCAGCCCTCTGCTCCCAGGGAGCAGGCCAGGCCAGCTCAGGGACATGCCTATTCCTTCTGGGAAAGACCCCGTTTTACCAGATTAAATGGGCCCTAGACCCTGTTCATTCCTCAAGATCCTCCCAATATACACATGCACACACATGCACACACATGCAATTTTCTATCAGTCTTCTAGGTGCTACGTTACCTTTAACTCCTTGTTGGTCCCAGGAAGGGAGAAGGCCTGAGAACAAAGGGTAGTAGTATACAGGAGCTCAGAGACTTCTGAGGACTTGGCCACAGGTAACTAGGTCTTTGTATTTACCCTCTATGACCCTGGGAATATTAATCCACCATGACTTTTACTATATTCCTGTCAGGGACAGACAGCCAGCCATATATACTTGCTCAAAGATTAGTAGGAAAAAAATCCCTAGAACTTTCTTATCCCAGAGTTGTCTGCTGTGTTCAGCTTGAGTAGCCAATGGATTTATAACTTCCATTCTTTGCTTCGATTTTCTACCACTTCTCTCTTCCTCATCACCCCTCCTCCATGTCCTGCCCCAAGCTCATGGAGAACCCTAGGGAATACTCTGGAATGGACCACTGCCAGAAGAGCTAGCCCTTCCCAGATCACATCTTGGAAAACAGCATGTGAACTAGCTAGCACCTCTCAACTATGAAGAAGCTTTGAGTCGCAGACTCATAATTGAGGTTCTGAGAGGGAGATGGGACTACTTATGGCCATCTAGCCAGTCCCTTGCCTTCAGGCAGAGAAGGTGTCAAGCCTGTTGCATAGATGAGGCTACTGAGACAGCAAAAGCCCTCCTCTAGACTCTAGAGCAATGAGAGTCTGGTCTACATGTCTTCTAGATTCCCATGCTTCCTGAAAGTGTCACAGCCTTGGGCTTTATCCTGGCTTCTCATCTCCTGATATCCACTAAACTATCCTGGAGGTGGGGGGTGGAGGCGGTGAGGAGTGGAGGAAAGACATCCCAAACATCTCACCATCTCAGCAACATTTAGTTTGGTCAGGGAACCCAGAGTTAGCCACTCTCAATCTGATATGGGAATAGCATGTGTTTTTACTAACTTAGTCAGATTTCACACCAGGCAGTGTGGAAGACAGTGTGGCATAGTAGAACAGTGTTGGACTGACCTGGGTATACGATTCTGTTCTGTTTCTTGCAAGTAGGATGGTTTACCTTGGGCCACACATATAACTTCTTGGAGCCTCAGTTTCCTGATCTATATAATCTAGATGCTATTGTTAAGCACCATATGCCTCAAACAGCCAAATGGTTGCAAGTGCTCTGCTTTGCATATGGTAGATGTCTATTTTTCTCACCACTGGATACCCAAGCACAGCTCTAAGCTCGTAGTAGACACAGAAATTTGTTAAAGAAATGAACAATAAACTCATATCAACCTATTACCTCAATAGCAAATGCTTTAACATAGCCCCCTTTCATTTTTTTTTTTCTGAAGCTGGAAACGGGGAGGCAGTCAGACAGACTCCCACATGCACCCGACCAGGATCCACCTGGCATACCCACTAGGGGGCGATGCTCTGCCCATCTGGGGCATTGTTCTGTTGCAACCAGAGCCATTCTAGCGCCTGAGGCAGAGGCCATGAAGCCATCCTCAGCGCCCGGGCAAACTTTGCTCCAATGGAGTCTTGGCTGCAGGAGGGGAAGAGAGAGACAGAGAGGAAGGAGAGGGGGAGGGGTGGAGAAGCAGATGGGCGCTTCTCCTGTGTGCCCTGGCCGGGAATCGAACCTGGGACTCCTGCATGCCAGGCTGATGCTCTACTACTGAGCCAACCGGCCAGGGCCCCCTTTCATTTTTTTTTTTTTTCTGAAGCTGGAAACAGGGATAGACAGTCAGACAGACTCCCACATGCGCCTGACCGGGATCCACCCGGCACGCCCCCCAGAGGCGACGCTCTGCCCACCAGGGGGCGATGCTCTGCCCCTCCGGGGCATCGCTCTGCCGCGACCAGAGCCACTCTAGCGCCTGGGGCAGAGGCCAAGGAGCCATCCCCAGCACCCCGGCCATCCTTGCTCCAATGGAGCCTCGGCTGCAGGAGGGGAAGAGAGAGACAGAGAGGAAGGAGGGGGGGTGGAGAAGCAAATGGGCACTTCTCCTATGTGCCCTGGCCGGGAATCGAACCCGGGTCCCCCGCACGCCAGGCCGACGCTCTACCGCTAAGCCAACCGGCCAGGGTCCCCCTTTCATTTTTAAATGAAATAAAACTGGTGGTTTATCTCAGTGTTGGTCAGACTTCGGTGGCCTGGAGTGAAAAAGGTTTCATAATTTTATTTTTAATGGGGCGACATCAATAAATCAGGATACATATATTCAAAGATAACAAGTCCAGGTTATCTTGTCGTTCACTTATGTTGCATACCCATCACTCAAAGTCAAATTGTCCTGTCACCTTCTATCTAGTTTTCTTTGTGCCCCTCCCCCTCCCCCTTTCCCTCTCCCTCTCCCCCCTCCCCCTGTAACCACCACACTCTTATCAATGTCTCTTAGTCTCACTTTTATGTCCCACCTACGTATGGAATAATGCAGTTCCTGGTTTTTTCTGATTTACTTATTTCACTTCGTATAATGTTATCAAGATCCCACCATTTTGCTGTAAATGATCCTGTCATCATTTCTTATGGCTGAGTAGTATTCCATAGTGTATATGTGCCACATCTTCTTTATCCAGTCATCTATTGAGAGGCTTTTTGGTTGTTTCCATGTCCTGGCCACTGTGAACAATGCTGCAATAAACATGGGGCTGTATGTGTCTTTACGTATCAATGTTTCTGAGTTTTTGGGGTATATACGCAGTAGAGGGATTGCTGAGTCATAAGGTAGTTCTATTTTCAGTTTTTTGAGGAACCACCATACTTTCTTCCATAATGGTTGTACTACTTTACATTCCCACCAACAATGTATGAGGGTTCCTTTTTCTCCACAGCCTCTCCAACATTTGCTATTACCTGTCTTGTTAATAATAGCTAATCTAACAGGTGTGAGGTGGTATCTCATTGCAGTTTTGATTTGCATTTCTCTAATAACTAAAGAAGATGAGCATCTTTTCATATATCTGTTGGCCATTTGTATTTCTTCCTGGGAGAAATGTCTGTTCATGTCCTCTTCCCATTTTTTTATTGCATTGTTTGTTTGTTTGTTGTTGAGTTTTATGAGTTCTTTGTATATTTTGGATATTAGGCCCTTATCTGAGCTGTTGTTTGAAAATATCATTTCCCATTTAGTTGGCTGTCTGTTTATTTTGTTATCAGTTTCTCTTGCTGAGCAAAAACTTCTTAGTCTGATGTAGTCCCATTAATTAATTTTTGCCTTCACTTCTCTTGCCTTTGGAGTCAAATTCATAAAATGCTCTTTAAAACCCAGGTCCATGAGTTGAGTACCTATGTCTTCTTCTATGTACTTTATTGTTTCAGGTCTTATGTTTAGATCTTTGATCCATTTTGAGTTAATTTTAGTACAGGGGGACAGACTGTAATCCAGGTTCATTCTTTTGCATGTGGCTTTCTAGTTTTCCCAGCACCATTTATTGAAGAGGCTTTCTTTTCTCCATTGTGTGTTGTTGGCCCCTTTATCAAAAATTATTTGACTATATATATGTGGTTTTATTTCTGGGTTTTCTATTCTGTTCCATTGGTCTGAGTGTCTATATTTCTGCCAATACCATGCTGTTTTGATTGTCGTGGCCCTATAATATAGTTTGAAGTCAGGTATTGTAATGCCCCCAGCTTCATTCTTTTTCTTTAGGATTGCTTTGGCTATTCGGGGTTTTTTATAGTTCCATATAAATCTGATGATTTTTTGCTCCATTTCTTTAAAAAATGTCATTGGAATTTTGATGGGAATTGCATTAAATTTGTATATTGCTTTGGGTAATATGGCCATCTTGATTATATTTATTCTTCCTAACCAAGAACAAGGAATATTCTTCCATTTCATTATATCTTTTTCGATTTCCCTTAACAATGGTTTATAGTTTTCATTATATAAGTCCTTTACATTCTTTGTTATGTTTATTCCTAAGTATTTTATCATTTTTGTTGCAATCATAAAGGGGATTATTCTTTTGAGTTCGTTCTCAAATGTTTCATTGTTGGCATATAGAAAGGCTATTGACTTCTGTATGTTAATTTTGTATCCTGCGACCTTACTGTACTGGCTTATTGTTTCTAGTAGTCTTTTTGTGGATTCTTTGGGATTTTCGATGTATAAGATCATATCATCTGCAAAAAGTGATACCTTTACTTCTTCTTTTCCGATATGGATGCCTTTTATTTCTTTGTCTTGTCTGATTGCTCTGGCTAGAACTTCTAGTACCACATTAAATAAGAGTGGAGAGAGTGGACAACCCTGTCTTGTTCCTGATTTAAGGGGGAAAGCCTTCAGTTTTGTACCATTTAATATGATGTTAGCTGATGGTTTATTATATATGGCCTTTATCATGTTGAGATATTTTCCTTCTACACCCATTTTGTTGAGTCTTAAACATAAAATTGTGTTGTATTTTATCGAAAGCCTTTTCTGCGTCTATTGATAAGATCATGTGGTTTTTGTTCTTTGTTTTGTTGATATGGTATATTACGTTAACCGTTTTACATATGTTGAACCATCCTTGAGATTCTGGGATGAATCCCACTTGATCATGATGTATTATTTTTTAATATGTTGTTGTATTCGATTTGCTAGTATTTTGTTTAGTATTTTAGCATCTGTATTCATTAGAGATATTGGTCTGTAGTTTTCTTTTTTTGTGCCATTCTTGCCTGGTTTTGATATGAGGGTTATGTTGGCCTCATAAAATGTGTTTGGAAGTATTGCTTCTTCTTCAATTTTTTGGAAGACTTTCAATAGAATAGGAACCAAGTCTTTTTTGAATGTTTCATAACATTCGCTGGTATAACCGTCAGGGCCTGGACTTTTATTTTGGGGGAGGTTTTTAATGTTTTTTTCTATTTCTTCTCTACTAATAGGTCTGTTTAGGCTTTCTGCTTCTTCTTGACTCAGTCTAGGAAGGTTGTATTGTTCTAGGAATTTATCCATTTCTTCTAGGTTGTTGAATTTAGTGGCATAAAGTTTTTCACAGTATTCTACAATAATTCTTTGTATATCTACGGTGTCCGTGGTGATTTCTCCTCTTTCATTTTGGATTTTGTTTATATGAGTTCTTTCTCTTTTTTCCTTGGTAAGTCCTGTCAAGGGTTTGTCAATTTTGTTGATCTTTTCAAAGAACCAGCTCCTTGTTCTATTAATTTTTTCTATAGTTTTTCTGTTCTCTAATTCATTTATTTCTGCTCTGATTTTTATTATCTCCTTTCTTCGGCTGGTTTTGGGTTGTCTTTGTTCTTCTTTTTCTAGTTCCTTAAGGTGGGAAGTTAAGTGGTTCACTTGGGCTCTCTCTTGTTTGTTCATATATGCCTGAAGTGATATGAACTTCCCTCTAATCACTTCTTTTGCTACATCCCATAGATTCTGATATGTCGTATTGTCATTTTCATTAGTCTGTATATATCTTTTGATCTCTGCACTTATTTCTTTTTTGACCCATTCATTTTTTAAAAGTATGTTGTTTAGTTTCCACATTTTTGTTGGATTTTTTTCCTCTTTTTTGCAGTTGAATTCTAGTTTCAAGGCTTTATGATCAGAAAATATGCTTGGGCCTGACCTGTGGTGGCACAGTGGATAAAGCGTCAACCTGGGAATGCTGAGGTCACCGGTTCAAAACCCTGGGCTTGCCTGGTCAAGGCACATATGGGAGTTGAGGCTTCCTGCTCCTCCCCCTTCTCTCTCTCCTATCTCTCCCTCTCTCTCTCTCTCTCTCTCTCCTCTCTAAAAATGAATAAATAAAATTAAATTAAATTAAAAAAAAAGAAAATATGCTTGGTACAACTTCGATTTTTCTGAATTTGCTGATGTTGTTTTTGTGGCCCAACATATGGTCAATTCTTGAGAATGATCCATGTACACTGGAGAAAAATGTATACTTAGTCACTTTGGGATGAAAAGTTCTGTAGATGTCTATCATATCCAGGTGCTCTAGTGTTTTGTTTAAGGCCACTATATCTTTGTTGATTCTCTGTTTGGATGACCGATCTAGAGCCGTCAGCGGTGTATTGAGGTCTCCAAGTATGATTGTATTTTTGTCAGTTTTTGTTTTAAGGTCAATAAGTAGCTGTCTTATATATTTTGGTGCTCCTTGGTTTGGTGCATATATATTAAGAATTGTTATATCTTCTTGATTCAGTGTCCCCTTAGCCATTATGAAATGGCCATTTTTGTCTCTGAGTACTTTTGCTGTCTTGTAGTCAGCATTATCAGATATGAGTATTGCTACGCCTGCTTTTTTTTTTTTGGATGTTATTTGTTTGGAGTATTGTTTTCCATCCTTTCACTTTGAATTTGTTTTTATCCTTGTTACTTAGACGAGTTGCCTGTAGGCAGCATACAGTTGGATTTTCTTTTTTAATACATTCTGCTACTCTGTGCCTTTTTATTGGTGAGTTTAATCCGTTTACATTTAGTGTAATTATTGACACTTGTGAGTTCCCTATTGCCATTTTATATATTGCTTTCTGTTAGTTTTGTGTCTTGTTTGATCCTTCTCTTTCATTTTTCTATCTTTTGTTTTTATTTGGTTGTATTCCATACATCTTTCTTCTGTTGCTATCTTTTTTATCTCATGTGCTTCTGTGGTGGTTTTTTCAATGGTGGTTACCTTTAAGTAATGAAAAGGGTTCCTACCCTGTTCATTGTAGTGCACTATTTTGTGAATACTTTTGCACTCCATCGTCCTTTGCTACTGTTAATCTCCATCCTCTCCCCCCCCCCTTTCTTTTTGTTGTTGTCACAGTTTAAATTTGGTTTTATTGTGTTCTTCTTGGAGCGTTTACTTGTGGCTTTGTTTTTTTTTTGTTTTTTTTTGTTCTTTGTATCTGATTGGAGAACCCCCTTTAGTAATTCCTGGAGTGGGGGTTTTGTGATGATAAATTCCTTCATCTTTTCTGTATCTGTGAATGTTTTTATTTCTCCTTCATATTTGAAGGATAGCTTTGATGGGTATAGTATTCGTGGCTGAAAGTTCCTCTCTTTCAGGACTTTAAATATTGGGGTCCACTCTCTTCTAGCTTGTAGAATTTCTGCTGAGAAATCTGATGATAATCTAATGGGCCTTCCTTTATATGTTGTATTCTTCTTTTCCCTGGCTGCCTTGAGAATTTTTTCTTTGCCGTTGGTTTGTGCCAATTTCATTATGATGTGCCTTGGAGTAGGTTTGTTGGGGTTAAGAAAACTCAGAGTTCTGTTTGCTTCTTAAATTTGAGGCTTTAGTTCTTTCCACAGGCTTGGGAAGTTCTCATCTATTATTTGTTTGAGTATGTTCTCCTTTCCATTTGCTCTCTCTTCTCCCTCTGATATACCTATTATTCTTATATTATTCTTTTTGATGGAGTCAGATAATTCTTATAGGGCTATCTCATTTTTTAAAATTTTTGAGTCTCTTTCTTCTTCTCTCTGTTGTGCCTCAAGTTGCTTGTCTTCTATTTCACTAATCCTCTCTTCTATCTGGCCTGTTCTATTAGCTAAGCTTGTTACCTCGTTTTTCAGCTCGTGAATTGAGTTTTTCATCTCTGTTTGATTTGTTTTTATAGTTTCAATTTCCTTGGAAATATATTCTTTGTGTTCATTGAGTTGTTTTCTGAGCTCCCTAAATTGCCTTTCTGTGTTTTCTTGTATGTCTCAGAGGATTTTTAGGATTCCTATCTTAAATTCTCTGTCATTTAGCTCCAAGGTTTCCAATATATTAAATTTTTTCTCCATAGATTTTTCCTCATCTAGCTGTGTTACCTCTCTTTCTTTTGTATCCATGATATTTGATTTTCTCTTCCTTAATGGCATCTGAGGGTGGTTTTGTTGATAGTATTAATGAGATTTAATAAAGAATAAAAAGTTAAAAAATAAAAAATCAAAAAGTTATTTTTTAAAAAAATTAATAATTAAATAAAGAAAAATAAAATAAAATTAAAATTAAAAAAAAAGGAAATTATTCCCCCCCCCTCCTTATTTCTTCTCTTCTCCTCTCCCCTCTTTCTTGAGAAAATCTTGTGGTGAACTGTGAATTATATTGTACTAAATAGGACAAACAATGCCTGTAATGGAGGGCCTGAATTGGGGAGAAGTAATAAAGGGGCAAAAAAAAAGAAAAAGAAAAAAAAGGGGGTATGGACCCACAAAAAGCAAATAAGAAAAAAATTTGGGTCAAGAATAAAATGATTTGCTTTCAGGTGTTGGTTGACTAAGAGTTATGATGAGAGGAATAAGAGGGAAACAGGAAAATGGGGCGACAAATTAAAAAATTACTATTGTATTTAGTGGAACAAGAACTAGATAAAATGGAGAGCCAGTGATGGGAGCACTGCTAGTGTGTTAAAAAGGTAAAATAAAAGCCCCCCAAAATGCCACAAACATAAGTTTGAGTCCCAGATAAGATATTGTTCGTTATTGAGGTTTGAATGAGAGGAGACATAAAGGAGAAAGGAAGAAACTAATATAGAGGGAGAAAAGAAAGAGAGAGAGAGAGAGAAAAAGAGGGAACCACTAAATGAAGAAAAAAGAAAAAAGAGGAGAGAGGGAGAGAGAGAGAGTTAAGGGTTTTGGAGTGCAACCCTTATAGAGAGAAAGGAAGAGGAAAGAAAAGATAATGGGAGATGTAACACTTATGGGTAGTGTAGTTCAAGGAGAGGAGAAAGTAAGACCGGCAGAGAGTTAAACGACCAAATTGGAGGAGGAAAAAACAATCAAGAATGAAGATAAGAGAAACAAATGAACAAATATAATAAAATGGGATAGGTTATAAAGTCTGCGGATTATTCTTGATTTTGAGAGGTTATCTTCTTGCTTTTTCTTTTCTCTCCCTCTTCCTGGTCAGTGACTCTGTACCCTGGGTTCTGCCCCTTTGGCACGCTCAGGTAGAGGTTTGCAGTTGGTAAGTCTCTATGGCGATGTCATATATTGTGCTTTAGTCTCGTTGGCAGTCGAGGCTCATTAGCATTTATAGGCTCCACCAGTGGGAGAGTCCGTGTTCCTGGAGCCTTTCTCCTAGTCCAGATGTCCCCAAACTACAGCCTGTGGGCCACATGCAGCCCCCTGAGGCCATTTATCCAGCCCTCCACCGCACTTCTGGAAGGGCCACCTCTTTCATTGGTGGTCAGTGAGAGGAGCACTGTATGTGGCGGCCCTCCAACAGTCTGAGGGACAGTAAACTGGCCCTCTGTGTAAAAAGTTTGGGGACCCCTGTTTTCCTTCCTCAATTTGTAGGAGGATAATCCAGCTATGGGGTTGCTGCTGCCTCTGCCTGAATAGTAAGAGGCTCAAAGAGCTGGCAACTCTCCACTCTATTCCCACTCAGCACAGGGCTCTGGGTAAGGCTCAGTCAGTCAGAGCTGCTAGCATAATCAGGCGGGGCTTCCGCCCACTCAAAGACCTCTGGCTCTGCCACTCTGTGGGATAACACGGGCGCGCACTGCCGAGGCACTTGGAGGAATCTCTCGCCCACTATCTACGTGCGCAGACCAGGATATCAGGCCAGCAGTCTCACACTCTGAGTGAAACCCCCACCCTCATGGAAAAGTTCCAGCATTGGAATTGGCTCTCGCTCCGTCCCCGTGCGTGGCTTTTTCAAGGTGCTGGGGCGGCCCGAGATTCCACTTTTGGCCCACACAAAGGCCCCTGACTCTGCTCCTCTGTGGGATAACATGGGCGCGCACTGCCAAGGCACTCAGAGGAATCTCTCGCTCACTACCTGTGTGTGCAGACCAGGATATCAGGTTGGCCACCTCACCCTCTGAGTGAAACCCCCACCCGCACGGAAAAGTCCCAGTGTTGAAATTAGTTTTTGCTCCCTCCCCGTGCGCGGCTTTCCCAGGGCGCTGGGGCGGCCCGAGATTCCGCCTTCGGCCCACACAAAGGCCTCTGCCTCTGCCTCTCTGTGGGATAACACGGGCTCCCACTCCTGAGGTGCTTGGAGGAATCTCTTGCCCACTCTCCTTGCACGCCGACCAGGATATCAGGCCAGCCGCCTCACCCTCTGAGTGAAACCCCTCCCGCACGGAAAAGTTCCAGCGTTGGAATTGGCTCTCACTCCCTCCCCGTGAGCGGCTTTTTCAGGATGCTGGGGCGGCCCGGAGATTCCACTTTTGGCCCACACAAAGGCCTCTGACTCTGCCCCTCTGTGGGACAACACGGGCACCCACTCCCGGGGCTTTGGAAGGAATCTCTCGCCCACTATCTGCGCGCGCTGACCAGGGGATCGGGGAAAATGGCTGCCCCACTTGTCTTTCTTTGTCTGGGTTTGGCGCAATTGTTAGCTTGTATTGCCTGGGTTGCCACAGGAGCAGTTTTTCCTCGGCTTGGATCTCCATGCCACAGCCTGGTTCGGCCGTTTGTGCCGCAGCCTGGATCTATTCACCCCCTTTGCCCACCTTAGTTTCTATATTCTCAGTTCCCAGTGAAAGCCGCCCTGTTTAGGTTAGTGAGGAAGGCGGAGCATTTCTTACTCCCTATTTCCTTCGGGGTTTGATTATATATTTAGCCAATTTTTTCACTCGACCATACCTTCGGGTGTATTGCGAAACATCTGGAGGCTCCAAGGATAGGTTTTTCTGTTTCTGGTTGAAGATCTTGTTGAGTTTTGGGGGAGATTTATTGGTATCGCTTCCTACCGCGCCATTACTCTGACGTCATCTCTGAAAAAGGTTTTAGCTTTGATTCAGGGCTGGCTGTTCAGATCAGAAATACATATTAGACTAGGCTGCTTAGTATAGAATGTGTACACACTACCTGTGTTGTGAATGCTGCTGTGTGTTGGTGTGGGCACCTCTTATACTTTGTCATGGCAGACATAACAGAAGCACTTGCCCAGGCAAGTTGCAGTCCCTGGTGGTGGGCAGAGCCACCATAACAGTGCATGTTTAGTAGGTGCCAGAAGCACTGCATCCCCTCTCTTATTCAATGCACACAAATACTCTATGGGATGGGTGTTTTTTTGGTCCTCGTGTCACAGGCAAGGACAGTGAGCCTCAGAGAGGTTAAATCAGTAGCTAAAGGTCACCCAGCTATTAAATGGAGGGGCCAGAGCCAGGATTTGGAGTTCAGACTCTGACTTTAAAGCACTTGCCCTTTTAACTGCTGTGCCTCTTCTGACCCACACTGCAGAACCAAAGAACCAGCCACAGAGCCACAGATTGCCAGCACTGTGTGGCTCTCACTCAGACACCTCATTCCACGTATGAAGCCCAGAGCCATTCACAGATTAGTGGCCACACAACCCACAATCCATCTTCCAAGTCTACTCTTTTTGCAGCCTGCCCCTTCCTTCTTCATTTCACTGCCTGTAGCTAGATCCCATCACTCACTCTTCCCACTGCCCCGAGGTCCTTCCCAAGGCAAGAAAAGTAATTTAGAAGGGACTGAGATTCAACATGGGCTGAGCACACCATCATTTCTGCTAGAGACTGAGCGATGATTCACTCACAGTACAGGCACTTGCAACAGTGATAATTTAATAAATCGGTTGCCATGGGGGATAGTAAAAAACTCTTCGTCTTAAAAGCTTTAAAATTTCAATAGGTTGCATCCATCAGGGAGAGCAGAGACAAAGCTGAAGGGACAAAGTAGCTCCAGGATTCTTAACCTCATCAGACCCCATGCCCTCCTTTTGTAACAAATATTTTATAGTATCTCCTATATTACCCTGAAATGAAGTTCATAAAAATATAAACTACCTACCTATATAATTTTACATATATACATGTATATGTATCTTTCATACACACACACACACACACACACACACAAAATATATGTAATTGCCCAACCACCTTTACACTAAAAGACATCTGAGAGATGTTGAGGTCTCCATGTAGAGCCACCATAAGACTACAGCTACACATGCAGACTGACAGCCATGTGTTGTCTTCTTGGTGAGTCTACTACCAAGAAGACTATTGCCATTGGTGATGTGATTTTCCAAAACAATGAACAACTCTTAGAGCACTGATTGAAGTTAGTGCAATTTCCCCTCCATGTTCACAGTAGTTGTATTTCTGGAATATTCAACATATATTAACACCACACAAAAATACTTTGCATCTATATATAATATGGAGTTAGAGGTTCCATGCTCAGGTAATCAGAGTCTTCAATACATACATGTCTGGAGAAACACTGGAAGGACATGTGGGTTACAGAACAGTTCTTCTTTGTACAGGACTGTCCTATGCATCACAAGACACATTGCATCTGTGGCCCTGACCAACAAACAAGATGGTCTGTAATTTTTAAAGAACACTCCTGGAGGTTGACTTGCCCCTTTCAGAAGCACTGGGTTAGATTAGCTTTAGGGTTCCCCTGTCCAGCCCCTGCACTGGTAAACACCTATGGAGAGTCCATGAAATTCCAGGCTTTGGGCAGGACAGGGGGGCTGTTGTGAGGTTGAATGAGGGGAGATTCAGACAGAGAGAAAACAGTATCCCTGCCCTACAGTGCTGACAGGGCAAAAGGAAGAAAAGAGTAAGAAAATGACTCTGAGCATCTGGGGACAGGAGCTGTGAGTGTGACTCACCTTTTTACCTAGCATGGGCCCTGGGACAAGGGACTCTATAAGTCCATGGTGCAGTGGGTGAGGGAGAGTCAGCATATTGGCGGCCAAAAGGGCTGTACCTCTGTAGTATGTTACAGAGATGACTGAAATGAAAAGTGGGTCTTTTTGGGAGGAAACATTCCCTTGATGATAACTATTGACCAAGAACATACTATAGCCTAGTCCTAAGAGTGAAAGGGGCCCTGGCAGGGTGGTTCAGTGGATAGAGCATCATTCCAGTGCAGCAAAGTCATGGGTTTGATCCCCAGTCAGGGACATATGAGAAGCAACCAATGAGTGCACAATTAAGTGGAACAACTAAGTAGAACAATGAGTGGATGCTCCCCTCTCTCTTGTTTCTCTCTCTCTCTCTCAAATCCATGAGGAAAAAAAGTTAAAGGGAGGTCAGCAATCACCTGAATGACTGGAAGAGTCAGTGGGTCAAGGAAACCAGAAAGGGACACTAAGGCAACCCCTCCCCCCAACACATACTTGCACACACACACACAGGGGAGCCTCCTTATTTTCCAAAGGGTACACCCTTCATACCAGTTCGTTCTCTGGGGCAAATGTTCTCCTGACCCCACAGTTTGGGGCCAAAGCCACTCCCATTCCAGCCAAGAAGCACTTTTCATGCCTCCTAAGGGGCAGCAGCCTATCCTAGCCTTGACCAACCTTGAACTTTTCAGGTAGAGGGGGTTCTGGCCAGAAGGTGGAGAAAGCAATGCTCAGACTATCTGCCAGGCTGAGCAACCCATGCTTGGGGCACCAGCCAAGCAGAGGAGAAAATGTATTTTTGGAAAGATTTTTTTTTTAAGCATTAAAGTTCATCAGGGAAAATAATCAGAACTCTGCTGCACCTCTCACATTGTTTTATGATTTTGTCCTAGTTTTGTTTTTGAACTACATGTGTATGTGTGGTGGTGGTGGTGGGGGGCTGCTGTGCTGTAAATTTTCTGTGCTTACAGCCGAGCACCCTGCAGTGGTGAATGGTTCAGCGTTTGGAGTCAGACTGGCTGCTTCTTATTAACCACATGGCCTTGTGCAAGTTACCACTTCTTTGTGAGTCGGTTTCTCTCTCTGTAAAATGGAGTGATTATAGTACTTACTTCCTAAGATTAACAGTTAATATAAAAAAAGCATATGAACGTACTAAGCATGTTGTAAGTACTATATATTTGCTATTAGCAGCAGTATTACTATTATTGCCATTAAAGGTCTTATTCTGGCCCTAGGAGGGAGGATGGGAGCAAGGCCATACTGTCTGCTTCCAGACTGCCAAGGAGTCAACAGCTCTTGAGTGTCTGAATTCCATGTTACAAGAGTTGGAAAGAGAAAAACCAGAGAGTTTACGAGTAGGAGGCATTTCTGAACATTGGTTTACACCAAAGGCCTCCTCCTCCTCTTCCAGGCAAGACCCTGATCTTGGATACTGGGGGTAGAGAAATGATTTGTAGGCTAAGAAAAATCACTGAAAGAATCCCATTCCGAAGGTAGGTCAAAGGTGGCTGGAGAGGTAAGGAAGGTGCTGGATGGCTGTGGCTGGGCTGCCTGAGGTTGGCCTGGTGTGTGTCTGTGTGTGTCTGTGTGTCTGTGAGCATGTGTGTGCACGGGCACCTATGCACCTGTCAAAGGGTTTCTGAGGTGATGGGCTTCAGCAACAGGGGCCATTGAGCGGTCTATTCCTTTGGTTTTAAGGAGCAAACATTAACCTTAGGCACACCCAGACTGTGAGGACTTTGTTCTTCCTAACTTCCTGGTCCCATTCAAGAACTCCCTGGAGAATTGGGTCATTTACTCAACAGGTCATGAGACCCAACCTCGTGCCACACGCCACACAGAGAAACTAAGATGTGGACATTTATTGGTGCCAGGCCCCAATGTAAGCACATTATGTTTACTCATTCCGCCCTCATAACCGTCTCATGAGGTGGCTATCACTATTTTCATCATTCTAGGGGAGGAAATTGAGGCACAGTCCTTTAATAACTTGCCCAAATAGATGTAGTTTATGACCAGAGCTGAAATTTGAACCCAAGGAAACGGGTTCCAGAATTCAGAGTTTATGATCTTAACCCCCAATCTCTGCCTCATGGTTTTGAACCCCCAGGCACTATAAGGTGGTGGTAGGGAGGGTAGATAATTAACAGAATGACAGCTGTCAGAGGGGGAGGCGATGGGCTGGGTGAAAAAGATGAAGTGATTAAGCAAAACAAAACAAAACACCTCATAGACACAGACAGCAGTACAATGATCATAAGAGGTAAAGGGGTGGGGGGGAGGTAGAGGGTACAGGGGGATAAATGGTGATGGAAGGAGACTTGACTTGGGGTGAACACAACACAATATACAGATGATGTATTATAGAACTGTATACTTGAAATCTATGTAATTTTATTAACCAATGCCACCCCGATAAATCCAATTAAAAAAAGAATGGTAAATAAATAAAAATAATAAAATAAAATATAAAACAGATAACTCAAAGCTGCTGTCCAACAATGAAGCAGAGGAACTCACAGGAAAACTACCTGTTTTAACATTCTCTCCTCTTTGCATCTCCAACAGAGGGTGATCTTACTGTTCCAACTCCAGCTTCTTCTAACACCTGCCCCTTGATGGTTTTACCTTTTGTCATTTCCTGCTGGAGGAAAAGGGAGAGGCATACTAATTACTTCTACTGCTGAGAGAACTCTCTCCAGCCATAGATCCCATGGCAGCAACCCTAGCCCTTCTTTTCCTGTGTCTCAGTTGATCGGGGAAAGACCAGGCATTAATTGCTTTTTAAAGTTCGGACACTTACTGTTTTCTACAGCTGGCTGTGACAAGCATGGAGTCACCTGTCCATCTAGCCCTATTGGCAAACAAAAGGACATCATGAGTGGTGAGTACAATAAAGACTCACCCCATCAGCCTTTGTGTTTGCTCTTGGGACTTGAGCTTAGCAAAGAGGCAGATCATGAGATGATGTCTAGAAGCTAGCTTCAAAAAGTCAAGCCCTAAATACAAGTCAGTCTGTCCCTGTGGGAATGAATTGCCAGTTTTCAACAAGATCACCAGCACAGTAACCATGCAGGAAAATATCCTTGGTGGCTTTTGAGTCTTGTTGCCTTTTGATTCTGATCTGCCTCTCCTAAGCCCCTGAGAATTCAGAGCATCCCACTTGCTTTCTGGTTTTCCACCCTGCCTTGTCACCCACTCCAACTGTGTTAGTGAGAGTTTCAGTTGCATGCAACAGAAACCAACTCCGGTCAATTTAGGGAAGATCATTCATTGGAGGGGAACTGGGTCACTCGCAGAATCAACAAGAAGGCTGAAGAACAGGGCAGAGGCAGGAACCAAAGGTGGCAAGGGCTGAGCCTGGGCCATGACAGGAACAGTCAGCCTGGGCTGCTGCTGCTGCGGCCACCACTGCCTCTGGACTCCCTGCTGCCCTGCTGGACCCCATTAGCCCTGAACAGTTAGCAATCCCCCAACCCTCAACTGCAACACCACTGCCAAGAATAATCCCTGAGGCACCCTAGAGACATTGCATGACCTCTCTAGATTTCAAGTCCCAGGCAGGTGTCTGCAATTGGCTGCGCCTAAGTCCCTGTTACTATTCCAGAAAGGGCTCTCTCTCCCCCACTCATTTGCCACAGCTGGAAGGGCCTTTTGTCCATCTGTTTTGTTAGTTCCTCCCAAATAGAAAGGGTTGGGGGAAGGCAAACATATGGAAAAACCTGTCCTACTACAGATCCGCAGAAGGGGTGACATTCTCTTGGTCGGATAAAGTAAGGTAGCCAAGCCTCTCCCGTAGCTTTTCTAGCACATAAACAAATAGATTTCCATTTTACCTAAGCAGATTTAAATATAATCTTTGTCATTTGCAGCCAAAAGAATTTCGTATCATACTCTCATCTCCCTACCTGTGGTTCTCTGCCAGGAATGGCATACCCAGCTTCCCCGGGGGACGTTTGGAAATTGTGGAGTGTTCGTTTGCCATTTAGTGAATGTTGAGTTGACTAAGGATGCTGCGCATCCTGAGAGCCGTTGCCACAGTTATACATAGGAAGAACTGCTCTTACCTCAATGCTGACAGTGCCGCTGTTAGGAAACATGGCACCTGCGTAGACCATGACAGATGTCACTGATCAACCTCTTCAACTCAGACTTCCCACTGAGGTTGGCTGTGGCTTCATTAGTCTCAACACGGTGCAGAGCTGTACTGATTCATCACAGTTGGCAAAAACCACACATTTGCCATGCCTGATTGTAGACCAACTTCTTTTTCTACAGCTAAAGAAACTGACACAAGAGGAGAAAGCCTAATTTACCCAAGGTCACACAGCTCGGTCTAGAATCAGTTCTCTGGCCCCAACTGAGAGCTCTTGCCACAACATCTACTGCCCTTATTCTTTTCATTCTGGAGTTGGGAAGCCCAGACTTGCTTCAAAGTGCTTCCAGGAAGCTCTCAGGGAGGTTCATGGGCTCAGGGCAGGGCTCTGGCTGGCAGGGGACCACCTGCAGATGCAGACAATATGGGGGGAGAGGCTGTCTGCCGAAGAGGCTGAACTTGGTGAGCAGAGCTGGCACCCAGCAAAGGAACAAACAGAGAGTAGGCATCTCACCCAGCAGAGCGTTGGGGCTGAAGATGAATTGCAGAGACTTGGAGCAGTCGCTTCAACCAGATAATCGCACAGGAACTAATTAGCACCTTCCTTCCAAGCACAGCCCTCTGGGGGCAGGAGTATGCTCAGTGGAGAAGAGAAAACCATTAATTACTTTATCAGGAAGCACTGATAAGTACTCAAGAAAGGTATCACTCTGAGGCTCCCAGCTAATTAAAGAGGGCTGCAAAGTGAAGGGACATGTGTCTCACTGGAAGAGCAGAATGCTCACTTTGGTTCTGACCCTTAGCTGTGGCCCAGACTGAAATCAACCAGGGGCTTCTGCCCCATCCCTTGCCCTGGAGACCCCGCCCCCGCAGCACGGAAACTGCCAGCCTTGGTCTTTGGGAGTCAGGGAGTCTGCTGGCTGCCATGGCTGCTCAGCCTATCTGGGGCCTGAGGGAACCTCACAAGGCACTCTGGTCTATTTCCCAAGACTCCACACAATAACCCCACTAGGATTTATACGCTCTATGCATCGTCTCCCTGGGATTATTAGCATGCCCATCTTGTGGGGGCGGCAAACAAGGCTCAAAAAACATAGTGTCTAGTAAGGAAGCTCCCAAGCAAGGAGAGGCAGAAGACTGACTTGAACCCACATTTCCAGCTGGAAAATGTTGTTTGCACCATGCTCTCTTACTCTGCAGGGTCTGAGGCACAGTTTCCAGAGAGCAAACCTGGGTTCCAGTCCTGGGCTTCTTCCTCAGCTCTTGGGGTCAAGTCCTTCGTTTCTCAGAGTCAGTGAAATGGGGCTATTAATTAATACCTGCTAAGATGGTTATGAGGAGAATTACATCACAAGACTACACACATAGATCACCTAGAACAGAGCCTGTTGGCCATTATTTTAAGTCTCTAATATACCAGTTCTCACACTAAGTTCTAGCTGCAGAAATTTTAATTCAAATGTCATCTTACAGAGATGCCCAATATACCAATAGCTAAAAGTGAGACTTCCTGGAGGGAGGGTGTTGGGCAGCCTGGCCCCTCTGCCCCTGCAGAGACTCTGCTGAGCACCCAGAGTTTCTCAGAGCATAGTAAAACAACCCAGGCCTAAGGGAGGCAAGACACCCTGAGATCTCAAGGGCCTCTGAGTAAATGCCCCACATTAAAACCAGTGGCGTCCTTTTTTCTCACAGAGGACATTAATGACCCATCAACAGTTGCCTGTTTATTGGAGCTTTTCTCTAGGAAGAGCTAATGGATTTACACAAGTCCCTCTTGCCTTGTTCCCAGAGGGTTGCCTGGCTGGGGAAGAGGGAGGAAATATAATATGCATAATTGGGATCAAACCTATGACCTTGGCATCCATCCCTAATGTCTACCTCACCCCTCTCCAAGCCCAGTTAGGCAGCCAGTGGTCCATTAAGGCAATGGCAGCATTTTGTGTAGACACATTTGTTCTAGGCCTTCCAGGAAAGTAAAAAAACTACGTTATTAATTATAACATTGTTCCTCTGGATAATTATAAAATGGCTTAGAGGGATTGGAATGCCTTTCCTAAGTACACATCCAAAGGTAAGAGCAGGATCCAGAAATACTGAAGTTTGAATCCCAGAAGGTAGAATGCTATGAGAACACACCCTGATTTCTCAGACCTGGAGAGATGCCGGCACCCTCCCAGCACCTGGACGTTGCTTTGCCCTCTCAAGAGTAAATGCTGTTCATTTCTTTTGTTTACCAAAGGTGGCCTGGGATCACTCACTGCATTTGCTTTCTGGGAGGTCAGGATTGAGGGGGTGGGAAAGGGGTATTTATTGCAGACTCTTCCTTCTGTGAATGTGCCTGTAATTATCATAGAGGATGTTATGACCCATGGATATTTGATCTCCTGCCTCTGCCATCTCCTCTGCCAAGGTGGTTGCTCAAAATTCAACTAATATCATTGAATACCCCCATGCCTGCTATGGGTCTGGTACTTGCTAGGCATACCTCAGGTGTTACTTCATTTAATCCTTAAAACTGCCCAGCAATGCAGGGACTTCTGTTCTAATTCATGGACATGAACCTGGGTTCAAAGAGGTTTAGGCTCTTAGCCTTGGCCTCACAGCTATTGAGAGGCCATGATTTGAGCCTAGGTCCTACTGAGGTTAAGTCTAGTGCTCTTGCAAGCCTTCTCCATGAAAGCTTTCCAGAGAAATCCTACCTGCGTTCAGTGATTCTAGCTGCTTCCCAGAAAAACTGCCTAGAAACTCTGAACAGCCTAGAAAGAGACAAGAGAGAATGGGGAGACCTCAGTTCTAGTTGGTTCTAATTTTAACCAGCTAGCTAGCTCTGTTCTCTAGACCTTGGTGTTCTCATCTGTGAATCCAAGGGAGGGGCCCTCCGAGCCACTTCCTGCTCTAACCTCTCCACCTGATGACTGCCTGTGCGTGTCTGAAGCCAGTCGTGCTTGGTTCTGTGTCTCAGTCTGATGTGTAAGTGTATCAACAGGCTTTTCTGCCCATGCTCGGCCTGGCCCCTGGGAGGGACGCCAGGCCTGCTTCCTCCATCCCCCAGAGTTGTTGCTCACCTGGATTCCTCACTCAGCGAGCCTGTCTGACCTGCACTCCGGGGCAGTTGAGAAGGTATGAGAACCCTGGAAGGTGGCACAGCCCCCTGGTGGCTGTGGAGAAGGTGACTGCAAGTGTGGTAGCTAAGCGGCTTCCTCCTGGCCACGTTCTGGAGTGGGTTTCCCAACAAAATAACTATGGAGCTGTTTTAAAAGAAAGGTATATGCAGCCTGACCTGTGGTGGTGCAGTGGATAAAGCATCGACCTGGAACGCTGAGGCCGCCGGTTCAAAACCCCGGGCTTGCCTGGTCAAGGCACATATGGGAGTTGATGCTTCCTGCTCCTTCCCCCTTCTCTCTCTCTAAAAATGAATAAATTAAAAAAAAAAAAAGAAAGGTATATGCATGCTGCTCTGTGTTCCTTTGTATTTTCTGGTGTGTGTGTAAATTGTAAAGTTAAAAAAATAAAGAAGTTAAGAGGTGCTGTCACAACTCCCCAGATGGGTGAGCATTATAAGGAATTCCAACACTGTTGCTCAGACTCAACACTTGGCTCTTCTCTGGAAGTGTCATCCATCCCCACACTGTTAACAGCCACAGCTGAGTCACTGGATTGGGATACAGGCTTGGTGGTAAAGAGGGTGAGACCCCTTCCAAAGGGGTCAAGTTTATTCTAGTAGTTTCTTAGCAAAAGAAGGCACAGGATGGTGCTAGGGTACAGCACAGCCATGGCCCTTGCCCTCCTGGAGCTTAGGTCATAAGGGAGGAAGCATACATAATAACTATGTAATATCAAATGGGGAAAGTAAGAAGCAGAGTGTTGTGATGGAGAATAAAGGGGTGCGTGGTGGAAGGTGTGGGGGAAAAGCTTGTCTTAAAGAATGGTTGTCAAGGAAGCTCAATTTGAGATGAAAGTGATGGAATCACTGGGTTAAAAGAGAGATAAAGAGCCTAAGACAAGGTCAAAGCCCCAAAATGGGGCCATGAAGTTTTTCTAGAAAGGGCCAGTTTTTCTAGAAAGGGCGAGGCTCATGGCTGTATTGCCTGTGTACCAATAAAACTTTATTTATAAAATAGAAACAGACAGTTTGTGCCCTAAAACAAAAAAGCACTGGGTATGAGTCAGAAAAGAACAAGGCTGGCCAACATGGAGCAAGGTAGGGTGTCTTGAGGTGAGCTGAAGATGACAGACAGGAGTAAGGTTGTGGAGGGCCATACTATAGATCAAATAAGGAATTTGGGTTCAATTCTAAATGCACTGGAAAGCTATGGCAAGATTTTAAAGCAGCAAAGATTACTCTGGCTATTGTATGGAGAAATAATTGGAAAGAAGAAAGAAAGGAAGCAGAAAGACCAGCTTAGTTGAGGGAGAAAGCTGGCAGCCTGGCCATGACAAAATGTGGATGGCTTTGAGACTGGATTTGGAGGTAGATCTGACAGGACTCACTGATGGAGGCATGTAGGGCTTGGGAAGAGGGAGACCTCAAGTATGGAGTCCAGGTTTCTGGCTTGAGTAAGTAGGTGAATTTACTGAGCTGTCAAGGATAGGTTTGGAGATGGAAATCAAGAGTTTAGTCTCAGATAGGCTCAACTTGAGATGCTCGTGAGATGTCCAAGAGGAGAAGACCAGTAGCAAGGGTTTCAGAGGAGGTGTGTACCGGGGCTCAATGAAGTACCATATTTTCCCATGTATAAGATGCACATTTTGGGGGAAAATTTGGGGTCTAAAAACTAGGTGCATCTTATACAGTGATTGTAGTTGTTTTTACTTGCATTTTCTGCTTTTTCACATGGATAAGGAGTTGTATGAATTTTATGATGAATAAAACTTGAGTTCAATAACTGTATATAATACACTTTTTTTCAAATTTTGGGCCCCTAAATTAAGGTGCATCTTATACATGGGAGCATCTTATACATGAGGAAATACACTACCTCCCTCCCTGGTTCCACTTGGCTCCATCTGCCCCTGGGCTTGGCCTTTACCCTGATTCCTGGCTGGACCAGCACCAACTATAGGATGACCTCCCCACAGTTATAAAGATTCACTGCTGCTGCCATTGCCTCATCTCCTGACCCTCCAGGGATAAGGGTATGGCTTCATCAAGATTTCTACAACACCCGCCATGTCAGGGGGCTCAATGACTCCAGATCCCAAGTCTAGCCCATCTGGATCCCTACAGTCTTCAAATTCCCCACTGCTGCTCAGATGGGGCCCAGTAACATAACCAGAAAGTGCAAAGGGGAAAATTTTTAATCAATGTAAGACTGACAATGGGAAGGAACTGGTAGATAAGTAGTTCACCTTCCACCCTCCAACAACTCTTTCAAGATGTGGTGGTTCCATATGGCCTCATTGGATGGCTTACATGATCAACCAACCAGTTATACTTTTCTTGTGAAGCTGTGGCCAGTTGCACAGTGACTCACCTTGTGTTTTCTTCCTCCCTCCCTCCCTCCCTCCCTTCCTTCCTTCTCCCTCCCTCCCTCCCTCCCTCCCTCCCTCCCTTCCTTCCTTCCTTCCTTTCTTCCTTCCTTCCTTCCTTCCTTCCTTCCTTCTCCCTCCCTCCCTCCCTCCCTCCCTCCCTCCCTCCCTCCCTCCCTCCCTCCCTTCCTTCCTCTTCCTTCCTTCCTTCCTTCCTTCCTTCCTTCCTTCCTTCCTTCCTTCCTTCCTTCCTTCCTTCTCCCTTTCCCCTCAGCCCTGCTTCCCTGGTATTATATTCTGCGACAAAACATAAGCCTCAATTGTTTTATAGAAGACTGGGTTCCTACAAGGGGTTCAGGTATTAATGATGGTAAACATAATTTACTTATTTCACAGACATTTTTAAAGCACTTGTTATATGCCAGGTAATATGCTGTCTTTCAGAAATTAACTCATTTTATCCTCATAGTCATTCTATGAGGAAGGTATTATTGTCATCCTTATTTTACAACAAGGAAACTGTGGCAGAATTTAAGTAGCCATCTAGATTAGCACCGTCAATAAAAACATAATCAAATATGTAGTTCGAAGTTTTCTAGTAAGCACATTAAAAAAGTAATAAGAAATAGTAGATTTAATAATATGATATATTTTGTTTAGCTTGATATATCCAAAATATTATCAATTTCAACATGGAATCAATAATGAAAATTTTTCATTGGCATAGTTTTTTTTGTTTTTTATTTTATTTTTAATTTAATTTTCTTTTTAATTTAATTTAATTTTTTTCAATCACAGTTGACATTCAATATTATATTAGTTTCAGGTGTACAGCACAATGGCTAGACACTTATATATGGTTTATGATGTGATTACCCCAATACTAGTACCTACCTGGTACCATACATAGTTATGAAAATATTATCTACTATATTCCCTATGTTGTACTTTGCATCCATGACTATTTTGTAACTACCAATTTGTACTTTTTAATCTACTAAGGAAGTTTGTGTTCTTCTGTTCATATTAAGTCCTTGAAATTCAGTGTGTATTTTATACCTATAGCCCCTCTTACTTTGCGCGTGCCAAGTGCTTAATAGGCACTTGTGGCCAGGGACTGCTGCACTGGACAGTGCATAAATAGAGGGTGTGTCATTGGAGATTGAATGAGACTGTGGAGAAACAAGGGAAGGATGCCTTCTGACTGGAATACACAGTCCATTCTGGAGGATAACTGGGCAAAAACAGTCATCGGGAAATCCCTTTCTGGATCCTCCACTTCCACGAGCGCTCTCTCCTAAACTGGAATTCCCTGGGAACAAGACTGTGTTCACACCTAGGGCTCTCCCCACTTTACCAAATTGTTTAAGTTGAATGTGACTAATAAATTATTATGAAGCATAAGAAACAAACAATATGGAACAAAAATCTGTGGAAGAAGTAGGAATAATAACACACGTTCGAGGAAGTAAAAAGACAGAAAGCTTCTGAATGTTAAATGAGCTTTTACAGACATTTATTAAGTGAATTGTAGTAGGCATCAAATCATAAATGGATAAATTTAAAAGTGTGAGGTAACAGTTTTAAATATCAATATTTACAATATGCCAGAAGTTATCACTCTTTGCAGCTATTTAAATAATTTTTAGATATTTTAGACAATTTTATTTTAGAAAATAAAATGTCCTGGAGTGGGAGTGTATAGTGTTAGGAAGTTCTCACAGGGGTACACACATCAGCAAGCAAGGATGAAGACCGCTGCCCCTGCCTGTCTGACGGAAGTCTATGCTTTCTCGCTTCTCTGCACTGGCCCCTAGGACCTTCTCAATATTTGGGTAACAATGACATCAAGAGGCAATGCAGACTGGGGAGAAGGGGAGATGGGGAGATGTTGGTACACATTTTTAATTCTGAAATGAGTAAATTCTGAGTATCTAATGTACAGCATGTTGACTATAGTTAATAACACTGTATGGTAGACCTGAAATTTGCAAAGAGAGTAGATCTTAAATGTTCTCACTACAAAAAAAAAAAAAAATCTAAAAAAAAGCAGTGAAGAGCCCGACCAGGCGGTGGCGCAGTGGATAGAGCGTTGGACTGGGATGCAGAGGACCCAGGTTCGAGACCCCAAAGTCGCCAGCTTGAGTGAGGGTTCATCTGGTTTGAGCAAAAAAAGCTCACCAGCTTGGACCCAAGGTCGCTGGCTTGAGCAAGGGGTTACTCAGTCTGCTGAAGGCCCACAGTCAAGGCACATATGAGAAAGCAATTAATGAACAACTAAGGTGTCACAATGAAAAACTGATGCTTCTCATCTCTCTCCATTTCTGTCTGTCTGTCCCTATCTATCCCTCTCTCTGACTCTCTCTGCCTCTGTAAAAAATAATAATAATAATAATTTTTAAAAAGGCAGTGAAGAAATAAGCAACTTTTTATTCTGAACTTCGGAAAGTAGGTATGAAAGCAATATATGATATAATGATTGAGAGCCTATCATGGGCCTGGCCCTGTGAGGGGCTTCGCGTCCATCAGTCTTTAGTTTTTATGGGCAATGTTATCCCCATTTTACTGAGTGGAAAATGAGGGCTCAGAGTGGTAAAGGAGCTAGTAATGTGGCTTACAGCTGGTGATCACTAGAGCCGGGATTCAGCCCAGCTCTGTCTTTATTCAAAACCAGAGTTTCTCCATTGTACTAGGCTTCCTCTGGAAATTAGAGAAATATATGAATCCACATTGGGTTTTTTCATTTCTCTGATCAAAACAATGTAAACCACAAGACCCTGCTTAATTCTTTTCTCCAGTCACAACATTCCCTAAAGGCCATGGACATAGCGCCCTCTAGCGTTGGGGCAGACAGTTGGAGGTCAGTTGATTGGCTTCCAAGAGAGTTTGGCCGGCTTTTCCTTGCCTCCTCCCACTTCCCTCTGGTCCTGGCTCCACAGTGAGCCTGTCCCAGACTCCCATCCCTTCCCAATCACAGTGATCAAAGGAAGGGAGAAAACAGTGGTGAGCCGGAACCCCTCAGGCTTGCTGCTGAATGGGGATTTTGGTCGGATGTTGAGTTTTACCTGGAATGCCCCATGCTATTTTGGGAAGGCAGACATCCTACGGAAACAATGAAGTGGGAAAGAAAACAACTAAAGCAAAATCCGGAGCCCAGTCTTTGTCAGACCAGCCCTGCGTGGCCTGAACAGGCCCTGGAAGTCCAAGGCGGGCACGGGAAGGGCTGAGGCTACAGGTATTCAGTTTACTGGCAGGAGTGTGAGATGTAGAAAAGAGATCCCTTACAGAGGCCCCCAACAAGTTGGTGACAAAAGGGAAAGATCCTGGGTGAGGTGAGAGTGGAGCACCTGGCCCAAGTTGGGGGTTCTGCTCCATCATTTATCTGCAGGGTGACCTTAGGCAAGTAGCCCCACCTAGAAGATGGAGAGACTCACAGTAGTTGTCCCCGGGGGCTTATGTGAGAAGGCAAGTTAAATGCCAGAACCATAACATGTCTTGTTAGTAGAATGCTGACAAATACTAGCTATTCCTGCCTGAGCTCCAAGGGGACCGGTTAGTACAGTGTACACTGTAATTGTCCTTAAATCTCACGTTTCTCAAAGGAACAAAGAACACGTACATCTTTGCCTGCAGCTTCCTGAGGAACTAAGAGAAGAAGCATTTTCCATATTATTCTCCTTCCCACGAAGGTTAGAGGGCACTCCTTTCTGAAGCGGGTCTGAGTTTTGTGTGGCTGGAGCAAGCAGGAATAACTGTGATGTCAGTGAAGGCTTTAGATATGTTGAGGTTTATTTCAGGAGAATATGTTTTAACTACTGGCATTTGTGACAATTCTTTCGTCAAAGGACCAGAAGAGGAAGTAAAAAGCGATTTTTAAATGAGATTGAGGGCTACAATGGACAAGACAAGCGATAGGAAGTGTCGGAGAATATGTGAGAAAATCAGAACTGTCAGGCACTGCTGGTGGGAATGTGAAACGCTATAGCCACTTTGGAGGACAATTGGGCGGTTTCCCAAAAAGGTAAACATGAAGTGACCAACGTGACTCAGCAATGCCACTCCTAGGCATTTATCCAAGAAAAATAAAAACATATGACCACACAGAAACTTTTCCATGAACGTCCATAGCAACTTTATTCCCAAGAGTAAAAAGTGGGAACAAGACTAATATCCATCAACTGATGAGTGGATAAACAAAAGTGCTATATCCATACAATAGACTATTATTCAACAAGAAAAAATGATGCGTGCTGCATCATGGATGAACCTTGAAAACGTTAGGCTCGGTGAAAGAAGTCAGACACAAAGGCCATATCCTGTATAATTTCATTCATGTCATATGTCCAGAGTAAGCTAATCCATAGGCAGAAAGTAGACTAGTGGTTTCCATGGGCCCGGAGAAGGGGAAATGGGGGGTGACTGCAAATGAGTGCGGGCTTTCCTTTTGGGGTAATGAAAATGTTTTGGAATTAGATAGTGGTGATGGTTGTACAACTCTGAATAGTTTAAAACCTATTGAACTGTACCCTTTGAAAGGGTGAATTTTATAGTAGGAAAGTAACTGTATTTTTCGCTCCATAAGATGTACCTGACCATAAGACACACCTAAGGTTTTAAGGAGGGAAATAAGAAAAAAAATATTCTGAACCAAATGATGTGTTAAAATATTTAATAAAATACTGTATTTTTCTCTCCATAAGATGCACGGGTATTTTCCCCTCCACTTTTGGGGGGAAAAAAGTGTGTCTTATGGAGCGAAAAATACGGTATATCTCAATAAAGAGAGAGAGAGAGAGAGAGAGAGAGAGAGAGATTTCTCAAGTCCAGGATGTGAAAAGTAATAGAGTTTCTTTAAAAGAAGAGCATGACCAGATAGTGGCACAGTGGATAGAGCATCAGACTGGGACACAGAGAACCCAGGTGCGAAACCCTGAGGTCACAGGCTTGAGTGCAGGCTCTTCTGGCTTGAGCACGGGCTCACCAGCTTGAGCATGGGATCATAGACATGACCCCATGGTTGCTAGCTTGAGCCCAAAGGTCGCTGGCTTGAGCTCTAGGTTGCTGGCTTGAGCAAGGGGTCACTCGTTCTGCTATAGCCTCCCGGTCAAGGCACATGTGAGAAAGCAATTAATGAACAACTAAGGTTCCACAACAAAAAATTGATGCTTCTCATCTTTCTCCCTTCCTGCCTGTCTGTCCCTATCTGTCCCTCTGTCTTTGTCTCTCTCTCACAAAAATAAAAATAAAAAAAGGAGAGAAGAAATAAAATACAACTTAAATTGATAAGAACTACAGATTGTATGGAGCAATTATATGGAAAAAAAAAAAAAGTTTACCAGTTGGGATTAGTCACTGGGGAGAATTTGTTTAGGAGAAAGACTAGGGAAGAGAAAAAATTCCACAGAAAAGGGAGACTGCATCCCTTCTAAGCTCCCTATGGTGTAGTCTGATTTTAGTTTGTAGCTGAAATCTTCCCATGCATATTACACAGTATTTTGGTCCCAAATGGACCTTGTAAGACATAATTTATTTATTAGGGATTTACTGAGAATTTGTTGTATGCTACATATTATGTTAGCACCCTGGGAAATGAAGAGCTGTGTCAACCAGGGGTTACCAAGAGTTGCCTCCTCGCTGTCCCCAAGTCCTCCAGCCCCTGAGTCCATCTTTCCCATTAATGTCCAGGTCACCTGTCTCGTTCTCCCATCCTAGTGGCAGTTAGAATTCCAGGCCCTCCCTTATCTCCCTGGCCAGACCCTGGGAATTCTGCTTTCCATTTATCTCAACCCAATTTATTGTTTTGGAATTCCTGATCAACACCCTCATAGGTCTGTCACCTGTAGCTGCTTCCCACATGCAACATGTTTCTCTCTCTCTCTCATTCCCCAAAGAAACACCAATACAAGACGATGGTGTAACCGACTTTCATTGTTGGATAGAAATGGGGAAATGACCACAGAGCAGAGGAGAGGGAGAAGCTTAAAATGGAGCAGAAGCCACCACTGTGCAGTTTCCTTTGCCAGTCCTGCTCTGGGAATATTCTCATCACCAGCCACTCCGGTCCTCACAGCTCCACCCACTGCCACCATTTTGACCAAGAACCATCTCTTCTCTTCTAGATTCTGCCATCCCTCAAAAGGAAAGACCCATACCTTTTTTTTTTTTTTTTTTTTTTTGAGCTTTCGAGAATCCCTTATAAATTTCTGTTACTGTACTCTACGGAGCAATTTGGCCCTCCCTTTGTCCTGTCGTCTCCTGTCCAGCCAGGGAGTGGGCTGTGCCTGGTTTGGGGGGTGAGGGAATGTGAGAGGTGAATCTGCTTTCCAAATGGACCATTGTTTTCCAGAGCGGTTCTGACTGGCCAGCTGGTCCAAGCACTACTTCCCAGCCAGGAACCACATAGTACCTGTCCTCAAAGTGCAGGCGCCAGGTGAGTAAATACTCCCAGGCAGCTGACTGTGGACAAAGTTTGGCACCTTGGTCAGCCTCAATTTCCCAACTGACGCAACTGTGTCGTAGAAACCAAGCACACCCTTCAGACCCTTCCCAAGAGTGGTAGAGAAAGTCTTGCGTTAGTGGGTTAGTGTCCCAGTGCCGCCATAAAATTATCACAAACTGGCTGCCTAATATCAACAGAAATCTGCTCTCTCACAGTTCTAGAAGCTAGAAGTTCAAAATCAAGGTGTCCCCCAGCGCCACGCACGCTCTGATGGCTCCTGGCTTTCCTTAGCTTGTGGTGGTATAATTTCAGTTTCTCTCCCTGGCTTTATATGGCCTTCTTCTCTGTGTGTCTGTCTCAAGACTGTCTCTCCTTTCTATCCTAAGGACATTATCATTGAATTTAGGGTCCACCCTTGTAGTCCTTAACTTAAGTCTGCAAAGACCCTATTTCTAAGTAAGGTCACCAGGAGTTATGTTTTGGACTAACTTTTGGGGTAACTGAATTTAACCCATTGCATGTGGTCTGGGGCTATTTTAAATTCTGGCTTGTTAGCTTTGTGGCTTTAAAAATACTAGAGAGGAGGGTTGCAGAGGCAGTAAAGGCAAAAGGCTTACAGGCCAAGGGTCAAGACAGTGGGGAAATGATAAACAGCACAAGCAGGGAAGTCTCATGTCTGGAGCACCTTGCTCCCACTCTGCTGCATTTCTTACCTCTTCCCTCTTTGCAGCATCCCAGACTCTTCTTTTCTGGGTGAAGAATGAATGAGCCATCTTCTTCCTGAAACATCCAGTGGAATGGCCAGAGGACACGCAAGAACCTATCGGTCCAGGAGCTTAGCTGGCCCACCCTGGAAACAGACACTGTGCCTTTGTCTACTGAGCCCCCGGCCCTTGCCTATCACTGTGATGGGAGAATATGACACCTTGACCCTGCACAGGCCTTCTGCTACTCAGAAGTAGGTTAGCACAGGTTGCTGGGGTCAAGTGGGTAAAAGGTATAAGCAAGAAGCTTGGAGTGTTTGGGGTGTTTTTCCAGTACCTATTTCCAGGTCTGTAGAACTGAACACATACCTGATTCCAAGGAGGGAAAAAGAGGTTGTGGCTGCAGGACAGGCCTGGAGTTGGACTGTCTGGCCTGGAATCCCAGCACTATCTTCTTGCCACTTACAACTTTAGGCAGGAGAAACGGGCTTAACCTCTCTGTGTCTCAGTCTTCTCATCCGTGAAATGGGGGTGGTGAGTGTACCTGCCTCACATAATTGCGAGGCTTGAGTGAGGCACAGAAAACACAGTACCTGGCACAGGGCAGGTGCTCAATAAATGCCAGCTGCTATAATTAAAGGAAAATAACCATAAGAGTGTTAATTAGAAAAATAATAAAAGAGCCCAGTTGCCTTGTTCCATAAGGCACTCTCAGGAATGAAGGTTTTAGAGTTTAAAAAGAGGTCGGTAGTTTGAACCACGTCAGCCCTGCTGCCACAGGAGTGCTGACAAGGCACCAGGCTCCTCTCCCACTTGGGCTTTGGGGTTGGCAGGGGCACTCCCGTCCTGCCTGAGAGCTAGCGCTCCAGGCCCAGAGATAAAGAGAAGAGACTGGGAGGTGGACGCTGTCCTCTGGCAGGCCTGGCCCCGCCCAGCTGGCTGGAGCATTTCCTCTCCAGCATTCTGAGAGGCGACCAGGAAGAAGGCGCTGAGCTCCCCGAGGGTGGGGCAGTCAGGACATCGCAGGTTATTAATTAAGCACGCTCACATCTGTATGGGGTCGGACAATCGCTGTCAGCTCTAGATGGCGTTTGTGCATCTGGGTGATTGTGGCAATGGGGCTCCAAGAGGCCCCCCCTCCAAAGCTAATTTTCAAGTGCCTGACAGACAACTTGCACTTCATTTGGTTTTACGCTGCTACCCCACAGAGATTCCAGAAAGTCTTGGTTTCAATGGTTTTTCACCATGGGCCTGTGACAGGGGTCATATCTTACTCCCCCTTCCATCACTGGAAAAACTGAGGGGCAGAGAAACAAAACATGTGACACAGTGTCGCCATGGCCCAGGGTTGCAGAACCTCCCAGATGTGTGCAGCTATGTGTGGAGAGTCTGACACACCTCACCACCACCAGTCTCTGTGACCAAACGGAGGAATGACTCATGTCTAGGCCAGAAGTAAGGACTCGGGATGTGATTTACTTCCATCCCTGGGGCCCTCCAGGGTCAAGGCTGCTAGAGAAGATCAAGGCCACTGTAGCTGGGTGGCTGGCTGTGCCAACCTCCACCAGGGTCAGAATGTGGCCAGCATGGCATCCAGATTAATTGAGGTGAAGTCTTTATTTCTCATCCACCCTTTCAATGTCTTTCTTACCAAGACATTCTAATAAGGGGGAGTCCACAGACTGGCAGTCCAAGTGGATACTGACTAATCCTCTCCCCACCACCCCCACTCCCATCCCACACAGTCAGAATAGCAGCTGCCATGTTTGCACAATGTGGCCCCATTTGATTGGTCCAGATGAAGAACTTGACCCAAGACAAGGATCACATTGAGAGGGGACTTATTTTCTCTTCAGGTGTTCCAATAACAGGTAAAACTTGGAACAGTGGACAGTCATCTTCTGTCATGTATATTAGAAACAGAGAAAGCCTATCCTGAGAATAAAGTCAAATCATACTGAACTCGAATCCCAGAGCCACTACTTACTAGCTGTGTGTCTTTGGGCAAATGACTTAGCCTCTCTGAGCCTATTATGCAGGGTAGCTGAGAGGTTTAAATGAGATGATGTTTATCAGGAGACAAACACCAAGAGTTGATCTCCTCTTTCTTTCTTCCTTCCTAAGCTTCTAATATAAGGCAGGATCTGGGAAGCCAGGGTGCCATGGTCCTGATCCACTGTCTACATATAAGCAGGGATCTTTTTTTTTATTTTTTATAAATAAATTTTTATTTTAATGGGGTGACATCAATAAATCAGGGTACATATATTCAAAGAAAACATTTCCAGGTTATCTTGTCATTCAGTTCTGCTGCATACCCATCACCAAAAGAGAGATCGTCCTCCGTCACCCTCTATCCACCCCCTCTCCCTCCTTCCCTCCCCCCACCCCCCGTAACCACCACACTCCTGTCCATGTCTCTTAGTCTCGCTTTTATGTCCCACCAATGTATGGAATCCTGCAGTTCTTGTTTTTTTCTGATTTGCTTATTTCACTCCGCATAATGTTATCAAGATTCCACCATTCTATAAGCAGGGATCTTAATGGAGCCCAGAGGTAGGCCTTACACTTTCACAAAGGACTTAGTTTACCATGTGAGCATATTCACGTGAAGGCTTCAGTGCGATCAGTTGCAGAAACATTTATTGAGGAACATTAAGGTGAATATGCTGAGACTTACACACTCACAGTAGCAGCACATGACACACACATGTTCTGTGGCAGTTGGCAGAACCCACGCCCAGGAGAATGTGGTGGGGCAATGCCAGCGCTGGGACTTCCCTGGCTGACAAGGACCCTTTTGTCCAGGGTCAGGAAGGACTTGTGTCACTCAACTTCCACCAGGGTGAGTTGTGCTATTCCCAGTGGGTCACTAGCACAGTTTTCCCATAGATCACTGGAAGAGAGCCACAGTCTCTCAGCCCCTCTGATGCCCTGAAAGCAAGAGGATTTACTAGAAAGTGCTAGAGAAGAGGGGGCATGTAAAGCCCCCTAGATGTAGATAGCAGTGCCGTCGTGCTGGAAGGAAAGAGGTTTGCGGGCGGCAGTCAGCACTGCAGGTAAAGGTGGGGGCAGGAGAGGTGGTACCAGCCTGCATACGGGTGCAGGCGAGGATTGTAGACCTTTGTTATTAATGATGACCAGTATATATTTTGCTCCTTTCATAGGCTAAGTCTCAGCACTATGCCTTCTTTGCATAATCTTATTTAATCCAGCAGGTACTATTATTATCTAAACTTTACCGATGAGAAAACAAATGCTCAGGGAGGTAAAGAGATTTGTCCAAGGTCACACTGCTCCTGAGTGGTGGGGCCAGGATCCTAACCCTGGTCTCTATGAGTCTAGAACCCCTGACTCACCATTTCTACACAACTTCCAATATTGAAGCTGAGAAAAAATCTTGGAAATCAGCCTTCTGGAGTCCATGTGTAGTCGCTGGACCAGTAGCACTGGCATCTCCTGATGGCTTGTTAGAAATACAGAGTCTCTTGCCCTGGCCAGAGAGCTCTGTTGATTAGAATAAGCACAGAGGTGGCCAGTTCTATCCCCAGTCAGGGCACATACAGGAGCAGATGATGTTCCTGCCTCTCTCTCACTCTCTCCCTCTCTCTAAAATCAGTAAATGAAACATAAAAAATAAAAAAAAGAAGAAGGAAAGAAAGAAAGAAAGAAAGAAAGAAAGAAAGAAAGAAAGAAAGAAAGAAAGAAAGAAAGAAAGAAAGAAAGAAAGAAAGAAAGAAATAAAGAAAGACAAGCTCAGGCCCACCCCTGACCTGCTGAACTAGAATCTGCACTGGAACAAGAGCCCGTTGGTGCTCTGTATGCACTGAGAAGCCTGGCTCCGGATGAGACCATCACCTCTCATGTGTTTTCCTCCAGTCACTGGTGCTCCAGCATATTAATAGGAATTCAGAGGTCTCGTGGTCAAAAGAGTTAGGTTTAGGAAAAAGTGAGTTAAAGCCAAACTGGCTTCTTTGTTACTGGATCTCTCTCTCTCTCTCTCGGTGCCTTTAACTTGCTGATGTGTATATTACAACGTGCTTATTGGGGGTGGAGTTGACAGTATTCCTCAAACTTATCTGACCTTAGAGATCTTTTCCCCTCTTTTCTTTCTTTCTCTTTTTTTAGAAGCAGCTCACAAGACTAGTGTACCAAATAATTAGTCCGGGGAATGACTGGGTTTGACCAGCTGCCTTACACAGCACGCTGCGTAAATGAGGTTGAGGGAGGTGGCCGTGTTGCCCAAGCTGGCAGTCAGCTGGTGGCCGTGTGGGACTGCATGTCAGGCTTGCAGACTTGGTATACTGTGCTCTTTCCACGGCCTGGGGCTGGGAGACCCAGAAATTTAACTTTGATTCCGATCCATCACCTCAGCTCCTTTTCCAGTAATGAGGAAGTAACCATGTCCTGTGACCAAGCTTGACAGGAGGAGGTTGGAGTCAAACAGGTTAACGAGCTCCCATCGAGGCCAATCCACAGGCCCGAGATCACAGACACAACAAGCAGCCACGCAGAGGTGAGAACGCAGGTGCGTTGGGTCCCAGTGCCTGGGCTCTTACCCTCTGCGGAAGCAGAGGTCCCTCTGGCCTGGTGGCCACACCAGGCAAAGCTGAGCCTAGAAATTGTGTGAAGGCTGAATTCTGGCCTAAGCCACAGGATCACAAAAAACAGTGAGTCGCAATCCAACACTTGGGAGAGAAAAGGTGTGGGTTTGTGGCAGGAAGGGCATCAGGAGAGATTTTTTTGGACTTCTGAAAGAGGGCTAGGAACAAGGAATTGTCTACACCCAGCCGAGGCACTCAGACGTGAAGGGCATTCTGTGGGTCTCAATGAGGCCACTCTTCCAGTCTGTGCCAGAGGTTGGGTGGTTGGGTAGGACAAGGCCAGTTCCATGGCAAAACAAGCCCTGCATCTGGGCATCTCAGGGAGGGGGCCAGGGAGAAAGAATGAGGTCATGGAGGCAACCCCCTAATCAGTCAGAAAAAATGGATCACCCACTCTGGGAACATCTGCCTGTCTTCCCTCTGGACCTTCTCCTGGTTTCCCTTTATTTGGACATCTGAGAGCCTTCAGTGTGACCCCTGAACCCAGACCTTGTAGGAATTGTAGGTACAGATTAAGTGGAAGTCATTCCACTGAGCCACAATTGCTGGAGGGAGTGGCTTTGGAGGAGGCAGGAAAAGGGACAGAGAAAGTACCCTCCTAAGTGCCAGGCACCGAGCCTATGCATCGCACATATTATCCATCCTCCCAACAGAAAAATAGGCATACACTGTTCCCCCCCCCATTTTATATGTTAGCAAATGGAGTCCCAGAGAGGTTAAGTGGTGTGCCTGAGGTTGCCCAGTGAGAAAAGCGAAGTGTGAACCCACAGGGTTTGCACTCTAACATGCTCTCAGGCAGGGGAATTTTTAGTCTGAGGAAGCAAACCTGGGGAGAGGAAATACTGTGGTGTTAGCAACCTTCATACTTCGAGGGGCAGTCCTGCTCCAGCCTCCCACGTTCAGGCACCTGGGACCCACAGCAGAACCAGAGGGGGCGAGACACTCAGACCACAGCCTGAGCTGTTACATCTGAATCTCTAGGTGAAAACCATGCATCAGTTTGCTAAAGCTTGTCCAGTGATTCCAATGCAGTCAAGGCTGAAAACCAAACTCCTCACTTTATGGATGAGGACACTGGACCCAGAGAGGTGACGCAGCTTTCCCGTGGGTGTGAAAACCATAACACCAGTACGGACCCCAGCCAAGGGGCCAAATTTTTTATCAGCCAGGACTGGCTTCTAGGTGGGCCCTTCCCACCGACCGAGTACATAGCCTTGAGTCATTTAACCTTATGATGAGAGACTTACATGTATTTAAATTCTTTCAATGGTGTAAGCATTCAAGAAACACCAGTCTTGGGACTAGGAAGATGGCAGTGGAGTAGGCAGATGCACAGACACCCAGCTCTCACCACCAAACTGGAATACAAATCAATTTAGGAAAAATCAGCGTGAAAAACCAACTCTGGACTACAAGAACAGCTCTCAAAAACCAAGGAGCAAAGAAGAAGCCACAACAAACCTGGTAGGGAGTGCCTGAATCTCCCCTGCTTACAGGAATGGGGGGTGGGTGAGGCTGAGAGCCCATAGGGGATTTCACTTCAGGGAAAAGAGCAGAAAATACTGCTCACAGCCACTTGCCTGGCAACCAGGGAGCGAGGTGTGTTGAAAAGACCAGCTTATCTCCCAAGTGGAAAGGAAAGAGAGAGGGACAGACTGTGAGGGGCTCAGGAATGCAGGAGATGATCTAAAAAAAGCTGACTCATCTGTGCTGGAGGTGGCCATAGCTGGGGGAGGGACTGATCCTCCCCCACAAAACAGTACTGAATTGCTTCTGGATCAGAGATCTCCAGACATCTCTCCAGCTCCAATCAGTTCAACAAGACACAGCTGAAAACAAGAAGTGGAGAGGAGGGGCAGTAACTCAGGTCTCCATGGAGATCTGAGATACACCTCTCCCTACTGAAGCTGAAAAAACACTCTGCCCCCAGAGAGATTAGTTGGTGGAAGAGGCCTTCAGAGTCTCAGGTTACATCCACGCATTCCTGGATACAGTTTCAAGGAAGCCCCCTGCTGAGATCAGTAAACAAGACTATCACCTGTTAAGAAAACAAACAAATCAAGACTTCAAAGCTGCCCAAATCCGAAAGTGGATTACAAATAATAGCTGATACCAACCCAAGAATACCTAGAAATAACACAACTGAAAACTGGAGGCAGACAACACCAAGCCTAGACTCAACCAACTCTACAAACAAAACACAGACAATGAGAAGACAAAAAAGTGCAATCCAAATGAAACCTTCAGGAGATGAACTGAGTGATATGGAAATAATAAAACTTCCAGATGCGGAGTTCAAAATAATGATTGTAAGGATGCTTAGGGATCTTAGAAAAACAATGGATGATCATTATGAACACCTAAATAAAGAAATAGCAAGTATAAAAAATAATCAGTCAGAGATGACAAATACAATATCAGAAATAAAGACCACAATGGAAGGAATTAAAAACAGAATTGATAGAGCTGAGGATCGAATCAGCGAGTTGGAGGACAACTGGAATGAAGGCATGAAAGCAGAGAAGAAAAAAGAAAAGAGACTCAAAAAGTCTGAGGAAACTCTTAGAGAGTCCTGTGACAACATGAAGAGAAATAACATCCGCATCATAGGGGTTCCTGAAGAAGAAGAAAAAGAAGAAGGGATAGAGACTTTGTTCACTCATATCATAGCTGAAAACTTCCCTAAATTAATGCTGGAGAAACTCTCGCAAGTTCAAGAAGCACAGAAGACTCCATTAAAGAGAAACCCAAAGAAACCTACACCAAGACACATCATAATAAAAATACCAAAGCTAAGCCATAAAGAGAAAATATTAAAAGCTGCAAGAGAAAAAAAAGCTATCACCTACAAAGGAGCCCCCATAAGGATGACATCTGACTTCTCAACAGAAACACTTGAGACCAGAAGGGAATGGCAAGAAATATTCAAAGTAATGCAGAACAAGAACCTACAACCAAGACTACTTTATCCAGCAAGGCTATCGTTTAAAATCGAAGGAGAAATAAAAAGCTTCCCATACAAAAAACAACTCAAGGAATTCATTACAACCAAACCAATGCTGCAGGAAATGTTAAGGGGCCTGTTGTAAACAGATCAAAGTGGGAAAAAATATAGCAAAAAAGGAATACAGCTTTAAAGAATAAAATGGCAATAAACAACTATATATCAATAATAACCTTAAATGTAAATGGATTAAATGACCCAATCAAAAGACATAGGGTATCTGTGTGGATAAGAAAACAAGACCTGTACATATGCTGTCTACAAGAGAAACACCTTAAAACAAAAGATACACATAGATTGAAGGTAAAAGGATGGAAAAAAAAAACATTTTATGCAAATGGAAATGAAAAAAAAGCTGGGGTAGCAATACTTATATCAGACAAATTGGACTTTAAAACAAAGGATATAGTAAGAGATAAAGAAGGCCACTACATAATGATAAAGGGAGTAATCCAACAGGAAGATATAACTATTATAAATATCTATGCACCTAATATAGGAGCACCTAAATATATAAAGCAGACTTTGATGGATTTAAAAGATGAGATCAACAGGAATACTATAATAGTAGGGGATTTCAATACTCCACTAACATCACTAGATAGATCCTCAAGAAAGAAAATTAACAAAGAAACAGCAGACTTATTGGACACACTGAATCAACTCGATTTAATAGATATCTTCAGAACATTTCACCCTAAAGCAGTAGAATATACATTCTTTTCAAGTGCTCATGGTACATTCTCTAGGATAGATCACATGTTAGGGCACAAAAGTGGTCTCAACAAATTTAAGAAGATTGAAATCATATCAAGCACTTTCTCCGATCACAATGGCATGAAACTAGAAATGAACCACAACAGAAAAGCTCAAAAATTCTCAAACACATGGAAACTAAATAGCAGGTTGTTAAATAATGAGTGGATTAAGAATGAGATCAAAGAAGAAATAAAAAAAAATCCTAGAAATGAATGAAAATGAGCATACAACAATTCAAAATTTATGGGACACAGCAAAAGTAGTACTGAGAGGGAAGTTCATAGCACTACAGGCACACTTTAAGAAGCTAGAAAAAGCTCAAATAAGCAACCTAACCCTGCATCTAAAAGAACTAAAAAAAGAACAGCAAGTAAAGCCCAAATGTAGTAGAAGGAAGGAAATAATAAAGATCAGAGCAGAAATAAATGACATAGAGGCTAAAGAAACAATACAGAGGATCAATGAAACTAGGAGCTGGTTCTTTAAAAAGGTAAACAAGATTGATGAACCTTTAACTAGGATCACCAAGTAAAAGAGAGAGAGGACTCAAATAAATAAAATTAGAAATGAGAGTGGACAAATAACAACTGACACAACAGAAATACAAAATATTGTAAGAAAATACTATGAAGAATTGTATGCCAGAAAACTAGACAACCTAGATGAAATGGACAAATTCCTTGAAACATACAATCTTCCAAAAATCAATCAGGAAGAATCAGAAAACCTAAACAGACTGATTACACCAAATGAGATAGAAACAGTTATCAAAAAACTCCCAGAAAACCCTGGGCTTGGACGTAAAAGTAATGGCACGGTAGGAAGTGATACCAATAAATCTCCCCCAAAACTCAACAAGATTTTCAACCAGAAACAGAAAAACCTATCCTTGGAGCCTCCAGATGTTTCCCAATACACCCAAAGGTATGGTCAAGAGAAAAATTGGCTAAATATATAATCAGACCCTGAAGGAAATAGGGAGTAAGAAATGCTCCGCCTTCCTCACTAACCTAAACAGAGCAGCTTTCACTGGGAACTGAGAATATAGAAACTAAGGCGGGCAAAGGGGGTGAATAGATCCAGGCCGTGGCACAAACGGCCGAACCAGGCTGTGGCACGGAGATTCAAGCCAAGGAAAAACTGTTCCTGTGGCAACCCGGGCAATACAAGCTAACACTCGCGCCAAACCCAGACAAAGAAAGACAAGTGGGGCAGCCATTTTCCCCGATCCCCTGGTCAGTGCGCACAGATAGTGGGCAAGAGATTCCTTCCAAAGCCCCGGGAGTGGGTGACCGTGTTGTCCCACAGAGAGGCAGAGTCAGAGGACTTTGGCTGGGCTGAAGGCGTAATCTCCGGACCGCCCCAGCGCCCTCGGAAAGCCGTGCACGGGGACGGAGTGAGAACTAATTCTAACACTAGAACTTTTTAGTGCGGGTGGGGGTTTCACTCAGAGGGTGAGGCGGCCGGCCTGATATCCTGGTCTGCGCACAGATAGTGAGCAAGAGTTTCCTCCAAGCGCCCCAGGAGTGAGTGCCCACCCGTGTTACCGGACGGAGTGGCAGAGTCAGAGGTCTTTGAGTGGGCGGAAGCCCCACCTGTTTATGCTAGCAGCTCTGACTGACTGAGCCTTACCCAGAGCCCTGTGCTGAGTGGGAATAGAGTGGGGAGTTACCAGCTTTTTGAGCCTCTTACTATCCAGGCAGAGGCAGCAGCAACCCCATAGCTGGATTATCAGACTACTAATTGAGGAAGGAAAGACTAGGAGAAAGGCTCCAGGAACACGGACTCTCTCACTGGTGGAGCCTATAAATGCTAATGAGCCTTGACTGCCAACGAGACTAAAGCACAATATATGACATCGCCATAGAGACTTATCAACTGCAAACCTGTACCTGAGCGTGCCAAAGGGGCAGAACCCGGGGTACAGAGTCACCAACCAGGAAGAGGGAGAGAAAAGAAAAAGCAAGAAGATAACCTCTCAAAATCAAGAATAATACACAGACTTTATAACCTATCCCATTTTATTATATTTGTTCGTTTGTTTCTCTTATCTTCATTCTTGATTTTTTTTTTCCTCCTCCAATTTGGTCGTTTAACTCTCTGCCGGTCTTACTCTCTCCTCTCCTTTAACTACACTACCCATAAGTGTTACATCTCCCATTATCTTTTCTTTCCTCTTCCTTTCTCTCTATGAGGGTTGCACTCCAAAACCCTTAACTCTCTCTCTCTCCCTCTCTCCTCTTTTTTCTTTTTTCTTCATTTAGTGGTTCCCTCTTTTTCTCTCTCTCTCTCTCTTTCTTTTCTCCCTCTATATTAGTTTCTTCCTTTCTCCTTTACGTCTCCTCTCATTCAAACCTCAATAACGAACAATATCTTATCTGGGACTCAAACTTATGTTTGTGGCATTTTGGGGGGTTTTTACTTCACCTTTTTAACACACTAGCAGTGCTCCCATCCCTGGCTCTCCATTTTATCTAGTTCTTGTTCCACTAAATACAATAGTAATTTTTTAATTTGTCCCCCCAATTTCCTGTTTCCCTCTTATTCCTCTCATCATAACTCTTAGTCAACCAACACCTAAAAGCAAATCATTTTATTCTTGACCCAAATTTTTTTCTTATTTGCTTTTAGTGGGTCCATACCCCCCTTTTTTTTTCCTTTTTTTGCCCCTTTATTACTTCTCCCCAATTCAGGCCCTCCATTATAGGCATTGTTTGTTCTATTTAGTACAATATAATTCACAGTTCACCACAAGATTTTCTCAAGAAAGAGGGGAGAGGAGAGGAGAGGAAAAAAAAGAGGGGGGGAATAATTTTCTTTTTTTTTAATTTTTCTTTTATTTTATTTTTCTTTATTTCATTATTAATTTTTTTAAAAAAACAACTCTTTTCGATTTTTTATTTTTTTAACTTTTTATTATTTATTAACTCTCATTTATACTATCAACAAAACCACCCTCAGATGTCATTAAGGAAGAGAAAATCAAATATCATGGATACAAAAGAAAGAGAGGTAACACAGCTAGATGAGGAAAAATCTATGGAGAAAAAAATTTAATATATTGGAAACCTTGGAGCTAAATGACAGACAATTTAAGATAGAAATCCTAAAAATACTCAGAGATATACAAGAAAACACAGAAAGGCAATTTAGGGAGCTTAGAAAACATCTCAATGAACACAAAGAATATATTTCCAAGGAAATTGAAACTATAAAAACAAATCAAACAGAGATGAAAAATTCAATTTATGAGCTGAAAAACGAGGTAACAAGCTTAGCTAATAGAACAGGCCAGATAGAAGAGAGGATTAGTGAAATAGAAGACAAGCAACTTGAGGCACAACAGAGAGAAGAAAGAGACTCAAAAATTAAAAAAAAATGAGATAGCCCTACAAGAATTATCTGACTCCATCAAAAAGAATAACATAAGAATAATAGGTATATCAGAGGGAGAAGAGAGAGAAAATGGAAAGGAGAACATACTCAAACAAATAATAGATGAGAACTTCCCAAGCCTGTGGAAAGAACTAAAGCCTCAAATTCAAGAAGCAAACAGAACTCTGAGTTTTCTTAACCCCAACAAACCTACTCCAAGGCACATCATAATGAAATTGGCACAAACCAACGGCAAAGAAAAAATTCTCAAGGCAACCAAGGAAAAGAAGAATACAACATATAAAGAAAGGCCCATTAGATTATCATCATATATCTCAGCAGAAACTCTACAAGCTAGAAGAGAGTGGACCTCAATATTTAAAGTCCTGAAAGAGAGGAACTTTCTGCCACGAATACTATACCCATCAAAGCTATCCTTCAAATATGAAGGAGAAATAAAAACATTCACAGATACAGAAAAGATGAGGGAATTTATCATCAGAAAACGCCCACTCCAGAAATTACTAAAGGGGGTTCTCCAATCAGATACAAAGAACAAAAAAAAAAAAACAAAGCCACAAGTAAAAGCTCCAAGAACACAATAAAACCAAATTTAAACTGTGACAACAACAAAAAGAAAGGGGGGGAGAAGATGGAAATTAACAGTAGCAAAGGACGATGGAGTGCAAAAGTACTCACAAAATAGTGCGCCACAATGAGCAGGGTAGGAACCTTTTTCATTACTTAAAGGTAACCACCATTGAAAAAACCACCACAGAAGCACATGAGATAAAAAAGATAGCAACAGAGGAAAGGTGTATGGAATACAACCAAATAAAAACAAAAGATAGAAAAACAAAAGAGAAGGATCAAACAAGACACAAAACTAACAGAAAGCAATATATAAAATGGCAATAGGGAACTCACAAGTGTCAATAATTACACTAAATGTAAACGGATTAAACTCACCAATAAAAAGGCACAGAGTAGCAGAATGTATTAAAAAAGAAAATCCAACTGTATGCTGCCTACAGGAAACTCATCTAAGTAACAAGGATAAAAACAAATTCAAAGTGAAAGGCTGGAAAACTCCTTTCATATACTCCAAGCAAATAACATCCAAAAAAAAGCAGGCGTAGCAATACTCATATCTGATAATGCTGACTACAAGACAGCAAAAGTACTCAGAAACAAAAATGGCCATTTCATAATGGCTAAGGGGACACTGAATCAAGAAGACATAACAATTCTTAATATATATATGCACCAAACCAAGGAGCACCAAAATATATAAGACAGCTACTTATTGACCTTAAAACAAAAACTGACAAAAATACAATCATACTTGGAGACCTCAATACACCGTTGACAGCTCTAGATCAGTCATTCAAACAGAGAATCAACAAAGATATAGTGGCCTTAAACAAAACACTAGAGCACCTGGATATGATAGACATCTACAGGACTTTTCATCCCAAAGTGACTAAGTATACATTTTTCTCCAGTGTACATGGATCATTCTCAAGAATTAACCATATGTTGGGCCACAAAAACAACATCAGCAAATTCAGAAAAATCGAAGTTGTACCAAGCATATTTTCTGATCATAAAGCCTTGAAACTAGAATTCAACTGCAAAAAAGAGGGAAAAAATCCCACAAAAATGTGGAAACTAAACAACATACTTTTAAAAAATGAATGGGTCAAAAAAGAAATAAGTGCAGAGATCAAAAGATATATACAGACTAATGAAAATGACAATACAACATATCAGAATCTATGGGATGCAGCAAAAGCAGTGATAAGAGGGAAGTTCATATCACTTAAGGCATATATGAACAAACAAGAGAGAGCCCAAGTGAACCACTGAACTTCACACGTTAAGGAACTAGAAAAAGAAGAAAGAGAACCCAAAACCAGCCGAAGAAAGGAGATAATAAAAATCAGAGCAGAAATAAATGAAATAGAGAACAGAAAAACTATAGAAAAAATTAATAGAACAAGGAGCTGGTTCTTTGAAAAGATCGACAAAATTGACAAACCCTTGGCAAGACTTACCAAGGAAAAAAGAGAAAGAACTCATATAAACAAAATCCAAAATGAAAGAGGAGAAATCACCACGGACACCGTAGATATACAAAGAATTATTGTAGAATACTATGAAAAACTTTATGCCGCTAAATTCAACAACCTAGAAGAAATGGATAAATTCCTAGAACAATTAAACCTTTCTAGACTGAGTCAAGAAGAAGCAGAAAGCCTAAACAGACCTATTAATAGAGAAGAAATAGAAAAAAACATTAAAAACCTCCCCAAAAATAAAAGTCCAGGCCCAGACGGCTATACCAGCGAATTTTTTCAAACATTCAAAGAAGACTTGGTTCCTATTCTACTGAAAGTCTTCCAAAAAATTGAAGAAGAAGCAATACTTCCAAACACATTTTATGAGGCCAACATAACCCTCATACCAAAACCAGGCAAGGATGGCACAAAAAAAGAAAACTACAGACCAATATCTCTAATGAATACAGATGCTAAAATACTAAACAAAATACTAGCAAATCCAATACAACAACATATTAAAAAATAATACATCATGATCAAGTGGGATTCATCCCAGAATCTCAAGGATGGTCCAACATACGTAAAAAGGTTAACGTAATACACCATATCAACAAAACAAAGAACAAAAACCACATGATCTTATCAATAGATGCAGAAAAGGCTTTTGATAAAATACAACACAATTTTATGTTTAAGACTCTCAACAAAATGGGTATAGAAGAAAAATATCTCAACATGATAAAGGCCATATATGATAAACCATCAGCTAACATCATATTAAATGGCACTAAACTGAAGGCTTTCCCCCTTAAATCAGAAACAAGACAGGGTTGTCCACTCTCTCCACTCTTATTTAATGTGGTACTAGAGGTTCTAGCCAGAGCAATCAGACAAGATAAAGAAATAAAAGGCATCCATATCGGAAAAGAAGAAGTAAAGGTATCACTTTTTGCAGATGATATGATCCTATACATCGAAAACCCCAAAGAATCCACAAAAAGACTACTAGAAACAATAAGCCAATACAGTAAGGTCTCAGGATACAAAATTAACATACAGAAGTCAATAGCCTTTCTATATGCCAACAATGAAACATTTGAGAACGAACTCAAAAGAATAATCCCCTTCACGATTGCAACAAAAAAAATAAAATACTTAGGAATAAACATAACAAAGAATGTAAAGGACTTATATAATAAAAACTATAAACCATTGTTAAGGGAAATCGAAAAAGATATAATGAGATGGAAGAATATTCCTTGTTCTTGGTTAGGAAGAATAAATATAATCAAGATGGCCATATTACCCAAAGCAATATACAAATTTAATGCAATTCCCATCAAAATTCCAATGACATTTTTTTAAAGAAATAGAGCAAATAATCATCAGATTTATATGGAACTATAAAAAACCCCGAATAGCCAAAGCAATCCTAAAGAAAAAGAATGAAGCTGGGGGCATTACAATACCTAACTTCAAACTATATTATAGGGCCACGACAGTCAAAACAGCATGGTATTGAAAGAAAAATAGACACTCAGACCAATGGAACAGAATAGAAAACCCAGAAATAAAACCACATATATATAGTCAAATAATTTTTGATAAAGGGGCCAACAATACACAATGGAGAAAAGAAAGCCTCTTCAATAAATGGTGCTGGGAAAACTGGAAAGCCACATGCAAAAGAATGAAACTGGACTACAGTCTGTCCCCCTGTACTAAAATTAACTCAAAATGGATCAAAGATCTAAACATAAGACCTGAAACAATTAAGTACATAGAAGAAGACATAGGTACTCAACTCATGGACCTGGGTTTTAAAGAGCATTTTATGAATTTGACTCCAAAGGCAAGAGAAGTGAAGGCAAACATTAATGAATGGGACTACATCAGACTAAGAAGTTTTTGCTCAGCAAGAGAAACTGATAACAAAATAAACAGACAGCCATCTAAATGGGAAATGATATTTTCAAACAACAGCTCAGATAAGGGCCTAATATCCAAAATATACAAAGAACTCATAAAACTCAACAACAAACAAACAATCCAATAAAAAAAATGGGAAGAGGACATGAACAGACACTTCTCCCAGGAAGAAATACAAATGACCAACAGATATATGAAAAGATGCTCATCTTCTTTAGTTATTAGAGAAATGCAAATCAAAACTGCAATGAGATACCACCTCACACCTGTTAGATTAGCTATTATTAACAAGACAGGTAATAGCAAATGTTGGAGAGGCTGTGGAGAAAAAGGAACCCTCATCCACTGTTGGTGGGAATGTAAAGTAGGACAACCATTATGGAAGAAAGTATGGTGGTTCCTCAAAAAACTGAAAATAGAACTACCTTATGACCCAGCAATCCCTCTACTGGGTATATACCCCCAAAACTCAGAAACATTGATACGTAAAGACACATGCAGCCCCATGTTCATTGCAGCATTGTTCACAGTGGCCAGGACATGGAAACAACCAAAAAGCCCATCAATAGATGACTGAATAAAGAAGATGTGGCACATATACACTATGGAATACTACTTAGCCATAAGAAATGATGACATCGGATCATTTACAGCCAAATGGTGGGATCTTGATAACATTATACGAAGTGAAATAAGTAAATCAGAAAAATCCAGGAACTGCATTATTCCATACGTAGGTGGGACATAAAAGTGAAACTAAGAGACATTGATAAGAGTGTGGTGGTTACGGAGGGAGGGGGGAAAGGGAGAGGGAAAGGGGGAGCGGGAGGGGCACAAAGAAAACTAGATAGAAAGTGACAGAGGACAATCTGACTTTGGGTGATGGGTATGCAACATAAGTGAATGACAAGATAACCTGGACTTATTATCTTTGAATATATGTATCCTGATTTATTGATGTTGCCCCATTAAAAAAATAAAATTATTAAAAAAAAAACAAAAAAAAAAAAACAAAAAAACACCCAACAAAGAAAAGTCCGCATAATTCTGATTCCAAAACCAGGCAAAAACAACACAAAGAAAGAAAATTATAGGCCAATATCTCTGATGAATATAGATGCTCAAATCCTCAACAAAATATTAGCAAATCGGATCCAACAATATATGGAAAAAATCATACACCATGATCAAGTGAGATTTATTCTGGGGAGGCCAGGCTGGTACAATATTCGTAAATCAATCAATGTGATTCATCACATAAACAAAAAGAAGGAGAAAAACCATATGACAATTTCAATAGATGCAGAAAAAGCATTTGATAAAATCTAGCACCCATTCATGATCAAAACTCTCAGTAAAGTGGGAATACAGGGAACATATCTCAACATGATAAAAAGCCATCTATGAGAAACTCACAGCCAACATCATACTCAATGGGCAAAAATTAAAAGCAATACCCTTAAGATCAGGAACAAGGCAGGGGTACCCCCTCTCACCACTCTTATTTAACATAGTCCTGGAAGTCCTAGCCACAGCAATCAGACAAGAAGAAGAAATAAAAGGCCTTCAAGTTGGAAAAGAAGAAGTAAAACTATCATTATTTGCAGATGATATGATATTGTATATAGAAAACCCTAAGTCTCAGTCAAAAAACTACTGGACCTGATAAATGAATTCAGCAAAGTGGCAGGATATAAAATCAATACTCAGAAATCAGAGGCATTTTTATACGCCAACAACGAACAGTCAGAAAGAGAAATTAAGGAAACAATCCCCTTCACTATTACAACCAAAAAAATAAAGTACCTAGGAGTAAACTTAACCAAGGAGACTAAAGACTTGTACTCGGAAAATTACAAAGCATTGATAAAAGAAATCAAGGAAGATACAAACAAGTGGGAGCATATACCGTGCTCATGATTAGGAAGAATAAACATCATTAAAATGTCTATATTACCCAAAGCAATCTATAAATTCAATGCAATACCAATTAAAATACCAATGACATACTTCAAAGATATAGATTATATATTACAAAAATTTATATGGAACCAAAAAAGAACACGAATAGCCTCAGCAATCTTAAAAAAGAAGAATAAAGTGGGAGGTATCACACTTCGTGATATCAAGTTATACTACAAGGCCATTGTACTCAAAACAGCATGGTCCTGGCATAAGAACAGGCATATAGATCAATGGAACAGAACAGAGAACCCAGAAATAAACCCACAGCTCTATGGACAACTGATATTTGACAAAGGAGGTAAGGAAATACAATGGAGTAAAGACAGCCTCTTTAATAAATGGTGCTGGGAAAATTGGACGGTTACCTGCAAAAAAATGAAACTAGATCACCAACTTATACCACTCACAAAAATAAACTCAAAATGGATAAAAGACTTAAATGTAGGCCGTGAAACCATAAGCATCTTAGAAGAAAACATAGGCAGTACACTCTCCGACATCTCTCAGAGCAATATATTTGCTGATTTATCTACATGGGGAAGTGAAATAAAAGACAGGATAAACAAATGGGACTATATCAAACTAAAAAGCTTATGCACAGCTAAAGACAATAAGAACAGAATAAAAAGACAAACTACACAATGGGAGAACATATTTGACAATATGTCTAATAAGGGATAAATAACCAAAATTTATAAAGAACTTGTAAATCTCAACCCCAAGAAGACAAACAATCCAATCAAAAATGGGAAAAAGAAATGAATAGACACTTTTCCAAAGAGGACATACAGATGGCCAATAGGCATATGAAAAAATGCTCAACATCACTAATCATTAGAGAAATGCAAATTAAAACCACAATGAGATATCACCTCATACCAGCCAGAATGGCACTCATCAACAAAACAACACAGAATAAGTGCTGGCGAGGATGTGGAGAAAAGGGAACCCTCCTGCACTGCTGGTGGGAATGCAGATTGGTGCAGCCACTGTAGAAAACAGTATGGAGATTCCTCAAAAAACTGAAAATTGAACTGCCTTTTGACCCAGCTATCCCACTTTTAGGAATACAACCCCAAGAACACCATATTACAGCTCCAAAAGGAGAAATGCACCCCCTTGTTTGTGATAGCATTGTTCACAAATAGCGAAGATCTGGAAACAGCCCAAGTGTCCGTCAGAGGACAAGTGGATTAAAAAGCTTTGGTACATATATACTATGGAATACTACTCAGCCATAAGAAATGATGACATCGGATCATTTACAATAACATGGATGGACCTTGATAACATTATATGGAGTGAAATAAGTAAATCAGAAAAAACTAAGAACTATATGAATCCATATATAGATGGGACATAAAAATGAGACTCAGAGACATGAACAAGAATGTGATGGCAATGGGGGTGGGGGTGGGGGGAGGGAGAATGGGGCGAGGAAGGAGAGAGGGGGTGGGGGAGGGGCAGGGCACAAAGAAAACCAGATAGAAGGTGACAGAAGACAATTTGACTTTGGGTGAGGGGTATGCAGCACAATCAAATGTCAAAATAATCTAGAGATGTTTTCTCTCAACATATGTACCCTGATTTATCAATGTCACTGCATTAAATTTAATTTAAAAAAAAAACAAAACACCAGTCTTCTCTCTACCTGTCTTCCACTCCAAATTCAGCTCCCATTCTACTCTGTGATGATGGACAGAGTAGAGTGTGAGCAAGGGAGAGACTGAGAATCTGACCATCCTTAATCCTTAAGGACAAGGCGGGGTTGGGATGCCTTGGGGGTGTTACCTGCCCAGAGGGGTCCTGGAGAAGAACCCAGATGCCATACGAATGACTAGTGAGAGATGATTGGGGAAGGAGTGAGCAAGGGGGACACAGGGATGAGATTGCTTCTATTGATTGGAAAGGTAGCCGAGAGTCGGGCTAGTCCATTCTCCCAGGAACTGCAGGTTGTACCACCAGGTAGACAGTGATGCTTTGTCTTAAAGAGCCCTTGGCAAGGTGTCCTCCAAATAGGGACAGCTGAAAGGCAAGTTAAAGCACATGCTTTGCCTCCTGCACATGCCTTTCCTATATAAATAGACAATAGATTAAAGCCCTAGTATAAATATCCTAAACTGTTAACAGTGTTTATTTTTAGCACAGTGGACTTGGTGGTGGGGAGGGGGGGCTTTCGCTTTCTTGGTCATTTGTTTCTTTGATATTTAGCTTTTTTCTAACAACCATTGTACTACTTTTGTCACAAAAAATAGTGAATTTTAAAGTTCTAGTATAAATATTTGCAGAACACCATTTACCTATGCTCTCAAATGAACTTTGAGGGAAACTCAGTCATTTGGAGGAAGATTTTCAAATTATTCCAGCCTAGGCCCAATTCTGTGCCTTTTCTTGTATCTTAGCTGTATTAAATGACAGCTGCCTTCATCCTGGGGTTACCCTTCACTTTCTCAACAGGAAGCATTTTAGGCCTAATAGCTCCTCTGTCCCTACTGCTGCTTAACCACTGAAAGTACCTCTGCCTTTCCCCCGATGCCGTGCCCTGGTGCCCAGTCGGCCACAGTCACATCAGAGACGCTCCCTTTCGCCCCTCATACTTCAATGGCAAGAAGACATCAGCCTCCACTTTGTAGAATCCCTTGCTCCTTCAGCAAATGGTAACTCTCCGTGCAGGAGCAGGTAGGAGGACAAGGCTCTACACTACAGCTGTACTAGAGAAACTCCATTGTTTGGACCAGATTGTGGCCCCAAGCGTGGCTGTGCCCAGATGGAAGGTAGAGAGGAGACAGCCACAGAGAGCATTTCAAAACAAGAAACTCTGTAAAACAAAGCAAAGGTGGCCCAGGTGCACAGTGCTCGGCCCTCGGGCTGCTGGTCGCCCTGCTCCTGCCGCCTTGCCCAACCTGACACACCCAGGCACGGAAATGCTTAGGAGGACACTGTGGAATCACATCAAGTTAGCTGAGGGACAATCGTGGGAGCACTGGGCCTGCCACTCACTGAGTGAGCATAGAGGGGACAGAAGACGTGTGTCCGCCTGAGTCATGGGCGAGCTTGAATCTATGCTTCAAGTACACACTGTGCACACAACAGGGTCCCTAAATGTATGATGGTCACCTCATTGCATGTTCAACCAAAGTCGTAACATAGGTTCCCATGATGATGGGAACATCAGCTGGTAGACTTTAATGAGAGACCATTTGTCAGTCTCCAACACGGTACCCTCTGAAGGAAGGGTCGAGGTGATTTTGACCACGCACACTCTTTCCTGGTGCGCTGATTTTAATGTGTACCCTGTATCAGATGTGATTCCCAAAAGAGGCTGTGGGGGAGCCCAGCTCCTGCTTGACCGGCTGCCAACGTTCCTCTGTTCTCTTCCCATCCAGCTCCAGACCCTTGTCCTGGCCTGGTATGAAGAGCTAACCTGGAGTATCTGGGCTGGATCAGAGGCCACCAGTATTCAAGGGCGGGGGGAGGGGATTCTTATACTCCTGTAACAGCTAAAAGGACTCGAGGGCCTGCCATTTAATAAAAAAGGCATCAACTTTCTCATGGAACTCAGCTGGAAGGGTTCATGCTCGAGGATGCCAACCCCTTCATAGTTACAGGAATCTGAGCTATGAAGACACTGGAAGGGGGACAAGGCCCTGGGCTCAGACACAGATAAGTGTCTCTCTGGAAAGGAATCTTGGCCTCTTGCAGACCTGGGAAGTGCCAGGGATTAACTCCTGAGTGGAGCTTGCTGGTGCTGACAGCTAGAGTCAGGGCTCTGGGGCAGCTCATACGCAGGAGCTGCTGGTCCTGGTGCGGGAGGGGCCCTTCCAAAGGTGGGGCCCTGGGTTCTGCAGATATCCACAGGCTGGCCTCTCTGAGGGCTCCTGTGGTGTCAGAGCCATTTCACAAGCACCTGCCACAGTTATCAGCTCAGACTGAGTGTCTCTGGAGTGTGAAGAGAAGGTGGAGGGAGAGAACAGCAGTGGGCTTCCCCCCTGGCATCTCAGCGGCCCAGAATTAGCTTGGAGAGTCATGAGACACTGCATTCACTGAGTTGTGTCCAGCCTGCTGGCTCAGACCACACACTTGTGGTCTGGAAGGCTGAGATTCCAATCCCACTCCTACTAGATATAGGCTGAGTGCTGTGGACAACTCACACTTCTTTGAGCCTCAGTCTTCTCATCTGTCAAATGGGGATAATAAGACTATTCTTACAAAGTTGTTGAGAAAAGGGGCACAAGGTAAATAGCTGTGTCATAGAGCATGCGCCTGCTGGGATAGACTGGACCACATGGTTGTGGGTGCAGAGAAGGACAGATAAGGACCCCAGACAATGAAATGGATCTTTCATTCTCAACAATGTCTTCCCTTTGTTTTGTTTCCAATAAAGGCTTTGAGGAAAGGGGAGGAGCTTCCTGTGGGGAGAGGAAGGGATCCAGACACAGGGTGGTGATGCAGGGAAGGAAGTCAGGATAAGCAAGGACCCCTCCTCCTGGGTAGCCATGGAGTCTGCCTACATATTTTTGATGTCTCACATATCAGAAAAGAACTCCTGTTAACTAAAACAAACTGTTTCCCTACTTATAAAATGAAGGGATTAGATGAGCTGAACTTCCAGCTCTGTCCAACGATAGTTTGGTGTCTCTAAATACACTGAGAAACCACTCGACACATGCACACATGTGTGTATACATGCATGTACATACTCACATGGATGCACGGTTGCCTACCCTGACATATATTCTGTTCCCTGGGTTCTAATCAGAATAAGTTGGTGTTTGTGGGAGGTGTGGATTTGAGCTCCAGGCTCGGGCACACTTGTGCTGCTGCTGTTAGGACTTCCCCCAGGTGAGAGAAGGACCAAGACCTGGGGCCACCTCCCAGTCTGGTCCCTGCATTATCCCAGTGGTGAGGGGGACAGTCAGGCCAAGGAGGATACCACAAAAAGAATGATGGGGACCTAACCTGAGACAAGCCAGGAGACAGGGGTATAGGGACTTGGCTTTCCCACACTTCCAGCTGCGAGCCAGATGCAGCCATCAAAAGAGCCACATCTGGCTCGCGAGCCATAGGTTCCTGACCCCTGCCCTAGAAGATCAGCCAGTGCCCAGGTCATACCTTCATGCTTGGGGTAAAGCCAGGGGGACTCAGGGGTGACATTTATAGTTATGGCTCTCCTGATGCAGGACCAAGCAGGATGGGTCCTGAGGGTAGAAAAAATTGAATTGTGAGTGGTCCACTTATTCACCTAGAACCTTTCTAAAGCAGACCTATACCCTGCTTTGGGGGAGCTCAGAACTATATCCCCCAATGTTTTCTGCACTGCCCATTGCCCAGCAGGATGAAGGAGGCCTTCTCCTGGCCTTTGAGCATGATGTGAGTAGGCCTCAGTGTAGCAAAGTCCAGTGGGGGGGCTGAGGGTAACCTCTGGGTTTTGTGTCTCCCTCCATGCCTCAGAGAGGAGAAGACCTCCTTTGCCCCATGCACCCCACACCTTGTCTCCACTCTGGGCCTTCTCAAGATGCCAGGTGCGATCACAACACTCCAGCCTGAAGTGTCACCCACACTCCCCAGCATCCATACCGCAGGTCAGAACCAGACAGCTGCTTTCAACACAGGGATTGACTGGCAGCGCCACTGTAGAAATATGGAGGGACGTAACCATTCTGGCTTGGGGAATCGAGAAGAGTCTCAGAAGAAGGGAACAGAAGACTCAGCGCGGAGAGATGGCTGGGATATTGACGGAAGCCCAAGGGAATGTTGTCAGCAAAGACTTGGACAAGAGCGAATGAGGACTGAACACATTTTTGGTTGCTACCTCAAATGGCTCCCTGGCTTAGAGCCAATCACTTCTCTATACGTGGTTGAAAGGATAGGGCTTGGGAAACAAAAAGATCTGATTATGTACTATACATGTGACCTTAGGCAAATCATTTAACCCCTCTGAGCTTCCATTTTCCCATCTGAAAACTGGGGATATTACTACCTATAGTCACCCTCTTACAAGGTTGTCTGAGCTTCCAATGTATTATCACGTAAAGCAACTCACCAGTGCCTACTTAGCACTTCCACACAGGTAGTCAGTAAGTAATGTCGCCACCCATTTCACTTTCCCTGCAATGCCAAGAAGCTGCTCTGCCCCACCTCAACCCCATCGCTCGGAGGAGACTGAAGTTACTGAGATATCCCGATTCCTCAGAAGCAAGCAGCACAGAGGGGAAACCAGGCGTGGGCTAGGCTGACATCAATGTACACATGATTTCCCCAATAAATGGTGCCTTCAGACTACATTAGATGAGGATTCAGCAGAGAGCTAAAGGTAGAGCTGGCAACCAACAGGGAGAGGGAAGAAAGAGAGGAGGGAGTTCCAATTTGTTTTTCATTTGCACAACTTATAGCTCTTTAATTGCTATTGACATGACAAAGCCAAACTTCTTGGCTCGGGCTTGATTTTTTTGTTGTTGTTGTTCTTTTTTTAAATCCCAAATTGAAGAATGTTATTTCCTTTAGAACTGTGTCTGTCAGACAGCCCATTCTGTCCGTGTGGGTCTAGCTCAGAGCTCGTCCAATCTGCCAAGGTCAAGGACTGAGTACATCAGCTCTGGCAGTACCCATAGGGCGAGGAAGGGGAATGCTTTAGGAGGCCAGGCATGGGGGACTTCTTCTGGTGGAAAGCAAGCCTCCTGGATGCCTTTCCTGTCACTCTATTAAACTCCTATACACCCACCCCTGTGTGTGTGCTCGTGTGCTGTGTGTCCACTGTAGGGTATCATTCTCAATGGGGAAGCATTTCTACATATGTCTGCAGCTAGCACCGCCGGAATCGAGTGAAATGGAGATATTACGCAATTATTCTAGTTCTGCAGGTTTTAAACTACTTGCACCTAAAATAACCAGATAAGTGAGGTTGTAGGGGTTATCCATTCTGCTCAAAGTATCCATATAATTACCTTGATTTTCCCACTCACTCTGTATCACTCAGGCCAAGGGACACCGGTATTAAATAAGCCTCATAAATAAAGACAGACGTTCCCAGCCCACTCTCTTCACAGGTGGCATGTTTAGTCATTTAATCAACAAACATTCTTCAAGCAACAATTATTTATTTTGGCAGACACCGTGCTAGGTGTTGGGAATATGATAATTGATGAGTAAGCAAACATGGATCTTTGCCCAGATAAAGCATATATTTTGGTAGGAAAAGAAATAAATGAACAAGTTCAATGATAGGAAATTATAATGAAGGTCAGAAAGAGTCAAAACTTGTCTATGCTTATTGTAAAGCATTTTTGGTAACTGGTCACAAAAATAATTAACATCTATCTGTGTGTGAAGTCAGATGATGCCTGGTTATTGTCAGCATCACTGGCCTCTTCCAAGGTCAAGGGCTCACTTCAAGGCTATGTTAAATTAACAGGTTTTCAAGGAAAACCATTGACTCCTGTACAAGAAGGCCTGAGCCCACAGCCTCTAATAGATGAATGACCTTGAGCAAATCTCTTTTTTCTAATCAATAAAATGGGCATTATATCTACCAACCAAACCAGGGGTTCTTGTGAGGACCAAGGAGATCAGAGCTGAAAGTGCTCTACGAACCATAAAACTCGAGATAAGGGGAGCAGTGTTGATACATTTTCTCTACAGAGATGTTTAGTAAATTCAAGAGGGAAGGGAAGGGGGGAGTGAGAAGAGATGAGAGGAGTGGCAAGGAGGTAGGGGGAAAAGAGAGAAAGGGGAGGAGAGGAGTGATAAGGATTGTACTGCCATTGTCATATTTAACCCTCACAACAGCCCTAGAGAGGTATCATCCTCAACGGCAGATGAGTAAACCGAGGCACAGAGAGGTTAGGAAGGCCGCATCGCTAATCTGCTGGGAGCTGGGGTTTGATCTGCCCACTTCTAGCTCTACTGTTTGCCACAAAGCCTGAACTAGACCAGGGGAAGGAGGACACCAGTCTCCCTCTTTGTGAACTTGACACTTTAAATTGGGCTTTCCGGGGAAAGGCCACAGGTGATTGCTTCTTCTCGAAGGAAGAATATGACAAAACATACTACTTTTGGGAACCAAGGAGATTATTCACCCACTCTGTTTTTACGGATGAAGAGAAGGCTCTGTTAAATTTAGGTGACTTTCCCAAAGCCACCTAACTGGTCAGCGACAGCCTGAGAGAAAAGATAAAAGGTAGATGCTTCTCACTAGGGCTCATTAATTCATTAGTATGATATAACCAGGAGTTTTAAAATATGAAATAGAATGGAATAGAAAATAGAGTACTGAGTAAAAGGAAGTTCTGCTTCATGGTACTTTTCAGTTCTGTATGTATAGAGCCTGAAAGTAAGATCATTGTGGGTCAAAGCCTCCTGAATGTCCCAGACTGGAGCGTGAGCACAGAGAAGGAAGAGACCCCAGGGACTGACAGGACGTTTGAGCAAAATCCAAGATTTGCTCTTCTGATTCAAGCAAAACAACTCCAAAATAGCCATGAGGCCTATTTTTAGCATGTGCCAAAGTTACTTTTCCTCCATTGCTGGCATTGACCAGGAGGGCTCCTTCACAACACACTGCTCCTAGGGAGATGACAAGGCCCAGAGAAGCCGTCCTGCAGGAAGGAGGCGGGGGACCAGACTTTTATATAAACCCCCAAGCTGTTTCCCTTGCCTTACTTCCTCTGCCTGCCTGGGGATTTGAGCAGGGCCTCGGAAACAGGGAAACGGGACGGCATCCTTCACAACAGGATGTAGCAGAGGACCACACACTGCTCTCTGAGTCAGGCCACCAGTGAGCCAGGCACGGGCCCCACTTAGTCACTGCAGGACACCTTAACCCTTCAGAGAACAGGAGCAGACATAGCTGAGGGCCTGAAGGGAGAATGCAAGGGAATTTTCCAACCCATGGTCCTGTGGACAGGCCTTCCACAGCCTCAGGGCCCATGTTCCTGCACCTGGGCCTGGAGCCCACCCAAAAGCTTGGGGCATTTCAAGGATTCCTCCCACATCAAAAGGCATGTTTGTGTGCATGCACACGTGTGTGTGTGTGTGTGTGTGTGTGTGTGTGTGTGTGTGTGTGTAACAAGGGGAGGATGTGGGTATAGAAAAAACTAGAATAATCAGGAACCTTGTCCCTGGACCATGGCAGGGGTTGGTGAGGGCCCCCACTGTTGGTTAACAGAAGGGCCAACCTCTATCTATTCCTATGTGTGAGGATCAGTGGGCGTGAGGAGTGGGACTAGTGTGAGAATAAAACTATTCATGACACCAAGGAAAACTTTCAACCCTGATTGTGGATTATATATAACTAAAGGGCCAGCCAAGTGAGAGTAGAAAAAGTAAACATTGAACACTACAGTCAATTTCATGAGCCGCTCAACATCTAGGTCTAATTTCCATATAGATCGGTAGTGATTATGCTTGTGATTAAACCTCATGTGAGACTGACTTTGTTGTAGGTTTATCTGATTACATTAAGCTTTGCTCATAGGTGGTCAGCCTTTATTGGGTGTTGCTCCTGGTACAGAGCTGCCGTGCTCACAATGTAAAACATTGCTGCGGGAATCCTGAGAACCAGCTTCAATCACTGTCCAGATACAGCCTCCCTGGGAGAGGAGGGCCTGCTCAGGGAACAGGTCGGTGAGAGGTAGAGCCAAGGGTCTGAGTGTTCTGACGCCCAACCCCTAATCTGCAAGGCTGGGCTGTTCACAGTCCCCCCTGTCGACACTCCAGATCCTGGTGGGAAGAACTCCTAGAAAAGGGGGTCCTGGGAGTGGCACTCAGAGTGGCTCTGAAGCATGGCCAGCCCTGCCTTGCAGCTGGACACACACAAGAATTTATCTGAAAAGGCCACAGTGTCCAATGAGTGAAACACACCTGGCTTCTAATCCCAGATTCTCTCTTTCAAAGCTGTGTAACCTTGGCCAAGTCACTTAATCTTTCTGAGCTTCATTTTTTCTTCTAAAAAAGGAGATAAAAGTACCTGTCTACTGGACTGTGAGGATGCATTGAGATTGGTGAGCAAAAGTCCTAGCCCAGGGCTGGCACAACAATCTCAGCCCTGGAACTTTCCTTCTTTGTCGGGTTGGCATTGATTTAGAGCCGACCCTCAGGGCAGGCAGGCTCAGAGTCTTCAGTGTTCAGGTGGTCTCCTGGCAGCTGGCGCCCCTGCTCATTGAGGTCTAAAGCTTCTCTTCCTTCTAGCATGGCCTGGGGGGAGCTCACAGGCCCCCGCAGGCAGAGAGTTGCTGCCATGGTTCCAAAGCAATTATGGCTTGGAAAGAATCTCTGGCATGTGTCATGTGTCCTCCACAAGCCATGATCCATGGTGTGTTGGAGAAGTGCTTTGTTCCGGGGCCAAGAGGTCAGTTCGTGGGAGGGTCGCCCATAAGTCTGCATGCTGGGCAGCTCCCTGTCCCCAGAGCCATCTGTTCTGGATCACAGACCCAGTCAGGGAGACTGAGTGGCTTGTGCCTGGGCTCAGAGTGGGCTGCTAATGAACTGTGGCTTGGGGGCAATGCCGAGGATTGGAGAGGAGGGGACACGGAGTGGTTTGCTCAACTGGGTGACCAACAGGGACAAGATCTGGTTTGGGACAGGGTGGTGAGAAAAGCTCAAGAGCCAGGTTTTCTCAGCTCAGTGACCTAACTACATTGGACCCCATGCAAGTTATGCCCTTTCCTTGGGCCCCAGTTTCCTTACTGGTGGAATGAGGGGGTTGGACAATCTCGAAGTTCTCTTCAAGCTTTGCTGTTTTAGGCCAGTAATTCCTGGTTTTCTTTCAAGGCCCACAGTTCTCCTGTGAGTGGGAGCCATAGTTCAGTGAGTTGAAGTGGGTGGGATGGGGTGCAGAGTGGGAAAGGAGGCAAGAAGTAAATACAGGGTTTGGTTTTTCCCAGTCAGACAACTGGCATGTACAATGTCATTTTCTCTATTTTTCTGTAATCCAACTCATTCTGTATCTCAAGCCCCTATTCCAGCTGATGCAGAAAAACTGGTGTAGTTACTTCCAGGTAAATCAGTCACCTAACTCATATTCTGAGCCATCTTAGCACTCTGCTTTCTTAAATTCAGGATTTCAATCCTCATTTCCCTTCCTGGAGTTGATGCTAAGTGTAAGATCTGCCGCATCCGGGAGAGAGGGAGGCTGTGCCCCCACTCAGTCCGCCCTGAGTCCTCCTTTGAAATGTTATGCCTGTCTGGTCTTCACACATGCCCCTCACCACACTGGGGCCTGTCCGGGGCCCAAGGTCCCGTGCTGCTCCATCCTCTCTGAACCCTGCCCGCATTCCTGCCACTTGCAGACCTCATGGCCACCTTCTCTAGGCCCATTTCCACTCCCCCTGGAAAGGCCATGGGAGGCCTGGGAAGGGGGAGAGAGGTGGCGGTGGCGAGTTGTTCTTTGCTTAGACATGCCACCTGCCACCTCTATTCTATGGCTCTTTAGCACACCATGGTGGGCAAGGCTCAACCTGGGCTTCCCGTGTCTATCCTTGTCGGTGCTCTGTAACTTCCCCCACCCAGGGCCCAGGAGGAGATGGGGCCAAGGGCTCCATAAGGCCCTGGAGGTGCATCTCATTCTGCAAACCATCTTCCTCTTCTCCAGTTAGAGCCTTGGTCAGCGATGGAGGGGAGATCTCATATCATATCTTTTATTCTTCTTTTCTGATTCACAACTGGATGGAGGTCTTGGGCCTTGAAAGCCAAGCACTTAGTATGTTTTCTCACTAGTTATTTTAAAACTACCACCCATTTATTGCCTATGTGGGAAAGAACCACACACCATTAACACTTCACGTTTAAAGCCCCCAGAAAAAGCTGGGTGAAGAGTCAGCACCAGCCCCATGCTCTGAAATATCAGGCAATCATATGGAATTGCTGATGTCCATAAAAAAAAAATTAAAAGCCTCTTCAGAGCCTATCTAGGAGGTGGTGCAATAGATAGTCAGACTGGGATGCGCAGGATGCAGGTTTGAAACCCTGAGGTTGCTGACTTGATCACAGGCTCACCAGCTTGAGCACAGGTTGCTGGCTTAAGCGTGGGATCATAGACATGACCCCATGGTCACTGGCTTGAGCCCAAAGGTTTCTGGCTTGAGCAAGGGGTCACTCGGTCTGCTATAGCCCCCTGGTCAAGGCACATATGAGAAAGCAATCAATGAACAACTAAGGTGCCGCAACAAAGAATTGATGTTTCTCATCCCTCTCCCTTTGTGTCTATCTGTCCCTATCTGTCCTTCTCTCTGTCTCAGGCAAAGATAGATAGATAGATAGATAGATAGATAGATAGATAGATAGATAGATAGATAAAAGCCTCTGCAGAAAGTACAAAGTAAACGCCTTTCACCTGGACTCAGATCTTCTTTATGGCCCACCCTAACTTTATTCTCCCCACCACTCTCTTAACTATAACTTCATAACTCTGTGGGCAAATTTCCTTCATCTCTCTAAGCTTCAGTTTCTCCATCTCTAAAATAGGTTTAATCATTCATTTATCATTGTGTTATAGTGAGATTTCTCAGAAAGGACACTAAGCTAATCAATTTTAATAAAAACTTAACTAGAAGTGAATTCTATCACAGGACCTGGCATATAGCGGGTTTAATGGTCCTTAGTCTCCTCCCAACCTGATCTCTAGCCAATTGGAATGCTTGTATTCATTTAGCTCTACTAAAATGCCCCCCCACCCAGATGTACTTTATGCCACCTCCACCAAGGCACCTCTAAAATGCTATCATGTCCTGGAATCCCCCTGAACCAAGATGGTGCTCCCTGTGCCCTTCTCATATGATAACTACTTATGCTCACCACTCATACCTATGATGTTTCAAGGTTATTGAGGGCATGAATTTTGTCCTATAGTAGCTGTTGAAACCAGCCTGATCCACCCATGGACTGCAGCCCTGCTGGCTCACCAAGCACTCATTGTTCCAGGCAGCTGCCCAGGGCTACTCCTTCACTCCCAACCTGCCTTTGCCCTGATCCTCTTTCCACCTGACTCACTGTTGGATCTGAGATTCTGACCTCAGCCCTACCTCTGGCCTTCTGAGTGGTGGTTATTTGTGCTCTGTAGCTTGGCTCAAACTTTTGGCTCCTGGATATCCCCATTCCTAGCCCTGACCCCAAAGACCCAATCCCTTACCCTGCTGTCATATAACTCTACTGTCCAGACCTTTGTAATCAACACCATAATGAACATTTGTGTGCGTGTGTGAATATGTATTCCAAAATGGTTGAAATGTCCCCAAGTAACTATGGCAGAGAAATTAGAAACAACCAGAGCCAATAACTGTTGTGTTATAGTTACCATTTTCTGCCAGCCAATGGGTAATTTCCCATCTGCTTGGAGAAAAGAAGGCAAGAGTTGGACACATGGCTCTAACTGGCCAATAATAAGATACTGGCTGAGCAATGGTGAAGGGCTTGCCTGTATTTTGGGAAGAAGTCAGATAGAGTTCCTATACTCATAAGGTCTTGACCAGTCCACAGATCTAAAGATTCGTGGATGACTATATAAAAACACTCATAGAGGGTTAATTAGTAGGTGCCTGAGCCAATGGCTGGGGTCTGAGATCTCCACAACCTTGACCCTGCCAGGCTTGAGAAAGATTATATGGGATTCTTGAAGCCATGGGGTGTGGAGAGAGAAGTGTGTTGTCACCATCCGAAAATTGAAATGTGTAAGAGAAACATAGAGAATTCCTCCAAAGCAGGACAGACCATGACGTGAGCTGCTACAAGCTTCTCTCCATCTACTTTGGGAAGAAGACCTTTCTTTCCTCCTTGAACTCATTCATATCGGGTCCTGTCTATAGGATCCAGGCACTGTTCTGGGTACTGGGGGTATGTTGATGAATGAGACAGAAACCGTCTCTGCCCTCACAGATTTTGCTAGAGTTGGAGACGATGAAACAAGGAACAGTGAAGTATGATGGATATTGTGACTCACCCGGGAAGCATATGTGTGTCTAAGAGGACCTGGTGAGGGAGGGTGGTCAGGGTCAGTCAGGGAAGACTTCTAGGGAAGATGACAGTTAAGGAGAGACTGGTGTTTTAAGCCAAGAAAACAGCAGGTATGAATGATAAGTCACCAGAGAGGGGACACCACCTGCTAGCTCTGTGAGTTGCTGATGGTTGGAGCACAAAGGGCAACAGGGTGGAGGAAGATGAAGCTTGAGAGGTGAGAGGTACCAGTAAGAGGTGAAGGAGTGCACCTGGTTCGATGGTGTTGACTAAGTACTCACTTCCTCACTTCCTTCCAGGCTCAGATCCTGAGTGCAGGCTCCGACCTTTTTCATGCTTTCTATCGTATCCAGCATGGGGCTGTGCATACAGTAAGTGCTCAACTAACACTGATGGAGTCGTTGACCAAGGATAGCAGTAAATGAAGTTAGGGACTTCTACATATAGACCCTTAGAAAAGTAAAGCATGCACTTCCAGTCACATGATCTGTAAGTTTATGGCCCTGTAGTTGCAATTTTAAAACTAAAACTAAATACTCATTAAAAACTAACAGGAATGTGTAAAATCAGCACTGGCGAGTCCCAGTTGGCCGGCAGGAAAACCTGGCTTCTTGAAGGCTCCCTGGCTGGAACATGCCTTGGGTAGAGATCCAGGGGTGAAGAGTCATTTGCTTCTGGGAGCAAGAAACGAACTCAAACCCAAAGTAGCAGGTTTCAACTGTCTAGGGCAAAATGACACCACGTGCCTCACATTCATTGTAACAGGAATCCAGAAGAGGCAGTCAGTCCTAGCTGGAGTCATTCGGGAAAGGCGTAAGCTAGCAGCCTTGTGCTACGGCTGGGCCTCAACCAGGTCAGAGGAGCCTAAGGCTTCCCAGGGCCCATCCTCTTTGTCCTTCAGAAGCCCACTGGCCTCCTAAGTCTTGTCCTCTCTAGCCACCCTCTTCCGCCTCAGCCTTACCACTCAGCTGCCCATACCTTCTCAGTGCACATTTGCTCTCCCCTCTATGCACACACAGGCCATCTCTGAGCCAAACACTCGCTCCTGAACCAAAGACAATTGACTTCTCAATAATCTAGAAATGCTAAAGGCATGTTTTCTGGTGAAGCAACATCCTCAGCTATTTTCTCAGCTCACCCAGATCTCCTCTCTGGGCGTTTCTCCCCAGCCCTCCCACTGTTTGATTTAGGAGGTGAATGAGTTTTCTAGAAACACACCATAGAAATAGATTCCTCAGAGGCAAGGCAGTAAATTATCTGAGATACACATGAGTGATGGAGCCTTTTGGTCGGAGATGCTGAAGAATGCTAATCACGGAAAAACAAAATTCAAGAGGCCAAATTTTACAGGGAGCAATTAGTATTAAATGAGAACATGTCAGAGGCACTGGGGCATTGGAAACTGGCTGCCTCTGCCTCCTTTTGTAAGCTGGGTTTACTAAATGGAACATAATGGTATGTAACCAAAATACTGGAAGACTATTTCTTTGCTAGGGAGACCCAGCCAACAAACACAGTGGAAAAATAGGAGAGATACCTTTCACTCTGGGAGTTGCTTTATTTTTCACTCTTCCCTGGGTGTTGGAGCCTTGAGAAGTTCTATGAGTCAAAAGACTCAGTGGGAAAAGTTCTTTGACTCTCCCGAACTGGGTGCAGATAAAAATGTCACTTTTAAAGAAAGAAAAAACTAGTAACTGTTAAGTTAAATGTTTGCATTTGCAAACCTTCTGTCCTATGTTAAGATAGGAATTTTTTTTAAAAATAAAAATCTGTGTTGTCATCTAAATGATTGGCTGGTTTGTGCCTTCACGGGGAGTCTAAAGAGAAAACTATTTGGGGTTACAAAATGGGAAAAATTAGTCACCAGTGATTCACAGAGACTATAAATATGTGGCTATATTGTTCCCTTATTTACGATCCAGCTGGGATGAGCTGTTTGGGAGGAAGCAGGAAGATACACAAACATGCCAAGAGGGAGCAGAGGCCCCGCTCCAGGTTTGGGGGAGTGAGGTTGCCCCCAAAACCTCCCCTCAGAGCCTCTTTGTCTCAGTCCTCAGTCCTGGCTGCAGAGCACTGGCCCCTGGAGAGCTGTCCTGGAACTTCTGCTGGAAAAGAAAACAGGCAAGCACCACCCTCCTGTCCTTCGTGAGACCGTGCTGCCACAGGGTGACACAGCAATTGTGTTCTGGGGAGGGGAAGGGGAGGGATTATTGGCTTTGCCATTCCCCAAGTGGTGAGGAAAGTAAAGCAGGGATGAAGAGGACTGTCCTGTCAGCTGGTGGAGTTCTACTGCCCATCTGTCAGAATTCCAGACATCCTGCTTATACACACATCATTCCTTCATTCACTCACCCACCTTTTCACACACCCACTCACCCACCCATTCACCCACCCACCCATTCACCCTCCCATTCACCCACTCATTCACCCACCCACTCACCCACCCATTCACTCACTCACCCATTCACTCACCCACCCATTCACTCACTCACCCATTCACTCACCCATTCACTCACTCACCCATTCACTCACCCACCCATTCACTCACTCACCCATTCACTCACCCATTCACCCACCCATTCACTCACCCACCCATTCACCCACCCACCCATTCACCCTCCCATTCACTCACTCACCCATTCACTCACCCACCCATTCACTCACCCACCCATTCACCCACCCATTCACCCACCCATTCACTCACTCACCCACCCACTCACTCACCCACCCATTCACTCACCCACCCATTCACTCACTCACCCATTCACTCACCCACCCATTCACCCACCCATTCACTCACCCATTCACCCACCCATTCACTCACCCACCCACTCACTCACCCATTCACCCACCCATTCACTCACCCACCCACCCACTCACCCACCCATTCACCCTCCCATTCACCCACCCATTCACTCACCCACCCATTCACTCACCCACCCATTCACCCACCCATTCACCTACCCATTCACCCACTCACCCATTCACCCAACCACTCACCCACCCATTCACCCTCCCATTCACCCACCCATTCACCCTCCCATTCACCCACCCATTCACTCACCCACCCATTCACTCACTCACCCATTCACCCACCCACTCACCCACCCATTCACCCTCCCATTCACCCACCCATTCACTCACCCACCCACCCACCCACTCACCCACCCATTCACCCACCCATTCACTCACTCACCCATTCACCCACCCACTCACCCACCCACTCACCCACCCATTCACCCACCCATTCACTCACTCACCCATTCACCCACCCACTCACCCACCCATTCACTCACTCACTCACTCACCCATTCACTCACCCACTCACCCACCCATTCACTCACTCACTCACTCACCCATTCACTCACCCACCCATTCACTCACTCACCCATTCACCCACCCACTCACCCACCCATTCACCCTCCCATTCACCCACCCATTCACTCACCCACTCACCCACCCATTCACCCTCCCATTCAGCCACCCATTCACCCTCCCATTCACCCACCCATTCACTCACCCATTCATCTATCCATCTATCTTCCAAAGTATATAGAGCCACTGTGAATGGAATACTAGGAAGTGATGGTAAAAAAGACAACTCCAGGCCCTACCTTGGTGGAGCTTTCAGTCCTTTGGGGAAGAAAGATATCTGTTCAGTTTTGGGGGCTCTTAGTCCTGGTGTTGCTCTGATCTGGACCCACTATCTGTCTGATTCATGTTGACCTCAGCCCATGATAGGAGAGGGCTTAGGATCCTAGGAGAAGTTTTAGGGTTGAAAAATGGTAATGGTGGCTGGGACGATTTTTTTGAGTTGATCTTCCAGATTCAGTCCTACTTCCTGGACTCATTCTACCTGCCAGCCATCATCTAGGTCTGCTGGAGGTCCTGGGTGCTTGTCTTCCTGCTCTGGCCCATTTTGGTAACACCTGAGTGTAAATAAGGGCTCCCTGTGGTCTTCAAGAATGCCAAAGAGTGAAAGGGTTTAGAAAGAAACAGGTCTGGAAGATAGAATATGAGCCATAGTTTGGACGCTTGCTCCCATATTCTTCAGAGAGCGCCATGATGAGACCCTGGGAAGGTTACTATGATGACTTGCTTTTCTCACATTGGGACTATTCTCTCTTACTTTCTGAGCATTTCTGGACTGATTCATACTCTACTACTTCAAAGTGATGAGGCAACACTTTCTGCCTCTGCTTTTCCTGCTGTCCAAAACTGCTTTCTTTGCACCTCTAAGTTTTCCCTGTCTGGATCTTAGCTTTCCTGCACATGGGTCAGCTTTAACATGCCTTGTGTGGAAAACCTTTCCTGACCTGCAACAAGATTGGGTGCACAGACTGTGTGCTTCTATTTCACACTCATGAGTCTCCCTTATAATAGCTAGGAAAATTTCCTTCTTTTCCACTAGGCTGAAAATGAAGCTCTAGCCCACACTGGTCAATAGAATTAAGGCTTGAATCCAACATCTGACGATACAGAGATATTGTCCTCTAGTGTGTAATATAGCCCAGCACCTCCCCCCTAGGGCGGGAGAGCCTAGGCTCTTTACAGTTTCCCAGAATTCCCCCATAGGATTCTGCTCTGGTCACCCACAGTAGAAGCAGCTTAATATCGCTCCCTTTAGGAGCTGTCCCCTCCCCTGTCCCACTTCCTTGCTCCCCTACCATATAAACTACTTGCCCTTGAATCCTTGCCTTGGGGTTTGCTTCTGGGGGAACCCAAGCTGAGCCACTAAGCTACATTTTTCCCTCCCCAGGGCTTACTGAGCCTTGTTATTATTACCTTCCATTCACCTCCATCCATCCAGATTCTCAGCCAGCCCCGGCCCCACAAGCCTCAGCCCTGCATCTGCCTACACACATCTTCCGGCCAGAACCCCTTCTTCTTCCCCAGCTGAGTTAAGACAGAACTGGGTCACCAGTAGGTTGGAGTGGACCGAGGTCTGGGGTGCTGAGACTTCCTGTAGGTCATGCCCTCACTGTGGGCCCTAATGCTTTGCAGGTTTTCTAATCGAGTGCTGCTGTGTCAAATTCCAATAGCAGTTCCATAACACCCTGATGAGCCACTCCTGGCTCTGACTGTCAGTGTCTACTTCATTGTCCATTCTGCAAGGAGTGGAGCCCACAGGGATGATCAGGGCCAACAGAGGGACAGACATCACCACTTCTGGGGTGCCCAATTAGTATGTTCTAGACTCTGTGCTGTTTTGGCCTTATAGCAATCATTAATAAGTAAATAGAATTTTCATCAGATTTTCAAAACTAAAGATTTTATCCACAATAAAAGAAATTATATTTATAGAAATTTCAGAAAATATGAACAAAAAGAAAGAAACACCACCCATACTTGTACCATTCAGACATTACCTTCCATATTAGTTTTTTCTTTTCCTGGCCCTTTACACTTGTGTATGTAGTAGAAATTGCACTGGCTTCCTTTTTCACTCAGTATTAAAATGGGAATATTCCTCCCATGTGACCTCATGCTTTGAAAACGTTAGGACAGCATGCTTGCCCCTTGTACATTCTATGTGGCAGAGAGAGAGCACCCACTCCGCTCCTGAAGGACGGGTACTTCGGGGAGGAATTCTCCTAGCACTGCTGATCGGTGACATCGAGGAAAGAGGCACAGAGGGAGCTCATCTCTTTCTGGGTTATTTTTCTGAGTTTTAAAATTAATAACAAACAACCAAATCATGTTATTTAGATGTGTATAGGTAGTTGGCAGGTTAAGGCTCTGGATTGGTTGGTTTGCTTATGAAAGGAACACTCACAGGGGTGTATCATTTGCTATCTCAAGGAAATAGTCAGCCCTGGGAAGCCAGTCTCTCCAGGATTAGCAAGACCCCACAAGCCAGAGCATCAAGAATGGAAAAAATATGAAAATATAGTTAATATACTCATGCAGTAAAATTGGGCTGTCCTGTGCCTCTTGTCATAGCTGGAATGATTGTCTTTGTCCTCAGGAACTATCACAACCACAACAACAATATCCCATTCTTGACCAAATATAAAGCCCATGAGGGCAGGGACTATGCAGCACTTAGCACACAGTACCACTCAGGGAGGATTTGTGAAATGAATGAATGAATGAATGAATGGTCCCACACCTGCTGAGCCTAGAGCTTCATGCACTGTGAAAGGCACATAAGTGTGGGTCTTCAATAAATGTATTATTTTCTTCAGGTAATCCAGAGGAAAAAGAAACCCTTAGCAACCTTACTATCCAGGATCTAGAACTATAGTGTGAAGAGCTTTTCCTAGAGGAAACTACATAGTTTTCAGATTTTGTCTAGTGAAGATCTCATAAATGTCACCAGGACTCTTCACTTTGTCTTCAGAAAATATATGCTGACTCCTTACCTGACTAGTAATCTGATTTTAATCATCTCTCTCCAGGGCCCAAATGTCTGCCTTACTCAGGCTGTCAGTCACCCGAAGAACACAGTGAGGAGAGTCTGGCTACTTTTCATCCTCACATTGCTGCTCTCATCACCAAAGTCATCCAAAGCATCTCAGTCATTGACATTTATTCACACATTTAAGAGTGTTCATTGTGCATGCTGCTAATACATGCTTTAGACAAGTCAGTTCTTCTCCTTGTATTTAAACATCACCTTTTTCTACACTTCCCCATTTCACTGCTCAAGTGGTTTGAGTCATTGGTAGGAATTTTTATTTACCATTGTTACAATGTGAAAGACACAACCAAGACCCCAAGATTCATGATTTGGATTGGTCTTGTTTATGATACAATTGTCTTCTAGGAAGACCTGTACAACAGAATCTTATTAACACATTTCAACCATTTGTCAGGATTGGGGACTCTGGGAACAGAAAGAGGGGGGCTAAATACAGCTTTTGGGTAGATATTCTGAGCCCTAAGAGAATTCCATGCTACTGTATCAGGCAAGCTACACCAACAGAATGGAGGAGAGTTCTAGTGTTGTGTGGGGACCTAAAAAGAGGACTCCCTGCCTTCAAGGAATTTACAAAGAATAAAAAGCAATAGAAACAAAAAGATCCCCAGCATTGAGTATTGTCATCATGAAGTGACAAATATATTTCAAGGGGATTATTGACAAAGGAAATATGCAAAAAGCAAAGTAATACAGCATACATTAGCTTCTGAGCTACTCTGTTCTCCGAAAGTTCCCAAGGCTTACCCAAGCAGCTTCTCATCTCCTCATGTCAGTGGGATGTCTGACCCTATTCTCCATCTCCCCTCCCAGTCCAGCCCACTGAAAAGGTACTAATTAGCTCTAAAAGCTATGTTTTCAGAGAACACAAGAACCAATGTTCTGTGTGAACACAAGAACCAAATTAGAAGGGCTAGAAAGTAGGAGAGAAAGATGAGGCTTCAACTCGGGGGAGAAGCAGAAAGGCTCACCCCGTATCCAGATGCTGTCATGTCCACTTCCTTTACCAGCCCCATTCCAAAAACATCTCTCTACAGTTATTCAGGGATGCCTGTTGCCATGGCTACTGGGTGACAGATGCTTTTTTGAATCTGGTATGTGAAGAGCTCTTCCAATTTGGAATTCGACCTGGAACAGGTGGCTATTTTTAGCCACATGCTGCTAATACATTCTTTAGACAAGTCAGTTCTTCTCCTTATAGTTAAACATCACCTTTCTCCACACTTCCCCATTTCACTGCTCAAGTGGCTTGAGTCATTGGTAGGAATTTTTATTTACCATTGCTACAATGTGAAAGACACAACCAAGACCGCAAGATTCAACCTATAAATGCCATATTTCAGACTCAGGACAGTCATTGGGAAGCCAACACAAGCCCTGGGCAGCATGCAGCAGCTTTCTCTCTGCAGTGGAAGGCCACCCTCTCCAGAGCAACTCTGAATATTGATTTCCCACTTGATGCTCAGAGTGGCTGCCACCACCTTGCTCAGGGACTCTTGTGTGTGCCTTGTCCTCCATTTGGGAAAGTTCTCTATTTCATGTGCCCAACCCTGTGCTATTATTTATAAAGTGATACTTAGGACTCTGTGTTTATCCTATGCATGTCTCAAGGTAGCCTGGTCAAAGGATACAAGTTACAAACATCCCCCCCAAGTTAATTTGACATTGAAGTCCTTCCATGTTGTGGCATGAAGTTATTTTGCTAAACTTCTCAAATCTTACAGACCCTAAGACTGAAATCCCCAGGGTGTTCTCCAAACATGCAGTGTACCCCCACTGGAAATTCTGCATGGTTTTCAATGCCCAAACCAAACTCCACACGCTCAAGGATCCCTCCCTCTGCTATCTTTCCTTACCTTCTACTTAGAAGCATTCAAGCATTCTTTTCTTCTAGGCCCTTGCATTATGCACATATCATCTGTTATGTGCTGTTATTTACTTACTTACTTATTTTTGCATTTCTTAACTTTCTCTTAACCACTGCAAACTTCATGAAACCAGAGAAGGCAGTTTTTCTTCATCTTGTATCCCTAATGCTCGATTTAGTGCTTTGCTGGTAGTAGAGACACAAGAAGTATTTGTGAAATTGAATTGCTCTATAAAACTCCTCAGACCATGTTTCTGGTATTACCTCTGTCACTGAACTTGAACATAACTTCTCCAGATCTTAATTTTTGTATCTGTAAAAAAGGAATGATAGTATATATTTTACTTCTCTCACATCTTTATCATTAGAACCAAACTAGCTTTAAATTGTAAATGGTACCTTCTAAGATGAAAACACACATCCTCTATAAATGATCTCCCCCCAAATGAGGAAATACTATAGAAATACTGGAACTAGTCAAACTAGGTACTAGAGCTATAGGGAATCTGAGAGAAATTCAAGTAGGCTACCCAAGAAGAAGAATAAAACACAAGAAGAATCATGAGGAGATATATTCAAGATTATAATGTGGTCTCAAACCATACACAGTCCAATGAGGAGAGATGGCAGCAGAGCAGAAATAGTCACTGATAAGAATGCAGTGTTGCCTGACCTGTGGTGGTGCAGTGGATAAAGCATCGATCTGGAACACTGAGATCACCAGTTCAAAACCCTGCACTTGCCTGGTCAAGGCACATATGGGAGTTGATGCTTCCTGCTCCTCCTCCCTTCTCTCTCTCTCTCTTTCTTCCTCTCTCTAACTCTCTCTCCTCTCTAAAATGAATAAATAAAAAATTAAAAAATAAATAGCTTTATTTAAAAAAAATGAATGCAGTGTGAGTCTTGGAAAGGCAACAGTCAGATTCACTTTCTCATTACTGGCCAGGGCTTGATTGGAGACAAAGGTTTCCCAGTCCATAAGAAGGGGAACCAGAAAGAGAAGGGCCCCCAGCCAAAGCAGAAGAATCTGTCAGAGACAGAACCCAGAAATCTAAATGTTAGTGATAGCCACAGAGGATTTGATTCAGGTAGACTCTGGGCCATTCTTTGAGAAACACTAAGCCATATAAGGAAAATTAACACTAAGAAGCATATTGGTTAACTATTGCTGGAACCAAAACCCTAGAAGTTGGAAGTGGCAAAAGAGTAAAACACTGTATAAAGCCTGAGAAGTAAAAAAGAGAGAAATAAGACAATTTAAGAGAAAGCAAAAAGACTTGAAGGAGAAAAGACATTAACACAATATTGGTAAGGCAGGATGGAAAAGTGTGGAACAAATGGCATAAATGTACAGATGGCTAAAAAGAAAAAATGGATGCAGGTTTATTTTCATTTTTCAAGGCTCAAGGTGAATAGAGAAATTTGTTATTTATCAAGGAGCTGTATTTACTCCTGGAACCAAGGATAGCAATCATGTAGGGAAAAGTTCGTATGAAGCGTATCTGGAACTCTGGACCAATAGACACTGTTGATCCTGAAATCTTCTGAAATAATAACCAAGAAGAGAAATATTGACAACATGAGACAGAACAGTCAATGATATTCAGAAGAATAAGTATGGCAACAATGGGCAAGTAATGAACAAGTCAGATGGGCGAGAGCCCTGGGGGTCAGCATGGGCTCAAAAACAAGTGATCTCAGTCAGGACCATGGATAGCTCTGTGCCTGCTTTGTGTCTGGGATAAGGGTGGCCTATTAATACAATGATAACTTCATTGGTTGCATCGCCTGGGTCCCATTTTGGATGTTGAAAAAAATCTACCCACTCAGTTAAGATATGTCTTTAGATCTGGTGAATAGTTGTTATCAACTGGTGGCCTTTGGTAACTCTATCTAGAGTTACAAAGGTACAAAGAGAAAGTACTAGGCTTGGAGTCGCGAGTCCTAGGTTTTGCACTTAGCATTGCCACTCACTAGATGTGTGGATGTAGTGAAGGCAAACGTGGTGAAGCTCAGTTTTCTCTTCTGTAAAATAAGCTTCATAAGGTTCTTTTTTCTTTACTTTCTGTAAAGACCTACAGGCAAAATTGAATAAGATCATGCACTTGAAATCATTTATTACTGTAAAACCCCATTTAAGAATGTGCAGTTGTTGGAATTAGTTTCCTAAAAAATGAGGAAAGGGGTTCTATAGAAATTTGGCAAGGTCAGGAGACAGAGGTGATAGGCCAAAGGTGTATCAGAGCCCAACATCTCCAAAAGTAGAAGCAGGGCCCTGAAAGGAATCAAGATTTTCAAAAGCTATGGGAGCTTGTTGGAAAGATTAATGGATGTGAAAGAGAAAGTGAAAGAATGAAAGAGAAACAGAAAGTAAAAGAACAGACTTGCAGATATTTGTAACTTTTCCAAAAAAAAGCAAAAAGAAAAGGTTGATTATTTTGTGTCCATTTATGGATAGTGCCTAAAACAAGTTAAAATAAAATATCAAATAGGTGAAATAAATGTCTTAGAAATTCAAAGTCATTTCAATATATAACCAACATATCAGAAATAGGTAACAATAAATAACTTTGGGCAATATAATTTTAATGGTTATATATAATATTTTGTATAGGTATATTTTTAAATATTCCTTCATTGTGGGATCATTGAGCTATTTCCAACATTTCTTTATTGTATACTGTGCTATTAGAAGTTTGTGTAGTGGTTAAAATTACATGACCCAGTGATAAACTAACTTTAGCTCCCAAATTTCCTGCATATTGACTGTATATCTTTGGGAAAGTTAATCTTTTAAGACTCAGTTCCTTCATTTATGGAATGTGTTCAATATTACCAACACCAAAACCCATTGTTAGAATTAAGTAAAAGGATATATTGAAGACACTTTATGTAATGCCTGACATATAATAGGAACTTAGTAATAATGTTCATAATTTTAAAAACTCTTATAGCTAATTTCTGTACTCATCCTTAATTATTTCTATAAGACCAATTTCCAAAATGAGAATTTTTGCATCAAAGGAAGGACACATATAATTTAAGATAATGCCATATTTTTAATGTAGAGAATAGAATTCAGTTTTCATAAAGAAGGATAAAGCCACATATTAAGAATAAAAAGTAATGTATGGGTGCAAAGATGTAGGGCTCATTGCAATTAAACTAAGGGTGAGCATATTATAGAAGCAATAACCCTGTCTCTAGGAAAATATATTAAAGAAAAAACTGCATGCACACGCACAAATACATTCATTGTAGTATTAATTATGATAGCAAAAAATAAAAATACCTGTAATATAATTATCTCATTGATAGGAGAATTATTAGATATACTATGGTACCTCCATACAGTTGAATATTATGTAGCCATTAAAAACAATAACAAATACTACATATGTTAATTTTGCAATGAATTCCTGAAAGGAAAGTGAAGTGACAGAAAGAAAGCATACCATGATCATACATCAATGGAACAATTTTTAAGAATGCAGGATTCAAGGCTTATTAGTTACATGTGCTAACAATAGAATGAAGCTAGATATTGCATATGAAAGGTATTTGAAAACTGTAAAGTGCTATACAAACTTTATTATTTCAATAATCTGGCATAAACTTACTTAAAAAAAGTGAGAGACAAATAGCGTAATAAAAAGAACAGGATATGCATGAAATAAAGTTTAGTAAAAAATGAAAGCCATCTCTTCTGATCATAGAAATCTAGGTGCTAAAGCAGTAAAGATGCTGAAAAATTATCTTATCCATCACTTTGTCTTTTGGTAAAGCATGTTTATCCTTGTATGTAAGTGAAAAAACAGAGATGTACAGAGCTAAATGATTGACCTAAAGTCATATAGCTCATAAAAATGGAGTAATGACCAAGATTCTCTCACCTGATCAAAATGGAATTCTCAAAATCTTAGAAACCTGACAAGATCAAATAAAAAATATGAGAATTTCTATTGGAACAAGAAGAAATTAGACTTATAAGAGGGAACCTTAAAGGGTAAGTCCCTTTTTTTCTAAGATGCCACAAAGAAGTAGGACATGTTAAAAATACACAAAAAAAATGCTCAAAGGGAGGCATAAAGCCAAGGGCTTTAAATAACAAAATAGCTCTCCTTGCTCAGGAGTGATCAATGCGGAGTATTTTTTTTCTCCTGTAAAGGTGAAGAAAGTGGAGCAGAAATAGCAAAAAATCAAAGAACAAATGAGGAAAGTCTCCATAAAGAGGGTCTTTGAGATGAATGAAGATAGAGAAGGTTAATCAAGAAAAGGACAATACCTATAAGTGCGTAGAGGACAAAGAGAAGGATGGAGTGTGGCACATAGGAACAAGAGATACAGAATGTCGTCTGCCTCCCGAGAGCCACTCACAGGACAGCCCTGCACAGGGTCACACAGTCATCACTGCTCAAGGAAGCAGCACCATTGGGCTGATGACAGGGACATTCTCCTGAGTATGTACCCTCACTGCTGACAACCATACAATTTCCTACAAATGTAGCAAAGTATAGAAAAAATGGTAAAATGACCAATGAGTGCAGTGAAGTAGTGTTCATTTAAAATGATGTAGGGAAGGAAATGATGTTGGGAAGAAAATCAATGGTTCGAGATGACGTCAGAGTAATGGCGGGGTAGGAAGCGATACCGATAAATCTCCCCCAAAACTCAACAAGATCTTCAACCAGAAACAGAAAAACCTATACTTGGAGCTTCTAGATGCTTCGCAATACACCCAAAGGTATGATTGAGTGAAAAATTGGCTAAATATATAACCAAACCCCGAAGGAAATAGGGAGTAAGAAATGCTCCGCCTTCCTCACTAACCTAAACAGGGCGGCTTTCTCTGGTAACTGTGAATATAGAAACTGAGGCGGGCAAAGGGGGTGAATACAAACGGCCGAACCAGGCTGTGGCACGGAGATCCAAGCCGAGGAAAATCTGATCCTGTGGCAACCCGGGCAATACAAGCTAATACTCGCGCCAAACCCAAACAAAGAAAGACAAGCGGCGTGGCCATTTTACCCGGTCTCCTGGCTGGTGCGCAGTTAGTGGGCGAGAGATTTCTTCCTAGGCCCCGGGAGTCAGTGCCCGTGTTGCCCCACGGAGAGGCAGGGTCAGAGGCCTTTCTGTGGGCCGAGGGCAGAGTCTCTGGGCAGCCCCAGCGCCCTGGGAAAGCCACGCACGGGAGGGAGTGAGAACTAATTCCAACGGTGGAGATTTTCCGTACTGGAGGGTGTTTCACTCAGAGGGAATCGCGGCCGGCCTGATATCCTGGTTTGCGCGCGCAGATAAGGAGTGAGCGATTCCTCCGAGTGCTTCGGCAGTGCGCGCCCGTGTCATCGCACAGAGGAGCAGAGTCAGGGGCCTTTGTGTGGGCCAAAGCGGAATCTCGGGCCGCCCCAGCGCCTTGCAAAAGCCGCGCACGGGGACGGAGCGAGACTCAATTCCAACGCTGCAACTTTTCCCTGCGGTCGGGGGTTTCACTCAGAGCGTGAGACTGCTGGCCGGATATCCTGGTCTGCGCGCGCAGCCAGTGAGTGAGAGTTTCCTCCAAGCGCCCCGGAAGTGGGCACCCGCTCGTGTTACCGGACAGAGTGGCAGAGCCAGAGGTCTTTGAATGGCCGGAAAGCCCGCCTGATTATGCTAGCAGCTCTGACTGACTGAGCCTTACCCAGAGCCCTGTGCTGAGTGGAAATAGAGTGGGGAGTTGCCAGCTCTTTGAGCCTCTTACTATCCAGGCAGAGGCAGCAGCAACCCCATAGCTGGATTATCAGGCTACTAATTGAGGAAGGAAAGACTAGGAGAAAGGCTCTAGGAACAAGGACTCTCTCACTGTCGGAGCCTATAAATGCTAATAGCCTAGACTGCCAACGAGACTAAAGCACAATACATGACATTGCCATAGAGACTTATCAACTGCAAACCTCCACCTGAGCGTGGCAAAGGGGCAAAACCCGGGGTACAGAGTCACCGACCAGGAAGAGGGAGAGAAAAGAAAAAGCAAGAAGATAACCTCTCAAAATCAAGAATAATCTGCAGACTTTATAACCTATCCCATTTTATTATATTTGTTCGTTTGTTTCTCTTATCTTCATTCTTGATACTTTTTTTTTCCTCCTCCAATTTGGCCGATTAACTCTCTACCGGTCTTACTCTCTCTTCTCCTTGAACTACACTACCCATAAGTGTTACATCTCCCATTATCTTTTCTCTTCTCTTCCTTTCTCTCTATGAGGGTTGCACTCCAAAACCCTTAACTCTCTCTCTCTCTCTCCTTTCTTTTTTCTTCTTTTAGTGGTTCCCTCTTTTTTTTTCTCTCTCTCTCTTTATTTTCTCCCTCTATATTAGTTTCTTCCTTTCTCCTTTACATCTCCTCTCACTCAAACCTCAATAACAAACAAATTATCTTATCTGGGACTCAAACTTATGTTTGTGGCATTCTGGGGGGTTTTTACTTCACCTTTTTAACTCACTAGCAGTGCTCCCATCCCTGGCTCTCCATATTATCTAGTTCTTGTTCCACTAAATACAATAGTAATTTTTTAATTTGTCCCCCCATTTTTCCGTTTTCCTCTTAATCCTCTCATCATAACTCTTAGACAACCAACACCTAAAAGCAAATCATTTTATTCTTGACCCAAATTTTTTCCTTATTTGCTTTTTGTGGGTCCATACGCTCTTTTTTTTTTCTTCTTTTTTCTTTTATTTTTTTGTTTTTTTTTGTTGTTGTTTGTTTGTTTGTTTGTTTGCCCCTTTATTACTTTTCCCCAATTCAGGCCCTCCATCACAGGCATTGTTTGTTATAATTCACAGTCCACCACAAGATTTTATCAAGAAAGAGGGGAGAGGAGAGGAGAGGAAAAAAGGAGGGGGGGAATAATTTCCTTTTTTTTTTTTTTTTTTTTTAATTTTTCTTTTATTATATTTTTCTTTATTTCATTATTAATTTTTTTTAAAAAAAAAAAAACTTTTTTCGATTTTTTTTTTATTATTTTTTTAAACTTTTTATTCTTTATTAAATCTCATTAATACTATCAACAAAACCACCCTCAGATGCCATTAAGGAAGAGAAAATCGAATATCATGGATACAAAAGAAAGAGAGGTAACACAGCTAGATGAGGAAAAATCTATGGAGAAAAAATTTAATATATTGGAAACCTTGGAGCTAAATGACAGAGAATTCAAGATAGAAATCCTAAAAATCCTCCGAGATATACAAGAAAACACAGAAAGGCAATTTAGGGAGCTCAGAAAACAACTCAATGAACACAAAGAATATATGTCCAAGGAAATTGAAACTATAAAAACAAATCAAACAGAGATGAAAAACTCAATTCACGAGCTGAAAAACGAAGTAACAAGCTTAGCTAATAGAACAGGTCAGATAGAAGAGAGGATTAGTGAAATAGAAGACAAGCAACTTGAGGCACAACAGAGAGAAGAAGAAAGAGACTCAAAAATTAAAAAAAATGAGATAGCCCTACAAGAATTATCTGACTCCATCAAAAAGAATAACATAAGAATAATAGGTATATCAGAGGGAGAAGAGAGAGAAAATGGAATGGAGAACATACTCAAACAAATAATAGATGAGAACTTCCCAAGCCTGTGGAAAGAACTAAAGCCTCAAGTTCAAGAAGCAAACAGAACTCCAAGTTTTCTTAACCCCAACAAACCTACTCCAAGGCATATCATAATGAAATTGACACAAACCAACAGCAAAGAAAAAATTCTCAAGGCAGCCAGGGAAAAGAAGAATACAACATATAAAGGAAGGCCCATTAGATTATCATCAGATTTCTCAGCAGAAACTCTACAAGCTAGAAGAGAATGGACCCCAATATTTAAAGTCCTGAAAGAGAGGAACTTTCAGCCACGAATACTATACCCATCAAAGCTATCCTTCAAATATGAAGGAGAAATAAAAACATTCACAGATACAGAAAAGATGAGGGAATTTATCATCAGAAAACCCCCACTCCAGGAATTACTAAAGGGGGTTCTCCAATCAGATACAAAGAACAAAAAAAAACAGAGCCACAAGTAAAAGCTCCAAGAAGAACACAATAAAACCAAATTTAAACTGTGACAACAACAAAAAGAAAGAGGGGGAGAAGATGGAGATTAACAGTAGCAAAGGACGATGGAGTGCAAAAGTACTCACAAAATAGTTCGCTACAATGAACAGGGTAGGGACCCTTTTCATTATTCAAAGGTAACCACCATTGAAAAAACCACCACAGAAGCACATGAGATAAAAAAGATAGCAACAGTGGAAAGATGTATGGAATACAACCAAATAAAAACAAAAGATAGAAAAACAAAAGAGAAGGATCAAACAAGACACAAAACTAACAGAAAGCAAGATATAAAATGGCAATAGGGAACCCACAAGTATCAATAATTACACTAAATGTAAACGGATTAAACTCACCAATAAAAAGGCACAGAGTAGCAGAATGGATTAAAAAAGAAAATCCAACTGTATGCTGCCTACAGGAAACTCATCTAAGTAACAAGGATAAAAACAAATTCAAAGTGAAAGGTTGGAAAACAATACTCCAAGCAAATAACATCCAAAAAAAAGCAGGTGTAGCAATACTCATATCGGATAATGCTGACTACAAGACAGGAAAAGTACTCAGAGACAAAAATGGCCATTTCATAATGGCTAAGGGGACACTGAATCAAGAAGACATAACAATTCTTAATATATATGCACCAAACCAAGGAGCACCAAAATATATAAGACAGCTACTTATTGATCTTAAAATAAAAACTGACAAAAACACAATCATACTTGGAGACCTCAATACACCGCTGACGGCTCTAGATCGGTCATCCAAACAGAGAATCAACAAAGACATAGTGGCCTTAAACAAAACACTAGAGCACCTGGATATGATAGACATCTACAGGACATTTCATCCCAAAGTGACTGAGTATACATTTTTCTCCAGTGTACATGGATCATTCTCAAGAATTGACCATATGTTGGGCCACAAAAACAACATCAGCAAATTCAGAAAAATTGAAGTTGTACCAAGCATATTTTCTGATCATAAAGCCTTGAAACTAGAATTCAACTGCAAAAAAGAGGAAAAAAATCCCACAAAAATGTGGAAACTAAACAACATACTTTTAAAAAATGAATGGGTCAAAGAAGAAATAAGTGCAGAGATCAAAAGATATATACAGACTAATTAAAATGACAATACGACATATCAGAATCTATGGGATGCAGCAAAAGCAGTGATAAGAGGGAAGTTCATATCACTTCAGGCATATATGAACAAACAAGAGAGAGCCCAAGTGAACCACTTAACTTCCCACCTTAAGGAACTAGAAAAAGAAGAACAAAGACAACCCAAAACCAGCCGAAGAAAGGAGATAATAAAAATCAGAGCAGAAATAAATGAATTAGAGAACAGAAAAACTATAGAAAAAATTAATAGAACAAGGAGCTGGTTCTTTGAAAAGATCAACAAAATTGACAAACCCTTGGCAAGACTTACCAAGGAAAAAAGAGAAAGAACTCATATAAACAAAATCCAAAATGAAAGAGGAGAAATCACCACAGACACCGTAGATATACAAAGAATTATTGTAGAATACTATGAAAAACTTTATGCCACTAAATTCAACAACCTAGAAGAAATGGATAAATTCCTAGAAAAATACAACCTTCCTAGACTGAGTCAAGAAGAAGCAGAAAGCCTAAACAGACCTATCAGTAGAGAAGAAATAGAAAAAACCATTAAAAACCTCCCCAAAAATAAAAGTCCAGGCCCTGACGGCTATACCAGCGAATTTTATCAAACATTCAAAGAAGACTTGGTTCCTATTCTACTCAAAGTCTTCCAAAAAATTGAAGAAGAAGCAATACTTCCAAACACATTTTACGAAGCCAACATAACCCTCATACCAAAACCAGGCAAGGATGGCACAAAAAAAGAAAACTACAGACCAATATCTCTAATGAATACAGATGCTAAAATACTAAACAAAATACTAGCAAATCGAATACAACAACATATTAAAAAAATAATACATCATGATCAAGTGGGATTCATCCCAGAATCTCAAGGATGGTTCAACATACGTAAAACGGTTAATGTAATACACCATATCAACAAAACAAAGAACAAAAACCACATGATCTTATCAATAGACGCAGAAAAGGCTTTCGATAAAATACAACACAATTTTATGTTTAAGACTCTCAACAAAATGGGTATAGAAGGAAAATATCTCAACATGATAAAGGCCATATATGATAAACCATCAGCTAACATCATATTAAATGGCACTAAACTGAAGGCTTTCCCCCTTAAATCAGGAACAAGACAGGGTTGTCCACTCTCTCCACTCTTATTTAATGTGGTACTAGAGGTTCTAGCCAGAGCAATCAGACAAGACAAAGAAATAAAAGGCATCCATATCGGAAAAGAAGAAGTAAAGGTATCACTTTTTGCAGATGATATGATACTATACATCGAAAACCCCAAAGAATCCACAAAAAGACTACTAGAAACAATAAGCCAATACAGTAAGGTCGCAGGATACAAAATTAACATACAGAAGTCAATAGCCTTTCTATATGCCAACAATGAAACAACTGAGAAGGAACTCAAAAGAACAATCCCCTTCACGATTGCAACAAAAAAAATAAAATACTTAGGAATAAACATAACAAAGAATGTAAAGGACTTATATAATGAAAACTATAAACCATTGTTAAGGGAAATCGAAAAAGATATAATGAGATGGAAGAATATACCTTGTTCTTGGCTAGGAAGAATAAATATAATCAAGATGGCTATATTACCCAAAGCAATATACAAATTTAATGCAATTCCCATCAAACTTCCAATGACATTTTTTAAAGAAATAGAGCAAAAAATCATCAGATTTATATGGAACTATAAAAAACCCCGAATAGCCAAAGAAATCCTAAAGAAAAAGAATGAAGCTGGGGGCATTTCAATACCTGACTTCAAACTCTATTATAGGGCCACGACAATCAAAACAGCATGGTATTGGCAGAAAAATAGACAATCAGACCAATGGAACAGAATAGAAAGTCCAGAAATAAAACCACATATATATAGTCAAATAATTTTTGATAAAGGGGCCAACAACACACAATGGGGAAAAGAAAGCCTCTTCAATAAATGGTGCTGGGAAAACTGGAAAGCCACATGCAAAAGAATGAAACTGGACTACAGTCTCTCCCCCTGTACAAAAATTAACTCAAAATGGATCAAAGATCTAAACATAAGACCTGAAACAATTAAGTACATAGAAGAAGACATAGGTACTCAACTCAGGGACCTGGGTTTTAAAGAGCATTTTATGAATTTGACTCCAATGGCAAGAGAAGTGAAGGCAAAAATTAATGAATGGGACTACATCAGACTAAGAAGTTTTTACTCAGCAAGAGAAACTGATAACAAAATAAACAGAAAGCCAACTAAATGGGAAATGATTTTTTCAAACGACAGCTCAGATAAGGGCCTAATATCCAAAATATACAAAGAACTCATAAAACTCAACAACAAACAAACAAACAATCCAATAAAAAAATGGGAAGAGGATATGAATAGACACTTCTCCCAGGAAGAAATACAAATGGCCAACAGATATATGAAAAGATGCTCATCTTCTTTAGCTATTAGAGAAATGCAAATCAAAACGGCAATGAGATACCACCTCACACCTGTTCGATTAGCTGTTATTAGCAAGTCAGGTAACAGCAAATGTTGGAGAGGCTGTGGAGAAAAAGGAACCCTCATACACTGTTGGTGGGAATGTAAAGTAGTACAACCATTATGGAAGAAAGTATGGTGGTTCCTCAAAAAACTGAAAATAGAACTACCTTATGACCCAGCAATCCCTCTACTGGGTATATATCCCAAAAACTCAGAAACATTGATACGTAAAGACACATGCAGCCCCATGTTTATTGCAGCATTGTTCACAGTGGCCAGGACATGGAAACAACCAAAAAGCCCGTCAATAGATGACTGGATAAAGAAGATGTGGCACATATACACTATGGAATACTACTCAGCCATAAGAAATGATGACATCGGAACATTTACAGCAAAATGGTGGGATCTTGATAACATGATACGAAGCGAAATAAGTAAATCAGAAAAAACAGGAACTGTATTATTCCATACGTAGGTGGGACATAATAGTGAAACTAAGAGACATTTATAAGAGTTTGGTGGTTACGGGGGGGGGAGGGGGGAATGGGAGAGGGATAGGGGGTGGGAGGGGCACAAAGAAAACAAGATAGAAGGTGACAGAAGACAATCTGACTTTGGGTGGTGGGTATGCAACATAATTGAACGACAAGATAACCTGGACTTGTTATCTTTGAATATATGTATCCTGATTTATTGATGTCACCCCATTAAAAAAATAAAATTATATATATAAAATAAAAAAAAAAAAAAAAAAAAAAAAAAAAAAAAAAAAAAAAAAAAAAAAAAAAAAAAAAAAAAAAAAATCAATGGTTCAAGGAGGGAGAGTTTGTGGAAACTCAAGGTGGTTGCAGAATCTTCTGTAGCTGGCTTGTCCCTCCCACTTGACCTGGGGTGGTCAGTAGCAGCACTGTATCTTCAGAATGTGAATTTTTCTCTTTCAGCAGAGAGGAACAGTTGACATTTTTCAAATGGAACCTACAAAAAAGACCAATAACATTTGGGAAAAATAAACCCAATCTCCACTCTCCAAATACTCAACATAAAATAATTATCAAAATACATTCCTAAAGCTTAGATTGGTGTGGCTGTCACAGTTTAATGAGTATGCAATACCCTGGTATTACCCACAGCTCAACTCATCTCCATCTTGTCAAATTTCTCTGAAATACATTCGGAAGTTGGTCAGTCCCACTGTTGCTCTGCTGATCCATCATTCTGCCCTTATTTCCTGGGCCTACTTCCACAGGGTAACAGTGGCCATCTTCCAAGGAGCATCCTGTCTTCAAATTAACTCTTGCATGAGAAACAAACTTCTCATCTTCTTCTACAACCAACAGCTTCTGGTTGAACAGAATGTTCTCTGGTTTCGATCCCCAAATCACTTAAGTTCTTTACTGAGCCAAGTCAAAGAGCCAAGTCTTTGCCCCATCCCCAGGTGCTTGAAGGTAATCCATTTTTAGGGGATAGTTATTAACTTTAAAAAATTTAATATACCTGCTCTTATACAAGGCTTGTAATGAACTGCAAAATAAAAGTTCAGGAGATTGGTTGCACAAGACTGTGAATATACTTAACACTACTGAATTATAGGCTTTAAAATGGTTAAGGAGTAAATTTTCTATTTTATTTTACTGCTATTATTAAAAAACAAAAACCAAAAATTTCTTAGGGCCCTGGCTCAGTGGCTTAGTGGATAGAGCATTGCCCTGGTGCACCAAGGTCATAGCAGGTTCGATCCCTGGTCAGGCCATGTTCGAGAAGCAACCAATGAATGCACATCTAAATGGAACAACTAAGTGGAACAAAGAGTTGATGCTTCTCTTGTTCTCTCTCTCTCTCTCTCTCTCTCTCCCCCTGTCCCCTGCTCTCAAATCAATGGGAAAGAAACTACTTAGGAAGCTACAGAGGAAAAAATTTTAAAGTAAGACACAATAGTACTGTCTTCAGGATATCTTATTAAGAATTGTGTCAGCAGAGCACCTTTCCAATTAGAAGGCACTTTACACACCTTCTGTTTGATTCTGACAGCCATGTTGAGTGATGAGTACAGAAGATTTTATCATCCCCATTTTATGCACATGCAAAATGGGACTAGAATGAATGTCCAAGGAGACAAACGCCGAAATGAAACAGAGGTCTTGTGGCTCCATAGGCAGGTGCTCTTCCTTTGATGCTGCACTCCTAGCTGGCAAGGAAAGAGGTGGAAGTGCAATGGGAGCTTAGGAACCGGGCTCCTGCCAAGCCACGCACAAGGCTCCGTAGTACCGCGGCGGCATTATCTAAGTCGTAACCGTAAACCTCTGAGGTCGGTTCTACAAGTATCCTGATTTTATTGTTGAGGGAACTGAAGCTCAGGGAGGTTAAGTAACTTTCCCAAGGTCGCCCAGGTCTTAAGGAAAAAGCTGGCTGCAGGACAATATGATATTTAGGAGCAGAAGTGCCAGGAGAGGAGGTGGGGGAAGGTGATTCGGCAACACCCATCTTCGTGTCTCTAACTGTCCTCTGGTCGGGAAGAATGGGAGGCCGGCTGGCTAAGCTACCACAGGAGGAGGTAAAAGGGCAACCACAGGCACAAAGAACAAACCTTTTTCTGAAAGTAAACAGAAAAAGAAACAAAGGATTACAATCTTGGAGATGTAGACAGGAAAGCAAAATGGTAAAAAAAACCTGTAATTATGGTGTCGAGAGAACTGTCCAGAGGAGGAAAAGCTGCTTTAGAAAAGGCAGGGAAGAGAGCAGAGGAGAGCAGAGAAAGGCCAAGTGGAGAGGAGGCCAGGAGAAGCAGCCAAGATGGCGGAGTGCTGAGTGAGATGCCAGTTTGTGTAGAGTTTGTATCTGGGATATGGAAGGAGATGGGGAACAGAGGTGAATAAGTCTGGTGGGCTGGAAACCTTTGATTCTAGGAAACTCGGATGGGTCGGTGGCTTTGTGAGCGCTGAGTGTGATTGGGTTTTGGGAGCCCAGTGTGTGTTTTTGCTTGCCCGCCGGGTGCAAGCTAGAATTAAAGATGACAGCCCATCAAAAAAAAAAAAAAAAAAGAAAAGAAAAAAAAAAAGAAAGAAAAAGGCAGGGAAGAAAGTTCAAAAGCATTTTTTTTTTTGCATATGTTGCATTTATAAGGAAGTGACAGACAATGTTTGTGGAGGAAAATGTGAGTTGGGTAGGAAAAATTATAAACACATTCAACATTTCGCTAATTTTTAAACAATTTTAAATACTAGAGGATCCAATGAGATAATGCATGGGAAATGCTTAAATTATAAAGTGTTGTGCAAAAGTAGAGTGGTACTTATTTTCATCTGAGTGTATTTATAATAAAAATGGAAAGAAAAACCCAGCCAAGGGGCTGCGCTGATGCTCCGCCCGGCTCTGCAGCAGCTTTCACTGCGCATGTCTTGCCCTGGAGGCGCTGCTTTATCTTGTTGGATTACAGCCCTACTCCACCTCTGGCGCTGAGCTCTGACGTGGTGCAGCTGTTCAACAGCTGGCCCATGTTTACCCCAGGTGGTGGTATTTGAGGAATCAGTAGAGCAATTGCTCTGCTATGTGTTACCTAGGGTTTGCAAAATCCCACCACAATCCTGAAAGGCTCCCATCCTGTGTTGGAGAAGGGGGTTCTGAGGCTGAGGGGGATTGAGTGGAAGAGAAATCTTACATTTACAGGAAAAAGACCCTTTCCTTTCCTGAGGGTTCCTAAAAAATACGATTTGCTGCGTGGCTGTGTCTCTCTCACAGACCTTATTGGCCGGGCATACTCTTTCTTTTCTCTTTTCTCATCGAAGTCTTTCCCCCTCTTTTACTTGCCTCCCATCCCTTTGCTTTTCATTATACTCTTTCTTACTCTGCTCTTCTGTTTTTCTTCTTTTGGCCAATTTCTATTTTCAGAGTAATCAATGTGGAGCTGAGAGATGGGCTAAGATGTGGGACTTTTTTGAAAGATGAACTACTCTTTGAATCAGATGCCACACAAAGACAGCAGCTCCTGCCACCTTGGGGGCCAGGCTGTATGATTGGAGTCCAGGACTGCAGAAAGTCTATATGCAGAAATCATTCAGCTACTGCCTCCTGAAAAGAAAAGCCATCAGTCTCCCTCCAAGAGACCTTCTGGGAGCCCCATGCTGGGAGTTTAAGCACTAAACATGTTTTCTGCTCAATGTAACCTAATGTTTTCAAACTGCTCCCTCCTGGTTCTAGGATCTGCTCTGCTCTTGGAAAAGCAAATCCTTCTGGAGACTGAAGGTTTAAAAGAGTGATTCCCAGTATTTTTGCCTCTAAGCGCCTTTATCAAAACATTTGCCTTTGAAAGATTTGGTCTCCAAGCAAGCAAATCATTTTTTTAAAATGACCCATTAAGATGACTTTCTTTCTCCATGTTCTAATTAATCATAGATGAGTGTGTTTGCCAGTCAAGCTTCTGATAAGTATAAGGCATTTAGTTCCCCCACATGAGCAGGTACAATGGAGGCTAGTGCAATGTCAGTTGGCATTTCAGTTGACCTTTGAGGTCTGAAGACAGTTAAATGTGCTTCTTCCCTCAGCTTCCTGAAACGTTTGAACACCCTGGGAGACCGCAGACACTCGGTCCATCTTCCTGGGGAACATTGCTTTGAGGTGGAGAAGATGATGATTAAAGTGACTGATAAAGGGGACACTCAGAACCAAGGAACCTGGCATTTAAAGGGGCACTTAGGAAAGAATGGATAGCCTCAGATAAAGGGGAGTGAGAGGTCATGCCCAGGAGAGAGAAAGAGGGAGACGTTATGGTGGGGGTGGATCGAAGTTTGCTAAAGTTTGAAGCTTATGACATTTGGGGGGCCCTCTCTAAGGTAAAGGTTACAAGTGTAAAATTAGGTACCAGGCCTTGAGGGGTCCAGCAGCTTTATGTTTACTATCAAATCTGCTCTGCCAAGTCATCTGTTCCTTTTGAAGAAGGCCCATGGCAAAACTCCTTATCAAGCCTCCAGAGCATCAATTAATGGGCTAATTAATGAGTGTAAGTTCCTTTCCCCCCCAATTCACAGTGGAGCAGATGTGGGGCTGCTACCTGCAAACACACCTGGACTGGATTTTATGTGGGGCAATTTAGCATCTTTGAGTTGAACTTTTGTAGAAATTTAAAAATCACCATTGCCTCAATATCTACTCTCCCAAAGCACTGCTTGTATTAAAGATTACCTGTACTTGTGACAACTCTATGAACATGATTTTTTTAAAAACATCAAATTATGCATTTTAAATGAGTGAATTGTATGGTGTATGGAAAATATCTCAATAAAATTGTTATTTAAAAAGGAAAGATTATTGGTGGAGGTCAGTTTTCTGCTACTGAATTATTTGGCTGCAAAGAACCAAAGAGAATAAGGCATAATTACATATTGAAATATCAATATTTGTTCTTTTTTTCTATTCTTTCTTAGTCTTAATGTTCCTCGAGACATCTTTATCATTTTGGCAATAATTAGGATTGTTCAAACAGGAATGCAAAGGGAAAAAAAGCCAATGTTTAATTTTTTTACCTCAGAATTTAAAAATGTTGACAATTTTTAAAAAAATTTTTATAAGGAAGATTTTTTTTTTTTTTTCTGAAGCTGGAAACGGGGAGAGACAGTCAGACAGACTCCCGCATGCGCCTGACCGGGATCCACCCGGCACGCCCACCAGGGGGCGACGCTCTGCCCACCAGGGGGCGATGCTCTGCCCCTCCGGGGCGTCGCTCTGTTGCGACCAGAGCCACTCTAGCGCCTGAGGCAGAGGCCAAGGAGCCATCCCCAGTGCCCGGGCCACTTTGCTCCAATGGAGCCTCGCTGCGGGAGGGGAAGAGAGAGACAGAGAGGAAGGAGAGGGGGAGGGGTGGAGAAGCAGATGGGCGCTTCTCCTGTGTGCCCTGGCCGGAAATCGAACCCGGGACTTCTGCACGCCAGGCCGACGCTCTACCACTGAGCCAACCGGCCAGGGCTATAAGGAAGATTTTAATGAAAGAAGAAAAGGCTCATCACCCCAGCAGGGACAGTCCTGGGAAAACATGACAGAGAGATTATGCTCAACATCAACTGGGAAGAGCATGGGGAGACCAGACCATTCCACTTTAGACCCTACCCCCCAGAGAAACCAGAGAAGGTCCCCTGGGTTGGGAACAGGACAGAGCAGGATCCTGGGAAGGTCAGTAGACTGAAGAGGTGTGATATGGAGTTGAAGAGGCGGTCCTGGGAGAAAGTGAAATCAGCAGTGACCCAGAGAGTATTCTCCATTGACAGGGGGCTGCATACTCCCTGAGACTGTGCTTGTAGGCTACCATCACCAATCTAGTGCATACAACCTGTTGAATGTCCTGGAGAACAGTAGTATGGATGCATGTCACTGTCCCATAGGGACCTTTTCTCCCTAGTTGCATGCTTGTCACTGGTAGATGTGGTAAGTGACATTTGTGCATACCCTAAGATTTTGCTGAGCTCAATCCCAGCTGCCCCAATCATCTATGTCATTACTCCCTTTCTCAGTGACCCTAAGCACAGAAAGGGACGTTCTATAAACATTGAGCACATTGTGCAGGCAGAGAGCCCTGCCCTGCCTGGCTTCCAGCAGCAACTAAAAATCCACAGCCATGCCCGGGCCTCCCCTGAATGCTTTTTCCTGAGTGCTTTGTGTAGGGGTACTTGGGTTCATTTATTTATTTTTTTTTTTTTAAGCTCAACTCCTACTGTGTCCAATTCTTGCATCAGCCACTGCTCTGCTCCCTGGCACTAAACATAAAGCATGAAGAACCCATTCAACTCACTTTCTGAATCATTTGACGTTTAACATTCTCTAGCCTAAGGGTAGCCAAGAGGAGGAGGAGACATGGGAATGTGACCCATATATGATTTGTCACCTATGACTTGACATTGTCAGGAAAGTTTCCAGCTCAAAGAGTGGGAGAGTTGAAAGGGAGGACAGGGAAGGACAAGATTCTTGTCCAAAAAGAAGAAAGCAGAATGCCTGGAGCAGGAAAGATGAAGTCACTCTGCCTCTCCAAGAAGTTCTGTTCTGAGGAGTGCCCTTCGCCCAAAAAGCCTTCCCAAGAGAGAGGGAAGATTAAGAGCAGGGGATGATAAACAACTCAGCAAGGATCCAGGCTGAGCTGAGTTCAGAGCTGGCATTGACGTCCAAATCCAAGTTAGACCCTGGCTTAGCCAAGCCCAGCCAAGCCTTGAGTTTTAAAATTATGGTGAGGCTTTGTTGTGATTATTTCCAGAGGAAGAGAAATTTGAAGAGAGGCAATATTGCTTTAAATGTTCTTCCTTCATTCCAGAAAATGTCACCTGATGTTGGAAAGGGACAGAACTAAAAGCAAAGTCTTGAATATAGAATACCTCAACTGAGAAAGGATGAGGACCAATAGTCTTAATGACAGTTCATGTGCAGAGTTTCCAACGGTGTTACCCGAGGGCCCAGCACTGTGTTGAAGCTTCAGAAGGGCATGTGCACTCCCGGTGGGGCTTTCATTAAGGGACAGAGCCAGAAATATGTCCCTTTATGCCCCTCATAGGTTGGACCACGTCTGAAGTGCTGGGCTGACTTTTGTCAATAAAGAGGTCTTCCAGCTGGCAAACACCCTCAACTCATTGCCACTGCTAGCTCTTCCCATTGCTTCACCCTGGCCTGGTGCTCCCAGATCCAGAGCTCATCTGAAGTGAGTCGGAGTGGTAGAAACCACCATCTATGTTTCTCCAGGATCTGCCCTCATTTCCTTTTGAGAAACCACCTCCATTGTTCTCTGCCTTACATGGTTAGACATCTACCCTTGAGCTCTAGAAATATGCACATGATCCAATTCTGGGACTTTTTTATTAGAATTCTGAGGAAACATAAGCTCATTTTCAACTGAATAGGAAGCTGGGAGGAAGTGAACCAAAACCGCTAGAAGCTACCCCTTGGAAACATTTGCCTAAGAGGAACATCAGCTTAGTCACATGGGTCCAACAGTACCTGAAGCAGGAGCTGCCCTCGGCCCCAGTACCTTGGAGTTATATGAGCCAATGAGTTTCCTTTGTGCTTAAGACAGGATGAGTTGGGTGTCTGCCCCTCCAGGCAGAGGAATCCTGACAAATATTCTGTTGAAGCTTAGAATTGAATAATTTTTTTTCAAGTTTTGGATCTATTTTTATTTTATGTTTATAGTAGTATTTTTATATTGACCTCAACTGTCTAAAATCAGTCAAAATAAAAAAGCATAGATAGGAGAGGTGGCTCAAGTCTCTGAACAGCTGAAATGGGGATTATAATGTTCAGGGTTTTCATAAGTGAGATCCTTGGACCTATATTGTGTTTTTCCCAGTTCACTTTTCCTTTATTAAGCATTTTACTTTTTTTATTGATGTGTGATTGACATACAGTATCCTATTAGTTTCAGGTGTACATCATAGTGATTCTGCGTTTATGTACATTACAAAATAATTCTTGACTCAGACTGCTTCTCCAGCCTCTTCCCTGTGCCTCTCACATGTCCATCTTATCCAGCACCCAGGGCATGAGGCTTAGAAATTTGAGTTGCCTTCAGTTACAATGACCTCCCTCCTGACCCCAGTGAACATCTCTGTACTTTGTCCTTGATTCTGACTCTGTGGCCTAGACCCCTAGATTGCAATGGAGCCTCTGGTCTGGAGCTCTGTCTACCTGTTTGGATTTCCCAGAGGTCTGAACTTATTGTGAACTTGGAGTACTCTCTGGCTACCCCCGAAGTGCCTCCCTACAGCCAGGTGTCTTCATCCTGGGAACGAGGGTCTTAAGCCAGGCAGTCTGAGATCTACCCCTAAAAATGCTTCTTGACTCCAATGTGTTATTCAGGCACCCCCAAAGGGAACCTCAAAGGGGAACCAACTAGGATGGCAAAGAGTCTGGAAACCAGGTCCTTAAAGTTATATTCAACAGAGTGGGATGGCTTTGGCCGGAACAAACGGTTAAAGGAGAGATATGATGTCTTTCTACAAATATTTATAGGTTTGTCATGTGGGACTAGAGCCAATGGGCAGAAGTCCCAGGGGGATGAATATGGGGTCAACAGAAAGGAACTACTTTAGGATTGTTTTTATGCACTTGAGAATTGCCCTAGACTTTAGCAGGAACATCTTTAACATCCTTGTTGGTTTTCAAATACCTCTTTCTGGTTGGGTTAGCAAGCACATGTGAGTCGATTCCTGGGAATGGCACCTGCGAGGAACCTGAGGAGACTGGAAGGAGCTTGGGGTGATCTTCATGGAGAACACCCACTGCCCAGAGCTAGAGAAAACCGCAGGACTTGACAAGTCTAGGAGTAAGAATCACTGCCCATAAGCCAAGCTTAATTCCAGGGAACTGAACTATCTCCTCACTGGGGGAGAAAAGGGAGAGCCACCTGTACTGAATTGGGAGGCAGCCATCTTCCCAAAGCTGGTGGGAAATGGGGGCCCAAGTTTAATAATGGTAAATCTATCAAAACCAAATGGACATAGCTCATATCCTGTGGGCAATAAACATCCACAGGTGAAATTTTATGAAGTTTTAAAGGGAACTTTATGAGTTTTGAGGGAACCTTTGTATAAACTAAAACCAGCCATGGAAAAGCAATATAATATGAACTGTGGAAGGCAGTATCTAAAAATTCTGTCACTGTTACCAAACTATAGACACTGTTCAGGGGGAGAAGAAAGACATGCTAGACTTTATGTCTCTCCCACGATTGCTGGTGAAGTAGGCTGTGCTACCAGCACCATTTTTAGTTGCTGGAGAGTAAAGGCTATTAAAGGTCTCCTGTTTCCCACACAGCGCCTCTTACAATGCAGGGGCACCTGTGCGCATACAAGCACACAAAATATGTCTAAGATGTGGGGAATATTTTTGAGTACCTCCACAGGAAGTTCCCACTGTTCTGGGGGCTTTTCATATCACAGGTAGGAAACTTGAACTCTGAGTGTTAAAAAGCTTTTCCAAGGCCATGTAGTTCATCAAAGCTGAATACTAATTTGAACCTACATCTATCTGTCCCTAGAGTCCAGGCCCTTTCAACCACATCTGTGGCTGCCAGGTTTTCAGATTTCATCAACCAATTCAGTTTCAAAAACACTTAAGAGAACCCTAATCGGGTTGCCAACAGTTTATTGATGTGTGTACCTGTAAAAATATTGTCATTGACAGGCACCAAACTAGTTCTTGGAACTGTTACTCTCTGCCATACTTTACTCTCCTGATCCCTTGTCACACCTAATGCAATGTCCCACACAAAGTAGGTGCTTAAGACAGCTGAATGACTAACATTATTTACTCTTTTGTTTGATGCTCTAAAAAAAACCCTCAATGATGTAGAGAGATGCCCCAGACCTAGATGATTTGCTTCATCTTGTTTAACTTTGTATTTATGGCTTAGTAAAATCTGGACTTTGCCACCATCCTTCCTCCTCTTGGTAGATTTCTCCTCTTGGCAAACTCTATCAATACAGCTTCATCACTGCCCCTCTGACCGAGAAACTCACTGTCGGAAGTTCTTCAAGGAACGGGGTCAAGCAGTGCTGTGCAACCCTAAGAGGTAGGTGGGCACCTTAGCCCAGAGATTCCGTGGTTAGGAGTTCCATTTTCTTGTCCCAGCTCTTGTACGGGGAGAACTTAGGAAATTCCCTTTTCTTTTTGGATCTCAGTATTTTTATGTACAAAATAAGGAGGATTGAGCCAAAACTTTGCAAAGGGTTCTCCCTATCTTGGCGATCTCCACATCTTTCCCATCTGGCCGACTGCAACTCCTTCCACATCAGGGCTCCTTTTGTTTGAGAAAATCTGGAACTAGGGGATGGATTCAATGACAAGTTGGCTCTGGAAGAAGATTCTGTAATATGATTGTGCAGCTGTTTAGTGATTCTACATGAGTGTAAGATCGCTTTGGGGTGGAATGTCAAAGTTTACCAGACGTTACCTTGGAACAGTTCTCCTTTTTCCATGAGCCCAAATCATTATCCTCTAAAGCATTACTAATTGTGCACATCCATAAGATGCTGGGAGGCCCTAGCTGGGAAGCACAGGACCCAGGACCCATGCTGGGGGTCACTCACCTTGCTTGGGTTTCTCCTTGGCACTGGAGGGCCTGGAAAGTAGCCAGGCTGTGCCCTGACATAAACGACTTGTCAAGTAACCAGCCACAGCCCAGGAGGTGCTCTCACAGTCACGGGCCCTTTCATTTATCCTGAGAGCAGTGAAACTAGGAGAGAGGATAAGTAGAAGCCTACCTCACTGAGAGGGAAAGGTTAAGTTACAGGACCCACGTTTCAAAACATTTTTTTGAAAAGACTTCTTTGCTCTTTAATTTTAGAATAGTCACTCCCTAGCACCCATCATAAGAGGGCTATTTGGATGTCATCTAGAAACAGAGAAGAGGAGAGAGCTAGCTGGCTGGGCTGCCTGCTGGGTTGGTTTTGGTTGATTTTTCACATACAGATCAAAAGCCTCCTGAGCAGTTGACCCTCAGCCAGGGAGTGACTCCGACTAATAGAGAGGATTTAGCAAAAGTGAGAGAGCACTGCGTGCAAATGCATCACATTTGCTCTGGAGCTTTCTGGTCACCTCTGTAAAAATATCCTGAAGATGAGTTTTGGCTCCACTCTGCCAACAGCCCTGGGGTCTATTAGGCATCTCAACCTGCAGGAGGTAAGTTTCCCCAGACCCTTGGAGATTGCCTGGTGACCCTTTCTCAAGAGAGATGGAGGGGTGAGTGGGGTCTAGGTATAAATGATCACTTTGTCCTTGGTGATACCTTTCTGTATTATCTCTAGCAATTAGTATAAGAGCTAGAATAAAAACAGAAAATCAAAGCCTTGGAGAAGAGGCAAGATCAAGAAGGCAGAGATATAAAGAGTCACATGCTCAAACAAGAAATATTGGGAATGAGGGGATTCAGAAGAGGCATTCAGGGAGTGGGCACAAGAATTTGGAGAGCAAGCAAGAGCACACTGACCCGGGGAAGGGCTGCCCCAGGCTGGGACCACGCCTCTGAAGGAACGTCTGTGAGTGGGAGGTTGGGGAAGAGCTCTGCTCAGGTGCATGGGGACATTTCAGACTCACACCTGACTTCCCTTGAGGGCCCAGAGAACCTGGAGGAAGACTCTCCAATCACTCAGCAGCCAGGAAGTCAGAGGGAAAAAAACAGTCTAAGAGCAGCTGGGACAGGAGGGCAGGGAGGGAAGGAGACCTGAGAAGGAGGTGTTAGGTAAAATTTAATGGGGTTTCAACCATCCAAACGGAGTCCAGGAACCCTATGAAAGAGTACTTTGGCCCATTACAAAGGGTTGCGGAGAAAGAGTCAAGAAAATGAAAGAGCAGAGGGAAGCCTTCTGTTCAGTAACCACTGGGCATCCCACCCCCAGCCTGGCTGCCGCAGAGGCTGCTCTTTCCTCTCTGTTGGCAGAGAGCTTCCACATCTGTGAACACAAAGTGGATTGTGTAAGTCTCATGGGGTTAGAGACCTATTCTGCCTCCTCATTTGACCAGTGAAGATCCTTAGGGCAGAGAGCTGGGGGCAGACCCAGCTGGAACCCTCCTCCTCCCCCGGCCCCACCCCTCTGTCAGTTTCTGGCACTGGAAGAGTGTGCGTCTCTGTGCCTCCATGTCTGGAATCTGAGAGTCTCCCATGGTGTCTGCCTGTCTCTCTGCCCTAAGGGTCCTCCCTTCTCAGCCTCTCACACACCAGAGACGGTGTCTTCTCCTGCTGGTCGTAGCCTATCTGTGTCCCCTCACAATGGGGCTCACAATGGGCATCCGCCTCTGCAGGCTGGTGTGGGCCAGTCTGCTGCCCTCTCCCACCGCCCGCTCAGGACCCTCTTTTGGCCTCCTCAGGGGTGTAGGCTTTGGTCTCAGGCCCACGTGTTCCCCTTCTCCTTTCAGGACAGGCATGTGTGTGATTCTGGGGGGGTGGGGGCGGGGTGAGTGTGTAGGGAGCCGGAGAGCATGCAGGCAGCTGCTGAGACCCACTCCAGCCTCCTCGAGCATTCCCAGACACACAGATGGGAGAGACAATCACATGTGGGTCTATGGGTAACACATGTGTGAGGGCAGCTTGCATTCTGTGCTAGTCCAACAATGAATGATGAAACTCTCTTGGAACGGAGAAATGTGAATTTCCTAGGCTTCCGATTATAGTTCACTGCTTAAGCCCAAAGTTTCTGTCATTTTGTTTGAGAACCGGTTAAAGGTTAAGAGGATCTGTTAAATCAAAGGTCAAAAAGGTCATTTAAAACAGGTCCCACTAAACCAAGACACCACACAAATCCAAGCAGAAAGATAGAAATGAGAATTAGGGGCGAAAAGAGAGGCTTCATAGGAAGAGCTGGTTTCTGTCTGGGAGGGAAGAGCTGTCAAATCCTTTGCTCCTGAGAATCACAGTCTCTCAAGTGGCCTTGACCTAGGATGCACTCAAGGCTGAAGGACAGACTATACGGAATGACTTTCACATGGCCTAGCATGCAGGCTTCGCCCAAATCTCTAGATACCAGAAGCCCCACCTCTTAGTATTTCAAAGGTAAATGACCCCAGTTCTCCCACTGAGACCTTCTAGGCACTATGTATATATATTTTTAAGCTTTTACATTTCCTGACTCTTTCATTAGTTTTTGTCATCCCTGTGTTCTTCTCATAACTGTTGGTGATGAAATGGCACCAGATGTTAGACCAGTGGAGTCAGACTGGACCTGGTTCAGCAACCTCAGTACTTGAGTTCTGGCTAAGAAAGAATTCAGAGCCAAGACTCAAGAGAAACTATAAGAGAAAGTTTATAGAAAGTCTCAGAGGTGGAAGAAGTAAGCCAACTGAGCTGCATGGGCTCAGCGAACACGTTGCAGAGGCAAAAGGAGGGCCCTTGGAACTTGGGAGAAAGAGAGAGACAAGGAAAGCCTGCCTGGAGGAAGGGGGAGGGGATGGAGGAGGGCGCGGGCATGCTCCCTAGGGAGAGCGCTATTTCTTCTAAACAGACAACAAAACAAACAAACAAAAAACATACCAAACACCTGCTCTGAGCCAGGCACCATGGTTGGGGCTCATAGGAATACAAAGGTAAGCTGAGCGGGATCCTTGGCCTCCCAGAACTTAGAACAAGGTCAAAACAAGTCAAACTTTAAAAATGGTTCCCAGAATGCTTTTCCTGCATTGCTGACAAGTCTGCTCCCCAGCAAGTCAATCACAAGTGGCACTAGGGATACTCTCTGATGGAAGCAGGTGGCTATGCAGTCATCTGTGTGAGTCCCTTCCACTTTCCTTCCTATAGGGACTCCCTCAGTGGCGACCTGGGCAGGTGCTGAGCCGAGGCTGGCTCCTGACCCTGGGGGCAATGCTGGCCCGGTGCTGGGTGCTCCGGACGTCCCTGAGTGTGTCTGGGTGGGGCTTGCCTGTGCCTCAGCACATCCTGAGCATCCCCTGGGGAGGCCAAGGGTGCATCTCCCCATTTCTGTCTACAGCTTTCTTTAGCATCCATGGATGGAGGTATTGAATGGACCTCCAGGGCGGCTTTAAAAATGGAAAGCCAGTCCTGACTGTGGCCCCCACCGGATGGTGAGAGAGCATGGGAGGAAACAAAAGTGCTTGTGTTAACAGAATGTCATTTCCCAACATGATTCAGGCCCCGACGCTCAGGCAGGAAAGGAGAGCAAATGCCTTGCCATTCATCACGTCGGACACAGTTATTTTTAGAGCGCACACCAGCTCAGCACTGGGCTTCAGGGCCCTGCCGTGGAAGGAAATGAGGCTGGGCCGATACAGTCAGTCAAGAGTGGAGATCTTGCAGGCATGTGAGTGAGTGAATGTGTGTGTGAAAAAGGGGAGGAGTGGGTAGGCAGCCTTCCTCCCAAACTGCAGGCCTTGAGCCTGGCAGCTTATGTGAGCAAGACGAGGGAATCTGAGCACGGAGGTGATCATCAGGGGGTTGGGGACCCTTAAGGGAGAAGACAGAATCCGGAACTGCAGTGGGCCTTGGCTCAGGAAACACCCTCTCCCTTCCCCATGGTGGTCTGACTGGTCCTCTCATATGCACATGGGAAGTCCTTCCAGGTTGAGGGCAAGGCAGCCTCCGTCCTAGGCTTGATAGGATGTCCATGGCTTTGCTATCACAGTCTTGGGAACATTTGGCCAACATAAGGCCTCTGTTTCCAGGTATAAAAGGACAGGTTATCTGGACCCTTTGAACTATCATCAGGAAATAACTTCTGCCCCAATCAGCACCCAAGCACGCATATTGCTAAAAGGCAAAGTCTTACCTAGGCATGGAAAGTGACCCCTTTTTTGCAAGAAACAGAGAAGAGGTTTCCCTTCCTTTACACCCATTCCTGGCTCTCTCCTTCCTCTAGTGGCTGAGGGGAGAGGGAGGCCTGTGGTTGACTCAGCCCTGAGGCAAGTTGGGCCCAGGGCTTGGCTCTAGGCCATCTCACTCTCCTTTCCCCTCAAATTCCCTGCCCTCCTGACTACCTCCAGAGATGCTGGGCCCTGAAAAAGATGCATTCACTACATCCATCGCCCACCTCTAGAAAACAGCTCAGGATGAGGCCAGGTCCCCCTTCCTTCTCCCCACAAGGCTTCCTAGATGTCTTCCAGGTCTAGGGATGTGTGCTCTATACCACATAGGGCTCTTAGGGCCTCAGAGATGGCGTACTTTCTTTCCATTAATAGCTCAGCCGTCCCTAAGGTTCTGGCCAGTATTGAACCTTCTTATTGGCAGAGAGGGTTTAGATGGCTTCCTATCCAGTCATTGGACAGTCTCCCACAGGCCAAGGCTAGTGGACAAAACCTTGCACAGTGGTGAGTCCAGGAAGCAGGCAAAGCTCTCATGAATTCCTGAGGGAGCCAGCAGCACCCTGAGCAAGAGTCTCTCTGCTGCCCCTGTGAGCACCCAAGAGAGGGTTTATCTGCTTTGTACCACGACCGCTTAAGTTACCTGTATCTTTTCCTCTGAAGAGTTAGCAAAAAGAAGTGCCATCAAGCTGTCAATGTAGCAACACAGATGGACTGGACTGTGTTCAGGGACTGTCAGGATCAGCAGCACATAGGCAGGTGGGTGAGGAGGAAGGCCTGGTAAGCCGGGTGTCCCATTCTCATCTCCTTCACCAATTTACATCTATCATGACCTTGAATCAACCGTTCACAAATCTGGACCAAAAAAGGAATGGCTTCGACCAAATATCCTTGATACCTTTTCAAAGTACTGAGAACAAATACAACTACGGAGGGGGGGCTTCTATAAAAGATGCTCCCTGGAGAAATTAGTTCTCATGCAGCTGGTGGAAGCCAATAGACAGTAGAAAAATAACAGCTAAACATTATTGATCTTCTACCAAATGCCAGAAACCATACACCAGTCACTCCAACCCTGCATGGAAGGTATTATTTTTCCATTGTATAAACAAAAAACAAAAACAAACAAACAAAAAAACTGAGGAACAAAGATATTAAAGCAATTGCTCAAGGTCACAAAGTGGGAAAGGCAGGACACCTTTCTGATGCCAAAGCTCGTGCTTTCTGTCACACCATGTGCCTCCCAATAGATCAAAGAGAACAATGTCTGTGTTTTCATTTGGTTTTCTTATATTGAGCATCTTTTTAAAGTCTGTCCCTTCTCTGTACTTTATTTTCCTGTCCATAAAATTACTTATAAAAGAACTACAAGTCTATCCACCTCAAGCTGTGCTGAAAAAAGTGAAGAATAATGTGGATAAAGCTTCTGGCCCCATATGCCACCGAATGAGAGTGTTTTACAAGCAACGGTCAGATAACCTCATCTGAGAGCCCCTGGGTGCTGGGAGCAGAGGAGGATGAGTCAGATGCCAGCCCACTTCTCTCCCAAGGACCTGAAATCAACCAACTTCCTGCTTTTCTTTCCTTTGAACCCCTATGCTTGGTGGTGCTTGAATGTCCCTGGGAGGGTTAGGATGTTTTTCCTGGTCCATCGTGAGGCTTGTTGGGCAGTAGGCAGAAGAGCCCATGTATGCGAGCTACACTGTCTCTGCTAGACCTGTTCTCCTCCTCTCTTTGACGTGACCTGTTACTTTCAAAATGCACTACCTGCCTCTCTGTGATAGTCTTCTTCTTTTTTTTTTTTTTTTTTTTTTTTGTCCTCCCCCCAGTCACTGTCCTTCATAACCCTCTGTTCTCTGATCTCTATGCCACTCTTACTTCTCCCTGATATTCGGGCAGCTGACAAGTGGAGACACACACATTATATACCCAGCAGGTTGAAGTCACCTTCCCACAGACTGCAGCAACCTTCGTGCTACTTCAGTACCAGTGCAGGGGTCTCGGGGGCTGACACAGGAGACGCTCGACTTGACACTCAGCGTGGGCTGGAGGTGAAAGAAGGTGACTCACACATCACACAGTCCCTAGGCACAGCCTCCAACCGGGGAGGTCAACCTGCAGTGGGTGACTGTGGGGGTTCACATCTCTGCTCATTCTCCCTCATCCTCACTGATGCCTGACTTTACCACGGAGTTTTCTGGTCATGAGAGCCACGAAGGAGTCCCAGAGACACAGGGCATTGGCAGCATTCTGGAATAATCTGGTGCTCTTCTCTTGCCTCCATTCACAGCAAGGTTTACTCTAAGGGAAACTTACAAACAAACTCCAGCCTCAGAGGCTGATACCATTTTCCTCTGAGCCCATGCAACTAACTCTTCAGATTGGAAAACTGGGGAAATTAGCCTGCTTCCCTGCATACTCAGCACAAATCACTTCTTGTTCTTGGTAGCTGGGTGAAAGACTAGCAGAAAGGATTGTGGAAATAAGTAGAGGCCGTGACTAGATACATTGATCTGTGGGTTAAAAGGCTCCCGACATCCTCCCAGCTCCACTTTTGACTCTCTACATGACCCTTAACATTGTATTCTTTTTCTGTTTTGGTTTCCATTTTTATAGATTGGCTTGTACCAAGAAGAAACCAATACATAATTAGAGAAAATAAAATGCTATGTAAATAATATTAGAGATTTCCCTGCTGTTTGCTTGACAGCAGTTCCCTTAGAAGACTCAAGATCCTTTTGATCTGAGATGAGAGGGACCAGCTGCTGAGAGATGGAGTCTGATTTAATCCAGAGTTAACCTTCCAGAAGATCTCTGTAGATAATTTGTGATGCTTCTTTGTAGTCTAAATCTGGGACAAAGGTAGAGAATAAGATTTGTAGAACTGGTAACAACCACATACTATAGCTTCTGATCAAACCAGTTTTCTTCATTTCTGTCTCGTTGACATTTTTCACGTAGGTCGTTCGTACAGACTCAAGGAACCGCTCTGGGGACAGGTACTTCTGACCTCATGAAGGCCTTTTAGCTTGTCTAGGTCAATAAAAGTAAGAAGTGATAGTTCCACGTATCAAGAGCTATATATAAAATTCAGAATGAAAAGTATTTCCAGCATATTTAATTCCCTACTTCAAGAGGCATTAAGCTATTGGGGCTCCATATTGACAATATGGAGCAGGGCTAGTTGGGGGTGGGAAGGGGGTCACACAATGGACTTACTGGACTCCATACAACTGTCTCCCAGCAATCCTCCCTCACGTCTCCACAGCCAGATTGGAGCAGCCTGTGGAAAAAATTCCTGTCTATTTTCAGAAACAGATAAAAGCATTCAGATTATGCAGTACAAAGCTCAGCCTGAAAGCGGCTGGAAAAATCTGTTCCTTGCCACTGTCACTGACCCCCCGACCCCTCCAAGTAATGACATTCAGGCCCACTTCCCCCTCCTGTCTCCTCGCCCCTACCAGCACAGACTGACCCCCCGCACACATCTGGTCCTTGTCTGCCCTGTCAGAGCAGTCATTCCTGAGAGAGCTGGAGACAATGGAATAGAGGTTGATAAAAATAATTATCAATGGTTCAAGGAGAAGTCAGTGTTAAACCCATGTTTCTTTTTATCTGGATTTTTGGGGAGCATATTTACAATGCTGCCTGGTCCTCCACTCCCCGCCCAGGGGTCACATGGCAGGAGGCCCAGTCTCCAGCAGGCACACAGGCCTCCTTTGCTAATGAGATCCGCCCTGGGGAGGAGGACAAGTCTACCCTGAGCAGAGCCGTCTGAAACCAGATGTCTGTCTCCCTGTCCTGATCTCCCCTAGGCATGCGAGGTTCATCGGACTGGCTCTCTGGTGCAGGGATTATTCCTGGCTTTAGGGAAAAGCTGTTTGGAGACGCCTCCACTGTCCAGCGCACTCATGTTTGCAATAAATCAGTCATGCTCTGAAGCCACGAAAATGTAAACACAATAAACCAGGCTTATGCTTAGTGTGTCAGGGAGCAAATATCAGTCAAACACGCTCTGGAGGACCACTCTGTTAGCTTTATCATGTGGGAGGCTTTGGGGGTCTCAATGCTCCATATTGAAAATGTCTTTCCTTCCAGAATGCTTTGTGCTTAGCACTCCTCACTGAATAATTCATTAAGCACCAAACTCCTCCTACAAAACACTTGTTTTAAGTGCTTGTTTTTCTACCTCCACTGGAGTCAATGGGTTCACAGTCCAAAGAAGCCAAGCGAAACCAGCTGCCTGAGGAGCCAGGCTGATGACTCTTTCTGAGGGAATGGGGTGAGCCTCTCATTCCCTCCTCTCAACTTCCTCCTTTGGATACACCTGTGGGAGGGCTGGGCTAGAATGAAGAAGCCACCATGGGGCAAGAGACCTTTGACGAGGGAAGCAGGGCCCGTCCATCTGGCAGGTGGATGGAGCCAGTTGTTGCAGCAAAGGCCGATTCCCAGGCTGGAGAAACAGAGGGCAAGAGCAGAGCTGCATGACAGATATAGTCCAGGAGCTCCCACAGCCACTGGGAGGATGTACACAAAGCAAGGGAACCCAGGGGACCCCTGCTTAACCCCACCAAGGCTCAAGATGCACCTTTCTGTTTCTCTACTTTTAAATCAAAGGCTTGGAGTCTATGACGCAAGACCCAAGGAGCAAAGTGGAAATGATTGCGATGTTCAGTAACAAGCAGTAGCAGAAAACTAGACGGAGAGGAAAATCATAGCTCCAATCATACCCTAAGGTGTATTTCTGAATGTTTTGTACATCTCCTTTGCACCAGCTGGTCCCTCTGCCTGGAATGCACCACCTCTTCCACTCGTTGAACTCTTACTCATCCTTAAAAATTCTATTAAAATATTTTCTCTTCGCCTGACCAGGCGGTGGCGCAGAGGATAGAATGTCGAACTGGGATGCGGAAGGACCCAGGTTCGAGACCCCGAGGTCGCCAGCTTGAGCGCGGGCTCATCTGGCTTGAAAAAAACAACAAAAAAAAAACAACAAAAAACTCACCAGCTTGGACCCAAAGTCGCTGGCTCGAGCAAGGGGTTGCTTGGTCTGCTGAGGGCCCGTGGTCGGGGCACATGTGAGAGAGCAATCAATGAACAACTGAGGTGTCGCAATGAAAAACTGATGATTGATGCTTCTCGTCTCTCTCCGTTCCTGTCTGTCCCTGTCTATCCCTTTCTCTGATTCTCTCTCTGTCCCTGTAAAAAAATAAAATTAAATTAAGTTTAAAAAAAAGAAAAAAAATATTTTCTCTTCTATAAGGCTTTCCAACATTTCTTTAGTCAGAGTAAACCACCCCTTCCCATGTACTCCACCAGAACCACCTCTCTGTTATGGTGCTTATTACGCACTGGTTGTGTTCCAGTTAGTGGATTTTATGTCAGCATCCACAGCCTTGAGGACAGAGCCAGTTTATTTGTATTTTCCCCATGCGCTCCCAGAACCTAGCATAAAAATTTCTTATCAAATCGAATCGTATCACTTACAAGTCACATAGGAGTCCCAAACGCCAGGTTATATGAGGTGCAGTGATATGTATAGGATCCTTCTCATCCTTCTTTTTTTTTTTTTAGATAAAATTCACATAACAGAAAATTCACCACTGTAACCATTTTAAAGTGTATCGTTCTGTGGTTTTTAGTATTTTCACAATGCTGTGCAAACATCACCAATAATTCTAGACATTTTATCTCCCCCAAAAGAGGCTCTATACTCATTGAATAGTCACCCCCTAATGTCTCCTCCCCCAGCCCTAGGGAACCACTGGTCTGTCTGTCTCCACGAATTTGCCTATTCTGGATATTTCCTATAAATGGAATCCTACGGTACGTGACCTTTTGTATCTGGCTTCTTTTATGACCATGTTTTTAAGGTTCATCCATGTTGTGCATATATCAGTACTATTTCATTTATGGATATACCATATTTTTGTTTGTCCATTTATCAGCTGATGGACATTTGGCTTATTTCCACTTTAGGGGCTAATATGAATAATGCTGCCATGAATATTTGTTTATATGTTTTTGTGTAGACTTATGTTTTTAATTCTCTTGAGTATACAGACTTATAGGAATGGAATAAGTGGATCATATGGTGACTGGATTTAACATTTTGAGGAACTAACACACTTTTCCAAAGCAGCTGCACCATTTTGCATTTCCACATGCAACATATGAGGGCTCCAATTTCTTCACATGTTTTTTCCTATACTTGTTATTTTTGTTGTTGTTGTTTTGTATTATGGCCATCTTAATGGGTGTAAAGTGGTATCTCATTGTAGTTCTGAGTTACATTTTCTCTAATGACTAATGAGGTTGAGCGTTTTTTATGTGCTTATTGGTTATTTCTGTATCTTATTTAACAAAGTATCTACTCAAGTCCTTTGCCCATTTTTAAATTGGGTTATTTGCCTTTTTGTTATTGAGTTGTAAGTGTTCTTTATATATTCTGGAGTATAGTCTCTTATTTGCTCCCATTTTGTAGGTCATCTTTTCACTTTCTTAGAAGTGACCTTCAATGCACAGAAGATTTTAATTTTAATGAAGTTCCATTTATCTAGGTTTTTTTTGTTACTTGAGCTTTTGATGTCATATCTAAGAAACTATTGCCTAATATAAGGTCCTAAATATTTATACTTATGATTCCTTCTAAGTGTTTTATAATTTTAGCACTTATATTTAGGTATTTGACTTATTTTGAGTTAATTATGTATGATGTATGAGGCAGGAGTCCAAATTCATTTTATTGCATGTGCATATCTACTTGTCCCAGCACCATTCATTAAAAAGACTATTCTTTCCCCATTGAATGGTCTTCACACTCCTCTTGGAATCAGTTTCTCATCCATATTTTATACAGTTACTTTCTTGAATTTGTCACTTGAAATAAGCTCACTGGGATATAAAAATCTTGATATGCCAAGATTTTTTAAATATAGCAATTCATCAACCTTTCTTCTACACACATCAAAATCCATTCCGGGAAAAGTTAACAACATCTAAGGTTGCACATTTCCACAAGTGGCAATTGCTTGAACGTTTAACCTGTGATATAAAACAAAGATAATCAGAAGGTACACTCCATGGGTTGTTTTATGATAAGCAGAGCATGTGGACAGATAGGGGAAAGAGAGCTGACTTAGATGGGTTATTAGCGCCTTCCATAAGTGGGTGCATCTTCTTAGACTATAAGTAAAGCAAAAATTAGAGTCATCCTTTGACTGTTCTTGTGGCCGCTCAGTACTGGCAATGGGAGTAGCATCACTGAGAATTCTTTCCCCTCCTTATCCCTGCCTTAACTCACGTATAGACAGGGGGCTGAAGAGTGGTGGGGTAGCTGTGGAAAATTTAAATGTGGGATGAGAGAGGAAGATGTAGAAAGACAAGCACTCAGGGAGAAGTGAGAAGAGCAATGAGAGAAGTACTACGGAGAACAGGAGTGAAAAAATGGATCAAGAACTGGGACTCCCCAAGTGTGATGTTTGAGAAAATGGCTTCCCTAGCATTTAACTTAATGATTAAAAGGAGTAGACACTGGACAATAAAATAACTAAACAGCTAAAGCAATCAGGGAGCTGAAAGGTAGTTCCTAAGCTCACTATCTTTCAGACTGGTCTTGGCTGATGCTAATCCCTCCACCTCATCCCATCCTAATTAACTGGATTCCACCTTGCCTTTCTTTGTCTAGCTAACTCCACTCTTGCCATCTCTAAATTTCTAGCACCTTCTTTGTGTTTCCCCAAGTGTGGTGCCAGGTGTCAGATTTAAAACTTATCACATTTCTACAGGGAAGATTTAATATCTGTTTTTCCACTGGATAGCAAGCTCCTTTAGACCAGGGGCCATGTCTTACAAAGACATGAGCTTGGAACAGTGTATGGCACTAAGACATTGCTGACCTGAATTGCAGGTGAAAGTAGAGTCAAACCTGTAGAAAAGAACAGGCACTCAGGGGTTGACCCAAAGAAGGGAACTAGAAAATAGAAGGAGTGGGGAACGAAGGAAAGTATTTAATTCACTCTGGTATTCTCTTTCAACCTGTTCCAAGCTAAGTGAATATGCTGAGACTGTGTACTTGCCATCAGCTAGTCTGAACTTTCTTCTCACTCTAGCAAAACAGCTGAGCACATTACAAGGAGTGAATCCATGTGCTGTTCTCAGCGGGTGCTGGGGGGCCAAGAGGGATGCTCTGCTCCAATAGAAAGGGGGGATCTGTTAAAAACTGTTAAAAACATTTCCTTCTTTGTTTTCTGCCAGAATAATGGTGACACTAAAAGTGATATCAGAAAGCCATCAGGCAGCCAGGTATTTGAAGTTTGCCCTGTAGTAGAGTTGGCAATGAGCAATAAGGGAATCTGTCCACAAGCCACTCAAAATAGAAGTGGCAAGGATTAAGAAATATACCCAGAATTTGAATTCAAGTCAAAATGGAGAGGGTTTTTTCCCCTTCTTTTAAATATTTTTTTCCAAATCAAAAGATCAATATAACACAATTGAGAAATCTTATTTTGATGCCTGACCAGGCGGTGGCACAGTGGATAGAGCATCGGACTGGGATGCGGAAGACCCAGGTTCGAGACCCCAAGGTCGCTGGCTCGAGCAAGGGGTTGCTCGGTCTGCTGAAGGCCCACGGTCGAGGCACATACAAGAAAGCAATCAATAAACAACTAAGGTGTTGCAACGAAAAACTGATGATTGATGCTTCTCGTCTCTCTCTGTTCCTGTCTGTCTGTCCCTATCTAAACCTCTCTCTGACTCTGTCTCTCTGTCCCTGTAAAAAAAAAAAGAAAAAAGAAAAATCTTATTTTGTCTGGCCTATGGTGGTACAGTGGCTAGAGCATCGACCTGGGATGCTGAGGTGGCCAGTTCAAAATCCTAAGCTTGCCTGGTCAAGGCACATGCAACAATCAATCAGGAAAGAACTAAAGCAAAGCAGCCACTATGAGTTAATACTTCTCGCACTCCGCCCACATACTTTCCCAGCCTTTTGTTGGCTTTTTTTTTTTTTTTTCTGAAGCTGGAAACCGGGAGAGACAGTTAGACAGACTCCTGCATGCGCCCGACCGAGATCCACCCGGCACGCCCACCAGGGGGCGACGCTCTGTCCACCAGGGGGCGATGCTCTGTCCCTCCGGGGCGTCGCTCTGCCGCAACCAGAGCCACTCTAGCGCCTGGGGCAGAGGCCAAGGAGACATCCCCAGCGCCCGCCCGGGCCATCTTTGCTCCAATGGAGCCTTGGCTGCGGGAGGGGAAGAGAGAGACAGAGAGGAAGGAGGGTGGGGGGGTGGAGAAGCAAATGGGCACTTCTCCTATGTGCCCTGGCCGGGAATCGAACCCGGGTCCCCCGCACGCCGGTAGACCGACGCTCTACCGCTGAGCCAACCGGCCAGAACTTGTTGGCATTTTTTAGTTGCCATTTTTCATTATTTTAAAGGTCTGAAATATTTATTTGTGCCTGTAAGTCTAGATTTTTTTTATTGCTTCAAAATTGATAAAGCCATTTCGCCATTGATCTGGAAAAGCTTCTATATGATTTTTAGTCTTGCACTATAATTTGTCTATTTATATGTAATTCTTAGCCCAACTGGAGTTTCCTTTATAATATGTAAAAAGTATTGATCAAAATCAATCATTTGCCTGACCTGTGGTGGCGCAGTGGATAAAGCGTTGACCTGGAAATGCTGAGGTTGCCGGTTCGAAACCCTGGACTTGCCTGGTCAAGGCACATATGGGAGTTGATGCTTCCAGCTCCTCCCCACCTTCTCTCTCTGTCTCTCTCTCCTCTCTCTCTCCCTCTCTGTCTCTCTCTCCCCCTTTCCTCTCCTCTCTAAAATGAATAAATAAAATTTTTTTTAAAAATCAATCATTTTCTAAATTTATAACTAAATAAATCTTTTCTTTCTTACTTATCACATATTAAATAGTGAGATTGAGTTCTGGATTCTCTTTTCTGCGGTATTGATTCACTTTATTTTATGATTTAAAAAATCACCCTGTTTTAATTATTTCTGTTTGTTTTTCTTGGTATCTCTGGTGTCAAATAGACTGACTTGCTTGTAGTATGTGTTCAATTAATCTCCTCTAAATATATTAAATTGAAGTATATATACATACTAATACCATCCTAAGTTTCAATCCAGAGTATCATTTTAAGATTTTATTTATTTTATAGAGGAGATATATATAGATACAAAGAGAGACAGAAACAGAGAAGTGGGGGAGAAGCAGGAAGCATCCACTCCCACATGTGCCTTGACCAGGCAAGTCCCGGTTTCAAACTGGTGACCTCAACATTCTAGGTTGATGCTTTATCCACTGCACCACCACAGGTCAGGCCTGGAGTTGTTGTGTGGTTTTGTTTGTTTGTTTGTTTGTTTAATTTTAAAAAAATCAATTTTTGTTTGTTGGCTGACTGATTTACACGTAGGACTCCTTTTTTCTGTTATCTCCAGAGCATCTCAATTCCTTACCACCTTTATTTCTTGCCACACTCTTTTGAGAAGTACGAGAAGTTGTGATAATAGAACATGGGTAGTTTCCACACTACTTGCAGGCATGCATGCTCTCATTTTAGTCCCCGCAGCATCCCCACGAGGCCGGCGTGCTCTGGCATGGAGGGAGGGGAAATTCACAGTGTTTCAACCCCTTGCCCAGGTCACACAGCCTGGAATGGTGGCTCAAACCTAGATCACCTGGTTCTAAGTCCAGTATTCTTAAACGCCCTGATTTGATAGAGTCTAAGGTTTTATACCTTCGTTATCTAGGCCATACAGCTTGTGAGCCAGTCCATATTTCCAGGCCAAAGGCTGACATGATGAAATGGTAAGCAGGAACATCCTGGCAGATCACCCACAATAAGATCAGTTAGACACAGCACAACTTTCCGCCCAGAACTGATTCTGACCACAACACAAGCTGCGGGTATAGGTGCATGGCAAGGTTGAGGGAACCTAGACCCCCATTCTGATGCATGGCATACCAGGGGGTGGCAAGAGCACCCAGGTGCCCTCATCACTGAGTTTCAGATCACAGATTGCTAAAGAAACGTCACAGTGGTGGGCTTGCACTTGAGTGCAGAACACCTCTCTTTAAACTCAGGCCTTGAGCTGACCACAGGGCTCACAGGCAGAATGGCACACAGAGATGGGACTATAAATAGCAGCTGCAGCTGGAAAGCAAAGGACAGGCCTGACCTGTGCATAGTATAGAAAGGACCTCAGGCAGAGCATCAGTCTTGGCTGGTGCTCCCTCCTTCTGCATCGAGCGCCCCTCCCCCAACAGGCATCCTCCCCCCTTGCAGACAGAGACTGCACAATATCATGGGCAAAGCTGTGAGCCTGAATAGATCTCTCCGTTCCAGTCCGAGGAGTTAAAGCAGCAAGTTGGCCATTGGATTTGGGGACAATGCTCCTCTGGGTCTGTATCGCAGGGCTAGGAGCTGATTCTTTATTTATGCTGGGTTGTCTGTCTTTGTTCAGTTCTGTCTGCTTTGCCAGATTGGAAACGGTTTGCTGGAAAAAATTATGGTGCTGTCTAACATGATGTAACAAGATGTCATCTTCTAACTCCCATGCATAAAATGGATTTACAGGAAGGAGCAGGGGGGAGAAAACCAAGCCCCAGGGAGCACTTGACTCAGATAAAAACCACTGGGTTTTGTTTGTGAATGTCAAAAAGCTGCATGTTATTTTACTTAAAAGAACACAGGAACAGACTGGCATTTCTGGGGAAAGCACAAGATATATGCTCTATAGCCCGGAGGAAAAGTTTGCTGAGAAAACTTAAACTAATATTAATTTCACATTTCACACACATACAAACATGCCACAAACCCTGCATACAAATCACACAGACACACAAGACATACCACAAATACCACATACATACACACACACACACACACACAAACACATACCCACCACCCTACTGTGACCTTACCCAGACACAGCTCACACTCACCACCCACACACATCAGCATATAACTTCCAGCATCATTCCAGCAACGTCGCCACAAAGGCAAACACACATTGTTTTCCATTAAGAATTCTGTAATTCCTACACCATTGGGCCATAGGAGTGAGCGTAAACCGTGGCTCTAAGCTTTTCTGATGAACATCTGTGAGCTATGAGCTTCACAGAGCTCTCTTTCATAAAGAAGTATAATAGAAAAGACAAAGTGGAAAAAGGGTCAAAGGTGTTGTGGTTCTTTTTAAATGTACAACGCTTCTAGAAAGGCACATTCCAACCCAGTTTAATATAGTGCAGGGAAGTAACTAGGAATGAGTAGGAAAGGATATGATAGGGTTCCTTGGTCACTTGTCTTTCTTAAAACGCCATTGCCCTATTTCTGCATTCAAAACAAGTTCTGGTGTGGCCTCTGGGGATGGTCAGTGTTCCCTTCCACCCACATACGCTGACTAGGAGGAAAGGGATCCACAGTGCAACCCGTAGTGGTTTCATTTTTCTTTTATCTCTTCCTTACTCAACAGTCAGCTGAAGGTAGAGAGTGGTGGTAAAATGTCGTGTATCAAGAAATGAAATAAAAATAACTCGATTGGTTTTCTGCAGCATTTTCACTGCCCTGCAAAAGCTAAGGAGATGTGCAAGTATAAGCTATGAGATGCTTATGAAATACAGTATCATGATTACACACATGAGTGAAATGCTCTTGGATTTAAAGCTGGCAATGAAGATGAATGACAAAGTTCATACTGATCATTTTTAAGTGATAATTTTTCTTAGAATGACATTAAATAGCAAATTAAAAATGCCATGCCAAGTCCAGAGGGAGACAAGAAAAAAGGAAACACTTTATATTTTAGTCCCTCCAACAACACTTTTCCCTACCATTTGAAAAAGAGGCACCACATTTCTGTCTTGTACTGGCCCCTCAAATTATGTAGACAGATCTGATTGCCTGTCTCTCTGCTAGAATGTAAGCTCTCCCTGGGCAGGGTTTTATCTGTTTTAATCATTGTCATACCCTAAGCTCTTACACAGTGCCTGAAACATAGTAGGCTTTCAATAAATATCTTTTGAATACATAAATCAGTGAATAAATTAATGTAACCCCAAGATGCCACACCTACTCACCTGAAGACAGAATTAGTCAGAATGCCTGGCACCTACAAGGTATATCATTCTAGAACCAGACTACGTATTCAACCTCACCTCCAGTGATGTCCTCAATCATTCCTTTATTCAACACACAGTTATTGAGTATGGTTTATGTGCCAGGCAAGGGCAGATCAGCAATAGTCCTCAGCTTTGAGGAAATAAGTATCTGGAAATGGGAAACTCAGGTATAAAGATATAAAAGCAACAGAGTATCAGAAGTTGCTTGGGAGAAGCTTGTGCAGGGTACCTGGGCAGTGCTGCTCACAAATGCCTTAGGGCTCCGGAAGGAAGCTGGAAGAAAGCAGCACCAGCATCACCGAGCTTAATCCTGGGCTCTGTTCCAGCCGGTCCTCGTACTGCCCAGACTGGGTCCTAGCAGTTTGACCTCCCTCACTCTCCTGCTTCTCACTGCCACCTCCATCCCTTTGTACATATTGTCATTCCAGGAAGGTCTTCTGACTTCTCTAAATTTCTTTTATCCTGCAAGAACTTTTTGGTTCAAATTGAACTCTTCTATTTCAGAATGACTATAGAGCAATTTAGGCCTTCATCATACATTGGTTTGAATTGTTACATCATTTCTTCATGTTGATAAACAATTCTGCTGTCCCCTCAACACCATACACACACCACAATGAGGCATAAGCTCCCAAAGAGCACTGAGCGCCTGCATTATGTCTGAACGTCATGCCGAGTGCGTCTGGTACGTCATGGGTGAGACCACCTGAGCAACAGCGAGAGACACATGTGGGCCCTCACTCCTCAAAATCATAGGCCCCAAAGGCCTGCAGGCCTGAAGCCCACTCCTTTAGGGAAGAGTAAGTCAGCCCTTGAGTCAGCCTGGACACAATGTGAAGTCCTCTTCTTCCAAAAGCCCCACCCAGGCAGGATGGGACCTCAGCTAAGAGGTCCAATGACCTACAGCATGTGAAAGAGTGAATCCAGGCTCTCAAGCCCTTGTGCTCAAGCCAGTGTGTGCTAAAATGGAACCAGCTGATGCAGATGAAAAGTTATTAATTAGCTAACCAAAAGCTGTTTTCCATTCTGACTGGCCTGGGCAGATGTTCTTTCTGGACTGAGCTTTTCCACAACAATCACTGCGTATCAAGATATCAAGTCAAGCTGGCAGCCTCCTAGCATCTGAGCCTTAGCATTCGCCCTCCCACTTTGAGTAAAACACTGAATTGCCAACAATGAGATTTTACCCTGTGCTTCTTCCCTCGCTGGGTCACAGTGTGCTAGGGCTTGAGGCTTGAAAAATGTTTTCTCACACAACGCAAGTTGACCAGCTGATTGAAGGACATGAGCTGATGGAAGAAGTGGCCATAATAACACCCCCAAAAGCAGGACCCACAGAGTCAGTGGGTTAACAATGCATCTATGAACACTAATGAGCTCAGGGCTCATTAGTTTCAGTGAAATTGAACATTTCTTGAGCATCTACTACTATATGCCTAGCCCAAATCTGTCAGAGAACCCATAACATTGTTTCACTAGGAAATATAAGATGCGCCCTGGCCAAGTGGCTCAGCTGGTTGGAGCATTGTCTGGATACATCACGGTTGCAGGTCTGATCCCCTGTCAAGGCACATAGAAGAATTAACCAATGAATGCATAAATAAGTAGAACAACAAATTGATATTTTTTTCCTCTTTTTCTTTTTCTCTCTCCATTCCTCCCTCTCTTTAATAAAAAAAAATGGTTAAAAAAACTAAGATGGTAAGGAGAAGAAGATTAGGAGCAGGAGTGTAGCCTAACGGATAAGGTGCAAGCTCTTGATATGGTTGCCAGAACTGCCACTCCCCAAATGCTTAACCTTGGGCAAACTAAGCCTCAGTTCCCTCATCTGTACAATGGGAATAAAAATAGTACTTTCTTGTTGTATTAAGATGAAGATTATATGATGTATTAAACGTAAATCTTTTAGTCCAGTGGAGCCACAGGTGCTCAATATTTGTTTTGATGATGGTGGTGGTGGTGATAAAAATAAGAGGTCTTTGATTGTCAGTGGAACATGGGAAAAATATCTGTTTGCAAGTATATTCTTTCCCCATACTTCTTCTTCTCTCTCTTTTTTTTTCTATCTCAAAGTGCATACAGGAAGGTCTTGTACCTTGTGTTCATCCAGTAAACATTCACTGGTGATAGAAATGCTTAATTGATAATCCTGAGATGGGGCACCAGCAGCTGAGAGCAGAATCCAGAGGGCGGGACTGGAAGCATGGGGGCTAGCAGCTTGGCAGCTAGAGGCTCCACAAAGACCTGGATTAAAGGAAGATGAGGATCAGAATCTGGAAGACACCAAGTCAGGTGTGTATAGAGTTCAAAGTCTCACATGTTCAATTTCCAGAGATTAAAGTGGCCAACTTTCTAATTCCGTACTGCTGAGATTGCTCAAGCAATTTCTTGGTGTCCTCACATGGGAATGGCAAGACTTTGGGGTCTCAGAGGCTGCAGTCCTCTGTGGCAGAGGAGTGTGATCATTGGGTCTTCTTGGTCACCTCTGGCTTTTGGGGTCCCACTTGTATTCACAGACATAGTGACAAAGGACAATGTGGTTCTTTTCTTAAAAGGACAAAGACCCCTGAGTGCTTTCAATTTTCCAATGTCTGACCAAATTTTCTTCTTCCTTGACCAAACTACCCATTCTAACCCCTGTCTTTCTTCTTCCTGCTTTGTGTGACTAGATTTCCAGTTTGGCTCACACACTGCCCTTTTTACTCCAGTCACATTGGTCTCCACCATTTATTTGCATTGCACCACCTCTGCCTTTGCCAGCCCTAGCAACTACATAAAACAAATATTTTTTTTTCCAATTTGATTGCTTTGTCCTTTATTATTGCTTTGCCTCTGTTGTTACTGTGTGGTCAGGAAACTTGGATATGACAAGTAATAAAATGCTCTCCCAAATCTCTCTCCAGCAGTTCATCACCAACCATCACTTTCTACCATGAAATGTTTAGTTTTATTACTCCCCTTTGTTTCCTGCCCTTCGGCCAGTCCATGTTCTGCTGGTACCAGCTTCCCTCTTGCCCCTCAGACCCGACCTTAGAGACCATTGTCATCTCAGGCCCTGGTATGTGAGTCACATGGCTATTGCTTTACTGAGTCCTGTCTGCTTTCCGGCAGAGATCCTCAATGAACTGCAATATTTTGCTTGCAATCCCCCCCCCTCCCCGTGACCCTGCCAGCCTTTATCTTGATGGCCGAGCCCAGGCAATAACTACTCAGTCTTCCAGAGCTATCTGTCCTATGACGTGAACATGCCTGCACGTGTGTAGTCCTTCATGTCTTCATCACTGATAGAATTGCTTCTGTTTATGTTCAGTGCCCGGTCTTGTGTTCAAGAATTTGAATACAATTTGGTTTTTCTATTTATCAATGGAGATGATGAGAAATGATGGAGAAAGTCCATAACTTGCTGTTACTCATGCCTCCTCTCTGATTTGATTTTCAGAAGCAATGCTTAAGGCTTTTTGTCTTTACATCTGAAATCCGCAAGAGTTCCAGGCTACCTTTTGCTGTACACACCTTTCAATGTGAAACCATCTCTTGAGTCTCGAGACCACCAGAAAGTCTTGAGATACAATTACTCTGTGAAGTACAATAGTTGTATGACGTCAGAACGCACGGTTCCAGTTCTATCTTCCTGTTCCCTAGAAGGTGTTCTGACACAGACTGGAACTTTCTACTTCTCTAAATCCAATTGAAGTACAGTAGTGGTAAATTTTGGCAACCCCCAAATACACCGTCTCCTTGCCGAATCTCTGTGTGCCAGGGGGTGGGCTGTACTTCCTGCATACCAGTAACTCTAAGGAGTGATATTGTGCTCACCTGTTTAAAACATGGGAAACTCATTCTCAGTATGAAGAGTTTGCTTCCAGGACTCCCGGGAGGTCATCTTACTCTCAGTTGCAGTCTCCTTGTCTTGTTTAGAGGAGTGGCCCTGCAATGCAGAACGTGATTCATGGAGTTCAAATGAAACCAGGATGTGATCTTCAGGATTTGGTGCTTTGAAAACCTCAAGCAGAATGGCAACCTCTCAAGTTCTACATAGACTTCATCAGCAAGGAAGAAGATTCACTCTACGGGTTCTCTGTCCCCTTCCCCCCCCCCCAAATCAAAATAATATTATTAATTCTGATGTCTCGAAAGCAAGCAAGAAAAAAAAAAAAGAAACTACCTTCCCACATTGCAAGCCCCCAGTGCAGAGGACCCGACTACAGGCGATGCAACAATGCCGGCGTAGGGGCTGGTCTATGGGTTATTTTAAAGCTGACGTTCCACACCTATCCCTTGTATTTCTTCCACTGATTATCTCATCTAAGAGAGTTGGAACTAGCTGGAGGGATGAGTATATTTGGTGAGGTTCTACCCTACTAAAGCTTAACTTTGAGTGATTAATGTGAGACTAATAAAATTTAATTTTCTAACTAAAAATAAATGAGACTAACACACAGGGAATCTGTTCTTAAAATTATAAAGTCATACAGTGAGTCTAGGTCCATCAGTTTTACTAGCTGTGTGATTTGGAGCAAGTCAGTTAACCTCTCTGATTCTTAGTTTGTTTATCCTCCAAATGGGAATTATAATAGTACCAACTTTGTTGGGTTTTGTTCGATTTAAATTAAATAATCTACAGTTCTTGGCACATGATGTAAGTTCTTACAAAATGCTATCTTCTTTTTTAAAATAATTTTATTTTTTTAATGGGGCGACATCAATAAATGCTATCTTTTGATATTACTGCATTAAAAATATTAGAAAATAGAGAAAAGAAAAAAATTCCAACAGAATACAACAGTTGGTCAGTGTTTTACCATATTTCCTGCCATGCATCTCACCTATGCCCTTATCTTTTTTCATGTAATTGCAATCACACAATTTGGTGCACTATGGTTTTCCACTTAACATTGATTGTATGATACAAATTTTTCAAGTTGCTACATAGACATCATGACATACAGTTGGATTGTGGGACACAAACTGACTAACCACAAACCATTTTTACCTAACAGTGCTTCCCCATCAGACCGGGAGGCAAAGGCCCCTGTCAGGCCCCACAGTGGGGGTGGGGTGGGGTGGGTAACAGCAGCCAGGTGCTGCCAACTCAGCCCCATCTCCTCCCAGCAAAGCAGTCCTGGCCTACGCAGCTGTCCATCTACTCTGACATTTACAGAGCAGGCACTGTGTTAGGTACTAAGCATAAAAAGTACAAATAGACCCTGGCCCTGCCCTCAGGGGACCTTGACAAGAAAACAGAAGATGGCCTGACCTGTGGTGGCGCAGTGGATAAAAGCGTCGACCTGGAAATGCTGAGGTCGCTGGTTTGAAACCCTGGGCTTGCCTGGTCAAGGCATATATGGGAGTTGATGCTTCCAGCTCCTCCCCTCCTTCTCTCTCTCTGTCTCTCCTCTCTCTCTCTCTCTCTCTCTCTTTCTCTCCCTCTCCTCTCTAAAATGAATTTTAAAAAAATTAAAAAAAAAAGAAAACAGAAGATAAAATATAGGATGTGTGGTGCCTGACCAGGTGGTGGCGCAGTGGATGGAGCATCGGACTGGGATGCGAAAGACCCAGGTTCGAGACCCCGAGGTCACCAGCTTGAGCGCAGGCTCATCTGGTTTGAGCAGGGCTCACCGGCTTGGACCCAAGGTCACTGGCTCAAAGCAAGGGGTTACTCAGTCTGCTGAAGGCCTGTGGTCAAAGCACATATGAGAAAGCAATCAATGAACAACTAAGGTGTCGCAATGAAAAACTAATGATTGATGCTTCTCATCTCTCTCTGTTCTTGTCTGTCTGTCCCTCTCTCTGACTCTCTCTCAGTCTCTATAAAAAAAAAAAAAGATTGTTGAAAAATATAGGATGTGTGGCATTTGACCAGAGATGCTCACAGGAGGCTGTGCGCACAGGTAAAGTCTCGCCTAGCTTAGAGTGGAGAAAATGGAGCAAGTTTCCTGGGGGAACAACACTTTTGACTTCTTACTCTTCATCTCTTAGGCATCTTAATCCCCTCCTTGCCATCTTTTGACCATTTTCTGCTGCTCTTCATTTTAGTCCATCCCTTTGACCATCTGGCTCTACTGTCCACATGCTTTCCCGGACTCTGGTTTCTGTCACTGTCTCTCCTCATTCCCGCTTCTCCTTGGCCAGGCCCCATCAAGTGCAGACTTGGCAGGAGATCACCTGAACATGTGAGCACCCAATCATTCCATTCAGCTAATGTTTTCTGAGACCAGACTTCGTGCAAAGAGCTCACAGGTGTGGAGGGATATAGAGATCATGAGATGAAAATGTTCTGTGCTGAGGAGGGTCATTTGCAACTTGGAGGGTTGGGGTGAGAACTAGCATAAACACAACTAAAAACTCTAACAGCCAGCCAGACTGTGACCATGCCTTGGTGAGGATATAAATAAGAGGCCAGGGAAACACAGAACAGAAACTAATGAATAAGCCTGATTGAGCTAGGATAGTTAGTGAGTACCTGAGTTTACAAAAGAGGGAGGGAGGAGAGTGTCATGTCTCTGGGTCTTGGAAAATGAGTAGGATTTTGTATAGTGAAGAAAAGAGGAAAAGCATTGTAGAAATGAAGACCTAGAAGTGGATGGTGTTGCATGGAGAAGAGTCCATTGATATGCCCAGAATATAAAACACATCTGGTCACGATGGGTGATTAGGCATCTGTCAGCCGACAGGTATTCACCTCCAAGGTGTATCTCAAGAATCCTCTTCAGCCTGACCTGTGGTGGCGCAGTGGATAAAGCGTCGTCCTGGAAATGCTGAGGTCGCCGGTTCGAAACCCTGAGCTTGCCTAGTCAAGGCACATATGGGAGTTGATGTTTCCAGCTCCTCCCCCCTTCTCTCTCTCTCTGTCTCTCTCTTCTCTCTGTCTCTCTCTCCTCTCTAAAAATGAATAAATAAAACTTAAAAAAATATTTAAAAAAAAAAGAATCCTCTTCAGATCCAAAGAATAGCCCCAGAAACCTCCATAGATTGATCATTGGAGTCCCACTGCACTAGTAAAATGACCGGCTCCTTGCCCCATCAATAGAAGGCAATCTCTCCACTCATCAACCCCTACATCCCTCAGAACGTCCAATAGCTTTTTACTGCTCACTCTTAAATATGGGCAGATCAAGAATATTTTCTTGGTGATTGAACCAAGAATCACCAGACATTTGAGGAAAGCACCAACATAAAAAGGCCAGCTAAACACACAGAAAAAGGAACTCAGAAGAAGAAAAGGTAATTCATGGAATAGGGGAAAAACTCTAAAAGGAGATATGAAAACATTTTATCTATAAAACAGGAATAGGATGTAATTAAATGAGATCATAGAACAGGAAACAGTTCTTGAAATTCAAAAGTGGCAGAAAAAAATTTCATAGAGTTGGAAAATAAAGTTAATAATATCTTCCAGAAAGTTGAAAAGAAATATTTAAGAAGACAATGAAATGTGAAAGGAAATGAATTAGCTTTAGCCCAGAAGGTCTAATATGCAGTGATATTAACATTTGATAATAAAAATTTCTATAAATAAATTGACCAAACTTAGAGAATGCAAGTTAATTTTGAAGTTCAAAATTTTAGATAAACAACAAAGAATTATTTAGGGTAAATATATCCCAAGTATTGCATGGAACATATTTACACTGAAAAATATTGCACAGAATATATTTATACTAAAAAATTATTTGTTGATTATGTGAAACTCAAATTTAGCTGGATAGTCAGTATTTTATCTGGCAACTCAACTCATAAAGATAGAACAAATACACTTTTAAAAAGTTATTAACCTAATAATTCAATACATTTTTTCAGAATGGAATAATGAAAATGCCCAGATTTAAAAGTCCCATGGAGTATTAAGAAAAATAAATTTTCAAGGATCCACAGAATAGCATTGGGTTTCTCAAGAGCAACTGGGGAAGCTAGAATATAATTGATAAATTTTACAAAATTTGGTGAGAAAATTGTTTTCATCCTAGAATTCTATAACTAAGCAATCTACTGGTCAAGTTTGAGGGCAGAATAAAGATATATTCAGACATTCAAAATTCGGAAGACTTACCTCCAACGTGCTCTTTGTTGGAAAGTTACTAAAGATGTGCTCCATCCAAGTCAAGGGTAGAGCAAGAAGAGTGAAACACGAGATCCAGGAAGCAGTGGGTCTGGCTCAGGAGAGCACCAAGAGGAAAGGAGGGAGGAGGGCTCTGTGATAGGGAACTGGTGGGGAGCAGAAGCAAGTGACATGTTTTCCATTTTGGGTCTTTTGGTTCTGTCTGATTTTTAAACAATGTGCAGGTATTATGTATTTGGTTTTCATAACTATTAGAAGAGAGCATTATAAACAAAGAAGTATAACGTTAGATTATGAAATGTACTCTGGTGGCATTTCAGGGACTGGATTGTGAAGAATGGCATCGGGAAACACAGGAGCTCAATTCAGAGGTTTCTGAGATAATATTGCTGACAAGGATGAAACCAGAGGGTATCAGGATGTAAACTCTCCGTGTTTTTTGATGCATGATGCAACTGTTATCTCCTGGCCTCTCTCTCAGCCTGAGTCCTGTCATCACTCTCTCTGCAAGCCTCCTGACCTCCCCAGTGCCAGCCACCACGCTCCCCATTCTGAGGCATAGCATTTGCAGGATTACGAGGTAACCTGAGGTGTGCACATGTGGGCACTTGGCGGAGGAGTATTGTAAGATCGGGGACCAGTTCCCAAGGCCGGGGACAGAGGCTTCCAGGGATGCCGTTAGCTAGTTACGTCGCTGCCAGAACCTAAGCCAGGTTCATTCTTTACACAAGCATGTGTTATATGCCTGCTACCTTCCCCACTTCAGGGGAGGCCAGTGCCTGCAATCAAATTGCAGGATGCCGATGCTGGAGGCCAAAGCCTGCTGATCATTTTATAGTGTTTCTGCCAGTTATCCATAGTCTCTTAATCAAATTCTTCCCTTCCTTTGAATTCCTACATTCCTTTCTTGCCTGTGCTATTGACATTGGCTATGGCGATGGAATTTTCCAGTTTCATAGAAACTGTAGCAGTTTTAAAGTTATGACTTCTCAGTAAACTCTGTTTCTATTCTAGCCTTCACCCTGGAGCTCTTGATGAAGCAAACATTTTATAGGATGTAGGGTTCCTCTCTGAGGAGACACTACTAGTCAAAACACAGATTACCACTGTATCAGTTAGCTAGAGAAGCCCTCCACTGCGGATTGACATAGGTTGTTCTGACTTATGTTACTCATTTTGCAAAGAATTGTAAGCAACTAATGACAACAGAAGTGGACACTTGGGGGTGGGGATAAATCATAGTGCAAGAACACTGTTTAAGGCAGTAGGACATCCTCAAGTGAACAAAGCCGGTTATGGATCACTGAGGACAAGGTGGTCCAATTTTTCTAAATGTGTTTGCATGTGTACATATACATGTGTGTGCATGCACACACAAAACTAGGAGCAGTAAACGATGATTCTTCAAGACTGGAGGATTTATGAAAGATATATACTTTCTTAATTTTTCCTTGCCTGGTTTTTCCAAATTTTTTTCAAATGAACATGTGTTGTTTTGTAATAAGAAAAACAAGTTATTTAAAAACATAAATAAAACAGCAAGATCCTAGGCAAACACCATATGTTTTTGAATTCCAAATTTCCCCTCATGAAGGGCCAAGGCCTGGCCTCACTGGGGGGCCCAAAGAGCTGTGGGTGGTACAGAGAGAACTTTTCCCAGGTGGCAGCAGGGGACATTCAAACTGAAGAGCCAGCAGTTTCATGTCCTTTTCAAGAAACCAAGACAACAACTATAAGATGGGTTGTCACAGAGTTGACAAAACAAAAGAAACAGAAGCATATATTAAAGTTGCACTCAGAAACAGAAACCCAAGCACATCATTCATTCATTCATTCATTTATCCACTGAGCACCTGCTTTGGGCCAGCCCTGTGCTGAGAACCAGAGCTTTGGGGGCAAGGACAAGGAGGGTGGCCCCAGGGCCTACTGTTCATGTTTTGCTGGCAGATTGAAGATATAGGTCAGCCTGCTGGGTTTCAAGGTCTCTAGGAAGAGGAGTCATGCTGCTCCAGTGAGGGTCTTCTCCACCAGGACCCTCGATCTGGCCTCTACACAGCAATTTCTGCTTTAATCCACATGTTTCCAGGTTTGTTAGAAAAATTGGTTGGCTAGAATGACTGTTATGTTTCATTTCTAAAAATTTCTTAAGACCGTAATGTACAAATATATAAAGCACTTTGGCATACATTATCTTCACAATGATTTCATGAGTAGGATAGAGCAGGCACTGTTACCACAAGAGAGTGAACTGAGGCTCAGAGAAAATATTGATAATTGTCCAAATTTGGATAGTAGTTGGGTCAAGGCTGGTCTAATGTGCTGTTTTCAAGTCTTCAATTCTGATGCTACATACCTGGAGATAACATCAGATCCCACAGGGCAAAGGCTCAGTCTCACAAGAGTTCTCCCCATTTCAGATGTCAGTCATCAATGGCAAGTCCAGATTGTTACCTGTACTTCTGACCGACTGGCTATAAATCAGAGGTTCCTGCAACTCCCTCCTTGAATTCAATTAATTTGCTGGAATGGTTCACCAAACTCAGGGAATCATATTACTTAATAGATTATTATAAAAGTGTATAACTCTGGAATAACCGGGTAGAAAGGAAGCATAGGGCAGGGTATGTGGGAAAGGGCTGGAGGCTCCCATGACTCTGGGTGTGCTATTCTCCCTACTTCTCCACGTGTTCTTCAATTAGAAAGCTCTCCCAGCCTTGTCTTTTTGGGTCTTTGGGGAGGCAGACTTGATTCAATCATTGAGCATAGGTAATTGAGCTCAATTTCAGCTTCTCTTCCCTCCCCAGAGGGGTGGGACTGAAGATTCCAACACTCGCATCTCAGGGTGGTTCCCGTGGCCACAAGCCACGATCCTTAGGTTACCTGGGGGCTTACCAAGAAACAATTTCACTGATATAAAAAAAGATTCCAAGGATTTTAGGAGCTCTGTACCAAGTACAAGGAAGAAGACCAAATATATTTTTATTATAAATAACAACATTGCAGCTGGGAACATGGTTTTTAGGCCATTAGTCCAATACTCTTTCCACTGTACTATCTCATACTTGCTTTTTTCATTCATCCACTTATTTCCCCAACAAACATTTATTGAGTACCTACTATGTGAGAGACACTATGCTAAGTACTGGGATTGAGATACAAAGTCACTACACTTTCAATTTTCTTGTGTTCAGATAATCAAGTATGAGCCCCAATAATTACACTCTGGCCTAGATCAAAGATTCTCAATCTTGAAGGCACTTAAATTGCCTGGGGAACTTTTAAAAATATCAGTGCCCAGACCGCACCCCAAACCAATACAACTATGATCTCTGCTGTTTTCAAAAGTTCCCCAATTGATTCTAATGTGTAGCCAAAGTTTAGAACCAAAGTTCTTGAGAGTAAGCACAAAGCCTGACCATTTTAGCTCCTTCCTGGGGAGCAGCAGAAGCTGCTCTAATTCCAGCATAACTGTTCCAAACACTGGTCTTGAACTGTCGAAGATCGAGGTTCCTCTTTTGCCATCAGATACTCCCTGAGGGGTGGAAATTAAGTTGGGTGATGACTTTAAAATAAGAAGGTCCAGGAAAGCCAGTGTTCTGGACAGCAGCCAAAGCACAGTCTATGCCTCGACCTCACGCTAGAGGAACTTGCTGTAAGTACAAGGGCTTCACTTGGCTCTCCATCACCATTACTATTTCCTGAGCTTTATTATGCAAGCAGAGATATATGGGTGGAAGAAGGAACTGAGAAGAACTAGAGGAGGCTTAGAGGATCTTATCCAAGCCCGTGCTTTTACTAGCTAGGGAATTGAATCCCAGAGAGAGGAAATGACTTGAAACAATTAGGGAACAGTGCAAAACAGGACATGATTCAGTGCCAAAACATGGCAGCAGGCCATACTGCCTGCTCGTAGTGCCTTTGAGGACTAACGGTTCACCATGGGTCAGAGTGTACCAGCACTTTCTTTCCAGCTTGATTGACATTCAGATTCTCATGTCCCCAGAGGCATTTAGCTGGAGCAAATTCATAAGCCAAATTGGATAAACGTGGACAGGAGAAGAAGAAGGAAAGAGAAGCAATTTCCATCTGCTAAGCGTTTATTGCTTATAGTGCCTTACAACAGCTCCACAGGCAGGAACTATTTATTACTCTCATTTTACAGATGAGAAAACTGAGGCTCAGAGAAGTTAATCTAGTTTGCTTCAAATCATAGAGGTGGTGAGTAGCAATGGAACGTGATTGTGTCTCTCTTTATTACAGTTATGAAACCATGGCTAATTTACCATTTATGAATCCATGGCTCTAGATCTTAAGTTCACTTTATATTGATAACTCACCTGCAGGTCTGTTAACAGGACAGTATTTTATGTGACAAACTGAGGATTGCAGCATTTGCTATTCTTTCCTCTCTTTCATTCTCATCATACTTTTGATTTTTTATTCCTATTTCCCTAATTTGATTGATGTGACCAACGTAAGCTGAATATGACCATCTAACATGCATGGCCTGGGATGGAAAAGGTAAAAAGAGAGATCAAGAAACAGGAAATTCATCCAAGGTGAACTTGACAACCTGAATCAGAAGCCTAAGACCATCAAGGATGGGGCGGCCCCAGTAGACAGTGTCCCAGAAAGAACTGCAGGGACAATGCAAATGTGGATTTTTTTCTCAAGACATTTTCAATATATCTAGCAATAGAAGAGGCTATCTTCTAAATACACAGACACACAAATGATAGCAACGTGGGTACATTTCCTTCTTTTGAGGAAACCCTGGAAGCCGGTTTGGGCTTCTTGACCAGCCAGTACAGTTCTGCATCATTTCACCAGAATGAACCAAGCTTGGTGTGTCAGTCAAAAGGGCTTTGTGACGTTGGGAACAACAGTCATTATTCATGTCCTTGTTTGTAGTAATGGGGCAGCTTTGCCACGCTTGTCTCTTCTTATTTGTTCATGGGCATTGCCTCCCAACAGCAGTCAATGAAAAGACCCACCTGCGATTTCTGAAAAACTTGAATAACTAACTCACTTATGTCTGATTCTGTGTGTTGGTTTGCATTTTAGAGTCTAGGACATCTATGGCTGATAATCCTTGAAGATGAGGCTTAGTTCTACCCTGTCAGCTTCATTTGGCATTTTTCTCAGATGCCTTTCTTTCTCTCTGCTGAGAAAAATGGTGATTTTCAGGTTCTATAAAACAGAGTATACTCGGCCCTGGTCGGTTGGTGGTAGAGCGTCAGCCTGGTGTGCAGGAGTCCTGGGTTCGATTCCCGGCCAGGGCACACAGGAGAGGCGCCCATCTGTTTATCCACCCCTCCCCCTCTCCTTCCTCTCTGTCTCTCTCTTCCCCTCCTGCAGCTGGGGCTCCATTGGAGCAGGGTTGGCCCGGGCACTGAGGATGGCTCTGTGGCCTCTGCCTCAGGTGCTAGAATGGCTCTGGTTGCAACAGAGCGATGCCCCAGATGGGCAGAGCATCGCCCCCTGGTGGGCATGCTGGGTGGATCCCGGTCGGGCACATGTGGGAGTCTGTCTGACTGCCTCCCTGTTTCCAACTTCAGAAAAATACAAAAAAACAAAAAAACAACAACAACAACAAAAATAAATCAGAGTACACTATGGGGTACTCAGAAAGTTTGGCTTGTCAGTAAGTCTAAAAGGGAAAAAGTGGAGGCAATGACCATTTATTGAGCTTCTAATCATGTAAGCCCAGCCCTAGGGGCAAGAATTATCCCCCTAAATATAAAGAAGGAAAGATAAGGGAATGACCCTGTCACCGGCACAGGTTTCAGCACCAGGTGAACTGACCTGGGCGTGTGCTTCTTGCCTCCACCACTGCCGAGGGCTGTTTCTAATTTAATTTTTTAACAGCTTTGTTGAGGGATAGATATGTGGCATACGTCACATATTTATTAAAGTGTTCACTTTGATAAGTTTATCAGAACTTATGTTTATATCCATGAAAGCATCAGCCAGTCAAGATAATCACAACCATCAGCTCCCAATGTTGTCTCCAGCTTCTCTGCAGTCCTCCCTCTGCCCCTCTTCCCCTCTGTCTCCAGCAACTAACAAGCTGCTTTCAGCCTGAGTGCAGTATGCAGAAATAATGGGCCCCCCAAAGATGTCCATGCCCTGAGTCCCCAAACCTGTGAATATGTTACCTTATGTGAAAAAGAAAAAAGAAGGACTTTGCAGATGAGATTATCCTGAGCTCATGTAATCACAAGAGTCCCTATAAAGGAAAGCAGGAGGCAATCAAAGGAGATGTGATGATGGATGCAGGGTTGGAGGCAGTGAGAGATTTGAAGATGGAGAAAGGAGCCATAAGCCAAGGAATTCCAGTGGTTTTTAAAAACTGGAAGAGGAACAGGAATGGATTGTCCCTGAGAATTTCCAGAAGAATGAAGCCCTTGCAGCCTGCAGGAGTGCTGACACCATGACTTTAGTTTGGTAAGACCTAGTGTGATAAGCTGAATACCTAGATCCACCTGATGGGTGGTGACACAGTGCATAGAGTGTTGACCTGGTATGCTGAGGTCTCAGGTTTGAAACCCCGAGATCATTGGTTGTTGAGCATGGATTTATCCAGCTCGAACGTGAGCTTACCACCTTGAGCTTTGGGTGACTGGCTTGAGCATGGGTTCATAGACATGAGCCCATGGCCACTGGCTTGAGTCCAAGGTTGCTGGCTTGAGCAAGGGGGTCACTGGCTCATCTTAAGCCCCCTCCCCATCAAGGCACATATGAGAGGTAATCAATGAGCAAGTAAAGCTATGCACCTATGAGTTGATGCCTCTCATCCCTCTCCCCCCAAAACAAAACAAAAAAAAACAAAACCCTAGATCCTCATTCCAGTAACCTATGAATGTTACCTTATGTGGAAAAGGGGACTTTTCAATTATAATTAAATTTTGAAATGAGAAGATTGTCCTGGATTATTTGGGTATGCCTTAAATATAACCACAAGTGTCCTTATAAGAGGGATACGAGGAAGATTTTATTGTGGTAAAGAAGTGATCAGAGCCCTGGCCCAGTAGTTCAGTTGCTCTAACTGCATTGTCCCGATATGCCAAGATTGCAGGTTTGATCTCCAGTCAACAAATTGATGTCTCTCTCTCTCTCTCTTTCTCTCTCTCTCTTCTTCCTTCCCTCTTTCTAAAATCAAAAAAATAAGTTTAAAAAAGGAGGTGATGAGATTTTGGAAGCAGAGATCTGAGTGGTGTGTTTAAAAACAGGGAAAAAGGGCCTGACCTGTGGTGGCGCAGTGGATAAAGCGTCAACTTGGAAACACAGAGGTCGCCAGTTCAAATCCCTGGGCTTGCCTGGTCAAGGCATATATGGGAGTTGATGCTTCCTGCTCCTCCCCCCTCCTCTCTCTGTGTCTCTCTCTCTCTCTCTCTCTCTCCTCTCTAAAATGAATAAATAAATAAATAATTCTTAAAAATAAATAAATAAATAAAAACAGAGAAAAAGGTATGATAGAATTATACACCTGAAACCTGTATAATTTCATGAACCAGTGTCATCCCAATAAATTCAATAAAAATTTAAAAATAAAGACAAGGAAAGGGACCGTACACCAAGTGATACCAATGGTCACTAGAAGCAAAAAAGGCAAGGAAATGGGCTTTCTCCTCAGGGCCTCCAGAAAGACCAGCGCCGCCAACACCTTGACTTGGGCCCAGTAAAATTGATTTCAGATTTCTCCTCCAGACCTGTAAGAGGTGCATTTGTATTCTTTTAAGCCACTAAGTTTGTGGTAATTTGTTACAGCAGCAGGAGAAGCTAATACACTGAGCTTTACGTTTAATACAGTTTTACGTTGGTAAAACTTTTCTGTAAAAAGTTTTACAGAACAAGATATCATTTCTGGGGTTATAGTAAAATTAAATAAATTAGTTTGTAGCAAATGGAGTTCCCATAGTGGCCCTCATTTCTTTCCCCTCAACCCTGAGCATGTGGCCTTTGACATGACTTAAGTCATACTAACAGAGGAGATTTGTTAGCAGGGAGATTTGTTTGTTTTGTAAGAGCTCTGGGGACATAGGCGCTCATTCTAGGGAGGGACAGTAAGGCCTGAGCAATTGTAGTCCAGGACCCTTACCTCTACAGTGAGGGTCCCTGGATAGAGGGGACATATAGGTAGATAACTACCAAGAGAAGAAGACTGTGGAGAAGGGTTTTATCTTACAATGTAGGTTTTATTATTATTTGGGTAAGATGTGGCCAACAGATCAGAAGATTGTCATTAAAAATATAGCTTGTTACAGTTCCCAAAGAGGAGAGGGCACACAACACCAGTGGGGGCCACTCAGGGAAACACCAGGCTCAGTCAGGAGGCAGAGTCGTGGGGGTAAAACAGGCAGAAGCCTTTCTTGTGGTTTCCATAGAAAGGGACAGATAGAAGAAGTGTGTGAGAAGTGTGTGTGTGTGTGTGTGTGGTAAACTCTGATGGGTGAGTTTTCATGAATAACAAAAGGATGTTCCCAGGCAAGTGGCTTGCCATCTCTGGACATGAGGACCCAGATGCCATAGAACCAATAATACAGAAAATAAGAAAACACAGTTAAAATGCTTTTCTGGATGACCATCCCAGACAAATTATGTGAACATCAGTGGTAATTCAGTGAAGGTTATAAATAGATGTTGAAAAAATTGAAATTGAGCCTTCAAGTTCGTTACTATTCATAAAAACAATAGCAAAGAGGAAACAGACATTTCTTATTGGAAGACAGCATAAATAACCTCTCAGAGAGGGACAATTGGCCGGAGGGTTCAGCAGCAACACAGGATGTGAGAGACACGGTTGGTTACTTAATTTTTATTCCCACCCCCTCCCTTTTTTTGCCACCTTCCCTAGAGAGTCTAGAAAGTCAGGTGCTTGCTTTCCCACACTCCTTACAGAGAAAGGTAGCCATGTGACTAAGTTCTAGTCAATGGGACCATCAGGGTCATTCATTGGGGGAGTTTCTGGGAAAGATTTTTCTTCCTGGATGAAACAATAAAAACTCTGTTTACTGTTCCCTGCCTTTGGATATATTGTGATATGTGAAGGTGTGGCAACCAACTTGGGGCTATGAAGCAACAGGTGAACTTTTAACATCTAAGGCAGGCAGAACAGAAAGATGAGGAGAACCCGGGTCCTTACTGTCATCCTCGAGTTATAGAACCAATTCTGAAACTGACTACCTCTATGCTTTGAGTTAGTAGTAATGAACATCCTTGTGGTTCAAGCTATTGTAAATTGAGTTTGTTGTTACTTATAGCTGAAAGCATTCCATACTGATACAGCGGGTTTGTCTAAAATGGTAGAAGGAGAAGAGACTGATGATTGTCAGAAGGGCGGGGCTTGGGGGACTGAGCGAAAAAGGTGAAAGAACTAAGAAATACAAATTGGTATTTACAAAATAGTTATGGGGATGTGAAGTACAGCATAGGGAATAGAGTCGATAACATTGTAATAACAATGTATGGTGTCAGGTGGGTACTGAAAATATGGGGGGTCACTCTGTAAAGTATGTGATTAACCACTATGCTACATCTAAAACTAATTTAAAATAATATAAACTGTGATTTAAAAATAAAAATTTTAAAACAGTAGTAGGAGAAATGTTTATGTCTATGTTTATGTTTACGTTGGATGAGTGGCTCCAGGGTTCTAAATTTACTTTCTGGCATTTTTATCTTTTTAGCCTGAGCGAAATTTGGGTCTATCGATGTATTAACGAGGGTTTTGGCAAGAAACAAATGGAACATTCAGAAATGATGACTGAAGAGAGTTAAAGGGATTATTACAAAGGTAGAGTAGGTGTTAAGGGAAATGAACAGAGGCCTAGATATAATAAATTAGGCTGCCCCAGGGTGAGCTCTGCCTGAAAGGACAAGGGGAGGGAGTGGACCCCAAAACTCAGTGAGAGCGGAGTAGAAGAGGAGCTGGGGCCTCAGATGAAGTAGAAAGTCATTCCCATCCTGCAGCCACACAGGGTGGGGGCTGGGGAAACAAACGCCTTGATCTCTTTCTCAGCCCACCCTGCAGACTCCTGATGGCGCCTCCCACTGGCTGAACCCTGCCAGGAAAATGGCCTGGGAGCCAGGAGATGTGAGCTGGACAGGTCAGCATAAAGTGTGAGGCTGTGTGTGGGGGGGTGGGCAGGAGGAGTAAAGGGGCCAGAGAGAATATCTGAATTAGATTCACCACTGATTTGTGTCAACATAAATTTGTCACATCTAAGCCACTCATTCTAGCACTGAGACTCCTGAATTACTGAAGACAAGACTGCCTCTCAGGAAGTAAAACCTTTTTTTTCAAATGCCTTTAGGCCCTGGTCGAGTAGTTCAGTTGTTTAAAGCATCATCCTGACACACCAAGGTTGCAGTCAGGGTCCATACAAGAATTAATCAGTGAGTGCATAGATGGGTAGAGCAGCAGGTTGGTGTTTCTCTCTCTAACATCAATAAATGAAAAAACAAAAATAAGATTTTAGTCAACTGCCTTTTGAATTCCAGAATATCTCTCGGTAAATAAGAGTATGCTAAATCTCCGCCATAGGGATTCTTGCAAACAGAGAAATTGGGAACTATAGGAAATGGGAGCCCTGAGCCTCCGCTAGGTGTCCGTGACCTCTGCCAGTGTTGGGCTGCATGCTCCTTCCACTCATTGTCACTGAAGAGAGTTGGCAGTGCTTCCTTGTCTCTTTTCTGAGATCTGTTATTGAGGATATATTTTACCTTATAACTACCACATTTTGAAGAGGAGGGAGTAATGACATGGGCATAGAGTGTATTCTAATAATCATAAAAGTGCAATAAGAACAAGGACTTGGGTTTCCTGATTGTCACAGCGTCTCCTTGAGTGTTGCAGAGAGTGCCCTATTAAATGTGACTATTAAATCAATGGCTTATGAAGTGGAACAATCCATCGGCTGTGATACGCTGTCGTAGGAGTCCGGAGGTTCAGAAACATGTGGGAAATTACCCTTCTGGGCAGCAGAGTATGTTAACATCATCTTTTAAGCTCATCGGCACATCTAAGAAGCTTTTAATTTTGTTCTCCCCCAAATGAAAACAATAATACTTACATCTGGCTAAAATTTGGACAGTACAGAAGGAAATACATTAATGTGGCAGCTTACTGGCAATTTCTCTTCCCAGAGGCAACTGCTGCAATGGCTTATTACCTAGCTTTCCCAGATGTTCTGGGCATGTACAATCACATATGTATTCTTTGGAAAAATGAAGATTTACTAGCATATATATCATTTCTGTAGTGGATGCTGTTGGTGCCCCTCCCAGAGGGGGGATCCATCTCCCTGCTGCTGTGAGCATTTGTGACTGATGGCTCACGGCTGCCTCCCCCTTTCTCCAAGGATTCCCCTCAGACAAACAGGAGCTGCTTTGCTCTGCAGGTTATACATCCCTACTCTCAGGCAGCCTGCCGCCAATAACTGACTGATGCAAGAGGTTGGCTCCTCGTCCCAAGGTTGAACAACCCAGTGGTTCATGCTCCAGAGCTTCCTGAGATCACGCTGAACCGAGTCTCTAGCTGACACCATATCTTCACCTAATTTATCTCTCCTGCCACATACCCTGCTTCGACCACTCGCCTTCTTTAGAGAGTACTTTCTCAAAAATTTCATCTGCACCAGGGTCCCTGCTTCAGCTGCTGCTTCTAGGAAGCAGATTCCAAAGATGGGATTCTGAAAGAAAATCATCTGATGGCAGGAGGACCAAGAGGATCCATTCCATTGCCAGTAAGAAGTGAACATTGACTGCTCCTGATATGCTGCGGCAGATTGCTCCTGGTGAACCAGGAGAGGATGCGGACCGAAGAGGATGCACCCGCTGTTGCAAAGTCTCTGATGTCTGAGCGGCATGGGGGAAGTTAGTATTTATAAGGGTGGTGGACTTCGGTGACTGTTGCTAAGCAAGCAATATGTGAGAGTCAGAAGGCTTCTTTAGCAGTATTTAAAGAGACTCCCATTCTCAGGCAGAGGGCAGACAGACCTAGGCCTTAGCTAGAGTGAAGAACTTTAGAGAAGGTTGAACTCTTAGCCTAGGCAAATATTCAATGCCAAAGTCATGGCCTTGATAGGAAAGAAGTAGAACTCTGGAAAGACAAAAGATAGCAAGTGTTGGCGAGGCTGCAAAGAAAAGGCACCTTCATGTTCTGTTGGTAGAAATGTGTTTTTTGTTTGGTTTGGTTTGGTGGGAATGTTAATTGGTACAGCCACTATAGGAAATATTATTGAGGCTCCTCAAAAAAATTAGAAATAAAACTATCATATGTCCAAAGGAAATGAAATCACTATCTCAAAGATATATCTGCACCTCTATGTTCATTTAGCATTATTTACAATAGCCAAGACATGGAAACAACCTAAGTGTCCACTGATGGATAAATGAATTTAAAAAAATGTAGGCTCTGGTCAGATAGCTTGGTTGGTTAGAGCATCATCCCAATATGCAAAGGTTGCTGATTCGATCCCCAGTCAGGGCACATACAAGAACAGATCCATTTCTCTCTCTCTCTCTCTCTCTCTCTCTCTCTCTCAAATCAACCAATAAATAAAAAAATTTAATGTAGCATATACATATATACACAATGGAATGTTATTCAGCCATAAAAAGAGAAATCCTGTCATTTGTCATAACATGTTATGAACCTTGAGAGCATTATGCTAAGTGAAATAAGTCAGACCAAAAAAGACAAATGGTGCATGATCTAACTTATATGTGGACTCTAGACACCTGAACTCACAGAAACAGAGAGTAGATTGGTGGTTGCCGGGGGGCCGGAGGAGAGGTGGGGCTGGAGAAATGGGTAGAGGTGGCGAAACGGTACAAACTTCCAGTTATAAGATAAATAAGTCCTGGGGATCTAATGTACAGCATGGTGACATTAGGTAACAATACTGTACTGTATACTTAAAAGTTGTTGAGAGTAAATCTTAAAAGTTTTTACCACACATACACATATACACACACATAACTATTTTAGGTGATGGATGTGTTAAATAACCTTATCGTGATAATCATTTCACAATATAGCCATATGTCAAATCATTATTTTACTATATATCAATATTAGTATAACAAATCATCAGACTGTATTCTTTAAAATTACACACTGTTATATATCAATTACATCTCAATAAAATTGGGGGGATGGGGGGAAGAACCTGGGGACTTGGGGTTGGGATGTCTGAGTAAATGCACTCAAGAACCTTGAATGCTCAGAATCCTTGGAACCATCTGGGCCTGCAGAAGTGGGCCTTCCTGCCTTTTTGGAAGAGAGAGGCTCAAGACGAGGATGGACATGGACATGGACATGGACATTGTCAATAGCAAATGGCTGAGTTGGCTGGTGAAGGATCTGGAAGGAGCAAGTTTAGAAGATTGGAGACAAGAAAGTCTAGGGCAGAGAGCTAAAGGAGTGAGCAAGTATTGGGAGGATTTTTGTATTCTAGGCTAATGATCCCCGAAGAGCATTCACTATAGCTTGAGGGAAGAGTGAGAAATAGGGGCTTTGGTGTCAGAGAGACCTATATTCAAATCCCTGACTCTGCCATTCACTGGCTGTGAGATTGTGGGCAACGTTGCTTAACCTTTCTAAGTCTCTTCATCCCCACTCATCAAAAGGATGTTTTGAGAATTAAATGATGTATGTGAAGGACTAACATGGTACTTGGCACACTGTGAACGCTCAATAAATGGCAGGTAGTCTTTATTGTTATTTATTTGATATGCTCAACAGTTCTAAGAGGTAAACACTAATAGCTAAGTGTTTCAGATAAGAAACTGAGGCCCAGGAATATTAAATGACTTAACCACATTTTCAATTCACTAAATTTCAAAAATGAGATTCAAATTTAGAATTGTTTGGCTTTTAAGCTCATGTATAGCTTTAATAACCTGCCTCAGAATAATGTACCAGGAGTGAGATACAAGACCAGGGCTTGCTCCAGGGTAAATTCTCTCTTTCCTTTATAATTCTGAAAAGTGTGAAGGTAAAGATCTATAAATCTGACAAGGTGGAATGACTGAAAGTAACTTCACAGCATGATCTGATCACAGACAGATTCCTAACTGGGCAGGTCATGGTGAGTAGTCAGCTCCAGGCCTATAACTTCTCTGGTAAAGGGTTTATCTTGGCCTTAAGTAAGCCCTGTCTATTGTTCTTGTGCCTGTAGGTTAACACACCTTTGAAATGCCAGAGTAATTCTTTTTTTTAGACTCTGAGGGAGGCTTAACCACCATTAAGGGAGCATATAATTAACTCCAAATGCATAAAAGGAACTGTAAAACTCTCATTCATTTTCCAGAGCATTTGAGATTTTGCCTCCTGCTCAAATAAACTCATAAAAATTCTCTGTGTTTGGTCGCTCTTATGCCAACATGGAAAGATGATTCTCCCCATTTTATAGATGAAGGAACTTGAATGTCAGAGCCATTACATGACCTAAGTAAAGCCATATGGAAAAGGTGGGATATGAGGTACTTTCTCGGTACTACTTAAATATTCTTTTACAGGGGCAGGATTGGTAATGGGATTCATGTTAGAGAAATTCCATGGTGAAAAGTCTAAGAAACTATTATTTCATTGTCAACATTAGAATGTCCAAACCTGCAGAAAAAATTTTTTTACAGGGACACAGAGAGAGTCAGAGCAAGGGATAGATAGGGATAGACAGACAGGAACAAAGAGAGATGAGAAGCATCAATCATCAGTTTTTTGTTGCGACCCCTTAGTTGTTCATTGATTACTTTCTTGTGCCTTGACCGCGGGCCTTCAGCAGACCGAGTAACCCCTTGCTCGAGCCAGCGACCTTAGGTCCAAGCTGGTGAGCTTTTTGCTCAAACCAGATGAGCCCGTGCTCAAGCTGGCGACCTTGGGGTCTCGAACCTGGGTCTTCTGCATCCCAGTTCGCCGTTCTATCTACTGCGCCACCGCCTGGTCAGGCAGAAAATTTTAGTAAGAGTTGTTTTGTTTTTTTTTGTGGGTTTTTTTTTTTTTTTTTTGTATTTTTCTGAAGTGAGAAGCAGGGAGGCAGAGACAGTAATAAGAGTTTATTTGAGCAAAACTGATGACAACTGCTGGGAAGCAAGATCACAAACTCTCGAGAAAGTGATAGTTTTGCAGTTTTGTTTATGCATTAGAAATTAAGGAGTGAATGTAAGGAAGATTACATGAAGGTGGGAGAAAGGAAGGCTGGAATTAGATTACAAGATAGTTAACAATGTGCTTTCTTGAGGGTGGTTAAGCTTATTTCAAAGGTGTGTTAACCTAGATACATAAGAACAATGGACAGGGCTTGTATGAGGCAAAGATCAACCTTTTACTACAAAAGTTATACGCCTGAGGCTGCCTACCCACCATGACCTGCCCCATTAAGAATTTATGATCAGATCACCCTGTAAGGTTACTTTCCATTGAGCCCCCTTTTCATCCACACCATCGGGGATAGGGAGTTGAGACTAGTTTTGTCCTTCTTAATGCAAAGGACCTCTTTTCCAAGAATCAGTATATTTTTAATAGAGTTATAGCCTGAAGTAGGACAAAAGTGTCTTCTATACCAGTAGCTTTCAACGTTTTTACATTTAGGGACTAGTGAAAATAGGAGAATTATTTGGGGGACCACTAAGGTAGAAATCACCCTGAGCATATGCAAATTCATCTAAGATCATTGGATCTATACTCTTCATACAACATCAGCATGGTTAACTCTTTTGTGGACTGGCACAAAATTTTTTGTGGACCAGTCTGTGAACCAGCAGTTGAAAAACACTGTTATATACAACTTGGACTCTGCTTCCTTGGTATTTACCTATCTTCTAAAGTTTATGATCAGAGGTGCCCATGACCCAACATAGTATAAGTTCATGTATGTTGGTCAAATAAGTTTGTAAATATGATATATAGATTTGCCCGCTTATAGTTTGCATTGGGTGTGGGGGACAGGCTGTAAGCAGGCAGGGTTGTTATACTCTAAGGCTTAGTTTTAAGACTGAGCCTTTCCCACCCTAAGTGACTTTGTATCAGAGACTTCCTTGTTTGTATATTGGATTAAAGGTTTTGATTTCTACACTATAAAATGGGGCAGACGGGGAGCTTTCTCTCTCTCGGTTCCTGAGATTAGCATTAGAGAGGAGAGCAGAGAAAGGCCATGTGGAGGAGAGGAGAAGCAGCCAAGATGGCAGAATGCTGAAGGAGAAGCCAGTTTGTGCAGAGAGAAGATGGGGAACAGAGGTGAATAAGGCTGGTGAGCTAGAAACCCTTGATTCTAGGAAACTTGTGTAAGTCAGTGGCTTTGGGAGCCCTGCATGGAAAGGGAAGTGTTTTCTCACTATGTGTATTTCTTGCCCGCCAAGTACAAGCTAGGATTAAAGCTGATAGCCCACCAGTTCTTGGCTCCATTGTTTCATTATCATCTGTCCGAATCAAATGCGAACCTGCATGGGCCAGGTGGCTGTGATGGTGGCCATGGCTACTGGCTTTACAATATATTTTAAGCAGTGGGTTGAGCACACAGTACAATGGTCAGCATGGGAAATCCCAGCAGATACACATTATAGGAAATGATCAGATCAGTTGTGCACTGTGGGAGTACATTTTCTAGGGTAGCTCCCTAATCTCTTGGGTGACTTTAGCATAAATTTACCTAAATTGCAATATGATGGTTTGGGGCCCTGTTTCATCATTCCCTCAATGGGACCTAGCCAGGGTGCTTTAATGCCATACTTCTTGGATTTGTTCTACAGTCTTTTCCCTTGTATATTCTGTGATATTGTGACATAATAAGAAATATATATTTGGTCTTTATCCCCATTTCTAGCACAAAGCTTCTAAAAACCTTGTATTTTGTTGAGAGATATTGGGAAGAGAATGGTGATCTTTTGTTATTCATAACAAGCGCCTGTCAACCTGAATTTATGCTAATGACTCCCTGAAGGTAATGGCTGCCTGCCTGAGGAACCAATCCTGATGATTAGAGGGCTGAAAATATTAATTCCAGCATTCTACCTCCAGGGTGGTGTGAGTGGCTGGAAGTTGAGTTAATTACTAATGGCCACTGACTTAATTAATTTTGCCTGTATAATGAAATTCTCATGAAACAGTCCTAAACAATGAATTTTGAGAGCTTCTGTGTTGATGAATACATTGAGGTGCTGGGAGATTGGCACACTCAGAGGGGACCTGGGAACTCCTCCCCATTCTCCCCACCCACCCAACATACCTTGCCCTATATATCTCTCCCATTTGGCCATTCGAAATCCTATTCTTTATATTACCAGTACAAGCAAAGTGTTTTCTGAGTACAGTGAGTTGTTTTAGTCAATTAGAACCTGAGCAGGGCTTCTTGGTGTCACTGGATGGGGACCCGGCCTGAGTCTGCTTCAGGCCAGCTGGTAATGGTGGGTTCTTGACGTCATGCAAGAAAGAGTTCATAACACAAGTCCATGTGATTTTAAAAGTGTATTTATTAAAACTGGGAACAGTGAGAGTTTAGAAAGAAAATAAAAAGTTCATGCCTGAGATCGGGTATGGGAGTGCTCCAGAGAGAGATCCCCATTGTGGCTTCCTTTATCTTGAGGGATTTTACCTGCTTTCCAAAAGTGAGGATTATAGAGGAGGTCACAGGGGAGGATCTCAACAGACAATTCAATACCGGTTCCAGGGTTGAGGTCTCCACTGATTGGTCAGTGTGAGGGCAGGGGGTCATTAGTCATTACACCGGGTCCTAGCATTCCCCACTGCTTTTCTGGGCCTGCAGCTGAAGTACAACTGAGGCCTAGATGTTATTTTTAGGGAGGAATGGTAGTGATGGCAGGGGGGAGGGATGTCTGAACTTCATGACCAGTGATATGAAAGGCCACCCTGGGGCTGAGGTAAGGTGCAGCATCAGTTTTGTCAGTTGCTAGGCGCCAGGGTCTTATGCCCTGATGACCTTCGGTATCTGGCTATAAATCGCTCAGCCAGTTCATTCAGCTACCTGTCTCAGTTTCCTCATTCCACTTGCCAAGGAATTTTCCTAGCTTCTTATCATCCTGCCTCACTGGGAATACCCAGTTCATAGCAGGTTGGTCAGAAGTACTGGTGGCCTGGACTTTGGATTAGTGTCTTAAGAGGGGGACAGGCTCACGGGACTGAGCCCTTAACCTGTGAGGTCTGCATTATTAGTCAGTGGCAGAATTGAGTTACATTGTAGGATACCCAGTTGGTGTCCGTAGAGAATTGGAGAACTGCTTGGTGTGGAAAACTGACACGAGTAGTGGGTGTCAGAAGTATTTAGGGCCAAAAAGAGCTAATACTCTTGGACTCCACCGTTTTCATCCTTTACTTCAGGTTCCACCACTTCACCCCAAGAAAGGTCAAAGGACAAAAGGTGACATAAAGAAGAAACCAACCCTGGCCGGTTGGCTCAGCGGTAGAGCGTCGGCCTGGCGTGCAGGAGTCCCGGGTTCGATTCCCGGCCAGGGCACACAGGAGAGGCGCCCATCTGCTTCTCCACCCCTCCCCCTCTCCTTCCTCTCTGTCTCTCTCTTCCCCTCCCGCAGTGGAGGCTCCATTGGAGCAAAGATGGCCCAGGCGCTGAGGATGGCTCTGTGGTCTCTGCCTCAGGCGCTAGAATGGCTCTGGATGCAACAGAGCGACGCCCCAGAGGGGCAGAACATCGCCCCCTGGTGGGCATGCTGGGTGGATCCTGGTCGGCTGCATGCGGGAGTCTGTCTGACTGCCTCCGTTTCCAGCTTCGGAAAAATGAAAAAAAAAAAAAGAAGAAACCAGGATGATTCATTTAAGTCAGTTAACCTTTATTCAACATCTACTATATTCTAATGTGTAGAGTTCTTTTACTCAGTTGGCAGGTCTGTTCAGTTAGAGATAAACTATACATATTCATGATTTCAAAACCCATCTACAGTGCCTTCTGGGTTTTTCCCTAGTCTGTCACATTAAAAAACTTGAAAACTTTAGGAGTAGGGGAAAGAAAATTTAGAGATCTCTTATTCTCCCAATCTCATTTTAAATATAATAATATGGATTAAACTCACAGAGGTAATTGGCTGTTGTGTTGGTGTTTCCCTTTGCTAGTGTTTATCTTCCTTAACACAATTTTAGCACATCTTAAATATTTCACTATTTCTGAACAAAATTGGAAAGGGTATGTAGCTGACTGAGGAGAAAAGCACAGGAACTTGATTCACACAGAATTATAATTCAGCTCTATTGAAACTATGCATCCCTAACCTAAATACTTATTATTGTAACACCATAAATTTTGTGAGAACAGGAAACTGGTGCTTTAACAATTCCCCCTCCTTGTTTAATAAACAAATAAAATACATAAGCATACATGAATGGCTGAGAGGCTATGTGTGCGATGTGTGGCTGTGTTTAATTATCTTTAAGATCTTAATTCAGTGACTGTTGAAGGTCAGCAGGAGGAAGGCCTTGTGTAGGACATGAAAAGGGGTTTAATCAGGCCCCACCATTACAGAGTTTTCAAGCCCAGCAGGTGAGGGACAGGCATGGCACGGTAGAAAGTGATGAATACCTTTTCCCAGGGGTATGATGAAAGGGCTGTGGGTGCTCAGGGAAGGGAACGGTGGTTCCCCAGCACTGGGGAAGTTCTGCACCTGTGAGGGAGAGCCTGACCTGCGTACCAGGAATCTGCGTTCTAATACCGGTTCTCCCTCTGATTTGCCGCGTGACTTTGCTCCGAGTACATTAGGCTTGTAAATTAAAACTGTCCAGATTTGTTTTCCACTCTGAAACTCTAGGAGTTCGAAGGGCTATCAGTTCGCTGGAACAATGCCCTCTGTGGTTTCCCATTTCTATTACTGATCGCCTCTATATCCCTCGCTCACTCAAACCCCTTTCACCCTGAGATCAGGCGAGAAACGCGTGAGGCCGCTTTAAGGCCGCCCTAGAGGACCCGGGCGCCGTGCCCCACCCCGCCCGGAGCAGGGGCGCCGCGCCGGGGTCCTGGGCTTCCCAAGCGGCCGGGGACGCCGTCGCGTCACGGCGCTCGCAGCCAATCAGTATAACGCCTGTTGGGACGCATTACTAGGGCGACGGGCCGGACGCATCCCGCTTCGGGATGAATTAGCGGCGGGCTGTATTCGGAGGTTGTGACCCCCGCGGATTCCCCAGCTCGCGCACGCGCCCTCCACGGTGTCGCGCGTCGTCCCCTGCTGGTCACAGGTGGGAGAGTGGGGTTGTCAGGTGGGGGTTACTGCGCGGGGAAAATGGCGGCGGTGGCCGAGGGATCCCGGAGTTGGTGGAGGGGGAGCGGCCCGACGGGCTCTTCCCCTTGAGCCGGGCCTCTCGGGCTGCGGCCAAGGTAACGGGCACCTGACCGAGAGTTGGGGTCCCCGACGCAACTGGCGGCGTCGCCGGCACAGGTAAGAGGAGACGCGGGGAAGCGACTCCCCGAGGCAGGCGGAGGCGTCAGGGGCCGCGGGGCCGAGTCGTAAGGGCGAGGTGGCGCGGCTTGTGGAGGGCCTGGTGTTTTGGTGTCTGGTCACTGTTTGCAAGTGATCGTCAGCCCCTCCCTCCGCCACACCTTGGCGGGTCTGGCGCTGCACTGCTGTTAAATCCGATGTGCAGAAGAACGTCTCAGGAGGCCGCCATGTGTGAGCCTTCGACGTTGAGCTGTCGAGGGCAGGGGCTGAGCTGCCCCGTATGTGTACCCTCCAGGTACCAGTCACCCACCTGTAGCTTCCAGAATGGTAGTGCCAGGAAAGGAAAGGTAGGCCCTACCCAGAGCCTGATGTCAGGACTGATCATTAAGGTGTATTCTAACTTCTGCTTGCTCATTTGAAGAGAAGAAAGATAAAGATAGGGTACTTAGGTGTCGCTTCTTGATGTTTTGCTTCTTTGTACTTACCTGGATCAGGTGGGTGCATCAGGAGCATTGCATCTGCCTTCGAAGCTCATTACTTATATTCCATGTGAGGTGGCTGTAATTAAGACAGGATTGGGATTCAGGTTAAGCCCAGGGAAGTTTTGAAAATAAGTTTTGGTAAAGGTTTTATGGAGATAAAATACTGTCTTCATGTCAACCACTTACTTGGACAGAGACATTTCATAGAGTATCACTAGTTGGGTTAATTTTCAAAAAAACTCGAAAACTTGTCTTAATGAAAGCCCCGTTTAGCAAAACATATTTTTGAGAGTAAAAGATTATTCAATTACAAAAGTCTTTTCCTTTTTTTATATGCTTTTTTGACTCTATGGCTACACAATACTTGGATGTGACAGATAAGCATAATATTAAGGGACTTTTGGGTAGCAGGCTTGATTTTGTGGAGTGTCTTGTTCTGTTATTGAGACAGCACAGTGGCACTTTGTGTTTCAGTCATCAGTAGCTGTTTGTTGTCTCTGGAGTGCCTGCTATGTGTCAGGCGTTGTGACAGGGAGGCTTCGCCAGCTTGAGCAAATAGGGCAGTGCGCTGTTCCTACCAGGTTCCTGGGCTGGCTCTTGTTGACAAACAAGAGGAAACAATGTGGAAAACCCAAAAGATTCCTTCCAAACTGGATTTGTGGAGGTTTGGTCAGTTTGGTCTGGGATTAGGTATGGTTTCCAGTTCCAACTCTGCCACTTAAAATAGCTTAGAGAAATCATATCATCTCTCTGTTAGCACCTTATCTCTGAAACGGGCAAAACATTTTTGTTCAGACAATCTCATTGTACTGTTGTGAGAACCAAGAATACAAAGGTTATATGTTAAGTTGACATTTATCATTTCTTGCACATTTACTCTGCCAGGCACCGTTCTGAGGGCCATCAAGGTGCTAACTCAGTCACCCAGAACCATTGTGAAGTAGGCACATTCATCGTCTTTGTTTTAAAGATGAGGAAATTTAGGCACATTGAAATTGAGGTTATTTGCCCCAAGTAACACAACTAGCATTGTGATTCCAGCTTATGCTCTTAATCACCATGCAGGTGTGTTACATGTTAAGGATATATATATATATATATATATATATATATATATATAAACAAATTTTTCAATGAAGTAATTTTATTTGTGATCTTTTAGTTGTATAAATAATAACTGTGATTCATTCCTTGGCACCCAATAGTGATTTATAGGGTGATGACTACAGTTTATTTTAAGTGGTATCTTCATCTTATCTTTGATAAAAGATATTTTAAAACAAATAAGCTAGGATATTTCAAACAGGGAGCACAAATCAATAAAGGAGATTTTAGTTTGTATTAAACTTAATAATTTGCTGGGTGACTTTTAGAAGAAAACAGGTTCATTACTTTGACATATTGTACTAACTTTTTTTTTTTTTTTTACAGAGACAGAGAGAGAGTCAGAGTGAGGGATAGATAGACAGGGACAGACAGGAGCGGAGAGATGAGAAGCATCAATCATTAGTTTTTCGTTGCGCATTGCGACACCTTAGTTGTTCATTGATTGCTTTCTCATATGTGCCTTGACCGTGGGCCTTCAGCAGACCAAGTGACTCCTTGCTTGAGCCAGAGACCTTGGGTCCAAGCTGGTGAATTTTTGCTCAAACCAGATGAGCCCGCGCGCAAGCTGGCGACCTCGGGGTCTCGAACCTGGGTCTTCCGCATCCCAGTCCGATGCTCTATCCACTGCGCCACTGCCTGGTCAGGCTGTACTAACTTTTTTCAGTTTCTATTTATAGAAAAAGATGACACGAATAAAAGTGGTTGGAACTTTTTTTTTTTCATTGAGCCTTTATGGAATTGCCCTATCAAGTTCCTGGGATGTAAAAATTAAATCCTAACCTTATCTTTGAGAAGTCCAGGGAGAAGCCTCAGGTCTAGAAATTTGTGGCCTAGTGAATGAGACAGAAAGAAATGATTAACTAATGCAGTGTGATGTAGTTGTGGTGGGTACAAAGGGCTTTGGCAATACATACAAGGGTATGTTGCTTTTGCTGGGGTAGCCCTGGCCCAGAAAGGAAGGGAGCTGACTGCAGGATGAAGGGAGAAAGGGCTTCTAGCCAAAGGAGGAAGCAGTGAAGCATCAGTGTGAGTAGGAGTCCATGGGTGTCTAGGGGTCAGACCAGAGGTTTTTTTTTTTTTTTTACAGAGACAGAGAGAGAGTCAGAGTGAGGGATAGACAGGACAGACAGACAGGAACAGAGATGAGAAGCATCAATCATTAGTTTTTCGTTGCGCATTGCAACACCTTAGTTGTTCATTGATTGCTTTCTCATATGTGCCTTGACCGTGGGCCTTCAGCAGACCGAATAACCCCTTGCTCGAGCCAGCGACCTTGGGTCCAAGCTGGCGAGCTTTTTGCTCAAGCCAGATGAGCCCGTGCTCAAACTGGCAACCTCGGGGTCTCGAACCTGGGTCTTCCGCATCCCAGTCTGATGCTCTATCCACTGCGCCACCGCCTGGTCAGGCCAGACCAGAGTTTTGCAGGAGTTGCTTGGAGAGAAGCCAGGAACGATTAGGGCCAGGTTGTGAGTTCTTAGCTAAGATCCTGACTATCCTGTGGGCAGCAGGACCTATAGAAGGATCTTAATCAGAGAAATAATATGGTCGATCTCATGTAATGGAGAGGTGACTTTGGTAACAGCATGAAAGACAATGCAAGCGAGACCAGTTAAGGAGGGTAGACAAGAGATGGTGAGGGAGTGAACCAGGGCATTGGCTGTGTTCAGAGTCTCACCACACACATGTTGAATGGAGGATCTACTGGCTGTTAAGAATAATGAAATGGGGGAGGGAAACACCGCTGACAGTAAAGAGAAAAGTGAGTTTTTGTTTTGATTTTTTAGTAATATATGGTTAGAGGTTAGAAATATTGTTAACTCATTTAGGAAAAAGTATGGAGCAGGTAGTTCTTTTTACTGAGTTTTGGGAGAATTATAAACTTTTAAAGTTGTTGGTTCAAATAATAGCTAACAAAATCAGGCTTATAACTTCCTCTAGCTAGCCCTCTAATTTCTGAGACTACAGAAAACTTAATTATGTCATCAAAAGTCAGCAGTGTCTAGTGTAAAGTTGGCTCCATTGGAGATTGGAGGAAAGCCACACAAAAGGAGTGGAAGGAATTCTCTAAGTCATGTTTGGTGTAAAATGCCAGAATGATGGGTATTCGAGTTTTTTTTTTTTAAATCAATCATTATTTTATTTTATTTATTTTATTTTTTACAGAGACAGGGCGAAAGTCAGAGAGAGGGACAGATAGGGACAGACAGTCAGGAATGCAGAGAGATGAGAAGCATCAGTCATCAGTTTTTCGTTGTGGCACTTTAGTTGTTCATTGATTGCTTTCTCATATGTGCCTTGACCATGGGGCTACAGCAGACCAAGTAACTCCTTGCTCGAGCCAGCAACCTTGGGTCCAAGCTGGTGAGCTTTGCTCAAACCAGATGAGCCCACGCTCAAGCTGGCGAGCTCGGGGTCTCGAACCTGGGTCCTCCTCATTGCAGTCCGACACTATCCACTGCGCCACCACCCAGTCAGGCAAGTTTTTTCTTTTTTACATTAAGTTTTTAATATACTTACATAGAAGTCATTATAGTATGGAACTAATCGGAAGTGAATTCTCTAGTTATAAAGCTGATCTCCACTGAAACATTCATAACACAGTTGTTGTCTGGAACCCAACAACATAACTGATTACATTCCAAATCGACTGCGAGGTGACATTGCAAATCTTGCAAAGGATTTCATGAATTCACAGCAAGGTCAAGAACTGCTTAGATTCCATTTAACTGAAGTTTAAAAGCAGACAACTATTTCCTGTTGGTAGAAATCAGAATAGTAGTTCCTCTGGTGGTGGTGATAATGACTAGGAAGGGGCCTGAGATGTTGGAACCTGAGATGTTGGAAATGTTCTATATCTTGAGATGAGTGGTGATTATAGAGGTGTCTGTATATATGAAAATTTAAATTGCACACCTAAGATTTGTGCACTTTACTGTTATGCTTTAATTTATGTCTTAAGAAGAGGTACTAGTGAGAATTTGGCAATGTTAGACCAGTAAACTTTTAAAAAGCTTTTTTAAAGATTTTGTTCATTTTAGAGAGAGAGAGAGAAGGGGAGGAGGAGCAGGAAGCATCAACTCCCATGTGTGCCTTGACCAGGCAAGCCCAGGTTTTCGAACCGGTGACCTCAGCGTTACAAGGCCAATGCTTTATCCACTGCGCAACCATAGGTCAGGTCTACCAGTTAACTTTTGATAAGGAAAGCCAGCAGGGTGATGATGAGAGAGGCGCTTAAAAGTTTTTTTTTCTTTTTTTTTTCTTTACAGGGACAGAGAGAGAGTCAGAGAGAGGGATAGATAGGGAGAGACAGACAGGAACGGAGAGAGATGAGAAGCATCAATCATCAGTTTTTCGTTGCGACACCTTAGTTGTTCATTGATTGCTTTCTCATATGTGCCTTGACTGTGGGCCTTCAGCAGACCGAATAACCCCTTGCTTGAGCCAGCGACCTTGGATCTAAGCTGATGAGCATTTTTTTATTTTGCTCAAGCCAGATGAGCCCGTGCTCAAGCTGGCAGCCTTGGGGTCTTGGCATCCCAGTCCAATGCTCTATCCACTGCGCCACCGCCTGGTCAGGCCTTAAATTTTTTTTTTTTTTTAGTCTGACCAGTAGTGGTGCAGTGGATAGAGTGTCAACCTGGGATGCTGAGGACCCAGGCTCGAAACACCAAGGTCACTACCTAAGCACGGGTTCATCTGGCTTGAGCACATGCTCACCAGCTTGAGTGCAGGGTTGCTGGCTTGAGGATAGGATCATTGACATGATCCCATGGTCGCTGGCTTGAGCCCAAAGGTCACTGGCTTGAAGCCCAAAGTTGCTGGCTTGAGCCCAAAGGTCGCTGGCTTGATCAAGGGGTCACTGGCTTGGCTGGAACCCTTTGGTTAAGGCACATATGAGAAGCAATCAGTGAATAACTAAGGTGATGCAACTACAAGTTGGTGCTTCTCATCTCTCTCCCATCCTTTCTTTCTCTCTCGCTTGAAAAAATTTTTTTTAAAGGTGCATGTGAGACTCCTGGGGAATAAATGATGAACTATCTATTTTTTTTCAAAAATGACTTATTTTTATTTTTCAAGTTTTATTTTTGTTTACAAAAGCAGAGTCTACTAAATTGTTGTAAATGTGACATATTATTGTCTTGTAAAAGGCAAATGTGAAGTCAAAATTGTCATATGCTGTTTTACAGTTTGTTCACAAAATTATGTCCCAAACTCTCAGTTCATTAGTTTCTTGTCTTAAGAATTAGTGCATAGTTCCAAGTGTAACCTAAACTTTGGTAAACATAAGATACATTATGAAAATAAATTTATATTTTGTTTCTTTTGGGAGGAAACTCTAATCATATCTCTTTCTCATCTTTATGAAACGTGGCCCCTGTTTAAGAGAAATCACTGAGTGGCCTTTCCCCCCCCGTACTATGCTGATTGCTCTTGGATAATGAGGAATTACAATTTCTTTTGCTGCGAAGTTTTGAATGTTACCATAGAGCTAAGAAAAGCCTTTGGTGAGTTCTGGGTGGGCTTCAGCCTGATTTGACAAAGTGTTCATTGCATCTCTCTACCTGATTCTCTCCATCTGGTGGTAGGGTTGTGGGGCTCCACCTGTGATAACTGGGAGGCAGATGGAAGAGACTTCTGAGGAGCAGCCATCAGTTGAAAGCTGTCTGAGGATGATTAACCAACAGTCTTTCACAGTTGAGGTTTCTAAAAATGTAATTGTTCACTTCCTCAGTGGAAGTAGATTACTGTTCTAGGGATGATAAAGGGAAGCCTTATGCTACCCTTAGTTTTCCATTTCAAATAGGAGATCAACTCCATTTTATAAGTGTATATAGTTGGTCCTCTTGGGAGACCTCCTGGAGCAGGGATCTCGCATTTTGGTGAGCTGGCATTCACTGGTGTCACACAGCAAATGATGGAAGAAGATAGGAATAAGGTACTGATGAAGGAAGAGCAGTGAGTGGTAACACCCATTCTTGTGGCTGTGTGTGGCTGGAGGGTGGAGTGCAAAGATTGTTTTTAACCCCGACAGTGACTCTTCCCCACAGGAATGTTTAGGTGTCTTGGGGAAGGTAGCTCTGTCTGTGGTTCTTACTATTTCTGCTATCCTGTTGTAATACAAATTTCATAGAATTACGTAATTTCTCTTTATATTGGGTAGCCTTTAAATAAAAATTTGCCTGTTTGGCATTAGGAAGGAAAATGATGGTAAATAGGAGTGGTTTGAACATCAAAATGTTTATTTACTTAACTTGGACATTTTGGACAAGTACTTACCATGAATTTGGTGATGCAGACAGAGTTGAGTAAGACATGGTCCCTGTTCTTGAGCTTACTGTCTAGAAGGGGATATACAAATCAATGCTTTCAGTACAGAGATCATTGAAATTTTGTCATCTCTTGTCACCTCTAGGTTTTCTGTGATGAAAGGTAAGCTTGGCAGCTGAAACACTATTATAAGGTTCATAGGTATTGATGGTGACCCTCTGTTTTAATAGATCATAATAGCTGCCAACATTTATTGAGCACTTACTAGATACTGGGTTCAGTTATAAGTGCTTTAAGTTTTTAACTCCTTTAACCCTCACAACTTCACCTGTGAGGTAAATCTTTATTTTACCTATGAGAAAACAGAGGCCCAGGGAGGTTAAGTAACATTGATTTGAACCTAGGTAGACTAGTTCCAGAGTCTGTGCAAAAATGCCTGTTTTAATCCACTTTAAATTTAAAATATACTTTGCGAATGTGGCTTTCAGTGTAAGTGTTTGATTATTTAAATAGAGTATGCCCTTTTTTGTGTGTGACAGAGAGAGAGAGAGAGAGAGAGAAACTGAGAGATAGGGACAGACAGGAAGGGAGAGAGAAGCATCAATTCTTCATTGTAGCTCCTTAGTTGTTCATTTATTGCTTTCTGTACAGTATACCTTTTACTACAAACTATATCTAAAGTTTCTGAATATCCATGCTGAATATAATTTTCTATAGCTGCTTAGGGTTGATTCTCTCTATAATGGAGTTTTAAATAAGACATCTTTTTGTCCTTTTCAACTTTATTTTTAATTAATTTATTTTGTAAAAATTTTATTTTATTTTATTTATTTTACTTTTCTGAAACTGGAAACGGGGAGACAGTCAGACAGACTCCCGCATGCGCCCGACCGGGATCCACCTGGCACGCCCACCAGGGGGCGACGCTCTGCCCACCAGGGGGCGATGCTCTGCCCCTCCGGGGCGTGGCTCTATTGCAACCAGAGCCACTCCAGTGCCTGGGGCAGAGGCCAAGGAGCCATCCCCAGCGCCCGGGCCATCTTTGCTCCAATGGAGCCTCGGCTGCGGGAGGGGAAGAGAGAGACAGAGAGGAAGGAGAGGGGGAGGGGTGGAGAAGCAAATGGGCGCTTCTCCTGTGTGCCCTGGCCGGGAATCGAACCTGGGACTTCCGCACACCAGGCCGATGCTCTACCACTGAGCCAACCGGCCAGGGCCTGTAAAAATTTTATTTATTGATTTTAGAGAGGAAGGGAAAGAGAGTGAAAGAGAAAGTGTCCGTTTCTGTATGTGCCCTTGACCAGGTATCGAGCCCACAACGTTTGCATTTTGGGACAATGCTCTAATCACATGAACTATCCAGCCAGGGCTGTACCTGTATATATTTTTTAATTAAATTTAATGAGGTGACATTGGTCAGTAAGAGTACATAGGTTTCAGGTGAACATCTCTATAGCATTTGAACTGTTGATGACGTTGTGTGCCCATCATCCAAAGTCAATAATTTTCCGTCACTGTATATTTGTCTCTCTTTACTCCCTTCCTTTTTAATTTTTTTGTGTACATGATTATTTTGGCACTCTTTTAATAACCTTGCATATTCCATTATAATATTCTAAAATTCATTAAAAATATGTTACTGTGTTTTAATGTTTGTGTTATAAATATACATGATATTTTTATGATGTATTCAAACTGGAGAGTTTGTGAATTACTGGAATAACATACTTGTTAATGTTATTACAAGTTGAAACTTAAGTTGTATTTTTAGTACGCCTGTTCATTAGAACCAATTGATTAAAGGAAGAATTATGTTTGCTTTGTTCTCTGTGAGATGGAGAGAGAAGTGTAGAAGCAGATTTAAATAATCGAGAGTAGTCCTGGGAGTACTAAAGTGACCTTATTTTGCAGAGTTTATTTATGGTAGTAATGAAGCCAGCACACTTTAGCTTTTCTCTTCTACAGAGAAGAAATACACTAAAAGTCAGTTAATCAAGGTTGAATTTTTGCCAGAGCTACTGATATAAACAGTCTTGTCTAATGAGTGGGCTAATCTTTGGTGAATTAAGTGTACCGTTGGATACAATTGTTCCAACATATCCAGATTTTTTTAATCTAGATTTCTTTGACCCTCCAATATTAGGAGTGCTATATATTCTTATTTTGAATTAAGAACTCTAAAATTGTATCTGTGTCCTCCCCCCCCACACACACAACTGTACTTCAGACATCTTGGGGGCCTTTTCTATGCATATTTGTCAGCTCTACAACATTTCAGGAAATGGGTAAGTGTTATTAGTTTCTTGTGGCTGCAGTGACAAATTACCACCATCTTGTTAGCTTTATATGCCAGGAATGAATTTTTTCACAGTTCTGGAGGCCAGAAGTCCAAAATCAGAATCAGTGGGCCTAGATCAAAGTATTGGAGGGTGGCTCCACCTCCAGAGGGTCTGAGGGAGAATCTGCTCCTTGCCTGTTCTAGCTTCTGGTGCTTACCTGCATTCCTTGGTTTGCAGTAAATCACAGAGGCAGGGGCCTCTGTGGTCACATTGACATTGTCTTCTCTTTTTTGTCACCTTTTTTTTTTTTTTTTGGAGCATAAGTTTATCAGAGCTGGGGACAGTGAAAGGAGGGCAGGCTTAGGATAAAGAAGTAACAGGAGAGAGCCTGGGCGGGGCAGCTTTGGCTCTCGAGCTGTTACAGGAAAGAAGTGAGCCACATTGGGCTGCTGAAGGCTCACTGGAAAGTCAGAGGAAGGGGGCGCGTTTATACAGGTTCAGCGGGTTAGCCCAGGATGAGCTGCTGCAGCCCATCACTCCCCTGGTTGCAGATCTTGTGGGGATCCTTAGAGTTTAGGGAGAAAAGGCAAGCCTGAGAAAGAAAGGCTAAAGAAAATGTGTAAAATGCTCCAGGGGGAGACTACCCATTTGTCTCCTCAAAAGGTTATATAAATTTCTATTTAGGGCCCACACTGATAATCCAGGATCACCCCTCTCTTCTCAAAATACTTACTTTAATATCTACAAAGATGTTCCTCCCCTGTCCCCCCCCCCCCACACACACACACACATAAGGTAACATTTACAGGTTTTAGGGTATCTTTTGAGAAGGTCATTATTCAGCTGTGGTATTTGTTAAGCTATGTTTTGCAGGTAAAGGCATTAGATTAATTATTTTAAGTTATGCCCTGAATGGGTAGCTCAGTTGGTTAGAGCATCTTCCCTCTACACCAAGTTTGTAGGTCCATCCCCAGTGAGGGCACATACAAGAATCAATGGATACATGAATGGGTAGAACTACAAATTGATGTTTCTCTCTCTCTCCCCTCTCTCCCCCCTCCTCCCCTCTCTCCCCCTCCCTTTCTCCTCCCTTTTTCTTCCCTCCCCTCCCCTCCCTTTCATCTCCCTCTTGTATCTGTAATTTTGCTGAACTCACTTATTAGTTCTGGGGGACTTGGGAATTGATTTCTTGGGATTTTCTATTTAAACAGTTGTCATCTGAAACAGTTTTTTTCTTCTGTATGGCTTTTTATTTCCTTTTCTTGCTTCTTCGTATATTGAATAAGAGTAAGAATGGTAAGAGTGCACATCCTTGTCTGTTCCCAATAATAGAGGCAGTTCTGTATGTATGCATTTTGTCTTGTTTTATTATGTAGAATAATGTTTGCTCTAGGTTCTTTTTAAGATACTCCTTATCTAGTTGAGGACGTCCCCTTTTATTCCCATTTCTTTCCTGGGAGTTTTTCTCAGGAATAGGCATTGAAATTTTTTTTCAGGTATTGAATTTTACCAGATAGTTTTTCTGTTATAGATTTTTTTTTTTTTTTTTTTTACAGATACAGAGAGAGTCAGAGGGTTAGACAGGGACAGACAGACAGGATCAGAGAGATGAGAAGCATCAATCATTAGTTTTTCGTTGAGCATTGCAACACCTTAGTTGTTCATTGATTGCTTTCTCATATGTGCCTTGACCGTGGGCCTTCAGCAGACCAAGTAACCCCTTGCTCGAGCCAGCGACCTTGGGTTCAAGCTGGTGGGCTTTTGCTCAAACCAGATGAGCCCGTGCTCAAGCTGGCGACCTTGGGGTCTCGAACCTGGGTCCTTGGCATTCCAGTCTGATGCTCTATCCACTGCGACACTGCCTGGTCAGGCTCTGTTATAGAATTACATGATCATATAAGTATTTTTTCAGTTTGTTAATATTGTGGATTGTATTAAATTGATTTTTAAATATTGAATTACACTTGCATCCTTGGGTTAAATTCAGCTTTTTATATATTGCTGAATTCTGTTTGCTAATATGTTAAGGAGTTGGTGTCAATGTCCATATATTTGTCTGTAGTTTGTTTTTTTGGGGGGGGTTTAATACCCTCTTTTTCTTGGTTTTGCATCAGGGTAATAATAGCTTCATAAAGTGAATAGAGAAGTACTCCTTATTCCTGTGTATTCTGGAAGAGATTGTGTTAATATTCTGGAAGAGATTGTATTAATTCTTCTTTAAATATTTGGTAGAATTCTCTGATGAAACAGTGGGCCAGGTGATTTCTTTTCTAGGAAGTTTTTAATTACAAGTTCAATTTCCTTAATAGTTACAAGGCTATTCAAATTATTTCCACTTTGGGTATGTTGTGAGCTTTAAAGGAATTGGTCCATTGACACAAAAGGTGGGACTCCTCTTGGCTGCTAGGCTGGGGTGGAAGTTTCAGCTTCTTTCTGGTCTTCCACCTATACTTCCTTGCTGTTCTTCACATGGTCTCTCCTGACTCTGCTGGAAGGGGTTGGCCTTCTTAACCCTGCCAGATGGTAATGTCCTGACTCTACTAGGCCTCGACTCATACCATCCCCGTGGGCTGAGAAAGGGTGCCTCGTTACTGTCGTGGGAGTAGTGAAGTCCAGGCATTCCAGGTAGTCTTCATAGACAAGGCAGGGGATGTGGGTCTTACTACCTACCTCCTGGCAGGGAAGAAAGGTCGGCCTTTGATATTATCCCTGCAGGGGTGGGGTTGGGGTGGGTCATGTTGAGGCACAACATTACAGCCTGGTGAGAGTGCAAGTTTAGGTTCCCTACATGGCCTTTGCTGTCATGGGTGAGGGCGGGCCACAGTTTTTTTCTGTGTATGTGTCTGTGTTTCTGAAGTGCAGTGATTATTGTATAAAAGTTTTCTGTTTTGGTATGCTGCTCTTTTCTTGTTTTTTTTTGAAAGAGCAGGGACTTTTTATCAACTTCCTTTGGTGTTTCTGGACTACTGGCTTCTTCAGTTCTGTCCATGTGGTATATGATGCAAAAAGAACCCCCAGGGAACTCACCATAGTGTCATTCTGTGAGTCCCAGGGTCCCTAGCTGGTTTGCCTTTTCACAGTCTTCATTTGTTCTCCCATTCTCAAGCCGGCGACCGTGGGGTTTTGAACCTGTGACTTCAGTATCCCAGGCTGATGCTCTACCCACTGTGCTACCACAGATCAGGTCTTACTTCATTTTAAATGAGGTGGCTGTTCACTTTATTTTTATACTTTCTTATGGAAGAAAGCAGAGGAAATTAAGACTCATAAATTGGCCCATAAAATACATTAATTTTTGGTTCAGTTGCTTGGAAGTGACTGTTTATGCCTTTATTTTTCTAGAGAATAATTCTGTGGGTCACTGTTAGTAAAACCAAATGTTTAGTTTTTAGATCTGTTAGGAAGCTTGACCATCTGATGAATTAATTTATTTCTGCATTTAGTTATAAATTTGTAGTAAAGCTAAATTTCTGGCTTAGTACATGATAGAGAAGAATTTATCTTAGTGAAAAATTAGTTTTATGGAGGGACTAATTCAGTGTTTCTAGGGGTTGTCAGAGATCTTGAAGCTGTGCATTCTTTTCTAAACCAAGAAATAGACATTGTGCATAGTGATTAACCTGCCAGGAGGCCCTGGCAGGTTGGCTCAGTGGTAGAGCATCTGCTCTGCATGTGGATGCCCTGGGTTTGATTTCCGGTTAGGGCACACAGGGGAAGTGCCCATCTGCTTCTCCACCCCTCCCCATTTCACTTCTCTCTCTCTGTCATCCCCTCCCACAGCCATGGCTCGATTGGAGTGAGTTGGCCCGAAGCGCTGAGGGTGGCTCTTTGGCCTCGGCCTGGGTGCTAAGAAGAGCTCATTTGCTGAGCAACAAGCAGTGCCCCAGATAGGCAGAATATCGCCCTCTAGTGGGCCTGCCAAGGTGGATCCCAGTCCCGGAGTATCCTTCTGCCTCCCTTCATGTCACTGAATTTAAAAAAAAAAAAAAAGGTAGAATTTGAGAAAGTCTTTGAAATGTACCGAAAGGATTAGTGGGTGTCTTCTATGGAAACTAGGTGATGTCTAGAACACATTTCATGAAGAACTAATCTATAGGGTCTGTAGCTTTGTAAATTGTGAATAATTGACAGCAATGCAAATAATTCTTGTCCTTAGACATGCAAATTAATTTTGTTGGTTGGCAGTGCAATTGATTTCTTTTTCTCTTTTGGAAGAAGCCCACTTTGGATTGGTTAGGAAGACCCATATCATTCCCTGATTGCTTCTATGTTTGTACTCTTTGGATTCACTTTTGAACAAGTTGGAACATTTTATTTGTTTCATAGTTAACTAATGAGTTAAGTAAAATTATAGCTAGGTGTTCATTTTATATTTGTATGGGAGACACAGTGTTATTTTTTTGTTTGCTTAAATTATCATTTAAGCCAGACCTGTGGTGGCACAGTGGATAAAGCGTCCACCTGCAACGCTGAGGGTCCCTGGTTTGAAACCCTGGGCTTGCCTGGCTGGTCAAAGCACATATGGGAGTTGATGCTTCTTTCTCCTCCCCCACTACTCTCTTCTCTCTCTCTCTCTCTCTCTCTCTCTCTCTCTCTCTGTTTCTCTCCCCTCTCTAAAATGAATAAATAAAATCTTTAAATTGTCCTTTAAAGAACTTGAACTCTGAATTTAGCTTGATAGGTTTGACTCCCAATGTAGCACTGTTGTCATTATGATTTGGAGCAGGGAATTTTGTTTTTTAAGGTAAATCAGTTTATCCACTCTAAAAGGGGTCAAGTGCTATTTTTCTGCTGTGGTTGTGAGGATTTACAGAGATGTTGCTAGTAACACACTTCTCACAGTACCTAATAATATCTTAAGAACTTTTTTATTACTGGGAGGCAGTGAGCAACTAATTTCATTTTAAGATTTAGTTTCTTAATCTGTAAAAAAAAATACAAAAACCAAAAAAGCAAGGGGATTTTTTACCTTGGTGGTTAGGTTGTAAATTTGTCCTGGAAATAACTGGAAGGAATGGAACGAGGTGACCAATATTAGTTGCTTTTGGAAGGAAGAACATTTTAACATGCAAGTGACTTTGCTGTTCTGAGAAAGGGAAATACAGAGTTTGACCTGCTGAGCAGTTAGGACAGCAGCCTGCTAATTCAACTCAGTAAACATCGGTTGAGAAGACCCTGCCCTGTCTGCCTTTGTACTAAGAAGAAGCATTAAGGCTGGCAGGGTGGCTCAACTGTGTTAACAGAATTATCTTTTTGCTTTAAAAATTTTGGAGAGCGGATTCAGTTACATGCAAGGCTTTAGAGCTGAGCACCTGTGTGTATGAATTGTGGGCATGCTTGTCAGGGAGTGGGACCTGGGGAGTCTGAATTCTGCTTAACCTAGAAATAACCATTTGGAGTTTTGAAGACACTTTTTGGGTGAGTAGGAATGTGGGGTAATTGAAGAAGAGAGAAGCAGGAAAAGTGGCTCAAGGTTATTTTATTTAAATTGACCATTCCCTCTGACCTTTAGCATTTACAAATGTTTTTACTTAAGGTTTTTTGTTTGTTTGTTTTTGGGTTTGTTTGTTTGTTTGAGGGTTTGAGGATGAGAGTGGATAGGAGTAAGGTAGAACTGGTGAATTGGTTGAGCTAGAACAAGGAATCCTCAGAGGCTGAGTGAATTTAAGTCCTTCAGAAATTAGCAGTGACCTGGAGCAGACCTTGGCCTTCTGCGGGTTATGTAATTGGAGCAAGTTGGTTCAGTCCAAGAGCATCCTCAGCTGCTATTAGCTTAGGACAGTGGTTCTCAAACTTTTTGAAGTTGGGGCGCATTTAAAATCCTACAAATAATTGTAGGCACACTATATACAAATTTCTGAGAAATATGTTATAATTAAGTCAAATATTAAAGAAAAAGATATAAAGTCTAAGCGTGCTTTCATGGTAACTAAACGAAATAAATACAATAAAATTAAATTTATTCTGACATTAAAAAACTTTTATGTTACATTTTTTGAGTTATGCTGTTTAGAATTTGTAAAAAGGAGTGGTTAAAAATTTTAAAAATGACAAAAGAGTTATCTTTTTATATATATAGATACATTCTTAGTAAGATTTAGTAAATTTGGCAGGTTCCTATATGAATGTGTTAAGTTTCTTCATTCTTGTGCTTATGAGAAACATGAGCCTGATGTGTCCTAGCGATTTCTTCAATGTTTGGTCATATATTTGAAAGGCAAACTCTCATTTCCTCGTCAATACATTGAAGAATTCCTCTCTTTTTACTCTTAATTGTGTTGAATGCAGAAAACCCCCACCATATATATCATCTTAACTTTACACCAAACAAAGAATAGAAGAAATTTGCCTCCAGTCTTTCCGGGGAACATGGGGGGTAGTGTAAACAATCCAGCACCACAGCTTCACAGCCTTTTGCAACCTAATCAGGCAAGTGAGGTGGGGGGTTGGGCAGACTGTCAGCTTACAGCCAATTCCCCACACCTCTGTCCCCCAAAAATCTAAACTCCAAAAATCCTGTTGGATTTTTGGTCCCCAACAGGCACATATTTCTCTGCAATACCATAGGGTGCACCTGGAAATCTTCTAGGGTACATCAGTGCACCCTGGCGCACACTTTGAGAACCACTGGCTTAGGATAATGAAAATAATCCTCAATGGAAAGTGTTTACCTTGCGAACAACAAGGAGTTTATACATAGGTAGATATACCTATAGTTAAAACTGGTTTATATAATACATTCATTTTGATGTAACCAAATTAAGTAGTATAAACAAAAGCAACAGCTTGCCTAATACAAACATATTTTAAAGTTTGATGCAAAATAAAATGGTTGTAATTTGGCTTTAGAATCAGAGTAAATTAGTAGAATCATGTCTGCTTTCTTTAGTTGAGAAGGTCTTTGAGTTTCTATAGCCACCTTTGGAACTTGAATATCCCAAGTATTATGGAGTACGGGGAGGGGAACTGCCCCTTGCTCTCTTTCCTCTGGAGATTGGGATCTAGGCTCAGATTTTGCTCTCACTATCCATATTCTGGCTAGGGGTATTGTCATCAGGGAGAAGCTGAAGCTCCAAGTACCTGGCCAGTGTTGACATTGCTGCCTTCCACTCTCTCTGGAATGATGAGGAAGCGGTGAGAGATGGGAATGGGAGATGATGGATGGATGGATGGATGGATGGATGGATGGATGGATGGATGGATGGGACACATACTGGGCTCTCACTGCACTGTTCTGGTATTCTCATCCTAAGCATTCTGATCATCATCCTCCTGGTTAATCCCGTCAGTACTTGAATGTCTCAGTTCCATGGGCCCATGATAGCTTTACTACACCGCGAGTCATCTACCTAGCTCACTACGCTGTTCCTAAACTTTGCTTTTCCTTTTTTCTCCCACTTGTCACCTTCACTGACTGAAAGACAGTTAGAATTCTTTCTGGGAAGCTAGCACAAAAAGGATGAGATAATGTGTGCATTGTGGGGAAAAATAAATTCTGATGCTTCTGAATCATAGACAATTAACAAGGCAGTTTCTAGTTATTGAATGTACTTTCTAAAAGCTTTGAGTAAGTCTTTGTAATGGTTTCTATGCATAAAGTGTTTATCCTGTTTCATGAATCTGAACAAGAAGCTTCTGTGAATTGATCATGCATAGTTGTTCTGTTTATGTTGCTGTGTTGTTGAAATGTTCTATGATTGTTTCATAAACTTTTCTTTGAAAAATAAACATTTCTGTTAGAGAGACACATTGTAAATTTTCTATTGATACAAAATAAAATGTTTCTGTTTGGAATTTGTTCATGGGATTCTTTTGAAATCTTTATGTTGAAAATGAGGTTACCCTTTTGTTTAAAGTCCAAAATATTAAATGAAATATATATATTCTAGAGGTCAGCTCTTACATTTGATGCTGTGTACAATACCATGTTTTTATTTAACTTAGATGCATGTGTGACACCATTAGCTGGTATCCTTAGAGTAGGAAGGGATTTTGTGGGGAGTGGGGTATCTTAACTATGTGGATAACTGTGACAACAGATCCTGGCCATGTCCTCTCCCCCTGTATGTTCATGTTCTTCATGTTCTCATATCTGTCCATTGTCTGCTTAGAATCCCCAGTTGTTGCCTTTAGTCCCAGCTTGACTAGTACTCAATCATTCTCAATCTTGTCTTTATTTTCTGTGTGGATATGTCTGTTTCTATTTAGTCATCTAGACTTGAACCCTCATACTCCTTTGACCCCTCTCTCCTTTTTTTTCTATTGCTTTTTCTTTTACAATACTTCTGATGTTTTTCTCTCCTCCTTATCGCTAAACTTAATGTTGTTTTAATAGTCTACTACTTGTTTTCTAGAATAACAGCTTCCATTGATTGTGTATGTGATATAATTAAATATATATCTGGTCATTGAACCTGGTTCTGGACACAAAGTTTCAAATACCATTGTATTTTCCTGAGTGGTAGGAATATCTTTTGTTCATCATAGTGAGCCCCTTAAAACCATACCTGAGTTTATGCTACTGAAGTAACTCAGGGTGGGCTCCCCAGTAGTGTCCAGAGTGGGGTCTAGTCACACCCCCTGTGTGACTTAGCTGTTCATTAGAGGGTTGGCATTTTACCGCTCCCTTATCTCTGGGCTGGTAGAAGGACTGGCCATTGAGCTTGATTACATGGCCAGTGATTTAATTAATCATGTGTATGTAATGAAATCCCTTATATAAACTCTGGGGCAACAGGGTTTCCAGGTTGGTGAACACATTGATATGCTAGGAAGGTGACATCTGAATTTCTTGGAGAAGGCATGGAAGCTCTGAATCCCCCATTCCTCTCCTCCTAGACCTTGCTCTACACATCTTCCACTTGGCTGTTCCTGAGTTGTGTCCTTTATAATTAAACTGTAATCATTTACTTATAGTGTTTTCAGTGACTTCTGTGAGTCATTCTAACAAATTATTGCACTTGAAGGAGGGTTGTGGGAACCCCAAATTTGTAACCAGGTTGGATAGAGGTTTTGATATCTTGTGGACGTCTGAAGCAACGGTAGTCTTGTTGGGTACCTTGCCCTTTGACTTGTGGGATCTGACTGTCGGAATTGTAGGATACACAGTTGGTGTCAGATAATTGGTTTTAGAATGCACTGTGCTTACCCTTTGTCAGACATTGTGGTATTTTTAAAAAATTTTATTTATTGATTTGAGAGAGAGAGAGAAAGAAACATTGATTTGTTGCTCCACCCATTCATGCATTCATTGGTTGACTCCTGTATGTGCTCTGACCAGAGTTTGGTGCATTGGGACGATGTTCCAACTGAGCTCCCCGGCTAAGGCAAAGATTTTTTTTTTTAATGTAATACTCAGCACAGATAGGTAGGTAGGTTCTTATTTTATCATCCTTGCTTTACAGATAAAGAAAATGAAGTTTCTAAGAAGACATATAACTGACCTAGAGCCACAGAGCAAGAGGTGTTGGAGAACCCAGTGCTTCCTGACTTTAAAACCCTCACTTAACTCTATAAGCGGAGCCCACTGGCTTCCTTGCTCTACATGTTATCCCTCCTCTCTCCCCCACTTCTCCCTCTGGCAGCTGTGGACCAAGGACTGCTTTTTCTAAAATACACTTTTTTTTGTATCACTTTTGAATTCAAGAACTTTCAGTTTTCCATCACTGCAGGATAAAACCTATACTCCATAGTCAGCCATTCAAGGCTCACCATAGTCCATCAAATCTAAATTAATAATACTGTCCCAATGTTCATATAGAACAAATACCTGTTCTCTTTCTTGGCTGAACGACTCAATGTGTATCTCCAGTGAAGTGCATTGGAGATAGAAGATATATCTTCCAGTTCATTATAAGCTGTAATTGGGAAGTCAGAATATATTAAAAGAACATCAGCATGAAAATAGCACATGCTAACCTAGTGAGCTGTACAGAAATTGAAATGCTTCTGGAATTCAAAAGAGGAACTGCTTCATGGAACAGGTATATTTTGAGCTGAGTCTTAAAGAAATGGTAGGACTTTATTAACAGTCATGGCTGGGGAGGGGACCCTTCTAGCAGGAAGCCTCTGAGTAAAAAGAAATGGAATAGGTTGTTGGGCATGCATTGAAAGCTGGGGTTGGTGGCAATGAATACTTCCGTTTATCTGGAGGGGACTTTTCTGAAGCCAGGGACTACTCCCTGTCTCACAGGCTTCAGCAGATTGTTTTAACTAATGAAGTTGTGTTAAATCTTTCTTTTGTGAAGCTAGGATTGTTTAAAATGACCCAAAAGCCATTTTAGGGCCAAACTAGGTGATAAGGTTGGGTGATTTTGTTGGGTAATACCAATTTTACTTAAAAAATAAGGTGTAAATACAATCAAGAATTACCTTTTTAGCCTGACTAGGCGGTGGCGCAGTGGATAGAGCGTTGGACTGGGATGTGGAGGACCCAGGTTTGAGACCCCGAGGTCGCCAACTTGAGCGCGGGCTCATCTGGTTTGAGCTTAAAGCTCACCAGCTTGGACCCAAGGTCGCTGGCTCGAGCAAGGGGTTACTCGGTCTGCTGAAGGCCCACGGTCAAGGCGCGTATGAGAAAGCAACCAATGAACAACTAAGGTGTTGCAATGCGCAATGAAAAACTAATGATTGATGCTTCTCATCTCTCCGTTCCTGTCTGTCTGTCCCTGTCTATCCCTCTCTCTGACTCTCTCTCCGTCTCTGTAAAAAAAAAAAAAAGAATGTATAGAGAGCATTTATGGAGAAGGGGAACAAGGGAGACAGAACCTTCAGACCTCGCTGAAGTCAACGGTTGCCGTTGATGATTACATCTACTTCTAAGGCTTCACTTTTTATTACTGGCATATGAAAAAAACAAAGTTTGCCCAGATTGAGCTTTTTCAAATTTAATAATTTTTTCATGTGTTAAATTCTTGATTTGAAAGAAATGTTTGTGTGTGTGTGTGTGTGTGTGTGTATGTGTATATAGTGCTCACAAAATTAGGGGATAGTTTATTGCTTCATATCCATTTTGAAATATCCCCTAATTTTTGATATATTAACACAGAAGGAAAGGATCATGGACCGAAGGCTGCATTGGAAGTTGCTGAGATATATATGTTGGAATCCATGGGAGTCTGAAAAGACCAGAGTAACAGGCTTTATTGAAAGGAAGAAAGGAACCCTGCTGGGCACTTCTGGGGGGGGGGGGGGGAGAAGGGCACCAGTTACAGACTATGAGGTGAATTTTATAGGGCTTGGGAGAGCCTGAGGGGGTACTGAGTCAAAAGTTCTGGTATGTTTCCTTTTATGGTTTTAGGATTTCAGCTTTCTGGAATGCTCCTCCTTGGGTGGTTGATCAGCTTTCTGGAACTCTTCTGCCTCAGGGGAGATTATCCAGTAAGTAAGGGTGAGGTCAGGCAGTCAGGTGGGACAACAAAAGGGCAGTTGGAAATTCTGGTAAATTCATATATCTATCAATATGGAAGCCTGTTTTCTTTTCTTATGAAAATGAAAGTGCCCCTAGAGTCAGAATGCACATTGTTCTTGCATTTGGTAAACTGTAATATCTCTCATCTTCTTTGTAGATATTTTAATGATAGTCAGATAGGGTTTATGCAAAATATTTTTGATTCACCAAATCTTAGAAATAGTTTTTGCAGAGAGGCAGGATACGTACTGTATCTTTTCATACTCATTTCTGATATTATTTTTTGGAAAATACCCAAGAGCCCTATTAGAATAGTTTTGCAAGTCTTGCCAGCCTCTCCCCACCCTCCCATCATGTAATGGAATCTTTGTGTCATATTTAGCTAATGCATTAAATGAGATTTTTAAGTCACAGAGATGAGGAGAAGAGATTAGCTGTGGATGGCTGTGTTGTCTAAAACTATTTTTCCATTAAACAAATTGTAATTATGGCTTTCTCAGCATTCTCTCTGGAGTTTAAAAAATAATGAAATGATTTGTTATCTCTGAATATAGTTGATACTCAGGCCCTGAACCGATTGAATGATGCTACCACATTGGAGAGGGCAGTCTGTTTTTCTGAGTTCACCAATTCAAATGCTAATCTAATTTTGAAATACCCTCACAGACACACCCAGAAATGTCTAATCTGGGTACTCCTTTGCCAGTCAGACTGATACATAAATTAACTGTCACAATGTGCCTCTTAGTAGTGAAAGGAATTGACATTATTAAGACCCTTTTTATTTTAGTTAGTGTCTTTGGGATAAATGAGCAGGCAGGCATACAGATGTAAAGATAAATATGATTTAGGGAATTTAATTCACTATCAGGCAAATGGTATAAATGGTACAAAAGAAAAGTAAAAAATAAAATCCCTACAAATGTATATGAAGTAAAGGAATGTTGAAATGGATTGCAAATGGAGACAAAAGTGATTTGTGGGAGGGCAGAAGCCAGGGAGCAGTGAGGGACGTCAGCTGAAACCTCTACCTGACAGGGTAGTCTGCAGATCTCTGTAACCTACAGCGTATAGAGTTGTACAATCTCGTAAGAATGAGAATGTGATCTGGTGGAAAGGTGTGCTATGATAGTGCCTAGTTTTCCATGTTTATTCTTGTACATGTTACTGTGATTTACAAGGGGGAGCTGAAGGGTATTTGAGAACAGTTCTGAACCCTCTTGGAGCCTGATGAACCATCACTTTGTTAATGAATGCAGACTTTTAAAAATAATTTGGTTTTAATTAGATCATTTAAGTAATTGGTTATGCACAGATCCAGGTTTGGATTTTCTTATAGAAGTTATTTTTCTTTCTTCTTCTTCTTTAAAAAAAATTTTTTATTATTAATTATAATGGGGTGACATTGATAAATCAGGGTACGTATGTTCAGAGAAAACATCTCCAGGTTATTTTGACATTTGAATATGTTGCATTCCCATCACCCAAAGTCAAATTGTCTTCCGTCACCTTCTATCTGGTTTTCTTTGTGCCCCTCCCTTCCCCCTTCTTTTTTAAAAATTTATTTATTGACTTTAGTGAGAGAGGAAGAGAGAAAGAGACAGGAACATTGATCTGTTCCTGTATGTTCCCTAACCGGGGATCTAACCAGCAACCTCTGTGCTCCGGGACCATGCTCTAACCAGCTGAGCTACCTGGTTAGGGCTAGAAGTTGCTAATTTTTCTTTTTGCCATTGGGTCTTTCTCTGAAAAGTTGGTGGTGACTTTAAGTATACATCAAGGAGCAATAATAAATATAATCTGGGGGCCCTGGCCGGTTGGCTCAGTGGTAGAGCGTCGGCCTGGCGTGCAGAAGTCCCGGGTTCGATTCCCGGCCAGGGCACACAGGAGAAGCGCCCATCTGCTTCTCCACCCCTCCCCCTCTCCTTCCTCTCTGTCTCTCTCTTCCCCTCCCGCAGCGAGGCTCCATTGGAGCAAAGATGGCCCGGGCACTGGGGATGGCTCCTTGGCCTCTTCCCCAGGCGCTAGAGTGGCTCTGGTCACGACAGAGCGACGCCCCAGAGGGGCAGAGCATCGCCCCCTGGTGGGCAGAGTGTCGTCCCCCTGGTAGGCGTGCCGGGTGGATCCTGGTCGGGCGCATGTGGTAGTCTGTCTGACTGTCTATCCCCATTTCCAGCTTCAGAAAAATACAAAAAAAATAAATAAATATAATCTGGTTTTGTATGCTTTGCTTTATATAATTATTTATATTACTTTAAATTATTGGGAGGCCTTATTGTGGGGCTAGAAAGAGCCCAAGCTGTATGATAACTTAAATCAGTGGTCCCCAACCTTTTTTGGGCCACGGACCAGTTTAATGTCAGAAAATATTTTCACGGACAGAAAAATGTATCACGTGACTGAGACAAGTGTCAAGAATGAATCTTAGATGGATGTAACAGAGGGAATCTGGTCATTTTAAAAAAATGAAACATCATTCAGACTTAAATAAAAGTAAAACGGAAATAATGTAAGTTATTTATTCTTTCTCTGCAGACCAGTACCAAATGGCCCACGGACCCATACCGGTCCGCGGTCCGGGGGTTGGGGACCACTGACCTAAATCACTTACTTTATACACAAAAACATATAAGTATTATGATTTTACAACCTATCCTACTATTAATTCCTTCAGAACATTTTAATGTATGTTTAAACAATAATTTTTAAATTAACAAGCATGTTTTATATAACTGGATGCAATATTTTTCTATTAGTTGGAATAAATGTTAAAAAATGATTTGTTTCTTTTTATAATTTTTTCTGATAAATGATTTCTCCTAATATTGTGATGCCCTCTAGTGAACTCCGCATTTTGGGTGAGAAGTTTATGAGAGGCAGTAATCGGTACAATGAAATCTTCAAAAGGAACATTCTGGTAATTAGAGCTGTTCTTATATGCGTTGTTGAGATAGCAAGTTTCTGTCCCTGGAAATGTTTAAGCAAAGATTTGATAAGCTCTCATGAGTCTTATTGTTGAAGTAAGTGTAATTGTTCCAGAGGACTTCTAAAATCTCCTTCAGCTTCAAGGTTCTGGATTCCTATGAGCCATTAGTTATCCGTCTGAGGGTTGTGAAGGTTTCAAAGGTAGTGTTAAGTCATGGATGTGACTTCAAGTAACTTGTATGATCAGTTTGGAGAAAACAACAGTAACCAACCTTTATGAATATTCTGTACCTGCAGCTGCTCAAAGCAGTTTAACTTTACGTCATTTAATCCTCACAATAATCATGAGGTAGGTACCATCTTTAGTTCTCACTTACTAGTCCAGTAATTGAGACCCAGAGAGGTTTAATAATTTGTTCAAACTCATACACTAAGTGGTAGAACCAGGACCAGTTTATATCAAATAATAGTGGGTAGGTTAAGGTCATTTTTAATTGTCTACAGTGTGGCAACTCTCTGATAGAATATTTAGTTGTCTGTTATCAAGCTAATTCCTTTTGGGTACATTATCTTTATATTGCTGCACTTAAATGTGTGGTTTCTTATGTGAGCTTCAATCACAAATATTATATAAATTATAGTTTAATAATTTGTACCTAAGTTTTTTAGTCTATATAAGATTTTTGACCCATAAGGTACTTATTTAAAAGACTTACCTGACAGACAGAATGATATACTATATATATAGTCTTACCTTCCTAGCTTACTTTCTGTAAAACATCCATTCTTTAAAGTTTAGAGAATCTACTGTTCATTTCTGTATTAAAGAATTATTTTAAGGGCATTTGTGACTTTCAGGTTTCTTTTGGCTTTCAGAATCATTTACCATCTTCATTGGATGTTAAGGGTACTATAGCTTCTTTCATTTTGGTTTTCATCACCTAGACTAAGTAGAAATTGATTTCTCCAATTGTTGATAAGGTAAGTTCATTAGATCAGGAGGTAGCTTTTTGATACCCTAGGTTCTCGCTATTTGTGGTGTACTCAGGTCAGTGTTAGTTACAGAGACAATAAGAGGATACATCTTCAGTCTAATTATTAGAAAGCTAGAGTAAGCTATAAGCTAAAAGGAATGTTATATTGTGAAATATAAGGTAGTTTTCTTTTTTTTCCATTTCTGGAAACTTGTCTGGTATTCATTTATGAAACTATTTCTTTGTTCCAGAGCATTTTTGTATCATTTGTAACTTTTATGTAGTAAGTTACATATTAATGGTGACCTTAATGGCTTAACTACTCCTTAGGCTCCATCTCCCCCTTATTTCAATGCTGTGTGTGCTTAGCTAAAAGACTTGATGTTATCAACATACTCCTTTCTTTTTCTTTCCATTTAGGGTCCAAATGAGAAATGAGAGAGAATGTGAAAACGAATGAAATAGGAAACTTTCTAATGGGAAGGGAGGTCCTCAGAAGTGCCCAACATGGGATTTTAAAGTCCAGAAGGACTGAAGGGGTCTCTAGAGAAGAATATTTCAATGAAAGTAGGGGCTTAGAAAATTTTGTGACTTCCTGTGCCTATTCCATGTGACTATTCTATGTGAAAACAGAATAACTAATTTTAGTATTTCTTTTTTTTTAAATTTTTTTTAATTTTAGTATTTCTTGAGAGTTTTTAAATATTCCCTCTATTTCTCTTTGTCTTTTTCCTCCCAAAGGTTTTTCTAGCAGTGAAAATCTGAAAGGGTTATTTAAGGGATAGGAATTATAGGATAAGTTGTGGTCTGAATTCTGTGGCCCAGAATCTGGGAACATAAAATGAAGAGTGCTGGTGAGGGATAAAAATATAGGCATAAGCTGGTCACAGAGCATTTGGAAGAAAAGACAAAGGGATAGGAGTGGGTCTTCCACAGTTTGAGAGTTAATACAAGAGATTGGGGTATTACAGTACAGTTCTGTAAATTATTATTCCAAGTTAGGTGTTTATTCATAGTGGTTAACGGCTGTGTATTATTGTTAGTAGTGCTATTTTCAGGTATATTTGAGTCAAGTTGGCTTTTGTAGGCTGATTTGAAAACCTATCACTATGTATTCTATGACTGCTATGAGAAAATGCTTTCTAAATTCCAGACAATTGACTTAAATGCAAAGTTTTGGAATGCTACCTGCTCATAATTTGGGATTTTTGTCTCTGTCCATATTTTGATATAATTCCTAACTTGTGACATTTCTAATCTGGGAATCAAATTTTTATTCGACTGTAAAATAGATAAATCTCTGTGGAATAGTGATATGTATGAGAATAAACTACTTCTACCCCAAACATCGTAATCTCATTGAATGACTTAAGTTAGGGAAGATGACATTGATTTTCAAAGTTTTTAATAAAGTAATGGTGGTAACCAGAAAGTACAATAATATTTGGCATCATATATGTAACTGAAGACTTGCTTTTGCATTGCACAAGCATTAAAAAAATCTTTAGGGTTTAGAGGGACTTTGACTGCTGTGTCATAGAGTAAAGGGAAAGTCAGTCCTTCTGAGATATAGTTGGGTTGCCTAATTGCTGTGTTTTTTTGACTAAGTCATTTCTCCTTTCTGGGCCTTAGCTTCTTCATTTACAAAGTAAGAATGTTTGTAACAGTATTATTAATGATAGCTAAAACCTGGAATTCTCAAATGTCTAAGAGTAGAATAGGTAAATTTTGGTATATTTGTATAATGAAATTCTATACAGTAGTGAAAAAGAATGGGTCATTGTCATACTTATTAATATGGATAAATCTCACAAACAATCTTGAATTAAAACAGATACAGAAGAGTATATACTTGTTGGTTCCATTTAAATAAAGTACAAAAATGGGTAAGATTAACTATGGTGTTAGGAGTCAGATTAGTGGTTTCCATTGGGGATAATGATTGGGAGGTAACATGCATGAAAGGGGGCTTCTGCATGGCAAGTACTGTTCTGATTTGATCTGGGTATACTCACTTTGTAAATATTGTACTCTTAGGATTTGTGTACACTTAGGATTTGTGTATTTTATCCTTCTGTTTTAAAAAGGCTGAAAGTATGCCTTGTATGCCTTGGCTGTACCACTAAAAAACTGGGTTTTTTTGGGCAATTCATTGATCTCTGTGAACCTTATTTACTTTATTTATTTATATATTTATTTGAGAAAGAGAGAGGGAGAGGAAGGGAAGGAGGAAGAGAGAAAGATGAAAAGCATCAACTTGTAGCTATGGCACTTTTAGTTGTTCATTGATTGCTTTTTGTACATGCCTTGACTGGGGGCCTCCAGCCAAGCGACCTTGGGCTTCAAGCCAGTGACAATGGGATCATGTTGGTGATCCCACACTCCAGCCAGTGACCCTGCGCTCAGCTGGTGAGCCTGGTTTCAAGCTGGTGAGCCCACACTCAGGCCGGTGACCTTGGGTTTCAAACTTGGGACCTCAGCATCCTAGGCTGACGCTCCATCCATTGCGCTCCCACTGATCAGGCATCTGTAAGCCTTAATGATTGTATCTGTAAAAGGGAAATAATTTCTGAGTCTGTGTTTCAGTTAAGGTAAACATTTGAAAGCACTCTGGAATTCCTAATGCCTAATGCAGTACCAGGATGCTCAATAAAATTTTACTAGATGAATGTTTGAATAAATAAATACTAATGCCGTATTACTATATATGTATATATATATTCTTTTTTTAATTGAATTTATTGGGGTGACATTGGTTTTTAAAATTATATAGGTTTCAGGTGTACAGTTCTATATTACATCATCATCTGTTTATTGTATTGTGTGTTCACCACCTAAGTCAAGTAAACCATATACATTCTTGGGAGAAAAAAAAAAAAAGAAAGCACACTGGAGATTACAAAATGTTCTCTGAAGCATCATTTTTGTTGTACTTCTTTTCTGTATTTGTTGTATTGTTGCTCTCACATAGAATGGACCCCATATAAATTTAAAAGTAGTAAAAAGACCAATAATTAAAAGACATTTTGATAAACTAAGCACTTTTGTTTATACCTGCTTTCAAATTCCTGACAAAATATAAAATGGTAGAGCAATTTAATTGACTTTCTTCCTTTTTAATACCAAGCCATTTAACAAGTAGTAACTGAGTTCTTTCTGTCTAAGTGTGCTGGGTCTTAGGTTGAGGCTATAATAATGTGAGCAATAGCAGTATGGTCCGCACACTGTAGAGCTGTTAGAACTAAAATTCTAGAGGGAGAGACAGACCAAAACAAGAAAACACACAAACAAATAAAACAGCTGCAAGTTGTAATGAGAGCCATACAAAGGAAGCAGTGAGGATTGAGGCAGAACAGAAAACTACTAAGGAGATCTTGCTTCAAGTAGTGGACAGCTTTAGTGAAAGTTGACACCCAAAAGGAAGGAAGGAAGTTAGTTTAAGCAAAAAGTCTGAGGACCATTCTAGGCAGCCTGGACAATTTGCACCAAGGCTCGAGGGAGGAAGTGACCTATGGGAGAACTTGAAAGAAGAGTCGGGTTGGAATGTAGGTGAAGGGGAGTGGGAGATGTTACCCTTGGAACGATGGGTGGGAACAAACTTATAGAAGACTTGTGGATTTCGCTGGGAATTTGATTTTTACTCTAAGCTTAATTGAAGATCATTAAAGGGTCTTAAACAGTATGATCAGGTTCAGGTTTTAAGATTTTTTTTCCCCTACAGTGTGGAGAAAGGACTGACTAGGTGGAAGTATGGTTTGGCCAAGAGTGAAAGAAAGGAAGTCAGTTGTAGTCCAAGCAAAAGATGATGATGGCTTGAATTATGTGGTGGCAATTGAGATTGATGGGTATATTTTGGAGATAAAGTTGACATCTTTTGCTGATTTTATTGGATTTGGGGAGTGAGGGAAAGGAAAGAAGGAAAGATGATTTCTTGGTTTCTTGGTAGAAAATCTGAGTGGATGCTGATATTATTTACGGAGATGGAGAAAAACGAGGGCCAAGTCGGGGTAGAGGAAGGGGGAGGACTGATTATGACATATATTCGATATATGTTCAGTTTGATAGAAGCAGATATTTGATAGTATCAGGTAATCAGCTGAATCTGTGAGTCTGGAGCTCAGTGGAGAGGATTGTGTTGGAGATATATTTTGGAAAGGTCAGCATGAGGATAATGGAAAGGAGAGAAGAGAAAAATGATTGAAAGAAGACAAGTAATGTCCAAGTGGTAGGAAGCCCAGCAGTTAGAGGTCCAGTAGAGGAGGTGGAGCCAGCCAAGGAGTCCGTGGGAGAGGGGTTAGTGAGGTCAGAAGAAAGCCAAGAGAGGGGTGTCATAAAAGCCAAAGGAGGCCTGGCCAGGCAGTGGCGCAGTGGATAGAGCATTGGACTGGGGTGCGGAGGACCCAGGTTTGAGACCCCGAGGTCGTCAGCTTGAGCACAGGCTCATCTGGCTAGAGCTAAAGCTCACCAGCTTGGACCCAAGGTCGCTGGCTTGAGCAAGGGGTTACTCGGTCTGCTGAAGGCTTATGGTCAAGGCACATATGAGAAAGCAATCAATGAACAACCAAGGTGTCGCAATGAAAAACTGATGATTGATGCTTCTCATTTCTCTTTGTTCCAGTCTGTCTATCCCTCTCTCTGACTCTCTCTCTGTCCCTGTAAAAAAACAAAACAATAAAAAAAGCCAAAGGGGCTGGCATTTCAAGGAGGAAGTGGCCATTCACATAGGATGCTGCCAAGAGGTGGAGTAAAATGAGGACAGAAAAATAGCCTTAGGATTTGGCAGTGTGACAGTTGACTTTTTTGCTGAAGTGGTTTCACTGGAATGGTAGAGACAAAAGGCCGGACTGTGTAGTTGATTGAAGAAGGAACAGGAAATGGGAAATTTTGTGCCTTAGTGCATTCTCTGTTGTGTAGACAGTAACTTAATGTGTATGGGGAGTCAAAAACCCATTCAATAATATTGGGGGTTTGCGTTGTCCATAAATGGCTTAGGAAGTTAGCCTTTGCATCCAAATAAGTTTCTTTAGTTAGCATTTGAATGTTAATTTATTATTTCTATTTTTATTTATTTTTTTTAATTTAGAAATTAAATTTAATGGGAGCCATTGATCAATAAGAGTACATAGGTTTCAGGTGAACATTTCTATAGCATTTAAACTGTTGATAGCATTGTGTGTCCATCTCTCAAAGTCAAATCATTTTTCATCACCATATATTTTCCTTAAATGTTATTTTTTATTTATTTATTTTTACAGGGACAGAGAGAGACAGAGTTAGAGAGAGGGATAGATAGGGACAGACAGGAACGGAGAGAGATAAGAAGCATCAATCATCAGTTTCTTGTTGCGACACCTTAGTTGTTCATTGATTGCTTTCTCATATGTGCCTTGACTGTGGGCCTTCAGCAGACCGAGTGACCCCTTGCTCAAGCCAGTGACCTTGGGTCCAAGCTGGTGAGCTTTTTGCTCAAGCCAGATGAGCCCACACTTAAGCTGGTGACCTCGGGGTCTCGAACCTGGGTCCTCCGTATCCCAGTCCAACGCTCTATTCATTGCGCTACCGCCTGGTCAGGCAAATGTTATTTTTAAATGTTCTGAATTTCATAGATGGCTTTTATTTTAGAGTAAAATAGAATGTTCAGTCTATGTTAACTTCTAGAGTTAGTATTATGTTAAATTGAAACTTGGAGTATTTACCTTTTCAGGAAAGTAATTATAAGCCTTGAAAATCATGCAAGGACTGTTTCTTTTTGAAACACTTAATTCATTTTGGTTTTTGTAATTACAGTGTTTCAGTAAGAGAGACATCTAACCAGGGGTTGCATTTGGCAGTTACGTACATGTTCTTGTTCTAAACTAGGCACTGTTTCTGTGGTTTAGATTTTTCCTTTAGAAATAGAATTTCAATCAGTGTAGGTTAAACTTTTCCCAGGCATGTTATAATTAGCACAGGCTACAACTTAATCCTAAAATTTGTATAATAAATTTAGTACTTTGCAAGCACTCCAGCCATTAAATGAACAAATAGGAATTATATGGATATTTAAAAAGTTTAGTTTGCTTTTCTGTAATAGTGTGAAAAGTAAGTATGGCTACTTAAAAAGAAGTTAATACATTGCCTGGTTAGTCCTGACCCTGGGAATGATGTTATTTATATTTTGGAGTCACATGATCTTAATATACCATGACAGCTCATTCATATATTATTTTGAGTATATTATGTATTAATGCAGTTACTGGGAAAGAAAGTGTTACTGTAGGATCTACCTTCCAAATGTGATTGGTCTGCCAATTCAGGCCCACTGCACTGACCAACAAATAGACCTATTAAATTTTCTAAGGGCAAGTAATTTGGATTATGGGAAATTGTTTAGGAGAGTTGTTAAGAAGCACCTTCTCTGGAGTAAGACACATCTGGGATCTCAGTTTCACTTCCTAGGTTACCAGAAATAAGGAAAATCTGAAAATCCTACAGCCAAGAGGAGCCTGGAGAGACAGGATGACTAAATGTAACGTGGTGTTCTGGAACAGAAGGAGGACATTAGATGTACAAATTTAAAGTATAGGCTTTAGTTCAGTGGTAGTCAGCCTGGTCCCTACCGCCCTATAGTGGGTGCTCCAGCTTTCATGGTGGGCGGTAGCGGAGCAACCAAAGTATAAATAAAAAGATAGATTTAACTATAGTAAGTTGTTTTATAAAGATTTATTCTGCCAAACTTAGCAAAAATCCGACATAAATTACTTGGTAAGTAATTATTATTATATGTTTTAACTTGCTGTAACTCTGCTTTATAAATTTTATAAAGTAAAGTTACTTCCCTACTTTATAAATCACCATTACTGTGGAACCGGTGGGCGGTTAGAAAATTTTACTACTAACAGACATACAAAAGTGGGCGGTAGGTATAAAAAGGTTGACTACCCCTGCTCTAGTTGATAAAATGCATTAGTGTCGATTCAGTAATTATTACAAATGTACCATATTAATATAAGAGGTTAACAAGAGGGGATACTGGGTGTGAGGTAAGTGGGGATTTTGTACTACCAGCACAGTTTTCTGTCCATTTAAAACTGTTCCAAGGCCTGACCTGTGGTGGCACAGTGGATAAAGCGTCGACCTGGAAATGCTAAGGTCGCCGGTTCAAAACCCTGGGCTTGCCTGGTCAAGGCACATATGGGAGTTGCTGCTTCCAGCTCCTCCTCCCTTCTCTCTCTCTGTCTCTCCTCTCTCTCTCTCTCCCTCTCCTCTCTAAAATGAATTAAAAAATTTAAAAAAAAAATTTGAGTTACTAAAACTGTTCCAAGACAAAAAGCTTATTTTAAAAAAAAATCATGTAGATTAGGAGATACTTTTATAGCCATCATTAGAAAACACAGTCTGTTACACTATATGACTCTGGCAGGTGTTTAACCTTTGTGGATCTTAGTTTCCTTATATTTAAAATGGGGATATAACAGTACCTACCTTCATAGGATTATTGGAGGATTAAATGAGGTAATGCAAGTGCCTAGCATACTGTCTGGCATCTTAAATACTCAATAAATGCTGTTAAACAGTAATAATGACAGTCCTTTACAATTTTTAAAGATGTTTGCATAAGGATAAAGGCATTTTGATTGAGTTGTAAGAAGTTTGGCTTTTCCAAGATAGACCTAGTTTAGGGTTTTGACCACTTTGAACCTGAACTCTACTATATCATCCATCCTTATTGATGGTTCTGCAGCTTGTCCCTGCCTACTCAGTATAGCAATTGGAATTGGCCTTAGTAAATGTCTGTGTTTTAAAATCAAATTGCATATTCTTACAGAATTTTGTAGCTTTCCCATTATCTTAATTTGAATTTAAAACTCAAACCCTTACTGGCACTTCTACTTTTCTCTTCTCAAACCATAAGGCAATATCGTTTTTTGGAAAGACTATTGAACTAGTAATTAGTTCTGATTTTTATTTCGTAGTTGGGCTCTAAATAATTAGGTGATTTGGGACAATTTCTTTCACTTCTTAGAAACTTAGTTTTCTCATTGGTAAAATGAGAGTTGGAATGAATGATACTTAAGTTATAGAGTTAAATTTACATTGTTATCAAACTGAGAAATATGCTTAGAGCTGTCTCTTTGGGAGGGTTGTCTCACAAGAAAATTGTCACTGCCTATGTTTACATCTCATTTTTGACCAAGTTATATTACTTTGTTTGATGATCCATCGTATTCTCACATAGCAGAGCCCATGTCACATTTTAATTGCTTCAGAAATTCAAATTCACTTTCCAAGTTTGAATGTATGTTAATAGAATGTGCTAAAGGTTCTGTAGGGATTTTCCTAAAATTTTTTTTAAAGATATTATAAACATTGACAGCATCATTGTTGTAAATATTGTAGCCTCCCAAGTCAGTCTTTTAGAAGCCATACAAGTTTCATTTGGAAATAATGACTTCAGTTTTTTTTCTTTTAAGTTGATTTATTTTCTGGGACTTCCCATTATACTCTGTGACCCTAGATTTGTGACTCTTATTTTAAAGTTTAGTATTTCCTTAATATCATATAACTCACAATTTTACCATTAAACCGATATTATTTTATTGGCCCTGGCTGGATAGTTTGGTTGGTTGGAGCATTGTCCTGATATACAAAGGTTTCTGGTTCAATCTCTGGTCAGGGCACATACAGAAACAGATTGATGTTTCTGTCTGTCTGTCTGTCTGTCTTTCTCTTTCTCTCTAAAATTAATAAATAAAATTTTAAAATATATTATTTTACTGTAATTTTTAGATAATAGCACTAGAAGAGTATTATAGGCAAGAGCTATGTTGTGCAAAACAAAATCCGTAATGCAGATCTAGTTTCTGTTTTTTTCTTCCTTTTTTTTTCTTTATCATTAAGTGAGAGGCGGGGTGGTAGAGACACAGACACCCACATGTGTCCCAACCAGTATCCACCCTACAAACCCCCTGTACTGTGATGCTCTGCCCATCTGGGACTGTTGCTCCATTGCTCAGCAACTGAGCTATTTTAGTGCCTGAGGCGAGGCCTTGGTACCATTCTCAGCAACTAGGGCCAGCTTAGCTTGCTCAAATGAGCCATGACTGTGGGAGAGGAAGAGAGGGAGAGCGAAGGGGGAGGGATGGAAAAGCAAATGGTTGCTTCTCCTGTGTGCCCTGACTGGGAATCAAAGCTGGGATTTCCACACACTGGGCTGACACTCTACCGCTGAACCAGCTGGCCAGGGCCTTTTCTTTTTCTTTTTCTTTTTTTTTAGGTGAGAGGAGGGGAGATAGTGAGGCGGCAGACTCCCGCATGCACACCAACCAGAATCCACCCTGCAGCCCCGTCTGGGGCCCATGCTCAAGTACCAAGCTACTTTTAGTGCCTGCAACTGACATGCTGGGACCAAGAGAGCTACCCTCAGTGCCTGTGGCCACACTTGAACCTATCAAGCCACGGGCTGCAGGAGAGGAAGAGGGAGAGAAGGGGGAAGAGGAAGAAGCTAGATGGTCAATTCTCCTGTGTGCCCTGACTGGGAATCAAACCTGGGACATCCATACACTGGACTAACACTCTATCCACTGAGCCACTGGCCAGGGCCTAGTTTCTTAAATGTAAGAGCATCGCCCCTGGTGGGCGTGCCGGGTGGATCCTGGTCAGGCGCATGTGGGAGTCTGTCTGACTGTCTCTCCCCATTTCCAGCTTCAGAAAAATACAAAAAAAAAAAAAAAAAAAAAAAATGTAATAACTCAGTTAAGCAGAAAGTTCTTTAGATCCCAGCTAATTACATTATCAAAACATAAACTGCTATGTGGTAGTAGTTTTTTTTAATTTTTAATTTATTCATTTTAGAGAGGAGAGAGAGTAGAAGAGAGAGACAGAGAGAGAGAGGAGAGAGAGACAGGGGGGAGGAGTTGGAAGCATCAAGTCCCATATGTGCCTTGACCAAGCAAGCCCAGGGTTTCGAACCGGCGACCTCAGCATTTCCAGGTCAACGCTTAATCCACTGCGCCACCACAGGCCAGGCTGGTAGTAGTTTTTGATAATAATTCTACTTAATTTAGGCTGATCTTTCACCAAGGAATACTTGAATATATTCCATGGAAAGCATTACGATAAGAGATATATGGCGCTATTAGCTTTCGGAACTATTAACTTTAGAAATTATCTGCAGTTTTCCTTACATGGTTGCTTTCATTTGGTTTGGTCACCCGTTTAGCTCAGGGATTTTCAACTGATGTGCCACAAGAGTTTTTAAAACCTGCCATCCCTGACTATTTAACCAGGGGCACTGACCTCTTTTCCCTTAGATTGTCAAAAAGAAAAAAAAGGGGCAGTAGCCAACACATCAATCATCAATAGTTGTCTGGTGTGAATGAATCAAAATTATATCTATTTTTTTTGTCAGATTGACAAATAATATATTTTTAGTGTGCTGCAGAATTTTTATAATTAGTTTATGTGTGCTATGAGATGCAAAAGTTTGAAAATCGCTGCCATAGCTGAATGAGTCTGAGCTTCCCGGAAGGATGCATGGCTCCCCTTTCCATGAATTTTTGGAGCTTATTCAAACATACACCAGGTTTCCAACAAACAGAATTTGCCCATTTTCATTTATCTGACAGGTTTTTTTCCTCTCCATTTTCAAGAAGGCATGCTGTACAATATCATCTTTTTAAACTGTTGCCTTTAGAGGTATATAGGGGAAAAGGTAAAAAAAAGTGATTTTTATAAAGCTTTGTTTGGTTTTACTAGAGGTTAGGAATTAGCTGTCTTTAATAAGCCTGTATTTTCATTGGTCATAGTCTTTTCTAACTGTTCACTTTTTTAGTGTTTAAATCGAACATTTCTTTATTCCAAATAAAATTTTTATTTCAGATTTGAGTGATAACATTTGAAATTTTCTATTAAAAGCAGCATTTACTTTTTTATTGCTATTTTAATGGTAATTAACATCCCCTCCAACCTATAATAAATAATTAGAAAAATAAAGTATACCATTTTAAGATTAAAAGTAGTTATTCAGAAAAGAAAATTTGGGGTTAGTGCAATAGATTATTTTTTAGTTTGCTAATTTTTGTGGGTTTTTAAAATAATATTGGAAATCTTTAATTCCTACATTTTGGGGTTCTTTTTTTTGTTTTTGTTTTTTTACAGAGACGGAGAGAGAGTCAGAGAAAGGGATAGACAGGGACAGACAGACAGGATCGGAGAGATGAGAAGCATCAATCATCAGTTTTTCATTGCGCATTGCAACACCTTAGTTGTTCATTGATTGCTTTCTCATATGTGCCTTGACCGCGGGCCTTCAGCAGACTGAGTTACCCCTTGCTCGAGCCAGCGACCTTGGGCTCAAGCCGGTGAGCTTTTGCTCAAACCAGATGAGGCTGCGCTCAAGCTGGCAACCTCGGGGTCTCGAACCTGGGTCTTCCGCATCCCAGTCCGATGCTCTATCCACTGCACCACCGCCTGGTCAGGCAGTTTTTTTTTTCTTCAGTTTCTCCTTTAATACTTGTCATATATGTTATATTTTTTATATAAGAATTTGAACTTGGGTCAAAAAGAGTCAGCTACTTTTCTTCCACCTGTCTTTGGAGCTTGTATTTTGAACATAGTTTATATATGTTAGACTTTCTGCCACTCACTGTCAACTCATGTTTTTTGTATTTTAACCTTTATGACTGTTTAGAACTAATAAGCGTGTTTTAGTTCCCAAAGCAATACAGGCTTGCTAGAAAATATTAAAGAATAAAAAAAATATACAAAAAACCCTGGAAAGTGAAAGTAAATGCCCATTCTTACAGGGCAAAGACTGAACCTGTTATAGAAAGGAAAGGACATTGTCTTAGAACTGTAGTCAGTTTTACCTGCCATGCTTACAAACATTTTTAATGTAAAAATAAATTATGAAATTTTAACTTTATGATATCACATTGTACGTATATAAGTCATAGAAAATTGAATAAGTATAAAATTTAGCATTCTTGACAAGTTTCAACTTGTACTTATTTTTCTCACTTCATTATAGACTGCTGGGAACTTTGACATATATTGGGATTGGTCTTCAGTTTACATTGGGGAATCATTGACCTAACCAACCTCATCTTCTCTCACTATTCTTCAGAATATAGCCAGATAACACTTTTGCTTAGTTTTGACTTGCTTGTTTTCATTCATGTGGTTCCCTAATTCCTGGTTCAGTTTATATCCCCCTTGTAGCAGAAACTACTAGCTGTCCACCAAAATTTGTCCTCTTCTTTCTAAACCTGAAGGTGACTCTTCTTTCCCATGTGACTGAGTTTTAGTCAGTGGATTGTGAATGGAAATGGCAAGTTGTGGTTGTCTGTGTTATTTCTTCTTCTGATGGCTGCATAGGTACCATAATGTGGAACAGGAATGCAGAGCTGTAGTGAAGCAACCTGGATTCCTGATTAACTGTGTGGAAGAGAGTTGTCCACCAACCTGAATCTACCACCCCACTCCTCTACTATTACATATGCAAGAAATAAATTATCGTGTTAAGTTGGGTTCTGAAATTTATTACCTGTTTGGCCTACTATAATAATACTACTATTTCAGTTCATTTAGATTATCATTTTCTTCTCCAAAAATTTTATGGTACTTATTAAGTGTTTGCTATTCACATTTTAAAAAATTATTTATTGATTTGAGAGAGAGAAAGAGAGAAACATTGATCTGTTTCTGTATGTGCCCTGACCCAGATGGTCTGGCTACTTGTGTGTATTGGAGCAACACTCTAAATAAACTGAGTTATCTGGCCCATTTAGTTAAAAATCAAAAACAAAAACAGAAAAGAAGAGGCAACATGCATTTATTTAATGTGTGCCTGTCTTGTATGACTTTGTCTGATTTTTTTGTGTGTGTGTTTGTTCACTTTGGTACACAGTTTAGGTAGCAAAGAGCATAAGGAATAAAAAGTTGGGAACTAATCTGGAATATATAAGGCATAGATATTGGTGTCTGCAATGGTATTAAATTTGGTTAACTTCATTCATTTTAGTTTTCTGTTTAGATGATCATTCTAAGTAGAAAAACATGTTATAGAAAACCCACAATTAGAAATGAGAACAAAGAGCTTACAAACTAGTGAAATTTGTAGTAATGTAGCCACTTCCTTTTCACAACTCTGCCTCCCTTTTTCTCTTCTACAAATACTAAACTTTTACAACATGCTATGTTCTAGGCCCTGGGGGTACAGCAGTAAGTAAAAGACAAAAATTGCCTTCTTGGAATTTATAGACAATAAACAAGTAAAACATTTGGAATGCTCAGTTAATCGGTTACTGGAAAAAATAAATGGGGGGTTGAGGGTGGGGGTAGCAGTGATAGGACGATGCTTGGAGTGTGTGCTACATGTGGTTGGTGTTACAGTTTTAAATTCGGTGGTCAGAGCAGGCCTCTGAGAAGGTGGCTTAAGGCTAAGACCTGAATCAGGTGAATAAAAATGTGTGGCTTACTGGAAAAAGAGCTATTACATAGAGGAGACCACAAGTGCTCTTCAGCCAGGGGTGAGAGTGATGAAAATGTACCAAAACTGATTGTGGTGATTGTTGCACTGCTCTGTGAATATGCTGAAAGCCACTGAAATGTAAACTAAATGCATAATGTTTATGGTAAATGACTTACACCTCAGTGAAGCCGCTACAGAGAAAACTGTCAAAGCTTTAAAGGTCTTCAGCATCAGCCTAGGAAAACCCTATCTTTTCCTAAATGTTCTCAGAAGTATTTGGTTGTGTAGTAGGAGCTATTACAGCAAATCAAATGAATCATGTCCAGTTAGACCCAGATACAGTGAAACACAGCAGTCATTATGAATATTAGTAAATTTGTATCATTACTTTGGTTGTAAGTTTTTAAAAATTTCCAGCACTAAAACCTGGTCATGTATATTCAGTTTCCATAGCTTGCTGCTAAAGTAACAATATTATTCATTTATAAAGTAAAGTATTATTCATTTATAACCTGGTAATGTTGGCTTCATGCTCAGTAACTGCACAGTCTCAGCGATTGAGGCTGTGCCAACTTTGCAGCTACATTGCTCACCAACATGGCAGTTGCCTTAGAGTCATGTTTGCTTTCTGTTTCTTTTCATTGGTTTACATTCAGAATGGCTTGACTGTCTTAGGCTGTCTCATACTTTTTAAAATTCTGGTTCTTAGATATTATCTTTCATTTTTTTCTTTTTTAACTCTGGAAACAATCTTTAGCAGTCAGTAAGTGTTTTATACCACAAGTCTACCTAGTTCCCACCCACCTAGGCAGCACGGACTTAGATTCCTCTTCCTCGATAGATAGAATTTTAGTGCTAGAAAGGGTCTTAGTGTTGAGAATTATATAACTAGGTACTGCAAAGTTGTATTATATGCTCAACAGAGTATAACAAGTCACTACAAAGCTTGTATTAGATGCTCTTTTTAAAAAAGATTGTTAGCCCTGGCCATTTGACTCAGTGGTAGAACGTTGGCCCAGCATGTGGAAGTTCTGAGTTCATTTCCCAGTCAGGGCACACAGAAGAAGTGACCATCTACTTCTCCACCCCTCTCTTTTTCCCTCTTTTTTTTCTCTCTCTCTTCCCCTCCTGCAGCCAAGGCTCGAATGGTTCGAGCAAGTTGGCCACGGGCACTGAGGATGGCTCCGTGGCCTCACTTCAGGTGTGAAAATAGCTTGGTTGCCAAGTAGTGGAGCAGTGGCTCCAGATGGGCAGAGCATCCCCAGGTAGGTTGCTTGCCAGGTGGATCCTGGTCGGGATGTGTGTAGGAGTATGTCTGCCTTTCTGCCTCTTACTTAAAAAATAAAAAGATTTTTATTTATTGATTTTTCAGAGAGAGAGAGAAAGGCGGGGGTGGGGAGTGCAGGGTGTCAGGGAGGAGCAGGAAGCATGAACTTCTCCTGTGTGCCTTACCAGGCAAGCCCAGGGTTTTGAACCAGGGACCTCAGCTTTCCAGGTCAGCGCTCTAACCACTGTACCACCACTGGTCAGGCACTTGTATTAGATTTTTAATATTCTGAATTTTCAGTCCTCAATGTCTTTTTCTAATGACATTACTATATTTTCACAAGGAATTATAATAATACTGCTCATTAAAGGCAGCTTCCCATTGACCCTAAGGATATTCTTTAGACTCTATTACAAGTGTATAAAATTGTTGCCTTTAAATTTGTATTTTATTAAATAAACCATCAAAATTTTGTCTCAATCTGTAATTACTCTTTGCCACATGACCATTTTTACTTTGCATTGATAAGTTATCAAATGACCTCATTGTAGTTTAGAGTTAAGAGCACTTGACTTTGTTGTTCTAGGCCTAGTTCTGCCACTAACTCATTCTGTGACCTTGGCAAGTATTTTTGTCTGATTAAAGCAAATTTTCTATTTCGAAGGTAGATCTGATAAGATGAATCCCCCCACCCCACCAAGTGAATGGATTTTATGTAGAAAATATAACTCACAAGATATGAGTAAAATATAAGTAAACGTAATATTTTTTCTTTACTTCCTTAAGACCCAGTGGGGAGGAAACGGATGGGTTTCCACTCTGTATCGAAGTAGAGCTTCACAGCTTCTTACCACGTAGGCAAGATGGAGCAGGGAAAGAGCCAGCTCTGTGTCATCGGGTCAGGGGAGATAGGGTAATTCTTGCCCACAGGCTTCTCAAGTCAGGGTTGAGGAGTGCCCTGTGGCCTCAACCTGGTCTGAAGAGGGCCAGCTGCTGTGTTCAAGAAACCTGTGGTACATTTACACAGTGGAATACTACTTGGTCATCAAAATAAAGGAAATCTTACCTTTTGTGACAGCATGGATGGACCTGGAGATTATTATGCTAAGTGAATAAGCCAGTCTGAGGACAAATACCATATCATCTCACTTATATGTGGAATCCACTGAAAAATGGATGACAAAATGGAAACAGAGGCATGGATACATGGAACAGACCGACATCTGTCAGAGCAGGAGGGGCTTGGGGCTGGATGAAAGAAGGCGAAAGGATTAAGCATACACAAAGAAATACGTATAACACATAGATACAGACCACAGTTGGGTGATAGAAGGAAAGGGGGCTGGGAGTAGGTGCCGGTAGGCAAAGGGGGGAAATGGGGACGAAAGAGACTTTGCTTGGGCTGGTAGATTCACAGTGCATTGTGCAAACGGTGTTTTGTTGAGTTGTACTCTTGAAACCAGTATGATTTTGTGAACCAGTGTCACGCCAATAAATTCAATTGAAAAAGAAATCCACCATTACTCTTAAACATTGCAAAAAACTGGTCACACTCTTACCTTTCAGATGAAGCATTATCTAAATTTCCTTTTTTTTTTTTGCTAGTTTTATTTTTAAAAGATTTATTGATTTGAGAGAGAGAGAGAAAGAGAGAAAAGGGTTGGTGAGGGGCAGGAAGCATCTACTCATAGTTACTTCTTGTATGTGCCTTGGCTCAGCAAGCCCAGGGTATTGAACCAGCAACCTCAGCATTCCAGGTCAACGCTTTATCCACCACAGTTCAGACCACTTGTATCTAAATTCATGTGATGCGTCTTAATATTGCTATATGAGTTTGCTTTTAATAACAACCAATATTTACTAAGTGTGTGCTGTGTACCAACCAACTGCTGCTCCAAGCACTTTACATGTATTTACTCATCATATTTTCACAGCTGCTTGACCTGTACTGCTGTTACCCCTATTTTTACATTTGAGGTGGTAGCAGATGGGAAATTTCACAGTTATTAAGTGGCATATCTGGGATTCAAACCCAGACAATCAGGCTTTGGCTAATTTATGGGTGAGCCTGTTGTTGAAGAGGAGTAAGTGTCATTGTAAGAGGCCTAGGACTCAGAAAGATTTTCATGGGAACTACTACTGATACACCAAGTTACTTTACTCTTCTGGGTTTCTTCATCTGTAAAATAGTTTCAAGAAACTAGGTCTTTGAACTACGCCCTTCAAGACACTAGGACCTCAAAGTGCTTCCTGTTCAAAAGTCTAAGATTTTAAACTCATAAGTTTTGGGGGTTTTTTTTTGTATTTTTCTGAAGTTGGAAACGGGGAGGCAGTCAGACAGACTCCCGTATGCGCCTGACCGGGATCTACCTGGCACGCCCACCAGGGGGTGATGCTCTGCCCATCTGGGGCGTCGCTCTGTTGCAACCAGAGCCATTCTAGCACCTGAGGCAGAGGCCATGGAGCCATCCTCAGCGCCCGGGCCGACTTTGCTCCAATGGAGCCTTGGCTGTGGGAGGGGAACAGAGAGACAGAGAGGAAGGAGAGGGGGAGGGGTGGAGAAGCAGATGGGTGCTTCTCCTGTGTGCCCTGGCTGGGAATCGAACCCGGGACTCCTGCACGCCAGGCCGACACTCTACCACTGAGCCACCAGCCAGGGCCTAAACTCACAAGTTTTAATACCTAAATTATTCTTGTTACTTTTCAACATATTTATTTTAATGCAGCATGAGAATCTTATTATAGATTTAATCTTACCTTGTAGTCATCAGTATGCACTATGCACGCCTGTGTGCAGAAGTGTATTAAAGCTGCGCTGCCCAAGACGGTATCCACTGAATGCATAAGGTTTGAGAACTTGCAGTGTGTCCAGTGCCAACTGAAATGCACTGTAGGTTTAAAATAATAAGGATGGTTTTGCAAATGCAGTATGAAAAAATGAGTGTAAAGTAGCTTATTAATAATGTATTTAAGCCTGACCAGGCGGTGGTGCAGTGGATAGAGCATTGGACTGGGATACAGATGACCCAGGTTCGAGACCCTGAGGTCACCAACTTGAGCGCGGGCTCATCTGGCTTGAGCAGAAAAAGAAAAAGCTCACCAGCTTGGACCCAAGATCGCTGGCTCGAGCAAGGGGTTATTCGGTCTGCTGAAGGCCCACGGTCAAGGCACATGTGAGAAAGCAATCAATGAACAACTAAGGTGTTGCTACGAGAAACTGATGGTTGATGCTTCTCATCTCTCTCTGTTCCTGTCTGTCTGTCCTTCTCTCTGACTCTCTCTGTCCCTGTAAAAAATAAAATAAAAAATAATGTATTTAAGTTGATTATATATTGAAATACTATTTTAGACATATTGAATTAACTCTTAAAATTAATTGTATCTATTTTCCTTAACAATTACATATAATAATATGTAAATATATTTTTGGCTCACATTATATTTTTATTGGACAGTACTGTTGTTGACAGTCCTAAATGAGAGAAAGAAGGTGTGGTTCCAATGGGTAAGAATGTATATGGCCAATTGATAGCCAATAAACTTCTTATAATTTAAATGAGTGGTATCAAAAGGAAATATAGAATTTACCATTAGCTTTTCTTTGCTGAGAAGCTATCATTTAGGCATTAGCTGCAGGAAAGATAACCTATTTAAAAAGTTTTCATTCTGAAAGAGAAACTATAATACTATGTCTAGATTGAGCATGTAATAGATATTTATATCACATATATTATATGAATATACCTAGGTACCATCCTAAATTAGTCTGTAACTTAAAATTAAGAACTACATATATTTTCTGCCTACCAATAGGTGTGAGGTGCTGTGAATAATACAAGAATAGATGTCACTGGTCTCTGTCCTGTAGAAATAATACACAAATGAAAAATGAAATAAATATTAGTTCAATACACTGACTGTGTATATCACAAATAGACAAATAAGCCTTATGGACATACTGAGGAAAGGAGGAAACTGTTTTAAACTAGTAGTTTGGGAAGCGTGAGTGGAGAAGGAGAGAATTGAGCTGGTCTCGTAGGATGGGGTGAATTTCCTTAAGTGGAGTGAAGATGGTACCTTAACAAAAGCTTAGACATGAAGAAGCACATGTTGAGCTTAGTGAACAGGAAGAATTCAACCATGGCTAAACTGAAGTATTAGGAAGCTGAATAGTGAAATTTTCAAAAATTACTTTGGGATAGATTGTAGAAGACCTTGAGTTAGGTATAGGAATTTGGATCCTTAGAGTTGAGTGGAGAAGAAAAAGCTTTGAGTTTATGACACTTTGTCCTTGAATTACTGCATATGTGGTGGATATCACTAATAACTTACGTTCTTGACTTAAAATGCTAGCTATTTTTAGTTGTTGGTAAAAAGAAATACTGGAGAGCTTGTTTTTTTTGGTTATTTGTCAAATCCAGTGCATGAAATAAACTTGTTAGCATCATCTCAGACTTCCTGATTGGAAGAATTTTATATCATATAGCAAATACTTGACAGTTGTCTATTTTTAGAGATGACAAATCAGTGTTTTGCACAAACTGTTAATTTCATTTGTACATTTCTGCGTGCTGTGAATTTATCCCCTTAACAAGAAAACACTAAAACTTGCTCATATTTTAAATCTCTGGTTTATATTGGCTCCACTATCTCATTAGCCTGGGAACTACGGGCTGTATTGTTTAACCTGCTGAATCTCATGTTCTTTCTTTATAAAAGGGGTGGAGAGATTGTCCAGTGAGATTAGACAGTTTCAAAAGAATGCAGTTATGTTTGGCAAATTATGGAGGAAGATACTCAGTAATTCTTCTCTTCCTTTTTCATGATTTTGAAATGTTGTTAGTAGAGATTTTTTATTACTTAGTTCAAATACAGAATTTCATGTAGTGGAAGTCATAAAGAAATTTGGGAAGCAGTTACTATTGAAAAGTCATTATAATAACTTGATTTTTAAAAAATGTTGACATATCAAAAGAACTTGTGATTTTAAAAAAGATGTTTGCAGTTGTTTAATTTGAATCGGCATAAAAAGTGAATTATCAAAGGACTAAAGTGTTTCTATAAAGTTATTTTATTTCATGAGCTAAAAGCATGCTCTGACTCTGGCATTGAAAGGAATGAAGTCTGGGACAAATATTCTGTACCTATCATTTTCTATATCATGCTTTTAAGGAAATGCAGCTAAACATTTTTTTAATTGACTTTTTTTTCTTTTTGATGTACATTTATGAATGTTAAAATATGTATAGATTTGTGTAATTCCACCACAATTAGTATATAGAATAATTTCATCGCTCCAAAGCCTCCCTTGTGCTGTCCTTTCATAGTCACATTCTCTCCCTAACCCCTAGTAACCACTGGTTCATTTTCCTTTTCTTCCTTTATAGTTGGATTAGTAGAGGCTTTCAAAAGATAAATATCTTATCAAATATATCAATTAAGATAAAATATAAAAAATATCAAATAAGATAATGTATGTGAAAGCACTTTTAGCATCCAGAGGCATCAGGTGCTTGATACAAAATAGTTTCATACATATAATTAGGTCAATAGATAAAGTTTAGCTGGATTCTTCTATAGAGTCAAATTTGTATAATCTTTGATAACATTTTTCCACCTGACTTAGAGCTTTAGGTTTATTTTAGAAAGTCTTTTGTTCTATATGGTCCTGATTGCTGGAAATCTCTGTTGTTATTTAATTTCTTTTAACCTTGTGTTCTTCATGAGAAAAAGTGGGAATTAAAGTCTAAAAAGTGGGAATTAAATTGATGGGTTGCTATGGCAATCAAATGAAATAATATATACAAATATAAATGCACGTGTATGTAGATGGTCTGGCCCATTAGTTTTTTAAAAAGATATTTTATAAATAACATGGCTTACAGTAACTTTTGCAGTAGCTTGGTAAATGAATACATATCTTCTTAATATCAGGATCTTCCCCTCCCTTTCTCCTATCTCCAAGCTACCAGAATGGGAAGGTTGATCCTTTTAAGTATCATATTTCTATTTTAATGATTTTTAAATTTATTTATTAAGTGACAGGTAGGGAGGCAGAGGCGACTCCCTCATGTGTCCTGACTGGGATCCACCCAGCAAGACCCCCTACTGGGCCACTGCTCCGTTGCTTCACAACCAAGCTATTTTATCACCTGAGGCGAGGCCATGGAGCCATCTTCAGCATCGGGGGCCAACTTGCTTGAACCATTCGAGTCATGGCTGCGGGAGGAGAAAAGAGAGAGAGAGAAGGAGGGTGTAAAGAAGCAGATGGTTGCTTCTGTGTGCTCTGACCGGGAATCGAACCCAAGACTTCCACACACCAGGCTGATGCTCTGCTACTGAGCCAACCAGCCACAGCTGTTTTAATGATTTTGATTAATGTCATTTGAAAGGCATCACCAATTTCTCTGTATTAGGGTAGAGAGTAATACACCAAAACTATTTTATTTTATCTTAATATTTCAGGATTCATTTTATATTATGCCCGTTTCATAAAATATAATTTTTTAAATCGATAATTGGAACATGGGGCATATAATCTCTGCCAACCTCAGGGCTCCCTTTTGAACTTGTACTGCTAAGCTCCTACGAAGATAGTGATTTTTTTATTTAATATTTTATCTTTTTCTTAAAAGTAAAGTACACATTGTTCTAATAAATAACATACTCAGTGGTCGGCAAACTCATTAGGCAACAGAACCAAATATCAATAGTACAACAATTGAAATTTCTTTTGAGAGCCAAATTTTTTAAACTATACAAATATTGATTGACTTACAACCTATGCAACTTATGACCATTCGACCTTACGACCACAATCGCTAGCCACGACTGCTCCGTGTCTGGCAGCGCAAGCGTTGCCCAGCTGGGTGTATGGCAGTGCGGGGCCAGTTTCCGGCAGCACTACCATCTCCGCGTGCACCATTTCAACTGTTATCCCAGACACGGTACAACAATTTGTGTTTTGTGTCTTGGATATTTTTCATCAAACCCCTCCCAAGATGTCTACCAAGAGGAAATTATCTTTGCAAATATTAAACCAGTTGTACTGGTAATGCAGTGTTTTATTTAAACCTGACGAATGTAAAAATAAGAAACAAAATGGTGTCGAGATGATACAAATGGCATAAAATGAACAAAGAAAATTATGATATATAACAATAATGAAAGAAAATTACGATAAAATATGACTTAAAGATTTTTATAACATCATTTCACAGTACTGTACATATAGCCTACTCAACTTATGACCAAATCATTCCACGACCGGTCTGTCAGAACTAATCGTGGTCGTAAGTCAAGCACTAGCTGTATAGGTAGGTACATTTCTTATCAAGGTAGTGCCCATACGTGGTATTTTGTGGAAGAGCCACACTCAAGGGGCCAAAGAGCCTAATGTGGCTTGTGTGCCACGGTTTTATGACTACTGTCCTAGGTGATGGGATATAATAGCTGTTCTACAAATTTAATTATTTAATCAAGTGCAGAGTCAAATTTCATATTTTTTGCTCTTGACCACAAATCATCATGTACACTGTCGTTATCATTTATTGTTAGTGTTCAAAATATTAATTGAATCAGTAAATTATAGCACTTGAAAGAACCTTTCATATCTAATTAGTTACTTCTCAGTTCTATCTAATCCCAACCCCCTTTTCATAATAAATATTTTGTATTTATTCTCTTGAGCATTCTGGAATGAAATTCATAGTTAATGAAATTTTTTACCCATATAATTAAAATAAATCAGTAAAATTCCCTAACTGTAATTTAAAGGTTAGACAAGAAAATAAAATACAATATGAGGTATGAGTATACTAGAACAGTAGTTTTCAACCTTTGATACACTTGGGGACCAGTGAAAATAGGAGAATTATTTCGGGGACCACTAAGCCAGAAATCCCCCTGAGCATAAGCAAATTCAATTGAGATCATTGGGTCTGTAATCTTCATACAACATCAAGGTGTTTTAACTCTTTTGCAAACTGGCACTTTCTGGCAGACCAGTAGGTGAAAAACACCACACTAGAAGACAAAAACAAAGAACAACCTAATAGATTTCTAAAATGCTCATGGGGGCTTCTGTTTCATGGATAACTATTATCTAGGCCCAGTCTTCTCATTTCATAGATAAAGAAGTAAGAGGTGGAAGGGCAGAGGAGGGGGTGTTGTATGACAGGGCTTGTAAGAGGAGGATGGACCCAAAGGGCTATGAATCCAGGGCTGAGAGGTAAGCAGTTAGCACAAAACTTGTTTCATGGGTTTTCTAAAAAATTACACGTAAAAATTTTTAAATTAATTTTGTGACAGAGAGGGACAGACAGACAGGAAGGTAAAGAGATGAGAAGCATCAATTCTTACGTGCCTTGACTGGGAGGGGGGCGCTCAGCAGACTGAGTGACCCATTGCTCGAGCCAGCAACCTTGGGCTCAAGCTGGTGAGCCTTGCTCAAATCAAAGGAGCCCTCGCTCAAGCCTGCAGCCTTGAGGTTTCGAATCTGGGTCCTCTGTGTTCCAGTCCGACACTCGGTCCATTGTTGCTACCACCTGGTCAGGCAAAAAAAAAAATTTATTTTTAAATGAGATAATTAACTGGGTATTATTCTTGACTTGTTCTTATTGTTCTGTGATGTAGTGACAGCACACTGTACTTTTAACCTTTGGCACACAGCAACCTCCTAGTTGGTAAATGAAGTTATCTGGGGTTTTTCTGCTGGATAGCACTTAGGTGGCAGATAAGTAACATCCTAGTGATTCTGGACATTTCATATAAATGAAATCATACAATATGTGGACTTTTATGACTGGCTTCTCTCATTTAATGTGATGTTTTCAAAGTTCATCTGTGTTGTAGTATGTATCAAGTACTTCATTCCTTTTTTTGTTGAATGATATCAACTGATGACTATACCACTTTTTAAATTTATTTTTCAAATAAAGGATATTTGTTTTTTTTCCATTTTTTTGACTACTATGAATAGTGCTGTTATGAACATTTGTGTATATGTTTTGGTGTGAACATGCATTTTTTTAAAGACAGGTGTATATATATATATATATATATATATATATATATATATATATGTCTAGGAGTGGAATTGCTGGGTTACATGGTACTCTCTATTTAATACTTGGGGGACTATAAGTAATTTGAACAAGGAAGTATAAAGCCAGGAGCCACGGCCAGGAGCCACGGCCAGGGCCACTATCACAGCAGCCTGGCCCATGCAGGTTCGCATCGGATTCGGACAGTCGGTAAAGAAACAATGGAGCCAAAAACTGATGGGCTGTCATCTTTAATTCTAGCTTGCACCCAGCGGGCAAGTAAAAACACACACTGGGCTCCAAAACCCACTCACATTCAGTGCTCACAAAGCCACTGACTTATCCGAGTTTCCTAGAATCAAAGGTTTCTAGCTCACCAGCCTTATTCTCCTCAGTTCCCCATCTCCTTCCTTATCCCAGATACAAACTCTGCCAAACTGGCATCTCACTCAGCACTCCGCCATCTTGGCTGCTTCTCCTGGCCACATGGCCTCTTTCTGCTCTCTGCTCTGCTCCCTCTGCTTTCTCATGCTAATCATCCCAGGAACCAAGAGAGCAAGCTCCTGTTCTGCCCCCATTTTATAGTGTAGATTCAAAACCCTTTAATCCAATATACAAAATAGGGAAGTCTCTAATACAATGTCACTTCTCTGAGGCATGATTGGATTGTACCGCCCCACATCAAAAAGGGTGGGAAAGGCTTAATCCCAAAACCAAGCCCCAGGCTACAAGGATTCTCAACACACATTAATATCATCTGGGCGACAGCCTCACGTGGGCAGCACCATCTTGAACAAAGTGAGCATAATACATTTTATCTGCCCAACAGGAAGGTAGTCTTGAATAACAGGCAGTATAATAGAGTTATATTAACCAGTCTTTCTGAAATGGTTTCATGTAGTAGTGTTCCACTTAGTGTGGGTGTATGTGGTTTTAACTTTTACGTCTTATAAGTAAACCTTGTGTAATAACAGGAAATTGTTAAAATGTAGTGAGTGTGCTTGCCATTTTCACAGAAAAAAATGACTTTTTATTTAAAAAAAATGCTTGCTGTTAACAATTAATATTGTTGGAAACAATTTGGAAGAAACAAAACCCAACAGAAATCCTGAGACTTGGAAAAACTTCCTCTTGACTAACCAATGACTGTTCAGTGGGCACTAGAAAGAAGAAACAAGGTCAAGATACCAATTGGCCTTTCTCTTTTGTTTTAGCTTGAGTGAGTACTCTTCTTCCTTTATGCGGAGGCCTTCTTTACATCTTAATTCCTCTGAATGTTTTTGTTGATTGCCTTAGCCTCTGTGATCCCTTTCTAATGAAAAGAGCGCTGAGCTGGTAATTGGAGATTGGAGGGCGCAGCCTAGCTCTGCGTTACCACTGGCTGTGTCACTTTCTTCACTGGTGCAATGAGACCACCATTTGCGAAACCAAAAGATGTTTAAAGCTTAGTGATCTTCTCTTAAATAATTTTTAATTTTTCAATTACAGTTGGCGTGCAATATTATATTAGTTTCATCCCAGTAAATCTAGTACATGTCTGACACCATACATAATCATTACAATATTATTGACTACATTCTCTGTGTTGTATTTACATCCCCATAACTATTCTGTAACTACCAATTTATATTTCTTAATTCCTTCACCTTTTTCACCTATCCTCCCAACACCCTCCCATCTGGCAACCGTCAAAATGTTTTCTTTATAAGTCTGTTTTTGTGATCCTAATTCTAGCTCTAGACTTCTAAGATTTTACAAACTGATTGTCACACAACTGGTTTTTTTTGTTTGTTTGTTAATTTGGCATTTAGCATATGCTGTCTTGTATTCTTCCCTCTCTCCCTCCTTTCTTTTCAAATTTGTTAAGTTTCTACCTAGATGGTATGCCCCAGGAGGGTAAAGATTTGTGGTACCTTGCCTGAAGATGGTTAGTATTTAATAGTGCAAATATTATGTGAGGTTTTAATGACTGTGGAATAACTCTGATTGGTATTTACTCTGTTTAAATTATTTATTTATTTTAGAGAGGAGAGAAAGAGAGAGAGAGAGAGAGAGAGAGGAGGAGCAGGAAGCATCAACTCCCATATGTGCCTTGACCAGACAAGTGCAGGGTTTTGAACCATACTCTTTTTAAATTAAATGATTGAAATAACTTGGTCAGTGCCCTGGCTGGTTGGCTCAGTGGTAGAACATTGGTCCAGTGTGTGGATGTCCCGGGTTCGATTCCTGGTCAGAGCACACAGGAAAAGCAATCATCTGTGTAAAGCCAGTAGGCATGGCCAGGGCCACTATCACAGCATCCCGTCCCATGCAGGTTCGCATTGGATTCGGACAGTCGGTAAAGATACAACAGAGCCACAAACTGGTGGGCCATAGTCTTTAATCCTAGCTTGCACCCGGCAGGCAAGTAAAAACATACACTGGGCTCCAAAACCCACTCACATTCAGTGCTCACAAAGCCACTGACTTATCCGAGTTTCCTAGAATCAAAGGTTTCTAGCTCACCAGCCTTATTCTCCTCAGTTCCCCATCTCCTTCCTTATCCCTGCATAAACTGCACAAACTGGCATCTCACTCAGCACTCCGCCATCTTGGCTGCTTCTCCTGGCCTCCTCCACATGGCCTCCTTCTGCTCTCTGCTCTGCTCTCTCCTCTAATGATAATCTCAGGAGCCAAGAGAGCAAGCTCCCGCTCCATCCCCATTTTATATTGTAGCTTCACAACCTCTAATCCAATATACAAAATAGGGAAGTCTCTAATACAAAGTCACTTCTCTGAGGCATGATTGGATTGTACCGCCCCACATCAAAAAGGGTGGGAAAGGCTTAATCCCAAAACCAAGCCTCAGGCTACAATGATCCTGCCTGCCCCTAACACACATTAATATCACCTGGGCAACGGCCTCCACGTGGGTAACTTCATCTTTAACAAAGTGAGCATAATACATTTTATCTGCCCAACAATCTGCTTTTCTAGCCCTCCCTCTTCTCTCTCTTTCTCTCTTTCTCTTTCTTCCTCTCTCATAGCCATGGCTCAGTTGGTTTAAGCACATTGGCCCTGAGTGCTGAGGATGGCTCCGTGGAGCCTTCGCCTCAAGTGCTAAAAATAGCTCAGCTGTGAGCATGGCCGGAGGTGGGCAGAACATCAGCCCTAGATGGGGGATGATGGGTGGATTCTGGTTGGGGTACATGCAGAAGGTTGTCTCTTTATCTCCCCTCCTCTTACATAGAAAAGAAGAAGAAAAAAAGAAATAACTTGGTAAATTTAGACAGGTATTTTAACTTTCCTCTTTCTCTCTTTTAAAGAGTATTCTTTTGATTCAAATAGATGTGGGTATAGTTAGAAATGAACATTGTCTTTTTGCTAACTTTTTTTTTTTAACTTTTATTAATTTTTAGAGAGGAGAGGGAATGAGAGAGAGAGAGAGAGAGAGAGAGAGAAGGGGGAGGGAGGAGCAGGAAGCATCAACTCCCATATGTGCCTTGACCAGGCAAGCCCAGGGTTTTGAACCGGCGACCTCAGCATTCCAGGTTGACGCTTTATCCACTGCGCCACCACAGGTCAGGCTTTTTTTGCTAACTTTTTAAATTACTTATTTTTTTTTGCTAGAACTTTATCCTTTGTGATTATATATATATACATATATATATCTTCCTGGGCTCTTAATTTACATATAGAAGAGTTTCAGTAAACTCGTTTGCTTTCTGATAGTCCTTGTATTGATACCTTCATTATTTCATTCTTTTTAAAAAAATTTTTTATTTTGACAGAGAGAGAGAGACAGATAGGGATAGACAGACAGGAAGGGAGAGAAATGAGAAGCATCAATTCTTCGTTGCTACTCCTTAGTTGTTCACTTACTGCTTTTTCTTATGTGCCTTGACTGGGGGCTACAGCAGCATGAGTGACCCCTTGCTCAAGCCAGCGACCTTTGGGCCCAAGCCAGCGACTGTGAGGTTATGTCTAAGATTCCACGGCCTGTGCTCAAGCTGGTGAGCCCACGCTCAAGCTGGCAACCTCGGGGTTTTGAACCTAGGTTGTCTGCTTCCCAGTCTGACGCTCTTTCTACTGCGCCACCTCCTGGTCAGGCTCATTACTTCATTCTTTAATAACACATTTTACTGGCTAGCTTTGCCTCTCGTGAAGGGATAGTAAAACATAAGCTTAAACTTCCAAGTTAACAGAGCTAAATGCTCTAACATAAATTGAATCATGGTTTTAAGTGACTGTTTTTAGGCCAAGGATCCTTGGGGTTGCTGGCATGTTTTAGTTTACCTACAATACTTTATCATTACTATCTCAATTTATTTTTTCAGGTTTTTTTTGTTTGTTTGTTTTTTGTGGCAGAGACAGAGAGTCAGAGAGAGGGACAGATAGGGACAGACAGACAGGAAGGGAGAGAGTTGAGAACCATCAATTCTTTGTTGCGGCTCCTTAGTTGTTCATTGATTGATTTCTCATATATACCTTGATGGGGGGTGGGCTGGGGGGGGCTACAACAGATCAAGTGACCCCTTGCTCGAGCCAGCGACCTTGGGCTCAAGCTGGTGAGCCTTGCTCGAACCAGATGAACCAGGGCTCAAGCTGGCAACCTCAGGGTCTCGAACCTGGGTCCTCCACATCCCAGTCCAACGCTCTATCCACTGCGCCACTGCCTAGTCAGGCTGTTTTCAGGTTTTTAATTTGTAAAATTTACTTTGAGTTTAAAGTGTGGCCAACAGTAATTTTGCCACAAGTTATGAGTTATTTTTACCTTAGCATTTAATCATTTTAACTTTGTGGGATCTTGAAAAATAGGCACAACTGGCATTACTGGCAAGCCGATTTGTTTTGGCTATACTTAAGCTTCTTCATTTCCGTCCTCCTTTTCTCCCTCCCTTTGTTCCTTCCTTCTTTCATTTTTACTATATAAGTATCAATTGAAAATATTCTCATTTTAAAACATTACAGAAAGTTCTGTTCCTCTTTGACCATCATCCTTAGTCACAGCTTCTTCCATCGTCATAGAGGTGGCCATGGTAACATTGGTGTGAATCCTTCTACACACCAATTCTGTAATTGCATACTGCAAAAAGTCCAAGATTATAATAGCTACTTATTAGTTTGCTCTGTAGTGTTACTGCCTCTAGCTATGAAGGCAAAGACATCAACAAATGAGTTTTAGAATATCAAAGACAAAATTGAGACATTTTTGCCAGTCTGTAAGAAAAATAGTGTTTTGTTGTTTTAATTTGCATTTCCTGAAAATAATGAGGTTGAACATTTCTTTATCTTTATTGACCATTTGTATTTTTCCCTATAAACTGAAGACATTGAATTGGGATACTTAAAAAGTATCTAGTTTAAATTATTATATATGTATTTTTGTGAATATTTTTGAAATATATAGAAAAGTACATATATCACAAGTATACAGTAGCTCAGTGAATTTTCGTAAAGTGAATATACAATGTATAATCATCACCCAAGTCAAATGGCATTACCAAACCCCCTGAAGCCCCCTGATGTCCCTTCCAGTCAGTATCCGTGCTCCACCTCTCCCAGGATAACCATTATCCTTACTTACAACAGTATAAATTAGTTTCTCTGTTTTTGAATTTTAGATAGGTAGACTTACATACTCTCCTTTTTTGTCTTAACTTTTGAATACATTTTCAGAATTGCATCACAGGTGAAGAGAACGATGACTATTTATACAGATAGTTTCTTCTCTCACTAAACTTCAAGAGGTTAGTGTCATTTTTGTATAACCCTTGATGTCATTATACAATTCTAAAAACTCTCAGAGTGGATGCCCTTGCCTTCTCTTGGGAGTTAGCAAACTTGTTTACTGAAAACCAGTTGATTGTTGAAAGTCTTTGCTTCATTTTGGGTAGATCTGAGATTTGATCCTATTCTGCTTTTTAACTGTCCTGTTGTTTTATCAAAATTGGTGAGCTATGGTTTTATTTTGTCTAAGTGCTCTCTAACTAGAATGCCTGCTTACCTTGTACCTTCTTTTTATTTGGCAAAGTGTTATTCTCTTTTGCTGTTTCAGGAAGATGAAACTGCCTAGTTTGTCCCTTTCCTGCTACTGTTTGTGTCATTTTCCCCAAACAGGTAACGGTGCCAGAATAAACTACATATTATCCTTTTCAGCTTTCCCTACCTGCCTTATGGATTCTTGCTTGAAATAGAAAGGTGTTTTAAGTTCTTTTTAACTTATTTTTGTTTTTTATTTATTTTGGTGATTTGCTTATTAGAGCAGTGTATCTTTTTGTCTTCAGAATATCTTGAACATAAATTCTAAAATAAAAATTTTTTTGTGTGATTTCCTGACATTATGTTTTAGGAGAAACATTTTTTAAAATTTACTTATGTGAGTAAAGATGAATAAAATCACTAATGGTGACATTCTTTTAAATTTATTTTTAATTAATAGTCTTCTTTCTAAAAGAATTTCAAGGGATTTACAATAAAAGACATGCGACAATGCTATTTAGAATATAAATAAAAGATTGTAAGAGAATAAAGAGATAATAATAACCATAATTTTTGCTTCTGGAATTGAATGCTAAATTTAGCTATGAGCCATTGTCTTTTGAGACTGGAAAGGCAAACAAATTCAGTTCTCATTGGGGAATAAAGCATACCATTTCATCAGGCGAGACAGATGTGTTTATGTTACTAAATTCTGAAAAATGCAGAAATGTTCATCAGAATCAGGTCATGCAAATAAATATGCATTCAGGGATTTAAAAATATATTGGATTTGAGATAAGTTAGTTAACTCCTAAATATTTAACTTATGTTTGTGAAAAAACTTTAAGTCAGTGTTATTGTGTCGGTATGAAGAACTCATCTAATTTATAAGAGTAGCATTTGGTTTAAATTATTTAAATAATGAACACAGTTAAATTCTTTCACCTTGTGAAAATAATCTCAATAATCAGGCTGTGATTGTTTTAGCTATATATTATAATATTTTTATTTTTGTTGCTAAGTGATCATTTTACAATAATTTTTTATTTCATATGCATATATGCAATAATTGATGTAAAGCCAGTATCCATGGCCATCATCACAGCCACCTGGCCCATGCAAGTTCGCATTAGATTTGGACTGACAGTAATGAAACAATGGAGCCAAGAACTGGTGGCCCATTAGCTTTAATCCTAGCTTGCACCCTGCGGGCAAGTAAACACACACACTGGGCTCCAAAACCCACTCATTCAGTGCTCACAAAGCTACTGACTTATCCGAGTTTTCTAGAATCAGGTTTCTAGCTCACCAGCCTTATTCACCTCTGTTCCCCATTTCCTTCTCTCTGCACTCTCCTCCACGTGGCCTTTCTCTGCTCTCTGCTCTAATGCTAATCTCAGGAACCAAGAGAGCAGGCTCCCGGTCTGCCCCACTTTATAATCTAGAAACCAAAACCTTCAATATACAAACAAGGAAGTCTCTGATACAAAGTCACTTATCTGAGGCATAATGGGATTCCTCATGAGAGTGCACCACCCCACATCAAAAAGGGTAGGAAAGGCTTAGTCCCAAAACCAAGCCCCAGGCTATAAGGATCCTGTCTGCCCACAGCCTGCCACCAACATACATTAATATAAAATCACGCCCATCCCAAGCAATCACCTGGGCTACGGGCTTCCATGTGGGCAGTGCCATCTTTAACAAAGCGAGCATAAGATATTTTATCTGCCCAACAATTGACATTAGTTTTTATGCTTTTATTATATGTATTTGATTTTGCCATGTGAATCAAGGTCAACATATTGCTTATTTAAGTTATGGCGTCATCTTTTTTTTTATTTTTATTTTTTCGTATTTTTCTGAAGCTGGAAACGGGGAGAGACAGTCAGACAGACTCCCGCATGCGCCCGACCGGGATCCACCCGGCACGCCCACCAGGGGCGACACTCTGCCCACCAGGGGGCGATGCTCTGCCCCTCTGGGGCATTGCTCTGCCGTGACCAGAGCCACTCTAGTGCCTGGGGCAGAGGCCAAGGAGCCATCCCCAGGGCCCGGGCCATCTTTGCTCCAATGGAGCCTTGGCTGCGGGAGGGGAAGAGAGAGACAGAGAGGAAGGGGGGGGTGGAGAAGCAAATGGGCGCTTCTCCTATGTGCCCTGGCTGGGAATCGAACCCGGGTCTCCGCACGCCAGGCCAACACTCTACCGCTGAGCCAACTGGCCAGGACCATTATGGCGTCATCTTGGAAAAATTATAAACTTGTTTCATATATTTGTCTTAACTGATTTAATTAGTGATTAAAACAAAGAGATCATTTTAACTTGGATTAATTAAGGTGTTCTTAAAATTTTTATAGTTAAAATAGTTTTAATTATAAAGCAATGCATGTTTATTTTTCATAAATATTACAGTTATATAGTAATAACATGAATTAAAAATTAAAAGCTCTCTGTTTCTTCCATTTCCACCAGGGATGTAATCACTAAAAACATTTTTGTTGTTGCTAACATATCATATAATTAGAATAAATCATCATAATTATAATGTATGGTATATGGGCAGACTGGCAAAAATGTCTACATCTGTCCATTGATAGAATATTTTAAGTCTTTGATTGTGAACACCTAAGTAGTCTGTCTTTAAAAAATAGACTATTTCTAGCCTGACCAGGTGGTGGCGCAGTGGATAGAGCGTCGGACTGGGATGCGGAAGGACCCAGGTTCGAGTCCCCAAGGTCGCCAGCTTGAGCGCGGGCTCATCTGGCTTGAGCAAAGAGCTCACCAGTTTGGACCCAAGGTCGCTGGCTCCAGCAGGGCGTTACTCGATCTGCTGAAGGCCCACGGTCAAGGCACATGTGAGAAAGCAATCAATGAACAACTAAGAAGCCGCAACGCGCAACGAGAAACTGATGATTGATGCTTCTCATCTCTCTCCGTTCCTGTCTGTCTGTCCCTGTCTATCTCTGCCTCTATAAAAAGAAAAAAAAAAAGAATTGAAAAAAATAGACTATTTCTAGTACCTTAGAAACCTCTTATGTCTTCCCACCATGACAAGTATTATCCTTTAATGTTACTCATTATTTTTCTTTGAAATTTTACTATAGATGTATATATTCCTAAACAATAATTTATAATTATTTTTTAAAACTTGAGAAGTAGGTACCATAATCTATCTAACATTGCCACTATTAGAAAAAGACTCTCGGAAGCACAGAGTCTCTGCGTGATAGTCTGACGTCAGCCCCCAGAAGGTTGAGCAGATCCTTTTCTGGGGAAGGTAGTGGGCAAGTTTATTCATAAATGACTCCTAGAAGTGCTTACAGCTCTTTTTGAATTTGTCTAGTAGGTCTTCCAGTGTTTGCCGGACGGCCCCCCCCCAAATAAAAAAAAAAAAAATGACTCCTAGAAATCCACTGTCAAGGGCTCCTAACAGTTAGGGCATCTGCTGGGACTCTGTAGATATTAGTAGGATCCTTTTAAAACCTCAAATTTAAGATCAATGGCATATCACTTTCCCCACTGAGTGCATATGAGGTAAGTAGAACAGAATAAAGACCCATTGAATTAGGATACTGGACATTTGACCAGATTATTACTACCTAAAGATTTTTTTTTTTGGACAAAGACAGAAACAGAGAGAGAGGGACAGATAGGGACAGACTGGAAGGCAGAGAGATGAGAAACATCAATTCTTTGTTGTGGTATCTTAGTTGTTCGTTGATTGCTTGTTCATTGATTGCTTTCTCACATGTGCCTTGACTAGGGTCTACAGCAGAGTGAGTGATCCTTTGCTCAAGCCAGCAACCTTGGGCTTCAAGTCAGCGACCTTTGGACTTAAGCCAGTGACCATGGGGTCATGTCTATGATCCCAGCTGAAGCCAGTGACCCTGTGCTCAAGCCGGATGATCCCAATCTGGCGACCTCGGGGTTTCAAACCTGGGTCCTCTGCGTCTCAGTCCAACACTCTCTCCACTGCACCCCTGCCTGGTCAGGCAGATTTGTTTTCTGACAGCACCCTTGCAGCGTTCAACTTTCAACTTTGAGTTTCTGCAAAATTACAGATAACTCACAGGTCATGCATGGACCTTTCGGTTGCTCATGAATAGTTGACCTTTTAGGTGTTAAATATATAAATATCAAGAGCCTTCCACAATGTGCCTGCTAAATAGTAGGTGCTTGAAAGGTAGGCCTTTGAGAGTACGTTTCCCAACTTGCTCACCTGGTTGAATGATGTGGTGGCGAGCATTGGGCTGTGAGTGGTAGAGCTAGCGCAGATGATTGTGGCTCCCAAACCTTTCTGACACCAGCATCTGTCAATACTGGGGTTTCTGTCACGTGTCCATGCATGGTCTGTTTTAAAGGGCAGAGAAGCTTTTTACTCTTAAGGCTTTTATTAAAACTAGTCTGTATATTGATTGAGTCTATGCTTACTGTACCATATTACTTTTAACACTTATCACCAAAACATGAGTCATATACCTTAAGTTTTTTCCCTGCCCTCTCCTGGCTTGGGTGCATACACTCTGTCCCTAGGACTTGTGCCCTTCAAATTTCCTGTAGTTCCCTGATGTACACCCTATACCTCAGTACTAACAAGTTACAGTTCCCTGCTTAAGCCGTGCTGTTTCAAATTTCTGACTCTGCATGTGTTACTGCCTGAAATAATCTCTCTCAAACCCTCATCCTCCAAGAGTCAAATGCCTTCCTTAATCCTTTTTAGCAGAATTTATCTGGCTTTCCTTTGATATACTCTTAATACCTGTTGCATACTTATTTATACCCCTATCATAGCATATATCACATTGAATTACAATCATTTCTTAGCTTCAATATTAGACTATGAGAGCAGCACTAGTTAACATTGGAATTATGTGAATAAAATAACTAATAAGATTTTATGAAGCAAAATGTGTTTCCTTCCTGAGCAAGGATCTATATAAATAGCCCCAATGGATTCAATTAATCCTTCTCAGAGAGTGTCCGCCCACATTGTCATACTCCAGGAATAATATATACAACTCAGTTAGAAGCCCAGGTGGGCTGTGTGTTTTGATTCTTGTATGGTACTCTATTTTTTTTTGCCTTTGTTTGGTATTGTGATCATTTGAACTATAGGTGGTTAGACAGCACTGGCAAGCATCGGAATCGGAATCACATTATGAGCTAGGAAGTTAGTGGGTGAAGAGCTCTTGTTAACTCATTGAAGGGAAAGTGGTCTTAATGGGAAAAAGTTCTTAAGTTACACTGAAGTGCAGGCATAGCTTTTCAATATGACCAACAGTTTGGGGTTCTGTATCTCTGTTTTAGGCAACAAAATGGATGTGCCATTTTTATACTATGATTATTTCTTTTCCAAATGACTTTTTTTTTTTTTAGAATGCTATTAATATTATACAAAGAATACACAAAAATATTAAATTACAGTGTTTGTAATTACTTCTTAGAGATGTAGCCTATATTTTTTATGTTAAAGGATTCTAGAAGATTACCAGTAGATGTTTATATTTACCAGTTATATAACCAGACTTTTTTCCAGCAGAAGCTGGCAACCCCTCCGCCCTGACTCTCCAAGTTTTTGTGTGCTCTATGTTATGTTAGGTACTAGGGAACATGAAGGTAAAGGCATCGGGTTTCTTCTCTGAGTTCCTGCGGACTTTAAAATTCGAAGTACTCTTTGCACAAGGTATTAGAAATTTGCTTTAGAATTGTGCCATCTTTATTTTATAGATGAATTATTTTAAAGTGTGTGTGTTTAATAACAGAGGTAATCTACAGTGTGTCTGTAAAGTCATGGTGCACTTTTGACCGGTCACAGGAAAGCAACAAAAGACGATAGAATGTGAAATCTGCACCAAATAAAAGGAAAACTCTCCCAGTTTCATACCTATTCAGTACAGTTCGATGTGGGCTCATGCACAGATTTTTTAGGGCTCCTTAGGTAGCTATCCTGTATAGCCTCTACAGTCTCGTCACTGACTGATGGCCTACCAGAACAGGGTTTCTCCACCAAACTGCCGGTTTCCTTCAACTGCTTATCCCACCAAGTAATGTTATTCCTATGTGGTGGCGCTTCGTTATAAATGCACCGATATTCACATTGCACTTTGGTCACGGATTTGAATTTAGTGAGCCACAGAACACACTGAACTTTCCTCTGTACTGTCCACATCTCGACTGGCATGGCTGTGGGCTTCTCTACTGTGTACACGGTGTTACGTCACCACCTGCGCATGCGCACATGCTGCCACATCATCCTACAGAAACTGGGAGGGTTTTCCTTTTATTTAGTGCAGATTTCACATTTCCATTGTCTTTTGTTGCTTTCCTGTGACTGGTCAAAAGTGCACCGTGACTTTACGGACAGACACACTGTATTTTTGAAAAAGCAGCATCGGTAGCATTTCAGACTGAGCATGGATTCTGACATCCAGTTACTTGGATTCAGAACCCAGCATTGGCATTTACTAGCTATATTAATTTTGAGCATGTTACTTAACCACCTTGTGCCTCAGTATTCTTATATATAAAAGGTGGGGCCATGAAAGTACATACAGCATGGAGTTATTGTGAGTGTTGAACACAAGATCACACAGATAAAATATATTACACAGTGCCTGCATAGTCTAAATTTACTCTAAAAGGTCACATAGCATGATTTTAAAACTAATATTTTTATCTACATTAAAAAATCACTTTTTAAATATACAGTCGGTGAGTTTCAACAAATACATAGCCTTGTAACTTTACTACAATCAGGAATCAGAAAACTCCCCCAAAACTTCCCTTGTGCTGTCCCTTCATAGTCACACCCTCTCCTCAACCCTAACCTTTGGCAACCACTGATCTGTTTCCCACTCTTAGAGTTTTGCCTTTTTCAGAATATTATATGAGTAAAATCATACAGTAAAAAAATAAATCATACTATTTGAGTCTGACCTCTGCCAGTCAGCATAATGCATTTGAGATTAACCCAAATTATTGCATGTGTCACCAGTGTGTCTTTATTGCAGAGTAGTATTCTATTCTATGGATTTAATTCAATTTGTTAACCCATTCACCCCCTGACCAAGATTTGGATTATTTTCATTTTTTGGCCATTGTGAATAATGTTGCTATAAACCATTGTGTATAGGTCTTTGGTTCAACATAAGTTTTCATTTGTCCTGAATATTCTGTAGTGGGCTTGCTGGGTTAACAGTTAACTTTTAAGAAACTGCCTAAACTGTTTTCCAGAGTGGCCATACCATTTTGCATCCCCCCAGCAATGTATATTTTAGTTCTGATCCTAGTCAGCGCTTGATTTTGCCAGTTTTTTAAGAAAACTTTAGCCATTCTAATTAAATGTATTACATAATTCTTAACCATGTTTGTCTATCAAAACCTTGAGACTTGGGAGAAAATGTGGACTGGGGCTAGATTAGATGCAGAGTCAGGGAGGTGTTTATTAGATTTGTTGGAGGTTGGTATGTCTGTCATAGTCATTGTTGTATCCCCGAATGACTAGGTATGTTTATTGTATGTTTATTTGTGCAGGTATTGGGGGGGTATAGAAAAAATTAGGGACTGAAAATGCTGAATTTAGAAGCTTCTTTTTCCCTTTTAAGGTAAGCTATAAGTTAAACTAAAGTTAAACAAAAAGAAGGGCCTGAGTCTCAGAGAAAGCAAAGCTGAGGGTGTGTAGGAATACAGACAATTCTGGGCCCTGTGTGAATAGATTGTTTGACCATGGCTTTCCAGTGGTCTTTTTTTCTGCCCTCGCTCTCTTGCCTCACTTATTAGTTCAGAGATAGAATTTAGTAAAAAAACCCAACAAACAAACAAAAACCAATTCTTAGTATATATTTATTCTGTTTGTACTTTAAATAATTTTGTACATATGTTGTTAAGTATTGGTAGAGATTTGATAATATACTTATTACCCAAGTGAACTTGATTCTGTGTTAAGGAATTTGACCTGTTAAGTTGTTTGTCTGAATTTTTTTAAATTAAATGAGAGGCGGGGAGGTGGAGAGACAGACTCCCAGATGCGCCCTGACCAGGATCCACCTAGCAAGCCCCCTACCAGGCAATGCTCTGCCCATCTCGGGCCATTTCTCCATTGCTTGGCAACCGAGCTATTTTAGCGCCTGAGGCAAGGCCATGAAGCCATCCTCAGCACCTGAGGCCAACTTGCTCCAACTGAGCCATGGCTGCAGGAGGAGAACAGGGGGCATAGAGAAAGAGAAGGGAGGGTGAGAGGTAGAGAAGCAGATGGTTGCTTCTCTTGTGTGCCCTGACCAGGAATCAAACCGAACCCGAGACTTCCACACACTAGGTCGGTGTTCTATCACTGAGTCAACTGGCCAGGGCTTGTTTGTCTAACATTTTTAAAAGTACCATAACATTTGAAATTCTATTTGTTTCCTGTTGTGATTCTTTTTAACTATTCAGAGGTCTTGATAGCTGGAATACCTTTTTTAATATGTATATTTTCTGGCCATTGTTGTTCTTAGTTTAATATTTCCAATAGTTGTATGATCCTGAGGTAAACCATAATTTTACTCTAATATAGTTTAGGTTGTAAAATAAAATGTTTGGTTATTTTAGGCTGTGTTTCCAACAGTTTATTTTAAAACATCAGTATGTTCTTCTGGTTAAGAGGACCCATGAAATAGCAGTTATCTCTGGCATCCATGGGGTATTAGTTCCTGGGCCCTGCAGATACAAAATCTGAGGATGCTCAAGTCCCTTAAATAAAATATCACAGTTTTTGCATATAATCTATGCAATCCTCCCATACTTTAAATTATCTCTAGATTACTTGTAATAAATACCTAATACAATGTAAATGCTATGTGAATAGTTGTTACACTGAATTGTTAAGGGAATACTGAGAAGAAAAAAATGTCTGTACTTGTTTGGTACAGATAAGACAGGAACAGTAACATTGTTTTTCTCCAAATATTTTCTGTCAGTGGTTGAATTCAAAGATCTAGAACAGGCTTCTCTGTTCTACGGGCCCGCAGGCCGCAGGCGGCCCCCTGAGGCCATTTATCCGACCTCCGCTGCACTTCTGGAAGGGGCATCTCTTTCTTTGGTGGTCAGTGAGAGGAGCACTGTATGTGGTGGCCCTCCAGTGGTCTGAGGGTCAGTGAACTGGCCCCCTGTGTAAAAAGTTTGGGGACCCTTGAGAATCTGCAGATTTGGAGGACTGACTATAATCCTTTGATAAATAGTTTAGGAAAGAAAGTGAGGAGTCTGACTTCTCTAGAACCTTTCAGGTCATAAAAAGCCAGTTTAAGACTAATTTACCGAAGATATTACTTTCAGATTCTAATGTAAATAATTAACATTTCTAGATTTAAAAACTTTTTTCAGTGCACTGTAAAATTGTCATCACTTTTAAGCATAGTGACTATTAGGAAGAAACTGTTCTGCAGTTCTTAATCCACTAAGTCTGTTTGTTATAGTAAGATATAAAAAACTTGGGAGTATTTTAAGATTTTGTGTTGGATAATATGGTGGAAAAGAAAATATACAGGTTTATGTTAATACTAATAAGCAGATAAAAAATAAAGGCTTCTAAACAAGACAGCTTTATTTTTGGAGGTCAGACATATACTCTCTTGAAAGTATCAATTTCAAATGTACTGACAGCTTCTGGGACCAGTAGGGCATGTAAGAGGGTCTCACCTCTATGGTATTCAAGCTCTTATATCCTCTATCAGAGCTTATTCTGTAGCCCTATAATTAAAGATTATTATAGGCATCATTCTGTGATTGAATTTGGGCAGTTATATGTATAGTAACAAAATATACCTTTTTTTAAAATATCTTTCAGAATCATGGTGTCATGGAAAGGGATTTTCTTTATTCTCACTCTGTTTTGCGGAAGCTTTTTTGGAAGCATTTTTATGCTGGGTCCCTTTTTACCTTTGATGTTTATAAACCCATCTTGGTATCGCTGGATCAACAACCGCCTTGTGGCAACCTGGCTCACGCTTCCTGTGGTAAGTTACACACCAGAAAAGGAGACTGGAACAAAGTGGTCCAAACTATTGATTTTTACTTTGCTTGAGTCCGATTTAGCTGAATATTAGACCTAAATCTTTCCTGTTAAGAGGTGCATTAGAATTTAAAGGAGGAAATACAAAAACGAGAGAAATAAAAGTAATTTATGCACTTTAAAGTATCTAAGAGATATTTAAAAACTGAGTCTCTTCTCATGAACTTTTTTTTAAAATTTTTTCTTCATTGAGGTATGCTTTACATATAGTTCAGACATTTGGTTTCATTATTGGCCTTACCACTTTCTAGTCATTTAAACTTGGCAAAGCTACTTAGTCTCCCTAAACTTCTCTTTCTTCATCTTTAAAAATGGGCGTATTGATACTATCTACATGCCTCAGAGAGTTATTGTAGGACTACATGAGGTGATAATATAGCCTTTGTAAAATAGGCAAGCCTTTGCTTGTCTATTCATTTTAAAGGGTAGGCTAAACTGTCCTATCAAAGAAAATTCAAAATACATGGTAGCTTGAACAAGGTAGAATTTTATTTATCCTCAGGTACAGGTTGGCAGGTAGCTCTCTCTGCTCCCTGATATCATTTAAGGACTGAGATTCCTTCTGTCCAGCTTGGTATAATATCCTCTTCTGTATGGTCAAGACTGGTTCAGTGCCATTTCTTTGCCCCACTCCACAGGCAGTGGGGAGGGAATGACATCCCAAGCATGTTTCTTTTAGAGTGGTGAATTACAAAGTGCACACATGTCCCTTGCTCACCCATTGGTGAGACTATCTAAAAGTTGGAATAGAATCTGGGAATTGTAGTCTTTTCTTTTTCTGAGCAGTCATGCACACAGTTAAAATGTATTGTTCTAGAAATGCTGGATTTTACTGGACAGATTCTGCTGTAGCTGCTGCTACTACTGCTAGTAGTACCTTTATCATTACCGCAGAATTACATTATATATTTATTTACCTTATACAGCCTTAGTAACATACGCTGGGATGAGTGAGGGAAGAGTGGAGAGATAGTAATTTTTTAAATATAGAGTTCCTCCCAAGCCTCCACTTCATGTGTGATGAAATGGGAAAGGTCCTGTGCTGAGTAGGCCCTGTGTTTAAAACAGTAAGCAATCCAATTACTTCATCTGGTGGTCAACTGGAGAAATGTGGTCCGTCCAGCATTCAGGAAAACCTGGCTCAGCTGGACTCACGGACAATGTGCTGGTCTCTTGTAAGGCGCATTCCCATGAAGATTTTCAAAGGTAACATCATCTGTTTCTCACTTTTGCATTATTACACAATTTGAGAACTGAACACACAGGCAAGATTCAACCACCATCATACTATTATATATTTGAAAAGAACTGGTACTACCTAGCTGTTTAACTCATGCTTTTTTCACTAGTATAGTGTATCAGGCAGAGTCTTTTGGTTGAGAAATGTATTGCACCTGAAACCTGTGTCACCTCAACAAATTCAGTAACAATTAAAAAAAATTACTGATGTTGAATCCCCATCAATTAAAAATTGATGTTCTAGTTTTGAGATAGTGAACATCTCTGTTCAAGGAAATGGAGAAAAATGTCAGGATGTCTTATGACCATGAATTTCATACTTTTATAAGATACTAAAGGAGTTTGTATTTTGAAGCAAATAGGTCATTTTTTATTTAGAAGGAATTTAGTCATTTTCTCCCATAGTAGGTGTACTTTATTTTAAGCAGTCTCAAACAGTTAAGGGTCAGTTTTCACTAAAAATAAATGAGGGTAATGCACTTAGACTGTTTATTGTTCACAGAAATAATCTCAAAATGACCCCTTTTGTAAGCTTCTTTTGTGATTAAGATGATTTCACTGGCAGGATATTTCTTGCTGTACTATTTTTAAGGAATCACATGTTCTGTGTTAAATGAGGTACTACAGTAAAATCACTTAGTGTAGTCCTCCAGCCTGCTGGGAACTACCAGTGTTATGAGGAAAAACTGCTCAAGACACAAACTGTTGTTAAGAGAAGCGGGAGAGGCAGCCAAGAGAGACTAACCTCCAGCGTCTCCTTTTCCCAGAGCTTTTATTGATCAAAAGGTAACAGGATTGCAGGAGAGGGAGATTAGGTGGTATGGGGAAAGTATGTAACAGGATTTCAGGGGAGGGGCAATCTATAAATCTCTAGGCTAATTTCCTAAAGCCCGTTCACGTGCATTCCTTTGTGTTTGCAGAAAGGTCATTCACTCACATAGTTTCTTGGTGTTTGCGTCTAAGAAACCTGCTTTCCTGTGTTTGCAGCAGGGATCACATTCACATCATCATTCACACTCAGGACTTTTTTACTAAAGTTCCCCAAGCCAAGTTATAGAGGGTCCAAGATCAGATAGGTGATTCCCTACAATTTAGCATTTTAGGTGAAGCATTGAGGTCACCTAGCCTAACCTACCTGTGTGTGCAAGAATCCTTTCCAAATAGTCTATGGAGTGAGCCTTTCAGTCTTTCTTGGAACATTTTTATAAATAGGTAGTGCATGTCTTTGTTCATTTCATTTTTGGATGGTTCTATTCAATATAAAATTGTCCGGATCAAACTGCATGTGCCTAGAGCAGTTTTTGATTCTCAGAAGTGAGTCTTTTCAACAGTCCAGTTGTTAGCTAATTACCTGGGATTATGAAAAGTACTTGGAGTTCTGTCTTGTCACCATAACTCATGATTTGGGTATTTAGAGGTCATTTTCTAACTTCCTACCTAGGATACAAGTCTCTTCCACAGCTTGCTGATTTCATTCCAGTCCCAGAACAAAGCAGATGTTCAACAAACACAGACTAATGGATATAATTCTATCTAGTCTGCTTATCTTAAGAAAGGGGGTGCTCAGTGTTTGATGAATGACTTGAGATTGCGAGGCCTTAAATTGCTAAGGATTTGAGGAGCTGGCCAAAGCTGAATCTGAAAAGACAGAGCAGATGAGGAACGTCATCCCGTTGTTCTTACCTCAGGTTTGTGAAAGGTCCTTTGGAATGATAAATGAGAGCATAGGGCATGGTGGCAGAACTTACTCTCTGTGATCATGAATGTCTCACTTTAATATTTTCACACATGTTTGAACTCTTGGAGGTAGTAAATAGTGGTATATAAAAGATCCTCAAAAGTTGCTTCTTTATTTCTAATTCTGGGAGAAATATTTGTCCATTTAGGTGAAAGTCATGAGAGTAATAGCTCTTAGTTCAACAGGAGAAATAAAGCATTGTAAAATTTTTAAGATTAGTTTCTTATTGCTGAAAGTGTCTTCTACATTAGAAATAGTACAAATATGAGGATAGTGTCCTTTTTTTTAGCTTTCAAACTGGATTATTTGAATTCTGGAGTTCTTTATAGACATTACAACTTGATCTCTGTGTTGTATTTATTATTCTGCCTTGCAGAAGTTGTAGATAATGTTGACTAGATATGTCTTGTATGGTATTAAAAATGACTGTGAGCTTGAGATCTAGGGTGCTCAAAAGGTTATATATAACTTTTGGGCACATTCTGATAGACTGCTAGATGGTAAGGAAAAAAAGGTTATATGATATGTTCCTGGACAAACAGTCTGGGATTTAAAATTTTGACATTTTTGATCATGAAAAGCAAATAATTGTTTTGGGGATCCGTAGAAAACATATATTAGAAATAGCATGTAAAAGGTTAAAGTTGAGGTTTGGGGTTTATAAGCTTGAGATTTGAAACTCCTTTTTATAATACAATACAATTAATCGTCAATATCTTTCTATTAAGGGAAGGGTATCTTGTATTTCATTTCTCTGCAATTCTGAAAAGTATATCATAGTGGGATTGATCCAAATTAACCTTGGATGGTGAAGTCACACATATCCTTTTGGCCAGTGGTTGGCAAACTCATTAGTCAGCAGAGCCAAACATCAACAGTACAACGATTGAAATTTCTTTTGAGGGCCAAATTTTTTAAACTTAAACTATATAGGTAGGTACATTCCTTATTGAGGTAGCGTCCGCACATGGGATTTTGTGGAAGAGCCACACTCAAGGAGCCAAAGAGCCACATGTGGCTCGTGAGCCGCAGTTTGCCACCCAGGGCGTCTTGGCCAAGACATTAAATTTAGTGATTTATTTTGGTAGTTGATGGCCCTTTATACTGACAAGTAAAAAAAGAGATATTCTTTACTGTGGGTTCAAGCTTAGAGTATATGCTGTGATTCTCTTCCTCATGAAGTCTTCTACCTAGGGACTTAACTTTCCAGACACCTTGGAATAGGGGTTATAATTATTTGAGTGCTTAAGAACCCTTTTGAAAATCTGATGAAAACTATCGGTATTTTGTCTAGCAATGTACCTGTGTACAGTTTTGAGAAGGGTACGTATTTATTGACCTCTTGAAGGCTATCCTTTTAGGGCTTAATAAATGCCAGGTTAAACACCCAAGCCCCAAAGTGAGTCTCACAGCCAAGGGAAAGTAACTTAATGGAGACCTATGGGATAGCTATAGCTGTGTTAGCCTAAAGGATTTTTTTACTCTAAGATCTTTTTTCTCTCTTTAGCTAATACTCCTTATAACATTTTTCTCTTGATCTTGTTATGTTATTAAAGTCCTATTGTTCTTTTGTATCATATTCTTTAAAAAACTAGCTTTTTTGTGTGTGTGAAATATAGCAAACATACTGAAAAGTTAATAAAACATAAATGCACACTTTAATAAATAATTTTAAAGTGTAACTTAATCAACCAAGTGAAGAAATAGAGCATTGCCAGCCCTACAGCAAGCTACCTAGCTTCCCAGTTACAACACCCTTCTATTTGATAGATGTAGCCACTAACCTGACTTGTAAGGTAATTATTTCCTTGCTTTATATAATATTACTCACATCTATTTATCCTTAAAATATCTTAGTTACTGTCTTAGAAACTTGTATGTATGGACACTTATTATATATATTCTTATTTGTTTGCTTCTGTTTCTCAACATTATGCTTGTGTTGTCAGTATTATTGTAGATACCTGTAGTTCATTTATTTTCAGGTTGTACCATATTCCATTGTTGACTGTACCACAGTTTCTTTGCTACAATTTGATCAAGAATTTTATATTACCAAAGAATTTTTTATTTTCTTTTATCTGCCATGGACCAGTTTTATCTCCATTAATAGTGAAGTCAAATAATAGTGAAGTCAAATAGTATTAACTACAGGCATATGTTAAGTTTATTACATGTAAATTATTTGAAAATTTAAATAGGGCTTGGGATTAGTAATTAAGTTTTCTTATTATCTGTTCTTTTTCTTTTATTTCCTTTTTTTTTTTTTACTGAGTCAGAGAGAGGGATAGATAGGGACAGACAGTCAGGAATGGAGAGAGATGAGAAGCATCAATCATCCGTTTTTTGTTGAGACACCTTAGTTATTCATTGATTGCTTTTTCATATGTGCCTTGACCGTGGGCCTTCAGCAGACCTAGTAACCCCTTGCTCAGGCCAGCAACCTTGAGTCCAAGCTGGTGAGCTTTGCTCCAACCAGATGAGCCTGCGCTCAAGCTGGTGACCTCAGGGTCTCTAACCTAGGTGCTCCACATCCCAATCTGATGCTCTATCCACTACACCACCGCCTAGTCAGTCTGTTCTTTCTCTTTCAAGAACTCCAGTCTATCATACTTTTATTCAAAATATTTTATACAGAGTATATGCTGGCCATCAGAAAAGTTACTTTAAAAATTGAGCAAGAATTTTAGCATTTCTGTGTGCCAAGCACTGTGGCAGGTGCTAGGGCTGCAGCACTCTACTAAAAGGTCATAATGTAGAAGATATAAAACAAAAAGTTTGACTTTCTGTTCCCTCAGCTCTTTCCCCAGTGTTAACTTTCTTGATCTTTTCCATAAAAGAAGTAATAGTCTTATATTATATTTATATACTATCTTGTATCTTATAACCTTAAAAAATTATATAGTGAATTCCTGTACATCTTTTTCTTTTTAACATAGTATCTTCAAGATTTCAATGACAGTTACATTTTTTAATTAGGAAACTGCCAGAGACTTAAATTGGTAGAGCTAAAGATAGAAATGGTGTCTTCATATTCTCCTTCTTCCAGATTAACTTCTTTTACCCGATTTATTATAGAAGACTCATGGAAAACGTTATGCTTTTGACTTATTTATGGGAAATCATAACTTTAATTTGTAATGTATCTATTTTGTTTTTGTCTTAGGCATTGCTGGAGACCATGTTTGGTGTAAAAGTGGTTATAACAGGTGATGCATTTGTTCCTGGAGAAAGAAGTGTTATTATCATGAATCATCGGACAAGAATGGACTGGATGTTCCTATGGAATTGTCTGATGAGATACAGCTACCTCAGGTTGGAGAAAGTTTGTCTCAAAGCCAGTCTCAAACGTGTTCCTGGATTTGGTAGGTTATTCACAAATTAAGTTGTTCCTTCATTTTCTATGTGATATACCCACCTAAAAAAAAATCGCTTACTACGCTGAAGTATGAAAACTATTCCCGTTTTTCTTCACTTGCCTAAAAACAATCACCAGTTTTATTTTTTCTTAGTGGATCATAACAGATTACTCTGTCTGAATCTCTTTTTTGAAACATCTTATGTTGAAAGAGAGAATAAACTTTTCAAGAAAGTAGATACGGTTCCAGAGGGACCAACAGTTTGAAAGATACAAATTAATAATAGTCAGTGACTTTTTATTCCATGTCATGCATGTGGTAATTTAGGTCAGAAACTGGCTCGTGTTGATGAGGCACTTGAAGTAATACATACATGTTTATCTAATAAATATAAATTGAATACCCATTGGTTCTAAGCATTGTACTCAGTTCTGGTATTTTTTTATATATAAATATATATATATTTTCAATTACAGTTGACATACAATATTATATTAGTTTCAGGTGTACAAATAGTGGTTAGACATTTATATAACTTACAAAGTAATCACCCCAGTAAATCCAGTAGTCACCTCACACCATACGTAGTTATTACAGTATTATTCACTACATTCCCAATGCTATACTTTATGCTCCTCTGACTGTCTTAATTACTGCCAATGTGTCTTTTTTTTTTTTTTTTTTTTTTTGCTAGAGAGAATGAGACAGAGATGGACAGGAAGGGAGAGAGATGAGAAACATCAACTTGTAATTGCAGCACTTTTAGTTCATTGATTGCTTCTCATATGTGCCTTGACTGGCTCCAGCAGAGCCAGTGACCCCTTGCTCAAGTCAGAGACCTTGGACTCAAGCCAGTGACCATGGGGGTCATATTTAGGATCCCATGCTCAACAGCGCCAGATGACCCCATGCATAAGCCAGTAACCTTGGGGTTTTGAACCTGGGTCCTCAGCATCCCGGGTCGATGCTCTATTCACTGTTCCACCTCCTGGTCAAGCATGTACTTCTTAATTCCTTCACCTTTTATACCCATTTTCCAACTCCTTCCATCTGGCAACCATCAGTTTAGTTTGTGTCTGTATTGCCTGTTCAGTTATTTTTTTAGATTCTACATAGAATTAAAATCATACGGTATTTGTCTCTCTCTCTCTGACTTATTTCACTTAGCACAATAGTCTCTAGGTCAGGGGTCCCCAGAGTTTTTACACAAGGGGCCAGTTCACTGTCCCTCAGACCGTTGGAGGGCTGGACTATAAAAAAAACTATGAACAAATCCCTATGCACACTGCACATATCTTATTTTAAAGTAAAAAAACAAAACAAAATGGGAACAAATACAATATTTAAAATAAAGAACAAGTAAATTTAAATCAACAAACTGACCAGTATTTCAATGGGAACTATGCTCCTGTCACTGACCACCAATGAGAGAGGTGCCCCTTCCGGAAGTGCGGCAGGGGCCGGATAAATGGCCTCAGGGGGCCGCATGCGGCCCACGGGCTGTAGTTTGGGGACCCCTGCTCTAGGTCCATCCATATTGTTACAAATGGCAAGATTTCATTCTTTTTATGGCTGTGTAATATTTCAGTGTGTGTGTGTGTACGTGTGTGTATATACACATATACCGCCTATTCTTTCTCCATTTGTCTGTTGATGAACATTTAGATCACTTCAGTATCTTGGCTATTGCAAATAATGCTGCTGCAACAAACACAGGGGTGCATATGTCTTTTCAATTGATCTTTTCGATTTCTTTGGATAAATACTCAGAAGTAGAATTGCTGGGTCATATGGTAGTATATTTTTAATTTTGGGGGGAATCTCCATACTCTTTTTTTCTAGTGGCTATACCAATTTATAACTCACCAACAGTGAACAAGGATTTTATTTTCCTCACATCCTCACCATACTTATTTGTTGATTATCGATGATAGCCATTCTGACAGGAGTAAGGTGATAGCTCATTGGTGTTTTTTTTTTTGTTTTTTTTTTTCTGAAGCTGGAAACAGGGAGAGACAGTCAGACAGACTCCCGCATGCGCCCAACCGGGATCCACCCGGCACGCCCACCAGGGGCGGTGCTCTGCCCCCCAGGGGGCGATGCTCTGCCCATCCTGGGCGTCGCCATATTGCGACCAGAGCCACTCTAGCGCCTGAGGCAGAGGCCACAGAGCCATGCCCAGCGCCCGGGCCATCTTTGCTCCAATGGAGCCTTGGCTGCGGGAGGGGAAGAGAGAGACAGAGAGGAAAGCGCGGCGGAGGGGTGGAGAAGCAAATGGGCGCTTCTCCTATGTGCCCTGGCCGGGAATCGAACCCGGGTCCTCCGCACGCTAGGCCGACGCTAGCTCATTGGTGTTTTAATATGCATTTTCCTGATGACTAGTGATGTTGAGCATCTTTACCTGTGTCTGTTGGCCATTTGCATGTCCCCTTGGAAGAAATGTCTGTTCAGGTTCTCTCCTCATGTTTTAATTGGATTGTTTGGGGAGTTTTTTGTTTGTATATTTTTGGTGTTAAATTGTATAAGTTCCTTCTATATATTTTTTTTTATAATTTTATTTTTAATGGGGCGACATCAATAAATCAGATACATATATTCAAAGATAACAAGTCCAGGTTATCTTGTCGTTCAATTATGTTGCATACCCATCACCCAAAGTCAGATTGTCCTCTGTCACCTTCTATCTAGTTTTCTTTGTGCCCCTCCCCCTCCCCCTTCCCTCTCCCTTTCCCCCCTCCCCCCTCCCCGTAACCACCACACTCTTATCAATGTCTCTTAGTTTCACTTTTATGTCCCACCTACGTATGGAATAATGCAGTTCCTGGTTTTTTCTGATTTACTTATTTTGCTTCGTATCATGTTATGAAGATCCCACCATTTTGCTGTAAATGATCCGATGTCATCATTTCTTATGGCTGAGTAGTATTCCATAGTGTATATGTGCCACATCTTCTTTATCCAGTCATCTATTGATGGGCTTTTTGGTTGTTTCCATGTCCTGGCCACTGTGAACAATGCTGCAATAAACATGGGGCTGCATGTGTCTTTACGTATCAATGTTTCTGAGTTTTGGGGGTATATACACAGTAGAGGGATTGCTGGGTCATAAGGTAGTTCTATTTTCAGTTTTTTGAGGAACCACCATACTTTCTTCCATAATGGTTGTACTACTTTACATTCCCACCAACAGTGGATGAGGGTTCCTTTTTCTCCACAGCCTCTCCAACATTTGCTATTACCTGTCTTGTTAATAATAGCTACTCTAACAGGTGTGAGGTGGTATCTCATTGCAGTTTTGATTTGCATTTCTCTAATAGCTAAAGAAGATGAGCATCTTTTCATATATCTGTTGGCCATTTGTATTTCTTCCTGGGAGAAGTGTCTGTTCATATCCTCTTCCCATTTTTTTTTTTATTGGATTGCTTGTTGTTGAGTTTTATGAGTTCTTTGTATATTTTGGATATTAGGCCCTTATCTGAGCTGTTGTTTGAAAATATCATTTCCCACTTAGTTGGCTGTCTGTTTATTTTGTTATCAGTTTCTCTTGCTGAGCAAAAACTTCTTAGTCTGATGTAGTCCCATTCATTAATTTTTGCCTTCACTTCTCTTGCCCTGTTCATTGTAGCGAACTATTTTGTGAGTACTTTTGCACTCCATCGTCCTTTGCTACTGTTAATCTCCATCTTCTCCCCCCCTTTCTTTTTGTTGTTGTCACAGTTTAAATTTGGTTTTATTGTGTTCTTCTTGGAGCTTTTACTTGTGGCTTTGTTTGTTTTTGTTTTTTGTATCTGATTGGAGAACCCCCTTTAGTAATTCCTGGAGTGGGGGTTTTCTGATGATAAATTCCCTCATCTTTTCTGTATCTGTGAATGTTTTTATTTCTCCTTCATATTTGAAGGATAGCTTTGATGGGTATAGTATTCGTGGCTGAAAGTTCCTCTCTTTCAGGACTTTAAATATTGGGGTCCACTCTCTTCTAGCTTGTAGAGTTTCTGCTGAGAAATCTGATGATAATCTAATGGGCCTTCCTTTATATGTTGTATTCTTCTTTTCCCTGGCTGCCTTGAGAATTTTTTCTTTGCTGTTGGTTTGTGCCAATTTCATTATGATATGCCTTGGAATAGGTTTGTTGGGGTTAAGAAAACTCGGAGTTCTGTTTGCTTCTTGAACTTGAGGCTTTAGTTTTTTCCACAGGCTTGGGAAGTTCTCGTCTATTATTTGTTTGAGTATGTTCTCCATTCCATTTTCTCTCTCTTCTCCCTCTGATATACCTATTATTCTTATGTTATTCTTTTTGATGGAGTTCAATAATTCTTGTAGGGCTATCTCATTTTTTTTTAATTTTTGAGTCTCTTTCTTCTTCTCTCTGTTGTGCCTCAAGTTGATTGTCTTCTATTTCACTAATCCTCTCTTCTCTCTGACCTGTTCTATTAGCTAAGCTTGTTACTTCGTTTTTCAGCTTGTGAATTGAGTTTTTCATCTGTTTGATTTGTTTTTATAGTTTCAATTTCCTTGGACATATATTCTTTGTGTTCGTTGAGTTGTTTTCTGAGCTCCCTAAATTGCCTTTCTGTGTTTTCTTGTATATCTTGGAGGATTTTTAGGATTTCTATCTTGAATTCTCTGTAATTTAGCTCCAAGGTTTCCAATATATTAAATTTTTTCTCCATAGATTTTTCCTCATCTAGCTGTGTTACCTCTCTTTCTTTTGTATCCATGATATTCGATTTTCTCTTCCTTAATGGCATCTGAGGGTGGTTTTGTTGATAGTATAAATGAGATTTAATAAAGAATAAAAAGTTAAAAAAATAAAAAACGAGAAGAGTTGTTTTTTTTAAAAAAATTAATAATGAAATAGAGAAAAATAAAATAAAATAAAAAATTAAAAAAAAAAGGAAATTATTCCCCCCCTCCTTTTTTCCTTTCCTCTCCTCTCCCCTCTTTCTTGAGAAAATCTTGTGGTGAACTGTGAATTATAACAAACAATGCCTGTAATGGAGGGCCTGAATTGGGGAAAAGTTATAAAGGGGCAAAAAAAAAAAAAGAAAGAAAGAAAAAAGAAGGGGGTATGGACCCACAAAAAGCAAATAAGGAAAAAATTTGGGTCAAGAATAAAATGATTTGCTTTTAGGTGTTTGTTGACTAAGATTTATGATGAGAGGAATAAGAGGGAAACAGAAAAATGGGGGGACAAATTAAAAAATTACTATTGTATTTAGTGGAACAAGAACTAGATAAAATGGAGAGCCAGGGGTGGGAGCACTGCTAGTGAGTTAAAAAGGTGAAGTAAAAAACCCCCAAAATGCCATAAACATAAGTTTGAGTCCCAGATAAGATAATTTGTTTGTTATTGAGGTTTGAATGAGAGGAGATGTAAAGGAGAAAGGAAGAAACTAATATAGAGGGAGAAAAGAAAGAGAGAGAAAAAAAGAGAGAACCACTAAAAGAAGAAAAAAGAAAAAAGAGGAGAGAGAGAGAGAGAGAGAGAGAGAGAGAGAGAGAAGGGTTTTGGAGTGCAACCCTCATAGAGAGAAAGGAAGAGGAAAGAAAAGATAATGGGAGATGTAACACTTATGGGTAGTGTAGTTCAAGGACAGGAGAGAGTAAGACCGGCAGAGAGTTAATCGGCCAAATTGAAGGAGGAAAAAAATATATCAAGAATGAAGATAAGAGAAACAAACAAACAAATATAATAAAATGGGTAGGTTATAAAGTCTGCAGATTATTCTCGATTTTGAGAGGTTATCTTGCTTTTTCTTTTCTCTCCCTCTTCCTGGTCGGTGACTCTGTACCCCAGGTTCTGCCCCTTTGGCACACTCAGGTAGAGGTTTGCAGTTAATAAGTCTCTATGGCGATGTCATGTATTGTGCTTTAGTCTCGTTGGCAGTCGAGGCTCATTAGCATTTATAGGGTCCGACAGTGAGAGAGTCCGTGTTCCTGGAGCCTTTCTCCTAGTCTTTCCTTCCTCAATTAGTAGCCTGATAATCCAGCTATGGGGTTGCTGCTGCCTCTGCCTCTGCCTGGATAGTAAGAGGCTCAAAGAGCTGGCAACTCCCCACTCTATTTCCACTCAGCACAGGGCTCTGGGTAAGGCTCAGTCAGTCAGAGCTGCTAGCATAATCAGGTGGGGCTTCCGCCCACTCAAAGACCTCTGGCTCTGCCACTCTGTCCGGTAACACAGGCGGGCGCCCACTCCCGGGGCACTTGGAGGAAACTCCCGCTCACTATCTGCGCGCGCAGACCAGGATATCAGACCGGCAGTTTCACGCTCTGAGTGAAACCCCCAACCGCATGGAAAAGTTCCAGCGTTGGAATTGGCTCTCGCTCCGTCCCCGTGTGCGGCTTTTGCAAGGTGCTGGGGCAGCCCGAGATTCCGCTTTGGCCCACACAAAGGCCCCTGACTCTGCCCCTCTGTGCGATAACACGGGCGCGCACTGCTGAGGCACTCGGAGGAATCTCTCACTCACTATCTGTGCGCGCAGACCAGGATCTCAGGCTGCCGCATTTCCCTCTGAGTGAAACCCCCACCAGCACGGAAAAGTTCCACCGTTGGAATTAGTTCTCGCTCCCTCCCGTGCGCGGCTTTCCCAGGGCGCTGGGGATGCCCAGAGATTCCACTTCCGGCCCACACAAAGGCCTCTGACTCTGACTCTATGTGAGACAACACGGGCGCCCACTCCTGGGGCTATGGAAGGAATCTCTCGCCCACTATCTGCGCGCACCGACCAGGGGATCGGGGAAAATGGCTGCCCTGCTTGTCTTTCTTTGTCTGGGTTTGGCGCGAGTATTAGCTTGTATTGCCCGGGTTGCCACAGGAACAGTTTTTCCTCGGCTTGGATCTCTGCATGGATCTCCGTGCCACAGCCTGGTTCGGCCGTTTGTGCCGCGGCCTGGATCTATTCACCCCCTTTGCCCGCCTCAGTTTCTATATTCACAGTTACCAGAGAAAGCCGCCCTGTTTAGGTTAGTGAGGAAGGCAGAGCATTTCTTACTCCCTAATTCCTTCGGGGTTTGGTTATATATTTAGCCAATTTTTCACTCGACCATACCTTTGGGTGTATTGTGAAACATCTGGAGTCTCCAAGGATAGGTTTTTCTGTTTCTGGTTGAAGATCTTGTTGGTTTTGGGGGAGATTTTTTGGTATCGCTTCCTACCCCACCATTACTCTGACGTCATCTCTCCTTCTATATTTTGTACATTAACCCCCTATCAAATGTATCTTTGGCAAATACCTTCTATCATGCAGTAGGTTATTTTTTCTTTTGCTTACCTTGCCCAAGGAGGAGACATATCTAAAAAAAAACCCAAAAACTGTTATGAACAATGTCAAAGAGTTTATGTTTTCTCCTAGAAATTTTATGGTTTGGGGCTTTACATTTAAGTATTTAATCCATTTTGAGTTTATTCTTTTATATGGTGTAAGAAAGTGATCCAGTTCCCTAACAGTATCTATTGAAAAGATTTGGTTATTCTGAGTCTTTTGTGGTTCCATATAAATTTTAGGATTATTTTTTCTCATTCTGTGAAAAATGCCATTGTATTTTTATAGGGATTACATTGAATCTGTAGATTGCTTTGGGTGGTATGGACATTTTAATAATGTTAACTCTTTTTATCCATGAGCACAGTGACCTTTGGCTCAAGCCAGTGATCTTGGGCTTCAAGCCAGAGACCTTAGGGCTCATGCCAGCGACCATGGGGTCATGTCTATGATCCAGGCTCAAGCCAGCGAACCGCGCTCAAGCTCATGAGCCCACACTCAAGCCAAAGGAGCCCTCGCTCAAGCTGGTAACCTCGGGGCTTTGAACATGGATCTTCTGCATCCCAGGTTGATCCTCTAACCACTACGCCACCACCTGGTCAGGCACCACAGAATTTTTAAAATATATAATACCTGACTATTTAGTCAGGGGCACTAACCTTTTTTCCCTTGAATTGTCAAGTAAAAAATGACAACGGCCGACACAGTAGTTGTCCATTGTGAATGAATCAAAATTGTATCTATTGTTTTGTGAGGTAGGCAAAACATATAATTTTTTTGGTGTGCCCCAGAATTTTAGTAATTAGTTTATGTGTGCCAAGAGATGAAAAAGGTTGAAATTTGCTGCTATATACACATAGTGGGTGGACAAAAGTAGGTTTACAGTTGTGAGTACATGAAACACAGAGTTTGTTCTTGTATTATTTTCTACACAAACAACTGTAAGCCTACTTTTGCCCCCCTGTATATGGAATCATTTTGTCATACCTGAAACTAATAATGCTATATGTCAATTATATTTCCATTTTAAAGAAATAGTACTGCTTTATTGGATGGTTGTGGGGATTAAATCAAATGCCAGTGGAGCACTATTTGCTGCTGCCTTTTATTTCTGTAGTTCCATCTGGAATGCCCACCTCTTGCCTTACAGAGAGGTCCTTAGTAGGCCTCTGATTGGGCCAGTGTCTCACAGACCCACATTATTTTCCCTGATCACCTCATCTTTATTTCTACCTCCTGTGTGCTGGTGTAGCCATTTTTATCATGGCAAACCTGTCTCTTGTTTCGTGCACCTATATAATTATGTCATTCTTAGCTTGCCATTTCCCTACTTTCTCAAATGAGTTATAAGCTTCTCACAGAGTGTCTTACCTATTATAGGCTCTTAAATATTTGTGGACTTGATCGAATTTCATGAAAATGCAAACCCTTAATGAGAACAGATTGTGAATTTGGGAAAAAAAGATTTCATTATCTCTGTAGTGAATATGTGCAAAATAAAGTAAGCAAGGCAGAAGTGTGGACGGTGAATAACAAATCCAAAACAGCTCATTTGCAGATGAGAGTCTTCTAGTCGGAATTTGCTGGAGGAAAATGAAAGAGGGAAAAGAATGGATGCATCTTAGTGGTCACAGCTCTCTCTGGCTTCCGACTATGCTAGACTGAGCTTGTTGACAATTTGGCATGACTTCAGGGAGTGTTTAATATTGCTGTTTATAATTATTTTAAAATAAATGTTTGCTTACCAATTATCTGGAATAGAAAAGAATATAATATTTTGCATCTATAGATCTATAGTGCCAGGTTGGAGAATGGAAGAGAGTTTGGAATTTGAAGTTCTTTTCTTAAGGTATAAAAGTGACAGACTTATGTAGTAGGCTAGATTCCAGGTTAAGTTACAAAGAGTTTTGGTAAGTTAGCTAAACTGTTTAGAGTTTGCTAAGATATATGCAATTAGATTTTAAGAAAAAATGTCCTATAGTTATATATATATGCAATTAGATTTTAAGAAAAAATGTCCTATAGTTAGATGTCAGCTGTTTCTAATGGTGGTATACACACAGATTCTTATTTTTAACCACTTAGCAAAATCTAATGAAATGAAATATTAAACCCAAAGGTGTCATAAAAAGTTCGTTTGGGCCTGATCTGTGGTGGTGCAGTAGATAAAGCATCGACCTGGAAATGCTGAGGTCGCCGGTTCAAAACCCTGGGCTTGCCTGGTCAAGGCACATATGGGAGTTGATGCTTTCAGCTCCTCCCCCCTTCTCTCTCTCTCTCCTCTCTCTCTCTCTGTCTCTCCCTCTCCTCTCTAAAATGAGTAAATAAAAAATTTAAAAAAAAAAGTTCGTTTGCCTGGTGAGTTTGTGCCAGGAAATGTATGCGCCACTTGTGCACACCCAGCTCATGGCTTCTTGGGTTTTCTGGATCATTAATTAATCACACTAGAGTAACAGAAGAGTTTGAGGCTTTTAGAAAGCTCAAAGTGGTAAATATTAAAGAGATTGTGATTTTAAAAGTGGCCACGGCCCTGGCCGGTTGGCTCAGCGGTAGAGTGTCAGCCTGGCGTGTGGGGAACCCAGGTTCGATTCCCGGCCAGGGCACATAGGAGAAGCGCCCATTTGCTTCTCCACCCCCCCCCCTTCCTCTCTGTTTCTCTCTTCCTCTCCCGCAGCCAAGGCTCCATTGGAGCAAAGATGGCCCGGGCGCTGGGGATGGCTCCTTGGCCTCTGCCCCAGGCGCTAGAGTGGCTCTGGTCTAGGCAGAGCGACGCCCCAGAGGGGCAGAGCATCGCCCCCTGGTGGGCAGAGTGTTGCCCCTGGTGGGCGTGCCGGGTGGATCCCGGTCGGGCGCATGCAGGAGTCTGTCTGACTGTCTCTCCCCATTTCCAGCTTCAGAAAAATACAAAAACAAAAACAAACAAACAAACAAAAAGTGGCCACATCATATATTAAACTAAAAATCTCCCTAACAGAGTAAATAGTTGTGTAACTCAATTCTAGAACTGCAACATAAAGTAAATAAAGGTGAACACTAGGAAAATCATCCATTGTGAAATATATCTACATTGTTTGGAATGAGACCAGGGAGAAGTCAGAAGTAACAGATTGACTTCTGTAAATGTTTTTAAAGGTATTCAGTGCCTGTGAGTATGTATGTTCAGAAAGTCCTGTGGTGTTTGTTTTAGCAGGATATTTGAAACTGGGTAAGAGGCTCTTCATAAGTTTAGTCTCCAAGAGTGTAATCTGCCAAAATACTAAAAATTTTTTAGTTCCACTTGATTTACAGAGATAACTGGAATTTTATCTTAAATGCCTTTGGTGTTTTATAAGCATTTCTCTTAAAGATCATGAATAAAAAGCCAGTGGATCAGCTCTGCAGTATACCTTGTCAGTGCCCTGGAGAAATGATGATAGGCATGGTGCTGCTAACATGATAGTGCTACAACTCGGGCTGTATGCTGACTGGAAACATAATTCATTCTGTGTGGTCAGATGTGCACTTTTAACTGTATTTCATGAATATATTTATAAGTGTGTTAGTAAGGTATAAATTTATTTAAAGAGGTCATCGCTCAATTTCTGGAGGTACTAAATTTATTGAAGTCACCTAATTTTATTATTTATCATATAAACACAAAGAAAGAATGTTTCTCTATTTGAGATATTTATAGTTTATAATACCAGACTATCTCCTGTGAGAAGGAAAATTCTCCCTCTTCTATCCAGCTTCCTCCTACTTAAAATGGATAGTCACTAAAACTAGAATCATCTTTAAACCACAAAGGTCTTTGACGCCATCCAATCTTGTGGATTTTTTTTTATTTAACAAAATTTTATGCTGCTCTTCTGCTTCACAACTCAGAAAAATAAGAGCAATACATTTCTGAATTGGTGAACACTCTCCATAAGACTTGGTGTCAGTTTCTTTAGTGCAACCAAGGTGTCAGTTTTGTCACTTACCTTAGGTAATCAATTCTTATTGGGGGGTCTTTCAGGTTGGTTCTTATGTCCTTTTGGGCTGTCAAGTTAAGAAAATCCCATTTACAGTTGCATCAAAAAGAGTAAAATACCTAGGAATAAATTTAACCAAAGAGGTAAAAGATATGGGCCTGACCTGTGGTGGCGCAGTGGGATAAAGCGTCGACCTGGAACACTGAGGTCGCCGGTTCAAAACCTTGGGCTTGCCAGGTCAAGGCACATATGGGAGTCGAAGCTTCCTGCTCCTCCCCCTTCTCTCTCTCTCTCTCTCTCTCTCTCTCTCACTCCTCTCTCTCTAAAAAATCAATAAATAAAATATTAAAAAAAAAAAAGATATGTACATGGAAAACTATGAGAAATGAAGAAAGAAATTGAAGAGGATATAAATAAATGGAAGGATATACTATGCTCATGGATGGGAAGAATTAACATTGTTAAAAATACCCATACTAACTAAAGCCAAGCTATAGCTTCAATGGCATTTTTTTACAGAACTAGACAAATAATCCTTAAATTTATATGAAGCCACAAAGACCTCAAATAACTAAAGCAGTCTTGAGAAAGAATAACAAAGTTGAAAGTATCATGCTACATTTCAAACTATATTAAAAGGCTATAGTAATGAAAATATATGTGAAATCTAAAAAATAAACAAGCAATACAGAAACAAACTCGGGCACACCAAACTGATGGTTGTCAGATGGAAGGGGATGGAGGATAGGTGTAAAAGCTGCAGGGATTAAGAAGTACACATTGGCAGTTGTAAAAACAGTCACAGGGATGTAAAGTACAGCATATAGGGCAGGAGTCAGGAAACTTTTTGGCTGAGAGAGCCATGAACGCCACATATTTTATATAAAATGTAATTCCATGAGAGCCATACAATGACCTGTGTACATTACGCATTATCCGATAAAAATTTGGTGGTGTCCTGGAGGACAGCTGTGATTGGCTCCAGCCACCTGCATCTATGAACAGGAGCGGTAGGAAATGAATGGATTGTAATACATGAGAATGTTTTATATTTTTAATGTTGTTATTTTTTTTATTAAAGATTTGTCTGCGAGCCAGATGCAGCCATCAAAAGAGCCACATCTGGCTCGCGAGCCATAGGTTCCCGACCCCTGATATAGGGAATATAATTAATAATATTGTAATAACTGTGTGGCATTAGGTGGGTATTGGACTTATCGAGGCGACAACATTGTAAGTTGTATAAATATCAAATCACTATGCTGTACAACTGAAAGTAATATAATATTATATATCAGTCGAAAATTAAAAAATAAGATGAAAAATTACTGTTAATTAGTATAATGCAAATTAAAGTTTTGAAATATTGAATCCAAAAATAAAATTTAAAGCAACAATGAAAGTGATACTATCAACTGCTAGCAAAAAAAGAAAGAGAAAAAAATACTACTAGTAACTATAGGCTCTGATTATACTCTGTATCACTTTTCCTATTACTGCTTATACTGTGAATGGAGTGGCTTAGCACACATTTATTGTCCAACAGTGCTGGAGCTCAGAATTCTGATGTGGGTCGCATTGGACTAAAATCAAGGCATGGGCAGGACTGGATTCTCTCCATAGGGTCTGTATAGAATCTGTTTCCTTGACTTTTCCAGCTTCTAATGGATGCCCACATCCCATGGCTCTTGACTCCCTTCCTCCATCTTCAAAACCAGCAAGGACCAGTTAAGTCCTTTGCACATTACATACTTTGACACTGAGTCTTTTTCTGCCTCCCTCTTCCACTTTTTTTTTGTATTTTTCTGAAGCTGAAAATGGGGAGAGACAGTCAGACAGACTCCCGCATGCACCCGACCGGGATCCACCCGGCACGCCCACCAGGGGCGACGCTCTGCCCACCAGGGGGCGATGCTCTGCCCCTCTGGGGCATCGCTCTGTTGCGACCAGAGCCACTCTAGCGCCTGGGGCAGAGGCAAAGGAGCCATCCCCAGCACCCGGGCCATCTTTGCTCCAATGGAGCCTTGGCTGCGGGAGGGGAAGAGAGAGACAGAGAGGAAGGAGGGGGGGTGTGGAGAAGCAAATGGGCACTTCTCCTATGTGCCCTGGCCAGGAATCGAACCCAGGTCCCCCGCACGCCAGGCTGATGCTCTACCGCTGAGCCAGCCGGCCAGGGCCCCTCTCCCACTTTTAAGGACCCTTGTGATTATGTTGGGCCTATCAGGATAATCTCCCTATCTTAAATTTAGCTGATTTGCCAAGTAACATATTCAGAGTTTTGGGAACTAGAATGTGGACATCTGCTTACCACATGCTAGTTGTTATTGGCCCTCTCATTGTACAGAGCTAGTAATATACTTAATTTAGGAATCAACTGTATGACAGGAATAAGAGATATCTCAGATGGCAGTGCATCTAGAAATTTGATTAAGTGGCAGATCAACACAGTATGAAAGGTTGGTTTTGGTCCCACAATAGTTTGAACCTCAAAATTTCAATTATAACCAAGAAGCCTCCTCTTGTCAACTAAAATCTACCAATAAGTAGGTGTTTTTTCAATGTAAAGCCAGACTTCTTACTGTCTGCAGGTACATATGATCTCTGGAGCTTAGTAAAATTTACGGTAAGAGTGGTTTTACCCATTTTTCTCTAGTATGTGGTTTTTCAAGTTTGAGGTTATCTTTAGAATTAAATTTACTTTAGAATGTTACTTAATTTTCTGCTCATATTTTATATTTTGATTTCTGTCTTGTATTTTCAGCATAGTCACATTGAAACATAATACTACAGGCATACTGCAATAGGATTATTGCAGGAAAAAGGCATTAAATTAATTGTCTGCCTCCTCTTAATGTTTTTAAAAACCAGATCCTTCATGGAAGTTAATCATCTTAGAAGAGGGATGTAGAGAACATTGCTTAATTTAAAATGTGAGTTAAAAAAAGATAGAGCTTCCCTGACTTTGTATAGCATTTATATAGTACCCTGGCAAAGGTTAAAATTCTGGGAAATGTAACTACTTATTCTAGATTTATTTGTGTAATTTTTGTTCTATATATTCAGTAAATGTAGTATTTGATCATGATTGTTCTGAAACGAGTTTATGTAAAATTTATATCTGTTAATATTATCACTCATTTTCATTTAGTAGAGGTCTGTGTGTAGCATTTCCTTGGTTGCAGCCACACCCAGTATTCAGGACTGAAAATACACGAACAAGAACAGCTTGTGTCTTCCACATTGCTCTTTGTTTCTGGTGTTGCATTCACAGTCTCGTAGTAGATTCTACAATGAGTTAATCTATATGTGGACAACAGCAATAAATCAGATTAATTTATCTTTGAAATTCAGTTTTAACAGCACTAGGTGAAGAATGTAGATATTTTATGATTTCCTTAATTATATCCATCTACACTATAACAAAAAAGGATTAAAATGGTGAAAATGGCTTCCTTTTTTTTAAAGGAAGAATAAATGTTAAAAATACACTTAAGTAAATAGGTTTTTTCCCCCTAGCCACCTCTAAAACTTAAGAGAATTTAGGCCAAGGAAAATGAGGTTCTAAAATTATGGAATAGATGTGAACAGTAGAGCGTGCTCAGGCTTCCTCCTGTGTGCTCTGGGAAGGCAGTGCTGATATGGGGGTGGGTTTTAGAGAGAAGATAGTGGGAGCAGTACCATGCAGCCATGCACAGAGGCAGTCTGTCCCCTGCCAGACTCCCAGCCCTGCCTCAGAGCATTAGAGTGTAGACGGCATGGCCTGCGGCGGGAAAGTGTGGAGAAGAGATGTCAGATAGCCTCGTTTCAAATGACACGGCCAGTTTTACTGTCATGTATTAGCTCATGGGCGTATGAAATAAATCGTAAAAATGTACATTTGAGGATTTTAAGAATGTTAAGAGAAATCTGGGTGTTGCTTTAAACACAAATAAAATACATTTTGATGGCAATGAAATGGGGAAAAGAAACCTCACAAGGTGTTCCTGTGATTTTTATGAAAGGGAAAGAAATGTTTAAGCTAAAGGCAGTAAAAATTCAAAAGCATCAGTGATGTATAAATGGAATGTGACAAGGCAAAGGCACACGGAGGAGAATGATCATATCTTCAAAGGAGTTCCAAGGGGCTGAGTCAGCCATTTCGCTTCCCTTTCTGAGAGTTCTGAAATATACAGATACATTTGGAAAGTTTTATGGCACAGGTCTTGTGCTCCCTCCCCAAGGAGCAACAGATCTTCTCACCGGGAATGGAGAAGCACAGTCTACTTGCAGTATTGTACAGTCTACCTGCATTATTATACAGTGTAGAACATCACTGACAAATAAGACAATTCAGAACTAACATTAGAGGAAAAGGCACTGCTTTAAAGATAGTATAGCACTATAAAATGCAAAGTATAGCACTATAAAATGCAAAGTCTATTCTCTGAGAGATAATTCTCTGAGAATTTAAACTATGTTTAACTAATAAACATCCTTAGAGAGAGTCAAGTATATATTGCAGAGAGGCTGTTTAGTACACTGGTTAAAAACATCAGTTTTGGAAGCCCTGGCCAGGTTGCTCAGTTGGTTAGTGTGATCTTCAATACGTCAAGGTTGCAGGTTCCATCCTCGGTCAGAGCACATAAAAGACTCAACCAATGAATGAGTAAAAAAATGGAACAACAAGTTGTTGTATCTTTTCTCTCCTTCCCTCTCTTGAAAAAAAAATCAGCTTTGGAGCCAGACTGCCTACATTTGAAACCTGGTTTTACTATTTGCTAGTTCTTTGAATCTAAATGTGCCTCAGTTTCTTAATATATAAAATAGGAATAATGATTTTACCTAATTCATAAGGTTGTCTTGAGAATAAATTGAATTAGTGAAAAATGCTTAGGATAGTATCAGGCACATAGTAATCATTCAATAAATATTTTTTATTAAAATTATTTTTTACTTAATATTAGTATTGTTGTATTTGTGATATAACATTTTTTTTGCTATTTTTCCATAAATTTTGGCTGCTATGAAAAAGAGCCAATTGTAAATCTTGAAAATTAAACAGATGATTGCTGAAATAAGCTCAATTAGTAACCATCCATAGCTGAAGTTCACCTTAGTGAGTTGGATGATCAAGTCAAGGGATTTTCCTTGAACACAATGTAAAATAAAAGGAGGTAAAAAGTATGAGAGGACAAAGCCAGAAGTTTTAACATCTAACAAGCTCCAGACAGGAAGGTTGAGAGAATGAAGAGAAGAAAATATTGTATATATGTTAAATAATGGAAGGAATATTTCCAGTGTTAATGAAAGACACACTGGAACAAAAGTGCCAATTGCTGAGCAAAATTAATGAACAGATTCTCTACCCCTACTCAAACTGGTGAAAGTTCATACAGCCATGGTTAAAGGGAAGACCATTAAAGCTCCCAGAGGAAAATCAAGTCGTTATCAGCCTCTTTATGAGTTGTATTTGATTATAGAAAATGGTGGGGAAATAGCTTTGAAATTCTGAGGGGAAAACAATTTGGAAACCTTGAATTCTGTTTGTAGCTTTAGTAGCCTCCAAAACAGAACAAAATACATTTCAGGAATGCAAAGACTCAAACATTTTTGGAAAGACATTACTCTAGGAGTACTAATAGAAGGACATAGGATGCAAGAAATGATAAGCAAAGAAGCCAACAAACTTAGAGAGTTGAGTCTAAATAATTAAAAATGTTTCTAGGAAGCATAAGGAATGTGTTAATAATAATAGTAGTTTGGGGGAACTATTGAATATTTCTGTAAAACTTGGAAGCAGGACAAGAGGAAAACATTTTGTTTGAGGAAGATCATATATTAGCTTAATGTTCATAGAATTATATAAGTTTAAATGTCAAAAGTGGAAAGGTGAAAAAATTTTAAGAGTTACTATTAAAAGAACAGAATAGGGTATCCTGTTTTCAAACCACTGGAGTAGAGGTCAGCAGACTTTCTGTCAAGGGCTAAGGAGCACCTCCTTCAGGCCTCGCAGGCAGTACTGTCTCTGCACGCATCCCACTTGGCCACTGCAGCACCGAAGCAGCCTGAGCTGATACACATAAACAAATGAATCTGGCTGAGTTTTAATCAAACTTGGTCCAAAAACAATGAAATTTGAATTTCATGTAACTTTGACATACTACAAAATATTCATCTTAACTATGGGCCAAAGATAGAGTGCTGGATTTGGTCCATAGTTCACTGACCTCTGCATGCCAGAAGAAGGGAGCACAGAAAACGTAATTTTAATGAAAAGCAGAAGGGGATAGAAGTGGAGAGAGGTGGGAAAGAAACACTAAAGAAATATGACAAGTAGGAAACAAAAGATATCAGGAAAAGATAAAAAGAGTTCTAATAAATGTGAATGGAGTAAACTTTTCCAGTAAAGCCAGAGCTAGACTCTCAGGTTGGATATATCCTAGATGATAATAGGATACTAGATCATGGTATATGTATATTATGTAACAGTGCTTCTTAAAATATGGTTTATATAACAGTGCCAGTTAGCAAACTGTTACTCATCCACTGAAAGGACAGAACTAGAGTAGTTGGAAAGTTTTTCAGTATTGTGGCATTGCCATAACTATGTGTGATCATCTTTCTAGTAATTTACAAAACTATCAACCATTAATGGTTTGGGAATGAAACACAAAATGAGTTTGAAAGGCACAATTAGAGAATGAATTCAATTCAGATATTAAAAAATGAAATATATCTATATTTATAGATATGTAAAGTTTTAAAAAAATCAAATAGTAAAACATTATAAAGGTATAATTCAATGTGTTTTTTAAAAAACACCCATCATATATAATGAGCTTTTAAAATATGGAACTATTCATATCAAATTTTTAACTGTTATTACAAAAGATTATGAGTGGTGGCTTAGGGTTGAAGGCCATAGTCATAAGTGAGTATTTTCATGTTTTAGTCTACATACTTTTGTATTTGACATTTTTTACAGTGATGTTTTCATTTATTGTGTAATGTAATATCTTATTTAAATTATGATCTCTTGATCTTATAAATGGTACTTGTTAGTTGAATATCCATATGGAAAACAAGGACCTTTATCTGCCTCATACAATATACAAAAATTAATGTGAGTTGATGATAAACTAAAAAGTATAAGTTAAAACAGTAGAGCTTCTAGAAGAATATGTGGCATGATCTCCTTATGATTTGGAGTAGGCAAAGATGTCTTAAACAAGGCATGAAAAGCACCCAGCACAATGGAAAAGGTTTATAATTTAGGTTTCATTGATACTGCATGTTAGGTTCATAACAAGATACCATGAAGGGAAAAAAATACAAGCTACAGATTGAAGATATTTGATATATATATATGAAACTAGAATTATATATATATTTCCTGTGTGTGTATTTATCTGATGAAGAACTTTGTATCCTACTAGTTTAATAAAAGACAATTCCATTAAAAATGGGCAAAATGTTTGAAGAGGCACTTCAAAAAGAAGATATCCAGATGGCCAATTTGCATATGAAAAGGTTCTCAACATCATTACTCATAAGGGAAATGCAAATTAAAACTACTATACCTGAATCAGAATGGCTAAAATGAACAGGACTCATAAGACCTAGTGTCGGTGAGGCTATCGATAGAGCAATTAGAATTCTCATACATTGCTAGTGGGAGTGACAATTAGTACAGTCACTTTGGAAAATGTGTACTACTGCTGGACATGTGGAAATTCTATGATGCAGTCGTTCTACTCCTGAGTATTCACTCTACAGAAGTGAGTGCTTATGTTCAATAGAAGACTGTTATGAAAATATCTGTATTAACTTTATTTCTAATATCCAATAAATCTCTCCATCAGAAGTATAAATAAGTTGTGATATACTCATGTAATTGACTATTACACAGCAATGCAAAGAAGGAAATACTGCTGAACATATAGATAGCATGGATGAGTCTCACTGACACAATACTGAGCCAATGACAAAAGGATATGTGCTGTGTGCTTTCATTTTCATGATTTATGGTGAAAGAAGTCAGGATAATGGTTGCCTTTGATGGGTTTTGGGGGTGATATTGATTGGCAGAAGAGCACAGGGGAGCATTCTGGAATGCTGGAAAGGTTTTAATCTGGATTGTGGCCACACAGATATATGGAACAATTTATTAAGCTTAACACCTACATACTTAGTATCTACATAGTTTACTATTATATCTCAATAAAAATGTAAAAAAAATCCCAAAAAACCAACCAACTTACTTTTTACTCTCTGATTTGAAATCTATCATTATACTATATGTTTCTTATATATTCAAGGGCCTTTTTCTAGGTCTGGCATTCTTTTTGTGTCTGTTTTTGCAGGTATACTGTTCTGATTATTGCCTCATAATACATTTAATGAATATGTTTAATGGCATGAATCTTTCCTACTATTCTTCTATTTTAAAATTATCTTTGGCATGACCTGTGGTGGTGCAGTGAGTGGATAAAGCATCGACCTGGAATGTTGAGGTCACTGGTTGGAAACTCCAGGCTTGCCTGGTCAAGGCACATATGAGAAGCAACTACTATGAGTTGATGCTTCCCATTCTTTTTTCACTTCTCTCTCTCTCCTCTCTAAAATCAGTAAATAAAATCTTAAAAAGATAAATAAAATATTTAAAAATTATCTTGGCTATTCTCACCTCTTTAGTATTACACATAATCTTTAGGATCAATTAGCCAAATTCTCACGTACCCTCGTGTCTGGAATTTTTATTTTAATTACATGAAACTGATAAATTATAAATTTGAAGATCATTGGTATGTGGATTGAGTTCAGAAATATTGTATATCTTAGCATTAGTAGTTGTCTTCATGTTGTGTCTACAGACGTGTTTTTTTAAACATTTTTATTTTGCTGTTGTGAATAGAAACTTTGTTATACATATTTATATGTTACTTGATATACTATTTTTTGTATTATTGGAACTTCTTAATCATAATAACAATCACTATTATTTAAATAATCTTATTTACTTTTTATAATAGCCTCTCTGAGAAAAATACTGTTATGTTACAGCATTTGCTAATTCTTACATTTGGAGTCAATGGGGGACAACACTTAAGGATGAACAGCTGGTTTGTGATGGAGTTATGATTCTAACCCAGGCAGTCTCACTTCAGAGCTACGTGGCCTGATAACAGTGAATTGCTGGCCTAGGTGTGCTTGAGTGAAGAAGAGAGACGTGTGTGAGGGTCAGATGTAGGCTCAAGTCCAGTACGGGTAGATATCACTGGCAGTATACTGGGTGCATAACAGCAAGATCTATGCTAAGAATAGATTCTTTGATATATGTTTATTTATATTTGTAGAATACAGTATTCTAGTTTGGACTTATTCAAACTAAATAAAGTTATAGAGTTTTTTTAATAATTAAGAAATTATTTAATACTTTTATATAATCTCAGATACTACTGTATTTACCAAATGATGGTAAATAGCTATTGTTTTAGTTGTGTTCTTTGTTTGCAAGGAACTATCATTCAAGTCCATTTTAGTGTTTTTTAACCTCCAGTCTGTGGACTGCCATACATTTCATGTATGAAGAATATTATCTTCATACAACATCAGGGTGGGTGGTTAACTCTTTCATAGACCAGCATCGGTCTGCAGACCTACAGTTGAAAACCACTGACTGAAATAGTATAAGTATATTATAAAGATACACAGTGTATTCAGGGAGATGGATGCCTAAGAGGTGGTTCTGAAACCTGGCCAGTGCTTGTGAAGACTAAAACTGTCTTTTGTTCTGAATCAATATTAGCTTTAGGTACCTCAGCTGCAAGATTACCTTTAGGCTTTCACGGTAGTACACTATTTTTATCTTGCCTCAGCTGCTAGCAGTTCTGTTACCTGCTTTTTTGTCCATCCATTTGCATTTATATAGATACCAACGTTTTATTTCCATGGTCCCAGGTAAAATTTCTGAGAACATGTAATTGGCTAAGATAGTTAACTGTGTTTGGGCCAAGCATTTCATGCTCCATAGCCTATTGAATAGACTTTGGATTAACTGAATTAAGTTAGATGTTTACCACAGTAGTTCTAGTCATTTCTTGCCAGGGTGGGATGGTTGGTTGGATAAAACATGGCTCTTTTAGGGCCACCTCTTTGGTGACTAGGTTGATTTGCCCTAGGGAAAGGGAACATGATCACAGTGTATACTCTGATTAACGTGTTTATAGCCATTGCACATTTTCCCTTTTAAATAAAACCTAAAGAAGTGGCTAACATTGAAAATAGCAGTTGAATTTAGAGATTGAGTAGTACAGAAGGGGAATATTAAAGTGTGCCTATAGCCTGTCCAGGTAGTGGCTCAGTGAGCATCGGACTGAGATGCAGAGGACCCAGGTTCAAAACCCTGAGGTTGCTGGCTCGAGTGTGGGCTCATCTGGTTTGAGCACAGCTCACCGGCTTGATCCCAGGGTCACTGGCTCGAGCAAGGGGTCACTTGGTCTGCTGTAGCCCCCTGGTCAAGGCACATACGAGAAAGCAATCAATGAACAACTAAGGTGCCACAACGAAGAATTGATGCTTGTCATCTTTCTCCCTTCCTGTCTGTCTGTCCTTATCTGTCTATCTCTCTGTCACCAATAAATAAATAAATAAATAAATAAATAAATAAATAAATAAATAATAAGGTGTGCCTGTATGCATGTAAGCCTGACACATAGTCGTCGTAGGTAGCTTGGTTAAATTGTCTGTTTACGTAGGATTGTTAAAACTTGGGATGAGTTACTAATAAATACTAGAGAAGTCTTTTTCTTTAATATTTTAATAACTAGGTTTGACTTGAAAATGGATTTTGAGAATTTTGTAAACCCAAGAATTTAACAAACTTCTTTAAGAGTATTCTCTGGTATATGTGTTATTTAACCCAAGATTTGTGCTGAATTTAAGAAATATGAAATTCTTATTATGATAGTAAATCACTCATAGTTAAACAAAAAAACTGAAATATTATATACAATAATATGGATATTGGCAATAAAATTGTATATAACTGCTTGTTAAATTGATCCTAGGTTGGGCTATGCAGGCTGCTGCCTACATCTTCATTAATAGGAAATGGAAGGATGATAAGAGCCATTTTGAAGACATGATTGATTATTTTTGTGATATACATGAACCACTTCAACTTCTCATATTCCCAGAAGGGACTGATCTCACAGGTAAGGTAGCTTGGATTTGGATCACAGAGTTTTAAAAAATGAAAGAACTTAGTAATTATCTAGTCTAAACTTCTTATTTCTTAGAGCAAAATTTTAGCTCAGTTGGTTAGAGCATCGTTCTGAAGTGCAGAGGTGCTGGATCAATTTCTGATCGGGGCACAGACAGCAGATCTATGTTCCTGTCTGTCTCACCCTCTCCCTCTCTCACTGAAATCAGTAAATAACACTTTTTAAAAAGAGCAAAATTTAAAACTTAATACCTGGTTACTTCAAGAAAGATGCAGCAGAATTTGAGAAGAATCCAGTGGATGAAGGTCTGCTGTATGAGGGAAGATAGACTAAAGTAGGACAGAACTGAAATGTACAAGTCACATAATATGGAGTGATGGGACATGAATTTATCTCCAGAATTGAGGATTCTCAGATTGAGGCAACTAAGAGCTACTAAGAGGGGCAAACTTTAGAGCTTAAAAGAAGAGAGACTATGCAAACGAACAACTAATTCATTCTCTGGACATATTAATGCATGGAACCAGTACCAAAAGGACAGTTTAATGGAAAATACAAATTACACAACTATTTAAGTAAGTGAATGGGTGACTGAGGCATAATATGTCAACACAGGAAATTAAAGTAGTTTGGGAAATATTGATAGCAAGGAAGAGATCTTTGACTCATCTATTGCAAATAGAACTAAGAAATGAACCATGGAACTTTAATGTACCAGTTATTATAGACTAAAATGTATGTTTACTATATAGTATATATTTTATTTTTATAGTTAAAATTCTAAAAGCAGTTGGTTACTGAGGATAATACTGGCTGCATATTGTTTAAGCTTGAAAATATATTGTTAGTTGATTCATTACAGAGCTAAACTATCATTGGGAAATTATTGTGGACCAGAGCCATATTTAAATTATAATACTTAGAATATATAATACTTAAATTGTGCATTGAAATAGCTATGTTAACGCATCATTTACTAAAATGATAGATTAACTTATATTTGTGCAAGTCAAAATGCACACTAAAGAATAGCAACTGTGGGAATTACTTAATAATTAAAAGCTAATGGAGTGAAAGCTCAGATTGTTGCTACTTTGGTACATTAGTGTTTAAATGTTCATACATTAGACCTTCAGAGCCTACATAATATATATTTAAAACTTTTTTTTAGTCTGTATTTTTTGTCAAGTGTCTTTTTTAAGTGATGAACTTAACACCTAGTTGCATATTTTCAGGGTCCAGAGTTCTCAGCATTACATGATGTAGTTACATATTTTTAAAGTTAAATGGCAAATTTATTTTTAAGGCCAACTTGCAAAAGCCAGACTATTTGCCAGATAGAGAAAACAGACCAATCTTGAGGCTTTAAAAAGCTTTAAAAAACAGTATTACACAGTTTCAAGTGGGCTAAATTTTTTTTTAAGTAGACTACCAAAATACTTTTCAGTTTTGAAAAAGTACCTGTTAATTCAAAGATGTTTTTAGTTAACCACAGTTAACTCTAAATTTGAACTTTTAAATCCAAAGAGAATATGTAGTCTTAAGTTCTGAATGTAGCTTGCTTGCACATTTTCAACTAAGTACATTTAATGTTTACATATATTCTGCCTTCATATGTGATTGTTAATTATAACTTTTTTCTTGCTTAGGTAAGTAATTTATGTTAATGTGAGGATATTTAGAAATCTAGGAATTCAAGAATTACTCTATTCCTACTGCCCATAGAGAAACACTATTCTAATTGTACTCCATTGCTTGTCTGTCATTTGGTCACACACAGGTATACACACACATACATAGGTATATGTATGGGAATATAAACATACATTTCTATACTTTTAAACAAAACCAGAAAATTAGAATTATACTTTTTCTTATAATTAATGTTATATTGTAATCTCTCACATCATTACACATTCTTTGAAAACATGTTTTAAAGATTGGGTAGCTTTTTAAAAATATATATTGGGCCCTGGCCGGTTGGCTCAGCGGTAGAGCGTCGGCCTAGCGTGTGGAGGACCCGGGTTCGATTCCCGGCCAGGGCACACAGGAGAAGCGCCCATTTGCTTCTCCACCCTTCCGCCGCGCTTTCCTCTCTGTCTCTCTCTTCCCCTCCCGCAGCCAAGGCTCCATTGGAGCAAAGATGGCCCGGGCGCTGGGGATGGCTCTGTGGCCTCTGCCTCAGGCGCTAGAGTGGCTCTGGTCGCAACATGGCGACCCCCAGGATGGGCAGAGCATCACCCCCTGGTGGGCAGAGCGTCGCCCCTGGTGGGCGTGCCAGGTGGATCCCGGTCGGGCGCATGCGGGAGTCTGTCAGACTGTCTCTCCCTGTTTCCAGCTTCAGAAAAATGAAAAAAAAAAAAAAAAAATATATATATATATATATATATATATATTGGTTATTTAATCAGAGTTCTCATGAAAAATAGAACTAAAAGGCTGTGTGTGTGTGTGTGTGTGTGTGTGTGTGTGTGTGTGTGAGAGAGAGAGAGAGAGAGAGAGAGAGAGAGAGATGTGAAGCCCACTCACATTATGGAGGGTAATTGGCTTTACTCAGAGTCTACTAATTTAAGTACTAATCTCATCAAAAATACCTTCACAGAAACACCTGGAATAATGTTTGGTCTATTTGAACATAAAATTAACTATCAAAATTGGTGTGCCATAATTTTCGTTTTTGTTAAATCTGATTTGGAAAGATTTTCTAAGTTTTGACAATTATAACATTACATACAATTAAACATTTTTTGGCCTGACCAGGCAGTGGTGCAGTGGATAGAGCTTTGGACTGGGATGCAGAGGACCCAGGTTCGAGACCCCAAGGTCACCAGCTTGAGCGTGGGCTCATCTGGTTTGAGCAAAAACTCACCAGCTTGGACCCAAGGTCGCTGGCTTGAGCAAGGGGTTACTCAGTCTGCTGAAGGCCCGAGGTCAAGGCACATATGAGAAAGCATCAATGAACAACTAAAGCACCACAACGAAAAACTGATGATTGATGCTTCTCATCTCTCTCTGTTCTTGTCTGTCTGTCCCTATCTATCCCTCTCTCTGACTCTCTCTCTGTCCCTGTAAAAAAAAAAAAAATTGTATATAATACTTCTTTGTTTAACATATTAATGCCCAGAGCATTCATAAATGCTGTACCGAAAAATGAAGATAAGGAGAGAATAATAGAAGATGGGGGTGTAGGGTGCTGTCTTATATAAGGTAGTTAGAGAAAGCCCCTTATGTTTCTGTAAAGTAGAGACTAAATCAACAAAGCAGGAAACCATGCAGGTATTGGGGTAGAAGGCATTCTGGGGTAGCGAGAAGAACAAATGCACAGATCCTGAGGTAGGAACATGCCTGGCTGGTTTGAGAACAGCGAAGTGGCCAGTCAGCCCTTTGGAATAGACAGAATGCTGGCATCGGAGTGTTACAGGGAGTGAGCTGACAAGACAGAAGGTTGTGATCAGCAAGTGGGATGCAGTTACCAGTAACCACAGAGTCTGGGGATGATAGATGAAGTGGGGATGAAAGCAAAACCCTGCCTTTCTAATCTCTCTGTGACTCCGATTATTTCTACCTCCCCACATTGTGACTGTCTATTTTAGAGCCACTAAATATTTGTATGCACATTCTATAACAGAGATCAATTTGGTCTTCAGTTCCCTAAAGTCTGTGATGAGCTAGAAAAGCAGAGTAGTTAACTACTTGTCGTTGTAATGTCCTTGGGCTTCCTCGTCCCGAGGAAGGTCCTGCCAGCTGTTGATAAAATGGTGTTTTGTACTCCTACCCAGGATGTTCTCCTTGGCGGTATGTGTGAGGAGCTTATTACATTTTATGTTTAGGGTCTTTACTTTTGACTTGCTGGGGATATGTGGGTATTTAGTTCTTTGACTCAATTCCTCTTTATTTATTTATTTTTTTAAATAATGAATGCTTTTTATAGGAGCATTCTTTGAATATTTTGAATCCATCTGTGGTTTTTTTGAGGTTTTGAGTGCTCCATGGTCTTAAATTTACTCCTAGGAAAGTTAAATATATATATATGTCTTTTTCTTGTGACTTGGAATAGTCTATAAACTTCAGGATGCAGCTGAGGATTGCAGGTTCTAACATCTGCTGTCATCAGAAGCTATTTCATGATGTCCCCCAGGGGCTGAGGCCAGATTTCTGAACACTTTACTTTTTCCAAATATATTTGCTGAGTAATAGGTTTGGTTCTTCTTGGAACTTACAAAGTTACCTCATGGAATGGAAAAAGAAGGTTTTGCCAACAATTGGAACATATACTTGACTCTGTAACTATACTCAGCCAAACCATGTTCAGATGTTTGTACATGATGTGCTAATCCTGTGCCCATTCTGTTGTGGAGTGGTTTTGGTTAGTAATATTAGCATGCTCTATGCCTGAGCAAGGACTATATTTCACTGTGTACTGAAGTCCTAAATTACTGGGTTAAAAAAAATGTTGATCTGATATATTTGGCAAGTTGCTAGTTATTTCTTCTGGATGTCTCAATCTTCTTATGTTTTATTACTACTTTAGTTTTACTTTATTAGCATCTTATATTTTAAATTTTAGTTTATTAGGATTTTATTTGTATTTTAGTTTTCACTGTATATTCATTTTTATGAAATCTCTTAAAAATTTTTAAAGATATGAATATGAATTTATAAATCATAATAAGTCTATCAATACCTTATAAAATTTTTAAAATTCCAATAAATACATAACTGTAGGATCCTTGTTAGGAATTTACTAACATGTTTAAATCTTCTCATTTGACTCAGTATACTATATTCAGTAATTACAAAAAAATTAATGACCATTTTTATCAAAGAATTTCTGTATTTTTTTTCTTTCCTTATATTATCTTTCTTTATTTTATGGCTCCTAATGGTCTTTTGTTTTGTTTAGAAAACAGCAAGGCTAGAAGTAATGATTTTGCTGAAAAGAATGGACTTCAGAAATATGAATATGTCTTACATCCAAGAACTACAGGCTTTACTTTTGTAGTAGACCGTCTAAGAGAAGGTAAGCACCCATATCAAAGAATATTTTTTATGTAAGTGGTAAAAATTATTAAACGTTATAGCCCTTTAAAATTTACAGGCACTTTTTTGTATTTTAACTGAAGAAATGGGATACTATATTTTTACACTATGTTGACCCCCACGCACTAAAATATTTTATTATATATTCTTTTTTTGTTATTGTTTTTATGACAGACTGCATCAACTAGTAGTTCTGGCACTTTAGTTATTCACTGATTGCTTTCTCATATGTGCCTTAACCAGGGAGCTCCAGCCGAGCCAGTGACCCCTTTCTTAAGCCAGCAACCCTTGGGCTCAAGCCAGCGACCATGGGGTCATTTCTATGATCCCATGCTCAAGCAGTGACCCTACCCTCAAGCTGTTGAACCCACGCTCAAGCCAGTGACCTCGAGGTTTTGAACCTGGGTCCTCAGCATGTCATGTCGATGCTCTATCCACTGTGCCACTGCAGGTCAGGCTTATTATATATTCTTTAGAAATATAAAAGATATCTTTATAAAAACAAAAATTTTTCTCCATTTTTGGACTAGACAAAACTGATGTCTATAGTTCAACTGTCATTTCATTTTCAAAAGTTTCTCAAAGCAGCAGAACTCTCTTGAAAGTATCTTATTACCGACAGTTCTTTATAGCTTAAAATATTTTTACATTCGTTATTCCACTCACTCCAACAAATGATTCTGGTTGATAGGAAGGCAGTAATGGTCCCTCCATTTTATAGTTAAATAGAACTAGCATCTAGGGTGGTTAAATTTTTGTAAGTTAGGGCTAGAACCCCATTCTGCTTCCTAGTTTGTGCTTCATATTCTAACTACCTCACACTTACTTCTTCTAAAGCTGTGTCTGTTGAAAGCCTTATGGGGACAAAGTGATACCATTGGCGGTATTACACCCAATACCCATATTAAGTGTTTTTTGTTTTGTTTTGTTTTTGTGATAGAGTCAGAGAAAGGGACAGGTAGGGACAGACAGACAGGAAAGGAGAGAGATGAGAAAACATCAATTCTTTGTTGCGGCTCCTTAGTTGTTCATTGATTGCTTTCTCATATGCCTTGACTGCGGGGGGGGGGGCTACAGCAGACCGAGTGACCCCTTGCTCAAGCCAGTGACCTTGGGTTGAAGCTGGTGAGCCTTGCTCAAACCAGATGAGCCCACGCTCAAGCTGGCAACTCCGGGGTCTCGAACCTGGGTCCTCTACATCCCAGTCCGACACTCTATCCACTGTGCCACTACCTGGTCAGTCATATGTTTATGTTTTGATATTTTTATGTAAAATGTAAAAAAACCATTATAGGCCTGACCAGGCAGTGGCACAGTGGATAGAGCATTGGACTGGGACACAGAGCACCCAGGTTCAAGCCCCAAGGTCATCGGCTTGAGCTAAGGCTCACCAGCTTGAGCTAAGGCTCACCAGCTTGAGCGCAGTATTGCTGGCTTGAACATGGGATCATAAACATTACACCATGGTTGCTGGCTTGAGCCCAAAGGTTGCTGGTTTGAAGCCGAAGATCGCTGGCTTGAGCCCAAGGTCACTGGCTTAAGCAAGGGGTCACTCCCATCTGCTGGAGCCCCCCCAGTCAAGGCACATATGAGAAAGCAGTTAATGAACAACTAAAGTGGTGCAACAGATAATTGATTCTTCTCATCTCTCTCCCTTTCTCTCTCTCTCTCTCTCTCAAATAAATAAATAAATAAATAAATAAAACCATTGTACATTTTATTATAGCTGAATATTTATGTATTTATTCATATACACATATACATACAAATAGCACACATATTAAAATATATGAAAAAGAACTATCCAGAAACATGCTGAAGTGTTATTAATTTTATAAGAATAATTGAAAGCCCAGAGTCACCTAGCAGAAAAAGAATTTTGTTTGCACATTTTTGCTTTCCACTCTGATTTCTAGCAAGCCATATTGTATAATGGTGACATCTGTGACAAATTATCACTTTCATCTGGTAATTGCTTCCTTGTCACAAAACTGCTTGTTTCTAACATGAAAGGCCTTGAAACATTATGTAAGTGTAAAGTTCTTTCTTCTTTCCCTAAATGGCATTGTTGTTTCATTAGAATTTAATGTACTTTAAGATACTAAGTATAACCTCAGTTAGTGAACCCTGCCAAGATGAAGCATCTTTACAACTAAGAATCATGACTTTAAAGAAATATACAGTCCATCCAAAGTTACATTACAAACTGAAAACGTTGTCCTTCCTTGTTTGGCTTGCTTTTGGCATTGTGTTTATACCAGCATGAAATGGACTCATGGGCTTGACAGTGTATGATACATGAACAGTGAGTGTCCATCCACCCATGGAAGCACATGGGGAAGTCTGCTTCTGTGCCTGTGGAAGGCACAGACACAGAGAGAGTCAGAGAGAGGGATAGATAGGGACAGACAGACAAGAACAGAGAGAGATGAGAAGCATCAATCATCAGTTTTTCGTTGTGACACCTTAGTTGTTCATTGATTGCTTTCTCATATGTGCCTTGACCGTGGGCCTTCAGCAGACCGAGTGACCCCTTGCTCGAGCCAGCGACCTTGGGTCCATGCTGGTGAGCTTTTGCTCAAACCAGATGAGCCTGCACTCAAACTGGCGACCTTGGGGTCTCGAACCTGGGTCTTTCCACATCCCAGTCTGATGCTCTATCCACTGCCCCACCACCTGGTCAGGCAGTGATGCTTTTTTCTTTTTCTTTTTTAACATGATGCCACTTAGGTGGCTTTTAATTCAGAATCACTCTTATTATTTGATAATATGTTCTTTATTTCCTCACCTAATCTGATATTTTATAATATTTAATGATTTCATTCAAGGTATTTCTGACATCATGGAACACATTCATCTACTGGATTTCTCTTAACACAAGTATGCTGTTGGAATAAACCTTTTGCTAAATACATTTTTCTAAATATAGGCAGGATAATTGAGAGATTACTTTATAATGGATAAAGATATAGCCATAGTTCTGAAATCTGGAAAATATTTAGTAGCAAACTGATTTATAACTCTGGGGAATGTGCATTACTTAGTCATCACTGAATTCTGGTCAACAACCACAGTGTGCAATTTTTCCTGCCAGAATTGGCAACCGATCCCCCCTCTCTGTATCAGCAAAATAGAGAAATACAGTTAGATGAGTCTATTACTTCGGCTAAAAAAATAGATGATTCCATTTACTTCAGTTAGAAAAGTATATGGGACCTATATACTAAAATTATAGAAATCAGAAATATGACGATGATAATGATTATAGTAACAGCAGCTAACATTTATCAAGTAGTTGCTAAGTACCAGGCATTATGCTAAGTGTTCTGTAAATTAATCCTCACAACAACCCTACATGATAGTTACCACTATTAATATTTAACTTGTAGGGCAAATTAGAAGTAGAAATTAAGGTGAAGAAACTCATCAAAGTTACTGGAATATGGTTTGTCTGATTGAATAGCCATGCTCTTTCTACTATAAATTGTATGGTTTTAGTTAATAAAGTACCTTTGTGATAATAATGATCTGGATGGTTTTCTTCAAGAAAGATTTCTAAAAAGAAAGAAACAAAAAAGGAAAAAACAGCCTAAGTGGTCAGCTCATGGAAGGATGGTGGTCACAGGGAGGCGGTACTGATGCTGCATGAGATGACAAGGGAGCAGGCACGGCCAGAGGCGGCGGCCGGCGGGGAGTCAGGGCAGCTCTGCGTTAGACAGGCTTGGGGAAGGGACGGTATCAAGTGAGCAGAAAAAGTTTTGTCAAGAATCGGGTGAAGAGGATCTAGGCCAGTATGTCCTTTTAGAAAAGGAATCTGACTTAGAAGGGGGCCAGGATGACGTGCTAACCTTTAGGCCTCTGAGGTCTGCTTTTGATAATCACTTCGAAATAGAATTGTACACCTGAAACCTATATAATTTTATTAACGAATGTCACTCCAATAAATTCAATAAAATCTTTTGGAAAAGGAAATTTAAAAACTTGTGAAAACAACCATTATAAATAAATATACTATAGAAATCCTGGAGACCACATACTGAAACCAATTACCATTAAAAATAACATCTTTAATGCTCACACATGTAACTGAATTCAGTGTTGCTGACATCCAATAGTCAGCACAAATGAGAAAATAAGTTTATGACATCAAGAAGTTAAGGATAAAAAGTCTTGCTATGAAACACTGAATAAGAAACAATGTAAAATACGAAAAGTAGTTTCTGTGCCTCTGTTCAGAACATATTTTATTGAGAAGAAGAACGTTTAGAAAATATACACTTGTCCTGAAATATGAAATCCATTATAAAACTTTGTACAGATGTGTTGTTACTGGAATAATAACTGCCAAGCCTGACCAGGCGGTGGCGCAGTGGATAGAGCATCGGACTGGGATGCGGAGGACCCAGGTTTGAGACCCCGATCTCATCAGCCTAAGCATGGGCTCATCTGGTTTGAGCAAAGCTCACCAGCTTGGACCCAAGGTCGCTGGCTCGAGCAAGGGGTTACTCAGTCTGCTGTAGCCCCACGGTCAAGGCACATATGAGAAAGCAATCAATGAACAACTAAGGTGTCGCAATGAAAAACTAATGATTGATGCTTCTCATCTCTCCATTCCTGTCTGTCTGTCCCTCCCTATCTATCCCTCTCTCTGACTCTTTCTCTGTCTCTGTAATAAATAAATAAATAAATAAATAAATAAATAAATAAATAACTGCCAAAAGTTAACCCCTGCCCTCTAGTACCAGTACCTTGATTTCCATCATCAGACATCTTCAGGTCATGGAATGCTCTGCACATAATAGAGAATCAGTACTAATTGAGTTGAATATTATTTTATCTGAAAAATAAGACAAGCATAGTGTCCTAGATCAATATTTGTCATGGATGATTTTTTTTCACATGTACCTCTAATCACAGGGCATTTCAATATATGATTATATAGTTTTTTTCAGTAGTAGATTAACCCTAACTCAAAAGGAAGTTGCTAACTTGGGAAAAAGTCTGTTATAGGAGAAGTGGTTTTTTTTATTACACATTTAATAATATCAAGTCCTTCAAATTTAAACTCATTGCATCAAAAATTAAATATATTTATTTAATCTCTGGTGCCTCATTATTTTCAGCAATAATAGCTTTATTCTTCCTTGATTTTAGACAATTAATGATTTGGTACAACCATAATTTAGTTTTGATGTTTTGTAATCCAATTACCGAGTTGTAACCATGCAATAATTACTTCCACCATTAGGCAGCACACGTTTGCACATTTGAAACAACTTGAAATTAGAATCTAGTTTGGGGTGAGGATAAAACACGCCATATTTGTTTGAAGGTATGTCTTGTTTAAGATTGTCTTTGCCTTCAAGAATTTTACCATCTTCATGGATTGATAATAATACACATAAAAATATCTAAAAAACAATATAAGACAATATAATTACACTAAATTTTGTGGTATTTAATGTATAAATATTATGTTGAGTAATTACAGGAGTGTTTGTTCAGTAAGAGAGATCATGTAGTGTTGAAATACTCAGGCAAGACTTTTTCCAAGAAATTGAATTTTCCTTGACACTGAGAGACTTTATGTGATTGGATAGCCAGGGAAAATGAGCATGGCTGGGGACAGAAAAAGAGGAGGACACAGAATGCAGACCAGTGTGGAGTGGAGCAGCCAGCTGGGCAGAACCAACCTCACTGTGCTGAAGACTCATGTTGTAGAATAACAGACAGCATTCAAGAATGTTATGGGATATGGAGCCATTATTTTTGAAAAGCTTACTTCCTACCCCCAAATAGTCATGTTTTTAATGTATCCATGTCCAGATCAAGTCCCTCAAGCAAATTGGCTCAAATGATAAGACTCTAAAACATCACTGGGATCTATTTACTTTTAGGTTTGAAATAAATAAAGTGTTTTAATTTAAAGTAGAAAAAGCCATATTTCAATCCATGTTTGGTTCATATGCTAAATTTTAAATATTAAGGAATAAAGGATACTGTCTTTCCACTAATCTAGGGGATTATAAGGTTAATCACTAAAGCAAAAGGAAATTCCCACTAGGTGATTTGTATCAGCACACCTGGTCAAAACTCTTCAGTCTGTATCCAGGGAGAGAGAGTTGGTGACTTAACACCCAGATCGCAGATGCAGCATCTGATCATCCTGTCTTTGGCTGCCTCATTTTGGTCTACAGTAGAGCCCATCGGCTCTGAGAAAGTTGGCTGTTACCTAAGAAGGAATGCAGTGTGCTTAACTGATCACAGACAGCTCAATCTTCAGCAGCGTGGTTAGACCATTTAATTTCTTGAAATTTTTGGTTTGTACACAACTACCTACTGTGATAATCCACTCTGCCTGTTGCCTACCGTGGCTGTATACATAGTGGGGAGTAAAGAAGGCCAGCTGCCACCACTCTCTATGGCTCACATTATACTTATTTGAGTCAATGAGCTCCTCCAGGATTGCATCTCGAAAGTTCTTTCTAACAGCCAGCATGTTCTAGGAGGCAAAGAAGAAAGGCAAACTATTGAAATATTGTGTGCACTGAATGCCATGTACTCTGACCTTTTCATGTGACTTACTACTAGAAACTATTTATGAACTAGGATAAGACCTTTCCCTCATGTTAAAAAATGTAATTGTACATCTCTTTGACATTTGCTAGAATATTTTCTGAGACCTTTTACATTTTCCCAAATGCGCAGATATCTTTGAAGCATAGCAGTTGACTCTCTTTTGAGGCTATTTTACAATGAATGAAACTTTTCTCTGTTTATGGTGAAGAATAGAATACAACAAAACCAACATGAAATTTGAGTACTAGTCAGTGGGAAACCTTACGGACCAACTAAGTGACTTGGTCCTACACATCATGAAGCAGAAATGATTCAAATTTGCTTTAGCAAAATTATGCAGGCCCGTGTTGTCAAAGACCTTTGGAGTCACTCATGTTGCATTTTTGAATGCCACAGTACTGCTTTAGACCATAAGTAGCATTGATACTGTTTTTGTTGTTCATTTTAATTCATTCTCCACCTCCTTTCTTATAATAAAAAAGTTTGAGCTGCTCACATAGGACAGATCTTATCATTGTATTTAATAAAAAAGCCAGGACAACCTGAATGAAAAATAATAGAAGTCCTGTATTCTGTTCATAAGACCACCATCCAGCAGTTACCAAGCACCTACCACATGTCAGGCACTGAGTTGTTCACGTGCTTCTTTCCCCTGCGTATATTATAGATTTTACCCGGGAAGCTTTTTAAAATACAGATTCTCAGGACCCATCTCAGACCTGCAGAATCACTGTCTGGTGCTGGGGTCCTGGGCTCACAGCCACCCCCAGAGCCACTTTCACACAGATCACTTAGTTCTTGTAACTGCAAGGTGGTGTTTCGCAGTGTGCTGCACCGGAGGAGACTGACTCACTTTAGCACCTTGCCCAGGGTCAGACGGCTGCCAAGCAGAGGTACCATGACTTAAACTCAGTTCTGTTTCATGCCAAAGCCTGTATTTTTCACACTATGTAATAAGCTAAGAGTTTTTCTATTCCGAATGCTACAAAAATGTCATCTTTGTAGGGCGTTGTTTTTTTTTTCTTCTTTCCAAGATTTCTTCGGTATCCTTGGCTGTACTGTGCATTTTGTTCAAATGGGAAAATACAAGGATATCCTTTCAGTAAGCATCTCTTATTTTTCAGGATCCTATATCTACCAGCTTCTCCTCCATTTCTCTAATGCTTAAAGTAAAACAAAATAAAAAACATGATGCTCAAACTATCTGCCCTTTCAGATTTTGTTCCTATTGTTTTCCCCACCAATTCTCAGAAAATATACCCCGACAACTTGTTTTTCTCACACTAGCTCACTTCCTACAAAAAAGGGATATTTAATTTTTATTGTAAAAACAACATATTTATTGGAAAACTGATTACAAAGAAGAAAAAGGCAATCATAGTATTGTTAATCACTTTTCAGAATAACCAATGCTTGCCTTGTGACATATAGCCCTCCTATTTTTCCATGTTTTTGTATAAATGAAAAAAAATTGGGGTTAAATCATATATTTTGTTTTATAAAGATTTTTATTTATTTATTTATTTTCATTTATTGATTTTAATGAGAGAAGAAAGGGAAGAGAGAGACAGGAACATCGAACTGTTTCTGTATGTGCCCTGACGGGATTGAACTGGCAACTTTTGTGCTTCAGGATGATGCTCTAACCAAATGAGCTCTCCATCCAGGGCTGGTTTATAAAGATTTGTATAACTTACTATAATGTATGTGTTTTCTTGCTACCCTTACATAATTTCTATAATATAATCTGTTGATATATGCATGGTAGTCTATTAGATAGAAGGACCACTGTTTAATTAACTAATTCTCTGTTCAAAATTAAAGTTGTTCCGAGTTTTCCACCCTTATAAATAATGCTAAAGTATTCACGAATCTCTGTGACTATTTCCTTAGGATATATTTCCAAATCTAATTACTGAGTCAAAGGATACACTTTTTTAAAGGTTTTTAAAAAATGATTTTACGCTCTACCCATTTCATTTGGTGACATGGTCACCAAAGTCTATCAGGATTGCCTTGGAAGCATCTCTTAGAGAAATTCTACCTTCCTTTATTTCCACTGTGGCCCAATAGATGGGACCGCATTATTTCTTTTCACTCTTCCTGGCTTTTTGACTGGTCTGCCTCTGCTTTCTCCTTTGCTGATCCATATTACACATAGTTAACAGTCAGTCTTCAAAGAGTGCCACTTTAATATAATCATATATATGCTTATTTGTTCAGAAATTATTTCCTGGGTACATAGGTTGTTTGGCTTGCTGAAATTCCAAGACAGCCCATTCTCTTGAGTAGCATACGATTTAGGAAGCATGATTGTAATGCAGTATCATAAGAGGGCTGAATAGAAAGTAACGTGAGGACATAAAGAAAAGTTAGTTCTTCTTTACCTAAATTAACACTGAAGAGGTAGCATATAAGCAGAGAATTAAAGAATAGGTATTTTCCAGGGAAGAAAGACCTTTAAATATTTATATCACTTTTCATATTCCTTGGTCAAGGCTTTCTATAATATGATTCCAACCTACTTTTAAAATTTTACCATTTGGAACCCCCTTTCATGGAATGGGAGCCACCCTATTTGAATTCATTGGCTATTCCTCACTGTGCCTTAAGCTTTCTGAATTTTGCCTCTGGTTATGTCTGTGAAGTCTAAAGCCTGCAGTGCTTTGCTGTTTTCTTTAAACTCCAAATACTATTCTTCTTTTCATGATCTTCTAAGAGTTCATTCCTGTTTCCCCAGCTGGTCGTCATCTGGACTGAATAGAGCTTTTTCTTTAATAGGATTTAATACAGTAGACCTTATATTAATAGCTGTTTTAATACAGGTTACATTTTACCTTCTTAATAGGATAGCAATGGCCATGTCACCTAGACAATTAAAGGCACAGTTTTTATTTCTAAATCCAATTAATACTTTTCCATCCTTATTCCCTCTTAGTAGCATTTGCCACTGTTGATTTTTCTTAAAATACATTCTCCCCTTAGCTTCTCATTTACCCTGCTACTTCCCTGCCACTTCTCAAGACTCTGCCAGGTTCTTGTCTCTTAAATGTCTCTGTTCCTCAAAAGGCTCTCCTAGGTTTCTTTGTTCTCTCATGTCACACCTTCTCCCTGGGCCATGTCATTCAGGTTGGTGGCTTAAATGATCATCATATGCTCATGATGCGGAAGTTTCAATCCTTAGTCCAAAGCCCTTTCTTAGTTTGGGGAGCCATAAATGTGACCTTTGCCACTTGGAGGTTCTGCAGGTACTTCAGCTTCACTGTGTTCAAAATTAAACTTGCATTCGCCTTTTCCTCCCATAATCCCCAGACCCTATCATGGTGGTAGTGGCGGTAATGATGATATTAATTGTTTATACGCTAGTATTGTTCTAAGAGCTTCACGTGCATTAGTTTATTTGATTCTTGGAGGAGGTGTTATCTCCATCATATGCGTGAGGAAACTGAGGTAGTTAACTAATAGTCCAGGAGTCCCATCTTTTAAATGGCAGAGCTGGGAGTCTGGTTTGTAGAGCCTTTGTCTTAACTACTGTATATCATTAACTCAGTTACTCAAGTCATAATCCTTGGAGTCATTCTTGTCTCACCCTGCTCTGAAATCCCAACCAAGGCCTTTTCATTCTATCTCTTCAATATCTCTCAAATTAATCTTTTTATTCTCACTGTCATTATTATCTCCCTTAAATTATCATACAGCTGCTTAGCTGATCTTCCTACTTAACCAATACTTCCTGTACATTGTAGCTGGAACGGCAGGCCTTTTTGTAAATGAGGTTGACAGTGCACGCCAACCTAAGGTGGACACGCAGGCTCTGGAGTCAAGAGACCTGAGTTAGAATCTGGCTTCACCAGGATTAGTAGTGTGACGGGTCAGATTACTTTCCATCAGTAAACCTCAGTTTCATCATCTATAAAATAGGAGTAGTGATAGTACTTACTTTATATGATTTTTTAGGACCTTTGTGAGGATTCACTGCACTCATACATAAAGCATTTAGCGCAGTGCCTGAAAAACAGGAAGCACTCAATAAATGTTACATACAGTGCAAATCTGACTATGTCAACTCCCGGTCACACTCTTCCTGGGTTTCCCAGTGCCCAGGGTTAAATCTACTTTCTTTACCATAATTTACCTGGTCCCTGCTTACCTCCCTGGCCTAGGTTCCCACTTGCTAGGTTGCACCATTTGTCCTGACTGACCTGCTGCCCCTCCCAGCGGGCACTGTACTCTGAACCCTCACCCCTGCAGCTCAGCTCCTTGTTCGGACTCTCGGTTGCAGCTTAGGTAACACTCCATTCGGAGCCTTCCTAGCTGTCTTAGGCTTCTCTGTGCACTGTGCGAATGCTTTACCTACCACACTTGCCCTATATACTGTAAGTGGTTTTCTTATACTGTCACTTGTTTAATTGTCTGTCTGTTCTACGTATTCTGGTTCCAGAGTATCAAGACTGTCTCGCTGACATTTTTTATCCCTGGCCTTCATCATAGGCCTGGCATAAAATAAATACCCTTTTAAAATTTGACTCAATCAGCTATTTGGTTGATGTAATTTTCTATTTTGCTAGGTCCCAATAAAGATAGAAAATTCAAATACAAACTTAAAACATAAATATGATGCTATAGTTATAGTAGCACCACAATGTAATAGAAGAAAATAAGGTGAAATAAGGGTTTGAGGTTAGTATACAAAATATGTAAGGTTAGTATATAAATATGTCAGTGTATATGTTACAGGTTAGTATGCAAAATATATATCACCAGGTTCTATAGTCCTATAAAATATGGGTCCAAAAATTGGCCCTGAGCTTTTTGGCACTTTATCTATAGAGGGAAACTGAATGATATCATTGCAAAGGTCCATAAAATTAAAACCACATGCTCAGAAAAAGTATGATCACTTCTAAAGGACTCGAAAGGAGACTGTCCCATAGGTCCTGACATTGTGCACTGTGTGTCCTCACAGCATCGTTATGTTACATGTCCCGGAAAGCCTCAGAGCTCCCATCTGCACCGGCTCACAGCACCGTAAGAAGGCAGAACAGGAAAAGCAGTCTCATAGGCAGTCCAAACATTGGACTGCATATGGATTTAGAGGATCTCAATTCTAAAAGTGGTGGAGAGACCTCATGGCCTTTAAACCATTCTCTGCAGATAGTATTTCACTCACTGAGATCTGGGTGAGAATTGATTAGTCTTCCCAAAGCTTCTGTCGTACAGTTATTTTGTATCGTGAGTTAAGTGCAGGTGGCAGGTCCGGGGCTTCACTTGTAGGTAGAGCTGGGAGGAGGATTCTCAAAGGGGGGGAAGTTGAAGAGCCACTGAGATTCACACATGAACGAAGGCTGCCTGATCTCTGACTGAGGTTGACCAGCATGTTCCTCATAAAACAACTGGCATTTACATGCTTTGGTGCCCTTGGCACTGCTTAACAGAATGGTGCCTTGCACGTAGCAGACCACTGCCCAAAGCTCAAGCTCAGTCCCTGTCTGTGTGGCCGTTCTGGTCTTGTTTCTTGCTGTGACTCCACATCCTTTCTTCATTCTAGCCATACTTTCTTATGCCATTTCTTTTCCTAAATTGTTCCCAGTCGTCTGGTCCTTCAAGACTGTTCACATGCCTTTTCCACCTAAAGCAACCTCTTGTCCTCTCCAGGTTGCTGGGGTTCCCTCTTCTTACTTATCATACTCTATGCATTTGTCTTGGTCACTGCTTTCCCATTCCTTTATAACCATGATTTCTTTCTGTCTCCTTTGGACTCAGAGCTCCTTTAGGGTAGAGACTGTGTCTTACTTGTTTTTGTATTTGAGGCCCTAGAACGGTATTCTGAATATTATACTACACAGTACTCAATATAGGGTTGTACAGATTTTTGTAGCCAATCTAGCTTCAGCATCTCGTGTATATGTACAGAATGATTAATAATGCCTCCTGACACCTTCAGTCTAGACATCAAACATTTGCAGAAACTAACTCACATGGACCCCTTTATTGCAGCAGAGGTTACATTCATGGCCCTGCTATCTTAAGACAGTCTTCTCCGTTTTTAACTGCGTAAGGATAAAAAGCTGATTTGTTTTGGTTTTCTGTTTGTTTTTTAGACTACTATTAGAAGAGACATACAAGAAGCATGGTATTTGTAAGTTAAATGAACAGGGTCTTATTATTTGACCATGTTAGAGTCAGTGTTTCCCCAGTTTATCAGTGTTTCTCCTCAGTGAGTTTCAGAGGCTGAGGTAATACTAGTGACACTCATTGTATCCTGTCCCACTTTGCCCCACTGACTTCAGTGGGAGGAGGCCCTTTCCTGAGGCTAGGCGCTGTTTCCCTGACCTCCACCAGCTGTCATACATGCCTGCGAGTGTGCAGGCAGACCTGGGTGATAATGAGCACGTGTCTTATCACACCATAAAGAAACAGTTCTCAAAGTGTACATTCTTTATTGGTTAGAAGATTAACATTTTCATAGATGAGTGAAAATTATATACATGTATTTTACTTATTTGAAAAACTTGTCTGTGCTTAAATATTGATGTTGTTAAAATGTTTAGATATTTTCTTGAGTAATGTGCTGAAACATGTTGATAACTGATACAAGATATGTTTATTTTAAAATCTCAGAATTGCAGAAGAAGCTTTGTAAGTAAAATTTGTGGAATTGCCTCTGAGTGGTAACTTCTGAACACTGTATACTGACTATATGAAGAATATTGTTACATACATTAAGATATCCTGTCAGTTTTCCCTCTGAGGGCAAAAGTGAGAGAATGAGACAGCAGAGGATGCCAGTCGCTGTGCCATCACAGTACTGATTGTGCGGTGGCTTTGCACCAAACTTTACATACTTGTAAAAAAAATACACGATTTTCGGTGTGTATGCAAAATGTATGTAACAGTATGCTTTAGCTTCCTGTTCATTTGAAAGTCAAAATTTATTCTCACTGAAGTTGAGATGTTGGCCTGAATCTAAACCCTGTGGATTTTTGAATCCTGAAATTCATCTTAACAGGAATTTATGCTTGCCCTTTGGTTTTATCTAGTATGCAGTTTCATTGTGGATTTATTATATTTCTTTTCTGGGTTTGTCCAGAAAAGCTTTACCTTGTTTCTCCTTTATTCTGGGCATGTGTCTATTTCATGAGTTATAAAGGTTGTGGTTTGCCTTTTCTCTTCTGGCTTTATAGATTTTTTTCTTTCTTATTCAAAATACCTTTTCTGTATTTTTTCCAGTTGCTAGGACCTTTTTACATTTTGTTTGTTTGTTTGTTTGTTTTTAAATAAATTGATGTTTGTTTTGTGTACTGCAAGGGTAAAACAATACTGACCTTACTGGTGTGTGTGGGCATGCACACATTTGGTGTGTGTGTGTGTATGCACACGAACACGCCTGTGTGTGTATACATGCAAACCAAGTCCATGTGTCTTTACTTTTTAAAAATATATTCTGTTAAAAAATCAGTCCCATATGAGAATCTATGGGATGCAGCAAAAGCAGTGATAAGAGGGAAGTTCATATCACTTCAGGCATATATGAACAAACAAGAGAGAGCCCAAGTAAACCACTTAACTTCACACCTTAAGGAACTAGAAAAAGAAGAACAAAGACAACCCAAAACCAGCCGAAGAAAGGAGATAATAAAAATCAGAGCAGAAATAAATGAAATAGAGAACAGAAAAACTATAGAAAAAATTAATAGAACAAAGAGCTGGTTCTTTGAAAAGATCAACAAAATTGACAAACCCTTGGCAAGACTTACCAAGGAAAAAAGAGAAAGAACTCATATAAACAAAATCCAAAATGAAAGAGGAGAAATCACCACGGACACCGTAGATATACAAAGAATTATTGTAGAATACTATGAAAAACTTTATGCCACTAAATTCAACAACCTATAAGAAATGGATAAATTCCTAGAACAATACAACCTTCCTAGACTGAGTCATGAAGAAGCAGAAAGCCTGAACAGACCTATTAGTAGAGAAGAAATAGAAAAAACCATTAAAAACCTCCGCCAAAATAAAAGTCCTGGCTCAGACGGCTATACCAGCGAATTTTTTCAAACATTCAAAGAAGACTTGGTTCCTATTCTACTGAAAGTCTTCCAAAAAATTGAAGAAGAAGCAATACTTCCAAACACATTTTATGAGGCCAACATAACCCTCATACCAAAACCAGGCAAGGATGGCACAAAAAAGAAAACTACAGACCAATATCTCTAATGAATACAGATGCTAAAATACTAAACAAAATACTAGCAAATCGAATACAACAACATATTAAAAAAAATAATACATCATGATCAAGTGGGATTCATCCCAGAATCTCAAGGATGGTCCAACATACGTAAAAAGGTTAACGTAATACACCATATCAACAAAACAAAGAACACAAACCACATGATCTTATCAATAGACGCAGAAAAGGATTTCGATAAAATACAACACAATTTTATGTTTAAGACTCTCAACAAAATGGGTATAGAAGGAAAATATCTCTTTTTTTTCTTTTTTTTCTTTTTTTTTCTTTTTTATTTTTTTTGTATTTCTCTGAAGCTGGAAACGGGGAGAGACAGCCAGACAGACTCGCGCATGCGCCCAACCAGGATCCACCCGGCACGCCCACCAGGGGCAACGGTCTGCCCACCAAGGGGCGATGCTCTGCCCCTCTGGGGCATCGCTCCCGCGACCAGAGCCACTCTAGCGCCTGGGGCAGAGGCCAAGGAGCCATCCCCAGCGCCCGGGCCATCTTTGCTCCAATGGAGCCTTGGCTGCGGGAGGGGAAGAGAGAGACAGAGAGGAAGGAGGGGGGGTGGAGAAGCAAATGGGCGCCTCCCCCATGTGCCCTGGCCGGGAATCGAACCCAGGTCCCCCGCACGCCAGGCCGATGCTCTACCGCTGAGCCAACCGGCCAGGGCCTAGAAGGAAAATATCTCAACATGATAAAGGCCATATATGATAAACCATCAGCTAACATCATATTAAATGGCACAAAACTGAAGGCTTTCCCCCTTAAATCAGGAACAAGACAGGGTTGTCCACTCTCTCTACTCTTATTTAATGTGGTACTAGAGGTTCTAGCCAGAGCAATCAGACAAGACAAAGAAATAAAAGGCATCCTTATCAGAAAAGAAGAAGTAAAGGTATCACTTTTTGCAGATGATATGAGCCTATACATCGAAAACCCCAAAGAATCCACAAAAAGACTACTAGAAACAATAAGCCAATACAGTAAGGTCGCAGGATACAAAATTAACATACAGAAGTCAATAGCCTTTCTATATGCCAACAATGAAACATTTGAGAACGAACTCAAAAAAATAATCCCCTTCACGATTGCAATAAAAAAAAAAAAATACCTAGGAATAAACATAACAAAGAATGTAAAGGACTTATATAATGAAAACTATAAACCATTGTTAAGGGAAATCGAAAAAGATATAATGAGATGGAAGAATATTCCTTGTTCTTGGTTAGGAAGAATAAATATAATCAAGATGGCCATATTACCCAAAGCAATATACAAATTTAATGCAATTCCCATCAAAATTCCAATGACATTTTTTAAAGAAATGGAGCAAAAAATCATCAGATTTATATGGAACTATAAAAAACCCCGAATAGCCAAAGCAATCCTAAAGAAAAAGAATGAAGCTGGGGGCATTACAATACCTGACTTCAAACTATATTATAGGGCCACGACAATCAAAACAGCATGGCATTGGCAGAAAAATAGACACTCAGACCAATGGAACAGAATAGAAAACCCAGAAATAAAACCACATATATATAGTCAAATAATTTTTGATAAAGGAGCCAAGAACACACAATGGAGAAAAGAAAGCCTCTTCAATAAATGGTGCTGGGAAAACTGGAAAGCCACATGCAAAAGAATGAAACTGGACTACAGTCTGTCCCCCTGTACTAAAATTAACTCAAAATGGATCAAAGATCTAAACATAAGACCTGAAACAATTAAGTACATAGAAGAAGACATAGGTACTCAACTCATGGACCTGGGTTTTAAAGAGCATTTTATGAATTTGACTCCAAAGGCAAGAGAAGTGAAGGCAAAAATTAATGAATGGGACTACATCAGACTAAGAAGTTTTTGCTCAGCAAGAGAAACTGATAACAAAATAAACAGACAGCCAACTAAATGGGAAATGATATTTTCAAACAACAGCTCAGATAAGGGCCTAATATCCAAAATATACAAAGAACTCATAAAACTCAACAACAAACAAACAAACAATGCAATAAAAATATGGAAGGGGACATGAACAGTCACTTCTCCCAGGAAGAAATACAAATGGCCAACAGATATATGAAAAGATGCTCATCTTCTTTAGCTATTAGAGAAATGCAAATCAAAACTGCAATGAGATACCACCTCACACCTGTTAGAGTAGCTATTATTAATAAGACAGGTAATAGCAAATGTTGGAGAGGCTGTGGAGAAAAAGGAACCCTCATCCACTGTTGGTGGGAATGTAAAGTAGGACAACCATTATGGAAGAAAGTATGGTGGTTCCTCAAAAAACTGAAAATAGAACTACCTTATGACCCAGCAATCCCTCTACTGGGTATATACCCCAAAAACTCAGAAACATTGATACGTAAAGACACATGCAGCCCCATGTTCATTGCAGCATTGTTCACAGTGGCCAGGACATGGAAACAACCAAAAAGCCTGTCAATAGATGACTGGATAAAGAAGATGTGGCACATATACACTATGGAATACTACTCAGCCATAAGAAATGATGATATCGGATCATTTACAGCAAAATGGTGGGATCTTGATAACATTATACGAAGTGAAATAAGTAAATCAGAAAAAAACAGGAACTGCATTATTCCATACGTAGGTGGGACATAAAAGTGAAACTAAGAGACATTGATAAGAGTGTGGTGGTTACAGGGTGGAGTGGGGAGAGGGAAAGGAAAAGGGGGAGGGGGAGGGGCACAAAGAAAACTAGATAGAAGGTGACAGAGGACAATCTGACTTTGGGTGATGGGTTTGCAACATAATTGAATGACAAGATAACCTGGATATGTTATCTTTGAATATATGTATCCTGATTTATTGATGTCGCCCCATTAAAAAAATAAAATTATTAAAAAAAAATTAGTCCCAGAAGAACATGAAACTAAATAAATTATTTACTTATTGACGTTGAAAGTTGTTGGAACAGCTTTCTAAAATGAGTTGTTTCCTCCATTTTATTCTGCATGATTTATATATAATATAAATAATAAAACAATTATAATATAAAATTATTATATGTCTATATTATATAATGTGTTATTATATATATATTACAACACAGGCACCCTACACTTATCATCTGATTGCTACAAGCACCCAAACTCACTTTGTCATAGAGTCTGGGCTGAGCAAAACTAGTCCTGGTACAGTTATCACAAGCTGGCTGCTCTGTACTGCATGAAGCACAAGATGTTGAAAGCATGTTAGTGACTTTCCAGTTCCCCTGCTTTCTCCTAACAAAGTTCTGTGGGAGATGAGAGCATTAGATTTGACCACATGGACCAAATTCCAAGTATTCTCCAACTTGGTAAAATTACTGACTTGGAGAAGCTGTCAAGGCAGCAGAAACACACAGCATGCCTATTGTAGTGATAATGTAAATACTTTACATCATTGCTTAGTCATCTTTTTCATAGGCAATGATAATTGAATGGTAAATTAAAGTAATATACCCACTAAGTAATAATGTAGATTATTTCTCAGTAATCTACAATGTGTTGGATTCTTTTAATTCTAATATTTTACATGAAAAGAATGTCTTAAATCTGACAAGTGTCACGTTTGTGCTGTTTGTCTTTTTTATTCTCTGTTCATGTTACATATCTGTTTGTAGTGACTAAAATACTTTTCTAACAAATACTTGAGTGCTATTATCTGAACGTTTGTGATTCCTTTTTATTATGTATAACATATTTTAAAAGATTACAGAACATCGGGATTTTTAGACTTTGAAACAAACCAGCCTTTGCTACTGTGAGGTTGCTATACGATTTCTTAGATGTTAAATGTGAGATATTTGTGTTTAGCATTGTTTGCTGTATCTGAAGGTTAATAGCTGCTTTTCTGGCAGATTTTATCTGCCTAAACTCTCTATTCTTTGGATTAATTTTGCATTGTATAGGTGTAGTCTGAAAGTAGCTTGGGGCTCCATGTAAAAACTTTGACAGAACTTTTGATTATGAAAGCTTTAAATTCCTGTATTCATAGTTTATGATTTACATCTTCCCTGTTTCCTCATAGATTTGAAATGGCCTTTAGCAGAAGATAAAATAAGGAAAACATGGCTCACAATGCCCAAGTCAGGTATGAAAGTATGTGTGCATAGGGCTTTATTATCAAAGCTAAGAAAAGCTGCTGTAGACAAATGTGAACCTCAGCAGTGACCTTAGAAGCCAAGGTCTTCCTATAGTTGACTCATTGCGTTAAGTTCTTGGCAGTGGCATCGAGTTGATTTATAGCAGAAGAGAAAGTGTTAGTGCCTTTCCTAGGCACAGTTATTCACTGCTCTTGAGTAGCAGGTCTGAGTTTGGTTAATCAGCATTCCTCAAATCTAGACAGCAAACTATTCTGATTTTTGCAGACTGCTCTTAGATGTCTTTTTTTTTTTTTTTTTTTTTTTTTTTTTTTTTATGAAGTTGGAAACGGGGAGGCAGTCAGACAGACTCCCGCATGCACCCGACTGGGATCCACCCAGCACGCCCACCAGGGGGCAATGCTCTGCCCATCTGGGGCATCGCTCTGTTGCAACCAGAGCCATTCTAGCGCCTGAGGCAGAGGCCATGGAGCCATCCTCAGTGCCCGGGCCAACTTTCCTCCAATGGAGCCTTGGCTGCGGGAGGGGAAGAGAGAGACAGAGAGGAAGGAGGGGGGGAGGGGTGGAGAAGCAGATGGGCACTTCTCCTGTGTGCCCTGGCCGAGAATCGAACCCGGGACTCCTGCACGCCAGGCCAACGCTCTACCACTGAGCCAACCAGCTAGGGCCTAGGTGTCATTTTTATAAAAGATCTACCACTTGGCCATGATATGCTTCCACTCAGGAGAGGAACTTGTCACTACTGGTATGCATACATGGAAAGCACAGGCAACCCTCACTTAACATTTCCAGTAGCTTCTTGGAACTATTGCAGAATAATATATAACAAATATAACAAACCAATTTTATCATAGACTAATTGATATAAATAAGGGTTAAGTTCCAATAGCTTCTTACCAATGTCATAAGGAAATGACAAACAAAATGACATTATTTGAGGACCTGCTGTACTCTGAACATTTTTTTCTGGGTCATAAGACTTACTTTCATCTAGAACAGATTTTTTTTTTTTTTTTTTTTAACGCGAGAGGGACAGGAAGGGAGAGAGATGAAAAGCATCAGCTTATAGTTGCGGCACTTTAGTTGTTCATCGATTGCTTTTCATACATGCCATGACCTTGGGGCTCCAGCCGAGCCATTGACCTCTTGCACAAGCCACCAACCTTTCAGCTCAAGCCAGCGACCATGGGGTCATGTCGATGATCCCATGCTCAAGTCTGCAACCCTGTGCTCAAGCTGGTGAACTTGCACCTAAGCTAAATGAGCCCATGCCAAGTTGGTGACCTCGGGGTTTCAAACCTGGGACCTTAGGATCCCAGGTTGATGCTCTAACCACTGAACCACCCACAAGTCAGGGTAGAACAGAATTTTAGCAACCACATTAGGTTTATAATAGTAAATCCAAACAAAGTTTCCAAACAGTTTACCAATTAGCTTTTTTTTGTTAATTATTTGTAAGTAATCTTTCTGATCAGTAAAAACATCATTAACATGTTGGGTCCTTTAGTAATTCAAGTAGATTGTAGCCATCCCTTATGTTACTAAATCCGTCATGATGAATGCTTATATTTTAATACAGATGCTCCTTGATTTTTGATGGGGTTATTATGTACCAATAAACCCATTGTAAGTTGAAAATGCATTTAATACACCTAACTTACTGAACATCATAGCCTAGCCTACCATAAACATGTTCAAAACACTTAGCTGATAGGGCAAAATCATCTAACACAAAATCTATTTTATAATAAAGTGTTGACCCTTTTGTAATTTATTATATCACTTTTGTACCATCGCAAAGTCAAGAAATTCTAAGTTGAACTACTTCACAGTGGATATTGGTAAGAACTGAAATTAGGAAAGACTTGATAGGAAACACTGACTGCTCTTTAGACTTGACAGATAAACAGATTTTACAAAGAGGGAAACATAAAGTTTGTCCTAGATATCATTAAAATTGTGCTTATTAAAGGTGTTTATATTTAAATAGTCTAAAGAAAATGTCTTTTTAAAAAATGCATATAATCAATCTTAGGTAAGGCCTGTATTCTGTGGTTAATACTGTGCAATCAAGCCATGCTGGTAACAGCATCAGAATAAAAATTTATGATGAATCCATCTGTATGCCCACATTGATCAAGTGCATAGTAGAGAAGAGTGGTAGTGAGCGGCAGAGTAAGGGGAGAGTGTAGGGAACGGACCTCGACTTAGGCTTTGAGGAATGGTAGGATTTGATTTGATGCAGCAGTTAGAATAGTACAGTCTGTGTTGGGAGACCCAGCAGTGGAGGTGGCTTCATTGGAGTCCAGAGTTACCCTTTTTAAGGGTAAGACCTATTGTTAGAGAGGTAGTCTTAGTTGTCATGAATTTTCATTTCTAACAAAGTAGAAAGAAAAGGGAATCAGAAATAGTGGGAGTTGTGAAGACAGTATGTATGACTTTATATATACTTTGTGACTGGTGACTAAATTGTTCCCTTCTTAGTATTCCGAGAGAGTTAATGATATTTCTAAGCAGTTTACTACTTTGTTCTGAGATAAAATAAGATCTGTTGGCTTTGTCATTGTTAGAGTCATCCCCAAATAGTCTTCTTTTGAGATTTCTGTGTTAATTATGTTCAGGTCAAAAGAAGACTCAGTAAAAGTAATTGCGTCTCATGTTTTTTTATATCTTTTAATCCACAAGTGAGGTATTTACAGACTGTATAATGGCATATAGTAGGAAAAAGCATGATTCATCCTAATTATAAAGCTTTTTCTTAGGAAAGAGTCCTTGGAAAGTCTTATTTCTCTTTTTACAAATGACTTTGAGACTTTTTAAAAATTTTTGTCTTTTTTGTATATGGCTTTAAAATGGTTATAATTTTATATTTGCACATTTTGACTTGATATTAATTAAACTCTTTCAGCAGTATTGGCCTGTTTGCAATTCTCTAAAACACCAGCAATGTATCTGAAATTCTAGGTGCCAATAGAATCTTTGGATATAAAGTCTGAGAAGAGTCCTGAGTATAGCAATTGGAATGTTCTGCTGACCTTACAGAGAATAGGTTCACAGGAGTGGGGGTGCCAGAGCCAGACTTGAGTGGAATGAAGATTGACGTAAGTAGAGCTAAGAACGCGTGGTGATTCATGCAGGGAGTTTGCTGATAAAAGACGGGAGAGTTTGGGTAGCGGAGGAAGCCACCTCAGGGACAATTTAGGGAGGTATTTGTAAAGGTGGAGAAAATGCAATAGAGGAAAAGCTGAAAGTGAAGTGGAATAATGATGGAGCAAAGTTCCTGAGACGTTAGGGGGGATAGAAACAAAGGCAAGGGAATTACTATTTCCTAAGGCAAGGCTGAACATGCATACATATTTTGGGTTGCGGTGTATGTGGTGAGAAAGTGAGGGATTATTTGATTGGAAGACTGTTCACTTTTCAAATTAGAGGTTATATAATCTGATGGTGATGGTGGGGTGAGTACAGGACAGGCTGATCAATGAGAGTTTAGAGTAATTGCTTTGGAAATAAGAAAGCTGATGAAAACAACTAAAAGCATCGCTGAGCTCTCTGACATCAGGCTGCAGGCCCAGTCGGACTTCCCACCACAGCCTTAAAGCTCCATCTGAAGTGGTGACTCACGTTGCCTGCTCTGGCCTCACCCCTGTCACCACCTGCAGCACTCCCATTTCTTCTGCCTTTGCTCACATCTACCTGTTCATTTACGCCCAGCTCAGGTACTTAATTTCCTGATCTGTTCAGCAGAAGTGCTGTCAGCCCCCCTCCAGAGTTCTACAGCGGTTGAACCAGTCTTAAGAATCACAAAATTTGCAAATATATTTTATTGTTCTTTCTAGATTGTAATTCCCTTTGGAGCAAGAGTCATAGGTTTGTTAGTGTCTGTGTCTCTGTTTCCTCTCTCTGCCTAGGGCATTGCTGCTATATTGTTCAGTAAATATTGAATGAATAAATTAATGAATGAGCATATCCACTACAACCAGATTGTATAAGAGCAATTGACCTCTGTAGGAAGGTAGTTTGTCAGAATTCTTTATTAGGTTAATAATACACAGACATCAATTAAGAATATTATTTTGTGTATATATTTAACTTCCCTTTCACAATAGCAGTGAAGTACATTATACTTGTGGATGATTCATCTAACTTGGTGGCACACAGTTTTACAGTTTTTAGTATTTGAAAGCTCATACTAGGCACAGTCTCTATGTGTCCAGCTTCTTTTATTATGCAGCTTTTATGCTGGCTTTTCTAATGATAAAGATGCTAATGCCAGTAATATACTCACACACTCAAAAATTAGACTTCTTTTTTAAATTCCTTTTTTGTTTTGCACTCAGTGACTCATTGTGCTATGCTGAAGGAACTTTGTGTACATGAGCATCTTATGCTGCTGGCCCTACAAGGTTTGGCTAGAAGAGGAAAACTCGTGATGAAAACAACAAAGAGGCAGCAATTACAGGAAATGGCAGTGTTCGACTTAGCAGAGTCTGAGGGAGCAGGCCTGAGGACTCTGCGCTGTGTAAGGCCTTGATTCCCAGTGTCTGGGAGCTCATAACATTTTCCTAAATTGAAGATTGCTGCTCTCTTATAAAGGTCATCCTCTTTTATATCATTTGAGAATTTTTAATAATTCAGGTATTTGTGTTCTGATAATTTTTTTGCCCTATGAGCCAGTTCATTTTACTTACACTCTAAATATTTCTGTGAAGTTTTTATCTAAAGTATTGGCTTACAAATTTAAGATAAATTAGCCAACAGATGTAACTAACTACTTATAGGGTATTAATTTGAAGGACATTATTGTGGCTTTTTGTTAAAATAAAACTCAGTATTTAGATCTTAATTTGCATTACAGAACTTTATTTGGAATTATCCATTTGAGTTTCTCAGATGCTTCTAAATGTATCTTTTGCCATTTTGAGCATAGAGATACAAGTGGCAACCATAACTCAAATTCCATGTCTACAAACTCCAGGACCGTGAACTTCATTGTTTCACTGAAGTGCAATGAAGAGTAGTCTTCCACATTCCCACAACAGTACAACCTGTCCTCTGGCTGACATTGCCCCACCCGATCCATCCACTTATGTGCAAGATATCCCACCTCAACCCCAGGACAGTCTCTGGGAAGATAAACATACTCTCACCTTGGGGAATGGTGTTCAGGACAGATAAAATTCTTAAATTCTAGGTTTGTCTGCTGAGCTTTTCCAGAGTGGGACAGTGCATTATCAAATGGAATGAATAAAATGCAGAGAAAAGAGGAAAAGGAGTCTTGCCAAGCAAACTGTCATCATTTCTGTGGCGGTTTCTGCCCGTGCTGTTAAATTTCCATTCATTGCCTTCTTTAGATGCCTATGTTTTGGTGTACACACACACACACACACACACACACACACACACACACACACACACATATATGTAAAATAATTTCAGTAGCGAAAGAAACAAAAATCCTGAGTGATTTTTCAAACAGGACACCATATATGTAGGGGTATTTGAAATGAGCACGAAGATGAGAGAAATGGGGCAGTGACTGTAGCTATTTTCTCCATAATGCTTCCTCCTGCTGTCAGCTAGTGTCCCCTTTCCCTGAATTCCTGTAGCAGTCTGGCTGTGCTTCTGTTATTAAGACACCTCAGTTTGTGTTGTAGTTGCATACATAGACCTCACTTCTCTATACTATTAGCCTGTTGCCTAACCTGCTCTTGCTTCTTTCCCAGCTCTCAGTATGTACAGCAAACAGCTTTGTTGCTGCAGTTCTTGTTAATGATTGTTGCTAGCCAAGACATATGTAGAATGGTTTTATAATATTGAAGAGGACTTTTTGGTGATTTTAATGAATCCATTTAAGATATGTTTTGTAGTTATAGATGCCACAGTCTTAAAAAAGGTTCAAGAAGATCTCTGCTTTGTATAGTGTACAGATTGATAGCACATGGCCATACAAACTCTGACAGTATTCTGGAAGGTTCTCTGGATTTCTTATTGTAATTCTCTAGTTTATTGTCTGTAATTGGGTAGTGTCTTTTCCAGGTGACAGAATTTGGTCATAGTTGCTGATGCAGCTTAGAAAAAAATCTTTCCATGATGATAATTAGTCTGATTTTTCTTTTTTTTTTTTTCTTTTTTATTCAGTGAGAGGAGAGGAGGCAGAGACAGACTCCCACATGTGCCCCAACCACCTGGCGAGCCCACTAGGGGAAGATGCTTTGCCTAAGGCATTGCTGCTTTGCTTAGCAACCTAGCTCTTCTTAGCACCTGAGGCAGAGACCATTGAGCCATCCTCAGCACCCAGGGCCAACTAGCTCCAGTTAGCCATGGCTGCAGGACAGGAAGAGAGAGAGAGAGAGAAGCGGGGGGAGGGGTGTGGTGAAGAAGCAGATGGGCACTTCTCCTGTGTGCCCTAACTGGGATTTGAACCCAGGAACATCCATACACTGGGCTGATGCTCTACCACTGAGCCAACCAGCCAGGGCCTGATTTTTTTTTTCTGTTCTAAGGTCATCAGACCTCTGTAATATTATAATTCATGAGAACTGGCTCTGACATTTGAGACTCTAATATAAAAGCCTTTTGACTTCAGTCATGTCCTTTGCTCCTCAGGCACATCATAAAGCATCAGTGATCTTTCCGACAGTGTTATTTGGTACCCATGAACTGGGGGTGGGAAATGAAGAACCAGTTGCTGTCCTAATAAGAAGGAACCAACATCACTCTATTTCAGAAACTCTAGTCTTCCTTAAAGGACATGAATAAAGGTAAAACTTTAGGTATGAGAGTGACTTCATAATGGACAAGCTACAATGTCTATAAAAGAAATATGGGATAAAATAAAAAATCTCAATCATGAGGGGATGGGTCATTTTTCAAACAACCAACCCTGTGTTGCCTTTATTAAAACATAACCATCTCTTGATCTCACACCTCTTCCCTGTTGCCTTTAAGTGAAAGCTGTTTATTGTTATATCTTATTACCTTTTAATCTTCTTAATTCACCTCTAACTTATACATTTTGGAGTTGGGGGGAAAATCCTGATTTCTTTGAGCACTTCACTCTCTTAGATGTCAGTCGCCACTTCTCTACATCCTTTGCCCCAGCCCTCATTCCCCTGGAGGGAGGGGACAGCCCGTGGCTCATCCCTTCATTCCGTCCCTAGTCTAGCCATCCTCTTAGCTAGCTTCACCATCTACAGTGACACATTTAGCCCAGTTCCTTGACCTCCCCATTATCCACACTACTTCATACTTTGAATTTTGTCTTCTGATCTCCCTATTAAATGTTAAATTTAAACATCTCGTACTCTGACCATAGTCTCATATATTACAACTGCCAAGAAGTTATTCTCCTTGTAGCTGTTCTTTACTCTCATTAAGATCTCTCTTCCCTTAATGCCTTTATTCTTTTTTTCCATTCATAATCATCCTCCTGCTTTCCCTCTTTTCTCTCATCCCAGTTATACTCTGTGGCTCATCCTTTAAAACTCTGCTCTTGTCAGTATCCTCAACACCTTTGCCCTATTGTCCACAGCTGGTAGAGGTCCTGGGTCTTGCCAGCTGCTACCTCCTCTATACTTGCACTGGCTTACAGCTCTGTTGGAGAAAATTCCCCAAGTCGTTCAGATTACTGCCAAAATCAATTCTTGGTTGCTATATTAATTATCTGTGGCTGCTGCAACAAATGACCACAAACTGGGATGATTTAAAACAATAGAAATTTATTCTTCCACAGTCTGGAATTTAAAAGCCTGAAATGAAGGTGTCATTAACCACACTCCTCTCTGAAGTCTCTAGGGAGGAATCCTGCCCTGACTTTTCTAGCTTTAGTGGTTGCCAGCAATCGTTGGCATTCATTGGCTTGTGGTAACACAGCTCCAGTCTGTGCCCGCATCTCCACATGGCCTTCTTTCCTATGTCCTCCTCTTACAAGGGTGCCCTAATACTGTATTTAGGGCCCACCCTAATCTAGTACAACCTCATCACAACTAATACTTCCCTGAACACCCTATTTCCAGATAAGACCACATTCTGATGTTCCAATGGACATGAGTTGGGGGGGAGGGTAATGTCACACTTTTCAATCCAGTATAGTTGCTGATCTCTACAGGACCGTCAATGCTACATATAAATTTCAAGCCTCCCTGCCCATCTTTAGCACTCCAGCTCTCCCCCCCCACCACCCATTTCTTTTACAAAGAAATCAGATGCCATCAAACCAGAACCCCCTTCTCTTTCTTCAAACCTGCAGATTACCCGAGTCTGCATTCATTATTCCTTTCTGTTGTAATGAAAGAGATCGTCCTCCTGTCTAAAATTTTTTTTTCTGCCTCCTCCACGCTGAATCCCATACCCTCCTGCCTCCTCAGGAAACCTCCCTCTAAACTGGGCCCCCTCCTTTTTTTTTTTACCACATCGTTGAGCTTACTAATGGTTACTTGCCTTCAGTACTTAATGTCATTCAGATATCTTTAATCTTAAAAAAGAAAAGACAAAAAACTGTATAGCTACATGGGAACGTTTTGTTGTCTCTGCCCCTGCCTACTCTAGCTTTCATGTCACCTCTTTCTCCCCCACAGACGCGGGCTCTGTCACCACATCCTTATCCCCATCACCTCTCAGACCTTTGTAGTCAGTCCCCCACCCCTTGTGTTCCACGGAACCAAGTGACTGCCTGCTTGTGAAACCCAGATCTTGTCCCTTCTTGCTCTGCCACTAACACTGGACCCTGAGGGACAGCCCATTCCTCTAAACGTTCCTCGCCTTAAGGGGAATTGAGGGAGAATTGCAAAGAGAAAAACTAGATGGAACTGGGAAACTTCTGAAATTGCCCAGTTCTAAGATTGGATGATTTTTTGAGATTTTAGGAACTTCAGTTCTCTATGTTTATACAACGTTTAGGCAATTTGTGGTTATTTAAACAGGGTAGTGATTTAAAAAAAATAATGTTGAGACTACAGAATACAACATCTTTCTCATGCGGTTACTGTAATTTCAAAGAGATTATTTTTAGTAACTGTATTTGTTATTATAAAATTTCTCAGAAATAGGAAACACACCAGGGAAACTTTAAATAGAAACTTACTGCAGAGAGCTTTAAATTCTAAGATCTGAAGATACAGACTTTGGTGTATAAAGTTATGTTTTGAAGTTCTGAAGTCTGAAAAATTCTCTTGTAATTCTTGTATTACAGGATTTTTATATCTGTAAAAATTATCCAATTTAATTTTTCAAAAAGAGGATGACAAAGTAATAATGTAAGAAGAAATGTAAACTAAACGGTATAAAAGAGTTAAAACTTGAATAGTTTACAGTTTCGTCCCTTTCCTAAAATATCTGTTGTATGAAGGACTCAGTTTATGGTAAACAGTTTTTTCCCAAAAGCTCTCCTTTTAGATAAATATGATAGTTTACCTCTATTAGAAGTGGAGCAATTTGATTTTATCCAAGAACAATGTTTAAGAGATAACTGGCTAGTCTTTAAGGTGTTGTAGTCATTCCAAATGTCCCCCAGTCTTCCTCGCCTAAAGATTCAAATGAGGTCATGTTAATACCGAGAAATTCGTGTGCTGGTGCCCCCTCTAGCCTGGGTGCTGAACTCCAGCATCTGTCCAAGTGCCAGCCAGTAATTTCCAAGTATTTCAGTCTCATAGGTTCTGACCTGCTCGTAGAAGTCTATCTGGAATCCATTCCATGCAGGGGAGCCACTTTGACCAGGTCATCTCATGGCTGGCACGAGCTGTGAGACACTGCTTCACTTTGTAGGGCATGGCTTCATGTGCTCCCCAAGTCACAACCCTACCCCCAAGGGTTAAGTGGCCCTGTACTTCCTCTGTCCTGATAGAAGTCCCTCCTGGCAAGAGTGCTTTCAGCTTTTAATTAGAATCTTCTCTCTCCCTGACACTAAGACCTACTCCTAAGGGGGAAAAACCTTGCCTTCCTCTTCTGCTCTTTTTAACCAATTTCTGCTCCTGTGTCCCGGCCCCAAGCATCATCTGCAGAGGCCTCTTTTTCCATGCTATTCATACACATAAATGGGGTGGGCAGGAAGTAGAGGGGATGAAAGTTACACGAGATACCAGCACTGCTGTCTGAAGCCAGAGCTCCAGGATTCAAACTCTCCTTTCCTTTTAGTCCCTCTGCCCACTTCAGTTCTGTCCAGCTGTAGCAGATTAGTAAAACTGCCAGTGAAATCCAGTCACATAAAACTGCAGAAGTCTTCAAAGTTGTTACAAAAATCTTCCCTTTCCAATATGAATTGCTACCAACTTGACAGTAAAGCAAGATTTTGGTAAACAGTACATTTTGTAAATTCTACAAATTGGTTCTTTGGCAGTTGGGTCCTTTTGCAAATTGGCTTGCTTTCCAGTTCATCAGATATTAAATCTCAGGTTCACCTGGGACTTCCTATTGCCATAGCTCTTTCATGACAGTGAGCTTCAGAACACTCCTAAAATATTATGTAATGTCTTCCAATTGAAATAATTGTTCCACATTTTATTTTATTGAGAACAAAGTATGTCACTCTGGGGTTTATAATCAATGTATGCAACACAGTTACAACAGTTCTTCTCTTAGGATATAGTGTTAGAGTACTCTGCAACATAGCTGGATGCTGACCTTGTTTTAATTAAGTTTTAATTGGATGAATTAAGAAAAGAGTGGTAACTGGAATATATATATATATCCTAAGCCTGGAGAATAATTGAGGGGTGCTATGTTCAGGGGAAAAGACATCGATACAACTAAAAATAAAAGCTATTTTATCTTTGTTATTCAGAGCACATTAAAGTATTTAACTATGAAGGATGAATTTTTACCCAGTATTTGTAGTGCCCTTTGGGTCTGTTGTTGCTCTTACACGTTTTTGTGTCCCTTCTGTTAGAATTTGACAAATATTTTAGTTAAGGGCCAGGATTCTTTTTTCTGTTTATCCAGCATTTGAAAAGGGTCCCTTGTAATAAACCCAGTATCCAAGAGGTGATTCAGGCTAAGTGTTCTGCCTTCTGTATGACATTTTCAATTTTATTTTATTGAATTGTTTGTTTTGAAACAGGTGATAATTTTGTTTCCCCATGAGCTGGAAAAGTTCAAGGGCAAGTGCCTTCAGTACTGCCCTTCTGGTACATTTCATTCACTTATATAATCATTCTACTCAGACTTTATCTAGAGATGTTTGGAACCTGCTGTGTCTATAAGAGTTCTGGGTTCTTCTGCCCAGGAAGGGCCTTCTTCCAAACAAACTCCTCATGATTCTAGAATATTTGTGGGTAAAGAAGATATGGCTTAAAACATTACTTAAAAATAGTTTTTGCCAACTGTTTACTTTCCACCCTTGACCTTATAATATTCGAGGGCTTTTGAGAGATTGCTTTTTAGATAGGAAGAAAGATAGCTGCTTAGTTATTCTTTGCGAAAGCTAAATTTATAGGTGGAAAAATCAGTTGATTTTTTTAAAAGAAGTGAAGAATGCATTAGAAAGAATAAGAGATTGGATTTGCCCTGCCAAGAGGCAATATTTTATTACCCACTCTTATATGAAGGTGGGCCTACTACGTATTATAGGAGTAATAAGGTATGGCTCATACACAAAAGAGGGAAATTAACAGGCAAATTTCCAGTTTACTTTGGAATGGAAATGATATTAAAACAAATCATCTTATGTTTCACTGTTTGAAATTCAGTTAAGAGTTTCAGGAACTAATTATCTAGCAGCAGGTAGTAACATGTAAATATATTAATTATACGTAGAAAACTCAGATACTCAAGGGTTAGGTCAATTTATTTTTATACAAAACAAGGTTCAAGGGCACCAAATATATTAAAATAAGGAAAAATAGTAAGTGCTAATAAATCATCAAGGATATGCCTGGCCAGAGCTAATTAATATGCCATCTATTACTTGTCTAGGTATCACAAATGAAATACACTATGACAACTATATGATTTGTAACATGCTGTGATGTTATGGGTTTAATGTGTAAAGTTTTTCCTTCTTTTTTTAGTCCTTCAATTTAGAGATAAAATTGGACAGCTGATACGCAGTTTGCTTTGCATTTATCAATCAGCAGATAGAAGAGTGCTACTTTCAGTTTAGGGCATCATAAAAACAGTTTATATAACTAACATATATTATCCATATAACTATAGAAGAAAAAATGTTATTACTTTCCACACTAGAGTGTGGTGGTCAACTTGTTAAACTATCCCCATCACATCTGTGAAATAAGGATACCTGCCTTGTAGGATTATTGTCAGGAACAAATGATAAAATCTGTGTAAAGCAGTGGTCCCCAACCTTTTTTGGGCCACAAACTGGTTTAATGTCAGAAAATATTTTCACGGACCAGCCTTTAGGGTGGCACGGATAAATGTATCACGTGACCGAGACAAGTGTCAAAAGTGAGTCTTAGACGGATGTAACAGAGGGAATCTGATCATTTTAAAAAAATAAAACATCGTTCAGACTTAAATATAAATAAAATGGAAATAATGTTAAGTTATTTATTCTTTCTCTGCAGACCAGTACCAAATGGCCCGTGACCAGTACCGGTCCGCAGCCCGGGGGTTGGGGACCACTGGTATAAAGGGCTTATCCCAGTACCTGGACCACACTTAGTAATTCCATAAATATGTCATTATAATAATTACTAATTATCTGTTCAAGTAAAGATTTCAGCTGCCTCACTTTGAGTTTAGCATTTAAATTAAATAGGAAATTTATGTTGCATCATTTAAAGTCATCAAGTGAAAGTCCTGTTGGAACTATTTTTTATTGCATTAAGTATTACTAATTTTTAAATTTAGGTTACCATTATCTACAAGCATGAAAGAACAAGTGTTTTATATTCAGGTGTTATATTTGGAATGTTAGGGTAACTGATAGAGAAAATAATCATTTCTACAGCAGTTTATTGAGCACCTGCTATAACCAGACCCTGAAACTACAATAGTTAATAAAGCATAGACCTGTCTTCCCTAATAGCCTAAAGTATAGGTAGTTAGGGAGACAAACATGGGAATAAATAATACACTATGCCACTTCTCTCTCTCTCTCTCTCTGCCTTAAATACCCCATTTAGCATAAGATGGATAACCTGTACACCTTGAAAACTGGGCTTGCTGTTTACTTTTCTTAAAAATTTCTCTTGGCAGCTCTTGGGGGAAGGGCTCATTTAGGAGGATGGGAGAATTGAGCAAAAAAGGACAAAAAAGAAAAATACTCATTGACATGGAGAACAGTATGGTGATTGGCAGGGGTGGGGGGCATGTTGGGGTTGTAGGAGAAGGTATGAGGGGATAAATAGTGATGGAAAGAGACTTAAGGGAGAGTGAACCCACAATACGGTGTGCAGAGATGTGTTGTAGAATTGTGCACCTAAAATCTGCATAATTTTGTTAACTAGTATCACCCAATAAATTCAATTAAAATATTTCTCTTCCTCATCCTCTTCACCATAGTTATTCATTCCTTTTTTGAGTGTTTCTGTATCTGGTACAGTCTTACATCAATAGCACAGTAATTTGTTTATTTACATGCCTGTATCTCCTACCAAACTGTGATGTCATGAGAGTTATCACTCATCTTTTTTATCTTAGCAGGTGGCACAGGGCTTAGTACATAGTAGGCACTTCATAAATGTGGATGAATGGGTACTGTCTACTCCTCTTCCCATATTCTAACATGTGCCTTAGAAACAAGTGATGGAACACCAAGAAATGAACCAAAACACATTAATAGAAGGAAATAACAATCCATTTGGTCAATTAGAAAACATTTTTTTCTAGCCTTAATTATTATATTCATATATAGTGAAGCCCTATTAAAGCAATGTTCTCAATTTAGAATGAATTATACTGTTATAAAACAAGACAAATATATCATTATTTCTTACATGAAGAAGGGGTTTGCCAAGCAGAGAACAGTATGAATAAAACTGCTGAAGGATTGTTTAATCCATTTCATACATTTTAATAACATCCATTTAAACATACTCAGTTACTTGATTGATTATAAATGAAAATAAAAGTCATGTATTTATTAAAGTGCACCCAATAGGAACTATTATTTGCCAACCTGTTGCTAGCAGTTTCCTTTAACAAAATATACTTGAAGCAACAAAATGCCATTTTTGAAGAAATCTAAACTGGAAAATACTTCCTCTTCTTCCAAGTTAATCTAAATTAAAGAGCTCTTGAACTCCCTGCCCTCAGTGACGAATGAGTATAGAATAAAGGCTTAGTTGAAGAACTTTCTTAATTTACAATCAAATCCAATATAACTGTATTCTGGTATATGGATCATAGATTCCATATATCTCTTCAAAATTAATATTCAATATTTATGATAAAGCATTCACTGGTGGTTAATTTTATAAGGACTATAGCTGTATCTCATAAAACTATCATTCCAGAATTATTCTCAACATTTGAACACCTACTTTTGTGAGATGAAACTAATTAATGATCTAGATCTAAGCTTTAGAAAAGAGAATTACTCTTGGTTTTAGTGCTCGTTTTTATTTTAATGTTGCCTGATTTGACATTTCTAGGATTCTTTATAACAAAATTAAAATTTTTAGGGGTAATATTCCATGTCTCTAAGAAGTTTTTCCTGGTCAACCATATTTGTTATTGAAAACTAAGGTGTATTTTACATTTATACTAAAACAAAGTTTGTTTTGTGTGACAAAGTTGGAGTAGATGAAAGAAACAGTAGTTGAGCTGTCATCTCTTTTGTATCTTCTGGGCGGCAGTGTTCTTGAACTTCTTATCGGCCTCCCGGCCTGCCCATCATCTCTTCGTCCATTTTTCCACCTTCTTTGATGCTTTCGGTCTATGTAAGCGCATAGCCAAGAGGCCCAATGCTTTTTCCAGTTGTCCGAATTATCTAAGGCAATGGAATGAGTAAATCTTAAACTTTATTAAGAGAATATTATACTGAAACCTCAATAAAGTATCAGATTGATTATATTTTGAATTTTCAGAGAAAGTCATAATCAAGAAAATATTTTTCCTGTGCTTGGTAAATCGTTCATTTTAGTTATTGGCAGAATGAATTAATTAGAATTTAACATTGTTTTTTAAAAAGAGTGTTGCTTGCTAGCTAATCAAGAGTTTGACCATACTATTGAATACTTAAATCTTAGAATGTCTGCAAAGTCTATTATGAAAAAAATTTAAATTCTGGCAAAATGGCATATCACCCTTATATTTTACCCAGGATTGATCCACGTATACATCTAGTTAGAAAATAGAAGATTTTGCCTGAAACAGATTTCAAGGAAATCCAGCCCTTTCACATAGTATGTCAGGTTGGACAATGATATAAATTTTCAGGTCTCTAATTAAATTGTTTGGCTTCTTATTCAGTTGAGCTTTCTCCTGCCTAAGATATAAGCAGCACACTGAGAAACCCCCACCATACGAGGCTCCCTTGTTTCACTGTGATTTCTTTACATCTACTCCAGGTATATGCAGAAGACATTTCTGTGACATCATTTTAGAAGACAATTTTGTGTTTCATCAGAACATGTAAAATACTCATGCCAAAATTTTGTCATCTCATGACTCTCCAATTGGTTTTATTTCCCACTATACTCACTAAAAAAAAAGAAAGAAAAATACACAAGAAATGTTAATAGGTGTTATATTTTAATAGAATTTTAATAATTTCAACCTTATATTTTTAGGACCTGAATACTCAGCGATATGGTAGGGGTCTGCCAGTTTTCATTATAAGCTTATTCTACCATATGACTTTTTAATCTATGTGTGTGTGTGTGTGTGTGTGTGTGTGTGTGTGTATATATATATATTCTAATAAAAATTAAGGGAAAAATCCCAAACATTTCATCAACTTTTTCATGATGGATACATGGTTTTCCTCTGTATTTAAATACTCTTGCCAATTCACCCAGTTTTTATCTAACACTTTATTATGAAAAATCTCAAACATACAGAAAGGTTCAAAGAAGTTTATAATGAACATCCTTTACTCACCATCTAGATTCTACCCTAAACATTTTACTCTTCTTGGTCAGATATCTGTTAGATGGATAATTGACTCTTTGAGCATAATCCCCGATTTTATCTCTTTTATGATTCCTTTTGACTTACTTTTCTCTATTTGCATCAAGTTGTATTGCTGTTTCATTTAGTTTTCTGTACTAAGTAAGATTCCTTTAATCATGTGTGTGAACATGTGTAGGTATATGCACACGTTTTCAGAGTCAGAGACCCCAGGCGTTTCCACCAAAGCAGCCAGTCACTTCTACTGGGTTAGCCATTGTGTGGGAAGGCCTCTTATTTCTCAATACAGTGTTTAAAGTTGTGATCTCTCTTTTTATTTTCACTCTTATCTCAAGAATTCCATTTTAACTGAAATGAAACAGTACATAATTAATACTTCTCCAGGAAAAGCAATGAAACAACTTTTATTGGATATTTTTAAAGGTATCTCTACAAAGTTTATGCTATATTGTAATCTTGTTGTACAATTCTCAAATATTTTAATCAAGCATTATGTACATATATGCATTATATACATATGTCTCCCATAAACCATGAACTTAAAGGCTATCACTTTGATTATGTTAGTTTTCAGAAATGATTGCTTATAAATTTTGTTGTCTTTGATGTTTTTTCCTTCTCTTTTTTTCTAAAGATCAGTTTTAATTATAGTCTTTTTGTGAATAAGAGGTTTGTTACGTAGCTTTCATTCCATGAAACTTAAAAGAGAATCAGTTTTCATTTTGTCTGGTATATACCCTTTTCTTACCACTGAATTTCTCTCATCTTTCATCTCTTTTTTCTTTCTAGGTGCTGTACATTATTACAGCTGTGCAGAGCCCTGCTCACTTTTTCCTGCTTACAAAGTTTCCCGTTCCTTGTCTTTTGCTTAGGTCCGTCCTCCTCCTGATTCTTAGAGTGGTCCCAGCTTCAGTCATTCATTCATATCACTCATGTAGTGAGTGTAATTATGTGCCAGCACTAACTTGAGCTGCACAAAGATGCCTCCATCTTATCTCCATTCTGCTAAGCTTTATTCTCAGTGCCTCCTGAACACATTGTGCCCATTCCCACCTGGAACATGTGCCCTTTTTTACAATGACTTTCTCATCCATCCTTCCTATTTCATTCTTAACTTGCATTCATCAGCACCCAGCTACTTTTAGTTTTTACTGACCTTAATAGGTACATTTAAAAATAATGTTAGAAAGCTTTATTATATCAAGGTGATATTTATACCAAGGGTTTCAAATAATAGGTCTGCATAGTTTTCCAGAAGCAAGACTGAATTTTGGGATTCTAAATTTGAATATGGTATGTTATCACTTCTCAGATATTTTTATTGCATGCCAAGAACTGTTGTAATATTTCTGGGCAATTTTTCAACAGTGAGTTGCTCTCTGGGTGAAGATAATGACTGAAGTGGTAAAACAACTGAAGCAGAACACTAACTTTACTTCAGTGTATTATTTCTTTTGGTTAAAGACCAGTAAGACCAAGATTGTGGGTTTAGTCCCATGTGGGCCAGTTAACTTCCCACCAATAAATAATTTTCCATATTCACATGAATATGACTAGTTTAGTCCAGACCCATTTATCACGGTCAGTGGTACAAGCTTTATATCCCAAGGTTAGCGAATGCAGAAAGTAATACATCTCAATGAAAGCATTTAAGTTATTTGGCAAGGTTTCTATTGTATTTTTAATGTGGTGCCAGAGACATACCAACAACATGATATAAATGTTGCATATAAGTTCTTTGTAAATAGTATAACTCAATTGGTATATCATATAAAATAATTGTCAAACTATGAATTTCAAAAATGCAGAATAAAGAAACAGTGTAAAGTTTAGAACAAGGTAGATTTGGGGCCAGCATCAACAGCGAGCTGTTAGGGTGAATATAGTGATGAGGAAAATGGGCAGCTGCCAAACCTCCAGTTGGGTTGTGGGGACTGTTGGTTGGTAACCACCCAGCTTCTTTCTCAGTAGGATTTCTGATGCTGCAGTAGTTAGGTCCCGTCAAATAGGCAAATGGAATACCTGTAGGGTTCTTGTCAGGAAATAATGGGCTGATAAGTTTGTTTGAGAGAGATGATCCTTGCAGCTGTGTTAACAGTACAGCAGAGTGGATTGCTGAGCTTTTAAAACCTTAAATACTTCTCTGCTACTGTGGATCTTACTGGATCTCACCAGCCACTTGGAAAATGCCCCTCAGAAGAGTGTGTAGTTTGTTCCTTCAGCACCGGACAACCAGGTCCAAAGTATTTCAACTCCCAAGACTTAAAAAGAACTTGGAGAGGTTCTTTGATTATGCCAGTGTTTGGTAAATGGTTAAAGAGGTGAGGTTTGTTTCAGAGGTCCCTACCTACCTTTTCTATGCTCCTCATCCTTGACTGAGAACCTACTGCCCTTTGACCATCTTGGACTTCTGGCTGGACACACATGCACTGGGAACTGTTCTGTCCTCTGGGCTTACCAGCGTCATCAGACTATGTATCTCATTTCTTTCAGAGCTTTTTACAACAGAATTAATCCAATCCACTGTTTTTCCCGAATGCCTTTCATTGTCTTCCTCTCTATATATTATGCACATTCAATAACGAGAGCTTTTATTGTAATGTTCTGAAATGAAGGCATGATTCTAATGGTGGACAGTTGAAGCATCCTGGCCATCTGCTCGGAGGCTTTGCTAACACATTGATCCTTGAGTGGTGCTTTTCCAGTCACATGCGGTATAAGGTCAGCCCTGGTTTCCCATCCTTTGTCTTTAAATTGATTACATGTAAATTTAAAGAAATATAAGCTCTCTAGAAGTAGAGACTATACAACTTTCTACCAGAGGCAGTAAAACATAGTAATTTAGAGCATTTTTTATTTTTATTTTTATTTAGACAACTTAACAGGGTGATATTGGTCAATCAGAATACATAGATTTAGAGAAAACATCTCCACATCCTTTGGACAGTTGATTATGCTGTATACCTTTAAGCCCCGCCCCTTCCCCCACCCACCTCCCTCTCCACTCTTCCCTTCCCCCTGGTAAGCACTGCACCCCTGTCTATGTCCATGAATCTCAATTTTGTGTCCCACCTATGTATGGAATCATACAGTTCTTAGCTTTTTCTGATTTACTTATTTCACTCAGTATAATGTTATCAGGGTCCATCCATGTTGTCGTAAATGATACTATGTCATCATTTCTTATGACTGAGTAGTGTACATATATACAATGGAATAGAGCATTTCAATTAGGAAAGAATTGAGCTAGAATCATAATTCCATGTCTTCCTAGCTGTGTAACTTGGTGATTTATTTATGATTTCATTGGTAAATGAAGATAATATTTACCTAACACTTAATTGTGTTGCTTCAGTAAGATAAGGTATATATAAGAAGCTTAGTACTAACATATAGTGCAAACTATATAAGAAACAAAAGTGTTTACTAGCAAAGTAAACACTCAAAAAAATTATTTCCTGAAAGTTGCAGTCTTTGCCACAGGGAATAAATTATCAAAGCAATTAATCAAAAAATGATGCCAAAATTCTTTTGAAAACATGTCCAGGTGAAGAAATCCCAGTGAGTATATAGTACAATGAAAGAAAAAGAGAAACTACCAGAGATCATAATCATTATTAAATTTCAGAACGCCTAAAGCAATACAAAGATCCTAAAAGCTTCCAAAGAGGGAAAATAACATTTGAAAGATCAAAAATTAGAATAGTATCACATTATTCAAAGCAACACTGGTTAAAAAAAAAAAAAAAAAATGGAAGAAGTTTTTTAATTTTTGGAAGGAAAATGGTTTCCAGCTAAGAATCCTGAATATACCCGAATCCTCAAATCAAGTGTGAGAACACAATAGGCATTTTCCAACATTCAAGATCTCAAAATTCGCCCCATACACCTTTCTTTGGGAGCTACTGGAGGATGAGTTCTCACAAAAAAAGTTAACCAAAAAAAGGTGAAGATAGAGGATGCAGGAAACAAGGAAACCATGGGAAGGGAATCTCCAGGAACGGGTGGAAGATCCAGGCTAACAGCTAGGAACAGGCCTTTTTGACTCCAGTCCTGACCTGACCTGAGCAGGAGCACGGAGGGTTCCTGGAAGAATGTCTCCACAGTGATGAAACTGATAGATGTCGGATGTGTATGGATGTACCGGAGGGAGGTCTACACTTCTGGCTGAGTTTGGGGATGAACTAGTAGCAGGTCTCTAGAAAATTAAGCAAAGAGAATAATGAGGTCATTATTAATCCTAGGGAAAATCAGTAGCACAGTAAAGCTACTGCACAACTCTACTGTGAATATCTGCCTCACTATAATATAAATACTAAATAATTAACCTTAACAAGAATTATGATATAACCAATTGGGATGGTGGAGGAAGAAATGTTATAACAGCAAAATCTTATTTTTTATAGTAAAAGTTGTTAGATAACAGGAAAAGTAGAAAAAATGATATGTCAATGTAGGCATTTTATTTAATTACATGGAGGTAAATATGAGAATAAACAGTTTAAAATGTTGTAAGTGGTTATCCTTGGAAAGTGGCATTACAGACTAGGAAGAAATTGGGCAGGTGACTGCTTCTTGTATTGATTAAAAGCCGTGGCAAACATTACTTATGCTCATCAATGTGGCTCTTCTCTGTGGTTTCCAAGCACCCTTCCTGCGAGGCAGGGCCACACAGCCAGCCCTGGCCTGAGCAGAGCAGAAGTGATTGGTGTCGTCTCTGCCTACAACAGTGTGACCCTTCAGCACCTGCCTATGCCTCAGCGACGGAGAAAGGACAAGGACAACTGCAGTGCGTCCAGTAGTCTGGAAAACTTCCCTGTGTTCTTCAGAGCTGTGACTTCTTCGCTTAAAGGAGAAAGGAGTAGGAGAAGATCTGGCAAACCTTTCTTAACATCTTAGGCTGTGCAGGCCATATGGTTACTTTTGCAACTACTTAGCTCTGCTGTTTTGTTGCAAATGACTGAGTGGGTCTCTGTTCCTGTAAAACTTTATTTGTGGACACTGAAATTTGAATTCTATATAACTTTCATGTGTCATAAAATACATTATTTTTACTTTCTTTCAACCATTTAAAAAGAAAAAAAAAACATTCTTAGCTTACAAGATGCACAAATACAGGTGGGGCTGGCCCCTGAGCCTTAGTTGCTGACCCTACCTTAAATATTTGGAGGATTACTATGCACAGACGCTAATAGTATCATATGTTTGTTTTCAGAGGACAGAACTAAAACTAAAGAGCGGGAGTTGGGGGGGTGGATTTCAGCCTCAAATTTCCTCACACAATGAGAGCATTCTACAAATGAGAGCACTTGTGATGACAAAGGCAGCTTCAGGGTGTCCCTGTGCTTGAAGTGTTCACATAGAGGTGGGAGGTCGTGCCCAATGACCTCTCCGCTCCTTTTATTTATTTATTTATTTATTTTTATTTTTATTTTTTTTTCATTTTTCTGAAGCTGGAAACAGGGAGAGACAGTCAGACAGACTCCCGCATGCGCCCGACCGGGATCCACCCGGCACGCCCCCCATGGGGCGACGCTCTGCCCACCAGGGGGCGATGCTCTGCCCATCCTGGGCGTCGCCATGTTGCGACCAGAGCCACTCTAGCGCCTGAGGCAGAGGCCACAGAGCCATCCCCAGCGCCCGGGCCATCTTTGCTCCAATGGAGCCTTGGCTGCGGAAGGGGAAGAGAGAGACAGAGAGGAAAGCGCAGCGGAGGGGTGGAGAAGCAAATGGGCGCTTCTCCTGTGTGCCCTGGCCGGGAATCGAACCCGGGTCCTCCGCACGCTAGGCCGTCTCCGCTCCTTTTAATTCTTACATTTCATGGCCCTAGAACATGAGTACAATGGGTCATTCTGATAAAGCTGTTTTATCAGAGTATAGTAGCTTCCCCCAGGTTGTAGGACAGTTCTTAGAAAAGACGTACGTGTGTGTATGTGCGTGTGTGTTTTAAGTATTTTAAGTTAAGAAATTTGTGGTGCCAAGGTTTGCAAAGACTACTTGCTAGCCTGAACATGTTTGCACACAGCAGTATTTTTTAATTTAAATTCAATCATAATTTCCAAACATCCCTAGCCTAGACTAGTTGAAGGTATAGACTTCATTTCCATCTCATTAGACCACCTGGAAGCTGCAATCAGTGATAGTCGTGCCAGCAATAGTCTGTCTGCTTCATCAAAATGTTAATTTCATGGATTTAATTTCCTTTGTAAAGTGTACCACACTGCAGGACACTGTATGCAGATTTATTCTAAAGAAGACCAATTTGCATGTCACATTTTAGTATATTTCTCTAAATTTCTGTATCTTGTTATTCTTAGGAATTGCTTTTATGTTTATAAAAGTGTTTAAATATCTAAAATCTTTAGATATTTAAGGCAATTTCAGCCTAGCAAAATAAGAAAGCAATTTCCTCATCAAGGATATAACTTCCATTTCTATGAGTGAAATACACACTCTTTTTCTCCCTATAACTCTGAATCTCCACCTTTTAAAAAAGAAAGATTAAGTTTCAGTTTCAGTGAATGATCAGAATGAATCTAGATCAGGGGTAGTCAGCCTTTTTATACCTACCGCCCACTGTTGTATCTCTGTTAATAATAAAATTTTCTAGCCGCCCACCAGTTTCACAGTAATGGTGATTTATAAAGAAGGAAAGTAACTTTACTTTATAAAATTTATAAAGCAGAGTTACAGCAAGTTAAAGCATATAATAATAATTACTTACCAAGTACTTTATGTTGGATTTCACTAAGTTTGGCAGAATAAATCTTTATAAAACAACTTACTATAGTTAAATCTGTCTTTTTATTTATACTTTGGTTGCTCCGCTATGAAAGCTGGAACGCCCACTAGTGGGAGGTAGGGACCAGGTTGACTACCACTGATCTAGATAGTGCCAGGTAGGAAAAAAAGCACATGAGCAGAATCTTTTATGTCCTATGGTGTCCTCTAAATCAGTGGTCCCCAACCCCCGGGCTGTGGACCGGTGGTATTGGTCTGTGGGCCATTTGGTGCTGGTCCACAGAGAAATAATAAATAACTTACATTATTTCCGTTTTATTTATATTTAAGTCTGAACGATGTTTTATTTTTAAAAAATGACCAGATTCCCTCTGTTACATCCGTCTAAGACTCACTCTTGACGCTTGTCTCGGTCATGTGATACATTTATCTGTCCCACCCTAAAGGCTGGTCCGTGAAAATATTTTCTGACATTAAACTGGTCCATGGCCCAAAAAAGATTGGGGACCACTGCTCTAAATTATCCTTATGTTTTGAAAGTGCCCATTTAAATACCAAGTTCACATAATTTACCCCCAAAATCTTGAAGTCTGATTGCTTTCCCAAAAGGGAAGGTTAATCATAAGAGATAGCCAAGAGGCTGCTGCCCTGATGGGAACTTAGGCTCTCCCTGTCAGCGCCCCGGAGCCCGAAATCAGAATGAATGCACTGCAGAAAGTTCAGACGAAATGCTGGAGTGTGCCCGGACCCTTGGGCATCTTGGATGTTTTCTTTCCTCTAATTGCCAGTACCTTTACATCCTGCTGATTTTCCTTATAACTGTTCTTTCCTTTTAGGTCCCTTTGCTGGCTTCCTCTCTTTTTCTGATTCCCAATGGAAAAGCCATTTCCCAAAGTCTGTCCTCTGCTTTAGGCTCTTCTTGGATTTTAGTCATTTCTCCCTTCGAGCATACCTCCATGCTTGTGACTGCCACTATTTTCTGTCTTCTGAGATCTGACCTGTGTCTCCAGTAAGAGGATTGGATAAGAGACATAAATGATATGTCTCTATCATCTCAAATATGTCTGATACCAAACTCCTTACTTTCTTCTCAACTTCTCCATTTCTGTTCACCAGTACCACCTTCCTACCATTTCTTCCTCAAGCTAGAAATGTTCTAGGAGGTGGCTCTCAAAGATTTAACATAGAAAATCAAATAGTTTAACTGTTACTTTTGATGAATACCAAAAATCTGTCTTGTCCTAGGCCAGTGGGATAGAGTTAAATTCTTCTCAGCCTAAGCATACTTCTAAGAGTCTATTCCCGTTACTAATGACTCAGTGAAATTAGTGGTAATCCTCAGTCATGTACCCTCAACTTCCTCCATGGCACTGTGCAGACATTTACGTTGCTCATCCTTAGGCATAGGTGATTGGTGGGGACATTAATTTGATCAAGAGTTTGTAAATCATTTGAAGTTTTTATTAAAATGAACATAATTACTCTAGAAATTACTCTGCTCTCAAGCTTTATAAGATAACAGTTGGCCCAAATCATCACCCTGGGGCTATTGGCTACAAATAAACCTTCTCTAGTTTCTTTTTAAAACAGTTTAGCAAATGGCGTTCTACCCTGTTTCTTGGATGAGTAGCTCATGCAACTCTTTTCTTTTTTTCTTTTTTTAGGTATAGGACTGAGGTTCAAATACAACTGGGCTAATAATTCAGGTGCAATAAAAACGTGAACACTCAGTTCTCTGGCCAATCTGATACATTATTGCTAATTGATAATGAGTTTAAAGCCATATATATTTAAATTCACTATTTTAAGACATAATTTAATATATCTTATTGCTATCTCAATGAAATGGAATGCTAATAAAGCTAAGACATTTTTATTAAGTGAAGTTTTACAGTTATCCATTTATTCAGCAGATATTTATTGATTGCCTATAATGAGACAGCGTGGAACTAAGTACTGTCTGACATATAAAGCATTACAATACCCATTACTTTAGAGAAACCTATACAAACTAGTAAAATTCTGATTGATTTTTCAAAACCAATGGAAGAACTATGAGATTAAGAGCTTCCTGCTTCCATATGACTCAGTGATGAATTTCTAAGGCCTATGATAATTTTTGGAAGTCTCGGTATTCATTTCATTTATATTCTCTTATTTCTATAGGGGCCTAGAGCTGATTCTGAGACTATATTTAAGTCATTTTAAACACTAAAAAGACCAAGAATGATGTCTTCTTAAGAACCCCACTCTATCCCCAGAGCACAGACAGCTTAGTTTGGTTTTGAACCTGACTTTGACCTTGGAATTTAGGGCAGGATTACAAACATACACACATGCACACAAAGTTAAGTGAGAATAAGTTGCATCACAATAACATATAAGCCTTTGAATGATTGAGCTGTTTTCTAGACTGAAACATACACCAGAATGTAAGTTTAGCCTTCATTTTATCGTAAATGTGCAAGCTTGTGATTCTGAGAGTCTCATTGAATTCACTTTTTTTTTGTATTTTTTTTTCTGAAGTTGGAAACGGGGAGGCAGTCAGACAGACACCTGCATGTGCCCGACCGGGATCCACCCGGCATGCCCACCAGGGGGTGATGCTCTGCCTCTCTGGGGTGTTGCTCTGTTGCAACCAGAGCCATTCTAGCACCCGAGGCAGAGGCCATGGAGCCATCCTCAGTGCCTGGGCCAACCCTGCTCCAATGGAGCCTTGGCTGCGGGAGGGGAAGAGAGAGACAGAGAGGAGGGGGGGGGGTGGAGAAGCAGATGTGCGCTTCTCCACAGGGCCCAGGGCTTTTGTGTGCCCTGATCAGGAATCGAACCCAGGACTCCTGCACGCCAGGCCAACGCTCTACCACTGAGCCAACCTGCCTCCTTTCCTAACCTTTTCATTTTTGGAAATATTTTTGTATACATAGCAATGGCTAAGAAAAGTGGAAGTTACATCTAGAGAGAGACTTTGAAGATAGTCAAGTCAGAGAAACTGGAAGTCTTACTGTCACTCTAGCTGAGCCAGATATAATAGAGTATGTCTAATTCTGTAGAGAGAAAAGGAAATACCGCCTCCAAGAATCACTGATAGATTTTCAGAAGAATGATGGAGGTCCTGGCTGGTGGCTCAGTGGAGAGAGCGTTGTCCTGGTGCTAAGGTGATAGGTTCTGTCCCCAGTCAGGGCACACATAAGAAGCAACCAATGAGTACATAAATGAATGGAACAACTAATTAGAACAATGAGTTAATGCTTCTTTTTCTCTCTCTCCCTTATTCTCTCTTTCTCTTAAATCAATAGAAAAAGAAAAGGAATGATGCATTATAGCAGCACCATAAAGAAAAAACTATAGGCAGAGATAAATGCGCCATAAAAGGGTATCCATTTATATAGTTATTCTTACAAACCTTTCATTTTCTCTGCCAGATTGGATATAACAGATACTTATTAAAATCAAGCTTATTTATATTATTAAGTAGCAAAATTACTCAAAGCAATGTAAATTCACTGGAATAAAAGATAACCTATTTCAAACTAAGATCGTGATAGGTTATACCATTTCTCACTTTATTACAGGTCAATGAAGGAACCATTTAAAAATTCACTTGTAAAGCATAATTCTTTCAAATAGAATTAGGTTTTCATAGTCATACCTAGAAGAGTAATGGAAAACTTTTCCATTTTACAACCATATGCAAGGAAACATACCATAATTCAGTCCTTTTCCTTGGACATTCTCAATGAGAACAGTGTGTTTCTTCCACCCTGGGTGAATGTTGATTAATTGATGTTCTGTTTGTAATATGTTTCAGAAATGGAAAGAATTTCAGTTATATTTGCAGTGTAATTAAATTAAAATATTTAAGTTTGTTTAAAGGGCTTTTGCTGCCAAATTTAACAATTTGAGAGACTTTAAAAAGATAATGTAAAGGCCAATTATATTCTTCCAGATTTTAACTTTTAAAAAGTGTGCTTATTGAGAATACCAGAGTACAATTTGGGGGCCTTCACTCCAGTCCTTTTATGCAATGTAAAGACTAATGAGAGCGGGGAGGCAGGAAAACTGGCTTCTAAATTTAGTCATTTTATTCAACCAACTCTAAGCCTCTCTGAAAAACTACTTAATGTCTCTGATCTTCAGTCTACCAAACTGAAAATGAGAAATTCTGAACCATCTCCCAATATTAAATTCTTGAACTTAACCTCAGGGCTGTAGCATCAGCTTGATCTAAGTCAGGACCATCTCTTGTCCCTTACTGGTTTTGTAACCTCAGACAAATTACTCAACCTGGGTTTAAAGTTCCACTTTACAGGGTTATTGTGAGTATTGAATAACATGAAAAAGTGCCTACATACTGTTTGGAATTCAGTGTGTTTCTTCTTTTATTTTTTTCTTAGTCTTCATAATACAGAAGAATCATTTCTCTAACAGGTGTTTCTATGAATAGTACGTTCAAAGCCATGTGGAGAATACAAAATGAGAAAGGTACGCAGCCTGCCCTTGAGAAACATATACTCTAATCCAAGAGATACAATTTTGACATAAGCACTTAGTATAAACTAGAAAGATGGAAAGTGCTTTAAGGGAAGTTCACATAAAGAACTGTGTGGTTTAGAAAAGGAAGACAACATGCACATCATCAGTCTCAGTTCAGATGACTGGGAGAAAATAAAACCTAACCTTGGAATGTTATGGGATGTTATAATTATAAACACAAACCATGGTGATGTATACATAAGAAGTGACTGTTAGCCCTCCGGGGTTGCATCAATATGTATGGAAAAGATAATAGATCCTGCTAGGCACATCATGATGAGAAGGGCACGTTATCACATCTGAAGTATTCATGCCAAAGTGCATAACTTGAAATTAATTATGAGGAAACACCAGGCAAACCAAATTGAGAAATGTTCCACAAAATAACTATCAACATTAATTCCTGGAATGACCCCAAACCAAGAAAAGGGCAACAGTGTAGGTAGAGCGCAGAGCGCATTCCTAGCAGCTGTGGCTGATGCAACGCTGTGAGAACACTCCAGCAAGAATAAACCCTCCTAGGCACACCCAGGAGGGAGCTGGCCCACTGTAGGGAAGTGACTTAGCGCCAACCAGGCAGCTCCCTGATTTTATTAGCCATTGGCTTTGAAGAACTTGCTGTAACACCCTATAGGCTGAACCTGTGTATATAAGCTAGCTTACTTCCTGAATAAATCGGATCTGCATCACTGAACCTGGTCCCCGGAGTCGGGTCTCTGCGTCTCCGTCGTCCTTACCCCCAGTGGGCCTTGTCCACACAACAGGGGAACAATTGGCAAAATTTTCAAGAAATATGACATATAGATTAGCTAGTAGCATAGTATCAATGTTAATCTGGTTTTGTTACAGTTTAATATGGTTGTACAAGATGCTAACATTTGGGAAAGGTGGTTGAAGTTTACTGGAAGTCTTTAGTACTTTGCAACATTTTTATAAACCTGAAATTATTTCAAATTAAAAGTTAGAAAAGAAAGATAATGGGTTCCCATAGTATAAATTGTTTGCAGATTAAGATAGTTTAATGATCTGTTTTAGATTTGTATGTGAGAATTAAGGAAAATTAAGTGGTCACCACAACTTGTTCTTTGTCCGACTTATTTCCCTCAGGGTTGATTATATATTTAGCCAATTTTTCGCTCGATCCTACCTTCACCTTCAGGGTGTGAAACTCTCGGATGCTCCAAGAATAGGCTTTTCTATCTCTGGTTGTTGAACTTGTTGAAATTTTGGGGAGATTTTTCAGTCTGTGTCCTCACGGTGCCATTTCTATGACGTCATTCACAAACTTGTTCCTAAATTTAAAAATAATTTGACAAGTTTGTTTGACATACAACCTAAAACTAAAATGCACATAAATACTAAAGAGGTCAAATCGGTGGTTTTCAACCTTTTTACACTTGGGATTGGTGAAAATAGAATTCCAGGACCACTAATGCAGAAATCACCCTGAGCATAAGTGAATTTGACTAAGATCATTGGGTCTATAATCTTCACACATCGGGGTGGTTCTCTTTTGCTGACTGGCATGAAATTTCTGGTGGTCCTTGGACCGGCTGTTGAAAAACACTGGTCTAAATAATCTTGTCCTCGGAATTTGTAGTAATCCAATTTAGAATGGCTTTTACTGGCCAAGACAGACCATCTCCTCCCATCTCATCCATGATATACAGTGTGTCCGTAAAGTCATGGTGCACTTTTGACCAGTCACAGGAAAGCAACAAAAGATTATAGAAATGTGAAATCTGCACCAAATAAAAGGAAAACTCCCAGTTTCATATCTATTCAGTGCAGCTCGATGTGGGCTCATGCACAGATTTTTTAGGGCTCCTTAGGTAGCTATCCCATATAGCCTCTACAGACTCATCACTGACTGATGGCCTACCAGAACGGGGTTTCTCCACCAAACTGTCAATTTCCTTCAACTGCTTATCCCACCGAGTAATGTTATTCCTATGTGGTCGTGCTTCGTTATAAATGTGTTGATATGAATGTTGCATTTTGGTCACGGATTCAAATTTAGCAAGCCACAGAACACACTGAACTTTCCTCTGTACCGTCCACATCTCGACTGGCATGGCCGTGGGCTTCTCTGCTGTATACACAGTGTTACATCACCATCTGTGCATGTGCACATGCTGGCACATCATCCTACAGAAACTGGGAGGGTTTTCCTTTTATTTGGTGCAGATTTCACATTTCTATCATCTTTTGTTGCTTTCCTGTGACTGGTCAAAAGTGCACCATGGGCCCTGGCTGATTGGCTCAGTGGTAGAGCGTCGGCCTGGCGTGCAGGAGTCCTGGGTTTGATTCCCGGCCAGGGCACACAGGAGAGGCACCCATCTGCTTCTTCACCCCTCCCCCTCTCCTTCCTCTCTGTCTCTCTCTTTCCCTCCCGCAGCCAAGGCTCCATTGGAGCAAAGTTGGCCCGGGCGCTGAGGATGGCTCTGTGGCCTCTGCCTCAGGCGCTAGAATGGCTCTGGTAACAGAGCGACGCCCCAGATGGGCAGAGCATCGCCCCCCTGGTGGGCATGCTGGGTGGATCCCGGTTGGGCACATGCAGGAGTCTGTCTGACTGCCTCCCCGTTTCCAACTTCAGGGAAAAAAAAAAAAAAGTGCATCATGACTTTATGGACACACTGTATATTAAAATGAGAGCGTCCATGGCAGTGGGGATTGATTTTTAAATTTTGCTTCAAAAATTTTTGCTAGCTGTACCTTTCTAAATATGCTACTATTTGAGCAGTTAGAGTAGCTAATTTAGATTAAAGGGTTTTTTCTTGGATGGGGGCTGTTATTTTAAAGGGCCTGATCTGAGTTTTCTAATTTCTGTTAGCTAAGAATTTTTTTTATTACTTAATGAAGACCGCAGGTTCAGAAGATTGAGTTAAAAACCCTTCAATTATAGGACATTATCATCAGTCTTGGGCAAAAATTATCCCACTCTTTCCCTGTACCCTGCTCCTATTTTTCCTTCTTCCTTAGGCTGCCATTCTGATATATTTAATGTGTATCTTTTTGCTTCTATGGGTTCCTGTAAAATTTTTGGGTTTTTTATATTCCTATAGTTTTAATTTTATATAACTAGCACAGTTATATATTTTGTTCTGTTTCTTGCTTTTTCACTTAGCATTTTGCTTTTAAAATACAATCCTGTTATGTGTATTTCTGATCCTGAACGCTATCTTCTCCATGGTGTGTCCCTTCCACGTTTCAACTGTTGAGGCTCCCAAAGACACCCAGGTAGCCCTCACTTGACCAGCACTGAAGCACTGCAATAAAGATCTCATAGAAGCTCTCTTACTTACCCGTGTGATAATTTCTTGAGAATATATGCCCCAAGAGTAGAATTGCTGAGTCACAGGGTTGGGTCACCTTAATCTGACTAGCTCCAAAGTACTCTCCAAAATGATTACCTCCCTCTAAACTCACACTGGCAATCTTGTCTCCTCTCCACCAACATCTGGTATTATTCCGTTTCCTACATTTTTGCCAGAGAGAATATGTGTCAAGTAGTGCCTTGTTGTTTTAGTTTGCTTTTGTCTGATGACAAAGATTTCCTCTTCTGTGTTTACAAAGGGTAGGACAAAAGTAGGTTTACAGTTGTTTGTATGGAAAATAATAATAAATAAATATTAATATAAGAATAATCTGTTTCACGAACTCACAACTGTAAACCTGCTTTAGCCCCACCCTGTATCTTCTGTTTTTCTATTGAGATTATTTTATTGACTTATGATTTGTACTTGTTCTTTTGTGTTCTAGATATCAATCCCTTGTTTAGTGTTAGACATTACTAATATGTTCTTATTACATATTCCTTGAACAGAATTTTTTTTTTACAGAGACAGAGTGAGAGAGAGAGGGATAGATAGGGACAGACAGAAACAGAGAGAGATGAGAAGCATCAATCATCAGTTTTTCATTGTGACACCTTAGTTGTTCATTGATTGCTTTCTCATATGTGCCTTGACCATGGGGCTACAGCAGACCGTGTAACCCTTTGCTCAAGCCAGCAACCTTAGGTCCAAGCTGGTGAGCCTATGCTCAAGCTGGCGACCTCGGAGTCTCGAACCTGGGTCCACCGCATCCCAGTTTGATGCTCTATCCACTGTGCCACAGCTTGGTCAGACTGAACAGAAATTCTTAATGTAATCAAGTCATAAATTTTTATTTTTCCTTAAATTTATGCTCCTGAAGTTTTTTGTATTTTAACAAAATCTTCCTTGCTCTTAATCAGAAAAACAGTCTCCTGTTTTCGTCTATTAATTATATAACTACATTTTACATTTAAGTTGTTATCCATCTGGAATCCTCCTTTAAATGTGTTCATTGGTGGTGCGGACCCAGTTTTATTTTTCTCCAATATCAGTTATTAAGCAATCTGTTATTCCTTCATTGCTCTGTGATGTCAGCATTGTTGTCTATTAAGTTTCTATCAGCCCTGGCTAGTTGGCTCAGTGATAGAGCATCAGCCCAGTGTATAGATGTCCCAGGTTTGATTCCCAGTTAGGGCACACAGGAGAAGAGACCATCTGCTTCTCAACCACCACCACCCTCTCCTCTCTCTCTCTCTCTCTCTCTCTCTCTCTCTCTCTCTCTCTCTCTGTCTTCCCCTCCTACAGCTATGGCTTGACTGGAGCAAGTTGGTCCTGGGTGCTTAGGATGGCTCCAGGGCCTCACCTTAGGCATTAAAACAGCTTGGTTGCCAGGCAATGGAGCAACAGCCCCAGATGGGCGGCAGAGCATCACCCCATAGGGGCTTGCTGGATAGATCCTGGTCAGGGTGCATGCAGGAGTCTTTCAGCCTCTGTACTTCTCACTTAAGGAAAAAGAAAAAGCTTCGATCCATCAGAATGGTTTTGAACTCTATTCTGTTGCCATAGTTTGTTTTTTAAAAGATATCTGATGTTTGTTTTTCTATAACTACTTGATTTTTTTAGAATTTACTCTCAGTGATGAAGACCCTGTTTTTTCTAAATATCAAGAAACTATATGTGTTAAACCAGAGTAATAGCCTTCTTGATTTTAGAACTGTTTGGCCTTTCAACCCACAGTGATCTTGTCCTTCTCCGAACTCACTCATAGTATCAATTTTCTTCTTTTACTTCTTCCTTTCTTATCCTAACCCTTCCTCTCCTAACCCTTCGCCTTCCTTTCTTTCCCCTTCTCCTTCCCTTCCCTTCTTCTTTTCTTCTTTAATCAAGAAAGCAAGGGGGACAGATAGGAAGGGAGAGAGATGAGAAGCATCAACTCATAGTTGCAGCACTTTAGTTGTTCATTGATTACTTTCTCATATGTATCTTGACTGGGGGGCTCCAGCTGACCCAGTGACCCCTTGCTCAAGCCAGTGACCTTGTGGTCATGTCTATGATCCCATGCTCAAGCCAGCAACCTCATGATTTCGAACTTGGGTCCCCAGTGTCCTAGGCCAGTGCTCTAGCCAGTGTGTCACCGCCTGGTCAGGCACTAATTTTCTATTACCCTTACTTTATTCCTCTTAAAATTTTGCATTAACTTCTTTTTTTTTTAGATTTTATTTATTGATTTTTGGAGAGGGGTGGAGAGAGAGAGAGAGAGAGAAGGTGAGAAAGAAGGAAGAAGCGGGAAGCATCTACTCATAGTAGCTTCCTATATATACCTTGACTGGGCAAGCCCAAGGATTTGAACTGGTGACCTCAGCATTGCAGGTCGACGCTTTATTCACTGCGCCACCACAGGCCCTTTTTGTATTAACTTTTATTCATTACCTGTGTTATTACTTAGTTTTCCATATGTGTATAGCTTGTATTTCAACTAGATTATAAACTTCCCAAAGGCTGGGATTGCTTCCATGTCTTTGAATTTCCCATAATAGCTGTAGTTAATCATCATCATAACCATGATTTAGTGAGCACTTACTCCACTTTCCATCGGTACCTTTGTTTGATGTAAGCGCATAACAGAATTGTAAGCACACAAGAGCAACAACTGACTTAAGAATGTAGGACAAATACATAGTTTGTTCATGCACTAATTGACCATAGCCTATCTTCTGCAGCAGGACTGTTTTTTAACAATTAGATTTTTTTTAATATGGAGAAATTTAGATGTAACAAAGTTTTAATTTACCAATTCTTTATTCTTCCCGTTTATTTTTAGTAATTGCATTTTATTTCATTTTCCGTAATGAACCAAGTGAAAAGCAGTTGTGGTAAATAAATCATGTGCAGGGGAAAGCAATACATTATAATTAGGATTCTGTTATCATTTAATTAGGCATTCCATTATTGAATTGGTGTCTCTGGCTTCTCTTGGTCTCTGACTAATCCTGAAACAAATCTTCCTTTGTGGACAAATATTAGCCTGTAATAATTAGAGTATTCATCTAAGCTAAGGCTTTTCATTAAATCTCTTTCTGACTAAGGTAGCTTCCCAAGTACAGACTGATTTAACGTCGTATGATTTATCCACTTGTGTATGAAAGTCTAGTGGAAATTGTTTTTAACATCAGAGGATTAGGAATATTAAAATCATCTTTATAGTCACAGATCTCTCCAATATTTAAAACCTTGCTGTTTGAATGGTTCTGTAAACTTAGGTCCAATGTCACTCTGTTAAAAATAAAAGTATCAAAGTGCTATAACAGGCCAGCATTGAAAACAATACACTGATTCTGTTTTATATTAAAATATTGAGCTTAGAGTTAGTACTTTTCTTATGTTCCTTGGATTTGAGAATCAATTTTTATTCCAAATAGTTCACATATTCAATGTGCATTTTCTGGTTTAGTTGTCTTTTTCAGTTGTCACCAAAAACAAGCAGATTGTAAATAAACATTCTAAATTAAGGGCCTCCATAGACATGAATGTTACTTGTCTTTTTTTGTTTGTTTTTTAACTCATTGGACTGACCATTATTGCTTCCTGACGCTTTATTTTCCTTCTGCTATTCCTCTGACTTTCAATGATGGACATCTAATTTTGTTCAGGGTCTTTTTACTTTCTTAATCAGTTTTCCCCAACAGTATGTCTTCACCATGCTCTTATCCTTTTAGCCTTTTTCTTCTTACCCTTTTCAGGTTTTTAACATTACTTTTTATCTTTTTAGCCCTTCCTCCCTCCCCACTATGTGCACATGAGGAAGTTTGCGCTGCTTTCTGCATGTGCATGACTAAAGTGTTGTCAATTAGTCAGATGAAGCCAGAGAACTTGCAATAGCTGAAATAGCTTGAAAATACTTTTTGTGTGGTTGCAAGAAAGTCCATTGTGAAGTGATCTAAATTAGTTGTTCTAACATAGAAGAAGACATAGGTACTAAACTCATGGACCTAGGTTTTAAAGAACATTTTATGAACTTGACTCCAATGGCAAGAGAAGTGAAGGCAAAGATAAATGAATGGGACTACATCAGAATAAAAAGTTTTTGCTCAGCAAGAGAAACTGATATAAAAATAAACAGACAGCCAACTAAATGGGAAATGATATTTTCAAACAACAGCTCAGATAAGGGCCTAATTTCCAAAATTTACAAAGAACTCATAAAACTCAACAACAAACAAACAAACAATCCAATAAAAAAATGGGAAGAAGACATGAATAGACACTTCTCCCAGGAAGAGATACAAATGGCCAACAGATATATGAAAAAATGCTCAGCTTCATTAGTTATTAGGGAAATGCAAATCAAAACTACAATGAGATACCACCTCACACCTGTTAGATTAGCTATGATCAACAAGACGGGTAATAGCAAATGTTGGAGAGGCTGTGGAGAAAAAGGAACCCTCATTCACTGTTGGTGGGACTGTAAGGTAGTACAACCATTATGGAGGAAAGTATGGTGGTTCCTCAAAAAACTGCAAATAGAACTACCTTATGACCCAGCAATCCCTCTACTGGGTATATACCCCAAAACCTCAGAAACATTGATACGTGAAGACACATGTAGCCCCATGTTCATTGCAGCACTGTTCACAGTGGCCAAGACATGGAAACAACCAAAAAGCCCTTCAATAGAAGACTGGATAAAGAAGATGTGGCACATATACACTATGGAATACTACTCAGCCATAAGAAACGATGACATCAGATCATTTACAGCAAAATGGTGGGATCTTGATAACATTATAAGGAGTGAAATAAGTAAATCAGAAAAAAACAAGAACTACATGATTCCATACATTGGTGGAACATAAAAATGAGACTAAGAGACATGGACAAGAGTGTGGTGGTTACCAGGGGTGGGGGGAGGGAGGACAGGGGGAGAGTTAGGGGGAGGGGGAGGGGCACAGAGAACTAGATAGAGGGTGGCGAAGGACAATCTGACTTTGGGCGAGGGGTATGCAACATAATTTAATGACAAAATAACCTAGACATGTTTTCTTTGAATATATGTACCCTGATTTATTAATGTCATCCCATTACCATTAATAAAAATTTATTTAAAAAAAAAAAAAAAATTAGTTGTTCTAATCATAATTTAGGTCCAGTGTTCGGAAATCCCGGGGAGGGCAAGAGCATTTGTGTTTGTGTGTGCGCATACACATCCTCACTGGAGGGAGAGAGGGAGTTCCAGGAGAGGGCAGAGGCATTCCAGCACCCTGAGCTTTCTGAGGTCCCTGCTCTTACTTTTATCCCTTGAGTTCCTTATCTTAGGTCCAGAGAGGGTTGATTCTTCCCCTTCTCCCCCTCACTCTCTTCTGCCCCATGTGAAATGTTCTCTTTCAAAAATAGTGGGGCAACAGCTGAAGGTGCTTCGGGACTAGAAGCTGAGGATCTCAGACCAAGTCAGGCTAAGATTCTTAACAGGTTTGGGTATGGGTTGAAGAGCTCTAAGCTCAGCAGTAGTGAAAGGGTTGCCTTGTCTGGGTGGAAAATGGGAGGGTGGTGAACCAGTTAGCAGACCACGTGAACTAGTAGTGTGACACGGGAGCATTGTGTAAGACGGCAGTCTCTGGTGTCAGAGTCCTGTCTGTATGATAGAAATGCCGCTCTGAGAGCCTCTTACAGGCTATTGGGAATTCCATGCCTCTCAAGGACAGAAAGAAAAAAACAGCATAGGAGAGAACAACGAGGTTTTCTCTGAGGAATTTTATAGTTCTGTTTAAAGACATATTTTTGAGAATTGATTAGAAAACAAATGCTTCTCTGGTATTACCCAGTGATGAAGAGGCTGCATTCCAGTGTGCTTGATGAAGTGCCTTTTGTTATCAGAGAGAAATGACTGAGAAAGCATTTGGTACTGCATTCCAGAATTTTGGCTTAAAATAGCATTATGTACTTAACACTGTCGAATGTGCCCTAAACTGGAAAATATTCATCTGGGAGTTTGGGGAACATCAAAGTCACTTAGCTCTTTTAAGCTACAGTAGCCACCAACCACTTTGACTAGACGCTTAGCTTCCTATCCTGGGGCACCCTGTAGGCCTCCCAATGTTGGGGTACAAGTTAGCTCCTGTATCTCCCTTGACCTACAGTTACAACCACACACGTGATTCTAAGTTTTTAGTATATCATTTGAAGACTTTTCTTCTCAGGTTTCCCAATAATTCATAAAGAATAACAGTAATATGACAGTGATTACAATGAAGGTGGAGAATGGCAGAACCGTAAGCTTAACAAAGAATGTCTGATGCTCACAGAAGAGAAACAGAAGTCCCTGTCTGCCTTGTCTCCTGTGGTCTGGACAACCGTAAATCACGGTTCCCCTCCAGCTACTTTGTCAGTGCACTTTTCTACTATAAGCTGTTAGCAAGGGCTCTGTTCTTGGGCTCTCCTCCAGGCAGAAATATACCAGAGAGGGAAGCTCAGCTCAGTTTCCCTTTCTCTGCTTATTCAATTTATTCAGTAAACAGATACTTACTGAGCATATTAAAGAAGCAGTGGGGATATGTCAGTTAATAAAACAGACAAAAATTACTGCCCTGTGGTGCTTTCCTTTTGGCAGGAGGAAAACAGACAATAAACAAGTAAACAAGGTATGTGGTATTTCAGATGATGATCAGACCTATAGAGAAAAGTAAATTAGGAAAGAAGAAAGCCTGCCATTTTAAAAAGGACACTGAAAAGGTGACTATGGGAGAAGAACGTCTTGGGTAGGGCAGCAGCACAGACAGGTCCTGAGATGGGCGAGTTCTGGGTGTGCTCAAAGGGGCACAGCTGGGTGTGTCTGAGCAGAGTGAGCCAGGTGAGGAGCTGTAGAAATGAGGGCAGAGGTAGCAGGTGGGCAGGTAGTGGGGCTTTGTGGATCATTGTAAGGATTTTGGCATTCTGAGATGGGCAGCCATTGGGGTGAGAGGATCAGGAAGGTTATACATAGCGTAGTGACTAACGTGAAAATATTATTCTGTTATGCTGGGGGAAAAACTGTAGGGTGAAGAGTGGGCAAACAGGGATTAGAAAGATACTTGTAATAATATAGGTGAGAGAGGTGGTTTGAGGTAAAAAGTTGGAAGTGGTAAGAATTGTCTAGAGTGAATATATTTCAAGGTCGACACTATGATTTTCTGATGGATTGGAGGCGGAGTATAAGAGAAAGGGGGAGGGTTAGGGGAGTGGGGGAAAGATGTGAAGGATTAAGAAGTAGAAATTGGTGCTTAAAAGTTCATCACAGGGATGTAAAGTACAGCACAGGGAATATAGTCAATAATACTATAATAACTATGTAGGAGGCCAGGTGGGGACTGGAAATATCAGGGAGACACTTAGCAAAGTATATGACTGTCTAACCACTATGCTGTACACCTGAAACTAATACAAAATAATGTTGAATGTAAACTATAATTTAAAAATTAAAAGAATTAAAAAGGAAATATATTAAATTCTCAGTTTGACAATTAAAAAAGAAACAAGAATGACTGCAGTGTTGTTGGCTTGAACTGGAGAAAGGACAGTTTTGCCTCTAATGGAGACAGACTGTGGGAAGCCAGGAAGAAATTCAGTTTCATCCATGTTAAATTGGAGGTACTAATTAGACATCCAAGAGGAGATGTGAAGTTAATAGTCAAATACATGAGTCTGGAAGGAAGACACACAGGCTGCAGATGCAGATTGGGAAGCATCGGCACAGTTTTGGTATTTAAAGCTGTGAGACTAGGAATGAGTGTTGATAAAGGAGAGTCAAGTCCACGCTCGGAGACACTCCTGCATTTAGAGATCAGCCCTCAAAGGAGACTTGAGAGTGGACAGTGAGTCTGGAAGACACGAAAGAGGAGTGCAGGCAGGAAGTCAAGTAAAGAGGTTTTTCTAAGGAGGAAGGGAGTCCTTGGATTTGATTATATGAAAGTCACCAGTTACCTTGGTGAGAACAGTTTTGGTGGAATGGTGAGGGCAAAAGCTTAACTGGCATAGGTTCAAGAAGTAGGAGATAAGGATCGAAGACAGTGAATATAAGCAGCTCAAGAAGTTTAGTTGTAGAGGTAAGCAGAGAAATGAGTGGTAGATGGTAGAAGATGTAGATCAAGGGAATGATGGGGGAAATTATAAGCATGTTGATAGGTGAGGCAGGAATGATTGATTAAAGGACAAATTGCTGGAGCAGTGTCACTGAGTAGACAAGAGGGGCTGAGATAGAGCACACAGGTGGAGAGATGGGCCCTAAATACGAGTATGGTCTAATCATCCATATAAAGAACAGAAGGCAAGGTATATGGACGTAAGTGCAAGTAGGTGGATAGATGGAGTGGTAAGAGCTTGGGGATGTTTCTTATGAATTATTTTCTCAGAGAAATAGGAAGAGAATGAAGGATGGCAAGGAAGTAGCGGAAAAGTAGAAAAGCAAAGGCATGAAAATATTCAGATCTGGTTGGATGGGACACCGAATGGACTAAGGAAATGTGTATTACTTTTGGTTAATAATCAGTAAGAACTTCCCACTAGCCTCCTTCCTAGCCACAAAACCAAATACTCCTATCAGAACATGTACCTGTCCAACAGACTCACCTGGGTTTCTGGGTGAGTGGGGAGGCAGCGAGGTGGAAAACCTTCAGCAGCCAGAGCGGTCGGGTAAGTGGGTGAAGCACGGAAATGTAAAACCTTAGGAACTGGGCATTTAAATCGTTTCATTTATTTGCTTTACAGAGCTATGATAGGAGGTTTTGTACCAGGAAAAGGTAATCCATACATCAGGACTAAATCAGGCTACTTTTGTTGATGTTTTACGACTGGTTGAATAGGCCCTGGCCGGTTGGCTCAGCGGTAGAGTGTTGGCCTGGCATGTGGAAGTCCCGGGTTCGATTCCCGGCCAGGGCACACAGGAGAAGCACCCATCTGCTTCTCCACCCCTCCCCCTCTCCTTCTTCTCTGTCTCTTCCCCTCCCGCAGCCAAGGCTCCATGGTAGCAAAGTTGGCCCAGGCGCTGAGGGTGGCTCCATGGCCTCTACCTCAAGCACTAGAATGGCCCTGGTGGGCATGCTGGGTGCATCCTGGTCAGGCACATGTGGGAGTCTATCTGTCTGCCAACCCTGGCTTCTCACTTTGGAAAAATACAAAAAAAAAAAAAAAAAGACTGGTTGAAGAGTTAAGACTTCCTGAAATTGATTCATATCATATTAAACTCAATCAGTTGATCAGTTCATGTAAAGGTCTGGAATGAGACCCCTCCCTGGTTACAGTAAGGAGGGAGAAGACACTGGTTATAGAGCAGGAGCCTTCTGGGCACCCAGAGGGAGATCGGTGATCATCTCCGCGTCGGCCTTCTTCACAGTTGTGCTCAGCCTAAGCCACTGGGCGTGAATAATTCCAAGCTGTGCAAGGTAATTTTGACACAAGTGTCACACCGTGTGCACAGATGACAGAATGCTGCTGTTGAGTCACTGTGGTGTGTGAGGGGATTGTTGTTTCAGGCATTGCAGGCAATACTTGGCAAGGGGGAAGGTTATAGTGTATGTGAATCTAGATCCCAAATGTTTTATAAATTTCTGTGTTCTAGTTATTGATTAAAAGCAGAAATATTATATATTCTCCAAAACCTGGACTATTACACAGATTAGATGCTGTATTATTATTATTGTGATATAAAGGGTACGAGAGTGTGTGCGTGCTTGTGTTTGCTCTGTTTGATGAAGCTGAAGCCCTGGTACCAGTGTGGTAATGTAATAATTAGAGATAGCAGCTTCTAAAATATCTGAAAACAAAGGAGTTCTTTTCAAATGTATATGCAATCAAATGTTATGCACCTATAAAATATTTTTTTAATCTTTAATGTCATGGATAGAAAGACAGTTGGAAAAACAAGTTATAGAACAGTGTGTGCATTCCAGTCCCTAACCACTGAGCACACCTCTCTCTTCTAGGCAGTCAGATCCGACTCCACTTAGCCTTCTTCCACACGCATGTCATTGTGCCTCCTCTGCTCTCACGTAAACGTGTAAACACCAAAAGGATGGTCCCTCCAACCGTGAATCTAAGCCTTGTTGATGTGGTTATTTTCCTTTTTTATAACAAACCCTTATTAAGGTCTGATTATCTTACAAGACAGTTATGAAACCAAATTGAAACCCAGTCCTTACCTGTAAGTAAATCAGACTAAGCTGACAGTAAACATTGACAGAAGACTTAAAGAATCATTAACATAAAATTAATACAACCTAATAGGTGCAATAGAAAGGGTAAACATAGCAAGAAAGGGTGGGGAGTTACTGCATATCTTTATTATTAATATTGAGATAAAATTTAAATAGAGTAACCTGCATAGGTTTATATGTATAATTTGATGTAATCACACTCTAATCAAGATATAGTAGAACGTTTCTCCCACCCAGAAAATTCCCTCATGCTCCCTTGCAATTCATGCCCACAGCCAACCACGGTACCACCAATTAATTTTGCCTAGATCATATAGTTCTTTATTGAATCAAAGTCCACATTAAAAGTCTGTCACTGAGGATGACATGGTACAGAAGAAACAGCATTCAGACACTATGCACCAACACGCTGAGTGCCCTAACCTCTCTGGGCCTTGTATACAGTGTTTGAGTAGGTGATCCTCATGATTCCTGAGAGAACTTCCACACTGTTTACATTTCTATCTCAGAGTCTCCCTACCATCCACTCAGTTCCCTGTACCAGAAACAACCCTGGGCTCATTCACTGACCCTCCCAGATCCAGCTGACCACTCTATGACATCAGTTCTTCCTTGTAACTTGTTGGACTTGAAGGTAGAGGTCACTTCCTTTGACCCCTACCTTCTCTTCATGTCTTGCCTTTCTTGCCTTGTAATGACCATCAAATTATTCTTCCTACCGCTTGCCATTGGTTTTCTCCAAACCATCTTGTCATTGCCCCCAAGATAATTATTTTTTTTTATTTTAGTGAGAGCAGGGGAGGCAGAGAGACAGACTCCCACATGCGCCCTGACCAGGATCCACCCCATAAGCCCACTAGGAGGCGATGCTCTGCTCATCTGGGGCCCTTGCTTTATTGCTCAGCAACCAAGCCATTTTTTTAGCACCTGAGGCAGAGGCCACTGAAGCCATCTGCAGCACCCAAGGCCAACTTGCTCGAACCAATCGAGCCATCGCTGTGATAGGGGAAGAGAGAGAGAGAAGGGGAGGGAGGAAGAGGGGGAGAAGCAGATTTGTGTGCCCTGACCGGGAATCAAACCCGAGACTTCCACATGCCCGTCTATGCTCTACCACTGAGCCAACCGGCCAGGGCCACCAAGGTAATTCTTGCTAAAATGAAACCATCTGATCCCATCTCTGTTAAAAATCTTGAATTGTTTCTCCACTATTTGGGGTGCTTCTCTACCCTACAGAATTGAATTCAAATTCTCGTTTGACAATGAGGTTCTTTACTATATGCTCCAGCCTACCTTTAGTGCCCTCTCTGCCCTGCTCTCACTCTGCCACCCTCCACTGCCCAGCCTGCTCCCTCCCTTCCTTTCCCCACCCACTTAAAGATGCCCTCTGATCAGGCACTATGCATGCCTGTCTCCCTGGTTCTCTTAACTCATGAGTGAGGTTAGAGCTCGTGTTCCGTGCATCCCTTTATCTCCAGCATCTAACATATGACTGCTGAAAACATTCAACTCCAAAGTAATTAATCATGAGAGTGTAAGGATGATGGTAATACTGGTCAGGGCCTTACTTGTACTTAAAGTTGATGTTTTTAAATAAAAAATCTTATAGTTCTCATGGTTTTCTGACCACTTTATCTAAAGTCTGATTCTGACTTTTTCTTTGCACTAGCTGTCATTATAATACTGGGTTAAAGGTGAGAAAGTTTGTGTTTTATTTGGAGAGAAGGGTGTATTAATAGGAGGTTTCAAAGTAGTGAATCCCATTGATGTGAAAGGGCTGGTCCTGTGCTCTTTATTCCTGCCTCGAATCTGACTTATGAGCTTATCCACTTAGTTCTAGAGTGCAGGTTACTGCTTCAAGAATGAAGGTGTTTTCCTTCTAAAGGTCTCGGTGGTAATTAGCAAGTAGATGAAAAACCAAAAATGACTGATAGATACTGACCCCAGTGCCCAGGAACACCAGTGTCTACAGCCTGTCAGTCCATCTTGGTTCGCTCTGTTCTGATTTGTCCTGGTCTTGGTTCTGCCCTGCAGAGCCCGCACTGCCGCCCAGTCGATTACTACTCAGTCTGTATTTTCTTTTCAAACCTAGGAAAGAACCTTGATGCTGTCCATGACATCACGGTGGCATACCCTCACAACATTCCTCAAACAGAGAGTCACCTCCTCCGTGGGGACTTCCCCAAAGAGATCCACTTCCACGTCCACCGCTACCCGATAGACACCCTCCCTGCATCCAAGGAGGACCTGCAGCTCTGGTGCCACAAGCGCTGGGAGGAGAAGGAGGAGAGGCTGCGCTCCTTCTATCAAGGGGAGAAGAATTTTTATTTTACTGGACAGACTGTAATTCCACCTTGCAAGTCTGAGCTCAGGGTCCTGGTGGTCAAATTTCTCTCAATACTGTATTGGACCCTGTTCAGCCCTGCAATGTGCCTACTCATCTATTTGTACAGCCTTTTCTGGTGGTATTTTATAATCGCTATTGTCATCTTTGTACTGCAAGAGAGAATATTTGGTGGACTGGAGATCATTGAACTTGCATGTTACCGTCTTTTACACAAACCGTCACATTTAAATGCAAAGAAAGATGAGTAAGATTATAAGGGTCACAGTGAATTAATGTAGGAATATTTGGGAAGTATTGCAAACCTTTGTAAACTGAGATGAGTTTTTGCATGACTATGTTAAATATTTCTTACTTCAATCATTATTTGTTAAAGATATTTTGCACTTAATTTTGTGGGAAAATATTGCTACACACATGATTTTTTTTAAATCTCTGAATGTAATTTCAATACGCATAGCAGGGAGCAATCGCTGTGAAATAACTCAGGCCAGAGCATCCTTAAACCATCAGCAGGCTATTCCCAGACAAGGTACACACCAGATTGTCTCAAAGGCTCAGTACTATTTCCTAACAACCCCCCAGACAAGAGGGAGAGCCGGGGATCTCAGACAGTGGCCCAGCTCAAGTGCTGGCCCTGGACCATCAGGGTGAGGGCCCCTCCTCCTGACTCCCTCCTTCCGAATTCCTTCCTGCACCAAACCACTGCCTCCCTTCTTGAGACCAGAAAACAGAAATCTCTTGCCCTTAAACTGACCAAACATTTTGATAGGAAGCCCTTCATCATTTATAAAATCTTGGCATTTAGCCTTGCATTGACCTAGGTGTCAGAGGTCCACCTTTGCCCTTTTCCCACGTGGAAAATAAGACCTGGCATGTCTCAGAGGGCACCCACAGGCTCTCCACGTACAACCCTTAGTTTGATTTTTTAAGGGTAGGAATTAAGACAATGTAGTTTCTCACTTCTTAACCACGCATGCTTAGTCTGGTTTCTATACAGCGTGTCGGTGGGTGTAGCTCCTCTGTGTTAAAAACAGTTAAAAGTCACTCTTTTAAAGGAAAGCGTAGAACATTCTGTTATTGCAGTCAGAAACTCTCCTTTGAAGTTGTGTCTTGGAAATATTTCTTTAAAACCTGCCCCAAAAAGGAAGGTTAGTGTGTTTTCTACATGTGCACGAGTCTCTAATGTCAGCCATTAAAACGACAATGCCCTTGCAGGCAGGGCAGTAGTGGTTTACCCTAAATTATTCAACTCTTGTAGCCTTGACAAATTTTACTCTTAAAACCAAAACAACACAGAAAAAAACCCTTTTTAATAACAAGGGAAGGATCTCTCATTTTTAGTCCCAGGATTCCTCTTTCACTAGTAAAATTTAAACCAATTTTTGACCAGTTGTTCACCTCAGTATTTATTTGGAGTCCACGGAAAATCCAGCAAACCAACAGCACCCGCCTCCTTCTGAGGCATGACGAACACGCGCTGGTCCGTTTCCACGCTGCTGACGCCAGCCCTGCGTTTCATCACGCGATGAGGATGCTGGTCAGAGCAGCGGTCTGCGCAATTAACAGAGCAAACCTGTCAGCTCCACTCGCTCCTGGAACCAGCCTCAAATGCTAGTTATTGCTTCATGTACTCTTGGCATGAATGCCTTCCTCTTGACTGCATCTCATTTCTGCTCGACGGTGACTTACCCAACATGTGAAAAGAAACGTGCACTGCCACAAAAGGGGAGCACCGCCCGTGAGAACGCCCGAGCAGCCTCCTTCAGAAAGCACTGTGCGCCGAGCGCTATTGGCACCCCATTCTCTCTGGAAGGGTGCAGCTAGCGCCTCTGCCCAGACACACCAACCTGCACTTAGCTGCGCCCGCAAGGCCCTTTTTAATCCTGCCAGGAGTTCCTAATTAGTCATTATGTACATCTGCTGCAAACCCAGCTGCAGAACTATAGTTAGAGGTTTTTATTAAATTTTTTTTCCTTAATAAAGAAGGTTTCTAATTTAGGTTTCTCTCAGACTTCCTTTGGTTATATTTGGAAACACAGAAATAGTCTCAGCAATCAGGATTGTATGTGTCCCGGGCGTGGGAGCAAAGCTGGGAGTCCTACCCACAGGTGTCCCCAATGCAGCCCGCCACCGGGCCTCCTGCTCCCGCCGCCCATCGTTCCAAGTGTGTGTCCTCTTCAATGGTCTGACCTGCAAAAGGGGAAGTGTTTTTTCTTTTCTTTTTTTTTTTTTTTTTTAAATTTATCATTAAAACCCGTTTAAGATAAAATGTCAACTTTTTTATGTACCCAAAATTCATAAGCACTAAAACTGGGGAATAGGGACAGTGTATGTCCTCTTAAGAATGAGAAATAACTTCAAAAAGGGAAAAGTTGCTTGTGTTTTCCTATACATTTGTATTTTTCTTATATAAAAAAATAAAATAATACAGTTAATGCTCTGGAACTTAAAGCTATCTAAAGTGAATAAGGAAATGTCAAGTAGAAACTAATTTAGCTTCAGTGTTGTGAGTGGCCTCAGGATGACCCCTCCACACCCTCCCACACCTTCACTGTGGACTCAGAGCAGCTGCTAGACACACTCACCTCCCCTTCAGGCTTCTGAAGGAAAACCCATTGGACTTGGAAATACTTAAGAGTGCTGTATGTCCAATGGTTAAATCTTTACCATTTGGAAACATTTTAAATAAAGCAAGTGTGGTTAATGTAGGACACAAACCATTATCTTAAAATTAGGAACCCACAAGGAAGGCACTGATTAATTAGGTCACAAGTTCTTCCGCCAGCCATCTTTGATGGAATAAGCCAAAGGAATTGTGAAATTCAGTAGAAGAACATGGTAAGAGACTAAAAGAAAATAGAGCCCTTAATTTAAAATGCCTAATAAAATCCTTCCTTGTTTGTTACACTGTTAAAACAGACTAGGGAGAAATAACAGCTTCCATGTGATTCACTTGGAAATCAGTTCATTCCTCAGCAGCCCGTCAGAAGCCGTCCACGGGAGACAATTCTGCCCAAAGGAGTTTCATTTCACCTGGACTTAAAGCTCTGCCCCGACCACTGTGCCCCGTGCGCTTTTACAAGAGGCTCTGATGGAGGGAGCCTGTTGGTATTAAATTGTTTACATTTCTTTATATAAACAATGTGCTTTCAGTGCCTTAGTTACAGGTCCCTTTCTTTTTCTTGTTCCGAGAATTCTGCGTGTTAGGTACAACTGTTTCGCGACTCACTGGGTGTGGTCTGTAAACCCCTGGACACTAGTGAGCGCTGCGTGGGACGCCCCCTGGAGGAGAAGGCATGGAGCCTGCCCAGGCCCCGGTTGCCCTGGAGCTGCTATTTACGCTCTAGAATAGAAATGGTCCTATGGCATGGGAGGTTCGGATCAGATACGGCCCTAAAGTACCAACCTTAAAATTTTACTTTGGGAGAGAATCTTGGTTTTGGTAACTTACTTGTTAAAGGATCATATGTGCAAAACACCAAGTTTTAAAAATAACTCACAGAATGGCCTTAGTTTTCAATGTCCACTGGTATGTTTGTGAGTTGTGTTGTCTGTCATGTAAACCCCAGAATAAAGTGGAGTGAATTAAATAGTTTACACTTGTGTTGTTTCTGTTTTTGCAGGAATGACTGGAGGTTACTTTGTTTCTAACACATTGTTCTAGCCTTATGTAGTAAGTAAAAGCTAGTCAGAACCCTTTCAAAGATGTTTTGTTTTTTGGTTTGTTTTTTTTTAAAGTATAAGCGAAGAGGGAATAAACTACCTCCTCATTGAAAGAGTCCAGAGGCCACAGCTGAATTCAGTGTGAATATCATCAGAACTTGATTGCCTTCCCTCTCAGTTCAGCCCTGAGGGCAGGAAAGTTCCTTGTTAGGCACTTGTGGGGTTCTTGTGGTAATGTCGGCACCACTCGCTGTAAGAGGTAAATGGGACTCTACTCCCTCATCCTTACTGTCGGGGGGGTTATCTGTGAAAGCAAATCTGGACCCAAACCTGAACAATGTGTAACTATCTACTCAGCAAACAGACACACACACACACACACACACACACACACACACACACACACACACACACACGAAAGTCATGAAACTGAACGGAAGCGGAATATGCCACCCCAAAATGTATCTGTAGGAGTTTAGGACACAACACCCCAGAATACACTGCTTATATATTATTATTATGATATATTATTTTGAGCTGCAGGCACTTGAGAAACAGCAAATGCAGGAAGAAGCTTCCTCTGAACGCCACTTCTCTGACTGAAGACGCATCCTCCAAAGGAACTCAATTGTCATAAATCCCCTCCCCAGGAGTTCCATCACCCAGGGAAGATCGACTCCGGTCACAGGAAAAAATAAGACTGGAAGTCGGCACACTCAGAGTCACAAATGATCATACTGCCCGCCTGTTCTTCCAGGGGCCCATTCATTTTTTTCTCAAAGTCGCTTACTCTCCCCTAAGAGGCCTACTCCCTCCCGCCCCTTTCCCTATTAAAGTGGTCTTTAATCCTGAATTTGAAGTCACCTCGGGAGTTTCTCATTTTTTCCTGGGTTTCTCCCAAGTATACTTGAGGGATGCATATTAATAAACTTCTGTTTATTTTTCTCTTGTTAATCTGTCTTTGATTACAGGGTCTCGGTCAAAGCACTCAGAAAGACAAAGAAACAATAATTTTCCTCACATACACTTCTTGTAAACTCTATGATGCTCCACTCTGTCTTCTGGTTCTGCAGCAGCCCTTGGCCTGAAAGAGCCACCCTGAGGGAAGCCCACTGCGTCCTTCTCTGGGAAAGGGCACAGACCTGTAGAGCCCGAGTGTAGGACCGCCCGTCGGCTGGCTGACGGGAGAGTCTGTGTGGCCCCTCACTTGTCTTTCACGTCACCCATTTCACTGCTGAGTTATACACAGGTGGGTTTCTGATGAGGGCGCTTCAAATGCCAGTTAGACAGCCCTGGGACGGATACAGACACGAATCTACACACAGACGTGTAAATATCTTTTAAGTAAATGACTAAGAGACAACATGTGCACTCCTGGCTGGATCCACATCAGGACTTGATGCCTGCGGTTGCTTCACCCTCACATCCTCTCAGGTTCAAGTCCAGCGGGAAAGAGCCAGAGAGAATGCTTCCCGAAATCCTAAACTGGCTTTCAGCCTGAACCTCTTGCTTGCCCAGAAAAATACAATAGCGGATTGTAACACCAGTGGGTGGGCCAGACAGGTTGACACTGGATTAGGGCAGATGATAGAGGAACCGCGGAACTGGAAAGCAGAGGGCCGATCCCGTTTAATAAGTCTCGCGATGGCGGACGAGAACACGGGCGGGGAAAACCTCTTCTCGCAGAAACGGGTGAACGAACAGTAAAATGGTCCCTGCAGTGGCGAGCAGGCAATCCGCCTGAGGGCAAGCATCCCTATACTAGGCTACACACACGTGGCTCTGCCACGTGCTCACGAACTAATCATGCGGCGTGCAAGCCAGCAAGCCTAACCACAGCTGTTTCCCCTACAGGGCTGCTCGCTGTCCACCCCACCTCCACCCCCCAGCCAGCGGGGAGGTTGGTTCCCCCGCGGCCGAGTGGAAGGGAGGGATGAATTCTAAGAAGACCGTTAAGAAAATAGGATGAAATGAGGCAGATGGCCAGATGTCCACCTCAAGTATGGAACTTCCCAAACCCACCAGCGGAGTATGGGAGAAAATGAGCATGGCTTCCAGAGAGGTCCCTGCCCCTGCACAGTCAGACCCAAAACGCTGCTCGGCAGCCTCCTCCATCAACACCGGGCGTATTTGGGAACCACGGCTTCCCATAGTTGTGCACAATCTCACCAGCAGTTGATCTGTCTGAATTCCTCAGTCGTCACCCCCACACAGCTCACTCAGACGTAAGCAGTGTGGCATCGGAAGCGTTTTTCTCTGGGAAATCTGTTGCAGTACAAATGCTGCAGCTCTAACCTCTCTCCCTATTGGTTGCTGCCCTTTTCTTCCCAGCTCTGCAGACGCAGAATCCGGCCACATCCTCCATTCCTCCCGCTCCTGCCTGGACAGTCGAGGTGTCACTGCACTCGTGCCCTCCTCTTCAGGGGCAGCCCTTCCTGTTGCCCCTGTTCTGGCAGGTCTGCGAGCCTCCCTTCAGCTAGCTCTGCTCGCTCCAAGTTCTCCACACGCATAGTCTCGGTTCTTAGGACCCAGCTGACCTCACCACAGCCCCGGTTCCATCATGGGACCCATCCTCTTACCCCCTCAGTGGTTTCCTGCTCACTGCCAGACAGCCCTGACCCTACCTGTCCCAGTACCCCCCAACCCAGCCCGACCTGGGGCCCAGGATTTCCCCAAGTGTAAAGCTTTTTGTATCAACACAACCGGTTTCCCAAATCTCATGGACCCCTTGCCCTTTGCACCTTTGCTCATATTTCTCACCTGTGCAAGGTGCTGCCTTCACCAACTCTAGTTAAATCCACTTTCTCTCTGCAGCTTTTCCTGACCAGTCTAGCCTGAAATGTCCTCCCATGTAGTGATATTTCTCAACGACTCCCGCTGGGCCAAGTTACACACACTCTCATGTCACATTTTCCAGTCCTTTCACCACAGCTGGAGTATAAACTTCTGGAAAGCAAAGATAAGGATTTCTCTTATTTTATTCTCATATTTCTCTTACTCGTTCAGCCCAGGATCTTTGCCATTCTTTTTGCACAAGAAGTGCTTAACAATGATTCCCTGGAAGTCATTCAGACAGGATCCTGTTCTTTAGAACACCCAATCTACAGTTGGGTACAGAAACTTACAAATTTAAATATCAAAGAAAAAAAAAAAAAAGAAGAACTGAGATGCAAACCCATCCACCTCTGGAAAATAAACCTTTTTTTTTTTTTTTTTTTTTTTTTACAAGAATCAAGTCATGCCTGACCAGGCGGTGGTGCAATGGATAGAGTGTGGGACTGGGATGTGGTGGACCCATGTTCGAGACCCCAAAGTTGCCAGCTTGAGCGCAGGCTCATCTGGTTTGAACAAAGCTCACCAGCTTGGACCCAAGGTCGCTGGCTTGAGCAAGGGGTTACTTGGTCTGCTGAAGCCCCACGGTTAAGGCATATATGAGAAAGTAATCAATGAACAACTAAGGTGTCGCAACGAAAAACTGATGATTGATGCTTCTCATCTCTCTCCATTTCTGTCTGTCTGTCCCTATCTATGCCTCTCTCTGAATCTCTCTCTATCTCTGTAAAAAAAAAAAAATCGTCATGTTTGACTAATGATATAATTTATCAAAATATATGAGTATATGAACTCTTAAAAGCAGAAACTTGGCTCAAAATGTGCTTTATTCTTTGCCCTTCCTGCCCACGTACTCATTTTCCTTCTTTCCAAAACACCCACTCTTTAGGAAGTGCCACCTCCAACGTGTGAAGCCAACCAGACAGAAACAAAGAAGATAAGTAAGATAGGATGTCCTGTCCAAGGCATAGGCTTATGTCTAGTGCCAACGCGTGGGTGCTCCAGGGCTGAGGCTCCTAGAACACAGCCGGCCAGCAGAGGGCACCAGCCTTGTGGCTACCTGGTCCACTGCACATGGTTAAGTAGGTGTTGCTGACAGTAGCTCATGGTACAGCTTCCAGAAACCATTGAAAAACAACAAATGACCACAGCCCACAATGGGAATTTTTCATCCCATGGGCTGGCAGGAGACAAGGTCTGAAAAGGAATACATGACTGTTGTTAATGTAAGTCATTGGGCTTGGGAAGTTTGTTACATAGCAGTAGAAAACCCGAATACTGTCTAGAGTTATTGTGAGAACTTGTAAAGATAAATCACAGATGACTTACAGTGCAGTGTACTCCCTAATGTAGCTATTGTTGGTATCATGGCCATTTGATGATCGCAATAAGCCCTGGAATAGTAACCCTTCTAGCTGTCCCACATGGGTGCCAATGAGCAACACACAGATAGCTTGAAGTCTGCAAAGTACTTCACAGACTTGATCCACATTATGACAACATAAACTCCAAAGCAGTTAAGGGCCATGCCCAAGCTGACTCAGCTCCAAGTGGTTGACCCAGGATCTAAACTCACAATCTTATATTTCAAGTGTGATGCCATTTAACTCCAAACACCTCCTCACATGCAACAACAACTAGTTTTGGGGAGAAATGCAACAGTGTGGAGACATAGTGGTTCCCTATTAAAAGCTGACTTGGGATAGCTTCCTAACTGTGTGATCATAAGCAAATACTCAAAGGGAGCCTTTCTACATCTGAGAAACGGAGGAAATGCCCATGCCCGGTTTCCTTCCATCATGGAATGCTATGAGATTCAAATCAAAGAATGGATGAAAGGGATATAGTGTTTTCAGCAGTCTTCTGTAAAATTCTTTGACACAGTCTGGCCTCTTCCCATCCCCACAGTGAGCATGTATCTTGCACAGACAGGGTGTACAGTAGGCCTGTATCCCTATCCTCTGTCCACATAGTGTCTGGGAACATCTGACCCCTGGTGGTGACTGGGGAATGGGTGTCACTGGTCTCGTCACTGACCAGCCCTGATTCTGGCCCAAGACCCTGTACGGAGGAGCAGGGCAGAAGCTGCCCATTGTTCTGCCTACCAACACCCCCATTTGGGCAATTGCAGGCCCCACTCATGGCTCCTACCCTTGACCCTCCTTTCTTCCAGCCAAGGAAGATGACGCATGGGCCCAGCCTCTCCCACCATTGGTATTTCCCTTCCCAGTCTCAATAGGAGGATTGTGGGGATGTTTCCTAAAAAGTGAATGAGAAGCATGTGCCTTGGTTGAATGGCATTCTCCCACAGTGGAAAACCTGATGACTCTCAGGCCTCTGTATATCTGAGTCAAGACAGGAAGAAAATGAATGATAACCATGTGGCTATCTGGGAAAAGGCACCTCAGCAGAAGGGGGCTCAGAACAGAGAACTCTGAGGCAGAACAGAGAACTCTGGGTATGCTCTACCCAGCTCCCCCGAACCTTACTCTCTCTCATGACCAGAGTGCAGTTAGAAAACCCAAGAAATGAACATTATGCCATAATATGAACTTATTATAGAGCATACTCAGATTTTTCAAGTGCACAAAAAGTGTTCAACATCATTAGTTGTCAGAAAAATGCAAGTCAAAACCACAATAAGATCATCACTTCTCATATGTTAATATGGCTATTATAAAAAAGACAAGAGATAACAAGTGTTGGTGAGGATGTAAAGAAAAGGGAACCCTTTGCACTATTGGTGAAAATGTAAATTGGTTCAGCCACTATATAAAATAGTACAGGGTTTTCTCAAAGAATTAAAAATAGAACTATCACATGACTCACTGCCCCATTATTCACCGTAGCCAAGATGTGGAAACAACCTAAGTGTCCATGGATGGGTGAATGGATAAAGAATATGTCACACACACACACACACACACACACACACACACACACAATAGAATATTATTCAGCTATAAAAGAAGGAAATTCTGCCTTTTGTAAAAGCGTGGATGGACTTAGAGGCTATTATGCTAAGTGAAACAAGTCAGATAGAGAAAGACAAGTACCATAGGATTACACTTATATGTGGAATCTGAAAAAGCTGAACTCATTAAGATAGAGAATAGAATGATGGTTGCCAGAAGTTGGGGGTGGGAGTGGGGAGATGGTGGTCAAAGGGTACAAACTCCCAGTTGTAAGATAAATAAAATCTAGGGATTAATGCATAGCACGGTGACTATCATTAACAATACTGCGTTATATAATCAAAAGTAGTTAAGAGAGTAGATTTTGAACATTATAACACACACACACACACACACACACACACCATAATTATATATAAAGGGATAAAAAAGTTAAGTAGCCTTAATGGTGATCATTTTGCAATATGTACATGTATCTAAACATCGTGCTTTATGCCTTATGTTTACATATGTTATATGTCAATAATAAATCAGTAAAGCTGGAAAAGACAAAATCAAGGGGCAGCCATGATCCAATCTGTAGCTCGGGTCTGCTCGCTCACTCATTCACTCACTCAACCAGCATTTCTCAAGACTGTCGGGGACCGGGGTGTGGGTGGGGTCGGTGACGGGGCAGTGGCTCTGCAGCAAAGCTACTGGGTGCCGAGCAGTGGAGGAGAGGAGAGGCAGAGCAGTCCATGAGGACCTTGCAAGCTACAGCACAATGTTCATGGCAAGGTGTATGCATGTTAGAGAGTTGTCACCAGGAGTAACTACCTAGTTTATGCTTTAAGTAAAGAGGTCACCCTAGCGCTGCATGAAGGATGGGTTGCAGTGGTTAAAAGTAGAACTGGGGAGATCAGCTTATCAATTCAGGGGAGGCCACTGGGCTGAAGCATCTATTTTCCGTATATAAGGAGCACTGGGATCTCACACTCCCCATTCCTTTCCCAAATCTGCTCCAGAATCTCTCCTTTATGTTCCTTATTCTGTGGCCTGGTGACTGCACCCATCCTCTCAGCCATCCAACCAACTCCCTGCTACATGGCAGAGATCTGCTATGTGCAGACTCAGTATTGTTGACACGGCTCTTGGGGCCCGGAACCGGCCCTATACCCACAGCTGGTCTCCACCCCACCCACGGAATGGTAACTATCCTGGGGACAACACGCTATGGCTCATATCTCTGAAATTCTGGGCAGCCTTAGGGAATTAAAGGGGAAAGACGCATTCACATTTGCAAAACTCCCCATCAGAGAGCAGTCTTCGGGAAGACCATGGGTACCACAGAACTGGCTTCAGTACTGGCTTCTTACTCAGCTCCTTCCTCAAGCCATGAAGATGGAGAGAGAAGAGCCCTAATGCTCAATGATTAGTGCCCGTGGGATGGGCTAACCTTGGCTCTGCTTCTCTGCTCTGATCTGCACCCTTGACCAGAGCTTGCCCTCTGGTGACTAACAACTCTGTCTTTCTAGGTCAGTAAAGCTCAAGCCAGAGTTACCTGTCTTTAGCAGAGACTCAAGGTCATTCTGGTCAGTGGGTGAGACTTTGAACTTCCCCAAGGGCAGCCTGGTGCTGTGGGGAGAGCACATGCTGTGGGCACAGGCCAACCTGGATTCAAGCCCAGCATCATCATGGGCCCACCGCTTGAGCTTGGATGAAGCTGGAGAGTAGGGATGATACTACCCAGCTCAGGGCCATTGTAAAGGTGATACAATGATAAATGTAGATCATGTGATGAGAAAGTGTCACTCCTGCCCCCACCTTTTGGTAGCTCACATAGCCTCTGGATTTACCATCTCGCATTTCAGATGCAAGATGAATGAGGTTAGTTTGAATTGAACATGCGCAATGACCTTTCCCTTTGGCCTTCTGGCACAATCTCTTCTTTCTTATACACTTCTTTGTGTTCTCATCTTTTTATCTTTGTCTCCCTTATTGGCAAAAGCCAGAGCTGATAGTAAAACTGGCACCCAGAGAGAGCAGGCGACATCCAAGGACACACAGCAGCAACTTTTATTGAGCTCCTCTATGAGCCAGCATCCTGTCCCCTGGGCATTCTGTTCCACCTTTTGCTGGGACATTGCCTGTTCCCACCCCAAACATCCTATGGACAGAATTATGGAGGCAGGACAAAGGGAGACTTTTAAAGGCCACTAGGGATGTTGATCTCATAGAGAATTTCCAACTGGTACCTTAGTGGTGAGAAGATGGAGACAATGGTTAAGTGGGGGAAAAAATCATGAAATGTCTAGTTATCAATAGATAAGGTGAACAAATGTGTTCACCGAGACAGCCAGAAAGGGAAGAAGAAAAAGAAAAGGCTGCTTTCTATGATGGAGAATGAAATTGTAGAGGCTATTACACCACACACTCAGCCAGGCACAATCTCTGAACACTTCCAGATAGTGAAGGTTTGCTCTCTGCGAAAAGAATGAGGGATGCTTCTTTTATTTGAGGCCCCTGAGTGGTTTGACAATCATGCTTTGGTATCATTTCAGACCAGGGTTGCAGTTCTTTTCATTTATGGTCCTGGTTCAAGTTACAGTGCAGCCCAGACAATGAAAAGGGGCACCTGCAAAGACCGTGTAAGCGTCAGGAAGTGGGCTGATGATACCCATGACTTCTTTAGCCTGTGTAGTGATCAGGGGCCAAAATCTCAGTTACACAACTCTTCATGGGGAGCACACCCAGTGTCCCTTGCTTCTCTAAGGGTATATAGGGTATTCAGAAATGCACTCTCCCTCTGATAGGTATATTCTATAGGGTCGATCATTCTTGCTGAGCAGTTTTGTAAAAGTATATAGTTGATCACAAAAGCAGTTAATTGAGATCTAGAACACTCTTGAGATAAGTAGTCTTCATAGAGCACAGGCCTCCTGATCCAACAGGGTGAGTTAGCTCAGGACACATGGGTTTCTCTTTGGGTAAAGCTTTTATTAGTAGAGCTGAGAGCTTATTAAGTAAAAGAACATGGATGCTGTTTGAGTCATGAAACTGCTCCTCAGCAGATGTGTGGCCTTGGGTCAAAGTTGCACTTGATCTGCCAACCTGCCCAAGAATTCTGGCATGAGATGAGGGGCAGGGAATTGGATGGAGAGTTTAATTTGCATGAACCTCCTAGGCCTTATGGGAACTCTTGATAAGGAGTTTTTAAAGCAATAACAAAAGCTGGTAAGGCCAGGATAAAGGATCCTCTCTTAATCCTAACAGAAGTCATCTCTTCAACTTCTGAAGGAGAACTTCAGAGAAGACAGGAACTCACCACGAGGGAAAGGGGTGTGGGACAATCAGGAATGGAGGGTAGGTAAAGACTTATTTTTCTCCTTGTTCAATAATTTCTAATTGTCAAGGAGAAATCGGGCATGTTCTTACTGTATAGCAAGTGACTTGACCTTGAGTAGGAGGGATACTAAAACAAGTTTCCTATATAGGACCATGACTTTTTGTTTTATTTTTTTTTATTTATTTTTATAAAGAGAGAAGAAGGAAGGAAGGGAGAGAGAGAGAGAGAGAGAGAGAAAGCATCAACTTGTAGTTGCAGCACTTTTATTGTTTATTAATTGCTTCTCATACATGCCTTGACCGCAGGCCTTCAACTGAGCCAATGACTCCTTGCTTAAGCCAGTGACCTTTGGCTTCAAACCAGCAACCTTGGAATCATGATGATTCTACACTTATGCCGGTGACCCCAAGCTCAAGCTGGCAATCTTGGGGTTTCAAACTGGGACCTCAGCATTCTGGGTTGATGTTCTATCCACTGTGCCACCACCAGTCAAATGAAACATGAACTTTTATGAATTATAGAGGCTCTACCTATAGAAACAAGAGGATTATTTGCTTACAGGGAAAACCTCCTTCCTCTTGGAGCGGGAAAGAGAACTTTCTTCATCTTGGCAATGCTAAGGCCAAAGTTACGGAGTAGAAGCCTGGCAACGGGCCACCTCCTGAAGGAGGAGATGGAGGGCCTAGCTCTGACCCCTAATCCAAAGGGGCTGGCCAAATTAGAGTCCCAAAGCAGACAGCTGTTGCTAATGGGATCTAAGCCCTTTATTTGTCCAGGGCTGGGTTGTGATGCCATGTCAGAATGAAGCAGGCTCTTGGCCCCAAAGGAGGAGACCCTGTTTTCATCAGCCAACTCCTTCCTTGACCACCAGCTCCTGTCTGTGACCATTCAGGGGCCCCACAAACAGGACTCTTACCAACCCCCAGAGTCATAAAGTTGGGGACAGGTGTGCTTAAAGAGGCAGCCTTCTCAGGCCTTCCTCACACGCTTCAACCCTGCCCCCTCCTTCCCCCCACCTCCGCCCCTGCCGCTCTGCACTCTGTTTGCTGACACCCCTCCCCCCAGTATCTGCCCATGAGGCTCAAACACCCTGGCTGCCACCCGCACGCCCTCCCCCCCGTCTGCCACCCTCGTAGATGCTCTCACTGCCTTCCTGAGCTCCTGTAGCACTTGAAGTCATCTGTGTGTCTAACCTCCTTGGACTGTAAGTGCCTCATGACTAGGACTCCTGGCTTGTCCCTCTGCGTCCTATGGTGCTTAGCACCGTGGTCTGCACACAGAAAGAGCTTAGAAAAAGAGTGTTGAAGGAAAGATCTGAACGCAGACTTGGAACAAGAGCATTTGCTAGTGGGTGCTGGTCCCTTAGCAGGTTATCTTTCTCTCCTCGGTAACTCCTCAGCCTGTGAGCCCAACCACCAATTGCAAACAGTGCCTCTCAGGGCCCGTCAAGCCTTTCACTTGGTCCTCTGAATGGTTCTCACGACAGACAACCCTTCTCATCGAAGTGTGAACCGAGCCCAGGGGTGGAAGGGGAACTGCCTAGTAGGCAGCTGTATGTCCTTCTGCTCACATCTAAACAGCCCAGGCCACGTGAATGCGCCAGTCAGCGCCAGGGCCCAGCAGCTGCACACAGTGCCAGGAACCGAGCGACAGGCCTGTGTGCAAAGAACGAGCAGAGCTGCCTTCTCTTGACCCATCTGGCTCCCTCAGGCAGACTGCTAAATAAACGCTTAGCTTCAGTCTTCAGTTGACCTCTCAGACCACATCTGGAGGCCATTCCACACACAGCTCACACCCCCCGGAAAGTCGCCCCACATTTTATTGTGCTCCACGTCCTTCCTTGGCTGCCCTGGCCCACATTCCCCGCTCCTCAGGGTTGGAACGAGAAACGAGAAGCAGAGTCGTTGACTTGCATGAACTCATTTGCTCTCCGGGTTCCTCTGCACCTGCTCCCTCCTGGGCCCTGAAGCCAGCGTTTCCACAGCAAACAGTCATAAACAGCCGGAAGGGGACCGGGACTTCAGGTGCAGGCGGAGGGTGGGGAGGGAGCGCAAACACTCTGAGGCCCGTTTCCATACAGATGTTTTTAGCCATAAACCGGGGGAACTGCAAAGCGTGAAGCGGGCCAGGTACTAACGACAAGGCCTGCGAAGAGCATTAGGCCGGAGATCAGCTGGTGACTCAGAACTTCCGCAGGTGCCGAGCTCTGCGTGGACAGGCTGGGTTGGGACCACGGGCTGGAGGCCCCGGGGAAGTTGGGTGTGCAGCCCAGGGAGCTATGCCGACGAGGTAGGCCCCGGGCGTGCAATGGGTGTGAACACCCGGAACTCCCAGACCCACACTGTGTTGCTGTTAGTCTACTTTTTTCAATTCTAATTAGCACGATTCCTGAACCGTCTCTGGGCTGCCTCCCATGTTGGCAAGGTCTGCAAATAAGACACAGTGTCTGTATCTGAGTCTCCCAGGTGTGAGGACGACAGGTGTGCACACAGCTGGTAACACAGGGCGCCTGCATCTCGTACCAGGTTGGAGGTACACTGTGTGGGGGAAGCACGGAGCCAAGGTCAGAGGACCCGGGCTTGGGGCTGAGGCAGGGCGGCCACGAGGCCTTCCCTAGGTAGCTAGCATTGGGACAGCCGGGCAGTGTGGGGACAGCACAGGGCAGTGTGGGGAGCAGCAACAGCAAGAGAGTGGGAGTGTGACAGAGTGACAGATAACCTAGTGTCCTGCAGTGTGGCATGATCTGGGCCACAAGCAGGGCAGGTGGGTGCTCTGGGCAGCTGGTGCAGGAAGGAGGAGAGCCAGATGAAGGAAGTAGGAGATCCAGATGCAGGAAGTAGGAGATCCAGATGAAGGAAGTTCCGAAATGCAGGACTAAGGGAAATTTTCAGAATGTTTCAAATGTGAATTAGTTATCAACTTTATTATAAAGTAAGAGGTTTCATAAACAAAGATGGGTTCTTATGAAACTCTGGAAGGTCTGGCCATTTGGGTCCTTGGCTCCCCTTGTAGCTACACTTAGCTGTGGCTGGGTGGTGGCCCTTCCCAAGCAGGACAAGCATTCTCCAATCTGCCTCCCCTCAGCCTGCTTCTCTCCTTTCTGTCACCTGTCTGCCCTCCATGGGCCTATGAGTTTGTGGTCTTTGCTGCAGACCCTGAGGAGATGGTAGCGGAGAGCAGAGAATTGCCACCAAAACCGACTTAGGAAACTATGTCAAGGTTAGTGAGAGGGTTTCTGAATAGAAGACAGGGGTGATAGGAGTGAGCGAAAGGGAGGACCTGGAGCGGGATTTAGGGCAGAAGGTGCAGGAATTCAAGGAGCAGGTGCAGGGGCAGAGTTGGGCTCCGGCAGAGGATGGTGAGCTCTGCTCGGGTGTGTGGAGTTTGACAGCCCCGCGCGCACATGTGCATACCCCTGCCCGGGCCTTGGCATGCCAGAGCTCCAGAGACCCACTTCCTGCTTCGGGGCTCTGGGCAGAAGGTGTGGTCAGGGAGGGTCCTGCAGGGACAGGCGGTGGAATTGAGCCACGATTCCCCACTTCTCCCCTGGCAAGCTCAGCTGCTGTCTGGGATATGAATCACTTAGTCACAGCTAGTGTTCCTGGACACGTGCCAGGAAGGGACCGTCACTCTATCAGCACATCCCTGAAAGGATGTGTCACTCAGAGGCCAGAGCTGAGCCCACCGCTGCTTTTCAGGCAGGGAGGGAGCAGAGGGCGGGAGCCGGCCAAGCTGTGCCTCTTTCTTCCTGAGTCACATGAGTGATTTGTCTCCAGTTCCTCTGAAGGACTCCTGGGGGACAGGGTGGGGTGGGGCTGTGAGTCATGTGGGCCCCGTGCAGCAGATGAGGGCAGTGAGTCACAGCTCTGCTTCTTAATCGGAAGCATATTCGAGACCTGAAGAGAATGTGTCCGTGGCCAGGTCTGGGGCGCCCGGCCCGCTGACTGTCCATTAAACAATGAAAGACGTGACTATCACCTGAAGGGCTTCTCAGTTCAGATGGTCACATGTATTTCCTCACTGGATCCCAGTTTCGGGTTACACCTTCGTTTGTGTGGCTTTTTTCTGTTTGTATGTGCTGCTGGACTCGGACAGCAGGGACTGGTATATCCTTACCATCTAGTCCATTTTAAATGAACTATTTAATGAACAAATGGCTCCCAGTGGGGTTAAGATTTAACATAATGTGTGGCTGTGTATGTGTAACCTATTTATATACCTATACAGGGTAGGGCAAAAGTAGGTTTACAGTTGTTTGTATGGAAAATGATATGATAATTAATAAATAATAATCCAGGAATAAACTGTATTTCACATACTCACAACTGTAAACTGACTTTTACCCACTTTACCCCTCCCCCACCCCACCCTGGCTAGAAATGCTGTTTTCTGTATGAAATAACTTTGGAAGAATAAGAATTCACAAAACACTGATAATAGAGCTTACTTCCTGGACATAGAAGCTGAGGATAGAAGTCTGGGATAAAAAATTTGCTTTCGGTTTCTTTCTCTCTCTCTCTCTCTCTTTCCCCTCACTTGGCTTTCACAAAGTGGCTCATACTAATCCCAGTGAGTGTCCCACAGCCTTCTCATGGAGGACATCTTCCATGTGTGTCTGCCGGCCTTGGCCTGGCACCCCTGCAGGGCTGCTCGCTGTCCCATGCCTGGCCCTCTTGAAGCCTACTCTTACTTGGGTGGACTCCACACATGGGCTTGGGGATGCTAGTGTGACCCACGTCTCTGGGGTGTTGTGTGTCAGGTTCTTGATGAGATAAGGGCCTGCAAGGGAGCCAGCTGGGATCTGGGATCGAGCTCTCGAAGTGGAAGGTGGAAGTAGTGGACTGAGTGCTCATATTGAGCAGGGACCCGGGAAGGTGGGGGACGCAGTCAGGGCTGAGTGAGGGCAGAGGCTAGTCCAGAGAGCTGTGGTGTGGGGTACACTGTGAGCTGTGGTGTCTTCCTCTATTCCCAGTGTGCTGCTGATCCTGGTGGCCAGGGCTGGGACAATAATAGATGATTAATTTCACTGGGTTTACAAATCCAGAATCACCCTTTCCTGCCAATCTCCCTTCCTGTAGTTTATTGTATGTCGATTATATCTCAACAAAGCTTTAAAAAACAAAATTAAGTTAAATTAAAAAGCAGTGGATAACTTGACCAGACAGATTAGTGGATAGCACATCAGACTGGGATGCAGAGGACCCAGGTTTGAAACCCTGAGGTCACCAGCTTGAGCACAGGCTCATCTAGCTTGAGTGCAGGCTCACCAGCTTGAATGTGGGGGCACTAGTTTGAGCGTGGGATCATACATATGACCTGATCCTATATCGCTGGCTGGGCCCAAAGCTCACTGGTTTGAAACCCAAGGTCACTGGCTTGAGCAAGGGGTCACTCACTCTGCTCTAGCCCCCTAGTCAGGGCACATATGAGAAAGCAATCAATGAACAAAGGTGCTGCAATGAAGAATTGATGCTTCTCATCCCTCTCCCTTCCTGTCTGTCTGTCCCTATCTGTCCCTCTCTGTCTCTTATTAAAAAAAAAATAGCAAGGTATACATAAATACATAAACTAATTTAGCTCTGATAGAAATGAATCTGAACATACCAACCATCTCACTAAATTTGAAAGGATAAAACTTGCTGGTTTAAATAGAAATTGTTGGGTTGGTTGAAAGAGAGAAATAATAATCTGTTGACAAGAAACATAAAAGACATAAAGAATCCAAAGAAATGTATTTAAAAAATAAGGACTCCAAAGGATAAAAGAGGAAAGATGGAAGAATACATACCAGCGAAACACTAGCAATAAGAAATCTTATCTAGGCCCTGGCAGGTTGGCTCAGTGGTAGAGTGTCGGCCTGGCGTGCAGAAGTCCCGGGTTCGATTCCTGGCCAGGGCACACAGGAAAGGCGCCCATCTGCTTCTCCACCCCTCCCCCTCTCTTTCCTCTGTCTCTCTCTTCCCCTCCCGTAGCCGAGGCTCCATTGGAGCAAAGATGGCCCGGGTGCTGGGGATGGCTCCTTGGCCTCTGCCCCAGGCGCTAGAGTGGCTCTGGTCGCAACGAGCGACGCCCCGGAGGGGCAGAGCATCGCCCCCTGGTGGGCAGAGCGTCGCCCCCTGGTGGGCGTGCCGGGTGGATCCCGGTCGGGCGCATGCGGGAGTCTGTCTGACTGTCTCTCCCTGTTTCTAGCTTCAGAAAAATACAAAAAAAAAAGAAAAAGAAAAAAGAAAAAAAAAAAAAGAAATCTTATCTAACTATAGTCCTACCAGAAAACTAACCTAAGAGCATGTAGTAGAGGAACTGACTATCCACAATCACAGTGAGTTACTTTAGCACATTCCTGCCATAATTGTTAGGTCATAAAGATAACAAACCAGTAAGGATACAGAGGATTTGAACAGCATCAGCAACAAAGATCATTTAAAAGTAGAATTCACCACTTACTAATTAGAGAATACATATTCTTCTCAAATAGACTTAGAGCAAATTATACTGTTCTCAATTCTTCCACTCTCTCTTTCTTTCTTTCATCATCTATTTATCTACCAAACTATCCATCTTCCCATCTATTGGGAAGTCTATGTATAAACTGATGAAGTCTCATCTACTTTCAAAAAATTAGCATCACACAGACCATAAGTTAGAAGTCAGGGATGGAAACATAACATAAAATCTCTCATGGCCCTGGCCGGTTGGCTCAGCGGTAGAGCATCGGCCTGGCGTGCGGGGGACCCGGGTTCGATTCCCGGCCGCGGCATATAGGAGAGGCGCCCATTTGCTTCTCCACACCCCCCTCTCTGTCTCTCTCTTCCCCTCCCGCAGCCGAGGCTCCGTTGGAGCGGGGATGGCCCGAGCGCTGGGGATGGCTCCTTGGCCTCTGCCCCAGGCGCTAGAGTGGCTCTGGTCAAGGCAGAGCGATGCCCCGGAGGGGCAGAGCATCGCCCCCTGGTGGGCAGAGCGTCGCCCCTGGTGGGCTTGCCGGGTGGATCCCGGTCGGGCGCATGCGGGAGTCTGTCTGACTGTCTCTCCCCGTTTCCAGCTAAAAAAAGAAGAAGAAAAAAAATCTCTCATGTATCTGGCAATTAACACACACACACACACACACACACACACACACACACACACACACACACACACACACACGAGTTCTAAACAAGTCATGGGTAAAAGAATAAAAATGAAAGCTAGAAAACTGAACCACAGAAAAACATTACATCAAAAATGTGTTCAATGCAGCTAAGATAGAAATTATAGTAGAATCTATACTTATATTAGAAAATTAGAAAACTAAAGATGAATAAGCTAATATCCAACTGAAGAGCAATAGAATAAAGTTAAATAGAGAGAAGAGGGAAAGAAACAACAGCACTAAGAGCAGAAATTAATATACTAGATCAGAAATATACAATAGAAAGAATCAGTCAAACCCATACCTGATTCTTTGAATAGATAAATCTCTAGCAAGATTTATCAAGGAAAAAAAGAAGCAAGCACAAATAAATATTAGAAAAAAATAAAAAGTTTAAATTGAGTGTTACAAATAATTTTATGTGAATTTAAAATTATAGACAAGATAGACATTATTCTAAAGAAAACATTAAATAATTGTTTAATAAGAAATATCAAATCTGAGTTTTCATTTAAATAAATTAAATTGGTGACTAAATAATGATTTAAAAAAATGAAACCCTTAGATGGCTTACTAGGCTAGTCCCTTCTGTCCCACACATACACACAAAACTCCAGGACTAGATGGACCCTTTTCTACAATGCAAATTGCTCTTAAACTGAGATGAGTTCCTTAACTCTTTGATGACGTTGGTGAAAACTTGTCATCAAAACAAGGACAAGGAAAGAGAATGGAAAAGTATAATTCAATGTCATTTCTGAACAGGAGTGCAAAAATCTTGAACAAAATATTAGAGTAAAAAATTAATTAGTACATAAAAGGAATTATACTTCATGACCTACTTTAGCCCAGGATTTTAAAGGTAAATAAATCCGTATTCAATAAGGCATTAATTGAATTCATTACATAAAAATATGAAAGAGAAAGCATGTTATTATTTTAACAGATGCAGAAAAAGAACATTCAACAGCCATTCATAATGGAAATTATTGGCTACCTCAGAGAAAGGAAATAAACCTAACCAAAGTTGTGTCAGATCTGACAGCTTAGAAAAGTCAATATACTAACAATGTTATTTATCTCCTAATTAATCTATATTTTCAGTGCAATCCTAATAAAAAATGTCCCCCTATTTTTCATTGAACTTGACAATAGATGTAGAATCTAATTGGATGAACAATGACCCAAAATTTCAAATGTACTTGGAAAAGGAATGGGTAAACTCTTTTGGCCAGATATCAAGACTTATAAAGTTATAGTAATTATGCAATGTGATATTGGCACATAGATAGATCAATAATCAAGTGGAAACTAGAGATATTTTAGAAGCCTGTGGCAAAATGATGAAAACATTTGGTTATCTGAATGGGAAAAAACTATATTTACTTCCTGCTACACCAAAAAATAATTCCCAGATGGACTAAAAAGTCCAAATGTAAAAAGCAGAATTTTTTTATTTTTTTTTTTACAGAGACAGAGAGAGAGTCAGAGAGAGGGATAGACAGACAGGAACAGAGAGATGTGAAGCATCAATCATTAGTTTTTCGTTGCGCATTGTGACACCTTAGTTGTTCATTGATTGCTTTCTCATATGTGCCTTGACTGTGGGCCTTTAGCAGACCGAGTAACCCCTTGCTCGAGCCAGCGACCTTGGTTCCAAGCTGGTGAGCTTTTTGCTCAAACCAGATAAGACCGCGCTCAAGCTGGCGACCTCGGGGTCTCGAACCTAAGTCCTTCCGCGTCCCAGTCTGACGCTTTATCCACTGCGCCACCGCCTGGTCAGGCTAAAAAGCAGAATTTAAAAAGTATTATAAATTTTTTATCACATTGAGACAGGAAAGAATTTTTTAAACAAGTCACAGAGAGCACAAAAAAATCTGATATTAAAATTAACTATTTCTATTGCTCAAAAAATACAAAATGAAGGCAAACACAACTTACAGTTTTGGGGAAGATATTTACAATCCATAAAACTATGAAAGAATTACTATCCAGAATAAGGAACTTCCACAAATCAATAAGAAAAATATAACTTCCCCAAAGAGGAAACCTAAATTGTCATAAGCATATAAAAATTACACAGCCACTTTGAGTTCAGACGATTACAAATTAAGACTACAAGATACTCGCCCTGGCTGGTTGGCTCAGTGGTAGAGCATCGGCCTGGCGTGCAGGAGTCCCGGGTTTGATTCCTGGCCAGGGCACACAGGAGAAGCGCCCATCTGCTTCTCCACCCCTCCCCTCTCCTTCCTCTCTGTCTCTCTCTTCCCCTCCCGCAGCCGAGGCTCCATTGGAGCAAAGTTGGCCCGGGCGCTGAGGGTGGCTCTGTGGCGTCTGCCTCAGGTGCTAGAATGGCTCTGATTGCAGCAGAGTGATGCCCCAGATGGGCAGAGCATCGCCCCCTGGTGGGCATGCCGGGTGGATCCTGGTCGGGCGCATGCGAGAGTCTGTCTGACTGCCTCCCTGTTTCCAGCTTCAGAAAAATGCAAAAATGCAAAAAAAAAAAAAAAAAAAAAAGACCACAAGATATTCAATTTTCATCAGATTAGCAAAAATTTAAATTCTGCCAATTCCATGTGTGGGTGACAAGGTGAAGGAAAGGCAATTCAAAAACACTAATTGTAGAAGCATAAATTGATAAAAGTATTTGGAGAGCATTGTTTTATTTTATTTTCTGAGACAGAGGAAGGGAAAGAAAGAAAGACAGGAGCATCAACCTGCTCCACTATATACCCTTGACTGGGGATTGAAGCGGCAACCTCTGTGCTCTGGGACGATGCTCCAACCAACTGAGTGATCCAGCCAGGGCTTGATTTTTTTTATGACGACAGAGAAAGGAAGGGAGAGAGAGGGGAGAGGGAAGGGAAGCGTTTGTTGTTCCACTCAGCCGTGCATTTTTTGGTTGCTTCCTGTGTGTGCCCTGACCAGAGATTGAACCCGCAACCTAGTTTTGGAATGACTAGAGAGCATTATTCTATAAAATTGAAGCTGCACTTGTGCCCTGAGCCAGCAATTCAGTTCTAAGTATAGATCCAAAGAAACTTTTTACATGGGCACATGGAGACATGAATGAGAATGTCCCCAGCAGCAGTATTGCAAAAAATTTGGAGCCAACCTAAATGTCCATCATTCAGGAGAATGGATAAATTAACTGTAATAACTCATTTACAGCAGTAAAAATGAATCAAGCATACACTCTTTAACATGGATAAGGCTTAAAAATTAAAAATACGATGTTGAGTGACAGAAGCAGGTGAAAGAAGGCACCGTGTTTCAATCTCCAACCCATCATCAGCTCATCCCTGTGTGCCCGCTTCCTGACCTGTTATCATCAGTGTGGACAGTGGGGTCCGGGGTCCCACAGATACTCAGTGGGAAGGGCACCCCAGGCTGCAAAGCCTGGCTCTGCTACTTATTGACTGACAGATAATAATACCCCTCAGAGATTTGATGTGAGGATGAAATGAATTAGAAATTGTAAAGGGTCCATGAGCAAAAAACTATAACCAAAGTGAAAGGTTGGTGAGAGAGAGAGGATAGAAAGAGAAAGAGAGGGAGAATGAGCTTTGGATGGGCTGGCCCAGCGGGGAGTCACTGGGCAGGGGCAGGGACACATCACATGACCCACCTCTCTCAATACGGAGCATGCGAGAGAGGCCACAGGCTCCTGTCCAATCTTGTCTACTGGTTCACAGGCTGAGCTGTGGCCAGAGCCTCAGCTTTGCACACAGAAGTAAATTCTAAAAGTTTGCTATTATTGTCTTCACCTTGAATAAGCCCCCTCACCTCACCTCTCTGAGCCACGGTTTCTCACCTGTAAAATGAGACTGTAACACCCCCCCCCCATGGGAACTGGAGGATTAGTTGAGATAGCTCGTAAAAAGCATATAGCGAGTGCTGGGTGAAGTCGTCCCTTCCATTCCCCTCTGTCACTGTCATTTCAGAAGGTAGTGCCTTGAAGCCACAGGGCCTGTCTTAGCTGAGCAGGAGCTGCTGGCCCTGGGAGGTACTGTGCTAAGCGGGCCAAAGCAATGGTTGGAACGAAAGGAGAAACAGTATTATTGCTCCTTAGTTTCTCCCCTCCATGTGGGATGAATCCTGAGCAGGGAGGCACAAGGCTTGGTGCTGGCCCCCGCTCGGCCTGCGAACCATTGAACAAGATGGGGCAGGAGTCTGAGGCCTCTGGGCCACTCTATGGATCCAGGGAGGTGGACCAGGTGGCTCCCTGCTGGACACATCCAGGGCCCATTCCTTCTCTTTCTCATTCAAGCCCCCCTCTCTCATCAGCTTTTCATTTTGATGGTAGTTTTTTGCTCTTGGTCTCCAGAGTATGTCATTCTCTGGCACAGCCCAGCATATTCATTCCTCCCAGATGCAATTCTCTGCTCCGCCTGGAGAATGGTGATGAAGTGACATCTCCATGGAAACAAATGTTGATCCCACAGTTGCTTAGTGATGTGCTGCAGGATGATGTAAGCTGCACTCTGGTTTCCTAAGGGGCTTGGCATTCTTTGATGTGTCTGTGCTCCTGGGCTGGGATGAGGAGGAGGCTCCTTCCCTGGCTTCTACCCTTTCCATGAAAAGTAAAAAGCAGAAAGAACTGGAAATCCACCTTCTCTAAGAGGAATGCTAGTGTAAGGAGAGCAAGGTGTTGCGAGTCCGAGTTCGACTCAGAAGTAAGACGAGGAAGAGGACATGTTTCTCTGAAGGCCCGTAGGGTCAGGGGGTAGGAAGGGGAGATCTGGAAACTGTCCAGAGGGAGGCTGCTGGCCAAAGCAAGTACTCCACTTCCCCACTCCACTTACAGCTCCTGTGGCACTGTTCACCTTGGGCCGTCACTGCTCCCCCCAGAGTGGCCCTAACATTTGCAGGGCCTGGGGCAAGAGCCCAGATGGAGGCCATATGCTATCGCTCTCAATATCAAAAGTTATAAACCAAGTCAACAGAGTGTTCCATAAAACACATTCTATCCTCTGACTTGGGCAACTGTGGTAGGCAGAACCGTGTGCCCCTCCCCCCCAACAAAGATGTCCAACTCTTTATCCCAGAAACTGGTGAATATGTTAGATTAGATTGCATTTCTAATCTTGATGGAATCCTGTGGTGTAAGAAGCACTTGAATAAACAAATTAACACATGAAAGATATGTCTGGTGTTTAATTACTTAATGCAATATGTGCCATGAATCTTTCAAGAAGTCCTGGTTGAGACTTCTTTGCATCCAAGAGTCAAAGAGGAATTATTATTAGTTATAGTTCAAGAAAAAAAGACAGCTTCGTAGCATGGACGTGGTCGCCATCACAGCCTATGGGGCAGCGACCTCAGGAAGGTGAGTGTCTGTGAGTATTGTAAATGTGAATCACAATGGGATGGTGGGAGCCCCCTCGCCAAAGAAGGTGCTAAGACATTGTTACTGCACCACAAAGTCAACCTAGAAATCTGAATGGTAAATATTTGAATAACAAAAGTGCAGCACTAATTTCTCATTTAAAATAAAATTTTATGTTTATTATTGTATCACAAAGCATATCTATGTTGGCAATATTTGGCCCCAGCTCAGTATTTAACACTTGGCCAGTCTACCCTGGGCCAGCATGAGTATTCAGTGCACCCCTAAAAGGATCCCACTGAGCCTTTGTGTTTCTTTTCTTTCCTTGACAGGTATTATATCGCAGTTAAAAATAGAGCCTCGCACAAGAGCTGAAAACAGGTTTCTTTAATCACTTCCTCACGCTGGTTCTCAGCCTCCTCCTGAATCATCATTGTGGAGCCAGTTCACTGAGATTTCTTGGAGACGCAAGTCAAGAAATGCCACATTTCCTTGGGGAAACAGTCAGCGGGAGCCCAGCCCACTGGCGTGGAATCAGCCCCAGCCAGGCGGATGGAGCTGCCTCTTCCAGAACCACCTTCCAGTCTTCCTCTGGCAGAGGGACGACCACAGCTTTTGTCCTGTTGAAGGACACTCTCGGGTCACCATTTGGCTACAGCCCGTTAAGAGCTGAGCCCTCAGCTCCGCTCTGTGCTCTGGGAGGAGTTTTGACTGATAATGGTTCACGCTGCGTCTAAGGGAGGCAGAGGAGGAAGAATCCACAGGGTTGGTCGACATCTCCAACTGGAAGAGGCAAACATCCCCCCCAAATCATGGTGAATGGGTGATCCATATTTTCAAATGTGACGATTTCAAATGTCCGATGCCATCTGTCTGATGTATTCATGGTCTTCCTGTGCAGCCACCGGGCTGAGTAAGGGCACAGGTCTCTGAGCCAGCTGGAATCGCTGCTGAGGCATCCTCCCCCTCCTCAGCTCCCCCCCCCCCCCCCCCCACCGCAGGTATGAACGCCATCAAATACATTCTCTCCACCTCTCCACTCTGGGAAGCTCAAAGAGCGCACACGCAGGCCCTGGCCAGTCAGCACTTGGCCACACACGTAATTTCACATTTCAGTGTAACTACCGTCTTGGCTCGTTTTAGAGAGCCGTTGCTGGGCTTGTCTGCCCGATGCGCCGCCTTAGCTATAGATTAGAAACCATTTCTTTCCAGGATTTGGAGACTTTCTTTAAGATTGCATTTTGTATTTTCCATGCAGTTTGCCTTTTCTGGGGAATGTTCTTGGAGATAGTCACTTTGGTTCTCCCAGATGGTCTTCCTTTCAACCACTTTCCATATTTTAAGGATTCCATATATATATATATGTAATATGTTTGAGTTGAGGATTTAGGCTAAAACATAGCTTTTTGCCACAATCTCCTTCCGATATACAATCTCCTTCCGATATGTGATTGTTTCATTTTAGGAACTGGGTGAAGTTTGCTGGTTAGCTGAGGTCATCGGGTCATGAGGTTATGAGAGAGAAAGAGAGAGAAGCATCAACTCATTGTTCCATTTAGTTGTTCCATTTAGTTATGCACTCATTGATTGCTTCTTCACAGGCCTTGACGGGGGTGGTAGGGTTCAAACCCGTGACCTCTGGTGTGCTCAGTTGATGTTTTATCCACTGAGCTGGCCAGGGCAGGGTGCTATTTAGCAAAGTAAGGTCTGTGCAATACCCAAGCCTGCAATTAGCCTGCTTCCTAAAAATGCTGGGTCTGCTTCAAACGCACTGATTGAACCTTTTGGTGGGACAGGAGGAGGCCTTGGAAGCTGCATTTCCCACAGGCATAGCAGGTGGTACTTGTATACTAGAGAGTCTGAGAACCAGCACCCCAGATGTCCGCCAGGGCTGTCTTTCTCTGCACACCTCCTCAACCCACACTGTGAGAAAGACCCTGGGGTAGAGTCCTCTTGCTGTCCTTGTAGCTTTCAGTAACTTTCCTATTGCAGAGACTCTTGCTGGCCACTCTGAAGGCAAACTTGTACTACTGTAGTTGGACTCCACAAAGATGAATCTGACCGCCGTGCCTAGGATGGGTCTGAGTGGGCAGAAAGGGACACTCAGGAGACCGATGCTTCTCCAAATCTCCCACATGGAAGCGACATAAAAAATGAAGGCATTTAAAATGCAATCACCACTGACAACGCATTCTCAGCACATCGATCAGTGGATACCTAGGTTGCTTCCAAATCTTGGCTATTATAAATAGTGCTGCAATGAACATACGGGGGCATTTATCTTTTGAATCAGTGTTTTCATTTTCTGGTGAATTCTGACTCCTTGAGGACCCCGAGTCCCAGGTTCCTTTCTGCTCCAATAAATCACCAAATCCTTTAGCCCAGTGGTCCCCAACCTCTTTTGGGCCACAGACTGGTTTAATGTCAGAAAATATTTTCACGGACCGGCCTTTAGGGTGGGACAGATAAATGTATCACGTGACTGAGACAAGCGTCAAGAGTGAGTATTAGACGGATGTAACAGAGGGAATCTGGTCATTTTTAAAAAATAAAACATCGTTTAGACTTAAATATAAATAAAACAGAAATAATGTAAGTTATTTATTCTTTCTCTGCGGACCAGTACCAAATGGCCCATGGACCAGTAGCGGTCTGCGGCCCAGGGGTTGGGGACCACTGCTTTAGCCCACAGTGCAACCCTCTATGACTTGAACTCCCCCAAATCTACTTGCCAGTTCTAAACGGCAATAATGGACCAGGTTGGCTTCCAGACAAAGCAGACCCAAGAGCCAACTTTGGTTTTAAATCCAGGCATGGATTAGGTCTTGTAAAGTATACAAAATTTTGGAAGCATCTATAGGAAAACATATGCAAACATATACTATTTTCACAAATTTCACAGAAATCAAAGGACTGTGCCACTGAGGGACCCCGAAGATCGTGCTCCATTAGCTCCCCGATCTGCTTCTGCCCAAGCACACTGAGGACTGTTGAGGGCACGCAGAGCCTTGGATTGCTTTCCCCGTCTGCTGGCATCTTGCCCGGCACAGGTGCAGGATCACAGAATCCTTGCATTTGAAAATAGCACTGTCATCCCAAGGCCCTCGAGGCCCTTTATAAATGTCAGGCTAATTATTAGATGATTAGACAATAGCTACAGTGTGTGCTGTCTGGGTTAGCTGCTGCTGCTGCTACCAAAACACCCCGTGAATGCCAAGTGACATGTTTGGAAAGATGGGAAGGACTAAGTGTTTCAGGCCTGAATGGTGAAAACAAGCTCCAGGTCGCCTCTGCCAGAGAGATGCTTCAGAGACCGAGCTCGGGAAGGGAGTGTGTGGCGGAGGCCATGGCAGGTGTCCGTCTCTCCCCCAGAGACAAGGATCAGGCTGCAGAAGGAGTTTACTGAGCCAGCTAAGCTCTCTACATGCATTAGTTCCTTAAGTCCCCCAAACACCCTTTTAAGGTGGGGCTATTATTACAAATGAACAGATGAGACTGAGGCCACACAGTTAGTAAGGAGCGGAACCAGTATTTGAACCCTAAGCTCATGGTGTAGAGCACCCTGGGCTGGGATACCTTCTCTCTCCTGCTTTATTTCAAGCACACGCAGGAAGCCTCACCTTGAGTGGATAACTGATATGTCGCTGACCCCATTCCAGACCTGCCTGCAGCCAGGACTTCCCTGGGCAAGGCCGGCTGGGAGAGTGCGCCACCACCAGGGTGAGAGCTGAGCGCTGCTCCTCTAGGAAGGGGTTGCATTAGGTTGATGATTTGCAGATGTGCTCTGTGGAAACTCAGAAGTCCATAGAGCTTTCCTGGGGGTGTGTGTAAGGGGAGGGGGACAGCTGATGGGGAGGCATGTGTGGAAGGGTAGGTGGCTCTGAGAAACCTGCACTGCCAAATCTAACCAGAGCAGCCCCACCTCCATACGATGGGCCAGGGTTCCTGATACACTTTTGTTTGGACAGAGCTATCGGTGCTCTCCAGAAATGTTTGCAAGACCATATGGTCTCCACAGCCCTACACCCAACACACTGGCTGGGTGGGTTGGAGTACGATGCCTGGTGATGCAGCCTGGCGAAGCCGTGAACCCCTCCTCAGAGCAATATTTTTAAATGCATAAAAGGGAGATACATAGGACTACAAAGGAGAGGAATTACACTGAAATGCAATTACCAAAATAATTTTTAAACCCTCAAATTTGTCACATTGTATTCCACGTGCTTTGTTAACACATTCAGCAGAGTCTAGTAACAGGTCTAACAACCACCAATAATTCCAAAGCCGTGATGAGTTTAAACAGTAATGTAAGGTATCTGCATCCACTGCACTGTGATAAGAAAAGTGTCTGTGGTTTCTCCTCGTGACACATCACAGACGCTGCTAAAACGCCTGAGGTCAGTTGCCTACATTCATAACAGCAGGAAGTGCTAAGTTTCAGTTGAAGGCTAATGAAAATAAGATGTGAACTTTTTTCCCACCCAAGTTCACAGACCCCTTGAATTCTGCCCACGGGCCCCCCAGGCTGTCGTGTAAATCCGTCGGCACAGTACATCTTAGCCGTATGAGTTCTCACCCCCAGTGACCGTCCCTCGGGAGCAGTGGGCACCATGGCCTGGCTCAGCCGAACTCCTTTGCGCTCATTCTCTGCTTGTCTAAGTCCTGGTGACCAGCCAAGAAGAATGTTTCTCCGCATCTTTCTCCCTGGATTATGATCTGAGGGCCATAACCTGTCCCTCCCCCAGGGACAGCTACAAAAGGAAGAGTACAATGTTCCATCCCGGGTCCGTGGATCCCAACCAGTCCTCATGAGCGCACACTCTGCACAGGAGAGATACAGAAGGGTCCCTCAGGTGGCCTGCTGGGCTCTGTCACACCAACGACTGTCTGTCCCAAAGGCATAGGGTCAGGCAGCCGCAGAGCTCCAGAGAGCTATTTTGGGATGGGGGCTTGTTTTCCCTCCCTCTGATGGTTTGCTTCAAACTCATTCATGAAGTCCCCACAAGTCCCCCAAGGAGGCCTCCGAGCTGACGAGAGGGTGGCGCTGTCTCCCTGCACCTACAGAGGGCGGGGTGGGGGACAGGGTTCAGCACACCTCCGCCCTGGTGCCCAGGCACCTCTCAGGTGGCCCACTGTTTGGTGGGCTCTCGGGTCAGGCTGGAAGATGGAAAAGGCAGGCAGGGCCTGGATGAGTCCAGAGAGAGCCAAGGACGTCAGACCTGGGAGGGGAGATCCCAGAGGGCAGGCAGCCCATCCTCCACATTGCCCAGGTCAGGGGCCCAGAGCCGGGTCCCAGCAGATCACGGGCAGAGCCAACAGTGGCCGCCTTAATTCCCTTCCCTCAGCCTGACCCCGTCCTCTCCGTGGGTGGCTCCCATCCCTGAAGCATCTGTGAGCCTTCAGAGCTCCTGCCTCTGAGTCTCTGGACCAGGGACCACAGAGTCCCCACCCACAGGCCTTCCCACAGCAGTTGCCTCTGCCCTCGTTTGAGTGACCTTAGTCCTGCAGTGGTGCTAGGGGCCCAGCACCAACCAGAGCCAGTGCACAGAAATAGGCCTCCCCCCAGGGGGGGTTTGCCCTGGGGTTTTACGGGTCGGGGCATTCTGAAGTGGACTGGCAAGGCCCCTCCACCCTGTGCTCTTCAATAGATCACACCGACCCTTGCTCCAAGTTTCTCTTACACACGATACTCCTTCTCCAACCCGATGAGCCACCTGCAAACGTCTGCATGTCTGCTCTCTGCAGCTTCCTGAAGACACAGAGCCACTGCTCATTGTGACCCAGCCCCAGCTGGTTCCTCTGAGGTGTCCCTCCTGCCTGTCCATGTGCCTTGCTCTTATTGATCTGGAAAGAAACAGTAAACAACTTTTCTCTCAACTTCTCCAAATCTGATGTCCTATGCCCTGTTCCCATCCACATGCTCCCACCCAGAGGCTTAAACTACTGAGGTCTGGGGCCCAACACAGATGGTTGGGTGGCAAGTTCTCTAGGCCCAAGGCCCAGGTCCATCAGGGGCATTGTCTGGGGCCCTTGTCCCCCTCTTTATGGACATTCTCCCTGTGGGCAGCCCCGCCCCAGCCTCAGGGTCCAGCATCTTCACAGGGTCCCTCCCCTGGCCTGAGATTCACCCCTATGAGATCATTTACAGCTCCTGCACTCAAAGCAAACGTGGCCAGCTCAGCTTGGACTCTCCCAGCTCCGGGGGACTTCCCAGAGATCTGAGCCTGAAGCTAAAAGAAGCCCCTCCATCAGAGGCAGGGGAAGGGGATGGGAGCCACGGACTCAGCAGAGAGTGGGGTGGGGGTTGCTGGCCCGGAAGCAGGCTTCTCACACAGAGCATCCAGGTGGGAGTCTCATTCAAGAGCCATTAGAAGCCCCTCACTCAATCCTGGACCCCCAGTGGCTTCACAAGGCAGTTAGTGAAGCCTTGGTGAGGGAGGTGAGCCTGTCAATGAATAAAACTCAGATCTCAGATCCTCTGGCTTCGGTCTGCATCCTTCTCATTGGAGAAGGAAGAGGGCTGAGAGAGCCTCTCTTTTCCTAAACAGTTTGTGGTGCCTCCTTGCCAGCCCTCTGGTCACCTTCTTACCCTTGTGCTGAAGATGCATGGAGAAAGGGCATGCTGAGTGGACCCCAATGGTGGGAAAGCCACAGAGGCAGGACTGACCACAAATCTGTCCAACCTAGAACCTCCGTGACCCACCTCCTGCCCGGCACCAGCCTTTTCACCATTCCTTTCCATTCCCTCCTGAGTTCCAGTCATAGCTACCTGGTGATCACACCTGAAACACATCAGGCTCCTGCAGGCCACTGGGCCTTTGCATTTGCTCCTCCTCAGTTCAACTTTCTTCTGCTCATCTGCCTCAAATGACCCAGCCACCCCCAAGCCCAAACCCCTGCCACCCTGTGGAGCTCCCTCCATAAGGGTGGGGCCATGTCTTGCTCCTTAAACCCCCAGAGTCTTCCACAAAGATGGACTCAAAGTATGTGTTCAGAAAATACATATTTACTGAATGACTTAGGCGTTGGCTGTGTACCATGCACTTTGTACTATCTAAAGTATAAACGCTCTTTGTTTTGGGCAACTTTATAAGCCAGGCGGAGAAACAAGACTCCAACCATGCTTGGCAGGAGAGGTGCTCACTGAACTGAATACACGAAGAACCAAGATTCAAGAAAACAGACAAGCAATGAGTGCAAGTGTAGTTTTTTTTGTTTTGTTTTGTTTTTTTTACCACCAGAGGCTTCAAAGTGGGGTGTGTCCACCCACTCATTGGTTCCAATGCAGGATCGAACTACTGATCTTCTATTTATGATTATTTATACTTTTTACTTTACTGTGTTTATATTTTTTGAAACTTTTAATGTGTATAATGTAGCTCTAGAGTAATGTATGCCACATAATTTAAAAATAAATCTGCATTATTGGAGGGTGTGCTGAAAGATGTTTTACAAATACGTGGACTGGATTAAAACGAGGAGTTTAAACTGTGCCTGTGAGAGCCATCCAGTAGGTGGCGTATCAGGAGGCGGTCTGGCTCCCCGCCTGCCCCAGGCCTCGCACAATAAGGACCCCGTGTGCTGACTCTCTTCCCAGAAGAGAACATCTTCCCATCTGTGCTCTGGGACTAGCCATCTGCTGCTCTAGCCCCCGTCACCTGGAGCCCTCACCTTCCCAGGCCTGGGCAGAGGGCAGGAATAACTTCTCTGGAGACACGGGGCTCAGGCTGCCCAGCTCCCTCGCAGAGGGCCTCACATCTGCCTCCAGGGACAGGTGCTGGGCTGTTGGAATGAGTCCCAGCTGAGCCCACCTGGGAGAGAGCAGCTCCACTGCCGGCAGCACAGACAGAATGATTTTCCGGTCAGCTTTCCCAACAAAAGTCACTTGGAATTTATGTCCCTGAACATACCGTTCCATGTTTTTGCTCAAATTCCACCCACTGCTGCCTAGAAGCCTTTCAGTTTGCAAACAGCCCTGCCCCGGCATTTGGGAGGTCAGAGACATCCATCACCACTGGCGTCTTGTTTCAGGACAGATTCTTTAAATCCCTCCGCGAGCCAGGTCTGGGGACAGGCACCAGGGATTCCAGAGAGAGCAACAGAGAAGGGCAGAAGGGCAGAGACCACCTTTTCATGACCCCATTTTTAACTCTGTGCGGGTACGGCTGGGCACTGTGTAATGTAATTCACTCTCCCAGAACTGTGAGTTTCCGATTATCATCCGCATTTGACAGGTGAGGAAATTGAGGTGCGGTGGGCTAAAGATGTACATGTCTGACTCTCCAAAACCTGTGAATACGTTCCCATACATGGCCAAAAGGGTTTTGCATATATGATTTAGGATTTGGGGGTGGGGAGATTATCCAGATGGAGCAATGTAATCACAGGGGTCCTTCTTAGAGGGAGGCAGAAGGACCAGAGTCAGGGAGAGATGCAATAATGAAAGAAGATGTCTTAGAGATATGGGGCCCTGAGCCAAGGAGCCCAGGGAAAGATGAGGAAGTGGATTCCCTCCTGCAGCCGGAAGGAGTGCCATCCTACAGATCCTTGATGTCAAAAAAGCAAGGCTGATTCTGGCCTTTCTCCCAGAGCTGTTGCTTCGGGCACCAAGTTTGTGGTAGTTTGCTTTAGCAGAGATAGGAAACGAGTAGAGAGGGCATGGATTTCCCAAGGCACAGAGGTGAGGAGTGACAGAGGTAGGATTTGAACCCAGGTCTGTCTCTATGGGTCCAAAAGATGCCAAGAGACTTTTCATCAGAGCTTGGAGCCCTTTGAAGGTGCTGTTGCTTAGGTAGGTAGGCGTCCCAGGCCTGCAGTAGAGTTGGAGGGACAGATGTTAGAGACACTAACTGGAGGTTAGACACTGGAGGGGGGTCCAGGCTGAGTCGGGGTGAGGGAGGTGTGAGACTTGGAAGACCTCACAACTACAGAAAGGCCCCAGTGGCGTCCTCCTAGAGGACCTGTGATGACTGTTCCCACAGGAATTCGGACCAGGTGCTGCCCCTTTGGTTACCACTTCTAGCCATGCCTTCTCCTGACAATCAGGGTTGAATGGGGGTGTCAGCAGATCTTCACCCCTCTTCATGTGGAGGAGCTACAAGCCAAAGGGCCTTTCCCTGACCCTCTCTGAAGAGGCAAACCCCAGCTCTGCCATGTCTACCTGTGGGACCCTGCATAAATCACTGAATCCCTCCTGTTCTCAGTCTACCCATCTGAAAAATGGGATGACAGTACTCACAGGGCTGCTGGGAGGATGGATTGCATGTGGGGCTAAGAGGAGCGAGTCTCAGCTGGATTGATGTGCCGTGGCTGCATACCTCTCCTTTGTCAAGGGCTGGAGTCCATTTTCTGGCTGGTAGGCGCCTCGGCTGTACTGGTGGCCAAATGATTTTAATGGCACCCTTGGGTTCAAGTCATGTGTCCTTCACTCAGATGACCTGCTCCAGCCACCACACCTGATAGGTACGCCTCTGCAGGGCTGCCCTCCTGTTCTGAGTGCTCATTCCCCTGAGACAGAGAGAAGTGACATCTAGTGCTCTCTCCTGGAGAGGGGGCGACATCTGGGGACCTGCACCTCTGGCCAGCAGGCCTTTAAGGGGCACCATTGCTCCTGCTACTCCTCCCCCTTGCCAGAATGCCGGGGAGGGGGAGCACGGGTCTCCTCACGCTCTTCCTCCTGACGGTTGTCTGGGGATGCGGGGACAGAGAGCAGCGGGGGGAGCCAGCAGTGAACGCCTCTTCAAGTGACTCTTCCCGGATTTGTTTTGAAAGAATCGCTCAGTGACGTGTCTACTCATGTCGCTATATTTATCTGTGAGAGAGGCAGGATGTTTCTGAACAGTTGTCATTTCTGGCTCTTTCCCTCCAGGAAAAGAATTTCTCATTCCCACTCATTTCTTCTTCTGCCATAAGCACGTGCACACATGTATATACACATGCACACACACTCGCATACCCCTGCATACACACGTGTGTGCACACATGTATACACGCAGGCACACATGCACACACTCATGCAGGAAGGCAGACACCTGAGTTCAACAACAACCAGGGCTGTGAGGTTGACTCAGGCCTACCCAGCACATGGGACAGACAGACAGACAGAACGGCAGACAGACAGATGGAATAGAGAGAAAAGCACCAAGAAGACTGCGGGTTAGGTCATGTACTGATTTGTAACTTCCAACTTCACTGAGCACCCACTGGGTATGAGGGACACTGGGCAAGGGCGGGGGAGCGGGCCCCAGGGGCCCCTGCCAGGGCCGGGGGCCAGCCGTCTCCGGGCCTCCATAGCTAGATCATGGATGGATTCCCACATGGCCCCCAGACAGAGAAGTCACAGGTTTTCACATCGGAAAATGGCTTTAGGCGACCCTTGTGTTTTGGTCATTCGACCCCCGCCGGGGTCGCGGCCCACAGGTTGAGAACCGCTGTTCTACAAGTTCAGTAATTTTCAGTTTTACTTGTTGGTGCTGATCCGGTCCGAGGGAACTGTAGAAGATGGGGGATGGCTTGAAGCTGGCTCTTCTCTTTCTGCATATGGATATTCAATTGTTTCCGCATCACTTATTTAGAAAGAACATCCTTTCTCCCTTGAACTGTATATGTGTGGATCTATTTCTGGACTCTATTATGTACCACTGAATTTTATATGCATAAATATATTTTTTCCTCCGAAACCACACTGATTCATTATTGTAGTAAGTCTTAAAATCAGATAATGCAGCTCCTCCAACTTTGCTCTTCTTTTTCAAAACCGGTTTGACTATTCAACTTCCTCTGCCTTTCCATGTAAATGTTAGCATTAGCTCATTAATTTCTATTTAAAATTTTGCAAGGAGTTTTACTGCAGTTGCATGAAACGTACGGATCAATCTGGGGTGACCTGGCATCTTAAGAAGCCCTCCCTTCAGGGCTTCCCTTTAAGCCTGTATCTTAGAGAAAATGTCCCTCATGCTGCCGGTCTTCTGCTAGCACCAGAGCGCTGCTAGTGCTGTTTGATGCTGGTCAGCCAGGCGTTGGGGACGGGGTGGAGGTGGGGGCAGTCAGCCTTCCCGAGGCAGGTGCCAGGTCCCTGTGTCCTGGAGCAGGGAGTATTTCCGCAATCCTCCCACTTCCCCTCGTCTGTAGGAGGCTTCCCGTCTGCATGCACTTCCCCCTCCCCCAGGGGTGGAGGGTTTCACTCTCCTCTGGTCCCAGCTGCCCTTGGTCGTCTCCTGTGCCCTAAGGACAACATGCTTCGCTGCTCTTTCCCCAAAGGTGCATTTATTTTTCCACAGGGCACATAGGGCTAAGGAGCCATGTGGAACTTCATGCATTTCCTGAAGCCCTGGTCTCCCCCGCCTGAACCAAAAGGGGTCTTCTCAGGACCCTCGCCCTGCCGCCACCCTTTCTTGTGAGCATCCGGTGTGGTCCACGAAGCAGAGAGCAAGTGTGTGTGTGTGTTTCCCTTGTGTCTTCGGCTCCCAAGGGGTCTGCACATTTGTGCAAGCCCCCTACTTGGCCTATTTTAACATTCATTAAAAATAGCAATTCATTAAAACTTTGGTAGAATTCTTTTGGGTTTGTACGAAATACAACATCTCTAGCAGGTAGGTGAGTACCTGTGTCCCGTCTCTCCTGTGAGGTTCCCGCTGGTTTATAGACTTCAGTCTCAGCTCTCTGATGAGTTCAAGAAAAGAGTCATTTTATAGATTACTCGACTTTTTTTTTTTTTTTTTGTAAGGATGGGAACAATGCTCTTTGCAAGAGTACTGTACCCTGAGCAGGAACACTTTGAACTTAGAAGTCTAGAAGCATATTTATTGAGCAATGTTAGGAAATATTTAAAAATAGAATTTGTATCTTGACTTTGGATTCTTTAAGAGTACAAATCACTCTAGCTACAGTGAAAGCAAGAGTTTTTATCTCATGCACCTGTTTTCTTTCTGTTTATTGTTCTGTATTTTTAAATTTAAGTTTTACATAGGATATATGATCACATGGTTCAAAATTCCAAGGGGCAGACAATGAAAGTCTTCCTCCACCCCCCTCCCCTCACTGCCTCCTTCTCCCTACAGAAAGCCAGCAGTGAAGTTTCTTGGTATCCATTTAGAAATACTTTATGCAATCACAAGAAAATACCTCCGGATTCCTCCCCCACTTACTTTCACACAGATGGCAGCATACTTTGCATACTGTTCTATTTGCCTTTTTCACCTAGCCATATGTGTGAAAAGAGGAAATTTCTGAGATGCCCTAAATTAAATGACAGCTGCCAGGAGAGTGAGAGAAAGAGCTAAGATAGTTAGTTAACCAGTTAATGGCTGGGGGCTAGCTAACAATCACCTGCTCTAGGTCCTGAATGGATGATGGAGCTTTGAGTCAACTTCTGCAGCAACCATGGGGGCCACTGCATTCCCCATACACACGAACACAGTCGGCTGTTGCCTGTATCCAATCAAAAGTAAGTACGGATTTCTTCCTCACAGACTGCGCACCTATCATAGAGCTGCCCCACCCTTACAGTCTCCCTTATTGGCCCCCTATTGGTAGCCAATGTAATTCTTTCAAAACACATGACCTCTTTCCTCCCCGAATATAACATGCTGCTTACAAAAATTAGGGATATTTTATAGCTTCATTTTCATTTTGAAACATCCCCTACTTTTTGTGAGCAGTGTATATAATTTAAGAGCCCGTTAACTCCAGGATAGGCTCCGGGACATGTTTGTCTTTCCTCCCTGGCTCTGCTGCCGGGGTCCAGACTGTGTGCCCCGGGAACCGGTCCTTTCTCAGCTAGCATTTGGCTCAAAAAACCCTTTCTTTTAGAAAAGCTTTCGGCTATGAAAGTGTTTGTTTGTTTGTTTGTTTGTTTAACATGTGTTTGGGAAGATCGTTTCCTGATCAATATAAAAGTTTTCTGATTTTAGCGGATCTGGAGTGTGCCGTTGAACGGGCAAACCATTTAGTGAACCCTCCCCGCTGATGGACATGGAGTTTGCTCACAAACAAGGCTGAAGGTCACTTTCCTTAGATGCAGAGATGAACTGTAGCATCAACCCCTGCCCATGGGACATCTGGGTCTCGGGTTACGTGCATCTGCATTTCAGATGTTGCCAGACTGCCCTCACAGGTGTCCCGTCAGCTCAGGTCCTCACCACAACGCATAAAAACCTGCCTGTTTCCGACACCTTTGCCAAAATGGAGCGTTTGCAATCTTTAGGATCTTTGCTAACCTGAGTGAGCAAAACAGGATCTCGGTGCAGTTTTAATTTGCATTTATCTTACTAAGAGTTAAACTGAAGGCCCTTACGTTGGTTAAAGAGGGATTTTCGTTTCCCTTTCTGCCTCCGGGGCCCTGGTGCCTCGGCTCGCTGTGAGTTGCGGTGGGGCTGGTGGTGGGCTCCGGCCCAGCGCGAGGGGCTCTCATCCCCTCTGCCTCCTCCACATTCAGCCCGCAGTTCGGTTTTTACTGTTTTACAGGTGCTAGGGTTCCTGTCTGAAGTTCAATTGTGAGAAAAATGTTTCTGTAACGTTAAAAAAGGAAACTATTGACTGACTGCCATGCAGTTTTGAGGAACAAAGACCTCCTGAGCGGGGACGGAGGTGGCCGGCACTCAGGGAGACCCCTCGTGAGGCACGTGCCGCCGTGGCCGTGTGTCTGACACGCGGCAGCAGAGCCAGGCAGCGGCGGTTCCCGCTGTGGCCTCCGGGCTGGGGCACCAGCCCGCCTCCACGTCAGCTGGAGAGGGGAGGGCGGGTCTTCTGCGGAGGAGCAGCCCCTCGCTGGCCGAGGCTCCTGTGCTTCGGGCCGAGCAAGGCATGCCCCCCCCGGAAAGGCCGTGAACCCTCCACTCTGGAGAGTGTGCAGCAGCTGTTTTTCTTCCTGGTTTTCAGTGTGGCACAGACATAGGAGAGGACACAGGACCCGTGGTGAAGCCCACACCTGGGAGGAGGTGAGGGACAGCTGCAAGCCCAGAGGTCAGGGCAGGAGCACAACTCCCAGGAGGGAGAAGAACTCCCACAAGAAATGTGAGCCAGTCTTAGCTCCTGCTGAGGGGCAGGAGGACCTGCTGGGGCGGTTACAGAAGGTCCTATAACTGGGCCTTGATGATTAAGTAATTTTGTCCCGGTCACGGAGCTGCCACCTGCAGCATCTCCCAGCATTCTCTCCCTGCCTGGGCGCTGCCAGGACCTCCCAGTCTGCTGGGGCTGCGCATTCCTGCCTGGGGCCCGGGGGCTGCCCCTGCCCAGCCCGCCTCCTCCCTCACCCTCAATTCCTTCCTCTCTCAACAGACTGAGCCCCAAACCTCGCCATGCGCCTCAGAGCCGCAGGCCCCCAGGCCTGTCCCCAGCCAGAACTGCTGATGCACAGACGCCCCAGCCCTGCACGCCCACAGTGGGCTCCCCCTCCATCGCCCCTCTCGGCCTCGGTGAGGAGCTGCCATCCCTTGGGGTCCTCGCCTCCAGCGATGGGAAAGAGGGGGACCTGGTAGCCACGGAGGGCTGGGGGCGGCAGGCACGCACTCTCGGTCACCAAGGTCTGGTTGTGTGTCGCAGTCCAGATTCGACTTTAACCTCTTCTCTCACCTTAGTCTATCGCATAAGCATCCCAAAGAGGCAGGACTAGTTTTACCCCCATTTAGAGAGGAGGAAGCTGAGGCCCTAACTTCAAACAAGGGTGCCCCTCTGAGGGCCACTCAGGGTGGCTGGGCAGGCAGTCTGGGCTCCTTGGCTGCTGTCGTGAGACTCCGAGGGGGAAGAAAAGAGGGCAGGCACTGAGAGGGTCAAGCTGGTAGTCTCAGGACCCTGGCTCAGAACACCTGGCTGAGACCCCAGCAGGACACATATCTGCACGTGTGCCTTCCCAGGAACATCTGGGTCCAAAGGGATTAGAAACCGCCCAGCAGAAAATACAGCTGCTGAGGAATTCAGTCAAAGGGAGTAGCTGGGATTTGGAGGAGGTCTCCCACCAATCACTGCGTCTTCAGTGGGGAAGAGACAAGGAGACATGGGGCGTCGGCTTTCCTGGGGTCCTCACTGTCCCACAGAGAACCCAGGCTGAGCCCCAGGATGGTGCATACTTGACTGACAGTATACTCCCTGGACCCAGGCCGTGTGGGGAAGGACACCTTCCTGGGATCGGGCCCTGACTTCCAGTGCCTTCTCTCCCAGGGCCTCACTGTCCTCATCCAAGTGAAGATCCCAGGACATCCCAGGAGCCCCCAGGAGGCCACCTCGCTCAGCGGGCAGGTGCCTGGGGCCCTGGCAGAGGGGACTGGGGCTGATTCCTGGCTCTGCCCCATTAGCTTTCTCCCTGCCTGAGCCCACTTTTCCTCCCCTGTTCAAGGTGGAGAGCTGTACTTCCCTCCTAACGTCCTTACAAAGTGTTTGTTAAGTGCTCCCCATGCACCTCGTGTGGTAAGAGCTCAATAAACAGCCGTGTGGTTATTGTCACCAAAGCCTTGCCAGCACTTTGTGAGGTGACAGCCTAACGGGAAAGAGGACTCTGGTTCCATAGCCCTATGCTGCCACCTGGTGGTCAGAGGGAAAGAAAGGAAACCGATTGAAGAAGGTGATGAAAATGAGGATGATGATAACAGGTATTAGATGTGGGGTTTTCACCGAGGCACTTAGTGCTTTATGGAGATTATTTTATTTAAGGACGAGGTACCTAATGTTTTATATTAAATAGAATGCTATTGCTATCATGTGGCCAGAAACATTACTTGGGTCATTTTACTTCATCCTAATAACAATCCTATTAGGTAGAGTTCGTTTTTCTGCCCAATAGAGGCTAGGAAGGTTCAGAGATGTTAAGTAACTTCCCAAGGTCACACAGCAAGAAACGGCAGCACTAGAATTGGAACTGTTTCTGTTTGGAGCCAAGTTCACACTTGTCTGAGCATCACTGCTTCCCGCAGAGAAGTTGTGAACTCTCCCATTGGGGTGAGGGGGTTGGGAGGGGGTCTGGCAGGGAGGCCAGGAGGATGATGGGGGAAGCTCAGGGGAATCAGGAAACATCCACTCTTGTCCTGGATCAGCTCGGGATAGATACTGAGTTCAAGGTCAAAGCCCTGGAGTCTTCTTCCAAGTTATCCAAGCACTTTCCAAACAAACGTCCCGCCCCACGAAGCTGGGCACAGAAATGTAGATTCAAATGGTGGAGCTGGGAGGAAACACCATCTCCAGGAACTGTGATTAAGGAAACCTTTTCATTTTCGTCTTTATGCTTGAGTTTGTGTGTGTGTGTGTGCATGTGTTATATGTCTTCCAGGGCATTTAAACTGCCTCGTATGAAAGCAATATCACAGTAGGAAGGACCTTAGAGATTGCCTGGCTCATAGTCAGCACTGAACAGAGTATTCAGTGATAAATGGGAGGAATCTGGTCTGGGAAAACGGAGGCACAGAGAGTGGGAGAGAGATTCTCAAGGTCACACAGCTACCACAGAGCTGGGTCTAAGGTGTGGATCTCCAGGCCCACACCTGTTCTCTTCCTGCTCCCCCAAATGGTACGCATGCAGAGTGGCTGGAGGGTTGGGCGAGTGGAGGGAAGACCCGTGTGCCAGCAAAGGCACTGGGGAGCAAGTGAGGGTTTCAGAGCAGGGGAGTGGCCAGGCAGATATGTGCTGTTGCCAAATAGCCAAGTCCTTTCCCTTCCTTCTGCTGGCTTGTCTGGAGAGAGGGAGGGAGGGAGGAACTGCTCTTACAAAGGCTAGACCTGGGCCTGGTATTAATTCTATTCAGCCCTGGGCCATATTGGCTGTTCTTTCTCCTGACTTATTAACAAGGTACTTGGTCCAGTCTGGTCTTACGCCTGCCCCCAACCCAAGAGCTCCCCAAGAGAGATGAGGCAGTGATGCATGAGCATCACGCCACTTGACTGTCTGGTCCTCCCAGGTCTGTGCCATGCTTATGAGGTGACCCTCCCCCGCATTTGGCTACCATGGACCCCCTGTGTGCCCAAACAGAGGTAGGCCCTTTGAACAACATTATCTTATTTAATTCTCACAACAACCTTAAGAGCCAGTGGATATTTTTCTCTTTTAAATAGATTGGTTATTTTAGAGCAGCTTCAGGTTCACAGAACAATTGAGGGGACAGCAGCGAGCTCCCACACCCCCCGTCCCACACAGGCTCAGCTTTCCGCACCATCAGCATTCCGTCCCAGAGTCATTCCTTATAATCGATGACACGTCATCCTAGCCCAGGACTCTGAGCGGGTAGAGCTGGCGGGGTCACATGCCTCTCAGCTAGTTTCTGCTTTGTCGTCACGAGGCCCAGGTCAGCCACACTGAGCTTCCTCACATCTGGCATTGGCTGGGCTGTGTCACATGAAGTGTTTAAGCTGTTCTCACTTTTTTGTAGGATTAAACAGGCTGGCACTTGAGACATTTTTGAAGTTTCCCTCTTCCAGGATGTAAGTTTACAGGAGGCCATTTCTACAGTGACTTGGGAGAACTGAGCAGATATTGTAACCTCACTGGGACCCTAATTACTGGTGAACTGGATTACTGTTCTTTAAAATGGTCACATCCCTGGCTTCCCCTCAGCCCCCCTCATCTCATACCTGGGTAGGGTCAGCATCCCTGCCTCCCCACTGAGGCACATATGGGGGCTCTTGGCCCAAGTTCTGGCCCTCCTGCTAGGCTGTGCTGAACCCAGGGCAGCAGACCGTCAGCCCCCCCTAGGGACCAGCCTGGCTCTCCCCTGGCAGGAGTCCTGAGCCAGGAGCTGGTTCCTCCCCCGGACCATGTGGGCCCCTGGAAAGAGACCCACCTGCACCTGAATTCCCACTCTGCCCCTTGAATCTGTGTGGCCTTGGGCAACACCCTCAGTTTCCTGTCCGAGAGTAGTGTTAATCCTTACAAGAGGCTTTCAAGATTGGAGACAATGGGACATAGTTTCTGGCACATGGTAGGCGCTCGAAAGCCTGAGCCAGCAGGGATGACCTCTGGCACGCTGTAGCTCTGAAGTACCTCCTGTCCAGAGAACAGGCCTAGCAGGGCTGCCAGTCGAGGGGGGCTGGGATTCCCAGAGTCCATCCTCCAATTATCCAGCTGACAAATAGGAATCCATTCTGCCTCTGTTCGAGCCATTGCAATCTCATCACCCATAAAGCAGATCCATGTGCCCTGTTTGATTTTCATTTCAGAAACGAGGTATAAATATTGACCTTTCCAACGGGGCGCTGGGGCTGAGAGGAGCTTGTTAGCATGCAGTGTCCCTCCCCCATCACAGGCAGGCAGCTCCTCCCTCTCCACTTCTACCCCGGGGGAGGCGCATGCTCCCCTCCTGGGGCGCATCCGGACTTCCAGGGAGCTCGTTAGATGCAGATTCCAGCCCCCTCTCCCCAATATCCTAAATTGGAATCGGCAGAGGTCGGCCCAGGAGCCTCTGTTTTCACCGAGCTCTGCCAGTGACTCTGGTTCGGGAAATCACTGCCTTAGAGCGCCCACGGGGCATCGCCCACCGTGATCCTCTCCCAGGACAAGGCAAGAAGTGATGTGAGCTCATGGAGGGGGGACGAGGGCAGGAGAAAACACAAACTCCTACTGTCTTTTATCCTTTACAGAGAGAGGTGCTGTTAGCTTGGTGTAGAACCCAGACACTAGAGCCTCTCTCTCTCTTCCTCTCTCTCTCTCTCTCTCTCTCTCTCTCTCTCTCTCACACACACACACACACACACACACACACACAAGGTCGGACCCAGCTTGGCCATGTAATGTATAGTAACTGCATAACCTTCTCAGGATACTTCTCCCGGCTTTTTGTGTCTTCTCAACATTAAATGGAAATTCTATCATCTATCGCATGAAATATTGCTTGAGATTATAAGAGATTCGTGAGTGAAATGCATAACTCAAGGCCAGGCGCAGAGCAGGTGTGCCTGTTATCAGTGTGTTGCCTCCCAACACCAAGTCCACCCTTCTTTGCCTGGCCTTGTAATGCCGGTGCAGAGTGCTGTTAAAAAGTTCTCCTTTGCCATCTGTTGTAATAATGTTAGGCTTTGTCAGTAGAGGGTACGAGAGGGACATCACACTGTGTATAGGGAAGAGCGCCCCCTCCTGGCTCCAGAGTGCCCTTTTTCTTCCTACAGCATGACATCTGTTTCTGGCCTCTCCCACCCAGGGATGCTTCCCAGTGAGTTCCCTCCCACCCCTCCACCCAGCAAGGGGGCCTCCTGTGCTCCAGCTCCCTCTGCTGGTGTTCCAGTGAGCTCCACTATCCAATGGGCCGCAGCCACATTCGAGAACTCTCCAAGGTGGTCTGAAATCTCACTGCAGTTCTTTGCTCCTTTGGGTAATCTCCCTCAGCCCCAGAGGTAGCAGCTGCTTCCAGAAATTTCTATGCCTGTATTCCTCACAGTCCTATATTGCCCCTTTGAGAAGTTAGCTACCTTTAACTAGTAATAATTCTTCATATTAAAATTTCCCCATGCAAACAGCTGGTTTGATCTTCGTCTCCTGACTGGACTTTGACTAAGACATGTGTTTTAAAATGATCATTCACCTGATCTCCATCTCCAAAAAAGTATTTTTACAGACACCATTTAAGGACAAGGAAACAATGACCACACAGCACCAGGTGTTATGGCAACTCTAGAACTTCACCCTCAACCTGAACGCACGACTCCCTTCTTCAAGGGTCTCCGGAGCATCACCACTGTAGACTTCTTGGGGGTGGTCCAGGGGAAGCTGTGAGTAGTAAAAGTCACACAAACAGCCTCATCCAGCATTTCTGCAGTTTGCATACTGGAAAGCACCAGCACTCAAAGATTATACTTTGAGACAGACTAACAAACACAGACTAAAAGAGGCGGAGCGCAGTTCTCCCAGAGTAAGATTACTGTGGGACTCAGGAGAAACCCAACAAACTCAGGCTGTGTCCGCAGCCAGGACACAATAGGGTAGGCACCGGGCACTGCAGGGGTTCTGAAGCCTCAGCACATGACTCCTTTCCACTCTTTGTGGATGTGGTGTGTCGGTATTTGGAGTCAAGTGTGTTAAAAAGAACTCATCTGCATTGTTCTTTAGGGAACAATGGATCCTATGGCTCCCACCAATAGGGCAAGATTCTGGTCCCCAAAGTGGGTGACACCAGATGAACACAAAGCTACTTGACGAAGCTTCCAGCTTCCTTCTGGCTGGTCCTGTCACTTTTCTCGGTGGCAGCCTCGGGCAGCAGGGATGGAGGTAGGCCCTGGCAGGGACACCAGTCAATGAAGCTCTGGGGTCCTGTCTCACAACCGCGCGGAGGCAAATGTGTGGCAGGGCTGTACGCCCTAGGGAAGCCCACGTGAACTTTGTGCTACGCCTTCCTGGTAGGGACATCCTGCCCGCCACGTGGGCCTAGGATTCCTGACTATTCACCATAAGCCACGCCAGAGTCACAGAGAACAGGGAAGGACTTAAAGGTCAAAATCCTATATGAAAAAACTAAGGTCAGACAGAGAAGCAGTTTGCAAGACAGAGATTACAGCTCAGGACCCTGCATTACCCACACTGTGGGTTAATGCTGCCCATTTTGCCGTGGGGAACAAGGGAGACAGGCAAGTGCTGAAAAGCACTGTGATTAGTAGAAATGGCCTCTAGGTGTCACTGTCTGGTCACCATTTGCAGCTGCACTGTGGCCTGGTTCCACCTCCCCAAGGCCATGTCAATGCTATTGGCCAGCTTGGGGTGAGTAAAGGGGCTTTTGAATTTCCATGGTCACAAACATCATAAAAGGAGCAGCAACTCTCAGGCTGAGTGAGGGAGGAGAGCACTGTTTGATCTCCTTCCCCAGAGAGGAGGTCTCAGTAAGAGCTGCCGTTGCTGTAATGCTAGGGGCTCCTCTCCTGGCTAATTGCTGCCCCTTCATGATGATTGTGGATTAGAATCCTTGGGGCCTGGCTCTCCAAGGGTGTGACATGAGAGGGACCTTCGAGATCTTCAAGTTCAGCTTCTTCATTTTAGAGAAGGAGGCACAGAAAGGGAAGGCCATTCCCTGAAGCTCACACAGTGAGATGGAGGCAGAAGCGGGACTTGAACCCGCAGCTGCTGAGCCCTGGCTCAGGGCTCCAGGCCCTCCACCGTTCTCCCTGCCCTCACGCTCCATAGGTTCAGTCACTCCTCCTAACACAATTTGAGCACTGACTATATTCCCTTTTCTTTTCTTTTTTTTCTTTTCTTTGTGGCCAAGCACAATTGGAAACTTAAAAACGTAAGATGACAGGGCATGCCAATGACCAAGTCAGGGGGGCACAGCTGGGGTCAGTTTCTTTGTCCTTGATCCAGAGTATTTGCCAGTGTCATCTCCTCTTTAGGGAGAAGAGCAGAAACAAGACCAGCATTCAGTCAGATGGAGTCAGACAGATGATGGGCAAGTCACAGAGACGGCAGCTCAGAGGGTGCCGTGCAGCAGGGCTGGCTGGAGGCTCCTACCTCTGGGCCCACGCTGGATACTCCACGTGGGAAGGAACCTTTGGAAGGTAGACGTTTCAAAGCTTCAACAACTGTGACCAGCAGAGGGCAGTGTTTTATCATACCCTGCTTGGTCAAAGGGACAATTTTCCTAGCACCGACAAAGAAAGTAAATCTTTTAAGGAACAGGGGTGTTTAAGATAACAGTCTAAGTGTGAGAAGGAAAAAGATAGATGGGTCCGGACTTGAAATTGATCTCTCAGAGGCAGTCATTTCCTCCTCCAGCCCGTCTCTCCTCTCACTCCGCAGCTAGAGAGTCGACACAGCTGTCAAGTTGGAGAATTATGTCTCCGTGTCCAGCCCCCTTTCATGTGGCCCTTCTCTCCTGGTCCAGAGTTGATCAGAACCTTAGAAACTCTCTCGGAGCATTGGATGGTCTCAGAAAGAGCAATCTAGAATCTGGTTAAAAATATGCCAACCTGTGCAGCCTCAAGCCGGCCGGCCTTGCTCTGCCCTGCCCGCCACCAGGCTGTGAGGTAGGGTCCAGGGACGCAGGCTGCCCTGGATGCCCAGGCACGGACATCACCTGGCTGCAGCTGCTGCCGTACTCATATTGACCATTCTGCTGGGACGTTGAGCACTTTCAGCTAGGCTGGGGGATGGTTAATCAACAACCTTGTCAAAGTGATGGATTTTACTAGGATTATTGCTTAATTAGCTTGTTTAGAGGTAAAAATCAAGTAGGACATCAGTTCTCTGGGAGCTGGAAGGGGCGGAGGGAACTGGACGCGCATAGGAAGAGATCTTGAAGATGCCCCAGGCAGCAGTGTGGTTGGGGTCGGGGCGGGTGGGAGGCCTCTGACCATTGCAGGCCTTGAGCTTGAATTCATTGGGCATTCCACCCCCACCCCCCCCCCCCACCACCACCACCACCATGCTGCTTCCCGGAAGTGCTGCAGCTTCCACCGCTCAGTGAAGTCACAGAAGCAGGATGATTCCCAAAATGTCATTCAAGGACCACAGGCATTACTTGAAGAGCTTTAAAAATGCAGATTCCCACCCCAAGCCACTGCCTTTCTGGGTCCGAATCTTGAGCTTTTTTAAAAAATAAGTTATTCCCAGCTATTTTTAGGCTCGGATGTTTGAGAATCACAGTGACAGCCCTGACTGGTGCTGCTTAAGTCAACATTTCCCCGGGCAGCAGATTTCAAATGATTGGGCTTTTCAGCCAACGCTCCCACCCAGACTTAACACGTCCCCTTCCTTCTGCTTTAACCCCGATTTCTGCCCTGTCCTCGGCTCTCCCGCCTCATTTTGTCTGTCTTGCTCCCCACCATGCATTGTCTGTCTGCATCTTGGTCTGAATCTTCCCCCTCCCACAGCTCTTCCTCTCCTTCTGATTGTCCTTCCTTCCCTCCATTCTCCTCTCTCTCTGTGCTATTGTCTGTTGGCACCCGACACCTATCCACCCCCTGGTATATTCTCTCCGGTCTGCCAGGAGCCAGAAGCCCGAGAACCGCCTGCCCAAAGAGGTCTGAACACACTGTACGTCCCAGCAGAGATGTGCCATGTGGCATCTGGGAGAAGAAGAGGGCAGAGCCTTGCCACTCTGCCTCCAGCAGGTGGGCAGACGTGGAGGCTCCAGCGGATGTGAGGCTTTGCCCTGCAACTCACCTGCCTGCGGGCTGCAGGCAGTCGTGACCGTTTCTGGCAGTTCTCTGCAGTGTCTGGAGAGGGTGGAGGGTGGCGGTGGCCGCAGCTTCTTGGTGCTAAAAGCTAACGGTGCACCCGGGAGCCAGTGGTAACCTCCCTGACCTTTGCTCTTCCAGCCGATCCAGCAGCTTGGTGAGCACCTCAACCCACTCCATCAAATCCGTCTGTCTTGAGAAACCTAGTGGTCTGTTTTCCTGCCTGACGCACTGTTCTTCCCGCCCCCTCACGCTGTCTCCTATTCCACACTCTCTCCCTTTTCTTACCCTCCCCCCACACCAGTTAATATATGGAACTGAAGGTTTTAAATGTTTAGTTTTGGTAAAGTTATATGTTGTTACAAACCCCACTGAGCCGAATTGACTCTGGATTCTGTTCTAGGAGGCCAGGGCCCTTGATGGGGCGGAGGGGAGGGGAAGACAGAGGGAGGGCATAGGTCTGACAAGCCCTCTGTGGCTTCCTCCTGCAAATTCTGCTTTTGCCCCCGGGCCTGGAGGTGGCAAGAACCAAGTCGGGCAAAGGGGCCCACTTCTGTTCTGGGGAGAAACAAAGCTGATGTTACCCCTAAACCACTGCGTATGCACACGGAGCGGCTTCTAGGTCTTGGCTTCTCTGGGTGTGTGTGTGCGCTTTCAGATGCGCCCCCTCTCCGAGGTGACCCTCCGCTCTGGGGAAGTGGGCCTCTCCTCTGCCCAGGGCCAGCTTTGCTACAGCCAGAGGTCACAGTCCCTGAGTCCAGGGACTTGACTTTCAGCTCAGTACCTGTCACTTCTAATGGGGTAACCATCTCTTCTCTGGGCCTCAGGATCTCCTCTGTGAAGTGGCAAGAAGGGCCTTCTTTGAGGGCCTGCCCCTCCCCACCCTGTCTGGTGCCCGCTGGACAGCTCGTCCTATTTCCCGGAGATGACACAGCCTGCTCCCAGAGCCCCAGGTGAGGAGCTGGCAGGGCCGGGGCTGAGTCTTCAGCCCGGCTTTGGAGGCCTCTCTGGACCTCAGTGAAGATGTGGGGAGCCCTGAGAAGGTACAGCCTAGGGACAAGCTGGCTGGCTGGCCCTGTGCTGGGGCCGAGTATCCAGGCCTTCTCTCCCACCGGGGACAGAGACACGCGCCAGCACAGCCCCAAACGGAGAGGCCGGGGCCCTCTGCCGTGGCCACGCAGAGCCTCCCTGAGCGCTCTGGCCACAGTGCAGCTGTGAGTCAGCTTTTTAAATAACTGAGTAATCACTCCTTTTCTACCCTGTTGGTTTAAGGAGAAAATCAAGCTTTGGTTCCTGAGCTCATCCCTGTGAGGTGGACACTACTCTGCATCCCGTGGACACCAATCCAGCCAGTGTGGAGGGGGGCACAGGCACCCCTGGGCTGCTCACTGAAGACCCCAGGTCTGTAAATTCTGCCCTTCTTGTCTCTGGGGCCCAAGCAGGCCCGGAAGGAGCCTGGTGTGACTTGTAGTTGGGGCAGCAAAGTGTGCAGGTGTTTGGACTTTCTACCTGGGCACTCAGGTGACGGTCATTTCTGAGTCCTGCCAAAAATGGCTCATTTGTTCTAGGCTTGCCCTTGTTAGCAGAGACTATGTCGACTGTTAGTACCAGTGCTTTGTGGGCAGAAAATCTTACGTAACAGGCAGCATGATCGCTTAGGACCCCGGGTCTTCAGGTTCTGTCTGTCTCCAAGGCCCACGCTGATAAGCATGGCCATCACTCCTGGTCAGCCAAACACAGGGCCAGGAGACCAAATGACCTGGCCCAGGCTTTGCTGTGTGTCTGATGCTGCTGTACCACTGAAATGATTATGACGCTTTGCAACAGTCCCTGTGGGCTGCAGGTTAGTTTGCTGTGTGTTGTCCCTTGTACAAGGATGTGTTACTTCTGAATGCTGACCTTGTTCCCAAGCGTGAGATTTTGCATAATGGTATACCCTTCCCTACTCATGCCATCTGCCTCCTGATGGTATCCGGTCAGAAAGGTCACACTCAGGAAGGTCCCCACCTCCCCACTGGGGAGATGCTTCCAAGAATGAGTTCTCTAACCACAGACTCTCTGCAGTGGGTCTGGCCTGGTCATCGGAGGAACCAGTGGGCTCTGATCTTCTGGAGAGACATGATGACAACATGAGGGATAAGGAGGGAGGGAGGTGCCTGCTTTGCTGGCTGGATTTCTCCTTTCCCAAATGTATTTTTCATCCAGAACCGGGATCCTACTTGTCACGGAGTCCAAGACTTTAATGGGAATCATGTTTTATTTCATCACTTGGCTGAGAAACATTCAGGATTCAGAGGCTGGAGAGTATGATTATTCTCCAAACACCCAGTGGACTGTTCCTGGGTCGCCCACAGCACCTTGTGGGTAGGCAGATGGGCTCACTCTGGCTCTTCTGAGGAATGGACTGGACCGGTGGGAGGGGCCTGAGATGCAGCATCTCCCCTTCTGTCCCACAATGGAACATCCCGTGTCATCTTCCAGGAGAGGCCAGGCTGGTGTTCCAAAGTCAGGTGACTGCTCTGGGACCTCAGGATTACTGGAGCCTGACCCAGCTGAGGACCCAGTCCCGGCTCCTGCAAGGTGACTCTGACTACATTTCCAGCAGGGCAGTGTCATTTACAGCACAGTCACGGGGGCAGCGCAACCAGTTGGAACGAGAGCAGGTTCTTGACTCATCACCGGGAGCTTGTCCTAGAGAAAGACACAGATGCTCAAATGCAGAAGGCCCAGGGAGGGCAAAGAAGCTTTTCCTTCCTGTGAGTGACTTCTGAGAGCACCCCCCCTTTCCCATACAGACCACCTGCTGGCACGGCTGACCACCTCCATCACGCCATGGCTCCCCAGTGGATGGGGATGTCTCCATCTCATTCTTTAAAATTCCTCAGAGGCACCCCACCCGCCACCTCGGCCCTCTCTGAGTGCAAACCGCAGCCGACTTGGCACCTGAGCACCTACAGCAAAGTGGGGAGAAAGATGGGCAGCAGATGGTCCTCGGCCCCCACCCTGGGTCGGCTGGAAGGGCTGAGACCAGAGCCACGATGACCACAGCTCTGTCCTCTGTCCCAGCTGAGCTGTGATCTGCTGGCTGTGGACTCCTGTGGAAGAGTGGCTTTTTCCATGTGTACATTTCTTGGATTAAAATGACATTCTTATATAAACATGTTCTCTCCAACGATCATCAGTCCACTTTTCTGCCCATGTGGTAGAGCAGCCTTGACCTTTCTCTCTCTTCTTTTCTCTTGAGTCTCAAACTATTTGCAGGTTCGCTAATTTATTATTCATAAAAATCCAGCCCAAGTAGATAATTTAAAAACTCCACTAGTATGACAAGGCATGAAGGAAAAGCGGCAGTCCCTGTTCCATACCTCCTAACTTCCTCCCTCCCAACTCTTCTTCTGATGTGGACCTCCATATTTCTGAGTAATATGCTCACGTGGTTAACTTTGGCTCATCAGTGTGCAATGCCTTTTGGCTTATGATGGAAGATGGGGCTGGGTGCTCCTAGCCCACTTTCACACCTGTATCTCCGCTCTCTCTGCTCTCTAATAGATTTATGTCACATTTTCTGTTCAATCAATATTCCATTTTTATTTTATTACAAGTATGTATGCACGGCTCACTGCCGAGTAAAGAAATACTCTGGGATCACGTTCCCTTTCTTCTGTAATTCTTTGTTCTTCCAGGAATGAATAATTACCTCATGTAAAAAGTCTGCTTCATCTCTGTCATCATCCTAATAATTTGTACCCAGTAGCCTTTTGAAATCCACCCTTTTCCCCTTGAGTAAGCGATCAGATAAAACCACAGGTTCCTTTATCCCTCTTCCTGCTCCCCACTGGCCGCCTGCTCTCTCGCTCGCTCGGCTGCACAGCTCTAGTCCTTAAACAGCTACCTCTCCTTCTTCCTGGATTCCCGCTCACTCCTTCTCGGTTTATGCCCATGGAGTGTTCATGTCATTTTCCTAGTTGGATACATGTCTCTTTAAAAGCCAGCTCTGGAAGGCTGGACTCCCTGGGTTTGAAAGCTGCCTGGTCATCAACAGGTAAATAATAATATGGGAACCTAATAGGGTTAAGATGTGAACGCTCAGGAGTTAGGTCACTAATCCCAGGGCTGAGCAGAAGTCGGGCAAAGGACCTGAGGCTGGAAAAAGAATAAAAACATTCAAGGAAATAAAGGTAATGCTGATGTGGTGGGAGTATAGTGCAGGGAGGAGGAGAGACACAAGGTGTGGCCAGGTAGGTGGTCAGCGGCCGGACGATGCAGACCACGTTCACCACTTCGTACTTTTCCTGAGTAGCAACAGGGGGACATTGGAGGATTTTAACACGGGGAGTGCAATGATTGGCTGCACATTTTTTAAACGTGTGCTCAAACTGCAGGAAATTGATTTAAGGGATATGGGTTGATATAGGAAAATCAGAGAGGAAGCCAATGTCTGAGAAATCTGAACTAATTTTAGGAGAAAGTGGGAGGTAAAGATGTGGGAGACAATTAGCTCCTGATGAAGTTTTGTTGTAAAGGAAGAAAAGAGATGTGAGTTGTAGCTGGAAGGGAATTTGAGATGAAGGAAATTGAAAAGGTAAGCATTTTAAATGGGAACTAGAAGGCTACAGAAAAGAGAGAGAGAGTTAGTATTCAGAAGTCAGAGGAGAGAATTCATTCAATCAAGCCCTTGCGAAAGTAGAAGGTAATTAGATCCAGGACATCCTCAGAGGGATGTGCCCTCTAGCATAGCGGGAGGAAGGTGGAAAATGACTGCAGATGCAAGTGGGTTTGTAGATTTGGAGGCAGAACTTATTCAACCTCTGACTCCAATCTGCAGAACAACCCATGAGCCAAGAGTGAGTGGATATGCTTTAATAACGTGGTATCAGAGGATGGTGATTAATGAGGAAGTCAGGGGAGTACTCTTAGAGATGATGATAGGCATTACTGAAAGAGACACACCATGAAACTTATATTATACTTCTTCCTGACATAATCTTAAGCAACAGGAAGTGTGGAAAAACTAGTTAAGAGAGAACTGAGCCTGACCAGGCAGTGGCGCAGTGGATAGAGAGTCAGACTGGGACGCAGAGGACCTAGGTTCGAGACCCTGAGGTTGCCAGCTTGAGCGCGGGCTCATCTGGTTTGAGCAAAGCTCACCAGCTTGACCCCGAGGTCGCTGGCTCAAGCAAGGGGTCACTCGGTCTCCTGGAGCCCCACGATCAAGGCACATATGAGAAATCAATCAATGAATAACTAAGGAACTGCAACAAAGAATTGATGTTTCTCATCTCTCCCTTCCTGTCTGTCTATCTTTATCTGTCCCTCTCTCTGACTCTCTCTGTCTCTGCCATAAAAAAGAGAGAGAAAGAGAGAGAATTGAGATCCTTTATAGAAGAAAGGATAATGAGAGTCCAGTTATTTCAAAAGTTTAAGCTTTGGGTCCTAAATGCAAAATGAGCTTAAAGATACAATTGAAGAATCATTCCTGACATTAGAAATCATGCAGAATGAAATAAAAAATCAGGCTGATTGGAAATTGGAAATGAGCAAATGTTCTATTTTTTTTTTTTAAATATTTTATTTATTGATTTTTTAGAGAGAGAGAAGTGAGAGAGAGAAACAGAGAGAGAGAGAAGGGGGAGGAGCAGGAAGCATCAACTCCCATATGTGCCTTGACCAGGCAAGCCCAAGGTTTCGAACCGGCGACCTCAGTGTTACAGGTCGATGCTTTATGCCACTGCGCCACCACAGGTCAGGCCCAAATGTTCTATTTTTAAAAAGGAATATAAGGGGAATTCAGGAAACTATAGTTGAATCCAATTAACTTGAATCTCTGCAATGTTTGGCAACTTGTGTTTATGAGAAGGTGCAAAGTGTTCATCAGGAAGTATTTATGCTAAAACATTCCTTTATGGAGACAGTGTCTGTGCCTTGATTTCAAGGTACATGATTGGGAGATTAGACAAATGCTGTTTACAAAAACAGAAGGACCCCAGAATGTGCTGATCACAGGACTGCTGCATTGGAGACCTGTACACTCCAAAGGGACACTGGCATAGAGAGAATGGTCACCAGTAGGTCCTAGATGAGAACCACCACAGATAACTAAAGAAGAGAGGCTCTGGGTTAGGCAGCAAAGCTATCTTCAAGTATCTAAAGGTCTGGCATGTCCAGTCCTTTTTTCTACAGTGGTCCATAGAGTAGAGCTAGAAGTTTAGATAGAAAGCTCCAGGGAAATAGATTGCTGCTTCCAGATAAAGAATACCTAATACCTGAAGATGTCCAACAATGGGAGCACAAAATATTGAGCTCCCCAATCCTAGAGGATTCTAGCAGACTGTGCATGGGTTTCTGCTATTATAGGGTGGGGTACGGACCATGTATATGTAGGTTCTGTTCCATGAAAGTCAAACATGTGGAAGAATATGACATGAGTATTAATTCTTCAGCACACTTATGCTAGAGGTATAGATGCTGATGCCTACAGGATGTCTGATGTGTCCAGAGCTACACAGTGAGGCAATGGTAGATCTAGGACTGGACCCAACTTTCATTTTCCCAATGTCTGATCATTTCTGTTGCTCCACACATTAACCTTTCCTGTGATGAGTGATTGCTTTTACTCTTTGGAACTTCAATTAATAATTCTAAAATAAAACTGGACCCTTATTTTATATCATACACAAAAATCAATTCAAAATAGATTAAAGACTTAAATATAAGAATTTAAGCCATAAAATTCCTAGAAGAAAAGTTAGGGGGTAATCTCCTTGAAATTGGTCTTAACAATGAGTTGTTGGATTTGACACCAAAAGCAAAAGCAATAAAAGGAAAAATAAACAACCGAGACGAGATCAAACTAAAAAGCTTCTGTACAGGCAAAGGAAATCAACAAAATAAAAAGACCTAATGAATGGGAGAAAATATTTGCAAATCATATATCTGATAAGGGGTTAATACCCCCAAAAAGCAAAGAACTCATACAACTCAGTAGCAAAAAACAACAACAAAAATTTTGATTTAAAAATGAGCAGATAATATGAATAGATATTTTTCCAAAGAAGACATACAAATGGCCAATGGGTACACGAAAAGTTGCTCAACATTACTCATCATCAGGGAAATGCAAATCAAAGTCACAGTAAGATATCACCTCACATCTGTTAGAATAGCTATTATCAAAAAGACAAAAGAGCCTAACCAGTGGTGGCGCAATGGATAGAGCATCAACCTGGGGCGGGGCGCTGAAGACCCCGGTTCAAAACCTCAAGGTCGCCAGCTTGAGTGCAGGCTCATATAGCTTGAGCATGAGATCATAGACATGATCCCAGGGTCGCTGACTTGAGTCCAAGGCCACTGGCTTGAGCAAGGGGTCACTGGCTCGGCTGGAGGCTTCCAGTCAAGCACGTATGAGAAGCAAGCAATGAACAATTAAAGTGACACAACTACGAGTTGATGCTTCTCATCTCTCTCCCTTCCTGTCTCTCTCTCTCTTTCTCTTGCTGCCTCTAAAAAAAAAAATCAATTATATATTAATAAAAAACTAATTTTAAAAACAGAATTCTATCTCCCTCACTCATGACTTTCAGGCCCTCTCTTTCATGACTGCCCGCTGGTCTCCATGGCTCCAATCTGCATCACTGGCCTTCACACTCAGGGCCCCTCGAAGCTGCTGAGCTTTGACTCACACAAATAAGGCTCTGGAACCTCTTGGGAGGCTGCTTCTGGGGAGAGAACCTGGCGAGCAGGTGAGGGGAGCTGTCGGGTAACTGTGCACCTAGGAGGAAATGATTCAAGAGCCACCATGTCTTACCTGGGCTCTGGGGTCTGCTGAACTTGCTTCAGTTGTACATGACCAGGTTCATCCACTAAGAAATAAACATTATCATTACAACCAGTTTTTAAACATATTAACTCAACACAGATCAGGGCAAATGGTACCCTCCTCCCTTAAAAGATCTCAGTCTTGTCTCATCAATCCATTCTGGTTAATTCCAACCCAAGTAAGGCATCTCACATGTTCTGTGACTCCCTGGACAGCCAGGCAGTGGGAGGGAAAGCTGTGGTCGACCAGCTGGCTGGGCCAGGAGCTCTTTCTAAAACTCAATGGGAGTGAGTTTAATGTACAGTGAGCTCAGCAGGTGTTGTTCAGTTCCCTCTTGGATTTATGACTCCCACATAATCCTCTGCTTTATTAAGCTATTGGAAAAAAAATAAAATCTGTCTACCGAGATCCTAAAGCAGCCTTGGCAGCCAGCAATATATAAAGGGAGTAATTGGAGGCAGGGGGGCCGGCAGCTTGGCTGGCCTTTGACAGACTGTTCAATATCCTCAGGGAGAGAAATGTCCCCTGGAATCAGGGTGGGGGGAGGTGGCCTGGGGCGTGCCCCGTCTCTGCGAGGGCAAGGCAGCTCACCTCCATTTCTGTCAGGTAGAGTCCCTTCCCGTCCTTGGTGAGGTGCTGGAAAGTCTCTACAGGAAACAGGAGGAATCAGGCAGATACCAGAGCAAATGCAGTGGTTTCGTATAAAACACTCTCCCTCCCCACAGGTGTGCTGGCCCTGCCCCTCCTCTCTCTCCAGCCGAACTCTGCACCCCAGGACAGTTCCAGGCTGGTTTCAAATTACCGCTCTGACTGCTCTGGCCCACAAGCCTCTCCCCCTCTTTGTCTCCCACCATGGTGCATCTCCACACTTGGCCCGGGGCGGTGTGGGCTTGTCTTAGGAAGTATGTATTTCAGGGGCACCATTTGGGGAACCTTCCTTGTCCAGCGGTGAACTTGCTGGAGCGAGGTTTACGCCTCAGGCTCCCCATTTATTCTCCCAGCTCTGTTCTCATGACCTCCCTATGAATCATGGGGCTCAGAGTGGCAGGGTTTATTGAGGTGCCGGGATGCCACGAGGCAAGGATGGTGCAAGGATTCGAGTGGAGGCCAGATCCCACTGCTAACCTCAACCGCAACTGCTCCGTTTTAAGCTATTTTATGGCTTGGGCTTTCACATAAGATTTCATTGAAAACAAAGGAGTAAGCTGCTAAAAAATGTCAAACTGCTTGTTGGGTTTCTGAAGCCTGAGGAAAGACCTCTTCCTGCCCCCAGCTACGTGCTACTGCGTGCAGAGACCCACACCATTCACTGCATGACTACAGAGTGGGTTTAAACCACAAACACAACCCGGTGAGGGACCCACACCATTCACTGCATGACTACAGAATGGGTTTAAACCACAAACACAACCCGGTGAGGGACCCGGTGATTTCACCTTGACCCTGGAAGAAGCGCTGAATATACAGAGTGAGGAGGAGAAGATAGACCCGGGACAGGGTAATCCCTTGGGGAGAAGAGGGTGCAGAAGGGAGGCTGGGGACACAAGCCAGCGACACCACGACACAGGCTGCCATGGGCTCCATCTCTCAGGGCAACAGCCCCTCACGCAGGTCCCCAGACCACCGCTTGCACAGGCTGGGGCGGGAGTGCATTCCCGGTCCTCTCCTGTGTTCCCGGTCACCGAGAAGGTCTCCAGCATGTCCCCCAGGTGACACTTACTTGCCATGGCTTCCAGTCGTATCAGGAAGCAGACCAGGCTGGGGAAGCTGACCCTGCCGGCGCTGTCGCTGTACCTGAGGGCCATGAGGTCCAGCAGCTCGCTGCTGACGGAGACCCCGACGAGGAAGTCTGGAAGACAGTGAGCCAGTGAGCGGGAAGCCGGGCGGGGGTCCTCTGCGTGCAAGGCCTGAGGAACCTGTTCACAGGCTCCAGCGACCTTCCCCCAGCACTTCCTACTCAGCCCGCTCGGTGGCCAGTCTACTCCTCTCTGGCATTTTCATGATTCTCTAGTTGCCTCTTTCTTTTTTTTTTTTAATTAATTCCACCTGTTTCTTTTAGTTTTTAATTTTATTTATTCATTTTAGAAAGGAGAGAGAGAGGGAGAGAGAGAGAAACAGAGAGAGAGAAGGGGGAGGAGCAGGAAGCATCAACTCCCATATGTGCCTTGACCAGGCAAGCCCAGGGTTTCGAACCGGCGACCTCAGAATTTCCAGGTCGACACTTTATCCACTGCGCCACCACAGGTCAGGCAAGTTGCCTCTTTCTTGGTGGCTCCTGGGCCCCAAACTCCACACTATTCTGGAGTTTGGCCAGAGGTCAACTCAAGATCCTCAAGACCCTGACTCTCCTGGGGACACCTCAGCCTCATCATCACCTGATAACTCCCATGCGAGATGGGAGCTGCAGGACAGCTGGGGTTTGCTCCCAACCCAGCCTCTGCCAGACCTCTCTCTGCTGGTGACCCTGTGAAACCATCTTCCTCCCCCACCCCAGGATGACATGCGGGTTTTACATGTGGTGCTGTTACTGTGGGTCAGTGTGGTTCCTGGAAAAGGGGGGCTCAGTCCTGAACTGGCCATCCAGGAAAGAGACTGGGCCTCAGCAGGGAGACCACAACTCAGCAGGTGGCCAGGACCCGGGGGCTTGCCCTCTTTGGGTCTCGTCGTCTGGGATGTCTAGTTATGAACTCCAAGGTCCCTGAAGGCTTGAGTTAAATTCTAACTATTTTCTTTCTTTCTTTCTTCCTTCCTTCCTTTTATTATTCTGGAGTCATTAGTGAGGTGGTCCCCTTTAAGAATTTCATCTTTCATTGGCTGTTCAGTGGTTTCAAAGTGTCATCTCAGACTAGGAGTGTGACCTCACCTGGGGACTTGTTAGAAAAGCAGGTTCTTTTTTATTATTATTATTAATTTTAATGGGGTGACATTGATAAATCAGGGTACATATGTTCAGAGAAGACATCTCTAGGTTATTTTGACATTTGATTATGCTGCAGAAAAGCAGGTTCTTGAGCCCCACCCTGGCCCTCCGGAATCAGGAACTTCTTCGGGTAGGCGATGAGCCCTTTTCGTCTGTGTTCTAACAAGCACAGTCGAGTTTGAGAGCGGTAACTCTCTGCCAGGAAGAATTAAGGGGAGGATCTATGCTCAGTGGGCAGAAGCAGCCCATGTGTCCACCCTCTCTCCAGGCCAGGGCGGACAGCTGGGAAGACTGTTGTAACCTGGGGGAATCTGATTTTACGTTTTATCAAGGAAGGTGCTATTTCCTGACTTAACCTTTCTGTGACCCATTTCCCCCATTGGTACAGCGGAGATCATGGCTCCTGCCCATCCCAGGTCCAGAGTAGTGGAGACAATCACACGAGATGACAGGAGTACAAGTCCTTGCTGAACTCGGAGGGACTCCTGCACCCTCGGGTGTTACTGTCATCAGCCCGGGACTGAAAGCTCCGGCCTCCCTGAAGCAGACGGATGCCACTGATGTCGTTTAGCCCCAAACCCTCTGTGAAGAGAGCGCATCAGCCTGCTGGTGGGTGTTTAACCCTGAGGGCCGGATGCTGAGGTGGCAGCGTCTCCACAGGGAGCTTGGTTTCTGGTCGGGGATCAGTCGTGTGGGGTTACTTTCTCACAATTAGAGCTGCGCTGGGGAGAAGGGCAGTTGGCAACATCGACTCATGAGAACTCAGGCAAAGGAAGACAGGGTGTGAGTCCAGAGCCCGGAGGCCCGCGGAGGCTGGTGTGAATCAGGAGCAGACAGGGAAGCCACAGCTCTGCTCTGTGCTGACGGCCCTGCACTGCTGCACTGGCCTCGCCTGGGGCGGGCTGGGGTGTGCGTCATGCACACGCACACACACACACGGATACACACACACACACACGGATGCACACACACACATGCACACACACACACGGATACACACACGGATACACACACACACACACGGATGCACACACACACACACACACACACACGGATGCACACACACACACACACACACGGATGCACCCACACACCGCCGCCTCCCTCGGTCATCGCGGCTCAGGGGGTCCCCTGCTTTACCTGTATTGCATATGGCTTTCCACAAATCCGAGCTCAGGAAAACGCCAGCGTTCCTCTGGATGTTCTGGAAAACACCCTGATAGGAAAAGAAGCAAGAAGCCTGTGTGAGCCCCAGCAGCCACCTTGATGAGAGTGTCCTGGGTAGAGCGAGGTCCCGGAAATCCCTTTTCCATCCCTGGAAGCTGCTTCACTAAAACTGGAGTGGGCTCAGGTGAGAGGAGGCAGGACAGCCCCCCTGAGGAAGGCAGGGGCGGGTCCTGCCTGAGAAAGCCGCCACCCTGACCTCCAGCTGCGGGGTTGGGGTTCCTCTCCTTCCCCACCTCCCCCCCTCCCAACCCGCCCTCTCCTCTTCCTCACCCCCCTATACCGGGCTCCTGATGCTCAAGGCAGGTCACTGCTTCCCAGGGAGGTGGAGAGCTCTCTAAAGAGCTTGTATAGGATGATGGTTAAGAGCACAGACTTGACAACCCAATCGCCAGGTTTACGTCCGGGCTCTGCAAACTTGGGCAGTTATTTAATCCTTCCAGGCCTGTTACCCCATCTGTAACACAGGGCCAATTACCCAGCTCCTAGGTTTGTAGCAAGGAGTAAATGAGCGGATATTTACAAAGTGCTAGGAGGATGCCTCGCACAGTAGTGTGTGCTGTGGAGGAAGCATGCGGCTGAGGGCCGGACCCAGGACCTAGCACAGCGGCAGACGACAGCAACCCTATCACCTCAGTTCGGTGCAGAGCGGCTCTCCACGTACCCAGCACTTTCCTCCTCTCCCTGGTTCGCACAGTAACCCTGATGATCAGCACACTACACAGGTGAGCAAACTGATGCATAGGCAGGGGGTGATTGCCTCCGAGTAAGCACATGAGCATCATGGAACGGACCGCGGGACTCCTAATTGTGACCTCTGCACAGCTGCCCACCGGAGCCGCTCCAAGGCAGAACAGCCCCCCAGCAGGTGTGTGACTGAGGCTGACTTCTGGGGACAATTCTTGTGAAGGAGCCTCTTCAGCACCTTTCCTGGCCTCACCTGGCTGCCGGTGAGTCTGGCCACCAAATATAGTGGTCCCAATGAGGTGTTCGCTCACTCATTCAGCAATTTGTTAGTTTGGTCATTTGTTCAGCAGTTCTGAGCACCTGCTGCGCCAGATGCTGGGGAAGGAAGATGACTAAGGGACCCTGGGGGACCCCAAAATCTAACAGGGGGCATGTCAGCCACTGCAGTGTCCTGTGAGAAACCAAATAACCCCAAACCAGGGATTAGGTAATATACCCTGGGATAGCCACACACACAGAGTTTTATTGTTGTGAGTTCAAGTGTTAGGGGCTAAGGGGGGAACTACCTGGGCCTCGGGGTGGGCGTGGCCCCCAGGGGGAACGACCCGGGCCTCGGGGTGGGCGCGACCCCCGGGGGGAACTACCCGGGCCTCGGGGTGGGCACGACCCCCGGGGGGAACGACCCGGGCCTCGGGGTGGGCACGACCCCCGGGGGGAACTACCCGGGCCTCGGGGTGGGCGCGACCCCCGGGGGGAGCTACCCGGGCCTCGGGGTGGGCGCGACCCCCGGGGGGAGCTACCCGGGCCTCGGGGTGGGCACGACCCCCAGGGGAGGCATGTTTGAGGCTGGGCTTTAAGGGTGGGCGGGCAGGCACTGGCCAGGCTGGGAGTGCAGAAAGGGAACAGTGAGGACTCTCAGAGTGGGATCTGCGGGAACAGGTGGGATGGGTGAACGGGCCTCTCCTGGACCCTAAAGGAGGGTCCCAAGTCGGAGGATCTCATGCACAGCTCTTGCCCTGCACGAGCTTGCCCTGTGGGGAGGCCAGAGACCACATCTGTGGTTTTCATGTATCTTCCAGCACACGGAGGGGAAGGGAATGAGGTGAACTAGCAGCCTGGGGGTGCAGCTGGGGGCGAGGCTGGCTGCTGGTGTTAGCTACAATCTGCAGTGACTCCTTCCTCCTCCACCTCCGAGAGCATTCCTCAGCCTGCCACTCGACCGGGCATTGCCTTCTGGTGGTGTCTGTACAGCTCCCCAAACACAGTGGGGGTTCTCCTTGCGGGCCTGGGTGAGGTTCCTTGTCTTTTGTACTCGTAACCCTGGTGCAGGGCCAGGCACCCAGTGACATCTGCTAAACGGGATGGAGCAGGAGTGGTGGTCCAGAGAAAACAGGCCGGTACCTGGCAACAGACAAGACGGCTCCACAGCCTTGAGAACTCCTCTTGGTCGAGCTGCCCGTTCACTTTCAGCTATGAGGAGTTAAAGAGTTAACCAGTCCAGTGGGCGGTGAGCAAAGGGGCTGTAGGTCCTACCGTCAAGCCCTCCATCCATCAGCTAGTGACACGGTTGGTCCAGCATCACCCAGATGGGGCCATACCTCATGCCAGCTGGCTCCTGCTGGGTCTGGAAGGGACCCGGCTTACATTGAATTTACAAGGGAAAATAGCGAGTTGGAAGGAGAAGAAAGCCTTGAGAAAGACGGGGCAACATTTCTTGTATCCCAGGGAAGACAGCCCCAAACACAGCCTTCACCAGTGGGAGTGGGGCCCCTGGCAGGGGAGAGTGGGGAGGAGAGAGAGGGGGTCACGGCAGCACCTGAAGCATATGAGAAGTCAATGCGGGCCAGGTGCGCGTTTCAGCAGATGGGATGCATCTCGCGTGGTAAAGCCAGCCCTAGTCATGCCTCACGATAGATGTCGTGAGAACTAATGAAAAGACGAGATTGGATCTCTGAGGGCCTGGAGTGTGAGGAGGAGGAAGGGTAGAAAGGCCCTCTCCACTTCACAGGGACGTGACTCTCCTGGGGCACCCTGCCCCAGACTGCGGCCGTTTTGATTCCTCTGCGGGGATGGGCATTGTCTCCACTCAGTGATTCAAAACCACTGCTGGCAGAGACAGGGTCTGATTTATGATTTCATCAAGAAGCCCTCTTGTTTGACAATGACGGGCTTCACATTCCCAATCAAGTCTTGTTACGAGTGAAAGAACAGATAGATCTGTCTTGCTCCCAGGAGAGAGCCCACGCCCAGGGAAGAACTACAGGCAGCAGCTCGGGGTTATGCACACACAGAGCGAGTCCTTCCTGTCTGTCAGGAGGTGCGGTCAAATGACTCATTGGAGAAAGCAGCCAGGAGGGGAGTCAGGAAACCTGGGTTCAATTCCCAGCTCTGCCACATGTGGAACTTGGACACATCACTGGATGGCCCCAACCCTGTCTCCCCATCTGCACATGGGTTACAACTGCTGTACAGACTGAGGATTTCTCTGCAAGTTTCAGTGGCTTTTATCTCTGCAGGGACTTGCTGAGTAAGATACTTAACTGGTGAAGGCTCCATCGGTGGCAAGGGAAGGGGTGGAATAGCTCCCATTGGTGCTACAAGGAGGCCGAAATCCAGACACAAACTTGGACTAGCTCTGTGATCTGGGCAAATTACTTAACCTCTCTGAAGCCCTGTTTTCACTGTATGATAATACTTATCACAGGGGTTAGACTCCTGGGGAAGCCCACAGAGCAGAAGGGGAAGGCGTGGGAGGTGACGGCAAAGGATACATCCATCAGAGCCACGATGCTCCGGCACTCATCCAAAGAGAACATGTCCCCTGGAGGCCCTGCGATGGGGAAGAACAGGAGGGACAGAAATGTCAGGGAGGGTGACATTGGACTGGCTCGGCAGTGGGGATGAGGTTGGGGACGGTCAGTTCTTACCTTTCAAGAATTCCTGGTTGAGAAGGCTCTGAAGCTGGGTGGCATCAATGTTTAGTGCCTGATGCAAACCAGGGAGGAAGACAGGAATTACCCAGCGCCCAGGAACCGAGGGACGCCCCTGCCTGGCTCTGTGAGAGCACGCAGAGTTCTAATCCCAGTGCCCGCCAGTGCCATCTACCTTGGACAAGAAGCCTTTCCTGATGGCTGCAGGCCATGGTGATCACTCCCTCCCCCGAGCTGTTATAGTGCTGATCGCCCCTGACGATTGCGACCTTCTGTAGGTACCTTGCATTTATCTCTTCATTCATTATTGGACTGAAAGCCGTGTTTGTGTTCTCCCCACTACGCGTGGCACTGGGGGCCCCTCGGGAGAGGTATTGCCGAATGGATCAATCCAGTGAGAGGAGATTTAAAAGCTGGGAACCTAGGCTAAGAGCAGGTGCTCTAACTAAGCACATTACTTAGCAGTAGCCTTCCCAGACACTGAAACAGAAAGGGAGACATCACGGTTTCCCTTGGATTAAACACAAAAAGCAACTGAGGTGAAAGGGAGAGAAGCATTTTCTGGTCTGAACTTCTGGAGGCCTTAATGGCATTCAATTTTCTTTTTTTTTTTTTTTTTTTTTTTTTAATTTTTTTTATTTTATTTATTCATTTTTAGAGAGGAGAGAGACAGAGGAGAGAGAGACAGAGAGAGAGAAGGGGGGAGGAGCTGGAAGCATCAACTCCCATATGTGCCTTGACCAGGCAAGCCCAGAGTTTCGAACCGGCGACCTCAGCATTTCCAGGTCGTCGCTTTATCCACTGCGCCACCACAGGTCAGGCAATGGCATTCAATTTTCTATCGGGCACACTGAGCAGCTTTCCGGGCAGTGTCCTCCACGACAACTGTGCAGAGAGGAAGAGCTGCCCTACCTGCGGCTGTGTCTCCCACCAGCCTGGTAAAAGCCGAGGGGACGATGTGACAGCAACACCCGCACAGGCTGCCACATGGGGGAGAAGTCAGAGTGAGGGCTCCCAGCAACTCTCTGTGGGGAGTCGCACCAGGTCAGGTGGATGAAGGTACCTCTGTGGGGGCTTCTGAGAACCAGTGCCCCACAGATGAGAAATATGCTGTCCTCAGGGTTGGCCTCCTCCCACAGAACCGAAAGCAAAAACAATCCTCCAGCCTGTCCTTATAGCAGCACCTTAACTAGAAGGATGACCCCTCACGATGCCCCCAGAGAAACACCTTCTGCCAGTCTGCAATGGTCCCTGCAAGGTCTCATGGGTGGTTATGTGGTATGCCTACCTTCAACTGAGATTTTCCCCCAAAAGAATCATGGTACCTTGCTTTGCAGTTGACACGTTGGTGAGGAACTCTAACCAACAAGAATATAAGCATCTTTGGGGCATGGATCAAATAGCCCTCCTTCTACACGTCCCCCAATCTCCCAACACAGCCCCTGACCTGGACCCAGGACCCACCAAACTGTGGAGGTGAGGATAGAAATGGAGATGAAGTTTGCCTCAGTGCATCCCCAGAGAATCGCATGCTGTCTCTACCACCTCAACATAAGAGCCCCGAGGACTGACCCGCCTTCCCAAAGCTTAGCGTGGTACTTGAAATGTACTCGGTATTTGGAAACGTTTGCAAACTGAGTAAATGATGGATGGATGGACCTGTCCTGTCCCAGAGGCCAGCTGTGTCCTTGCTTGCCTACAGACAGCCAGTGGGTTATGAAGGTGACTCAAGGTGGTGGTAACAGTACTAGAAAGTCATTTAAGGCTAAACAGATAAAAGAGATCAGGAGAGAGGACCCAGCGAGCTCATGGACAGATATTTCTCTTTCAACTCTTCTTGGAGGGTACAACCTCTGAGCATAGTCTGCAGGTTTAGCAGAATGATGCCAGGTGGGTCCTGCTCAAGGGTGCCCAGGAGAGGAATGAGCAGGGGCTGGAGCCCAGTCTGGGTTCTACTTCCCAGCTGTGCATCTCGACACAAAGCTGCATCTGTGCCTCATTTCTATAAAGGTCCATCTGGGCTCCAGTTACCCGCTATGAGAGACATTTGGTTGTTATTTGGGAAAGTCCTAATTAGGGAATCTGTAACATTGATAACATCACAAATGATCATTTTTATTTCAGATGTGCAGTGCATGGGCCATGTCGACAGTTTTGCGGATTTTGCCACCTACCCCTGAAGGAAGCTCGGTATCCTAATCCGATCCTGCTGATCACCTTGGGGCAGTGACCCAAGCTTGGGCATCTGCTCTAGGGAAGCTAATCTGCCGTAATTCAATGCAATATAATTGACCACCTTCTCTGTGCCAAGGGCCATGATAGGCCTTAGGGACAAGGGATGCATGTGATGTCATCCCTGCCTTCAGGAGCTCACAGACCAGGACCACCACCTTGCACCAAGTGCAGGGCCTTTTGAATCAGCCCAGATGTGGACCTGACTCCTGGGCCCATATTGATTTCAAGGAGCTACATACTGAGCTCCTCCTTGCAACATAAACCCTGCCTGCCAGCCACATTCTTCATTTCTCCTCATGTTTGCCTCTGAGCCCAGGATACCTGAATGATTTCCCTGCCTCCTGCTCACCACTGCCCTATTAGCTGTCTGAATGCCTGGCACCCTTCCCATCCTTGGCCTCTGCCTGGCCTGAGGCTGGCACCATGCACACAATCATCTGCATCACCTTCCACATCAACATGATTATTAATGGTAAAAAGCCCATCGTGCAGAGCCCTTGGCAGCTGTTCTTATCCTGACAAGTCAAGGAGTTCTTTATAATGGTTTATAAAACCATTAAGAAAACCCCCTGTACACACAGGTGGCTTGCTTGGCAGGAAGAGTGCTGTTGGTGCTTTTTGCAGCTGGCCAGCTCCTGGGAGGAATGATGCCAAGGCTGGTGGGAGCTGGCAGAGTGGGAGAAGGAAAGATTTCAAGGGGTGTTGCCGGTTGCTTGTTTAAAGATTTAAAAAGTACACACACACCCCGTTATGAACCCTTCTCTTTCCAAGTTCTCCATTCCATCCCAGATGTCCCCCAGGTGGGGCCTCACTTCTCTCCAGGGTTTGGTAGCCAGATCAGTTCTGGAGAAGTCCAAGGAAGGAGACTGATGAGATTAACCTATCAAGTCACTTTTCCTCTTTGTGTCCTGATAAAAGCCGGGGAAAGATTTCCTTCCCTCTGGTCCCTCCATCACCTGCCCCTGCGCTAAGTACTATACCTGCTGAGCATACTTGTAGAAAATGCTTTGTTGGGAGCCAGTTTCTGGAAGACTTTCCTGGAATAAAGGGGAAATAGCCAATATCAAATTTCTGGGGAAGGAGGGCACCTGCCTGGAACAGTAAGGGCACAAGAACCACCCCCCCAACCCACCACCTGGATCTGAGACAGATGCTTCATCTAGCAATTAGGTAAAACTATTTGGAAAGTGAGAAAATGGAATTTTGTGCAGAGAAGATGGTTGGTTCCAGCCTGGCCTTAGAGGTTGCTCTTCTCCCCTCTGCCCTGCCCCTTTGAGTCGTCATCAGCCCATTATGGTGTCTCTGTTTCTATTCATCAGTGGTCAGGCGAGAAAGAAGAACTTAGAAGCCCTTGGGAATTGAACGTGGCCAATGAAATCTACCAACTACCTTGCCGCACACCTACCTTCAGTGTTCTGAGGTTGAAATTGTTGCTCAGGTTCCTAGAAAATCAGGGGGATGGTGACAAGAATGATCAGCTCACTATTCAAAGGAGGCTTGCATATGGAGGGCACCCTAAGTGGCATTTATGCCAGGGACGTGAGTGGAAAACCCTCAGCACAGCAGAATATGAAGTGGGGAGCCATGACAGCAGACAGATGCACATCATGACCTTGTGTCCAGTCTTTTGTGTCATTTGGCCCTTAACCATTTAGTAAGTGGTTCCTTTCACAACAAGGTACAAATGTATGGTAACCCCAGCTGCCAGAATGGCAGATAAGCTTTGTCTCATGTTCCAACTCTGATTGGTGGCACAGAAGCTATCAGTACACTAGATGGGCAAGGCCTTATCATGCTCCACTGTAAAGACTGCCAAGATGAGGCCCTGGCCAGTTGGCTCAGTCAGCTGGTACATGGAAGTCCCAGGTTCAATTCCCAGTCAGGGCACACAGGAGAAGTGCCCATCTGCTTCTCCACCCCTCCCCCTCTCCTTCCTCTCTATCTCTCTCTTCCCCTCCTGCAGCCTAGGTTCCATAGGAGCAAAGTTGGTCCCAGCACTGAGGATGGCTCCATGGCCTCCACCTTAGGCACTAGAATGGCTCCAGCCGCAACAGAGCAACACTCCAGATGGGCAGAGCATCGCCCCCTGGTGGTATGCTGGGTGGATCCCGGTCGGCGCATGCGGGAGTCTGACTGCCTCCCCACTTCTAACTTCGGAAAAATACAAAAAAAAAAAATGCCGAGATGACAGTGAGGTCTGCCTTGGGTCCAAGTGGGGATGAGGTGCCCAGCCGGGTGTATACTTATTGATCCCAGTCTTGACTATTGACTTGGTATTAAATACCTTCCACAATGTGTTTTTATAAAATTAGATAGACTTTCTATTTAGCATCCCAGACGTTCTTACCTGTCTGTGACTGGCGTTTTCAGGAAGATTCGGAGCAAGAACTCAATGGCTTCTCTGCCTGCAGACACAACTGCCACATAGGTCCCCAGGGTTAAAGTGAAACGCTTTGTGAGGTTGCACTTGGTTTTAGTCACTCTACCATTTTCAGCATTTCTGAATTGGGAAAAAAAGGTGGATGGCAGCCTGTCCTCGAAGCGCTGAAACTGGAGGAACCATGGGGATGGTAAGAAAGCCGCCGTGCGCATGCGTCCCAGCCACCAGGAGAGACCCACTGTCTTCCAGACTGCTCTCCATATACCAAAACCAGCCCTAAAAGGGGAGACGGTGCTCGCCCGACCTCAAAATGCGATAGGGTTCAGACTTATTTAATACAGATGTTAATGCTACAATGAATGCAAAGAAACATGACACACAGTTTTACCTCATTAAATCTGACAACATCCTAGGTTTCCGGGTTTAGCTCCCTACTTATATATAAAGAATTCCATGAAAACTAATGAGACTGTTTGAGCACTGAATTGCTTTTGGAGCGCCCACAGCCCCCTCTGTCCTGCACGTCTGGCAGAGCTCCCTCCCTGCCGTCCATCTTTCCCGCGGAGCCCTGAGATTCCTTCCCACTGGAGAATAATAGGCCCTGATCACTTTCCTTTTATTTCAATATTTTCTTAGAGATAAAACAATAAATATAATGCAGTTCCTATTACTGGATGTCACATACATATTACATAATAAAAACCCCTTACTAAATAAATTTCTCCCAATACAGTCAAGCATGGGCATTCCATTTGGAATGGTTATGCTGCATGAAATGACTGTTTGTGAGCTCTGCCTTGGGGAAAAACAGAGAGAAGGGGAGAGTTTGGTTTTTTTTTCCCCAGGGGGTAGAGGCAGGACTGGGGTACAAGATGAGACAAGAGACGGGCCACTGTCCCAGGAATGCAGCAGGGTTCTGCGTGGGCTCTCCCTAGTGATTCTGTTGACATTCACAGGAGCCCCAGTGGGTTTGGAGTCTGATTGGCTTGAGCCCCCCTGGCAAAAGTAATGAGATCAGCTCTTCTCCAGAGTCAACACTGTCCTGTGGCTCTGTGTGTGAGCATGCATGTGTGTATGTGTGTGTACACACATGTACACGTGTGTGGGCATGGTGTCCCCTAGATCAGGTCTTCCCTGTTCTTCCGCCCGCCATCCTCCACTGAACCCTGTTGCCCTGTCCAGGGTCCTGATCCTGCAGCACAGACTTGCTCAATGGCAGAAGTGTGAGTGTGGGGTGTGATGGGGGCTCTCGGACTAGGGCTCAGAGGACCCGGCATCAAGTCAACAAAGGGCTGGATGCTAGTCACACACAGACCTGACCCTGTAGTTCTAGGGATGGGGCCTGTGCCTCTTCCTGGATCAGGTCTCCACGCTAGTCCCCAGCTCTGGGGACACGGACCTGTTCCTGGCACCTGTCTGTTCCCTTGAAGACTGTCTGGAAGTTCTGCTTCTTTGACTGGGGTGCTAGGGGTCAGAGTCATCTCCCAAACCCAGCTCTGTGGCAGGGCCCCTGCTGTGACAGGCCTCCTTGCTGCTTGCTTTGTGCCTAGGGTTCTGAGAGTCCCAACTTGGGTATGTCCTGTCAGGTCTCCATTTACTTGTTGTGACATCCCTGGGAGGCCTATGGGGGCTTCCCTGGACCCGTCAGCCTCGCCTGCTATAGTCGCTACCCATTGGCTGTGGCTACATCCCTCCTCTCTTCCACCCTCAGGCCCCAGGCAAAGGCCGCCCCTGGCAGCAGCTGTGTGTGCTGCAGAGCCCACATCCATGTAAAGAGTCTGAGTGCCTGCGAGCTAGGTTTTCTAAACTCTATCTGTCCTTCTCCACCTTTACTCACATTTTAAACCACCTTTCACCAATGCCAAGCCAGAATATATTTACTTAGGATGAGTGACGATTTGGTTGTAAGAAGAGCTAGAGAATGTGCCTTGATGTTGCATTTGCATAGCATGCATCCCATTTGTGGTGGGCTTGGGGGCTGACAAAGAATTTGAGAGGCTAAAGATCCCCCCCCCCCCAAGGAACCCCCAACAGCCCTGCCTCTCATCTGAAATAAAAATGAACTGGCCTCATTAGCCTTATCCATTAGAAGCCAAATGCTTGAGGATGGTTTCATTGTTGCAGCCTCTCTCAACCAGAGAACAGCTCAGGGGGTCCAACCTTTAGATCGGCACAGCTAAAATATGTCCCTCATTGACTTGTTTGGAGATTCTAAGCTTGTAGCTATTACAGAATGTAGCAAGACCAAATTTGCAGCCACCAAACAGCAAGAGAGGTGTCAAGACCATGGGTGTTGAAAGAGGCATTAACACTTCACCAATGGACAGCAACAGAGGTGTGAGAAGCCCAGTGAGGTAGGTGGTGAGCCGTACCTGAGAGTCGACCTGCGGGGAAGAAGAAGAAAGGCAGGTTCAGGAACACGAAGCAATACACAAAGCCAAGCAGCTCCCAGCAGCCTGGCTCACGCATTGCACTCCTTCTTCTTGCATGGTCACCTGTTCCCTGGCACACCCAGCATGAGCGAGGACACTGCACAGTACTGGTGTGGAGCTGCAAAAATGGAAACCAAATCTATTGTAGGGAGCATGAAGAGGAAGGACGCGGAGGAAGGGAGGAAGGCACCTGAGTGGACAAGACTCGCCCTTTGTCACTCAGCCAGCTGTGGTTACTCATCACAGTATGAAGAAAAATTGGGAGGAAAAGCAAACTGTTGATGGGGGCCGGAGGTAAGACAAAATCTGGACCAAAAGTAAATGCTCCAACATCAGAGTTCCAATGAGATGTACTTCTTTTATCCCATCAGACCACTGTTAAACGTGATGGGAATGTGTTCTAGACTTCTGGAGTTTGTTGAGAATGGGTGTGTGTATATAGATAGGGAAATGCCCACGTTCCAGATTTTGCATGTGGCCGAAGGAAGCACGGAGCATGCAGACCATTTTTAAGCCACTCCAATTTGCAAAGCACTTCTACGTAATGTGCGAGATTGTCACAGTGATCCTGCAAGCAGATGCTGGGCTTCTTATGTTATGGATGTGGAAACTGGGCCTCAACAGTCCAAGGAGTAGAGGTGAGAATGCAGAAGTGGTGTTGCTTCCTTTGTAATAAAACCCCCACCAGGCATAGGTTGGTGTAGCTGGTATGGCTTTCAGTTCTTTTTCATGGCTGCTTGTGAGCCTCACTATGAGTACAGACCACGTGATTTTCCCAGGCCAACTTCTTGCAGACAGGGGTGAGGGGGGAGGGAAGTAGAAAGTCCCAGCTTGGGGAAGGAGCTTTGGGGTGAAGATAAACTGTCCTGTCCACTCTTGTCCTTTTTCTCTGTCCTGTCTTCTCCCCGCCTATTCAGAAACCACCCACACTCAGTTTGCCGCCAGGCAGAGCAGTGCTTCCATAGCACCGGCCACGCCAGGCCCAGGGCACCACATGTAGCTGTCACCGGGGCAGCACTGGACCCACAGCCACCACAAGAGCCCTGGCGACTTCTGAGAGCCTGGCTGCTGGCACTAACATGGCCTGTTTTTCAGGTGACTGTGAAAGGAACCCAAGTGTCTCTTGCTTTGTCAAGGACTGAACAGTTCTTTAGTGTTTAACTCAATCAGGATCCTGCAAGATCTATTGGGATCTCCAGGGAGCTGAGGGGATCTGGGGTCTGAGTGCCCCCTGAGCACAGTGGGCAGCTGAGGAAAAAAATGCATCTCTGACTGAAAAGTAGAGAAATGAGCTTGGCAGCATTAAAAAAACTGACATGATTATAATCTTACTAGGGCTCCTGAACTATAAAGACTTTGGGCAAATCAGTGAACACAAGGCTGCTGAGTTGCTCCGCTCTGGGGCACCAGATTCATAGAGGACATTGCAAACAGCACCCCCAGTTCTTGTGCACTAGGCCTCACAGCCTCTTTGAGCTTCTGCTTCTCATCAGGAAGGAGAAGCGTTGGCTGAAATAGTTTCAACAGTTTTGTCTGGTGCCCTGAACTGTTGAAGCCTGGCTGGGTAGACCAGATGCCCCAAATTCCTTCCTCGCCTGACCCAATTCCTTTCCTCTTCTCAGAGGTCAGAGTTGAGGATCTCTGAGGATGAGGGTCCTCTTAGAAGGAACCTAAATCAGTTGTCATTATTGGCTGAAAGGAGGGAAAGCAACCCAGGGTGAAGTGAGCAGAAAGTTATATATGGGAAGGCCAGCTCACAGTCAATAGGAAGTCTAGAGCATGCAGCTTGGATGGCTGAAGACCACCACACGATATGCCCACGTTGCTGCTGCTGGGCCAGAGATTTGCTGCAAATAATTCCTCAGCTGGTCCTACCTCTTTTGATTACTTCTTCAGGAGCCAAAGCCCAAAGTAACTGAGAGAGTGTGTGTATGTGTGTGTGTGTATGTGTGTGTGTGTGTGTGTGTGTGTGTGTGTGTGTGTGTGTGTGCAAGGCTTGAAACAGGCTGCCTTACCTTGAACACCTGGAAGTTTAGTGGAAATTTGTCATCTTTTTCCTTTAAATTTTGTGGCATAATGTTGATAGACACGATGACATTGTTGCCTTCCATGCTCTCTGGCACAGAGAAGGTGTACTGTGTGTTCCTCTGGGGTCCTTCTGTAAGAAGAAGAACGGTTACTGAGCTCAGCTCGGCTCCTAGGACTCTGGGTGGGGCTGTGTCCAGTTCAGAGACCCTGGGGCTGGGGTGGTTTAGAAACTATGGATTTGGAGACCTAAGGCCCAGGTCCCAGAGCCCACAGTTACTAGCTGTAAAACAAGCTCTTTATTTTGTGAGCCTCCGTGTCCCCTTTTAAAAATAAGAAGGAGGAATATATTTACTACTAGGTGAAAATGTTTCTTAAACTACAAAGAGGAGGACCAGCAGAGGGAGGAGCCTGGAGGTTGAAAGGGGGTTATTCTGGGGGATGGAGTCTTTCAAGGGAGCCATCCAAGACAGGCAGGTGCCAAGGAGAGGGAGCGTACAAGTCCCCCCCCCCCTTCTCTCTCTCTCTCCCTCTCTCTCTCTCTTTCTCTCTCTCTCTCTCTCTCTCTCTCTCTCTCTCACACACACACACACACACACACACACACACACACACACACACACAGCCTGTCCTATCCAGGGTATGTAATACATAAGCGTACTCAGGTTCATCTTCACAGGGACCTATCTCACGGGTCCTGTCCCACATGGGGAGTGGAGGTGCAGTGAGAATATGGGATGCTCCCAAAGGCACCACCAACATGATTTATCTCAGGGGGGCTCCTCGCACTGCTGCGGGGTATTGTTCTCCCTTCTCTCCGGGTGGCACCTGTGGTTTCGAGGAACAGACAGGGATTACCGATTCCACTGTTCACAGGTGGGGAGGCCGAGGACAGAGACCCCAGCTATATTCCCAGAGTCACAAAGCCAATATGTGGCAAGGACAAGGGCTTAACCCAGCCTCGACTTTTGTCCAGTGTTGTTTCCACGCCCTCGCACCGTCCGGAAACTCCTGGAGAGCAGTGGTCCTGTCCTGCTCCTGGAGGCTGGTGGAGGTCAGCATTAGGACAGCAGGAGAGCAAAGGGCAGGGAAGCACATCTGAGATTCCCCTGCCCACCCGCAACCAGCAGCCAGTTCCCTTGGAAAAGCAGAGCTGTCCCTTGAAGCTGACAAATCCCTCTCCTTCCAACTTCGGGCTGATGGTTCAGAACCAAGAGCCACTGAGACCTGACACCAGGATGAGGCCAAGGCTGGCAGCTTCCCATCTGGCGGAGTCATTGCCAATGTCATAACTACCTGTGGTATTTCCTGGAACCACGCGGTCCTTAAACATCACCTGGGACCATCTTTCACGGGGCACATTTCCACGGTCCAGGTCGACAGGAAATTGGTTGCATACATACAGGCAGGAGAAGTTCTCTTGGAAATCTTGACATGACATCCTGTTAAAAAGATACACATTGCTTAATGGGCACTGGTTTTGTCGCCAGGATGAGGGTTCCCATCACTTCACTGTACCTTTGCCTGCCAACAGTAGTCCCTGCCTGACCACTGTCCTACCCAGAGACCAGAGCCTCATTCTCATGCTGGGAATAAGAATGTCAAGTACTGTCCAGCACAATTCTGTCCCCTCCAGAGGTTCAGAAGACAAGGACAGAATCAAATTCTGGGATTGGCATGTCCCCTGGCAAAGGCTTTATCATTAACTATCACCTCCTTGACCTAGTGATCAAATGTGAGTCTGCTCATGACCAGAAGGCTGTCTGCCAGTCTTTCTGCTATGAGTCCTCCATGCTGTGAGGAAAATCGCCTCTCCCTGGGGTCCTTCGCCAAGTTCAATGTTGAGGTTTTTATCAGAATAAAATGAATTCAGCATCTACAATAACCACCTCATGCTGTGATTAAAGTAGAGACATTGGAAATATTTTTCCTTCCAATTTACATTTGTCCCTCTGATTCTTACTTACTTAGACCCAGCCTCCTTTTCCCATATGCTAAAAGTCCATCTTATCCTTTCAGATGAGCGCAAACAGCCAGAAACATGTTTTCAAAAACAGCTAGTCCTGCATCGCTGCTGGGTGATGACACCGATGTCTCACTGAGGACTCTGGGATCAGGGCTGGGAGACGAACACCGAGCTTATGCGTTTGGAGTTCACGCCAAGGACCACTGAGCTCCAGCACCCCCACAAGAAGCGCGGAGAGACAGGTGTGAAAATCATGCATCCCAGTTTCCAGGAAACTTGGTTTCACAGCTTTAGTGCCAATATTCCCCTTTGCCATGAACATTTCCTGGAAGTTCCAGTATTTCAGAGATGAAATAACTTTCATCCAAAGAGAGAGCACACAAGTAACTTCCCATTCAAAGCATTTCTGCATTGGTTGAGAAAAAAAAGGTTCCCTCTACACGGGTCTCTGCAAAGTTAATGCCTAGACTCACAAAACTTTAGGGAAAGGGGAACTATCAGGGGTATGGGCCATTGTTAAAGATTTAAAATGTAATTTAAAAAAGGAGTAAATACCAAAACTCGCCATCATCCTTATTCTCATACAGCTGGCTTTTCCGTGGGTCGTGGGTTTCCTGCCACTCCAGAGACCTGAGCATGGACAGACAGAAAACAGGGTGAGATCTCCCTGAGTGTTTCCCCTCAACCACAGATGGCCCAACAGGGGCCCTTTGCACAGGCCTCCACTAGTTCCTGGTACGAGCAGAGAGTGTCATTCTACTTAGTGACATGCCGATGGTTTCTAAACTGTCCCCAGCCCGATCCTCCTTCCTGAGCTCTCGAAGAATAATGCTCTAGTCCAGCCCACGTCTCCACCAGTCCCACAGTGACCTTCCAACCAACTCGCCCCAAACTGTACTCATCCTCTGCCTCCTCTTGTTGCCTGAGCGAGAACATGAGTCATTCTCTCTCACACACTCTCACATTCAAACAATCACCCACAATAATGGCTTGTTGATTTCAGATCCTAAACCCCTCTCCAAACCATCCACTTATTGCCATCCCTGTGGCTGTTTTCCTAGTTCAGGAACCCTCCCCTCCCTCTTGGACTTACACTGGTTTCCCTGAACTCAATCCTGCCCCCTGTCCCATCCATTCTTCACACTGACATCAAAATGATCTTTGTAAATGAGAAATCTGATTACGGTATTTTCCTGCTTAAAACACATCAGTGGTTCCCTTTTACTCTCAGGATGAAGTTCAAACTCCTAAAACAGTACTTGGGCCTCAGCCTACCTCTCCAGCTTTACCCAAGTAGTCCCCCCAACTCCCCCCCCCCACCAGGAATGCCACACCCCAGCAATAATAACTGTCTTCACTTCCTTAGAAACACCTGTGTCCTCTCCACTCCCCCACCTCCTAACCTTCACCATGATGTTCTCTCTGCCTGGAATACTCTTCTTCCTTTCCGTCTGGTAACGTTTCCTCATCTCTCCTCCCCTTTGCTTGTTCCCCTCTGGCATCCCCACTCCACCTTCGACCTCCAGAGTCAATGCCCCTCCTTTGAGCTCCACGGCACCCTGTACCACTTCTGTCTCAGCACCTGGTACCCTGTCTTACTTGTTACTATATGCGTCTTACTTGATGCTGAGTCAGCTCTGACTCCTGGCCACCTTAGGAGTGATGTTCCAGAGTGTCCTGTTCTGCACAGCCTTGCCCAGCTCCTGTAGACTCATGGCTACGCCTTTTGTGGGGTCAGTCCCTCATATCTGGTCCTCCCCTTTCCTGCTGCCTTCTAGCTTTCCCAGCATTACTGCCTCCCCTCGCTAGCCTTCAAGTTCCACGAGGTCAATGAGCCTCATCACCATAGCAATAATATCATCCCAGGGGATTAACCCACTGCCTTGGCACATGGCAGGCATGCAATAATTTTTTTTTTGCTTGCTTTATTACTAATTAAAATTATCCACTTCATTGGGGTAAGGTGCTCCCGAAGCTGGTCCGAGGGTCTGTGGTGAAGGAGGAGACCCTCACGGGCAGAGGGAACAGTTGCCCCCTCCCTAGGCCACTCCTCAAAGTGGACGCGTGCTCAGAGGCAATGGGCCCCGGAGGCCCAGAGTGTAATGAGATCTATCTCTGCGAGTGGCTTGCATTGAGGGCCGGGGTCGCCCTCGCGCTGGGGAGCAAGGCAGGGACCACCCCTTGGGTTCCTGGCTGCAGGCTGAGCCAGTTGGATGTGCTATTGTAAAACGGCAATTTTATAATTAAGCGATAATTACATTTTCTGCAGTGTGTAAGGGAAAATAAATGTAGTGTAAATCAATATGCTATTGATTCATGCAAGTTTGACTTTAAGTGTGTGCGACTGAAATTTCCATTATGGCTGAGATGAGACCATCCGGCTCTCTCCATCCATCCCCATTCTTTAAAAAGTAGGGAAGAAATCGACCACCGGCATCGAGACAGGGGGTTATGCAGCCCTGCGGCTTCTTTCCAGCCTGGTTTCTGGTGGGAAATGGTGAACTTCAACATTCAGCCAAAATGCCTGACCCTCAGCATAGGTACTGCCAGGCCCATTCCCCAGGCCCCGCTGTGCACACACCTGTCCCCTGCTCGGAGGCCCTCACGGACCCGGAGGGTGGAAATCCAAGCTTCCAAGCGGGCACTGGGCTCAGCCCCAGCTCTCTCCCCAGCTTGGCTGCCGCAGGCCAGCTTGTTGGCCTTGGACACACCATAAACGTTCCTGGCTCAGCCAGTGACCTACATGTGCCTGCCTACACGTGATCTCTTCCGAAGTGAGTCATACTTCTTTCTTTTGAGGTTGAACTCAAGTTCACCCCCATCCAAAAAGCTTTCCCTGAACACGTGCCAGCCCACCAGAGGCTTCCCTTCCCTGATCTCCTTGTCCCTGCTGCCTTCCCTGCTCATATGTAGCATGGGAGACGTGGGCAAAATATCAGCTCATGAATTTAAGGCCTGTCCTCCTACCTCAGGGATGCGTCATTGACATCTACCCCTCCTCTAGTCCTAGCCCAACAACCAACCCGGAATCAGCAATTCTGGCTAATTGTATCGCCCCTTCCTTCCCTGGGCAGCTTGGGGTGATGATTGAAAAGGAGAATTGGGCCCTGGCCGGTTGGCTCAGTGGTAGAGCGTCGGCCTGGTGTGCGGGAGTCCCAGGTTTGATTCCCGGCCAGGGCACACAGGAGAAGCGCCCATCTGCTTCTCCACCCCTACCCCTCTCCTTCCTCTCTGTCTCGCTCTTCCCCTCCCGTAGCCAAGGCTCCATTGGAGCAAAGTTGGCCTGGGCGCTGAGCATGGCTCTGTGGCCTCTGCCTCAGGTGCTAAAATGGCTCTGGTTGCAACAGAGCAACACCCCAGATGGGCAGAGCATCGCCCCCTGGTGGGCATGCTGGGTGGATCCCGGTCGGGCACATGTGGGAGTCTGTCTGACTGCCTCCCCGTTTCCAGCTTCGGAAAAATACAAAAAAAAAAAAAAAAAAAGAAAAGGAGAATTGGAAAGGGCCTGCAGTTGTTAAGATTTACAATGGAAAGGACAAAGGGTAGCCCAGGAAGGAAGGAAGGAAGAATAGCGGCAAGAAAATGGAGAAAAGGCCACTGAGTAAAAACATTGCCCAGTGGTTCCCAGTTTTACAAATTCATCCCCCTTCTGTGGAGGGGATTGGCTGCCTAGTTGCCCAGGGGCCATCTGAGGTCATACCCAGCTTTATGCTATGAATTAATGTTGCTCGTTTCCTCCCTCTTCCCTCTCTCCCTTGCTTCCCTACCCTCCACCCCAGTCGTATTCCCATCTCCTGTTTGCTGAGGGCCCCCTCATGCAGGTTCCCATCCGTTGTCGGGCTCACCAAGGATGGGAGAGGTCCTGGTCACAGATTAGCCTGAGGCGCTGAACCACATTCTGGGTGGCCAAAAATGGGGACTGGAGCACTGGCCAACGCGGCATTTGCCTTCTAGAACTCTTCACTGACTCATTCCCACTGCTTGTTGGGGCCTGTTCTCCTGTTTGTCACAGTGCTTTGCAGTTCCTTTCCAGTCATGTTCTCTTTCCCACCCCGCCTTCTCCCCACACATCCTCCCCACCCCCAGTCCCCAGCAATACTGTTGTGGCCTCCGCTGTGGTTCAACGCTTTGCATGGATCTGCATGGCCCTCAGAAACGTGACAGGCCTGGGCCCCACTGGCTGCCCAGAGAGCAAGTATCTGTCACCAGCCCTCCGGCCCTCTCAGGACCACCATCTCATTCCTAGTCCCCAAGGGGCTAGGGATCAGGGACGAGTGCTCCTGGGAGCTGGGCAGTGCCAGCCCGGGAACCTCTGACCACACAGCCAGGTGCCCCCGGTCAGCTGGATCTGAGGGAACATGGTCACGGGGCATCTGCCACCCGCTGAGTTCCCTTCACTTGTACGGTGAGCAGGGGGCTGGCCCGGGCACTGTTTACACATGAGTCTGGGTCAGTAGGGCAGGACACGGACCCAACTGAATTGAGTAAAATGATCATCCAGATCTTTGCCTCAGTTCCCTTAGCCCCCTGAGACGGTCTTTTCCATCCTGAGGACATAGTGACATCAGGACCAGAATCCCATAAGATCCATTTATGGGACAAGGCACCATCTCTGTAGCTCTCTGCCAGGCGGAACTTGGCCCCTGCTCTGCCTCCCACTGTTTTTTCTTTTCTTTTTTTAAAGAAAACTAATTCTGAGTATGGAAGTCCAAAGCTTTAGACCATGACCTTCTAGAGGATAGACACTGGGTCTTGTCATCTGTATGCACCCCCACAGCACCCACCTGACATTGTCCTTAGTACAGAAAGAACAGAGTGGATGTTCTGAATGGCATCATGGGAGTATGAGCCAGCCTGACAGACACACAGGTGTGAACTGGAAGAGCCCGCAGTGAGATCACGGCAGGGGAGACAGACGCCACCGTCCTGGCCAGGGTGCTCCCTGAACACTGGTCTCGGTGACAGAGTTTTCTCAGATACTGTACCCGTCTCTCCAGCGCCCTCGCCACTCCGTGTTGCCCCAGGGGTTCCACAGGCGGATGAGATCTTCCCAGCCCCTCCCGTACTGGATCTGTAAAGAAGAACAGGAAAGGAAACTGTCAGAGCTCTCCAGCAAAAGTCAGCAGAAAGGGGATATGAATGCAAGCTGCTTTTTACCTCCAAGGACTAATTTAACTTCTGACCTCATTTGGCTGCAGCCAGAATAAAAAAAAATTGAAAGGAAAAAAAAAATCAATGTCTGCTGCCTGTATGGATTGGAATGAGATAGAGGAGAAAATGGCCCCTTTCGGCTCAACACCTCACAGGGCAGGTGCAACTTCATCATTCCGAACAGCTGCACCCCAGGACTTGGGTGAGCTGAGATTTAACAGCAGGTAAATAGCATGGGATGTTGCCCCGGCCTGCAGAGGGGAGAACTTTATGGGTTCCTCGCCTCCTCTAGTCCCTGTCATAGCCGACACCTCTATTCCAGATATAGCTGCTTCCCTGCCAGTCACGTACTAGGAGCTGTGCTGGGCCTCCACAGTGCTGTCCTGAGTAAGGAGGCTGATCTGAGCAAGACGGGACAACCTGGGAAGCCAGATGTCCAGGACGAGCCGGCCTCATCCTGCTCCCCTGCCACTGCTGCCTAGCGGGGCACCTCGAAGGCTGGGACTTCCCCTTCCTCTCCCAGAGAGAGAGGTTGGTACCTTTTCTCCTTCAGATCACCGAGGCCAGAGGGCAAGACTATTGAAAAATTACAATGAAACAATGGCACCCCCGTGAACCTACAGTCGCCGATCCAGCAGCCCTCAGTCTGGCGAGAGGAATTAAAGTATGATTGAGTTGTCGCTGAGATATTGATCTGTGCTAATGTTGACTGTGGAGACAGAGGCCTGGAGGGTGAGGGAGGGGGCGGACGTGCTCCACGACTCCAGGTCAGAGGAGGCCGAGTGGAATATCAGCACATGGAAAAGAACCCCTGGGTGGAGGCAGGGGTTGGAACCGGGCGCCAGCCGAGTGCTCGTGGGAGTTATGTTCTTTGATCCTCCAGGGAGATCTTTATACAATTCCTGTCTTGCAGAGGAGAAAATTGCATATCAGAGAGGTTAAGCAGCTCTCCCAGGGCCACAGAGGAAGTGGCAGAAGCAGAATCCTGCCCCTAGCCACTGTCAGTCTCCAAAGCTCAGGCTCTTCATTTCGGGACTGGAGGTGGATAGAGGGTTAGCTACTCTGGTGCCCAGCCCATTCTCTGATGTGGCTGCGAACCTGACCCTGTAGAGAACCTTAAAACACCTGGCCAAGGGCCGTGTGATCACCAATCAGGCACTACCTACCACAAAGGAACCATGCAGTCAGACGAGGGCCCAAGAACCTGGCTTGGATAAGGTTCTTTTCTACGGCTTTTCCTTGTCTCCTTCTAGCTCAGGCTGCCATTGCAGGGGAAGGTGCTCTGGCTTTAAATGCCACACAGGACGGGGGTGGGCTCCTGGCACAAACCCAGGTTTCCTGCCCTACCCAGGGGCACTCCAGGCTTTGCACACAATGTTTTAACTGCCAGCACCTGGTGGAGCCCACAAAGCAGGACATGAGTAATGGTCGCCCGGTGGCCTGAAGAACTTAATGAGCCACCCTCAGTGCCTAACGGACAATCGGGGGCTCAGCTGGGCACAGGGGAGAAGAGTGGCCAGTGACTGGAAGGGGCTGGCGCAGGGCTAAATGAGGCATGCAGATAAACACTCACCCCCTTGCCCAGGGGAGTCACGGACCAAGCTAGGTACATAATAAAAAATGCCAATTTCATTTATCTTCCTGTCTGTGTCCCACCCCAGAGGGAGGATGAGCAGATTAAAAGGCTCACGGCATTTATGGGCTGGTTTAATCAGCACTTGCAGAGAGTTATAACCTCCTCTTTCTAGAGGAGAAATTTTTAACCAAGTCAAGTTCTTGGGCCCTCGTCTGACTGTGCCTCTCCTTTTCTGTCAGTGCCCGGCTGGGGATCATACAGACTGCGGTCAGATGGCTCAGGAGTCCAACTGAGATGCAAGGTAATCCAGGTTATCTATCTGAGGATTACATTTCCTTAAAATGTAGTCTCTCAAATGGTACTTTCCTAGGCTGTTAATACTTATTCCTAGAAGGAATAATAGCAAAGGTTTCATGGTTGAGTAAAATTAAGCTGTACTTGTCTGGTTAACACAGGCCTTCTCAGCACCTTTAAGAGGTTCATGTCCACTGTGAATCTCGAAGGACAGGATATGGTGAGCTTCACAGTGGACTCATTGGGCCGGTGCGCCACAGAGCACAGCTGGGAACTGTCAGCAGCCACAGAATGGCAAAACAGACCGTGCAGAACACGAAGTTTTGATCACCTGCCTTCACAGAGGAGGTGCCCTGTTCAGACCCCTTATTATAAAAGAACAGCTCAAAGTGTGTCCCGTGGGGGAGCAAATATTCAAGATATGAAAGGAGTCATCAGAAGCCCAACCGCCAGCTGAGCCCACAGACCAAGTCCTGAGTTCACCTGCCCCGCCTTCGTTCCCTCGGTCCTTGGTGTTTCCATGGCTGCTCTACACCCTGACAGTCACTGCCATCTCCACGCCCAGCCTCTGTCAGGACTCATATCCTTTGACCCTCTGGACCTCTCAATACAAGTCCCTTCTCCCCCGTGTTCAGAGGAGAAACCAAGGCTGTCTCAGTGTACAAGGGCCATGTCCAGGAGTGGCAGATACCTCATGCAGATCAGTGGTTTTCAACCACTGGTCCACAGACCAGTGCAGGTCCACCAGAAATTTTGTGCCCGTCCGTGAAAGAGTTAACCACCCTGATATTGTATGAAGGTTGCAGAATCTATAATCACTGGCCCAGTGGTTGAAAACCACTGATGCAGGCACCATGGTTCTTTCATTCCGTGCCCAGCACAGACATTAACCACTGATCAAAAGCTCCTTTTCCACAAAGCTGAAGCAGTGCCAAAGTCTTGTCAATACAGCAACCCAGGCAGCATTGCCAAGTGATCAAAGTCTGACACAGAAGAACACCGGTTTGCTGTCTCTAGCCTACCCTTGTCCACATCTGGGTCAGGAGTGTGGGGAGCCCTGTCTGTACATAGCCAAGCGTGAGAGCTGGGCCCACTGAGAATTCAGAGAAGGGCTTGGGAGAAGTCAGAGGAAGGGAGTCTGGAGCCACAGCGACTGGGCTCTCCTCTGGCTTGGGTTTATCAGGGTAGCCTCTTCCTTGCTTATGGGAAATGTCTTTTGATCTTATCACATATGATCTATGATGAAGGATCAGTGATGTCATCTTCATAGGCCAAGGACAAATGCCTTTATTCGCTCATGCAAGTGCACCCCTCCATTGATCCAACAACCATTTTAAGTGCCTCCTATTTCCCAGGTTCTGTGCAAAGGAAGCATTTTATTATTGATTTCTTTAGGGAGACAGGCAGGAGGCAGAAGATACTGTTTCTGTTTTGTGGGTTGGAACACTCACCAAAACACAAAACAATGGAGTAATGGCCCTTAGGTCAATGGACAGGAGAGACAGATTGATACAGAGAGAGGGAAGGCACACAGGGGAAGGCATGCTAGAAACAGATCCTGACACTCTGCTTTCCCGGGCCCATAAATGCCTGTGAAAACTGTTCCCCGGAGTTTGGAATGCCATTACTTAGGGCCTAGCTGACTTTAGAAGACCTCAAGGTTTGTGGGGAATACAGAGATGGGGGAACATTAGTGGGAAGTCATCATAAAGCCGGAAAGTGCTGTCACCACATGGCGGCATGATAGCGTAGATGGGAACTGAGGGGCCGAGGGGTCCAGCCTCGACATTTCCAGCAGCTGGTGACCTTGTGGAGACCTTCCCCTCTCAGGCTGCAGCTTCTTCATTTATGGTGGAGGAAGCTGGACTTTAGTAGACTTTTCCAGACCAAATGATACTGCACACAGCAATCACATACATCCTTGTGCACCCAAAGTCCATTCTGTATGAAGGGAAAGACTGTCCCCCTGTGGTCATCCTCCCTCTTCCATGGGGATAAAGTTTCAGCTGGGCACGTAGTGGCCCAGTGACCTGGTACATTTCCCAGAGTCCTCTGGGCCTCAGCGCGGCCACATGTGGAGGTTCTGAGGAATGGGATCTGAGAGGAAATGGTGTGTGCCTTCCCGATGTATTCCTAAAAGGATGTACGAGTCTGCCCTGGTGTCTTTGTCCTCCCCTGGCTAGGAGGCGAGGGGGCCTGGAGCAGCTGCCCTGGGCTCCCAGGGACAAAGACCAAAGTTGTGGGTGGCAGGGCCACCTACGAGCTTTCGAATCACCTGCTTACCTGAGAGGAAAATGAACTTGATGTTGTTTGAGCCCTGTATTTTGGAATGTCTTTGTTACAGCAGTTTGGTTGCTATGCTGCAAATAAAACTCTTTCAGGGCAAAACTTCCCACAGAGCCAACTGGCTAATTCAGTCTGTTTTTCTTTTGGGGTAATCCCCCCCTGTCTAGCTAGACACCCTGTCTGAGAGCACCTCAAGGATAGCAGGACCCCTGGTGGGTCCCTGGGAACGAGGGCACTGGGCACCTGTACAGAAGGAATGAGCAGTCCATGACGGGCACCACCATGGAAGAAGGGTGCGAAGCACTTGGTTCAGCTCTGCCGGGCTTGCTGAAGGCACGTGACTCTGACTCCCGCTTCGAGGAGCAAGAACACAGGGGCCCAACCACGGGAGGCTTACCTGCTCAGCGCCAGTCACGGTGTAGGCATGCTGGCTCACCAGGCCGTTGTCCATTTCCGAGGCCATCCCTGTCGGCTTCAAAGGAGAAAGGCAGATCATGCATTAAACTTCCACAGGTTCTTCAAAGAAACAGAAAAGCACAGTTCATCGGCTGCTGAGCCGTGGCTGGATGGAAAGTGCCCACTGACTCACAGTGGAATGGCACGTGTTCCTGGGACTCGAGAGAGGCAGAGTTTGAAGGCTGCTGAGTGGCTGAGGCCACTGACACTTCATACCTCAAGAGAACACCCCATTACTGATAAGAGTCCCACAGAGTCCTGGGGACCTGGGCTGCCTGCTCCTCCAGTCACACAGCATCAATGAGACAGCACGAACCATGTCTGCTGGACAACCCCCATTCCCGCCTGCCACCTGGTGTAATTGGGGTTTAAAGTGCATCTTAGTTTTGGGGTGGCATTTCAGATTAGAAACGTGTGACTCAAAGCCTACATGTTTAAAGAGTGAATGAAGGAAGCATCTCAGAACGAACTCAATTTGGAGAGTCGTCCAGACTTTTCCAAGTGCGACATGCTGCCTCTGGGAGGCTGCCTTTAGAAACTGTGAGAGTCAAAGGGCTCCTGCCAGTCGCTCTGGACCCATTGCTCCTGGTCACGGGGAAATACTAGGCTGAGGCTTTGGAGTCAGAGAGCAATGTCTGAACCCCTGCGCAGCCACTTACTGGCTGTGTGATGGGGAGCAGTCCCCTTGGCCTCTCTGAGCCCATTTCATCTTCTGTACGTGAATCCTGCGATCCCTCTCTCAGAGGGAGAGCTGTCCCGAGGATTAAACAACGTGACCTCGGTAAAGCACAGCATCAGTGATCCCTGATGGCTCTGACCGTTTCCCTCCCGAGCTGAAGGAGCCAGTGGCTGAACACTCCCGGGCGGGAAACGGCTCGGCCCAGGCAGAGGGGTTTCTGGCTCACTCACCCCGGCCGGGGTGGCACAGGTTATCAGGGATTCCGCCCTGGCAGCTGTCTTCACCACCTTCACCAGGTCCGAAGGGGAGGAGTGCAGGTCGATGCTGGTGACCACCCCTCCCGTGAGGTCCACCAGGGCATCAGGGAGGTAGCCGTAGTGCAGGCGGAGGTAGGATCCGTGAAACCTGGGAGGGGAAAGTCAGACCAGAACCCCTGTGGTGCCTCCAGGGAGATACTCTGAGAAGAGAGGCTGCACTCCTGACCACTGCATGTTTCCCAGGTAAAGGAAGGGGCGGAGGGGCGGACCACACCCACCCACCTTCCAGTCGCCTGGATGGAGATTCTAGCCACGAGCCACCTGAGCCCCATCCTTTCCCTGGTCTCCCAGGTCTGGGCAGCCCCACAAGCGGCGTTATTGTGTAGAGGTCGGGAATGCAGGTGCTGGAGCCGCAGGCCGGGAGCCATATCCCACCCTCACCATGTATTTGGCTACTTGACCTTGGTTTGGACAAGTTACTTAACCTCGTGGGGCTGGCTTAGCATAGAGCCTGGCTCATGATGAGCCCATCATAAATATTGGATGGTGTTATGATGAGGATTCACTATTTCCTGTTCTGCTGAACAGTGGTGCCAAGTGCTTACCGTATGAGGGGTATTGTGCCGGGCGCTGAGCATTCGGAGATGAATGAGACCCCATTCCTGCCCTCGAGAGCTCACAGTCACTAACCCTGATGCCTGCTGTGGTGACTGAGCTCACAGTCACTAACCCTGATGCCTGCTGTGGCCACAAGCAGCCTCCGCTCTCACTCTGTCCAAACCTCGATCCAGGCTTCCCATTCCCGTTCTCAGATTCATCACACCAGCACCGTCAGGGAGACAACACAGGTGGCAGCGGTGAAGACGCAAAGCGCTTCACGGGCCAGCGGCTATGGAGACAGTCCTACCACAGCCTTCTCTCTGGTAAAGCAAAGTCACCCAGGGATCAGGGGCCTGAGTCTCCTCCCTGTGGCTGCCTCTAATGGAGCCCGGGACCCTGGACCAGCCTCTCCCTCCCAGTCCGCAGCCTTTCACCAGGAAAGGTGCAGTTGGCCGGATCAGGTCTGGGAGCTCCTCAGACTCTCGTTTCTTACCCTGTCTTCGACTCTGCCATTCTCTTCTCCTGGGCATCACCCAGAACTCACACAAGTTCACCTCAGCAAATATATAGTAAGCAGCCACTATAAGCAGGACATCATCCCAGGCGCAAATGCCATGAATGGCTTAGGAAGTCTTTTATTAAAGAAAGCTAAGGATACACAGAACAAAATGGCCATTCTATAGGAACAACCATGTAACCGTCACCTTGTTATCAAACTGATTCTAACTCTTATCTCTCTCTCCCTCTCTCCAACCCAGCGGAATGCCCAGTACCAGCCTCTTATCTCTGAGGTGTTTGCTTAGTCAACCGCAAAGCTTGCCTTTGACCATGACTCCGCCCGGCTGGGTCTGCATGTCTGCCTCTCCTGATTTCCCACGGTACTCAGGCTCCTGATCTTAGATTGAGGGCTTTGCTGAGGGTACCTGAGTGCACAGAGACGGGTTCTGGAACCCATTTCTGAGTCCACCAGCGTGACCTCCTGTGCTGCAACCTTTCCTGGCAATGCACGGGGGGGTGGGGTTGGGGGGGGGCTCCCTGGCTGCAAAGAGGGCTGCGCCAGAGTCACTCAGAAAGCCTGTCACTTCAGGCCCAGGTCCTCAGAGGCCGGAGGCCTCATCTGATGTCTGGCACCCACACCATTCTGCAGTCACCACAGAGACACCCAAAGCAGCAGACAGGACCCGCGGCCAGCAGCCCCCTTCTCGGTTTCTTCCACGCCCTTGTCTCACTGTCTGTCTATGATGCCTACAAAGCCTGTCCCAGCGGCGGCTGCCTGTCTGACAAGGAGCTCTCTCTGCTTCACAAACACAAGCTCACAGATCCTGCGGATGCTTCGGGAACATGGTAGCTATTCTTAGCCCCCTTTGCTGACAGGAGATAGAAAGGGAAGACAGCAAGAACTGTGCTCACCGCGCCTGTCACTATGCCTTGTCACCGGAACCCAGGAATTTTGAGAGAGCCTTGTTCTTATCCCTCCGCTTCAGCCTCATTTTGGGGACATGTCTATCTTTCCAGAAATGATATGAAAGAGGGAAGAATTCAGATATCTAAATAAGAGCCAGCAAGGATGTTGAAATGCTATTATTCTTAACTGCAGGGATTCTAGAAGGGACCATATGCAGTCTACCTGATCTTGCCCTCTAATCTCCTCTCTATTTTATAACCTTCGGGAGGAAAAACCTGCACACATAGACCCTCCCCCTACATCGGCTGCCTTGACTAATGCATTTCCACACTTCCCAGCCACAAGGAGAGTGGAAAGTTTGGAGCCCACACATTCACTTGTCAGTGCCTATACCCTGGAGGGCAAGCAGGCCATTCCTATCTGGACAGGAGGATTCTCTGTGTTTGTGCTGTGATCTCTGAGCAAGAGATCTTAGTGTGCCAGACACTAAGTTCCAAAGAAGCTAAAGGACAAATCCTTTTCTATCGGACTGACAGTATAAAGGGATGATGGAAGGCATGTGACTAGAGAGAACAGTCTTCTCTTCGTTGCAGCGTGGCCTCAAACATGCTGTGACCTTGGGCAAGTCCTTGCACCTCTCTGAGCCTGTTGCTTCATATCTCAAAGAAGGCAGGGCCTGGTGCTGACCGCAGTCACTTTCAGCTCTGATACCCTGTAATTCTATTTGACTCACCCCTCCATTCTATAACTTCCTTCTTTGGATGGAGGGGAAAGCTTTTAAACAGCTTAATAGTTTGAAGCATTTTATCCTCTGCTAGATTTCTTTAGGCAGTGAAACGTGGGTTCTGGGTCCAGTATCCCATTTCTTTTCAAACTGAATGATTGCTTTAGGTCAGCTGTTAACAAAATGGGGTCAAGCTTTCTAATTCTCCCAGTGAACTGCCAGCCCTCCCAACGCCCCCGCCCATTACCTAACAGACAACACAGCCCTGGAGTGGTGAGGCCTGACTCCATCCTGCAAAGATAACCGCAGTGTTGTGTAAGTAGCTTAGATGAGCATTAACCTCTCCAAACATATGAATTGGTTCAACAACCTTGACTGTGATCTGGGCTTTGTTCTCAAATCCTAATGGGCCATTCTTCTTGACACTGGAAAGAACAACTGCTTTACTTCTTTTACAAATTGGCTCAAAAAGAAGAATGAAAAAAAAAAAAAAGATCTTGAGATGTCTTGCTGTTTAGATTGTGACCTCCAGAAGGACAGGGGCTGGAGGGTTGCCCCATTCCTCAGGGCCCCGGTGGGATTGGGCAGGGGCTAGTCTTGCTCTGAAGACCTCAGCCGGTCAGTCTCGCTCCTCACACCGGCCATCACATCCGAGTCAGAGCCTTGGCTTCTCCGCTTATAAAATGAGGGGCTGGTCAGGATGACCTTCAGGAAGCCTGATTTGGTAACACTCTCTACTACCGCTGTGGTCCTCTGTCCTTTTGTCTCCTAGTGTTGATTTCCAGGGTTAATGTGTCCCTCACCTGTGTGGGTCTTTAGAAAGTGACGTCACACACACAGACACGCTCGCGCACACATACCCGAGCCAGTCTGAGAGGCACCCCTGTGCCAAGCACGGTGCCTCGCCTATGGTTAAACCTCTGAGAACATCTGTTGCATAAAAAGAACCCCCCCAAAATCTAAGTAAAACAAGTGAACTGGGGTGTTTGTAAGTCATTGAGCTTGTCGACCCCAGAAGATAGCCCCTGAATCACGGTGTTTGGACCATACCCCCCCCCCTGCCCCCGCATAAAGGCAGTCTCACAGTGACCACACCAGGCCCCCACCGTCCTGACCTCACTCTGAACTCTCTCATCCCTAGCTCTCTGGTGGAATTATTCCTATGGTTGGGGATGCATCTCTCATATTCCCCTCCCTTCCCTGCTAAAATTCTACCTCCTCTGTATAGCCTCAGACTGACTGTCTGTGAGTCCAAGGTCAGAATCGTTTTCTCTCTCTTCTGCCCCCTCAGCAGACTATGACCAGGATAGTGTATTTTATTTGGGCCTTATACAGGCCCATGCAATAACAACATTGTCAATGCATATCTCTGTCCAGTCCTGCCCTGCCCACCCCTTGCTATGTGCCTCTGGGTCCCTCCCAAGGGCTCCAACACAGCCTTGCACACAGTGAACATCTGTGGAGGGTGCCCCCTAGGTGCAAAGGCTCTGACACTCCCTGGGGCATCACTTGCATTCAGCAAAGCTGCTGGCTGGTGGGAAGCACCTGTCGGGGCCAGCAGTGGCACAGGCGGGGCCAGCAGCGGCACAGGCGGGGCCAGCAGCTGCACAGGTGGGGTCAGCAGCTGCACAGGTGGGGCCAGCGTCAAGGCCTGGGCTCGGGGGTGCGCCCACTCTTACTTGGCGTAGGCTTTCTCCAGCAGGCAGGGCCAAAACTCTTGGTTGTTTCGGAAAGGATGCACAAAGAGGTACTGATTGTTCAGGACAGGCAGGCGGTCATCAACCACCACTTCCACCCACTGGCCGCACTGCCAGAACTGCAAGAGAGATAGTATAGATCTCAGGAAAGTTGGGGCGAAAGGGAGCTCCTGGACCCTCAAACTGTGTCAAAGACAATCCCTGTCACCATGTGATCTCCACACACAAAAAAGAGCTCCGTCCAGAACAAATCTCAGCACATGCTGATGGACAAGGGATGGGCATCTCACCTCTCCTGGCGGCTGGGGATCGTTAGTCAAGGAAAATACAAGCAGAGAGGAAGGAGACTGAGGGTCTAGTTCAACTTTGCTCCTCACTCTGGCCTCGCTTTGGCAAGTCCTTTGTGAGCTCCATACATGAGACTCTCCAGGCACAGCTGGGCACAAAGTGGTGGTGGGGGAGCACACGCAGAAGGACAAAGGAGAGCGGCAGGTGCAGATGCCGTCGTGGGGAAGGAGAGCCCGCGGGAGCTGGCGGCTTGCGGGAGGAGGCGGGGAAGGAGAGCCCGCCGGGGCTGGCGGCTTGCGGGAGGAGGCAGCGTTTGAGCAGGTGGAGAGGAGGTGGGGAAGGCATGCCAGGTGGCAGGGACAGCGCGGGCCGAGGCCGAGGCTGAGCGATGAGCGCTCAGGAGGACTTCGCAGCAGTTACAGCCCCGCTCGGACCCGCCATCCGAGCCGCAGAAATGAAGCTGGCTGGCGTGGCTACTGCTAAGAGCACAAGCGAAGCAGATGTTCCTCTCCAGAACAGACTGTTTTCATCTTCAGCATTCAACTCTTCATGGTTCACCCAGGACATCGCCAAATGAGGACAGTCCATAATAAAGCCAGTCTTTTGGAGTTTCTTTGCTGGTCTCCCCCGTGCTGGATAAGCAGCAGGACTGCCAGCGTCAGGCCCAAGCCTTGATGAAGGCAAGTCTCCGACAGGCGGACTCGATGTAAAGCAAGGTGGGAGAGATCTGTCATCTGCTCAGCAGAGACAGGAAGCCATCCACATGGCCTCTTCCACAGCTGGATGTCCCAGATATTGGGCTGTTGCATCCAGCTGAGAACATGCTTTCAAAGCAGAGATGAAGACCAAGACCGAGATGTCAGTGGATACAAAGAAAGGAGATGTTTTCACAGTCACTAATGAACCCTGCTCTGCAGCTGGCTCTGGCACAGTGTGGAATCATGTCCCTGTTGCAATGAGATGCCTCAGTGGGTGAGGTCAAGAGCTTGCTGGGATGTTATCAGAGGGAGATCATCAAACGTGGCTGAAGCACCAGGAAAAGCTAATCCCAGCTCCTAGAAGGGGGTGCTGGAAGGACAGTCCTATCTGGATCTGGGTTTAATGGGACAGCAAAGTGTAGTAGACAGTATCCAGTCAGTGAAACTGTTTCAGTCCTGGTTTTTGCCTTTAGTTATCTGACCAATAGACATAGGGTAAGACAATTCTCTGTGACTCAATTTATCTGTCAAAGGGGGGGTGTGTGTAAGACTAAGAACTGCCTCGTAGAGCCGTGATTGGGATCAGATGAGATTGTGAAAGTGAGATCATAGTTTCGAAAATAGAAACTGTAGGCCCTGGCTGGGTGGTTCAGTGGATAGAGTGTGGTTGCAGCACACTGAGGTCATGGGTTCAATTCTTAGTCAGGGCACATATGAGAAGCAACTAAGTGGAACACGAGTTGATACTTCTCCCTTTCTCTTTCTCTTTCTCTTTCTCTTTCTCTTTCTCTTTCTCTTTCTCTCCCTTCCCCCGGCTCTCTCACCTCTTTCCTTTCTCTCTTCCTCAAATCAATGAGGAAAAAAACCAACTTTTTTTTTAAAAAGCAGAAACTATTTTTCAATAGCGGTTCGTTCAGGTAGGACAGTACCCAGGAGCAAGGCAGGTCATCCAGAATGAGCAAGTCCTGGCTTGAATGTGCTCCCGTGGTGGTCCCCAATAAGTCACCCTCACCCCATCTCCCTGTACTGGTAACGGAGACCAAACGTGCTCTCCCTGTACAAAGGGAACATCAGATATGGTCACAGTTCCCAGACAGGAGGCAAATGGCCTAACTGGTGGTCAAGAATGAGGCCACCGACCAGTATCTCTGGATTCCCCTCTCTGGGTAAGGCAAGCTGGCATCTGGAACGTCTATACCCACCAAGACACATGCTGGTGCCATTATGCCAACACCCAAGTGTCTGAGGAAAACCAGAAGTGTTTGGAAAAGCACCCAAGCTGCCTGGGCACTGGGTCCTTTCCAGAAAGCAGTGCCCAGGTCAGAGTGATGAGAAGGGATGAAGAGAGGTCAGCACTACAGCTGACTCGGGGCAACTGTGGGCCTTTCTTCAACACCCAGAAGGGCAGAGCATGTCCTGCCCGCTGTGGGCCTTTCTTCAACACCCAGAAGGGCAGAGCATGTCCTGCCTGCTGTGGGCCTTCCTTCAACACCCAGAAGGGCAGAGCATGTCCTCCCCGCTGTGGGCCTTTCTTCAACACCCAGAAGGGCAGAGCATGTCCTGCCCGCTGTGGGCCTTTCTTCAACACCCAGAAGGGCAGAGCATGTCCTGCCTGCTGTGGGCCTTTCTTCAACACCCAGAAGGGCAGAGCATGTCCTGCCTGCTGTGGGCCTTTCTTCAACACCCAGAAGGGCAGAGCATGTCCTGCCTGGGCCTCAAGTTCTCCTAACCCCCTGTCACTCAACCAACACTTTTAGCCCCGAGGCATCTCAGACACAGCTGAATTCTACATCTTCTATCTCATTCCTCAGTGTGATCCTAAGTCCAACTGAAGTACCATTCTTAAGAAAGTGCAAATAAAAAACAGTCATATAATATGAGGAAATTATTCAAGGAACTACTCCTACTTAATGAGGATGAAATTAGAACAAAAGTCTCCAGATAAGGGGACATGAAGGGTGAAAGAAACAATGGTGAGCAATGAGCTTTCAATATGTTTTATATAAAAACATAAAATGGTGAAAAGGAAACTGGTACTGAAGGGATGAGCAAAGCTATAACAGGGAAATGTCAATAATAGGAAGCTGGAATAGCAGCAGGCATATCTGGTAAAGAGGAATTCCAGGCCCAAAGTGTTACATGTAACAAAAGGCCTTGATTCCATTTGTGACCTTGATTCCAACAACCAGATAATAAGAACATAATCCTTTGGGCACTGATGAATACAGCAGGAAAAATACAAAGCCAGAACATCTGAGAACGTAAGGGGAACCCTCCAAACCATAACTTTGGGGGATTTCACCTCTTTTAGAATTTGACAAATCACACAGACAAAAAAATAATCCAATATAAAAGAGATGATTGTTGCCTGATTGGTGGTGGTGCAGTGGATAGAGCATCAAGCTGGGATGCTGAGGTCCCAGGTTTGAAATCCCAAGATCGTTGGCTTGAGTGCCGGCTCATCTGACTTGAGTGCAGGCTAGCCGGCTTGGGCGCGGGGTCACCAGCTTGAGCATATGATCATCAACATGATCTCATAGTTCCTGGTTTGAGCCCAAAGGTTGCCGGCATGAACCCAAAGGTCATTGGCTTGGCTTGAGCCCCAGGTCAAAGCACATATGAGAAGCAATCAATGAAAAACTAAAAATGACACAACTACAAGTTGATGCTTCTTATCTCTCTCCCTTCCTCTCTCTCTCTCACTAAAATAAAATACAAGTAAATGAGAGAGACCAGAAGAAACCAACCCTGCCAATATCTTAATCTCAGACTTCTAGCCACCAGAATTGTAAGAAAATAATTTTTTTTTAAATGAGAGGAGGGGAGATAAAGAGGCAGACTACTGCATGCTCCCCAACCAGGATCCACCCAGCAACCCCATCTGGGGATGATGCTCAAATACCGAGCTATTTTTAGTGCCTGAGGCCGATGTGCTCCAACAGAGCTATCCTTAGTGCCTTAAGACACACTTGAACCAATTGAGCCACTGGCTTCTTCGGGAGTGGTAGAGGGGAGAGAAGGAGGAAGGCAGGGAGAAGTAGGTGGTTGCTTCTCCTGTGTGCTCTGACTAGGAATCAAACCCAGGATGCCCATATACTGGGCAGACACTCTATCCACTGAGCCACTGGCCAGGGCCAATAAATTTCTATTTTTTAAAAAAAGAGAGAGCCTGACCAGGTGGTGGCACAGTGGATAGAGCGTCGGACTGGGATGCAGAGGACCCAGGTTCAGGACCCCGAGGTCGCCGGCTTGAGCGCGGCCTCATCTGGTTTGAGCAAAGCTCACCAGCTTGGACCCAAGGTCGCTGGCTCGAGCAAGGGTCAAGCCCGATGGTCAAGGCACATATGAGAAAGCAATCAATGAACAACTAAGGTGTCGTAACAAAAAACTAATGATTGATGCTTCTCATCTCTCTCCGTTCCTGTCTGTCTGTCCCTATCTATCCATCTCTCTGACATTCTCTGTCTCTGAAAAAATAAAAATTAAAAAAAAAATTTAAAAAAAGAGAGAGATGATTGCAAGTAATACAATCTGTCAGTTAGAAGGCTTTATTCCATATATAAAACTCATGATCTTTGGATAATATATATTCTTCTTGTATGTCCATGAAGCATTTATGAAAACTGTGGTGGATTTGGATAATATATATTCTTCTTGTATGTCCATGAAGCATTTATGAAAACTGTGGTGGATTTGGCCATCAATAAAACATATATAATTTCCCCAAACATAGAGGTTTTATGAATTACATTTTCTGACCATAATTTAATAAATCTAAAACTGTGTAACCATAATATTACCCTCTACAGAACTTAATCAAAACTAAAATGTATTATATTAAAATTAAAAAATAAGATATCTGTATCAAAACTTAATATATACAAATAAGATCTCAAAGAAAATTTTTGTCTTAAAGCTTTTATAATTAAAAAAAGACTAAGACTATTAAATGTGAAGATTCAGAAAATTAAAAAAATAAAGTTAACCAAGAGAAAGTAAACAGGAATTAATGAAAATAAATTAAAAGTAATTATATAGAAAGCCCCAAGAGAAAAATAACAGAAAGAATAATGAAAACTAAAAGTTAATTTTTTTCTGGTTTCAAAAACCAGTGCAATAGATTGGCTGAATTAAGAAAAAAATATATAGCATTGGGATTGATAAAGTTTATTTAAACACTGATTAGAAGAAATTAAATGCATTTTTAGAAAATCATATAGGCAATTTTTGGCAATAAATTTGGCACCATAGAGGGAACAGTTGGTTTTCTTGGCAAAAAACATGAATTTCAAGAATTAACTCCAGAAAATAATAAGACATCCAGGCAGATAAACTGTTACTAACCACATTGGAAGAAATCACATTTAAATAGAAAGTAGATCCAGATGATCTAACTATTAGGTTTTACTTTCAAAGAAAAGATAACCAATGGTTAACATCATTATTTAAATCAGGAATCCCCAAACTAAGGCTGGGCTGCAGGCCGCATGCAGCCCCCTGAGGCCGTTTATCCGGCCCCCACCGCACTTCCAGAAGGGGCACCACCATCTCATTAGCCAAAAGCAGGCCCATAGTTCCCATTGAAATACTGGTCAGTTTGTTGATTTAAATTTACTTGTTCTTTATTTTAAATATTGTATTTGTTCCCGTTTTGTTTTTTTTACTTTAAAATAAGATATGTGCAGTGTGCATAGGGATTTGTTCATAGTTTTTTTTTATAATCCGGACCTCCAATGGTCTGAGAGACAGTGAACTGGCCCCCTGTGTAAAAAGTTTAGGGACCCCTGATTTAAATTATTTCAGATCAAAGTGCATAGAGCTCAGTGGGTTCACTTAAGAAGTTAGTATAACTCAAACATAATTAAAAAACTAGACTCCAATTCTACATAGATGCAACAATTCTAATAAAATTCTTAACAAATTAAATCAACAGTGTATTGGTGGCACAGTGGATAAAGCATCAACTTGATGGCTGAGGTCACCAGTTCAAAACCCTGGGGTTGCCTGGTCAAGGCACATACGGGAGTTGATGCTTCCTGCTCCCTGCTCCCTGCCCCTCTAAAATAAATAAATAAATAAATAAATTCTTTAAAAAAATAAAATAATAGGCCCTGGCCGGTTGGCTCAGGGGTAGAGCATCAGCCTAGTGTGTGGAAGTTCTGGGTTCAATTCCCTGTCAGGGCACACAGGAGAAGTACCCATCTGCTTCTCCACCCCTCCCCTTCTCCTTTCTTTCTATCTCTCTCTTCCCCTTCCGCAGCCAAGGCTCCACTGGAGCAAAGTTGGCCCAGGTGCTGAGGCCGCTCCATGGCCTCTGCCTCAGGTGCTAGAATGACTCTGGCCACAATGGAGCAACACCCCAGATGGGCAGAGCATCGCTCCCTGGTGGGCATGCCCAGTGGATCCCTGTCAAGTGCGTGTGGGAGTCTGTCTCTGCCTCCCTGCTTCTAACTTCGGAAAAATACAAAAAAATAAAAAAATAAAATAAAAAAATAAATCAATCAACAGTGTATTTAAAGAATGATGTACCAGGAAAATACATTACTAAACTCCAGAGAAGGCAGGATTTTGCTCTTATCATTCTTACTGAAAATTGTGAGGATTCAACTAATAAGACAAGGCGAAAAAGCAAATAAGTGCTATAAATATTAAAAGAAGAGACAACATTATCTTTATTTGTAGATAATATTAGATAACTAAAAAAATCCAGATTCTATTAAAGAAAAAATTAGAACAAATAAAGGAATTTGGTAAGGTGGCTAGATAGAATTTAATATGTGATAAGGAGTGGTTTTTCTCTTTTCAGCAACACCTAGGTAGAAATGAGGTGGGAAATCTCATTCACACGAGCTACAAAACTGTAAAATAGTTGAAACTATATTTAACAGGAAGGATACAGCACCAATATGAAAATATAACTGTAACATTTTATTGAAAGGCATAAAACTAGTTCTGAATAAATGGAACGATAGACTATGTTTCTGGAAAGAATCATTAACGTAATAGAAGTGTAATTTTTCCAAATAAATACAAAAATTTAATGCTGCTCCACTCCACCTCACGATGGCTTTTCTTTTTAATTAGACACAATGATTTTTAAATTCTCGTTGAAGAACAAATGTGCAAGAATTACCAAGATATTTTTGAGAAAAGGGTAATGAATAATGATGGAGAAATCATCTTACCAGATGTTACAACTTACTCTAAAGCTACTGTAATCGACATAGCAAGATATGGCACAGGAATAGATATAAACTAACGCTCAGTGATGTACAGGGCTCTTGATTAATGACATTTTTTTTTTTTTTGCTGATTGTTTCTGCCATTTAACAAAAATTTACATGAGAACATGTTAACTCATCTTTCCCATGGGCTGTCAGATCATGAGCTCAATTTCCTTTCTGGAGCTACACAGTGTAACTAACAGTAAGCATCCCTTCCACGTCTCAGGCTGTCAGACCAAGAGAATATTCAGGACAGTCACCTCCCTGTGCTCATACCACCTAGGAGCATCCCAGCAGCCCACGTACCCGGAAACAGAAAATCCCTGCATACTGATGGGAAAAACTTTGGTTCATCAGGATCTTCTGCAGATGCTGTGGGTTCTGTGTCAAGGAGCCCAGCGCTGCCAGGAACCAGCAATCTCCTGTGAGGGGACACAAGCCAAGTGTGAGAGCTCCATTGGACACACGTGGAAGCCCCACCCTGTGCATTTCACAGGTTTTTGTTACCAGAGTCCACATATATCCTTCTGAAAAATGTACTCCCTGCCCCTCGCAACTACCCCCAACAACTCTATTTGAGGGAGAATTGGAGGAAGGATTCATGGGTCCAGTTCTAAGCAAGATAAAGGAGGGGCTGGTGGTGATGGTGGAAGTGATGGTGGTTTTAGGGAAGTCAGGAGAACCCCAGGCAGGCTTTTGAAAGAGCTGATAGGTCAACTTTTCTTCTCCTTCTCCTTCTCCTTCTTCTTCTTGTTAAAGGAGGGGAAATAGTGAGACAGATTCCCTCATGCACCCTTAGCAGAATCTGCTGGCAACCCCATCTGGGGCTGATGCTTGAGTACGAAGCTATTTTTAGTGCCTGAGGCTGACATGCTCAAAGCAACTTAGCTATCCTCAGCATCTGGGGCTGATGCTCAAACCAATTGAGCCACTGACTGTGGGAGGGGAAGAGGGAGAGAAGTAGGAGAGGGAAGAGGAAAGAAGCATATGGTAGTTTCTCTTGTGTGCCCTGACTAGGTATTGAACCCAGGACATCTATATGTCCAGCTGAGTCTCTATCCACTGAGCCAACTGGGCCAGGGCCTCAACTTGTCTTCTGATTCTCATTTTGCAGCAGTGCCCAGAGTTAAAGTGAAAACATCTTTTGTTGTCAGCATTGGTGGCAATGGTGCTTGCTCTCTACATTTCAGAGAACAGATTTGTGTTTTTCTTGCTAATACTTGCTCAGCCCCTATCTGTGTCAGGACCCCTCTAGCCCACACAGGGGTTCTCTCTTGATGGACATGTGGTCTTGACTTTCTCTTTGGATGTCACAGTGAGCCCTTTGAGTATGAGAATCATCCCCTTCTCCGGAGTATTCCCTCCTTTATCATCAACATAATCAATTACTTGAATGTCACTTTGTGTCCATCACTGGGGTAGGCGCAGAAGCCACAAAGATGCCCTCAGAGAGGTCCTGTCATCAGTTAACTAAAGATCTAACAGGAAGAGTATTGGCTTCTGGGGGCTCTCCCCAACACTGAACACAGCCATGGAGGCTTCTATGAACATAGCCTAAGACACCATAGATTCCATTAGGTGAAGACCAAGTGCAGGCATACCTTGTAGATTGACATCTTAAGGATATAGAGTCTGTTCTCAGAAGAGTGGCTCTCTCCCAACTCCCTGTCCACTTTGCCCTCCCAGTAGGCCCACCCCTCCACCCCTGGGCTTCTCACTCAGGGTTTCTCTCAGTGAGTCCTGATACTGCCCTTGGCCCTCCTTCAAGGCGAGCCCTCCTCTCTCCTGTCCACACTGCTCAGCTTTTAAGCAACAACTTGGCCCCATGGCTGTCTGATGGGTGGGAGGAAGTCAAACAGCCCTGGATTCAAACCCAACTCTGTCACTTACGGCATATGTGACATTAAGAAAATTATTTTGTCTCCTGAACCCTCTGTTTCCACGTATATGGAATGGGGATGTTACAAGGTATAAAGGAAATAGCACGTGCAAAATGTCAGCAGTCACTACAGAAACTCAACGAATGCTTGCTGCTAGATTCTCGGTCTCTCCTTCGAAGCTTCCCATGTTCCTGCTGCTTCTCTCTGCTCAGTGCTCAGATGACACCGTGTGCCCACTTGCTCCCTTTCTGTGGTAATGCCTCATCCCCAAATAGCTCTGCACACCCATGCTGAGCCGACTCGCAGGCTGCAGAGCTGGGCCCAAGCAGTCTGTCCACAGTAGGCCTGAGGGGGCTGGCCTTGTCCCCTCAGCAGTGGGGGCAGAATTCTGAGAGTCTGAGTGGGCCCCATCCCCCTCCTCTCCCTCCTCCCCTCCTTCCTCCCCTTCCTATCCAGAGGCTGCCTTTGAGCAGCCTGCCCTGATCCACAGCCAGAAGAGAAGAGGTTGTGTTCTTACCTGTCTCTCCTTGTTGGATGTCAAATCTGCTCGCACCTTCCAGGATGAAGTGAGGCTCTGATCTACCCATTAATAACTCCTTAGGAAAGAGGAAGAAAAGCCATGAGCATCTTTCCTTCCTCTATGACCCAGAGTGGTACCCAAGACACCACTCACTTTGTCTTTGAGAAGTAGAGGTTAATTCTTAAATAGGTGCTTAGAAGTTCCCCGTGCCCCATTCTTCAGGTTTTATTGCTACCAGGAAGGTGGCTGTCACAGGGGTGTACATGTAACTGATCAGACAGGCAATCAATGCATAAGCAAACTGCATGAAGAGAACATACAGAAGGTCTCAGGATCCTTACTTCAAATATTCAGCCATTCTGGTCCTAACAAGCAGTGTTTTAAGAGGATATAAACAAGAAGAAGAAAAAAAGAATCAAGTATATTTCTTAGCAGAAACTTTTATAAACGTAATAAAGCTTTCTTTGTGAAGTGTCATCTCTTAGAAGTCAGCACTTCGGATTCAAGCGCAGCCAGGTACTGTACAGCAGTGGTCCCCAACCTTTTTTGGGCCACGGACCGATTTAATGTCAGAAAATATTTTCACAGACTGGCCTTTAGGATGGGATGGATAAATGTATCACGTGACCGAGACAAGCGTCAAGAGTGAGTCTTAGACAGATGTAACAGAGGGAATCTGGTCATTTTTAAAAATAAAACATCATTCAGACTTAAATATAAATAAAACAGAAATAATGTAAGTTATTTATTCTTTCTCTGCGGACCAGTACCAAATGGCCCACGGACCAGTACCGGTCCACGGCCTGGGGGTTGGGGACCACTGCTGTACAGGATGCAGGATGTGTATCACTCAGATCTTTGGTGGCTCCCTGGCTAACGCACAGACTGATTCTGGAAGACCCCAGGCCCCGCATCTCTGGTGCTGTAACTCAGTGACCAGTTCTTCCACAGGCTCCAACACACACAGCACCTGCAGGCCACAGGAAGGGGTTGTGAGAGGGTTCTGCAGTGCTGCGATGTCTGGGAGAATCCTGGCAGCTTGCGGCAGACTTGAGGATGGTGAAAGTTCCCGAAGGCACTCCCACGATCTTTGGGGGAACACTGACACCACGCCTGGCTCCTGCCCCAGCCGAAGCAGCCTCTAGTTTGCCCTGTTAGGACCTGCGGGGCTGTCCTTAGCATCCCCTCTGGGCAGCTCTTCCTGGATTCCCATTGCACACATTTGCAGAATTTGGTAACTGTGCCTGTATTATTTCTTTTCACATTGACAAATAGTCCCCGGAGAACAGGGCTGCAAAGTGGAAATAGATTCGTTTGCTCAACAGCCACGTCTGTACAGAGGCCCGTGTGAGACGTGCCAGCCCTTTGTAAACTACCAGTTTCCCGGTGGAGCCGCCAAGGGGCAAATGAAGGCGTACAGGTCTGCCTGCAGACATGGAGGCCCAGCAGGCACGTGGCGGATAATCACTCACTGCACCTCCTCCCACTGTCTTCCCACAGATAACAGGTCCTCCGGATGGCAGGAGAGGGGCACTTGGACCCAGGCCTTGGGGTGGAGGCATCAAGCCCAATCCTCTGCTGTCCCCATGGCTGGAAAGAGCTATGGAGGGAGTGACTCTTCCAGTTTCAAAACAACTGGGGTTCTTCAATGACTTTAACTGTCCCCTCCCCTTCTACTAGAAAGAGGAAGTAAAGGTCCCAGTGGAGGCCTGCAGTCAGTGAGCAGATGCCTAGACACTCCACTCATGGGAATTAAAGATGAGGGTGGAGGTCACGGGGCTATTGGACCAGGAATAAGGTCAACGTTGCTCAGCTTTCTTGACCCAGTGCAGCTCTTCTTCACTGCTTTTTCCTGGTCCCCCCAGTGATCAGTAGAGGAGGGGTACACGCGCACTTGGTTCAGATAGACCCGGCCTGGCATCCTGCTCTGCATTGCTTCCTGGGTGAGCCTGAGCAACTTCCTTCCTTTGCTGGGCCTCAGTTTCCTCGTGCGTGAAATGGGAGACTCCAGGGATAAAGCGATCAAGACACTTGCTGCCACTATCATTCCCTTACTGAGGGCTAGGTGCTTTATTCACGGGCTGTCTCCCAACAGCCTTGCAAAGCAAGGACCCTTCCATTTTACAAATGAGGAAGGATGTAAAATATTTAGCACAGCATCAGGCAGGGCATATGTTCAATAACTATTGATTCCCTCCTTCTGCAGTATTTGCAGAATTAAAAAAAAAGCCATATTCATAGGAAAACCCAGAACCTCAAATCCATTCATTATTAAACAACATAGAATAAAATCATGAATTAAGCAGTCGACTCACAGATGTTAGAAAGAAAAAGAAAAAAAGAGCCTGGCAAATATAGGAGGAAAGAAGTGATAAAAGAGCACAATTAGGGAATTATAAAATAAAATTAGCAAAATCAATAAAGCAAATAAAGTGTGCTTTTGGAGGGAGAAGGTTTATATGGACCCAATCTTTGGTAAATGTGGTAGGCAAACCCACAGTAGAAGTAGCAATGGGGTTTTAGCAATATAAAAACATGATGTAAGATTCCATACTAATCAATTCAAAAGTACCAATGATTTTCTGATGAAAATTAACATTGCCCAAATCATTCAAGTTAGCACATAACCTGAAAAGGTCCATAACCCTGGAATAGTCTTTTCAAATGATCAAGAAAGATCTCTCCAATATCTTGTCAAGGCTTCCAGGGACCTTTGATCTTCCTAATGAGTGGTCTCAAACTTTCAGGGAACAGATAATTCCAGTGTCACTTATAGTTTCAGTGTTTAAAAAGAAAGAAAGAAGGCTACTGCCACCATTTATTCTAAGAAGCCAGCATAGCCTGGAAGCCCAGCCTGAGAGAGGCAACACAAAAGCACACTCACACTATAGACTGATCTCACTTATGGGAACTCACTGGAATTAAACACCCAGCAAATTTTGTTGTTGTTGTTGTTGTTGTTTTTATTCAGTGAGAGGAGGAGAGGCAGAGAAACAGACTCCCACATGTGCCTCAACCCGATCCACCAGGCAAGCCTACTAGGCGGCGATGTTCTGCACATCTGAGGTGTTGCTCCATTGCTCAGCAACAGAGCTCTTCTTAGTACCTGAGGCAAAGGCCATAGAGCCATCCTCAGTGACCAAGGCCAATTCCTTCAAATCAAGCCGTGGCTGCAGGAAGGGAAGAGAGAGAGAAAGAGAGAGAAAGACAGAGAAGCGAGAGGGGAAGGGGTGGAGAAGCAGATGGGCACTTCTCCTGTATGCCCTGACTGGAAATCCAACCTGGGACTTCCAAATGCTGGGCTGACACTGTACCACTGAGCCAACCAGCCAGGGCAAAACACCCAGCAAATGAACTTACAATAGATGATAAGACTAACCCACTACCACCAAGAAGGGTTTTCCATAAAAATTCAGGATGCCAGAGTGGTTTTCTATCAGGATATCTAATAATATAGCATTTACCTGGGCCAAAGAGAAGACAATTTATATCTTTCCTTGGAGGCATTTGATAAATGCACAGCTATCTCTGATTTACCCAGGTAATAAAAATTAAAATGAAGGAAAAGAACTTTTATCTAATTAGGAACAACAGAAAGATGTATTAATGTCAGGAATATCAAATGGCAATTACTTCAAATCAAAGTCAAGAGTCAACATCAATCAAAGTTGGGCACAAAACCCACACCTAAGTTCCCTGCCCTCTGAGCTGCCCGGTCCTTCCCCACCCTGCTTTCATGGGGTGCTGGAGGGTCTCAAAGATGGAAAGGCAGAATTATACCCAGAAGTGTTTTCATCCGTTAGGCTGACTTCCTGAAACAAGGACCACAGAGAAAATGGGTAAAGATGGCTGGGAAGATAGTAATGTTTTGGCTTTGGGCAGATTCCTTGTTGCCAGGTGGGCCAGGGAGACCAAGGTAGCGGAGTCACTGGTAAGTGGCAAAGTGTCCACCCAGAGTGTGACTCAGAATCACCAGGAGCTTCACAGAGATGCAGATGGCTGGGTCCCCTGTCCTACAACTTGGATTTAGCAGGTCATCTAGCAGTGGAGCTCAGGATTTACACAGCTCCTCAGAGGATGCCGAGGTCCAGCAAGGGTGAGGGAGCATGCTGAGAGAAGCAGAAATTGGCTCCAGGGCCCACAGGAAGCAGTCAGGAGAAAGGTAATCGGCTTCCACAGCACCCAGCTCTCCCCCACGGGCCACACCAAGGGGCTTCTCAGCTTCAATGTTTTCCAATTCTGTGAGACAGACTGGCCTTTTTTTTTTTTTATGACAGAGACAGAGAGAGAGACAGAAAGGGGACAGATACGGACAGACAGACAGGAAAGGAGAGAGATGAGAAGCATCATTTCTTTGTTGCGGCACCTTAGTTGTTCATTGATCACTTTCTTATATGTGCCTTGTGCCTTGACCATGGGGCTACAGCAGACCAAGTTACACCTTGCTCAAGCCAGCGACCTTGGGCTCAAGCTGATGAGCTTTGCTCAAACTAGATAAACCCGCAACCAAGCTGGCGACCTTAGGGTTTCGAACCTGGGTCCTCTGCATCCCAGTCCGATGCTCTATCCACTGTGCCACTTCCTGGTCAGGCAACAGACTGGCCTTTTGATGGCACTGAAACATCCATTTGTGCAGAAGGAAACTGTGATGGTTGCTTTTATGTGTCAACTTGGCTGCCCAGATATTTGGCTAAACATTATTCCCAGGTGAATCTGTGAGCAGTGCTTCTCTCTAGATGACATTAGCATTTGAATCCTGGACTCAGTAAATCAGTTGCCTTCCTCAATGTGGATGAGCCTCAGCCAATCCACAGAACAAAATAGAACAAAAGGGAGAGAAAGGGAAAAATTGCCCACCTCTGGCAGACTGCTGAGGGGGCCATTGGTGTTCTCCTGCCCTCGGGTTGGGAGCCACCCCATCTGCTCCCCTGATTCTCAGGCTTCCCACTCAGACTAAACTACACCACTGGCTCTCCTGGGTCCCCAGCTTGCAGATGGCAGACTGTGGGACCTCTCAGCCTCCATAGTCATGTGAGCCAATTCCTTGTAGTAAATAGATCAATAGGACATATCTATAGATTTCCTATTAATTATACACCATAGGATATATACTCCTCTTATTGGTTCTGTTTCTCTGAGAACCCTGACAAATACAGAAGCCACCAGCACTAGTCAGACTAAATGATCTTAGAATGTAGTTCTGAATTGTAGAGCTGTTTTCCAATATGAAGTCTGGGGCACTCTCTGTTAGACTAGGAAGACCAGAAGCTAGCTGGAAATCCAAAGGCTACTGGAATCTTAGAAAACAGCCTCCCTGGAGTGGCTCCAAAGCCAGCACTCTCCTGCATCGTTCTGGAGGGGTCTCCTCCACTGTGACAGCACTTGGTCTATTTTTCAACAGTGATTTCTGCGTTCCCTCCGAAGGCTGCCCATGCATTCCCCCAGATGGTGTGCCGCGCTTGCACGAGGGAGCTCCACGTTCAGCATACTGGCATTCACACACAGGTGCTTTCAGAGGGTGACCAGAGTTCAGGCTGGGCCAGGAGCGCTGTCACTCCCTTTCTGCTTTTGCTAAAGAGATTGGCTTTATTGGCATCAAAGTCCTTTGGCTCACAGGCAACTGGCTGTTGGCATATTCACTTTTTGTCACCTTCTGTTACTTGTTGATTTCACAACTTACACCCACGTCTCTACCATCTCCACTTTGTTAGCCACTTCCTTTTCTTGTGAACTCACTTTGGTCTTAAGGTGAATCTTTTCTAGCAAATGATCCTTTCAGAAAGTCTGCTCTGGCTACTGGGAAGAAGAACGTTGTTGCCTAGGTAGGAAACACTTCATTCTAGGATGGCCACGGGCCAGAATCCACCATGGGGCTGAATGCTGAGCTCTGAACGCCTGTCAAACAATATGGTTCAGGCCCATAGCCCATTCTGCAGTTGAGAAGTGAAAAATGTTTTTCACTAAAAAATGGGGACAAGGCTGAAATTTTAATCCCTCAAGCTGACCTACACTGGTGACTCTGCAGTGATCTCCAATATGGTAGCCATAAGCCCTATTAAATTAATTTAATTGAATAAAATTAAAACTTCAGACACTCAGTCACACTATCCACATTCTAAATGTTCAAAAGCCATGTGACCAGGGGCTACTATACTGAACCTTTCCATCATTGCAGAAAGTTCCGTTGGACAGCGCTGACCTACTGAATGGGGATGATGATATCATCTATACCTCACAGGACTGCAATGGCAATTAAATGAAATGTTATGTGCAAAGGGCTTAGATTAATACCTAGCACGTGTACACGGATGATAAATGGGACTCATTATTACCCATGAAATGAAAATAACAAAGGAAACAAAGTAAGAGAAGACATATGGAGAGCTCTAGAAAGTACTATACAAATGTAAGCACTGCCAGCTGTGATAAGGGACACAAAGATAGATGACATATCCACATACACATTTAAAAAGTGCTGGAATAAAAAAATGACCCCCAGGTAGAAGAGGAAAGGGAACAGACTGCACTTGGCCCCTGGTGCCTCTATTTCAGGCTGCTGGCATGAATCTGGTAAGACATTTCACTTCTGTTTCCCTCAGTTTCTCCTTGACCCCAAAAGTCATCATCATAAGTTAAGATGCTGCTAGAACTAAGATAATGAGAAACCCTCAACCCTTTCTGAATAGATGTTATAAATTCTTAAACACTATAAATATGGTCTTGCCTGACCAGGCAGTGGTGCAGTGGATACAGCATCAGACTGGGATGCAGAGGATCGAGGTTCGAAACCCCGAGGTCACCAGCTTAAGTGCGGGCTCATCTGGTTTGAGCAAGGCTCACCAGCTTGAGGTCAAGGTCGCTTGCTTGAGCAAGGAGTCACTCAGTCTGCTGTAGCTCCCCAGTCAAGGCACATATGAGAAAGCAATCAGTGAACAACTAAGGTGTTGCAACGAAGAATTGATGCTTCTCATCTCTCTCCGTTCCTGTCTGTCTGTCCCTATCTGTCCCTCTCCCTGTCTCTGTCTCTGTCACACAAAACAAACAAACAAAAATAAATAAATATGGTCTCGCATCTATTGCCTAGCACCTTCTGGAAAAAAAAGAAAAAACGTTTTCAAAAAGAATCTCAGTCTCTGAAAATAACCAAGGGGAAAAATTATTTAACCCTTCCAAACTTTAGAGTTCTCTGTTCAGTTGTCCTTAGGAGGTAAAGGCCAGGAGAAAAGAGCTATTGTTAGGGACTTGTTGCCTCTGGCTAATAGGATGGTTCCCAAAAGCTGAAGCACTCCACCTCTCTTTAAGCAGCATCCAAGCTCCACCTGATCCCCACTAGCCCTCCCCTTCCCCCAGGCTACAAATCTGTCCGGAGTAAGGCAAGAGTTGGCACCTCCAGAGTCCTATGTCATCAGAAAATACCTCTTCTGTATAACCTAACTTGACTTTACTGAAAATGCTCAGTACAGTGCTTGGCATTTAACATTTGCTCAGTAACTCTTACTGATATTATAATCATTAGCTTACTAGACATTAAATTATTTTCTCGTGTATTATATGTCCTCTGGAGCTTCATGCCCCGAAACTAGAATGGTTCTATAAAAACCAACAAGGCTCACCTTGCTGCAAGGTGAAGTTAGTGGGCATCTGCTGCTGGGGTAGGGGATTCAGGGGCGTTTGAGTGTTACCCTGAAATGTCTTCCTAATATTACAGCTGATGTCTGGAATTCTTTTGTAGGTGATAAAGTCTTGGAAACATTGAAAATACAAATAAAAATGAGATGGGGGGGCAGTTGTTTAAATTCATCCTATTATATAAGTGGCTGGCATGGTGTCTTCCCTTTAAGTAAATTCTAACAGAAAAAAAGAAGATGAGAAGCTAAAGACAATGATAGTTGAAGAGAAGAGAATAAAGCGTGATGCTAAATTGACTCAATTATGGAGACGGAAGAGGCCCCCAGAACAACTACTACACCCTTTATGCCTACGTCTTGTTTTTCAGATGAGCATACTGGGGCGTATAATCTAGCGATGTGCTCAGAGTTAGGACTGGGTTAGACCTCAGGGGTCCTGCGTCCTGGTACAGGGTTTTTTCACCCCACTGAGGTACAGCACTGCAGCCCAGGGGTCAGATGAATTTCATTCTCCTTCCTGTTGGACTTGGGGCCACCTCTGAAAACCAGGTGTAAGGCCCGTCCTCCTTTTAGAGGGAAGGACCATGTCAGGTGGCTCAGAGAGCCCAGGAGCTGGGTTTGTGCCTGGAGGACTCTCTCACCTTTGGGCGCTTCCACCTGAGGCTGTAGGGGTCTTTACCCGAGAGCAGCTGCCAGCCTACAGAAGAAACGTCAGCGGGGAAGACCTCATCCTCAAACAGCAGACCTCTGCTTAGGCAATGATCCCTCAAGGAGTTAAAGTCCTGGCCTTTGAACTTGATGACAGGGGTCTTGGATAGAGGCTCATGACTGTGTGCCATGACTGTCCTTGGAAGACCTCCAACGTCTTTTCCTTCTGGTGAGAAAAAAAAAAAAAAAGATATTTTTAGGGATGAGCCGTCAAGCCCTCTGCATCATCGGATGCGATGCGAGCCCCGAAGGGGCTCTCAGATGCAACCCCCTTACAAGTAAGGGGCTGAGACCCACATCAGAGCTCTCCCCGGAGACAGAGCCAGCTGCTGGGCGAGCCCAGACTTGAATTCAGTTATCCCTCCTCTCAGTTGGGTTTTCCACCCGCTGTACGGACCAGCTCCTCAGTGTGCTCTTCGTGCACCAGAGACTTCGAGGGTATTTGTACATTGATGAATATTTACTGAGTACTTACCTTGTGCCAGGTGCTTTTCTGCATGCTGGCAATCCCAAGATAAATATAACATGATCTTTATCCTTCAGGGGCTCATTATCAAATGGGAAAGATGGATCAGACATTTCAATAACAACATTCAACATTCTATCATTCAACAGAAACTGTCTAAATAAAAAATGTGTGCAAAGTCTTGTTGACATAAAGGAGCTACGAAGTGCCAAGGACAGTCTGGAATGACTCTCCCACGGGCAGTAACCTTTGAATTGGGTCTTGAAGGAAGAAGAATTTGCCAGGAGGAGAAATGGTAGGTATAAAAAAAAAAGTCCTTGCAGGTCCCTTGAGAAGAAAGTGCAAGGAGGCTCAGCAGCCAGATTAGAAAGGTCAAGGGTGTTCGAGACAATGGGACGGGCTGGACAGGTTGGTGGGGTGGGGGCTGGGGTAGGCAGTGTTGGCAGAAATGGCCAGGAAGGTAGGTGGGTGTTAGTATACATAGACCCAGAGGAAGTTTTTAGAAATGAAAATCTACATCTGTAAGTAGAAAGCAGGGAAAGATCAAAGAAAGAGGCTGTCCACTCCAGTCTGGTAATTATTAACAGAGTTTATTAAGGGAAGTTTACATGAAGCATGTCTTGAGAGGCTGCAAGATAAAATGGACCCCTGCACCACTTGGCAGAAGCCAAAGACTTATATAGGATAAAGGAGGGCTAGTCATGGGTCCTAGTGTCAGATTGCTACCAGGAACAGGAAATTACACTGCTTGACCCGGTCAGGACAACAACCTCTTCCAGGAACCAGCACAAGGAGGGAGGCAGTGGAGGGGTGCTAATTTATATCAGAACGAACAGCAGTTACAACCAGATAGTCTCTAAGGGAGGTTTGTGGAGAGCAACCTCCCTCCTGGCCCGGATCCCGCTCGCCGGACAGGCAGCGGTCATGTCACGGAACAGTAGTCTCTCCTCCGCAGCTGGAAAACTGGACTGTGAACGGCTTTGTACTGTGCAAGCACTGCAGGGCCACTGCAGACATGGGTTGTGATCAGATCTGTGTACAGAATTGTGGAGCAAGTTGGAGGCCACGTGGGAGGATGGGTAAGGACCGAGACGGGGAGCAGGCTCAGACACTGCTGTATTTGTTCATGGGAGAGATAGTGTTCCAGCGTTGTTGGTGAAATGGTTTGAGAAACAGATTCCAGAGCCATTTTATAAGTCAAACCAACAGGACTTGATGATGAATTGAATAGGGGGCAAAGGGTGGAGAGAAAAAACAAAAAGCAGCGTGGCAGGCCCTGGCCGGTTGGCTCAGTGGTAGAGCGTCGGCCTGGCGTGCAGAGGTCCCAGGTTCGATTCCCAGCTGGGGCACACAGGAGAAGCGCCCATCTGCTTCTCCACCCCTCCCCCTCTCCTTCCTCTCTGTCTCTCTCTTCCCCTCCTGCAGCCGAGGCTCCATTGGAGCAAGGATGGCCCGGGTGCTGGGGATGGCTCCTTGGCCTCTGCCCCAGGCGCTGCAGTGGCTCTGGTCTAGGCAGAGCAACGCCCCGGAGGGGCAGACCATCGCCCCCTGGTGGGCAAAGCATCGCCCCCTGGTGGGCATGCCGGGTGGATCCCGGTGGGGTGCATACGGGAGTCTATCTGTCTCTCCCCGTTTCTAGCTTCAGAAATATACAAAAAAAAAAAAAAAAAAGCAGTGTGGCGAACATTTAGATGCGTTTTGAAGTTTGTTTCCTGTACCCATCACCAGTTCTCCAACACTGAGTTAGCGTTCAAGCCTGTGAACTTATTTCTTCTCCTGTACGGATTAATAATACCTATGCCCTAAGGTTTGTTGTGGTATTAAATGAGGTTTCACCTAACATACCAAGCGGAGTGACTGGCATACAGTAGGCACTCCATAAATGGTGGTGCCCTGAGGAGATCTGAAGGAAGTCTGGGCTTTTCTGCTCAGGAAGCTAGAGAGGTATAATTTTGCCATTTACTGAAATACGCATGGTTTCCTCCATCAGTGAGACAAGCTGACTTCCATCTGAATCCTGAAACCACACTTACTAGTTGTTGGATGTGAAAAACCCCCTCAGCCCTTGAAGATGTACCTCTTAAATTTCTTTGACCAGCATCTGTCTAGATGGCACAAAAGACCCCAAGGTCCACATGCCCTATCCATCCCCACTTCATAGTGAAAAGGAATCAGGTGATGGTAAAGAACGAGAGGAGAACATGAATAAACAGCTCATGGAAAAAAAATATGCAAACTTAAAATAATAGTATGTTATCAATTATTTAAATAGCACAAATTCAAAGGCTGTGAATATCGCCTGTGAAGTGGCACTGTACCCACATATTAGGAGGGAATGACGCACACAGTTGTCCAGAAAATGAGGTAAGAATTTATATTTGAATTCTTAGGTTGAACCACATGAAACTGTCATTTTTGTAGGTCAACAGTACTTAACTAGAGTCAGTTTCATATGGTTTAACCTAAGGTAAAGATGGTTAAATATAGGCAATTTCATTTGGGTTAGCTTAATATAATATTTCAGTGGAGTTCTTGAAAAATAACAGGTGAAAATATGTCAATAGCCTGACTTGTGGGGACGCAGTAGATAAAGCGTCGACCTGGAATGCTGGCATCACCAGTTCGAAACCCTGGGCTTGCTGGGTGAAGGCACATATGAGAATCAACTATGACGAGTTGATGCTTCCTTGCTCTTCCCCCTGCCTTTCTCTATATATATAAAGTCAATAAATAAAATCTAAAAAAAATTTAAAAAGTGAAATATTTGAAAAAAAAAAAAAAAAAAAGCCTGACCCATGGTGGCTCAGTGGGTAAAAACGTTGACCTGGAATGCTGAGCTTGCCGGTTCAAAACCCTGGGCTTGCCTGGTCAAGGCACATATGGGAGTTGATGCTTCCTGCTCTTGCCCCCTTCTCTCTCTGTGTATCCTCTCTCTAAAATGAATAAATAAAATCTAAAAAAAAATTAAAAAGAAAATATGTCAATATACCTCACCACTCATGATAGGGTTAAAAGGGGAGCCCACACAAATAATATAAATAGTGATAAAACTGAAATAATGGTAAGGTATCATTTAAGAACAAAAAAACCCAGTACTCAGTTTGACTGTCAATTCAAGACAAAAGCAGTGACACCTGATGGTGGAGAGTTGTGAAAACTGTGGGTCTCTGAGCTCTGCACATGTCTGGGACAGTGGAGCTAAGACAGCATTGCCAGGCCACTCACCTCTCAGTAGAATATTGGATTAGAGTGTGTGCTGAGCTCTGGCGGTGAGCTCATTTTAGTTTATGATAACCAAATGGTGATTACCCTTAATGGCACAATTATGGGAAGGCTAGTAAGCAGCCCTTCACAGTATGTAAAAACGAGCCTAAAGAATTTGGCTTGACTTCATCAGAATCTCGCAAAGGTCCTACATTGGGGGATCTGTTCCCAAGCCGTCTGCAGGGCCCTGACTGCCCACTTTTGACTGGGCGGTGAACCGGCTGACTTCAGGAATCCCATTTTAAGACTCACTTTCCTTATGTGTAAAGTAAATAGATATGGTGATAACATGCACAGCATGGAGGAGTGAGACTCGGATAAAACCATGCTTGTCCAATTCTTATCATTGTGACTGGTAAATAGAAAGGGGTCAGTAAATGATGGTTATTAGTATGACTGTCATCATGGTGACCACAGAGAGAGAACTGGGCAGAAGCCCCCTCATGAGGACTTGCTAGTATGAATGGCAGGCTGGGCTCAGAGGGGTCTGCAGGGTAAAAACCAGGGGAGAAGCATCAGATCCATGCCCTCAGCTGTGTGTCACCTCTTCACCCATAGAGCAGAGTGCTAGGTGGAAGGGAGAAAGAGAGGGGGAGGGGGAGGAGTGGAAAGGGGGAGGGGAAGGGGAGGGATAGGGGGAGGAGAAGGGGAAGAGGAAGGGGAAGGGGAAGGGGAGGGGAAAGGGGAAGGGGAGGGGAATGAGAGGGAAAGGGGGAGGGCTCCGGGGGCAGGCAGCAGCCCGTGGTGTCTGATGCTGCAGGAGGCCCGCTGCTCTGGGAGGGGAAGAATCTTGATGAGGAAAAAGAAGGCAGGAAGGAGGAGAGTCGCCATTAGGAGCAGACTTCATGCCTACGAGGTTCACTTTTCTCTCCCAGTTGCTTATGGCTTTGTCAGCTTGTAGACTCACTTAAAAATTTTGTAATTACAGTTGACATTCAATATTATTTTACATTAGTTTCAGGTGTACAGCTTCGTGATTAGACATTTATAGAATGTACAAAGTGATCCGCATGATAATTTGAGTACCCGCTTGGCACCACACCTAGTTATTACAATATGACTGACTAGATTCCCTGTCCTGTACTTGAACATCTCTGTGACTATTTTGTAACTACCGATTTGTACTTCTTAATCCCTTCACCTTCTCCGCCCAGCCTCTCAAACCCCTCCGCTCTGGCGGCTGTCGGTCTGTTCTCTGTGTCCACGCAGACTCCCTTTCTCAGGCAGGAAGGACCTACAGAACATGAAATGTTTCTCTTTTGTGTGCAGCAGAAAAGGCAAACCAATTTTCCTGCCTGTCACTTTGGGGAGGGCTTTTTTTGGCTTATTTCTTATCTTCTCTATTCTACTTGCCTCGTTTTGCAAGATAAACAAAGGCAGGAAAAGACTCTGCTGCCTTAATAAAAAAAAAAAATGAAAGAGAGGGATGGAAGGTCTACCTGATACTCAGGATAAAAATCTGTCTTGCTGGTGGGTTATCTCTTGGGTCGAATAAGAAAAATGACACAGGAAGAGCTAAAAAAAAAAATGGCAAGAAGAGTTGATAAAAAGTTCTTAATGTAAGAAGTGGTGCAAGCTAACGCACCAGGACTGAGAACTAGGACACAAAGGAGAGAGGTGCGGCTGGAGGCTCTGCAGCGTGTTCTGCTCCTCTCCGTGTTTTTGGAACAAGCTTGATTCAGTCCTTCTCGTGCCTACTGCTGACCTGGGCGACTGTGTCAGTCTGCCTGGGCTGAAAAAATAAAAACCAAACAGAAAACAAAACAAACCTAGAGACTGGGAACTTAAACAGAAAGCATGCATTTCCTGACAGTTTCAGAAGCTAAAGATCTAAGATCAGGGCTCTGGCCAGTTGGCTCAGCGGTAGAGCGTTTGCCTGGCATTCAGGAGTCCCCGGTTCGATTCCTGGCCAGGGCATACAGGAGAAGCGCCCATCTGCTTCTCCACCCTTCCCCCTCTCCCTTCTCTCTATTTATCTCTTCCCCTCCCGCAGCCAAGGCTCCACTGGAGCAAAGCTGGCCCGGGGCGCTGAGGATGGCTCCATGGCCTCTGCCTCAGGCGCTATAATGGCTCAGATTACAGCAGAGCAATGCCCCAGCTGAGCATCGCCCCCTAGTGGGATTGCCAGGTGGATCCCGGTTGGGCCGATGCAGGAGTCTGTCTGTCTGTCTGCCTCCCCCCCCCCCTTCGCTTCTCACTTCGGAAAAATACACACACACAAAATAATAATAATAATAAAATTTTTTAAAGATCTAAGATCAGAATGCTGGCACGGTCAGGGTTTAGTGAGGACTCTTCCTGGCCGACAGATAGTTTCCTTCTCTCTGTGTCCTCACATGGCAGAGAGAGTGACAGACTTCTTTCCCTCTCTCTTTATAAGGCCACAGTCCTACTGGGAACTGGCAGTGAGAGGCCAAGAAGGAAGAGGGCTAGGAAATAGGATCTTCTAATTCTGGGTATAAATTTGCACGAACCTCAGCCTAACCCATCTGTACTATGGCCATGTGGGACAGATCCAAACCACAGGGCAAAGGCTAAAAGAAATGAACTGAGAGGCCCTGGTCAGGTAACTCAGTTGGCTGAAGCATCATCTCACTATGCCAAGGTTGAGGGTGTGATCCATGGTCAGGGCACATACGAGAATCAACCAATGAATGCATAAATAAGTGGAACACCAAATCAATGTTTCTTTCTCTCTATCTAGTAAAAAATAAATAAACTGAGATTTTATCACTGCCCACAGAAGATGAGCTAGGGTGCATAGACAACTTAGTTCTACTGACTGAACTACATTAAAAAATAAAATCAACATTCTCCAGAGATTCTCACAGAACACAAAGTCTAAAGAGCAGAACACTCACTTTGTCCAATATAACCCCAAACTACTCAAAATAAAAATAACTGAGAGCATGTGACCCAATCTCAAGAGAAAACACAATTGGCAGGTGCCGACTCTGCAATGATTTAGATGTAGAAATTATCAGATAATCTATATTCAGTGAAAATATATTTCAGGAACAAAATCAGAATAAAGCCATTTCAGACAAAGAGAAACTAAGAGAATTCATCATGCAAAGACATGCTTCAGAAGAAATGATAAAGGAAGTTCTTCAATTTGAAAGCAATCATAACACAGAAAATTGAATTTTTAGGAATGATATAAATACCTGAGTAAATATAGAAGACTATTTTCTCCTCTTTAATTTTTTAAAATATTTACATGTATATGTTTAAAGCAAAAATTATAACATTTTGTCTACAGAGGTTTTAATGTATGCATATGTAATTCATATAACAACTATAACATAAAAAAAGTGAAAGGAGGTTGAGGGGTATGTAATGAAGTGGTAAAATAGAGTGAGAAAGGTTAAGAATGTATAGTATAATCCCTAGACAACCACTAACAAAATAATATAGTCGAAAACCAATAGTTATGCTAAAATGGAATACTAAAACATATTCAATAATCAAAAGAAGTCAATAAAGGGAAAACAATGAATAAACAAACTAAAAAACAGACATAAATCCAACCATATCAAAGAAACCCAGACCCAGATAGTTCCACTGGAATTATACCTTCAAGGTCAAACAAAACACTAATTTTTCACAAACTCCTTCGGAAAGTAGAGCAGAAGGGAAACACTGCTAACTAATTTTATCAGGTCAGCCTCCCACTCCCAATAGCACCTCATAAAGGAATCTTCATGCTCCCCCCCAAAAAAATTACACATCAACATCCCTCATGAGCACAGATGGTAAAGATCCATAACAAAATTTAGTAAATCAAATCCAGTAATGTAAGAAGGAAAGAAAAAAACAATATATCAGGACCAACTTGGGTAAATTTCAGAAATATAAGGTTGGTTTAAGACTAAAAAAAATCAACAAGTGAAATTAATATATTAAACAGTTGAATTAAAATTATTTGACAAAATTCAAAACATATTTATGATAAAAACTCTCAGGACATTAGAAAAAGTAAGTACCCTCAAACTAATGAAGGGCATTTATGAAATATCTACAGCTTACATCATCTTAGTAATAGAAAAGTATATATTTTTTCCCCTGATGATCATCATTAAGGCAAAGGTATTCACTGTCAACACTTTTGTTTAACATTGTACTGGAAATCCAACAGAATAACAGTACTAGAAAAAATACTTGGGAAAAAAAATCTAAGTAAAGACATCCATGATCTCTACATCAGAAACTACAAACCATTGCTGAAATAAATTAAAGACCTGAATAATTGGAGAGATACATCAGGTTCATTGATTGGAAGGCTTACTGTTGCCAATACAGCAATTCTCCCCTAATTCATACATAGATTCAATACAATCCCAACTAAAAATTCTTTTTTTTTTGAGAAATTGGAAAGTTTACTCTGAAATTTACACCTAAATGCAAAGGACCTAGAATAACAAAAGAATTATTTAAAAATTAAAAATTTGGAGGACTTCCTCAACCTGACTACACTACTTATAAAGTTATAGTATTGGCAAAAAGATAGATCAATAGAGATCTGTAGGCAAATAGATCAAGGAAGCAGAGTAGAGAATCCAGAAATAGACCAATAAATAAATGGTCAATTAATTTTGACAAAGTTTCCAAAGTAATTCAATGGGAATAGAAATGTCTTTCAAAAAATGTTGCTGGATATCAACAGGATATCCATATAGAAAATAAAAAAAACATACAGAACCCTTATATCCTGGACACCAAACCAAGTAAAAAGATAATAAACCTAGAAATAAAAAAGTTAAATATGTTTAGAAGAAAGCCCAGGGGAAAATACTTGCAAACTTGGGGTAGATGAATTAGCAACATATATCAGACAAAGGATTTGTATCCAGAATATACAAAGAACTCCTATAAATCAACAATGATAGAAAGATAACTCATTAAATAGTTGGAAGATTTGAACAAATGCTTTACCAAAAACATAAAAACAGGCAACATGAAAAATTGTTCCACATCATAGGTCATCGGAAAAATGCAAATTAATACTACAATGAGATAGCACCACACACTCATTGGAAAGGGTAAAACAAAAAATACTGACTATACTACATGTTGATGAGGAGATGGAACAACTAGAACTTTCATATCATTGGTGGACATGTAAAATGGTACACCACCAAGAATTCTTAGGTTTAGGATATGTACGCTTCAACCTCACTAAATGTGCCAAACAATTTTCCAAGGTTTTTACCAATTTATAATCTCAATAACAATGTAAAAGAGTTCCCAGTGCTCTATATCCTCACTGACACTTGGCACTGGCAGGCTCCTTATTTGTACCCATTAGGTGGGGAAATAGTGGCAACTCCCTGCAATCCTAATTTATGTTCCCTCATTACTGGTAAGATAAAGCATCTTTCAAGATGTTCATTCTTCATTCATATTCCCTCTTATGCAAATGAATTTTCATATCTTATGCCCATTTGTCTGTTGGGTTGTCTTTTTCTTACTGATTTGTAGGAATTCTTTATTTACTCTGGGGAGTCATCTTTTGGTGGTCATATGTGTGGCAAGAATCTTCTCCCAGTTGGTGGCTTCTCTTTTTACTTTCTTGACAGTCTTTGATGAACACAGATATTCTTCACTTTGTATAAATATGAATGTGTTATGAATATTTGCTTAGAAGTTTCATTTTTATAAACTAAGCCAAATGTTAATTCTTATGGGAACTTAAGAAATTATGAGAGATTCTTTTTTTTAAGGCAGTAAGTTTATTTGTCCAAAGCATTAATTTTTTAAAATTTTTGTAGCTCTATAATACTTTTAAGAAGTGCCCGGTTGGCTCAGCGGTAGAGCGTTGGCCTGGCATGCGGGGGACCCGGGTTCAATTCCCGGCCAGGGCACATAGGAGAAGCGCCCATTTGCTTCTCCACCCCCCACCCCCTCCTTCCTCTCTGTCTCTCTCTTCCCCTCCCGCAGCCAAGGCTCCATTGGAGCAAAGATGGCCCGGGCGCTGGGGATGGCTCCTTGGCCTCTGCCCCAGGCGCTAGAGTGGCTCTGGTCGCGGCAGAGCGACGCCCTGGAGGGGCAGAGCATCGCCCCCTGGTGGGCAGAGCGTCGCCCCTGGTGGGCGTGCCGGGTGGATCCCGGTCGGGCGCATGCGGGAGTCTGTCTGACTGTCTCTCCCCATTTCAGGCTTCAGAAAAATACAAAAAAAAAAAAAAAGAAGTGCAATATTCATAGCCAAATTCTGAAATACACTTGCAAAGAAACACTTTGAGTATTTAGGAAGTAAATTTTGTATTTCTATATAGAAGCAAAAATAGCCTTACCAAAACCATTAACTTTCCTTTCTCTTTTTTTTTTCCTTCCAAAAATAGAGTTCCTATTTTGGAGAAACAGGAGAATGCCATATAGATATATATGGTACTATATGCTTATATGTATATGTATATATATTAACATGTACATCATATATAACATATGAAATATATAATATATGTAATATATTATATATATAAATCTTGATTTTTAAAAAGTAGTTGATAAACTCTCCCTTTATTCTCTATATATAAGAGGATGAAACCAGACTAGACTGCTAGACTGGTAGGTATTGTACAGCAGAAGTACAGTGCATATAGTATAGCAGGGGATAGTAAATAGACTTCACAGTTTTAACCAGAGATCACTGATGAGAGATTCTGGTTTATCTGGAAATTATTGTACTGTAATAGTCACAGAACTCTGTTCCTTGCCCCATCCTGTTTACCATTTTTATCTTGATCCTGGATAGAGATATTGAAATGAAACTGAAGATACATTTCAATTCTTTCATTATTTTTGATGATAGAACGGAAGAATAATTAACCAAGCAGATTGCAAAATCAAAATAAAAAAGATCTAAAAACAAAAAAGATGGCACTTAACCAAGGAAACTGTAAATCTGTCTTCACATGGAAAAGTTAACTCTGAGAGTAAATAATGAGTCTGCCTTGGTTAAATTTCATTTCACAAGTATTTTGGATAGCTTACTTGACTTCCTATTTTAAACGAGGCAAGCTGGTGAAAGATCTGACACAATGTGAAGAGCTGTGGCAGCAAGAAGGTGTTGCTCTAGATAGGATAACGCCATAGCCCTGTACACGGATGCTCTTGACCCCACCTGGACCTCTAACGCACTGTGTTCAGTTCTCAGGCTGCATTTCCAGAGGTGCATCAACACTACGAATGGTACCCAAAGAAGGGCGTTAGAGTAGCATGGGGCACCTGGCCAGAAAGCTGTCTGCTCACAAACGGGGTTTCCGGGCATGCAGTTACAGTCCACCTGGAAAAGGTGGGGACATTTTCTAATTGGCACAAACATGCCATTGGATAAACACACCAGGAACCTAGAGATCACTTCCTGAGAAGTTGGAAATCTAGAAATGTTTAATGGGAGAAAGACAGATTAAGACCCAGCCCTGGAGTCCTGCTACCCAGCCCTCCAGGATAACCCTGGTCTGAGAGAGCAGAGGCTTATCCACCTCCAGTCCCACAACGAGGCTCCCCTTGCTGCTTCTCTGACCCCAAAGGTTATGCTCTTGTTTTGAAAATGATTTTGTATCTTAAAAAAAAAAAGACTTTACAGAATGGTGATCAAGAGCATGTAGAATCAGGTTGAAACTTGTTTAAATCCAGATATTGCTTAGTGACTGAATGAGCTTGAGCAATGACCTTAATATCTCTGAGCCTCCTTTCCTTACATATAAAATGGGCTGCTTGTTGGGAGCCGATCCACAAATGCTGGCTAACAAGGTCGCAGCAGAAGAAGATCCACAACTGCTGGCTGACAAGGTCACAGCAGAAGATCAAAAACTGCTGGATGACAAAGTCACAGCAGAGAAGACCAATGGCTGCTGGTTGACAAAGTCTACCGCAGTGAAGACCAATGGCTGCTGGTTGACAAAGTCTACCGCAATGAAGACCAATGGCTGCTGGTTGACAAAGTCACCGCAGAGGAAAGGCACAACGATACTTGCCCCTTTGACCTTTTTGAATTAATCTGGCCTTATATCCCCCCTTTCTGGGTGTGTGCTATCATTTATGGCACAGGGATAATAGGACCGTGCTTTCCCTGTAGATTCGTAATAATTACTTTAGAAATGAGACAGAGGGTGTGAGTTCCACAGAAAAGCCTGTTAAGCCCCTTGGCCTGGGCTCAGAGAAATAAGAGGCTGGCTATGATATCCCTCTTAAAAAGTTAAGTTTGTAGGAGAATTTCTTCTTATTAATCATGTTAGAAAAAATAGATTGTGACTTATGAATAGGTAGGAAACAGTAACTATACACAGAAGCACCTTTCAGCCTTCACTTAATTCATTACTTTACCTCCCTAGCCTTTTCATGTGGTAGAGTAAAGAAACTTTCCTTTCCTCTTGCATACCTGACCTGCAGGTGGTGGAACACTCTGAGAAGAATAAAGTTAGAACTTAACTAGTCTATGAATATAGTAGATAAATAAAATTTGACTAGACAATAGAATCTTAGGTGAGGTAGAGTTATTAATCAGTACTGACCTTTTAGAAGTTTGTACCAATATTGTTATTGCTATTCAAGTTATTCTATAACTGCACTTTGAATGACTTACCACCTGATTTATAGCTTATAGAAATGAATTAACTGTTACCTAGAAATATGTAACCATAGTGAAACAAAAACAATGATTAATCAATGTATTCTGAATACCCTGTGATTGTAACTTAGTGTGTGTGTATAAAAATAAAGCTAGACCAGCCATTGGCAGAGATGCCTGGCAGTAAATGCTAACGAGAGAATAAAGAGAAAAAAAAGAATTCGGCTCTCTCACTCGATTCGTGCCGACGCCGTCTCTTCCTGTGGGACCCCTGGATTCCCCCCAGGGCTGGACCCCGACATTTGGCACCCGAACAGGGACCCACAGGTAGGCCCCCCTCGTTTTTGCGGGACAGCTAGGACTCCACTCAGGGTGCTGCAGACCCCCCTGTAAGGAAGACAGGGTGAGGATAGGTGGAGGATTACAGAACTTAAGTTTTTAGAAGTCATGGGCCATACTGAGTCTAAAGAAAGAAGACTCTTTACAGAAGTCATTCAGTATACACTTTACCTAAAAGGAGTTAGTGTTTCCCCTCAACAAGTAGCTTGTTTTCTGCATTTTGCACAAGAATGTTCTCCATGGTTGCCAGATGAGGGGACGCTGAGTCTCGAGACATGGGCTAAGGTTGGAGAAGATTTAAAAGTTTATTATGAGATACATGGACCAGAAAGGGTCCCAGTTGATACATTTGCTTTATGGTGCTTGATTAAAGATGCCTTAGATCTAGAACATGAGATGCATAAATTTTCTAAGGCAACTGCTCCTCCAAAAGAAGAGACTCCATTAATTAGAAATAGAAGGCAATCTCAAGATAGTTCAGATTATGGTATGGCCTCTTTAAAATTAAGTAAACATCAGGATGATAATGAAGATCATTTATCACCATCTGATGAGGCTGAATTAGAAGATGAGGCAACTAAATATAATAGGGATAATGAGGATTGGGATTCAAAAACAGTCTTGCCCATATTATATCCCCCCAAGACTGACAAAAAGGATAAAAATAAGGTTATTAAAATGTCTTTGCCTCTACCAGTACAATCACCAGTTGTTAATGAAAAGAAAAAATCATCAGGGTTAACAGGGTTGCAGAAGGCAATTCAAGCTTCTTGCGACCAAGGAGAAACTGATTTGGCATTATGTTTTCCTGTGGCTTCAGCTGGTGAATTTGATGATGAGGGGGTTCCTACATGGGAGCCGCTTCCTTATAAATTATTGAAAGAGTTGAAAATGGCTTGCAGCCAATATGGACCCACCTTTCCTTATACGTCCTTGGTGGAAACAGTTTCTCCTTATGGAGATTGGATAACTCCTTATGATTGGAAACAAGTTGCTAAAGCCTGTTTATCTGGAGAAAATTACCTGCTTTGGAATGCAAAATATGAGAAGCAAGCCTTCTTGTGGGGGTTGAAATGGAGGGATTTCGGCTGCCGGTTGTAGCAGCTATTAGAATTTAAGACTGATTAGAGACTGAGATGAGTTTTAAAGTTGTGTTATTATCTGATTTTCTTTAGTAAATAGAAGAACTTAAGAGTTTGGAAAAATTACAGCTTTTTCTGTTCTTCTCTTTCTCTAAACTCATTTTATTTCTTTCCTGTTCTATGCCTGAAAAAAGGGTAAAGGGAACACCTGTTTGGATGTGGCTAAACAGAATCTCATAAACGGCCGTTCTCGAAACTTTTCGAGAGAGAGTTCTGTTTGGTTTCTATCCTTAATGTTCTAATCAAAATAGCCCTGTGTAAAAATCAAGCAGGCCATATTCTAATCTCTAAAATCCTGGATTTCTCTCTAATTTGTCTGATTTGTCTACTTTGTCTGTTTTTTTTGTGTGTGTGTTTGGTCTTTGTTTAATGTTATCTAAATGTGATTTTTTTAAGTTCTTGCATGCAAAAATTGAATATGCTGGCTCTAATATTATAAAAATATCATCCCTACAAATTTATAATTTTAATTGAAACAAGTAAAGCACGCTCATTTAAATTTAAATAATATGAAATATGAATCCTAAAGACTTGTTAATTTTGACTAAACTGCTTCAAGCTTCAGGCTGCTTGCTGCTGCTGCAGAGCATGAAGCAGAGTAGATTTACCTAACAAAGGTGTAGATTTTTTTAATATAGGAAAATAATAAAAGTCACACTAGAATTTTCCAGCTTTAATGTGTTCTTTAAATTGCCTGTTAATTAATGGAATAGAAATATTTTTATGAATATAGGAAAGTCATATACTGGAACTCCTGCAAATCTTCTTTATCATGCTTCTTACTTTAAAAAATTTCTTTTGAATGCTGATATACAGGATTATTCAACAGCTGAGAGACTCTGGAATCCTACAGGAGATGCTGAACCTGTTTCTCCTGCAAACTTTTACCCTCTTTTGTTTGATCCAGCTAATAACACTGTTTTGTCTTTTTCCAAATAGCTCCAGATATACAGAAAAGATTTATATAGACAAATAAGAAGCCTCAAACCTCTCAACAAAATCTGAGCAAGAGTGAAAAGAAAGGTCATTTGAGCTAAAGCCTGCCTTTAAAAGGTTTTGTAACACTTTTAACATTTCACATATTACTGGCATCCCTTACCATCCACAGAGATAAGATATAGTAGAAAAGACTCATCAGACTCTGAAAATGCAAATTCAAAAACTACAGGAAGGTGAATTAAAATATAGTTCCCCACATCAGCTTTTAAATCATGCTTTGTTTGTTATTAACAATCTTAATTCAGACTATCAAGGCCACACTCGCATGTTGAGACACTGGAATCTGGATCTGGGTGGGCCTGAGCCAGTGGCAAAGTGGAGGGATTTATTGACAGGTCGGTGGAAGGGGCCAGATGTGGTTCTGACCTGGGGGAGAGGGTGTGCTTGTGTATTTCCATGGGATGCTGGCTTGCCTCTCTGAATCCTAGACCGGCTAATTTGCCATGTCTCATTGGAGGTCTCCGCTGCCGCCACTGCCCCCTCTTCATCTCCATCCTCCTTATACGTCCAGCCCGGAGGAGACTCCTGTGCCACCCATGTCACCAGTGACCTCCCAGCAAAGGCCATCAAGGAACTCTCCGTATGATCCTGTTACTCGAATGATGCAGCGATTGTCACTACAGGAAGCTGGACGACCTCCCTATCATGGTCAACGGATGGCTTGCTCTACTCAAACTGTCAACCCACCAACCTGGAACCAGTTGAGGACATTGTCTGAAAGAGCTGATTTAATTTGTCATCAACAAAACATATATCGTAACCCTGCTAATATATTTATTGCTATGCTAGCTGTACTTTCAATTCAGGTACTTAATGTTGAGGCTATTGGACAAAACAATCTTAATGGGCTTATATTCCAAATCCACCATTGGTTAAGCCTGTTACTTGGGGAGGAGATGATATATCTGTATTTAATAATCATACTAAGTTTTTGGGAGCATTATCTAGTTCTTTTATTATGCATAAAACTAATTCAAATTTCTCATTCCATAGAAAAACGGATAATGTACCTATATGTTTTATGTTTAATAATACTCGCAAGATTTCTGAATGTTTTCCTACTACACTTAAGACTATTTTGACTGACTCTCCTAAAAGTAATAAACCTTGACACATTACAAGAGACTTATGGTCTCTCATAATTTTAATGCCTGGAGGCCCTGACCCCCATGAGTGTAATCCTGTTATGTTGCCTCCTAAGGGATTTCACCCATGTAAACTTTATCCTCCAAAAAAGGCAACTCAAGAGCCTTACTGGTGGTCTGTGGAGAACAGACTTGGTTTCCCCCCCATGGCAAGAATGTGCATATTCCAATTATATGAATTATACTGTATGTGCTGTTAATTTCACTGTGCAAGATTGGTCTAGTCCTTATTTTGAATATGATTATAGAAAATTAGTGCAGGAAATAAAAGACGTTTACAATTAGTCAAATAAATATAATCCTTTAAATAAAATCATCACACGTTGGCAGTCTACTGGATGAATACCTGCACAGCTGACTTACCAGGATAAATCAACCACCAGATATCAAACAAAGCTTTGGCAGCTAATTGCAGCTGCTGCACCTGCTTATATGGTTAGGCCTCACCCTTATCCTGTTCAGAATATTTTTGTTCAGGCTTGTATACAGACTCATTATGTACTCTTGATTGCTACTATGGACAGTAATCTTTCTATTAGCACTTATAATTCTACTAGAAAGCCCGGCGGTCATACGAAATGACCACTGTTCTAGATATTATAAATTGTAATTAAAATGATTTGTGCAAAGGTGTCTGCTAATTCAAACTGAATTACCCAGGGCAGGCGGCGAGGATGCCCCTTTGCTTAGTGCCCCACGGGATTTCCCCCTTCTACTTGCTTAATTGCTTAAAGTAGAGTGCAATGAAGGAAACCACTGGCGGTACATTTCTTAAGAGCCACCGCTAGCTCAATAAATAAAGGTGATTTAAATAATAAAATGTTAATTCACATGTCAAAAATCTCTTTATACACAACATTTCTTGTGTAGATCTTTCCATCATTTTTAAGCTCGCCTTGCAGAGGACCATCAATTATTTTTAATTTTACGTCCGTTCTTTCACGAACTCTTGAACAGGCAACATAAAGTTGACCATGTCCAAATGCAGGCTCAGGTAAAAAAAATGCCAACACGCAAAAATTAAAGTTTCTCTGTTTGAAACTGTTTTAATCCTTTTTGCGTTTCGGTCAGCATTACTCTGTCTTTTTTTTTGCATTTCTCTCCTGCCTTTGTTCAAGGGACTCATTTTGTCGAGACAGGCTTTTTTGTCTTGCATCTGAGGCAAGCCTTGTTTCTCTATGCTCATCAGTCTCATTTTGCCGAGAAAGACGCATTTGCTCTGCGACTGAAGCAAGCCTTGTCTTTCTCTGCTCAGTGGTTTCTTTTTGTCTAGAAATCCGTTTTTGTGCAGCTTTAGCTCCTTTTCTCTCCTCTTCAGTGCTGTATTTTCTAGGAGGCATTCTTAAAAGAAATTACGTTAAGACGTAGTTTTTATGTAAAACAGATGACTGCCAATGCAAACAAATGTTCACCTTCCCCCTGACCCGCTCAATTTGCGTTCAGCCGTGGCAACTTCACCCCATTGGCTAGTACAGTTACGCAAGCAACCAATAAGCTATCGGCGACAAACAGACACTTAAGCCACATATAATAAAGATGTTTAGCATTTCCTGCCCTCACTGTGTTTTAACAAACTGTCTATCTTATGACACCAAAGCTCAAGTCATGTTTATTTTGCAGCAGCCGCCTTATGTGATGTTACCTGTTAGTCTGTCTTAGCCTTGGTATGATGACCAAGGGTGCATGCACTACAGGCTGCTTCTGAAGCGCTTGATCGCCATAGAGGAAAGCGATTTATTGCAGAATTAATTTTAGGAATTACTGCTCTTATTGCTATTATAGAATCTGTAGCTGCTTCCACCACTGCTTTAGCTCAATTGGTTCATACTGCAAATCATGTAGATAGTTTATCTCGTAATATATCTCTTGCATTAGCAATACAGGAGACTATAGATAGAAAGTTAGAAATAAAAATGAATGTTTTAGAGGAGGCTTTTATTCACATTGGTACTGAGCTGTTAGCTATGAGGGCTAGAATGACTCTTAGATGCCATGCAGGATTCAAGTGGATATGTGTGACTCCTTTAGAATACAATCAGTCTATCATAGCATGGAATAATATACAGAATCATTTGTTAGGTGTATGGAATAATAGTGATATTAGTTTAGATTTGAGGGAATTACATCAGCAGATACAAAACTTACGACATTCAGGCTCTTTAGTTTCTGCCTCAGAAGTAGCTGATCAATTTGTTGAAAATATAAAAAGTATGTTTTCTATGCATGGCCTGACCTCTTTGGCTACTGATATAGGCATAATAATAGCTGTGGTAATTATCGCTCTTCTTGTCCTTCCAGTCATCCTCCAACTCTTAAACAACGGTCTCAGGGAAACAGCGGTGAAAATACAAAAGCTTTATTTAAAAAATAAAAAAGGGGGAGATGTCGGGAGCCGATCCACAAATGCTGGCTAACAAGGTCACAGCAGAAGAAGATCCACAACTGCTGGCTGACAAGGTCACAGCAGAAGAAGATCAAAAACTGCTGGTTGACAAAGTCACAGCAGAGAAGACCAATGGCTGCTGGTTGACAAAGTCTACCGCAGTGAAGACCAATGGCTGCTGGTTGACAAAGTCACCACAGAGGAAAGGCACAACGATACTTCCCCTTTTGACCTTTTTGAATTAATCTGGCCTTATATCCCCCCTTTCTGGGTGTGTGCTATCATTTATGGCACAGGGATAATAGGACCGTGCTTTCCCTGTAGATTCGTAATAATTTCTTTGGAAATGAGACAGAGGGTGTGAGTTCTACAGAAAAGCCTGTTAAGCCCCTTGGCCTGGGCTCAGAGAAATAAGAGGCTGGCTATGATATCCCTCTTAAAAAGTTAAGTTTGTAGGAGAATTTCTTCTTATTAATCATGTTAGAAAAAATAGATTGTGACTTATGAATAGGTAGGAAACAGTAACTATACACAGAAGCACCTTTCAGCCTTCACTTAATTCATTACTTTACCTCCCCAGCCTTTTCATGTGGTAGAGTAAAGAAACTTTCCTTTCCTCTTGCATACCTGACCTGCAGGTGGTGGAACACTCTGAGAAGAATAAAGTTAGAACTTAACTAGTCTATGAATATAGTAGATAAATAAAATTTGACTAGACAATAGAATCTTAGGTGAGGTAGAGTTATTAATCAGTACTGACCTTTTAGAAGTTTGTACCAATATTGTTATTGCTATTCAAGTTATTCTATAACTGCACTTTGAATGACTTACCACCTGATTTATAGCTTATAGAAATGAATTAACTGTTACCTAGAAATATGTAACCATAGTGAAACAAAAACAATGATTAATCAATGTATTCTGAATACCCTGTGATTGTAACTTAGTGTGTGTGTATAAAAATAAAGCTAGACCAGCCATTGGCAGAGATACCTGGCAGTAAATGCTAACAAGAGAATAAAGAGAAAAAAAAGAATTTGGCTCTCTCACTCGATTCGTGCCAATGCCGTCTCTTCCTGTGGGACCCCTGGATTCCCCCCGGGGCTGGACCCCGGAAGCTGCTGGTGTTAATAAAACCAGACTCACAGCGCTAGATAAGTATTAAATGAAAAGATTCTAGAAAAGGGCTTGGGATGGGACATAGTAAAACCTATGTGGGCCTGACTAGTGGTGGCACAATGGATAGAACGTTGACCTGGGATGCTGAGGTCCTAGGTTTAAAACCCGGAAGTTGTTGGCTTGACCACAGGCTCATTTAGCTTGAGCACAGGCTCACCAGCTTGAGCAGGGGGTTGCCAGCTTGAGCGTGGGATTTTTGAAATGATCCCATGGTCTCTGGCTTGAGCCCAAAGGTCACCGGCTTAAAACTCAAGATTGCTGGCTTGAGTCCAAGGTCACTGACTTAAGCCTTCCAGTCAAGGCACATATAAGAGGCAATCAATGAACTAAAATGATGCAACTAGCCCTGGCTGGTTGGCTCAGTGGTAGAATGTTGGCCCAGCGTGTGGATGTCCCGAGTTTGATTCCCAGTCAGGGCACACAGCAGAAACACCCATCTGCTTCTACTCCCCTCCCCTTCTCACTTCTCTTTTGCTCTCTCTCTTCCTCTTCTGCAGCCATGGCTCAACTGGAGCAAGTTGGTCCTGGGCTCTGAGGAGGGCTCCATGGCCTCCACCTCAGGCACTAAGAAGAGCTCAGGTGCTGAACAATGGAGCAATGCCCCAGATGGGCAGAGCATTGCCTTCTAGTGGGCTTGCCAGGTAGATCCTGATCAGGGCACATGCAGAAATCTGTCTCTGCCTCCCCTCCTCTCACTGAATAAAAAAATAAAAAATAAAATAAAATGACACAACTATGCGTTGTTGCTTCTCATCTTTCTCCCTTCCTGTCTGTCAGTCTGTCTCTCTTAAAAACAACAACAAAAACCCTATGTGGTAGCTCTTGTGACCTGCACTGTCAGAATCTCCCCAGGTGAGCTGGCCTTGAACTTGAGCCCAGTGGCATGGGCCCTATAACAGGTGATAGACACCCCAGGCATCAGCTAATCATTGCCTGGACTCCCAGTAGTAGGTTTCTCCAGGTACCCAGAGTTGTTATGTTCAATATAGTAGCCACCCAGCCACCTGAGGCTATTGTGCACTTGAAATATAGCAAGGGTAACTAAGGACCTGAATTTTCAATTTTATTTCATTTTAATTAACTTTCATTGAAATTTAAATATCCACACTGCTAGTGGCTGCCTTATTGGACAATGCTGAGGAAAACAGCTGTTATTATGATGAATGACCGCAGACCAAGGAGGGCATGCATGCTCTTCAATAAAATAGTCAAGCTGAGGTTGGATGATTATAAAAGGGGTATAACAGCATCCTTAAAGTGGGCAGATCCTCTTCAACTGTGACCTGTAGGGTTCTCTCCACTCAACTGTTTTTCTTCAACATAGTATTTTCACCACCAATGGACCCAGTCACTTTCTGCCAGTGATCTGATAGGACAAGGACAGCAGCTGTCCAGACCCCACAGCGGCAGGTGCAGGGCTTGCTGGCACGTCCAGGACGAGCTGAGTATATCCCGGGAACAAAGGCTGGTTCTATCTGCATTTTGTTGTCAATCAGTTAAGAAACGGGAAGCAACTGTTCCATTGCTGCCTGCCCAGGAGTGGTGCTCCCAGCCCTCCCCTGGCTGGTGTTTTGCAGAACAATGGAAATAAATCTGATGTAATGTAGTAGAACACGACAAGGGATGGTTTCCCCTTAACAAATACTCATTTAAAATGGTGCCCAAGTCCCGCACGAGGAGCGATCTATTTCCCACAGCAGTGTTCCGGCAAAACCCATTACTAATTCCACAACTCAAATTAAAACTAACAGAGCTTGAAGGCTGGGGCCGACACTCTCTCTGCTGACAAGGAGCAAGGAAGGGTGGGGGAAGGGGCCGGCGCACTCGCCTGTGTATGTGTTTAATTACACTGTTTAACACATTGAGAATAATTTAGCCACCCAAGTGGAGAAAATAAGGCACTTAACTGCTCTCTAGTGGAAAAAAAAAAGCCCCATGCAAACTACTTTTAGCTATATGCCACCTGGGCACACCCAAGGGCTTTGGAGGGAGAGAGAGAAGGGGGAACCAGGGAAAGGGGAGGTAGAGGAAGGGAGAGAATAGGGGGAGAGGGAGAGGGAGAGAGAGAGAGGGGTTTAGAAGGAGAGAGGGGGAGGGAGAGAAAGAGAGAGCAAAGAAGAAAGAGGAAGAGATGCAGGCAGGAAAGAGGGAGAGAGAAAAGCAGGGAAGGAGAGAAGGAGGAGAGAGAGGAGAGGGAGGGAGGAAGAAAGAGAAAAAGGTAATTTTTGTCTGTGCAAATCTGTTGAGAGTTGGGAAGGACAGGACTCGTGACTACTTCTCAAAGAAAGCTGGTGTGAGGCGGCCTAAGGATGAGAATGACATAAATATCAGGTTTTAAAATAGAATGTAATGCCTAGACCAGCGCTTTCCACAGGTCGCGCCCCCACTGCAGAATCATCTCAGCGAGTTTTCATGCCTTGGAGGCTTGAAAGCCACCAGTGAGGTTTGTGGACTTAGAAGAGTGGTCCTCAGAGAAAGGCTACACGGAGCTCACTTTGCAGAAGGGGCAACTGAGGCCTCAAATCATGGATAGCACTGGGACCTTTCCGTTAAATGTGGATTCATGCTGTGCAAACACAAACAAATGAAATGTGTCTTTGCAAGCAAGGATCCTCTTCTCTTGTCCCCAAAGTTCTTTGATCTGTCATTTGCTTACGAAAAGAGGCCTAGGGAGTTTGAGTGCACTGTCTGTGGCTGTACTCTGGGGACAGACAAGGCAGAGTGTTCTTCCTGGGTTCTAGAACTGTATGTGTCCCAGAAACACTGTGATATTTAGAGTGATCTTGGACTTCTGGCAATGGTTTTTGTTTACATCCAGGAAGAGAGGATGCGCTTCCCCACTTAGCTAATTCAAGCTTCCTCTTAGGCAAATTAAGGGGATTTGGGAAGTTGGAACTTAAGTAGCAAATTATGATGTGGGTCTAAGAGATACAGCCCAGGGAGCCCCCGGCTCCAGACTGCTCACTTCCCAGGGCGCGAATCAGAGAGGGCTCAGGCAAGCGCCAGGGGTGTGGAGTTAGGCCCTTTTCTCTTAAATTCTCATTTTTAAAAGTTGATTTATTAGGGTGACACTGGTTAACAAAATTATACAAGTTTCAGGTGTCCAATTCTACAGCACATCTCTGTACACCATATTGCAGGGTTCCCCAAACTACGGGCCCGCGGGCCGCATGCGGCCCCCTGAGGCCATTTATCCGGCCCCCACCGCACTTCCGGAAAGGGCACCTCTTTCATTGGTGGTCAGTGAGAGGAGCATAGTTCCCATTGAAATACTGGTCAGTTTGTTGATTTAAATTTACTCGTACTTTATTTTAAATATTGTATTTGTTCCCGTTTGTTTTTTTACTTTAAAATAAGATATGTGCAGTGTGCATAGGGATTTGTTCATAGTTTTTTTTATAGTCTGACCCTCCAACAGTCTGAGGGATAGTGAACTGGCCCCTGTGTAAAAAGTTTGGGGACCCCTGCCATATTGTATACATCCCCCTCATCAAGTCTCTGTGCATTTAGACCCTCATACCCTCTTCCACCTCCTTGCCCCACAATCACCCGTTGTTGTTCACATCTATGAGTTTTCTCTCTCTCTCTCTCTCTGTCTTTTTTCCCCCCCTCAATCCTTTCACCCTGCTGATGCAGGGCCTTTTTTTTAAAAAAGGTTCTTTTGGGCCTGGTCTGTGGTGGCACAGTGGCTACAGCATCGACCTGGAATGCTGAGATCACTAGTTTGAAACCCTGGGCTTGCCCGGTTAAGGCACATACAGTTCAATAAGCAAACAAGGAATGACTAAGGTGAAGCAACTATGAGTTGACACTTCTCCCTCCCCCACCCGGTAAAATCAATAAATAAAAATCTTTAAAAATAGTATGCCTTTGCCTGACCTGTGGTGGCGCAGTGGATAAAGCGTCAACCTGGAAATGCTGAGGTCACTGGTTTGAAACCCTGGGCTTGCCTGGTCAAGGCACATATGGGAGTTGATGCTTCCTGCTCCTCCCCCCTTCCCTCTCTCTCTCTCTCTCTCTCTCTCTCTCTCTACTACTCTCCTCTCTAAAATGAATAAATAAAGTCTATAAAAATAAAAAAAATTTAGGCCCTGGCCGGTTGGCTCAGCGGTAGAGCGTCGGCCTGGCGTGCGGGGGACCCGGGTTCGATTCCTGGCCAGGGCACACAGGAGAAGCGCCCATTTGCTTCTCCACCCCTCCCTCCTTCCTCTCTGTCTCTCTCTTCCCCTCCTGTAGCCGAGGCTCCATTGGAGCAAAGATGGCCCGGGCGCTGGGGATGGCTCCTTGGCCTCTGCCCCAGGCGCTAGAGTGGCTCTGGTCGCAACAGAGCGACGCCTGGGAGGGGCAGAGCTTCGCCCCCTGGTGGGCAGAGCGCCGCCCCTGGTGGGCGTGCCGGGTGGATCCCGGTCGGGCGCATGCGGGAGTCTGTCTGACTGTCTCTCCCCGTTTCCAGCTTCAGAAAAATACAAAAAAAAAAAAAAAAAATTAAAAAAAACAGTGTGCCTTTTTTTTTAAAAGTTTTTTTTGGAAGTTGATATTATATTTAGATAATTTATTCTTGAAGGATATCCTCTTGGCCTATTTTTTTAGGTTTTCAATGAAATGAGACAAAGAAATGGAGAAAAACAGATGAGAGAGACAGAGAGATTCAGGCAGTGATGGGCAGAGAGACAGACAGATGGACAGAGACAGTCAATGGAGGTGGAGCTCTTGAGGAATAAAGGGAGGAATGAGAGAGCCCAGATGGGGGGGAAGGACAAAATCCACTAGTGAAAGGCCTTTTCATGCCGGCCCAGCATCCTCTGGTGCTGAAACTGCCCAAATATCACAGAGCCTCTGACCCCTCAGATGTGAGCTCACCAGGTACCCCCTAGAAACCGCCAGGTACCCCCTAGAAACCGTGCCAAGGTCAAGACCCCCTGCTGGGGCTCTCTGCAGATCCCTGCTGCCATGATAGGGGTGAGAGCCAGGGCACAGGGAGAGAAAAGGACCCCAGCAGCTGGACCTCTGGCCCAGAGACTTAGGGCATCTCAGTCTGTGCCTGGCCATTTCTGGGCATCTCATGCCTGCGGGGCTGCAGAGGGGAATCCCTGCCCTGGGAGCCTGGTCTGGCTCTGTGGTGGCCCCTCCCGCCACGGTGGGGGGGGGGGCGGGGGGAGCAGAGAGCCACAGCAGCACAGGCAGCCAAGCACTTCGGCTAAGGGGCACGCTCCCTTTTCCAAACAGCCTGGGGACGTAGGAGGGTGCTATGCCCCAAGAAGGCCCAGGCTGACTTCCTAGCTCTGCGACTTCTCTAAGAACAAGCTGCCACCCAGGCAAATGGGGTCACACTTGTGGGGCTGGGGTTAGGGACAGGGCGAGGCCTGCAGGAGGAGAAAGTCTCTGCAAAACAAGAGCTTTCTGAGTTACATCTGTCGAAGAGCATCGTGAAGAAGGATGAACTCAGAACAGAAGTGTGTGTGAGCGTGCGTGTGAATGATGTGGATAAAAGCAGGCTGGTGGGGGGCTTCTAAGCCTCTGAGAATTCCTGCTCCTTCTGTCATCCTTTCCCACCCCCACTCCTAAAAACTCCAAAGGCGAAGGAGGGAGCATTTGGAGGTGGGGGCTAGGGTCAGAGGAGAGGAAGTAACAGAGGAGCAGGGGGTCTGGGAGCCTCTGGGGAGGAGACAGGAAGGGCAGGCGAGATGGGAGGACCATGCCTGCAGAGCCCCTGCCTGAGACAGTGGAGACGCTGCCACAGAAAACCTCTGCCTTCTTCCTGCTGCCTGGGCTACCTGGCAGAAAGGGTGAGGCAGGCAGGGGCCAGGGCGCAGTCCCGTGTGTCTGGATAAAGTGACCTGGCTAAGGGAGAAGACAGGGTTCGCGAACCGCATCAGGAGACGGTGACGCGGGATCAGGGCAGCCTCGGAGTAGAAGGAGCCCGTGGAGGTGGCCCGGGAGCCAGCCCATCCTGAAGTCCGCCGCCCTGAATCTCTCCCCTGGGCAACACCACCAGCAAATCCCTTAACTTTAGTTTCTGAAAGGAAGCTGGAGTTTCTAGGGATGGCATTGAATGATGTCACTCAGTTGCTTGGCAGCCACATAGGATATGGATTCGAGTGGGGAGAAGACAATAGTTGGCTAAGAACGAGGAGAACGTTCCTCTGACCTCTCCTACTCCAGGCACGTGAGAGCTACCTGGATCCAGATGTAGGTCACTAGCTGCCTCTCCTGAAGGCAGGTGTGCAGACAGTTCTGATGGAGATGTGCCCCTCGGGGTCTCTGTCCACCGGCCAGCTGTGATGGGGGCTGCTCAGCTCTCTGAGCTGCATGGGAGGTCCTGGTGAGGCCTGATCCTCCAGCAGGGAGGTGGGCACAGAGGGCTGACCCAGACAGTGAACAGAGGCCAGAGTACCGCCCAAGGGACCATCCTCTCAGAGACAGATCAAACAGAGGTCCTGGCCACTCTCAGTTTTAAAGATCCCTTGAGGCTGATGTGGTCGAGCAAGCATGTTGACCGCAGGGCCGGCTCTCTTCCAGCCCCAGGACTGAGGCAGCCCAGCGCTCGGGCCCACTCCCTGAGTACAAGATACTGCCCTCATTAAGCACAACTGGGGGGGGGGGAGGCTGCTGGAGGTGGGCGAGCCTTGGCTTCTACGCCCCTATGCCTTCTCTTTAAAACTGTGTGTCCTTATTAACTAAATAGATCGTCTTTGAGGCAATGCAGAACCAGGAAGAGATGACCTTCAGCTGCCTTTCAACATGAGTGTCACAGATTACAAGGGGCTGAAAGGCCCCTTAGGGATCGCCTTGTTCAACATATTAATTATTAAATGGAGGAAATGAGGTTTGGTCAAGCTTTCTGGTTGTTTATTGGGGGAACCAGTTTTGCAGACTGGTAAGCATGCATGGCCTCACATTAAAGCAAAATTTTTTGTTCAGAAAGCAAAACACAGTGTATGGTAGAAAAGAATCCACTGAGAATTCAGGGATCCAGAGAGAAGAGAGACTGAACCCAGGGCCGCCAGGGTCCGATGTGGTGCTTCCAACAGCCGTTCTGTAAGGAAGGTGCTGGCATACTCAGTTTGACCAGTGCTTTTGTTTAGGCTTTCTCAGAGCCTTCATATGCAACTGAATCATGACTGAATCAGTCTGAATCACGACTCCGCAAGGAGGGGAGAGCAGGAGGCAACACTCACACACATGTTTGATCATAGAAACTTTGTATCAAAGAGCTCCCAGCAACAGCTTCCAGAATTAGTTTCCCAGTGGATGCCAAGGGGGCCAGATGGCACAAACCAGAGGTTTGAAGAATTAACTCTCATGCAGTGGAAGACAGGAGACAGCATGGAACCTCTCTCGCGTCCTCCCCAACCTCTTTCAGGTGGACTATCCTGAGGCCTGGTGTTTCTGCAGAGCTAGTCCACAGATGTCCTGCTTTGGCCAAGTGGCCGGCTATGTCTTTTTGTGAAGGTGACACATCTCCTTGTGTTGCCTCCCATTCTCCTCCTTTCTCATTCCCCTCACCCTCACTGCCCTCCATTGCACCTCCCAGTGAGGCATGAGCACTTAAGCTTTGCCCCAAGCTTTGTTTTAGTTATCAATAGTAATAACTAAATTTGGGGGAACATTAACTGTGTGTCAGGCACTGCCTAGTACTTTGCATGGATTATCTCATTTAATCTTTTCAATAATTGCATGAGGCAGATGTGGTTGTTACCACATTTTAGTGATGAGAAAACTGGGACCCAGAGAGCTCACGTAAAACGCCCAGACAGTAGTGTCATGCAGCACATATGACAGAAGCAAGCACAGTGCTGGTCAGAGAGTAAGCCCTCGGTGCCGGTAGTGGGTCATCCATTGCTAATTTCTAGATAGCATCTTTTCTACTAAGGCATTCTTCCAAGTGAGTCACTCACTAAACATAAGCAACTAACCAGGGGACAAGGCAGCACACCAGGAACAATATAACTCTAGCTCTGCCATTTGCATCTGGTTATCAGTTCAGGAGCAAGTCACTCGCCAGATACCTCATTTACAAATGAGGGAAATTTTTTTTTTCATCTACGAATTGGGGATAATGAACTCATGTTCCACATAACTCTTCCTTGTGACATGATTGGTAGATCACTATATTGTCATCAATCAATGTGCTAACAATTGAGTCCTCTTGCACCTGTCACCCACACACACACAAAAAGTTTGGGTCCAGCAGGGGTACAGGTGGGACAATTCAGGCGGATACAGTGACTGGAGACCCAGTTAATGCCACATGGGGATCAGCAAAGTTCTGTTTGTGTTTCAGGGCAAACAGGGCTGTCGGTAGGTCCTAACCCAACTGGAACTACAGGGGGATAATATCTGCACTATTCCAATCTGGGCAGCTGGTCTACCCAGAGCCTGGAGCTCTGGCTCCCTGGGAGCAGAACTGCATCTCCGAGATCATAGGACTAGCAGCCCTAGAGGCACATGCGTTGACTCTGAAGCACTAGAGGGGTGTAGGAGCATCTGAGCCTCTGCAGTGGTGGCCATCAGTCTTTGTGATCAACCCAGATTCTTTAACTTTGTTCATATAATTATTAAGCTAGATCATTAGAAAACAAAAGGCAAGGGCTGGGCACCATTCCTCCCTTCAGCAAATACTTAGCAAACACTATGTGTCAGAAACTATACCCGGAGTGACAAAGATGACACAATTCCTGCCATCGGGGTATCAGTTATGTTTATTGTAGCCCTCACGGTTGCGGCTTTGAAGGAGCAGAAAGCAAAGGGGACTCAGTGACTGAGAGAGGCTCTCACCGTATGAAATGTGCGGTTTAGATTGTCTTCTCTTAGGGAGTAACTCATCCTTTGCCCTGGGTTTCCTTAAAGCTTATCCTTGGACCACTGCATCAGAAACACACAGTTTTCAGAGCTACTGAATACACATTTCTGGGGGTGGAGACTAGAAATCTGCATAATTTTAAGATGCTCTCTGGGGAAATTCATACTCACTGAGCACTCCCTTTTAGGTCACCAGTCACATCTTACCTGCTTCCTAGACAGGTAGGTCTGATGCAGCAGTCGGTGTCAGCAGAATTCCTGCAGGGATCGGAAGAGGACTGGGCAGGACCCACGCTGAGCAGCAGCCTGGGGCATGGAGAGTGGCAGTCTCTTTGGAGAAGGGGTGGAGGGGAAGTGCGGGTAGCCCTGGGACCTGTTTGCTTCTTCCCCTTGGGCTCTTCCTTATATAGGCACACCAGGTGTTGCCCCACCTTAGTTAAACAACGACCGGCAAGCATTGGGCCCCTCCCACAGAGAGGATATTGGATTTGCCTGCAAGATCTTGCCCATACTCTGCCCCAGGGCAGTCTCCCCCTGATTCCTCCCCCCCTTCTCACTTCCTGGAGCCCCCAGCTGCTGATTTCTTGGCTGCCTGGGTTTTGGGTTTCTCCGTGTTTGCAGATATTCAGTTTCTTTATTTTACTTCAGGGAATTGGTGTTTCTACAAAACCACTTGGGGAAGCAACCTCCCTACCTGCTTCATTCTCTCCTACAGGAAGTGACATTGTCACATGTTTGCAGATCAAGAGTGGCCACTCAGAGTAATTCACATCTTTCTGCTGGAGAAAGCATCTTTCTCCAAATAATTGCTGAATACATTAACCCCTGAAGCCTGGGGAGGCTCGGGGAGAAAGAAATGAGGCGTGGAAGGCAGCGGCTTCCTGACTGCAGACCCTGGTGGAGAGGCTCACCCTCTGTTCCGGGAGAGAATGATGAACGAGGTCAGTGAGAGGAATGTGGTCATCCCCTAGGAGAGATGGGATGGATCTGTCCCCAGACTGAGATGGGGGGGAAGAGATGGCACTTGGAACAGGGAAGGAAGAATCAGAGCGCTTGAAGTGCTCCCACACCCCTGGGATGCAGGACCACGGGCGAGGAGGGGTCATTCAGTGACTGAAATTGGGGTTTTAATCTCAAGCCTACAATTCTTGGCTCTCTGACTTGAGCATGCCCCTCCCGCTCTGAAGCTCAGTTTACTAATCTGTAAAAAGAAGATTACATTGCTAGACTTGTCTTCCTCACATTTGTTTCCTGGGGTACCTCCTTCCCAGGGGCCACACTCTGTTAGGACACTGGCTATAAATCCAGTGAGCAATAAACACACTACCATATAAATATAATGAATGAATAAATACACATATTTGTGGAATGTGCTCAGAATGACTTTACTAATAGGGTATGCAATGAAAAATGTTTGAAAGTCATAGTTTCAGGAAAAAATGGTGTGAAAATGATTTCAAAAGCCCTACCCACATAAGTATATCTTGAGACAGTGCCTAAGGAAAACCAATTTCCTGCTTACTGATGATGGTTGTGTCTTCTCCCATTTCACAGAAAAAAGTTTCCTCTTAGAGCAGCTGTTGCTCCACCACAGTCTTTGGGAATCTTGAGTTAAAAAGGGGGAATATCTCCCAAAGGAGTGTTCTCTGGGTGATAGTTATGCTGTAAGATGGCTTTGGTGAGGAAGACCTACCTGCTCATGAACCCAAGGGGCTGTTTACTTTGGGGGCTTCATTGGCTCTACGTGCCCCTTAGAAGCTGTCTCTCAGTGGTTTAGGGGTTCTAGAGAGTTCCAGCCTGGGGCTGGGAACCGTGTAACCTCTGGCCGACATTTTCTAGGTGGACTGACTTCCTCTGCGTCTGAAGGAAGTACGGCATGCCCCTCAGATTCCTTCCCCCCGAGGCTGGCAGCATCAGCTCTGAGACGGGTGGGGTTCACCTCCCCTTCCACCGAGGCTTGATTGCCTTCACTGCATACAATGGCCTCTGTGTCACAAGGGCAGCTGAGGCCTCTACTGTCACTGCCAAATGTGCAGAAATTGCTGTGTCCGTCCAAGCCTGGGCCACCAGGGCTGCACCTCAGGTGCTCGGCAGATGCTGTCATCACCGTTGTGCTGTGGCCAACCCCACACTTGTGCTGCCAGCATCACGGCCGTTCCCAAGGCTGCCACCGGCAACAATGGCTCACGCCTTGTGCTCTGTGTTTCCTGAGCCACAGAAACACAGAGAAATTGCTGTTTTTTGCAATGTGGGGGTTCAGAATGAGTCTCTGTGTGCCTCTGTGGTATGCGGACTGTTTTGAGCTAAAGGCAACGTTAGGCACAGCTCAAGAGAAACTTCTGCCCTCCCTTAACTACAAAGAAGACTTGAATTAGGGGTCTTGAACATAATACATTACCAGAGATAACCTCTTTTGACCTATCTATAGGGCAGAACAAACTTTGACTTATTAAACGTATGCTCTTCTTATCATTCTGAAAGGACTCTTTGAAGCCCCCAAGGCACCATCCCTCATCCCCAGATCAGAATATCTTATGTACCCCTGCACCCTTTCTATCTCTGAACCTCTCATTCATGTGAGGTCTCTCATGTGTGCAGGGTTCCCATATATCAGTATGTATTAAATCTGCTTATTTGCTCTTGTTAATCTGCCTCACGTTTATTTGATTACTAGACCATCCAAAAGAACCTTTAGGGCAGAGGAAAACTCTTCTGTCCCACAGCAATGTCCTCTGAACCAAAAGAAAGTCTGAGCTAGACTGGGCTCAGGGTCCTTGCCCTCCCGCATGAATGTAGACTGTGGTCCCTGAGCCAGGCTTGTTCACAGTGAGTCAGTCACTCTATCGTCTGCTGAAAAGACTTCTTCCTCAGGAGACTCTTTATTATTATTATTATTACTTTTTACAGAGACAGAGAGTCAGAGAGAGGGATAGATAGGGACAGACAGACAGGAACAGAGAGAGATGAGAAGCATCAATCATTAGTTTTTCACTGCGACACCTTAGTTGTTCATTGATTGATTTCTCATTTGTGCCTTGACCGTGGGCCTTCAGCAGACCCAGTAACCCCTTGCTGGAGCCAGTGACCTTGGGTCCAAGCTGGTGAGCTTTGCTCAAACCAGATGAGCCCGTGCTCAAGCTGGTGACCTCGGGGTCTCAAACCTGGGTCCTCCGTATCCCAGTCCGATGCTCTATCCACTGCGCCACTGCCTGATCAGGCCTCAGGCGACTCTTTACTCATTCATTTAACACACTAACCAGTGCTCCCCTTTTCCAACCTCCAGCCATGCCTCAAAATACCAGATCCTGGGAGACATATCTGTCCCCCTGCCTCCCTTTGCCTTCTTCTCATCTTCTTCCCCCCCTCTCTCTATTTTGTCTCCCCATCTGCTTTGTTTCTCTCCCCTCCATCATTCCTTACCAACCATTGCACAGTGGTCACCTGAGCCAGGCCCGGAAGACAGAACAGCAGAGCCAGTGGACACAGACAGCCCGGTGGCTTAGAGTCTAGTGAGAGACACACATGAAACCCACAGCCAAAAACAGAGCTGGATAATTTCACTTGTGATCAGTGCTGTGGAGGGGTTTACAGGCCTATGAGAACCCCGAACAAGGAGACCCCTTCCTGACTGAGGACTCATGAGAAATCCTGCTGAGGAGTGACAGATGAGGAGCCCACCAAGAGAGGATGGGGGTGGCGGTGGTCCGGGCAGGAGTGAGAGTGGTGAGAAAGAACGCATCCCAGGTGGACAGCTTCATGACCCTTCACAAGGTCAAACCCAAGTTACCAGCCCCGCAGTTAAAACACACAGCATTACTGGGACCTGAAAAAAGCGCCTTTGGCAACCCCCTCCCATCACTGTCCTCCAGGTTGCCCCCAATCCTGTTCGTTGTAATAGGCTCCATCCTCTTTTTCTTTATAAGAAAACAAACCCAGTGTTGATTCAAGAGATTAAACCAAATGTCCCCACAAAATATAACAACAGGGACTATTGTGGCAGAGCAAGCGGGTACACAGTGTTTGCCACATAGATAAACAGATCATCTAACAGATTTCATTCCTCTGTGTGTGGAGCAGCAAAGTCAACAAAGCGAGGTGATTTTTGTTAGTGCCTAAAACTATGAGGTGATGGAGGTTCTCCCAGCTTGAGTTTGAGTTTGCAGATAATAAACTGTCCAAGTCACATTCTCAGACTCAGAGCAGCAATAGGTGACAAATCTAACATTACCTTCAAGCCTGACCTGTGGTGGCTTGGTTGGTAAAGCATTGACCTGGAACACTGAGGTCACTGGTTCAAAACCCTGGGCTTGCCCTGTCAAGGCACATATGGGAGTTGATGCTTCCTGCTCCTCCCTACTTCTCTCTCTCTCTCTCTCTCTCTCTCTCTCTCCTCATTAAAATGAATAAATAAATTTTAAAAATTAAAAAAACAGGACAAAAATCTAACATTACCTTCAGGAGAAGCATTATAATCGCACAGGTTTTCAAATCAAAGTGCCCCCGCCCTACAGACTGGGGAGTTCTGGAAAAGCCACTTGACCCTCAGCCTGCTTTCTCAACGCCAACATGGTGATGTTGACGGAACCTGACTCATCAGGCATTGTGAGAATTAAAAAAGCAAAGGCAAGTAAATTGCTTGGTACTAAGCCTGGCACTTAGTAACTATTCAATAAATGAGGGCTATGATTTATTGTAGTAAACCAGACATATACCCGGTTGGTAGAATTTCAGGAGAACCAGCTTAGGAGAGGGGCTGGGACTTCTAAGGTGGAAACCACAGACACTTATGGAATGGAGAAGCTGATGGCCTAGGCCAGGGCATTAGAGCCTGGCACACTGACGCAGAGAAAGGACAGTAGGGAAATAGCAAAACTGAGACAGATAATTAAACAGCCAGCCAAGCAGTTCACAGCCATCTACTGAATCACAAAATCCTGTCTTCTGTAACCAAGTGTAAATGGGGTTCTTCTCCCCACCCAAAGGGTAAATAGTTTAAAGTTTAAGCTATTAAACCACCCTACTCATGGAGATAACAGAAATCCAATTAGTACCATCTGTGCCAACCACACCTAAGGATGGATGAAGTTAAGGGAATAAATCTCATGTTGGCACATCAGCATACAACTTATGAAAATTCTGTTGGAATCCTTCCCTAAGACCACCCCTAGAGCCCCAGTCTTTAAAGACGCTTGAAACAAAGAACCAAGCATACTCTCCTTCAGAGAGCATGTCCACACCTTTCCCTTCTCCTTCCCCTCTTCCTCCTTCCATTCTTCTCTCTTCCACTCTTCTGCCTTCCTTCCCCTCATATAATTCCTAAACTTAAAGGTTCCTCATGAGACTTGCAACCAGGGCAGCAGTGGGGAGCCGCAGTGTCAGCTCGTCCCCCGGGACCTGTCTCTGAGCCCCCCCAGTGCAGGCTCATTTCCTTCCCATAAGGTTTCTTCTATTCTAGGCCCTTGTTTCACGGTCCCCAGCTGTAACAAACTTTCACGATCACCTGGACTCATGTTATGAAATTTTCTTGCATAAAGAACTGATACACTTTGGCCCGGGCACTGAGGAAGGCTCTATGGCCTCTGCTTCAGGTGCTGGTTGCAACAGAGCAACACCCCAGATGGGCAGAGCATCGCCCCCTGGTGGGCATGCCAGGTGGATCCCGGTCAGGCGCATGCAGGAGTCTGTCTGACTGCCTCCCCATTTCCAACTTCAGAAAAAAAAAAAAAAAAGAACTGATACACTACCAGCTGGCCCTAGGCAGACCTTGGGCCAGGTCTCCTGACCATAACATTTTAATCTAACTTATCAGGCATCATGAGATTAAAAAAAAAAAACAAAAAACAAAGGCAGATACATTGTTTAGTACTAAACCTAGTACTTAGTAACTATTCAGTAAATGGTGGCTATGATTTAGTAAGCCAGACATATACCTAATCAGTAGATGTTGAAGAGAACCAGGTTAGCAGAGAGGCTGGGACTTCTAAGGTGGAAACCACAGACACTAATAGAAAAGATAAAGGTGATAACCCAGTCCAGGGCATTAGAGCCTGGCACATATTGCTAAACTGAGAAAGATGGAAGCATTTGGCCAAGGAGAAATGAGCTCTGCTACTAATGTGGAACTTGGTCACAGGTGGGCTGAAAGGAGATGAACGCATCTGGGTCTTCTGATGGGGTGGCCGTGGTGGAGGGGGACGGGAGACACCCAAGTCCTGCGTGTGCTGAAGGAGCCAACACTCTGAGATGTGTGCCTGTGTCAGGGAACGGCGCCTGGGGGCTTGCTCTGCCCCTTTGGATGTTCCAGCTTCCCTCAGGGTGAACTCCTTCAGTGGACACACTGGTCCATGAAAGCACACTCAGAGGGCGGTCACTGTCATTGCAGCCTGAGGAGTTGCCATGGATCAGGACTATATTCTGTCCTAGGACTGACTACCAAGGGTCAGGACTATATTCTGTCCTGGGACTGACCACCAAGGGTCAGGGCTATATTCTGTCCTAGGACTGACCACCAAGGGTCAGGACTATATTCTGTCCTGGGACTGACCACCAAGGGTCAGGACTATATTCTGTCCTGGGACTGACCACCAAGGGTCAGGACTATATTCTGTCCTGGGACTGACCACCAAGGGTCAGGACTATATTCCGTCCTGGGACTGACCACCAAGGGTCAGGACTATATTCCGTCCTAGGACTGATTATAAAGGGTCAGGACTATATTCTGTCCTGGGACTGACCACCAAGGGTCAGGACTAGACTCTGTCCTGGGACTGACCACCAAGGGTCAGGGCTATATTCTGTCCTGGGACTGACCACCAAGGGTCAGGGCTATATTCTGTCCTGGGACTGACCACCAAGGGTCAGGGCTATATTCCGTCCTGGGACTGACCACCAAGGGTCAGGACTATATTCCGTCCTAGGACTGATTATAAAGGGTCAGGACTATATTCTGTCCTGGGACTGACCACCAAGGGTCAGGACTAGACTCTGTCCTGGGACTGACCACCAAGGGTCAGGGCTATATTCTGTCCTGGGACTGACCACCAAGGGTCAGGGCTATATTCCGTCCTGGGACTGACCACCAAGGGTCAGGGCTATATTCTGTCCTGGGACTGACCACCAAGGGTCAGGGCTATATTCCGTCCTGGGACTGACCACCAAGGGTCAGGGCTATATTCCGTCCTGGGACTGACCACCAAGGGTCAGGGCTATATTCCGTCCTGGGACTGACCACCAAGGGTCAGGGCTATACTCCGTCCTGGGACTGACCACCAAGGGTCAGGGCTATACTCCGTCCTGGGACTGACCACCAAGGGTCAGGGCTATATTCCATCCTGGGACTGACCACCAAGGGTCAGGGCTATATTCCGTCCTGGGACTGACCACCAAGGGTCAGGGCTATATTCCGTCCTGGGACTGACTATAAAGGATCAGGACTATATTCTGTCCTGGGACTGACCACCAAGGGTCAGGACTATATTCCGTCCTGGGACTGACCACCAAGGTCAGGACTATATTCCGTCCTAGGACTGACTACCAAGGGTCAGGGCTATATTCTGTCCTAGGACTGACCACCAAGGGTCAGGGCTATATTCTGTCCTAGGACTGACTACCAAGGGTCAGGGCTATATTCTGTCCTAGGACTGACCACCAAGGGTCAGGGCTATATTCTGTCCTAGGACTGACTACAAAGGGTGAAGTGGTAAGATATGGGGGAAAGGGAGTAAAGAGGGACAGATATATGGTGACATATAATGATTTGACTTTGAGTAATGAGCACACAATGCAATCAATAGTTTAAATACTACAGAAATGTTTACCTGAAACCTATGTACTCTTGTTGATCAATGTCACCCCAGTAAACTTAATTTCTAAACTAAAAACAAAACAAAACAAAAAACACAAAAGATATGGGACTCTGATTCCTACTTCCTTCTTTGATAAACAAGTTCTGAGGAATTTGAGGCAAGAAGGCTTAGGTCAGTTAATGCATGTGGTAAGTTAGGGAGGGCTGGCATGTTCCGTACACCCCGCCCTCACTTTTAGCTAACCCAGGGGGTCTTATGAAAAACCCTTCGTTCTTCCTGAAAGGTGACAAATGGGTAGAGAAAGCTATAGATAAGGAATATTCAAAGTTGGTACATAATGGCTTGAGGACAGAAGAAGGACGTTTGGTAAACTGGTGGGGAAATTTTCACTTGCCCAGAAAAGTCCGTGACCAACCTTGGTGGTGAACCGACCTTGGGGAGAAAGAGGCAGTGTGTTCAGGACACGTGATTGGCAAGCAGGTTCTTACAGGGCCTGGGAAGCCACCAGATGCAGGGGCAGTGCTGACCAAAATCCACATGGGGGTACAGTGGGAACAATAATTTCTGACTCAGTCACAGGAAAAGAGTATCTCCGTTCGTATGAGAGACCCTCTAAGAAAATGACCCGGGAGAGCCTGGTGAAGCCAGAGCACCTTCTATGCATTTCTGGGCTTCCCCGTCTGCTCTTCGAGGTCATGAACGAGAAAACCAATTCAAAAGGATGTCTATGCTCATTGGGGGTGGGGTGACAGAAAGAAAGGGATGTCCTGAGGAGACCCTGTTCATCTAAGACAGTTCTGGGGTGACAAAAAGAACTACAACCAAGCAGAGAAATGAAACTCCAAAACAGATGAAGAGAGCAGACCAGGACCTTAGAGAAGAGAGGGGGAGATCTGGGGCTGGGACCAGCAGAGGTCCTGTGGGGCTCTTTACAGGGCTGCTTCCTGCCTGCTGACACAGGGTGAAAGACAATAATTTCATTTATATGGAAGCTGGCACCATCACAAAGTACTTAAGTGAGGAAGTTAAAACTGCCAAGTACTACTGTGTAAGGAATACACTGCAATGTCTCATGGCGACAGGCTTCAGTCAAGCTCAGATATGCCCGTTATCCTTACAAAATGCAAGCTGGGTGGTCAGAGAAATAGTTGTGCCTCCTTGATAGGAAGATGCTACTGGAGAGGGACATACAAGCCTATTATTATCTATTTTTGACCATCTTAGAACCATACTTACATCTTGAGAGGACAATCATTATATAATGGACTGAGGGTAAAGATAATAAGTAGTGTGCTCAACTGCAAGCTCTTCATCTGAACAATCAAGCTTTATTCATTCCTTGTCTGCTCATCATGTTAACCTTTTATTACACAAAATTCTCAATGCAAAAAGGAATGTTTGGGACAATTCACAAGCGATGTTTACCATAGCTGCTAAAAGGAAAAAACTAACCGAAGACAATTTGCTGAAGAGGGTACGTGTGCTCAGCTCAGATCCTCAATTGCAAACTGATCCGGTGGGCCAGGATCCGCCCCCACCCCCTTCCCTCGGCCCTATCCTCCATCCTAAATGCAAGGCCACTAAAACACCTCAGAGGAACCTGAAGGGAATGAGGAGCACAGCTCTGAAACCCTGGATTCAGAAGTTCATTTCAAGTCTTGTTTTACAACCATTGAAGACTCTCAGCACAGCTTTCCCCTGGGGCAGCATTTTGCCCTCTGGGATATGTCCTCAGGAACTGTAACCAGGACCTTCCCTCCACCGTGTCCCCTTACACCAGGGGTCCCCAAACTATGGCCCACGGCCTGCATGCGGCCCCCTGATGCCATTTATCTGGCCCCCGCCGCACTTCCGGAAGGAGCACCTCTTTCATTGGCGTTGCTCACGTACAGTACTACTTCGGGTGATGTGGGACACACGCCTCACAGCTCCGGAAGCGCGTCATATCACTTATTATGACTAGCAGTGACAAATATGGAACCAGACATTGACCATCTCATTAGCCAAAAGCAGGCCCATAGTTCCCATTGAAATACTGGTCAGTTTGTTGATTTAAATTTACTTGTTCTTTATTTTAAATATTGTATTTGTTCCTGTTTTGTTTTTTTACTTTAAAATAAGATATGTGCAGTGTGCATAGGGATTTGTTCATAGTTTTTTATAGTCCGGCCCTCCAACGGTCTGAGGGACAGTGAACTGGCCCCCTGTGTAAAAGGTTTGGGGACCCCTGCCTTACACCTTCTCCAGATGGTAAACACAATGTTTTATCTTTTGAGCTACAAATCAAGACAAAGAATTATAAGCAAATAAAATCCCTATTCTTAAGAGATACACTCTCAGAAGTGGAAAGTCATCACAAGACTACAAGAACATCCTTACTGTGCAGACAGGATAAGATCATGACCAGGTGCACCCAATTCCTGAGAAACCCGTATGTGAGTAGTAAAGATGGATTTTAAGTGTGATTCATCATTTTATTGATTAAAAACATTTTCCCACCTCAGATTATCAGATTGACTGCAGCAGCACCTGCCAACAATTTGATCTTGACCCTTCAAGGACTTGCATAATTTGAAGATGTGTTTTTTTCCTGGTTGGTCCTGAGATAAAATTGGCTATGGACTATGGGATAAAAGAGGTTTTTCTTAGTTTCAAATTTTTATGTGCAAATGAAGCTTCTAGAAGTTTCCATATCAAGGATTTTTTTTAAAAGAGTGAGGAAGTGAAGTCTAAGAATGAGGACTCAAAGAGCCGTGATCTATTGATGCAAATCTATCTATTTGAGAGAAGCTTTAATTTAAAAAATATTTTATTTATTGATTGAGTTTAGAGAGAGGAGAGAAAGAAAGAGAAGGGGGAGGAGCGGGAAGCACCAACTCATAGTAGTTGCTTCTCCGTATATGCCTTGATTGGACAAGCCCAGGGTTTTGAACCGGTGACCTCAGCATTCCAGGTCAACACTTTATCCACTGCACCACCACAGGTTAGGCAAGAGAAGCTTTGATTTTTTATTCACTAACTTTTTATTTTATTGTATTTGATTTTATCTAGTTTTATTTTGTTTCATTTCATTTTATAAGATTAGGTAAGATTTTGCGAGATTGAATTTGGATGCAGCTTGAAAACCTGACTATTATGATACAGACACAGATTTCCCAATGGGCAGTGTTCTGTTTCTGAAACTTGTCTTAAAAATGTGTTTTTTAATTCAGCTGGGTCCTCAGGAAACAAATATGCAGATGGTAAAATATAGCACTGTTTAATATGCGGTGATCCCCTCTAAATGTTAGATTATGCTCTTTTGTGATGGCTTCAGGTGTTTTGGGGCCATTCACATGTACAATGCCCTAAGTGGAGAGTCTATCAGGGAGAAATTGTTTTAGAAAACACCAGTTTGGAAAGAAATACAATTATGTAAACAATTACTTAAATATCAAATAGTCAATAAGAAGTAAAAGTAGAGGGTACTAGGAGAATTAGTTTTCTTAGCAATACTAACATTTGTTTTAAAATAGGGTTTGTGTTATTCTATAATGGCTATTACCTATTATTGATATTTATTATGATGATGTATAAACATCGTTTTATATTTTAATAACTAGAGAACAAGTCCTCCCATATTATGCTTCCTTTACACAAATGTTCTGACTTAGGTATTATGTTTATTCTTTATTTTGCCTAAAACATCTTGACCTTCATTTTAAATGAAACAGCTAAATCTCAGGGCAGCGGTGTGCTAGACACTGCTTCTACAACTCCTGGGAGCCAATTTTGTGCATCTCTTCCCAAGTCCCTACTCAGTGATAGTAGTTTCAAATCAGACAGGAAAGGAGATATTTACACTATGAAAATTGGCAAACAGTACAATCAGGGTTCCTTCCTTCCCTTCTCAGAAGCCATTTACAACAAGGTCACTGGCCGAGGGCTTATATAAACCTACTAAAGTGTGTTGCTAGGACTTGGGCTCAGGTCTTCTGACTAAATACCTGTGAATTACTTACCTTCAGCAATCTCTAGTGGTCTTGAGAGGCTATGGTTTCAGGCTATGAAAAAATAAGCATATGGCATCCATATTGGCATGTATATAAAGTCATCAGACACTGACCCCAAATAAAAGCAATTTATAAAACACATTGAAAGCCTTAAAATGCTCATCTAAATTGGCCAATGTAATGCCAGTAGCCACAGCCACCATCATAGCCGCCTGGCTCGTGCAGGTTCACATTTGATTCAGACAGACGGTAATGAAACAGCGGAGCCAAGAACTGGTGGACCATTACCTTTAATCCTAGCTCGCACCCGGCGGGCAAGAAATACACACAGTGGAAAAACACTTCCCTTTCCATTCAGGGCTCCCAAAGCCACTGACTTATTCCTAGAATCAAAGATTTCTACCTCACCAGCCTTATTCACCTCTGTTCTCCATCTCCTTCTCTCTGCACAAACTCTGCACAAACTGGTTTCTCCTTCAGCAATCTGCCATCTTGGCTGCTTCTCCTCTACAATGCTGATAGCAAGAACCGAGAGAGAAAGAGCCCCTGGTCTCCCTCATTTTATAGTGTAGAAATTAAAGCCTTCAAGCCAGTATACAAATAAAGAAGTCTCTGATACAAAGCCACTTATCTGAGGAATAAATGGAATTCCTCAGAAGAGTACACCACCCCACATCACGCAACAGTCAAGGGTGTGGGGAAAAGCTTAGTGTTGAGAAGATCTTGGTATTAAAAGGATGGGAAAACTAAGCCTTAGGCTATAAGGACCTTACTTGCTTACAGCCTGTCTCCCACACCCAATGCAAACTATAAGCGAGTAAACATATACATCATATTTGCAAACTTATTTGACCCACAGCCAGTATTTTTACTTCTAGCCCTTTATGCTCAGAAAATCATTCCACCTATAAAAAAATTCTGCACATAGTTTGTATCAACTTTGATAAGTGTTATGAAGTTTTATTGTGACAAATTAGAAAAAGTGTAAATATTCAGCCATAGAGGATAGGTAGGCATGAATTATATGCCCCCTGACTAACAGTAGGCAGCCATTACAATGAATTTTTCTAAGACTGCAGTATGGCAAATACACATACAGTTTTGTAACAATTGTGGGGGGAAAAAAGAAATAATTTAAGAGATGCAAAACAAAACCTTTAAGTGTTTCCTCAGGCATTGGGCTGATAAAGTATTTCTCCTCCTTATTTGTTTTTACATTTGATTACATATTTCTTAAAGACAAAAACAGCTATTTTATTTGTTTCAGATTAAAGAAGTAGGAGATATAGGTGCTGGGAAGAATCTTTGAGTTTTTTATTTTTTAAAACAACCCAAATTGTAAAAATTTTAGGTATCTGAAAAATTTTATATATAGTATTACTTCTTCTATGAATAAAATATAATTGTATACAATAATAAATATTAATAGACACTTTCATTAATTTGATTTAGCTGTGTTCTACTAATAAGTTTGCATTATTCACTGGAAAAAGGTGTATAGCCATTCAAACACCCACATGCACCACCACCAATAACAACAACAATGGAAAATACAGTGATGTGGAGGGAAAAAAGACAAAAATTTTATAGATGGTACTATCTAAATTAGTCTGCTTGAAAAACACAAGGAAATAAAATCAGGTCAAGCTCATAAATATAAAGTTACGAAGAGGAAGAAGATTAGACAGAAATATTTCAAAATGTAAACACTAGCTATCTCTGAATGGTGGCTTATGAACAACTTATTTTCTTGTTCAGATGTCTGCATTTTCCAAATTCCATAAATACATATTATCAAAAAATAGTGTTGAAAATTTATTTTAAATATATATCTTCTGCCTGACCTGTGGTGGCGCAGAGGATGAGGGGTCCACCTGGAAGGCTGAGGTTGCTGGTTCACAGCCCCGGGCTTGCCCAGTCAAAGCACGTACGGGAAGCAACGAGTTGATGTTTCCCGCTCTCCTGCCCCCCACCTTTCTTTCTTTCTTTTTCTTCTCTCTAAAATCAACAAATAAAACCTTTAAAAAATATTTTCTCAGCGGCCCTGGCCGGTTGGCTCAGCGGTAGAGCGTCGGCCTGGCGTGTGGGGGACCCGGGTTCGATTCCCGGCCAGAGCACATAGGAGAAGCGCCCATTTGCTTCTCCAACCCCCTCCTCCTTCCTCTCTGTCTCTCTCTTCCCCTCTCGCAGCCGAGGCTCCATTGGAGCAAAGATGGCCCGGGTGCTGGGGATGGCTCCTTGGCCTCTGCCCCAGGCGCTAGAGTGGCTCTGGTCGCGGCAGAGCGACACCCCAGAGGGGCAGAGTATCCCCCCCTGGTGGGCAGAGCCTCGCCCCCTGGTGGGCGTGCCGGGTGGATCCTGGTCGGGCGCATGCGGGAGTCTGTCTGACTGTCTCTCCCCGTTTCCAGCTTCAGAAAAATACAAAATAAATAAAAATATTTTCTCAGCTTGGAAAATGATATGGTATTTTCTTATAATTTAAATATCACATGCTCCTGCAATTCTGCTTTTTGCAAAAGAGTTCAAAGGTGGGACTCAGCAGACATTGCACACCCATGTTCATAACAGCATTATTCACAACAGTCAGAAAGCAGAAGCAGCCCACGTGTCCATCAAGAGATGAATGGATAAAGAAAATGTGGTATATGCAATGAAATATTACGTAGCCTTAAAAAGAAAAGACATATACCTCCATATCTATGGCTAAGGAGATAAAGGCTAAGAGAAATGACTTGGCCAGGGACCTGGAGCTGGCAGGTGAACAGCCTCTGTCTTGAGTTCAGATGTCTCTGACCCCATATCTCTGCTCTTTTCTTCACACCATGTTACTTCCATGTATTATAAATAAAAGAAAGGAGAAAGAGTGGTGGAAGAGAAGACAGGGGGAATGGGAAGTAGAAAGAGAAAGGAAGGAAAGGAGACAGGAAGATGAGAGTCAAAGCTATGAGCAAGAACAAACTTTTAAATAAGGCCCTGAGTCTGCATTGAACTTTTGACAATTATGGTTTGTCAGCCTGGTAACTGATTCGTAATTATTTTATGGGAGTTTAGCAACTCTATATGTAACTGGCTCAGAGCTGTTGCAGAGCTGTTAATCCCGAATGTTTATTACCCATCATTCAATAAATAGCTTAATAAATCTAAAGAAGTCCAAGTTATGGGGATGGTTATGGCATACTATTCAAATTCCAAACAATTACAATAAAACCATGTCTACTGAGGGTATTGCAGTTTTAAAAATTTGACATTGGAGGATGCATGAACTTGACATCCCTTTGAGGTGTTTTCTGCTCTCTGTGTGGACCACAGGGAGCCAGGGCAGGACAGAGGTCAAAGGTTGTCTCTGGGTTGCTGCCTGCCAAGGCAGTGGAGTGAAGTGTGGGACACAGGCTTATCATTTTCTAGGATATTTCGGGACCTAGGTTTCTGGTGATGGTGACATTTCAAAGTATTGGATCCTTGCTCAGGGCTCATGTCTGATATGGTAGAGTATGGCAGAGCCCATGTGGGGAGTGCTTTGGCCATCATGTAGGTAATTCAGGAAGAGACAGGAAACGTGACTTTTCTCCTCACAGCTCCTGTCAAGATCTGGGACTTCTCTGCTCTCTGCCTATTTCCAGGAACTCAACGTAGCCACACAGAGGGCTATAAATAAAATAGAAAGGAGACAAAAAAAATCCACAAACACACAATGGTATCAGTTACCCATGGACTTTCTCTCACTTCCTGACCCTTGGCCTTTCAGTGTCTCCCACTAAGGAAGCAACAGTTGAAGGTGATACAAAGAGAGAGCAGAGAGAGAGTCAACTGGGAAAGATACTGGCTTAAAAGATTGCAAATCTAGTCCTCGCCTTGTCTCTTATCTTTACTGTGCAGCCTTGGACAAATCAGAAGGAGTCTCCATTGCCCTTCCAGTTCTGACATCCTGTGGTTCCATGTTTCACGAAAGAGAATGGCAGGTGAACTAGAGAGACAGGCTGAACAGATGCTTAGCAGAGGAGGACCCCTGTCTGAATTGGAGGCAAGACTTTCTATCATCAAAAGGCAGAAATCTGAATCCACGTTCTTCCAATATTTCTTCAAATATTTATCAAGCACCTACCTATTCAGAGTCAAGTTCAGTTCAGTGTCTGAAATTGTACATGACTGAGGTTCATTGCCCTCCTTGCTAGGGGTTCAAATCTAGAGAACTAGGAGACACATATTTAAATAGTGGTAGTACAAGGAGGTAGATGCTAAATTGGCATTTGAGAGAAAATGTTTTAGGGGCAGAGAGAAGGAGAGTCATTCATTTTGACTTGGGGAAGGATGTGTTTAGGTCAGACTCAATGGAGAAGCTGATACTTGAGCTAAGCCTTAGAGATGGATGAATAGACATTCACCATGGAGAAAAGTGGGAAAGGGCACCTGAGATAAAGGGAAGAGCAGAGATGAAGAAGCACAGAAGTTTACTCAGTCATCTGCAACATGCCAGGAATGGCTTGGGGACACTGGGGATATAATAGTAAATAAGATAGAGTCTCCGGTTTCAAGGAGCTTACAGACAAGTGAGTAGGGACCAGTCATAAACAGTCACACACATCAATGAATAAGGTGGCAGTAGGACAGGGCCAACCCTGTGTGCCTGAAATGCAGGGTGTGTGATAAGGAAACCCTGGACATGAGCTGAAAAGATATTAACTCAAAAGATTGTGGAGGGTCATAATTGCAGTGGTGAGGACCTTGTACTTTCTCCTTTAGGTAGAGGGAAACTAACAAAGATATTTTAGTGGGAAAATATTACCAGATGTATGTATTAGAACTAAAATCATGTAAAGAGTACATTGCTGCAGCAGCAAATATGATGAGTAGTATAATAGAAGAAAAAGATGATGAGAATGGATGTAGGACCACACCTATGGGAATAAAGACAGGAGAGAGAATTGAAGGGCATTTCAGAGGCACAAACAAGACTGGCGACGTGAGCAGTGAACAAGAAAGAGGCAGAGATGATGCCATTTACAGACTGAGTGACTTTGGAAATACTTAACACCATTCTTGAAGATAAGGAATACAGGAGAAAGAGGAGTTAAAGGAAAACCATGTGGTTGAATTTGAGGTGCCTGTGCGACAGCTAGTAAGTTGGTAGTTAGAAGTGTGCACTTGGATCTCATAAGTCCAGGCTGGCGCTAGTGCTTGAAGAATCTTCAACAGAGATGTATAAATTGAAGCCATGAGAATGCATGAGGCCACTCAGAAAAAGAATGCGGAAGAAGATGAAGTCACACTAATGAAAACTCATCCAGAAGAAGATACGAGAAGAAATTCAGAATAAACACTGAGGGAGAATGACATCCTAGTATCAAGAAAATAAATAAAAAGATAAAAGGAATTTATAGGATAAATGCTGCCTGAAGGCCAACCAAAACCAGAAAAGGGGGAGGGGCATTTAATAATTAGCAATGAAAAGGCTGTTGGAGTTGGTGACCTTGGGTTAAGCCATTTTGCTGAAGTGACAGGAGAAGAATGCATGATGTAAAGGACTAAGGAGCCAAAAGTCTGTAAAGTAGACAAAGCAAGCATAGAAAACCCTCTGAAAGAGTATGCCAGCAAAGAAAGACTTGACATGATTGGATATAACAGTCATGGCATTCATTCATTCATTTATTCAATATTTTTATGAGCTCCTAATATATTCGATACTAAGCTGGGAGTCATTATGGAGACCAGTAAGATGTAATTCCTGCCATTAAGGTGCTCCTAGTCTTGTAACAGAGGCAGAGGCAAACGTTGCAATAAAGCAACAATGGAGATAAAGGTGCAGGTGAAGTTCAGAGGAGGAAAACGTCATTCTATTTGGTGAAGTGAGGGAATCTTCCTTCAGAACTTCCATAAAGCTGGGTTTTGAAAGGTTAAAAGAAGTTTGCCAGGTGGAAAAAGATGGAAAATTCATTCCGGAGAATGGTCCACGCAATAAAATAAAGGCAAGTGAAAGAATGCAATGTCTTTTGGGAACTACAAGAAATCTGGTACTGTTGGAGCATGCAGTGCGTTTGGGTGTGCCGACTGGTGGGGCTAAAAGGCAGAGAAGAACTAGATCAAGACTGGCTTGAGGTGCTGTCGTTAGGCTAAGAAGTTGGTCTTCATCTTGTAGGTGAAGATAAAAGACATAAGCAAGGATGATTTGGGATTTTAAAAGAGCTCTTTGATTTTGACTTTTTCTCTGAATTGATTCTTTCCTTCTGATTGTTTGGCTCACCTCACTGTTCTTCTAGTTTAAAATGAGCACTTAGATTCCTTAGTTTTTAGTGTCCTTCTTTAATAATTAAGTACTGCTTTTATAGTGACTTATTATTTTTGTGTGGTGTTATATTTTTCATTTGTATGTAAGTAGTAATTTCTTTTTTAATTTCCTCTCTGAAATCAGTGAAATGGAAATTTAAGAAATAAAAAGGATAAATAAGTTCAAATCTGATTTTTTGAGAAAACCAATAAAACACATAAATCTCCTGCAAGCCTAATTAAGGGGGAAAAGAAGAAAACCTAAAAATAGACAAGATTGAAAATTGAAAAACAAAACGTACCACTGTTTGTGTGTGTGTGTTTAATTGATTTCAGAGAGAGAGAGAGAGAGAGAGAGAGGCAGAAACATTAATCTGTTTCTGTATGTGTCTTGAGTGGGGATTGAACTGGCAACCTTTGCACATCGGGACTATGCTCTAACCAGCCAAGCTATCCAGCCAGGGCATATGTCCCACTGTTATATACTTAAATTGTATACTAGAAAAACTTAAAACTTAGAGTAAATATTAATTCTAAGAAAATCATATCCTATTAAAATTGATTTACCTGACCGGGTAGCCCAGTTGGTAAAGTGTTTTCTGGATACAACAAAGTTGTGAGTTTGACCCCTGGCCAGGGCACATGCAAGAACCAACCAATAAATGCATAAATAAGTAGAACAAATAATTGATGTCTCTCTCTCTTTCTCAAATCAATTAAAAAAAACAATTAAAATTGATTTAAGAGGAAATAAGATTCATTTTTTGTTGTTGTTGCTTTTTTTTACAGGGGTCCAAGCTGGTGAGCTTTTCTTTGCTCAAGCCAGATGAGCCCACACTCAAGCTGGAGACCTCGAGGTCTCGAACCTGGGTCCTTCCTCATCCCAGTCCGACGCTCTATCCACTGCGCCACTGCCTAGTCAGGCGAAAGGAAATAAGATTCTCGACCTGATCAATTACTATAGAAGAAATAGACATACTGATTAGTGAGTTACCATTGAAAATGTCAACAGGCCTATAAGCTGAGATTTTATGTAATTTAAGAATGAGTAATTCCCATTTAACTATTCCAGATGATAGAAAAAAAAATTGGTAAAGATAATAAAGAAGGAATTCTATATCTCAATATCATATATAAATGTAGGTACAAAATTCTAAATGAAATATTAGCAAATAAAATCTGGTAACAAACTAAAGAATAATATAGTATCTTTCTTTTTAAAAAGATTTTATGTATTGCTTTTACAGAGAGAGGAGAGAGAGGGGAGGAGGAGCAAGAAGTATCAACTCATAGTTACTTCACTTTATTTGTTCTTTGATAGCTTGTCATATGTGCCTTGACTAGGCAAGCCCAGGGTTTCAAACCAGCAACCTCAACACCATAGTGTCCCAGGTTGATGCTCTATCCACTGTGCCACAACAGGCCAACCAGAATAATATATTATCTTTAAGCAGATTTTATACTGAGGGTAGTTCAATATGAGAGGATCTATCAAAATAACCCATTATATCATTATATCAACATATACCACTATATTAATAAATTGAATATGTGTATACTCACAAATATGATGAATATTCTGTGTATGTATTATATACACATATTTATGTATATAATATATGATATTAGTCTATAGCTATATATAGTAACCTAGGAGACTACAAGCAAAAGTTGAGTACACTCTATTAATGAAAAGTGGACGCCCAGAATTAAGAAAACAAAGCATAGACATGTTTGACTATATACAAATCAAAGAAGTTTTTATACAAAAACACAAATTAAAATGAACTTTTACATGAGAAAAAAAAACATAATAAAGACATCAGTAAAAATGGCAAAATAAAAACCTCTAAAAATTCTCTCTTCCAGAAAGACAATAATAACAGTAGCAAAATTATTCAGAATCACCTTTTTAGAACTCTGAAAATTAACCAATGGCTTGCAGAAATTCAACGGACATTTATATAAGAGACATTTATATAATGGCTGAACTTTGGTAACGATGCGAGCATGTGGCATTTCACTTGTTCTGTTCTCATCTCCCTCTCCTCAGCTCTGCAGCAGCTGTGAAAATCAGCAGCTCACAATCACAGTGAAAAGCAGCAGCCCAGCAGCCTCTAGGGCAACTACTGTAAAACTAAATACAGAATAAATGGTAAAAGAAATGACAAGGGAATTAAGGTATTCTAGAAATATCTATTTAACATGCAAGAACACAGTAATGCAGGAAGAGAGTAACAACAAATCACGTAGGGTAGGCACAAACAAACAGCATAATGGCAGATGTAAATAATGCTTCATTAGTAATTACATTAAATGCAAATGGGTTAAACATTAAATGTAAATTATTAAACTTCAATCAAAAGGTAGGGATCGACAGAATGCATAAAAAAATCCCATTATATGCTTCCCACAAGAGATGCACTTTAAATTCAAAGATATAAATAGGTAGAAAGTATAAGGATTAGAAATATACATCATGCAAACAGTAACCAGAAGAGAGCTGGAATGGCTGTACTAATATAAGAAAATAGACTTTACGGCAAAATTGTTAGTAGAGACAAAGAAGAATATACTACTGGGACAAAGAAAATATAATAAGTAAAAACACATATGCATCTAACAACGCAACCCCCACATACGTGAAGCTAAATGCATGACAAATTAAAGGGAAAAATAGACAATTTAACAATAATAGTTGAAGTCCTCAATATTTGACTTTTAATAATGAGTAGAACTAGACAGAAGATCAGTAAGAAAATAGAAGACTTCTGTGTATAGAACAACACTATCAACCAGCTAGACCTAACAGACATCTATAGAACATTCTACCCAACAACAGCAGAATAGAAACACAGGGGATAGACTCTAGGAGAAACCATATGTCAGTTCTTAAGACAAGTAGCAATAAATTTAAAAAGATTAAAATCACTCAAAGTATATTTTCCATCCACAATGGGATCAAATTAGAAATAAATAACAGGAGGAAATGTGAGAAATTCACAAATATGGAGGTGGGGGTCCTTGGGTTATGACACAGTTCTGTTCCTACGCCAGTGACATAATCTGAATTTTGGTGTAGGTTGAAACACACCCTAGCCTAAGTCACTTACCTGTCTTAACACAGTTGTAAAATCATAGTCTAGAACATAAAAACACAACTAAGCCACAGCAAAAGGAAAATAACATATACTATACTGTACATTATACTGCGTATTCTCCCGCTGCGTTAAACCAAACTAGTTCACCCACGTAGTCTGTAAGTATGATGCTAATGGCAGAAGCTGAAACACTCATGTCTCAATTTTTTAAAGTTTTATGGGAGGGATCATCATAAACTTGAAACATCATATGTTGAGACTGTTGTAACCTGAGGACCCCCTCTATGTGGAAATTAAAAAACATAACTCCTAAATAACCAATAAGTCAAGGAAGAAATCATAAAGAAAATTAGAAAATAGTTTGAGAAGAATAAAAATGAAGGCATATTTTAAAAGACTTATAGGATACAGAAAAAGCAGTGCTCAGAGGAAAGTTTATAACTTATAATTAAAAAAAAGAAAGATATAAAAAATATTTAGAACAGAAAACCTAACCTTCTACCTTATTAAGAACCTAGATAAATAAGAATAAACTAAACCTTAAGCAAGCAGAAGGAAGGAAATAATAAAGATTCGAATGGAAATAAACGAAATATAGAATTAAAATAGAGAAAATATACAAAATTAAAAGTTCTTTTTTTAATTAATTTATTTATTTATTCATTTTAGAGGGGGGGAGAGAGAGAGAGAGAGAGAAAGAGAGAGAGAGAAGGGGGAGGAGCAGGAAGCATCAACTCCCATATGTGCCTTGACCAGGCAAGCCAGGGTTTTGAACTGGCAACCTCAGTGTTTCCAGGTTGACGCTTTATCCACTGCGCCACCACAGGTCAGGCTAAAAGTTCTTTTAAAACATCAAAATTAATAATACCTAACCAGATTGGTAAAAAAAAGAAAAATACTTAAATTACTAAAATTAGGAGACATTACTATTGACTTTATAATAAACTGTATTATAAGAGGATACTATAAATGATTAAAGGTCAACAAAATCGATCACCTACATAAAATAGACATGTTTACAAAAAGCTGTGCACTGACTCAAGAAGAAATAGGGAATCTGAATAGACCTATAAAAAGTAAACAAATTGACTTAGTAATCAAAAAACTTCCCACCAGGAAAAGCCCAGGACCAAATGGCTTCATTGGTGAATTCTACCAAACTTTTAGAGAAGAATTAGCACTAATCCTTTTACAAAGTCTTTTAAAAAATAGAAGAGGAGGGAAATTGGAACCTTCACATTATTGGTGGGAGTGTAAAATGACCCAGCTTCTTTGGAAAACAAGTAATTTGACAGTCTCAAAAGTTAAACACAGAGTTGCCATATGATGCCACATTTAAACTCCTAAGTATAGACCCCCAAGAGAAATGAGAACTTGTATGTGAATGTTCATAGCAGCAACACCCAGAATGTCCAGCAAATGAATAAACAAAATATTGTATCCATATAATGGTATATTGATCCATAACAAGAAATGAAATTTTAATACATGCTCAAACATGGGTGGACCTTCAAAAACTTATACAAAGTGAATAAAGCAGACGCAGAAGGCCACATATTATATGATTCCATTTATATAAAATGTGAAGAATAGGCAAATCCTTGTAGACAGAAACAAGAGTTGTGGTTGTCAGGAACTGGGGGCAGAAGGAAATGAGTAAATGGTACAGATTTCTCCAAGTGCTGAATAAGTTCTGAAATTAGGTAGTGGTGATGGTTGTAAAACCTTGTGAATGTACTAAAACCCCAATGCATTGTACACTTAAAAAGGTCCATTTGATGTATTTAAAGTATATCTCAAAAAAATTTAGTTTATGCATTTTGGAAAATAAAGATATCGCAGGTAATAGACATGCAATAGATCCATACAAATGTTTGAAATTCAGAAGGTAGATAAAGGGTTAATTCCTCTACTATGCAAAGAAAAATTATAAATTGACTCAAAGTCTAAATCACAATGAACAGAACAAATTATAACAAAATATAATTCATAGAAGGGCATATGCAAATGGTACAAAATATATTCAGTTCACTGATAGTCACAGAAGTCTAAGTTAAAATAACAATAAGATTATCGTTTTTGCACACATAAGACTGGCAAAAATTAAAAAGAACTGTCATATCTGTTGCTGGCAAGGATGTCAGAAATAAAGAGTGTTCTTATAAATTGCAGGTTGGGACAGTGATATAGTTACAGCTAAATTGGAAGCTAGCAAGCAACAATTATTAATATTCAAAGTACATATATACTTTGACCTAGCAATTCCACTTCTGTGCATCTATCCTATTTAAATAAAAAGAGTAGTTTCTAAGGACACAGACACAGATAGGAAAAAAAATCTCTCCCTTTCTCTCTCTCTCTCTACACACACACACACACACACACACACACACACACACACACACAGGGGTGGGCAAAAGTACGTGCACTGTGCAATTGTGACATTCTTTTGAGTAAATAAAGCAATTGTAATAGTCATAACCTGAATGTCTTTTTCTATATGAACAACTGTAAGCCTTGCTCACCCCTGTCCATTTGCTGAATTGGTTATTGGTGTTTATAGTGGCCCCAAGCTGACTAGATCATGGTACATCTATATTGTGGAATATTATGTGACTACAAAAAGTATAAATTAGAGAACTACCTAAAGATTTTAAAGGAAATTCCATGGGTTTCACTGGATTAGAAAAGAAAGACACAGAAAGGTATAGATAATATAACAAATCCCCTTTTAATAAGATAGTTACAAAGAACTACACATACTGCTCACAAAAATTAGGGGATATTTCAAAATGAATAAGAAGCTATAAAATATCCCCTAATTTTTGTGAGCAGTAAATACACACACACACACACACACACACACACACTATATGCATATATCAAATACTTAAATCTATGTATAATTATACTTTTAATATACCAATAAAAAATAGGGGGAAACATCACTTTGGTGGTAATAGTGGGGAAGATACTTAAATGGAAGCAACAGTGGATGGTACAGAGATCAGGTGGGAGGCTCTCACATTAGTCCAGAAAAGGCATGATGAAGACCTTGACTAAACCAAGGTCAGAGCCCAGGGGAGTGAGCATCTCTCGAAGTTCTCTTGGGACATCCTCTCTGAGGGCCTTCTTTAATTTTGTTAAAGATTTAATTCTTGATTTTTAGAGAGAGAGAGAAAGGGGGATAGGATCAGGAAGCATCAACTCATAGTAGTTGCTTCTCATATGTGCCTTCACTGGGCAAGTCCAGGGTTTCAAACCGGGGACCTCAGCATTCCAGGTCAACACTTTATCCACTGAGCCACCACAAGTCAGGCTGAGGCCTGTCTTTTAGACATTAGAGTCCTTGCTTGCCTTTTGTTCTGCAGACGGGTGACAGACCTGCTGGTTTCCTGTTCGACGGCCAGCACTCATTTGTCTATTTTGGATTCTCTTTTACCCACAAGGCCTGAACCCAGTGAAAGCATATTTATAGTCTGCCTAGCCCCATCCTTGCCCCAGTCCTTGTCATGAGCATGCCCTCCTATCCTTTTGACATATTACATTAATTTGGACCATTAAATTCCAAAACAATCAAAGACCAACAACAAAAACCCCCAATAAGGTCAATAAGATAAGACATCTGCAATGATTTTTCTTTTCCTTTTTCTTTTTTTTTTTTTTTAGTTAGAGGAGGGGAGGCAAAGACAGATTCCCACATGCGCACCAACCAGGATCCACCCTGCAAGCCCACTAGAGAGTGATGCTCTGCCCATCTTTTGAGTAAATAAAGCTATTTACATCAAAGGGCACCCTTGCTCCTTTGGAACCAGAGCCATTTTTTAGCACCTGAGGCAGAGGTTATGGAGCCGTCCTCAGTTCCAGGGGCCAACTCACTCTAATTGGGCTATGGTGGCAGGAGAGGAGGAGAAGAGAGAGAGAGAGAAGAGGGGGAGGGGTGGAAAAACAGATGGCCACTTCCCTTGTGTGCCCTGACCAGGAATCGAACCCGGGACATCCACATGCTGGGCTAACACTCTACCACTGAACCAACCAGCCAGGGCCTTGCAATGATTTCTTGTTTGGGGGGGGGGGGTTTGTTTTGTTTTGTTTTTTACAGAGACAGAGAGAGAGTCAGAGAGAGGGATAGATGGGGACAGACAGACAGGAACGGAGAGAGATGAGAAGCATCAATCATTAGTTTTTTGTTGCGACACCTTAGTTGTTCATTGATTGCTTTCTCATATGTGCCTTGACTGGGGACCTTCAGCAGATGGAGTAACCCCTTGCTGGAGCCAGTGACTCTGGGTCCAAGCTGGTGAGCTTTGCTCAAACTAGATGAGCCAGCACTCAAGCTGGCGACCTCGGGGGTCTTGAACCTGGGTCCTTCCGCATCCTAGTCCGACGATCTATCCACTGCGCCACCACCTGGTCAGGGTTGCAATGATTTCTTAATGGCCTTCTCTATATTTATCCTTGGTCTGAATGGATAACAAAGACACCCAGCTATGACCTTCCTTACCTCTGTCTTTTCTGCTGCATGTTTTCTGTCTTTATCCCTCCTCTGAGAGTGAACTCCATTCCTTTTGTCATTGTCTAGATGTCTAAGTTCTCCCGGAACTCCACGCACTCCTCCATTCCAACCCAACTCTCTTGCCTTCAGACCTAGCCTAGAAATTCATTTTGGAAGTGGGTTGATATATAAGAATTTTATGGGGAAAGATTTCCAAATACATATACTGGTTCTCTCCCTTATGTGTCATAGGTTCTGGGAAAATGAGGGTTTTTTGTTTGTTTGTTTACCAATAGTATTAAGATGGTGCCAACCCTGGCCCATTAGTTCAGTAGTAGAGTGTCGGCCTGGATTGTGGAAGTCCCAGGTTCAATTCCCAGCCAGGGCACACAGGAGAAGCTCCCATTTGCTTCTCTATCCTTCCCCCTCTTCTTTCTCTCTATCTCTCTCTTCCCCTCCCGCAGCCAAGGCTCCATTGGAGCAAAGTTGGCCCTGGCACTGAGGATGGCTCCATGGCCTCCACCTCAGGTGCTAGAGTGGCTCCAGTTGTAATGGAGCAACACCCCAGATGGGCAGAGCGTCGCCCCCTAGTGGGCATGCCAGGTGGATCCCGGTCGGGTGCATGCGAGAGTCTGTCTCTCTGCCTCTCCACTTCTCACTTCAGAAAAATACAAAAAGAAGAAAGAAAAAAAAAAGATGGTGCCATACTATCTTCATTTTGCAGATTAGGAAACTAAAGGCAATGACATTAAGTGATATCCTGAGATCTTCTGACTCTAGAGCCCATGCTTTCTGTACCACAGTGCCAGCTTTTTAGGAAAATTTACCAAAGACTCTGAGCAGATGCCTTTACTTCTCAGAGGAACCATGCCAGTCTAATGCCCAGCAGTTTGGTTTAGTTTTTGCTTTCTTGCAAACAATTATTGAGCTAATATGTGCCAGGTGTTATGGTAGGTGCTCGGAGTTGGGGATGAGGAAGTTAAAAGAGAGATATGAAAATATAAAGATGAACAAAACAGGGTATCTGCTTTTGATGAGCTCACAGCAAGTGGGGGAGCAGACCAGTAAAAAGAGGCCTGTATAATTAATGTGACTGGTACAATCAATGGGGTCAGAGGAATTGGGGATTTGTCCTACATGGGAAGGTTCCAGTGACCAGATGTCTAAGACCCACTTAAAATAAATGGGTTTATTTAGACTTACCTGTTTCTAAAAGGGAGTAATCCTGTTCCTCCCTCCTCTGAACATGTAAAGCCTACCTTCTTGGGGTCCATCGTGTTTTGTCTCTCGTTTGGGGGCAGCCCAAAGTAGAACAAAGTCAACCATTTCCCCGATTCCTGAGGACTCTGAATGGACCAGGCTGTCAGAAGGTAGTGGAAGCAGGGACTCCCACACTTCCCAGCCTCAAGCAGACAAAACAAAGTACGTGGGTCTTTAAAGTATTTAAAAACACGTGTGTGATTTTATAGAAAAGACAGAGGTTGGCCTTGGCCAGTGGCTCAGTGGACAGAGTGTTGATCTGATGTATGAACATCCCAGGTTTGATTCCTGGTCAGGGCACACACGAGAAGTGACCATCTGCTTCTCCCCCTTTCCTCTCTCCCTTTTCTCCTTTTTCTCCTCCTGCAGCCAGTGGCTCAATTGGTCTAAGCGTCAGCCCTGGGCACTGCAGATAGCTTGGATGGTCTAAGCGCGCCGGCCTCAGGTGCTAAAAATAGCTTGGTACTCGAGCATTGCACCAGATGGGGTTGCCAGGTGGATCACCACCTGGGCACATGTGGGAGTCTGCCTCACTATCTCTCCTCCTGTCACCTAAAAAAGAAGGAAAGAATAAAATACAGAGGTTTACCAGATTTTAAAAAAAAAGAAGAGAAGAGAATTTTGAACAGATGGATGTGTACATGAATGCTTACAGTCATAGATCGTGGACTACAGAGTGAATTGCCTGGTTGGAACCCCAGCTCTGCCATTCCCACTTCTCCAGAAATAGCAGGACATTTCTGATTCTGAAACAGAGAGAAATTTGGGGGTGGGGGGTGGAAGTGTTGGTGATGCTCCAGTTGTAGGTCTATCCAGATTGTGAAGAAGCCTACGTGAGTTTGGGCTTTAGCTGGGGAAATTGGGAGCTAGAGTAGATGTTTAAGGTCAATGTTGCAAGGTCAAACAAATTACTTTTGATCATTTCTTCCTAACTCCTCAATGGTTTTCCTGCCTGGCAGGGATTTCTGTGAAGCATTTGAAGGATGCCTGTGAGTGGAATAGCCATGGAGAGGAACACACATCTGACATGGACACACTAAAGCGCATATCTCTTCAAAGCAGAGTGGAACCCAGGGAGGGGGAGCAGTATCCCAGCGTGAGAGAGTGAGAGGGGCCTGCAGAGCCAAATGCTTGAGCAGTGTCTGCCTTTCAGGCCCAAGAACTTCTAAAACATCTGCTCTCCCTCTGTGCTTTCAACTCATAAAAACTGTCTCTTTGATCTTAAAGAAAAAAAATTGGATTCGGCCTCTAGGTTAACGCTGTTGGCTAAGTATTTCAGAGAGGCTGCATGCCTTAAGCATGAGCAGAGCCAGGCATCAGAAGAGGCAGCTGTAGAAATAAAGGCAATCCACTTAACCTGTGTGAATCGCAGTGTTCTCATCCATAAAATGGTGGACGTCACCCCTGTCCCACATTCCTTCCCAAGGAGGAGCACAAGAGGACATGCAAGGGAAGTCTCTTTATCAGGTATCTGCTGCCCTACTAGTGATGCTTAACCAAATCTTCAAAACCACAGTGGCATACAACAGTAAACACCGAATTAGCTCATGAGTCTATGGGGGCCAGCTGACCCGGGTTTGGCTGCTCCTGACTGTGCCTGTTCATGTCACTGTGGTCAGTTGCAGGTTGCCTGAATGGCTCTGCTGATACGGGCAGGGATCACTCATATACCTGGGTGTTGGATAGCAGGTGTTGGTCTGGGATGGCAGTGGGGCAATACTGGGATGCCTGGGATTTATTTATGGTCATATTGCTCTAATGGTAATGGCATAGGATAAGAATGAGTGAAAACTTGGCCTTGGCATGTTGGCTGAGCAGTAGAGGATCGGCCCAGCAAGTGGAAGTTCCGGGTTCAATTCCCGGTCAGGGCACACAGGAGAGATGACCATCTACTTCTCCACCCCTCCTCCATCTCTTTCTCTCACTCTCTCTTATTCTCCCATAGCCATGGCTCAAATGGTTTGAGCAAGTTGGCCCCAGATGCTGAGGATGGCTCCATGGCCTCACCTCAGGCACTGAAATAGCTTGGTTGCCTAGCAATGAAGCAGCAGCCCCAGATGGGCAGAGCATCACCCTATAGGGGGCTTGTCAGGTGGATCCCAGTCGGGGCACATGCAGGAGTCTGTCTCTGCCTCCTTGCCTCCTTGCCTCCTCACCTCCCACTTAATTAAAAAAAAAAAAAAAGAATGAGTGAAAACACCGAGTGCTTTTCAAGCCTCTGCTCATGCCATGTCTTCTAACAGCCCTTTAGCCAAAGCAAATCACATGGTTAAAGCCCAGTGTCAGAGTGGGAAGGCATTGCAAAGTTACAATGGCCTAAGATGAGGATGCAAGGAGTTGTGTAGAATCAGGGCCATCTTTGCTATCTACCATGGCCTCTATAAACTGTAAGCTATGCAAATAAATGTAATGTTACTACCCAAGAGCAATTTAATCAGTGTATGTTTGTTAGGTTGATTTACATGGGCATTGGCCTGTCTCAGACCCGATTACTTTCACAAGATTTTCCAGTTGCTCCACAGTTTCTCACAGCTAGAATAAAACTCCATTTAAAAATTATCTGTAAATTTTTCTTGGACAGCTGAAGCTCTCTGGCTTTCTCTCTGCTGTTATAGTGTGTGTGTGTGTGTGTGTGTGTGTGTGTGTGTGTGTGTGTGTGTGTGTTTCGAAGGGTGGGTGTTAGTGGTGATTTTCTGTTTCCATTTAGCTTAAGTCATCAGTGATAACTTTAACTTGGCAGTTTCATCAGGGCTCTCTCTAAATGTGCTGGCATTTCAATTAAATGTCAGTGGCATCATTCTGTTTACCACCTGGAAGATTTGTAATGGGGAATGTTGGTAGTGCCAGAGATTAGAGATTTCCACTTGGTGAAATGCCAGCCAATGTCTTTTGTCTCTGCCATACCCCCAGGGTCCTCTGCACGTGTGTTTTGACAGATGGATTATCCCTTCAACATGTCCCTTATGCTCTAAGTCAGGAATTTTCAAACGGCTCCCTGAATCCTAATGGAGATACTTCAAGCATTAGAACATGGAATAAAACTTATTTTGTCCACCCAGTTTAATTAAAGAATAGGCTGGGCTTGCAGGGCAGTCAATTAAAAAAGTTATTATGTATAACTATTTATTTAGATATATTAGGCTTTTTGTTGGGAGCAGCAGAAGAAAATGACTATTCCAATCAGGGACCGTGGAGCCAGTCTGCCTGGGCTTGAACCCCGGCTCTGGCCATGCCCTGGCTGTGTGATCTTGGGCTACTTATTCAGGTTTCTGGGCTGCTATTTCCACATCTGAGAATGATGATATTCTCTGTTCTGAAGCTTAAATGAGTTAAAATTTTTGAAGCACTCAGAGCACTGCTGATGTATTCATTATTATGCAGTATTAATATAATACAACCAAAATAAGAAACAGCTATAAATCAGATGTAAAAGCTGATATAAAAAAAATACAACTGTCATCCATGGCTTCTGATTTAATCTTATTTGTTAATCAAAACAATCACATTGTTGTCACTGATTGACTTTGTAAAAAGTAAATATTATTAATTAGAAATTATAAAATAAACATGTAAGTTCCAGATGAGTTATCATTCAGGGGAAAAATGTTCTGCTGCTTAAATATCGTGAAAGCTGCTGCTGTTAGTCATCTCACACGATTCTGAATTAGGAGCTTAAAAAGTAAATCAGATCAACCTATGTGGCCCTGGAGGACAGATTTCAGAGGGAGTGTTTAAGTGTAACAGCACAGAGCTGAAATCATTCCACAGTGGTTTCCGCTAGCACATCCGGTTGAACCAAACAATCTGCAAGAGCATTTGGTGACAATAACCTTCTATGGAAATAGTAATTGCCTTGTGCATTGACGCGAGTCTGCAAAAGCCCTCTGAATGGTTGCTAAAGCACGGGAAGCCCCCAAGACATGTGTGGCTGTTAGCATCAGCGCTGTTAGGCCCAGTTCTAATATTCTGGTTCCACAGAATCCGCAAACACAGCAGGATTCCAGGGGGAGCCAGGGCTGGTCCCTGCCTCTCCACTCCTGCCACCGTGTGGACAGATTGCTGCACGTCACTTAGATTCGAGTTAAAGAAGAGCCTGGCGGGCCCACAAGTCCAAACAGAGCAGTGGCTGTCCCCTCTTCTGCCAGGGTGCCCTCACTGTCCCTGTGTTTGGACAAAGCCCCAAGGGGTGATGCTTCCTCACCAAAGGGGCAGCAGGGGAACAGGGAGTGGGGGTGCCACCAGCTACCAGCTGTGCTCAGCACAGCTCCCTACAGTGGGTAGAATCCGCCCTCATTTACAGATGGGCACACTGAAGTCTCAGTGACTCAGCAGGGCTTTGACTTACTGGATTGTGACTGCTGGTCGCTTGTGGATTTTATTCTCCCAGCCACTCTGGGGGCCCGCTTCAAGGAGGAGCTGGCAAGTGCTGAAAACTTTAACTTATAAATCAATGCAAAGCTCAATCAACCTGCATTATCACTATTTTTGTTATTAATATCATGGGGCCCAATTCAGCCATTTGTGGCTTTGCTCTGTGCTGTATGTGCCCAGGACATACGATCTGTTCTCCTTCTGCCTTTGCTTTGTGGGAGCTAAGTGCTCCCGCATCATGGGCCCCACCTTCATTTTAGTGGCTTTATCCAAGTCTATTCTTAACATTTCTGTTACGGTTGACCATGCATGCTGTTTTTATTTTTCACATTTCACTGTGATGTATATTGCTGTAATAAACATCTTTTGTTTAATGCCTAACCATCTCTGTCAGTGTACAGGTATGTAATTTGTTTTTATGTATCTTTTTATCACAGCAAGAAAAAAAAATAAAGCTCAATTCTGAAAGTGCAGAAGCAAACACTGGGCTTTGCCCAGAATGCTCCCTTCACAGAGTGGGGCTGGAGGAGGGTGCAGGAAGGGTCGGCACCAAACTGGAGGGGCCTGGAAGGCAAGTACAGCTATTTTGACCTTTTTTCTGGGAAAGAATAAAGGGTGAGTGACATGTGCAAGCCGAGTGCAGAACGGTAAATCTGAGGTCAAAGGATAGAATTGAATGGAACAGAAAGACATGAGGTCAGCCCGATTGCTGTAGTTACCATATTTCCCCATGTATAAGACGATCCCATGTATAAGATGCACCTTAATTTTGGGGCCTGAAATTTGAAAAAAAAAATGTATTACATAAAGTTATTGAACTCAAGTTTTATTCATGATAAAATTCATACACTCATCACTGTCAAAACTCCTATCCATTAGCTTGTCCTCGTCTGTGTCTGATGACGAATCACTGTCTTCAACAATGAGCGCAAAACAAGCGTGAAGAAACAAGAATGCAAGTAAAAAATCTACAACCACTGTATAAGACGCACCCAGTTTTTAGACCCCAAAATTTTAGAAAAAGTATGTGTCTTATACATGGGGAAATATGGTATTATAACTCTTCGTCTCCACTTTCTTGTCTATGAAATGATTGGAAAGCTTAGAGTACAGAGGAAGAGTCCCAGTCTTGGGCCAGACAGACCTTGCTGTAAATTCTAGTTCAGCTACTTACCAATCTGTAAAGTGGGGAGAATTTTACATACCCCATAGGGTTATGGTGATGATACAATTATGATATAGAGAATACAGTCCAATGGCTGCACAAGCTTGGATAAGCAGTAACTGTTTCATCCTCATCAATTTTACAAACTGGAGGTTCCCTAAACCGCCTTCTAGCTCAGCTGTGTCATATTTCCGTTATGTGATGAGAAAACAGTTTAGAAGAATGAGGTCTAGAAATGAAATCACTGGTTAATGAATTCCTGGCTTAATCTGTTTTTAAGAAGTCTCTCAAAAACCCCAAGGAAAATAATAGTAAAGATCTAAACAGTTCTCTGAGAAAAGAAAAAAAATGATGTTGACTAGAGAGGTTTTCTTTAAAGTGTGTTTAATTCACATTGCTTGGTGCTCTCCGACCTTACGGGTCAGTTTCTCCTCGTTCCCGGGAGAGGACTGGAATGACATGAGAAATATACCTTGAAATTCTTAGATGATAAAAAAGGATTAAAAATCAATAGTCTTTCTGCTTGAACTCTCTCAATTTAGTATCCCTTCTGTAGGACGAAGCACAGCTACTGAAGAATGACTGGTGCAGTGATGGGGGAACTGGTGTGTTTGGCCGAGGGATATAGGAAAGTTTTCCTAAGTGTCACTGCCACCTGCAAAATTCCACTGCACCGATGTTCGCAGATGTGGTGGTGCTGGGCCCTGGGGAAGGGAGAACGCTAGACCTGTGCTGCTCAGTGTAGTGGCCACTGTTACACTCCAAGTGCCCTGCAGCCCCATGTGGCCAATGGCTAGTGTATTAGCATAGGCATGGAGCACTTCCATCGTTGCAGAAAGTTCTGCTGCACAGCAGTGGCCTAGAGACCAATTTTCTGATCAAGAATCTGAGTCTCCAAATATATATTAGAGAGCACAGTGGGGTATCAGAGATAGTCTAGTCTCACTCCAAACCAGAACAGGAGGCAGAAAACCTATTTCCGGTCCCAGTTCTGCCCCAACTTGTATGTTGCCTTGGTTTACCAACTAAGGATCACATGCTTTGGTTTTCTCATCTATAAAATGGGTTTAATCATTCACTTAGTGTGTAAGTGAATTACTTTTTAATATCCACTAAGTCAGACACTGGGCTATAGACTGTGAACACCAGGACAGGTCCTGTTGAATTTCTAGCAGCATCCCCGAGGGCTGATGGAAACACACCACTCACTGTGTCACAGGACTGCCAGTGAGAACCACCCAGGGAGGGTGCATCGAGTGCCTTTCGCTGGGCTTGCACACAGCAGGGGCTCAGTATGCTCTCACTGCACTGTCAGAAGCTACTGGGCACAGAGAACTCCTTTCAGGTCCTCCCTTCACGTTTTGCTGGTCTTTCACACGCGTTGGCAACCTGAAAAATGGCTTAGAGAAGAGGAAGAGCAGGGATACAGAAGCTGTGTGTCTGGACAAGGTCTGGCCTTAACCCCAGGGCCCCCAGCGAGGTTGTAGGCTCCAGGACCAATGGAAAGCAGCAGCCACAGGGACTCCCACCTGCTCAGATAAAGGAGTAGGTATTCCTGAGGGAGAAGCTGGAGGAACTGCCTCCACAGCTCATCTTGGCCCTACAGCATCTTAGCATCTCCTATTACAGGGTATAGGGGAGGAGGTAGATGGAAGAACCGAAGCCCAGACAAGACAGAAGACCCAGCCACGTTCACAGCGGCTGGTACTCAGGCCTCCTGAATAGGCCAGAAAGGGCACTTCAGGTGCTGAGACCTGTTTGGCTCCTCCCACCCACATCACTCTGTCTGTGTCTTGTCATGTGTATGCCCAGGCGAGGGCGCCTCAGCCCCATAGCCCGGTGCTTCCCGAGCAGTGTTCTGGTCTAGAGAGAAGGCCCAAAGGCTCTGTCTCGCTTTAGCTGTGTGATCATGGGCAAGCAACCAACATCTCATGTGCATGCATCAAAAAAAAAAAAAAATAACCATAAGTCTTTTTTTTTTTTTTCAGAGACAGAGAGAGAGAGTCAGAGAGAGGAACAGATAGGGACAGACAGGCAGGAACAGAGAGAGATGAGAAGCATCAATCATCAGTTTTTCGTTGTGACACCTTAGTTGTTCATTGATTGCTTTCTCATATGTGCCTTGACCAACCGAGTAACCCCTTGCTCAAGCCAGCGACCTTGGGTCCAAGCTGGTGAGCTTTTTTTTTGCTCAAACCAGATGAGCCCGCGCTCAAACTGGCGACCTCAGGGTCTTGAACCTGGTTCCTCTGTATCCCAGTCCGATGCTCTATCCACTGCGCTACTGCCCGGTCAGGCAACCATAAGTCTTGTGTGTGTGTTAATGAGAACCCAACATCGAAAGCTAAAGGGAAAGCATGTGCACAAATCAAAACCCCAGGCAAAGGTATTGATATTTTGTGGCTAGGATGGGTGCTCTGGGAGCTGCTGATGCCTGGGGTGATATCCCATGTAAGGAATCTAAAACTTCAAGACTCTGGAGAAAAAACAAAGAAGGCTCCAAAACTCTTCCTCTATTGCTAATGGAAGCCTGCTCTAGTGCCCAGCTTCCTTCCCCAGCCATCTATAACCAGAGAGTCTCGAGACAACTGGGCCTCAGCCTTCCCCTGTGATCAAATCCCCACAACAGCATCTCTGGTCATGCTTACACACTGCCAGTGACCAAGAGCTCACTACCTGTCAAGCCTGCCATTCCATCTTTGGGCAGTCCTGACTGATAGAACAGCAGGATGAAATGTTCTTTTTGAGAGCTGTCTAATTTATTGTTAGTAACCAAGTTAAGGCGGATGCTGAGGCTGTCCAGGCTCAGTGGTAGAGTGACTAGTTCACTACATTTGTCATTGGTATGGAAGGGGCAGCTGTGGAATAGATGCAGCATATCTACCCTGGCCCCCCCTCCCCCTGCCAACTCCCAGTGCTAGAAGCTCTTCTTCCTATGAGTCAACTCTACTTTTACCTTATTGGTCCTTATTTTTCCCCTTTAGTGAATCTTGCTAGTGGCCTTGCCAAATACCAATCCCCTTACTTCCTTCCCAACAGAGCCCAGTATTGCTCAGGTTTCCACTGTTCTGCATGACATCCCAGGAAACGCTGACCTGCAGAAGCTTCACCATTGGGTCATGAGTTGTCTTGACCAACCAGAGCAATTCCATCTTCTGTATCACAGTGATTCATTTGGAAATGAGCATAAGACCCAACTTTAGCCAGTGAGAAATTGGGCCACTAAGAGCTTTCCACATTTTTCTGAGAGTTATGGGGAGTCAGGTCTTGCATTCCTACTGAACTTGAGCAAGAGAGTGTGCAGCCCTTATTGTGACTGACAGTCACCATAAGCACAATGCAGTAACCAACTTAGGATAAGGCTGAGTGACCCTGGATGGCAGAGTGGAGGAATGGAGAGAACCTGAGAGCTAGATGCTGTCACTGAGCCCATGAATCAACCAGCCCATGAAGACCAACCACCTCTAAACCTCCAGTTACACAGATTATTATAGTAAATGTCCTGGTTATTTAAACCTGTTAGAGTCTGCACTAATTAATCCATCCTCCTTGGGCCATATACAGTGTGTCTGTAAAGTTATGGTGCACTTTTGACCGGTCACAGGAAAGCAACAGAAGATGATAGAAATGTGAAAAAGTACAGTTCAATGTGGGCTCACACACAGATTTTTTAGGGCTCCTTAGGTAGCTATCCTGTATAGCCTCTACAGACTCGTCACTGACTGATGGACTACCAGAATGGGGTTTCTCCACCAAACTGCAGGTTTCCTTCAACTGCTTATCCAACTGAGTAATGTTATTCCTATGTGGCGGCGCTTCGTTATAAATGCGCTGATATTCATGTTGCACTTTGGTCACGGATTCGAATTTAGCGAGCCACAGAACACACTGAACTTTCCTCTGTACCGTCCACATCTTGACTGGCATGGCCGTGGGCTGCTCTGCTGTATACACGGTGTTACGTCATCATCTGCGCATGTGCACATGGTGCCACATCATCCTACAGAAACTGGGAGGGTTTTCCTTTTATTTGGTGCAGATTTCACATTTCTATCGTCTTTTGTTGCTTTCTTGTGACGGTCAAAAGTGCACCATGACTTTACGGACACACTGTAGATGTAAACAAGTCTAATTCATCTTGAAATGTCTAGAAATGGCTCCCCTGCTCCCCTATCTTCTCTTCTTCAGGTTCAAGTTTGCTTCCTTCAACTGACTGACCTTCACATAGACTGGCTAGGAGTAACTCACTATTCTGCATGCTATCTTCTGAGTGTATTCAAACTGTTTTCAGTAACTCGATAACACCTGAATATAGTTTCTGTTTAACACACCTGGGCATCCGATGAGGCCAGTAGAAAAGCAAGCACCAACTGTGCACCCTGCCACCCTGCCTCCTGATGTTGCCCCAGGAATCCACAAGCTGCTAGTGGCTAGTGGTCACACAGGGTTTCTCTTTCCTCAGCCTGGCCCAGGCAGCCACGTTCTTCCTGGCTTCTGGGTAAATAACTCATGTTCTCGTCACTGCGCGTCGCAGATAGTTTTCAGTGGGGTTCAATGTAATTGCTACCATCTATCACTTTAATAGCCTAATGAAGGTGAGATGTAATTAGAAAGGGTGTCAGTGGAATATGGAGTTTGTTTTACAATTATCTATACAGCGGGGGGACCATCAGCACAGAACATTGCCTTTTAAAAACCCAAGAAACATGTGGCATAAATGTTCATCATTGAATGACTTTAAAGGGACCTGTGGTCAAATTCCAACGCATTTTCTTTTAGCTCCTTTGAATTCTAAGCAGGTTTGTTTGCAGTTGGGCAATTAGTTGAAGTTGCATAACAACTGAGTTTTTTTGTAAATCAAATCCTCACTTCCTGGTGACTTACATTAACATCCCAGAGCTGTTTCTCTTCTTGTCACGTCTTGAGTGTCTGGTTGCCCCTTCTTTGAAGAGCAGTTAATGATTTTTAAACAAACATTATAATCATCTTGACTCCCTAGTGCAAGGAACTCGGGTAGCATAACATTCCTTTTCTTCAAGTGAAAAATTTCTGCCTGAGGGTTATTTTTTATTTTATTATTTTACTGTAGTGAAATACACACAACATAAAATCTAGCATTTTAACCATTTTAAGTGTACGAATCAATGGTATTAAGTGTATTCACAATGTTGTACAACCATCATCATTCTCCATGTCCAGAATTTTTTCATCTTCCCACCCAGAATCTCTGTGCGCATTAAACAATAACTCCCATTCCCCATCTCCTCAGTCCCTGGTAACTTCCCTTCTACTTTCTGTCTCTGAATTTGACTATTCCTAGTACCTCCTATAAGTGGAATCCTATAGTATTTGTCCTTTTGTGGCTGCCTTGTTTCACTTAGCATCATGTCCTCCAAGTTCATTCATGTTGTATCATGTGGCAGAATTTCCTTCCTTTTTGAGGCTGAATGGTATTTCATTATAGGTCTATACCACATTTTGTTTATTCATTTATTCATTGATGGGCACTGGCTGCTTCTGCCTTTTGGCTATTGTGAATAATATTTATACTATTGGCAACATGAGCATACAAATATCTGTTTTAGCCCCTGCTTTTAATTCTTTTGGACCACATATATGTGATGAGTCTAACTTACCAAAGGTCCAGAACCTGGAATCGGTGGGGTCGGACTTGAACCTAGGTATTCTGATGCCAGGTCCAGGGCTATACTTTGAAGATGTTTATTCTGAGCTCCTAGACTCAAACCCATTCCACATTCTGGTCTGATGGGAGGAAGATTTGCAACAGAGATCAAGAGCCACAAGAGCTTTTGTCTTACCTCCCTCAGACCCAGAACTTCACCATCTGGTAATTTATGAGATGGTCTGTTGCGTTTGTGCATGCAGTTTTGACAAAGTGAAAATGAAGATTCTCCCTGGGATTGTCTTCTGTGTTCTCCCCAACATTCATTCATCAAACATTTGTGACCATCAAAGCTCAGGCCAGTTTCTCTGGCTCAACCTTGGAACGTCCACCTTCTATAACCTTCTCTCTTGCTGCTCCCCTCCCCACCTCAGCCCCCCAGCTGCCTTGGTTCGAATGTGGTTTATCCCACATGAGGAAATCAGCGGCAGATAGACCGCTGGATGGCTGACCCTTATTTAGAAGATATTGTCAGTGGGAAGAACATTGCCACCAGATAACAATCACTTGCTGCTAGATAAATGTCAGGGCTTGTTTCCTGATGGGTGTTGTGGAAGAAAATAACAATTACTCACTGTAGCTTTGTTGGATTGCTGCAGCACTTACCCTCGCTAAGGAGCACACACACACCTTCAGGAACTTGAGCCACTGGGGACCGAGAACAGCTTCAGTTTAACACCCACTGCCCAGACCAGGAGGCAGGAGATGCTAAATGGGAAAGAAGGAGGGAAAGAGGAGGTTCCCTCTCCAGTCCGCTGCGTGACGTTGAGGTATTTGGTCTCTTCCAAGATGCCAGAGAATGAGCAGTGACTTCTGCAGTGGCGATGGTGAGGACAAGTGTCCTGGGAGACTTACCAGAAGAGGTAACACCTGAACTGCAGTTTCATTCGCTCATTCAGGTCACAAATATTTAGTGAGCACCTCCTATGTGTCAGGCATTGTGTTAGGGTCTGCAGTACCACGGAGATGACAGTCAAGGATCTTCCTTCAGGGAGCTTACAGTCTAGCCATGGAGATAATGAGTAAGTAAACAAGATAACTGTGGACTGTGAGATGTGTTCTGGCAGAGGTAAAGAGGGTGGTGTGATTGTCCATATGTGGGGGAGGCCAATTTAAAACCCTGTGGGTGGGGGCTTTTGATCAGAGACTTGAAGGATGACAGTAACTCTCTTGCAAGTAGAGCTGGTGAAAGCTCCAGATAGCAGAATAGGCAAGTGCAAAGGTCCTGGGGTGGAAAAGAGATCACATGTCCTGGGTACAGAAGGAGGTTGCTGTGGCTAGTGTCTGCTGGGCACTGGGAGAGTTGTGCCCTCGTGGTAAAGAGGTGTCTTGCTGCTTTTGGAAACAGGGAGGTTTTTAAGGAAGAGAAGGACACTCAGTTGGATTTTAGGGTTAGAAAGAAGTGCGTGGCCTGTAAACAACCTCAGTACTTTCCATCTCGCGGTCTGAGTGACCCTACTGATCCTAGGAGTCTTTATTTATAATTTTCATGTTTTGTTCATCATCAATTTTTTGCATTAGCTTTGATGTTTTAAAATAATATTGTTTTAAAAGATGATTTACCCTGTTTATTGAATTTGTGGTGCCTGCTTTCATTTTGTACCTGACACAAGCACCTCGCTCTTCTCACCCCAGTTCCAGCACCGCCTCCTCCTAGGCCCTTCCCTCTTCCTTCAGTTGTGGCTCAAAGGGTAGGGACTTGGAGATGTTGCAGCTTTTCTTCCTGCCAACAACTTCAGCACAGTCCTCCCAAGCCCCTGAACCTTTCTCTGGAATGTTACCATGTGTGCACTGAGACATGGCTCCTCCCCTTCATCCAATTGCTCTCAAAGGCAGAAGAGCTGGGTAACAGCAATCACCCCCAGAATCATCTCCAAAGTAGACCGAGCAAGAATCCAGACTCTCAGACACTTGGTAGCAGAACCCCACCTCCGTGGCCCCCTCGATCTGGCTGAAATGCCCCTTGTCCCATGCAGAGCACAGCAGTCTTAAAGGGAGGCTTTGCTTTCTACCCAGAAGAAATGAGGGAACCAACAGAGTCTGGAGAAGGCCAGAGAACAAGGACAAATTTTAATAATTTCTAACCACAGCACGGTAGCCGCTGGCACACGAGCTGGGCACGGATTTGGATGCTTTTTCCTCTGGCTTCCTCTGAAGTCCCGTGTACTTCCCGATGTTGAGCCAAGTGAGCCTCCCACGTGGAATAAGAGTGTCTATTTGAGAGGCCCTGTGAGGCAGCCAGTCTTGCGGGAAGAGCCTTGGCTACCCCACACCTGGCGGCCTCTGCGATGAATCCCAGAGGAACTCCCGAACTCCCCACAGGGCATGGTATGGTCTCCTCCGTGGCTGGACTCTGTCTCCATCAGTTTTTTAAAATCTTATCTCCAGCATGTGATATGTGCCTGGCACACAGTACATCCTTAATAAATTTTGGATGAATGATGTGTAAGGTTAAAAAAGAGCCAGAAATGTGAAGTCCTCTGCCAAGGAGGGAGGGCTGGATGCACCCTGACCTCCTAAAGCTGTCCTTAGCCCAACAGTCCTTGCCATCCGCCCTCTGCCTTCTCAACTGGATCTATTCTACTAACAAACCTTCCTCTCGTCAGAGCTAAATGGGAAAATTCTCCTTTGTTCGTGAGGACCTTTTAATAACATTTGAAGTATATTTAATATACTGGAGGGAAGACTGGATTTAAGGAAGAATACGGATTTCATGTATAACAGACCTAGGCTTGGAAATTGCTTTTACCTGTACTTAAAAAAAAAAAAATGTTTCTTAAGTATTGTATAATTTTTGAGTGCAAAGGCTGTGCATTCACACAAACTCCTCAAATTCTCGCCACAGTCGATGGTGATCTCCTGGTGGGAAATCCAGCTTTTACAATTTAGTGGGGAAGCTGCTCTCCTCATTGCGTGCATCTTCCCTGCAGCCTGTGGCATCATTAAACGCTCTTCCCGGAGTTCCTGCCTCCCCTGGCTTCCAGGATTACCTCTCTGATTTTCTTTCATCCAGTTGAAGTGCTCCTTTAATTTTCTGTCACCATCTTTGCTGTCTCCACCCTCTTCCTGCCCCTTGAGCATTGACATTCTCTGGGATTCTCTCCTGGGATGGATTCACTGTCCTTGTGGGCGGACTGTGACTTCAATGCCGGTATCTTCCACATTCTTCTCTCCAGCTCTCTTGCCTCATCCTGGGACTCCAGGTTCCATTCCCAACCTCCCTGGGGACTTCACTTGGATTCTTATTGCGCCAGACATTAAATTTGTTTGAGGAAAGCATTTGCTCACCTCTCCCCAACCCAGAATCCTCGTCTGAATGTACGATTTCTCCACCAATTTCAGCATGCTGGAGCAATCTTCAAAGCTTCCTACCTGCTCATCTCTCCTGTAGAGATTAACATTAAATGCAACAAGTTGTCCTTGGGAATATTAATCATTTGTGCCTTCTTCACCATACCCATTAGCCCTGATCTAATTTAAGCCCCTCCCCTTTTTGCAGAGAATTGCGAAGCCTTCAAATAGGTGTGCACCCCTCAACCTCCTTCTCCAGTCCGCCCTCCACACCCTGGTCCATGTCATTGTGGTTTTACTCTCAGAAACCTGCTGCTTGACTGTCTTCCCCTGCCAAGCGAGTGGGCGGGCCCTGGGAGCCCCAGGATGGGCAGGCGGCTGGGACAAGTCTCCCGCCATGCAGGTGGGAGGAGGGTGCAGCCTTCATCCACACGGGTCTCGGCGTGGCAGGAGCCGACCGTAAAGCTCCCGTAGTTTTTCTCATTCCTTCTCTTAGCTCCCACTCAACTGGAAGCAAAAGTCAGTTCTAAGATCCAGCTTCAGGACTAAGACTTAAAAAAAAACTACACCATCATTTCTACTACAGAAAATTTCAAATTTATATGGAAATAGAGAGTAGAGTATAATAAACCCCAGTGAGCCATCACCTAGCTTCAACCATCAATTTCTAACTCACAGCCAATCTTGTGTCTTCTCTACTTTGTGCAATACTCCTCTCCCCACCCTGGATTATTTGGAAATAAATACCAAACTAAGACATTGGCTTTTAACAGAGCAGAAGCACCAGGGCACAAGCCTTCAGTGAGTGACAGCGTGGTGTGCACATTCACCTCTTCTCAGCTCCTCCCCACGTGGCAGCTCTGGAGGGCAGGGCTCTACAAGGGACCCTGGGACTCGGCATGGCTAACCATGGCTCATGACCCTCTGTTCTACTGTCATCCATGGATGACACTGCCCCTGTGCGTGGGAGTAGAGAGAAGTAGTTGGGGGCCTGACCTGTGATGGCGCAGTAGATAAAGCGTCGACCTAGAAATGCTGAGGTCGCCGGTTCGAAACCTTGGGCTTGCCTGGTCAAGGCACATATGGGAGTTGATGCTTCCTGCTCCTCCCCCCTTTCTCTCCTCTCTTTCTCTCCTTTCTAAAATGAATAAAAAAAAAAAAAGTTGGGGCCACATGCCTGGTAGCCCTGCACTTTGGCCAAGCTCCCCACTCTCCACCCAAGACCTCCACTGCCCTCTGCTGGAGGGAGCACGCATGGCCAGAAGAACACTACCCACCACCTCCCCAAGCTGGAATGTCTCACCAACAGGGTGCTCATCAAATTTCCCAGCAAAAGTTCAGATCCATTCCTGAGCTTAAGAGGGGGCCCATGGAGAAGAAACAGCAGCAAAACAAAGGGAAGGGACCCAGATTCTGGAGTTAAAATTGAAATTAAGGTATGGACCCCTTAGGGGGACCCAGCAGTGTAATTGAGGACAGGAACAAGGGTGACCAAGTCACAGATGGCACAGTAAGGGACACTCATCCAGCCAGCTGGAAGAGAGGGGTGGCAGAAACTGCAGTGGTTGGTGTTTCCCTGGGGTCTCCGCGGAGGCTTTTTCGTAATCAAAAACACTTGCAGGGCTCTGGGCTCAAGATACAAATTTGCATATTGCTTTACATAAGTCAACATATGGAGTTCACTCACCCCTAACACCAAGAAAGGGAAATTAAATTCAATTAGATTAATTAGTGCAACTGATTGCAAATTGTTTTCAGGCCTAATATTAAGGGTGCTGCATGCAGGAAATAAGAGAATGGATTTTTTAATTGGGATTGGTGGGAGGATAGGAGGGAGGGAGCCAGCTGGGGCAGCCCGGCGAGGCTTGCTAGGGAGACCGAGAGAGAAAGAGAGAGGAGGAGCAGAGTGTGCCTGGGCTTCTACGGGACATTCTGCCCCCCACCCCGTCCCCCATGTGGACCACTGCTCCAGGCTGGGCTTGCTAGAGAGACCCAGAGAGAAAGAGAGAGGAGGAGCAGAGTGTGCCTGGGCTTCTACGGGACATTCTGCCCCCACCCCGTCCCCCATGTGGACCACTGCTCCAGGCGGGGCAGAGGCTGGCTCTCCCAGACGATAAAGCTTAGGCTTAGGGCCACCTTCTGGCATGACTGCTTCCAACACCCAACACTGCATGTGTACTTTTTGAAGAGCCCTCCAGATTGTGTAAGTCTGAGGTCCCTAAAAGCCTGCATGGCCCTGCTCCTCTCCACCCTCTGCCTCTCCTTCCCTTGCTGGCTCACTTCTCCCCTTTCCTGCCTTACTTCTTGACATTCAAGGTGGGAGATAAGGGCTCAAGGGCGGAGAAATGTTGGGGGGGTGTGCTGAAGGCCACCCCTGAAGCCTCTGTAAGCATAGGCGTGGCCAGTCCTGAGGTGTGGTCAGTCCTGACACCTGGCCAGGCCAGGCCTGCTTTGGTAACACACACACACCTGCCCCCAGGGTCAGGAATTAACTGGCCACTTTTATCAGGTGTCTGCCCTGAGCTCAGGGCACATCCCATGTCTGGGACCTGTCTGTTAGGGACTGTCCCTCCCTGCCTCCTGGGGCTTCCCAGTTCATGAGAAAGATGAGTCTTTATGTCCTGTGGGCCTACGTTCTGTGCTCAGAAAGGACTCCTGTCAAGAGGCCCAGCTCACCTGGCTGGGACCTGACATCCTGCAAGGCCTTGCCCTGCCCACTGGACTAGCAGTCCGTGCTGGCATTCCCATGCCAACGGGGCAGATGACAGGAACTGTGACAGTGCCTGGCACTCCTGCTGCCCCTGCCCCCCGGTCTGGCTCTCTCCTGCTTCCCTGGCTTATGTCCCTGAAGTCTCAGTGTGCCTAGGTCTGAGTGGGTCTCAGTTCTGATTAAAAGGGATTCATACACTTCCTCTACTTTTGCTTTCCAGGCCTGGCCCCTCTAGACAGCAGAAGGCCGGGCACTCCCCAGAGAGGCAGAGGGCCTGGCCCTGGGGCCTCTGCCTGACTTCCTTCCACTTTCCCAACAGGGTTCCAGATAGGTTTTCCACACGATAAGTCACAGGCGGTGACACAGGGATTCCTGGATGGTCAGCAGTGCCCTGAAGACTCTTCTGCCTGACTCAGATTGGAAAAATTTCTCCCCACCTCTACTTCCCTCTCCCTCTCTCCCTCCCTCCCTCCCTCCTCCCTCTCTCCCTCCCTCCCTCCTTTCTTCCTTCCTCCCTCCCTCCCTCCCTCTCCCTCCCTCCCTCCCTCCTTCCTCCCTTCCTCTCTTCCTCCCTCCCTCCCTCCCTCCCTCCTCCCTCTCTCCCTCCCTCCCTCCCTCCCTCCCTCCTTCCTTCCTTCCTTCCTTCCTTCCTTCCTTCCTTCCTTCCTTCCTTCCTTCCTTCCTTCCTTCCTTCCTTCCTCTCCCTCCCTCCCTCCCTCCTCCCTCCCTCCTCCCTTCCTTCCTCCCTCTCTCCCTCCCTCCTCCCTCCCTTCCTCCCTCCCTCCTTCCCTCCTTCCCTCCCTTCCTCCCTCCTCCCTTCCTTCCTCCCTCTCTCCCTCCCTCTCTCCCTCCCTCCCTCTCTCCCTCTCTCCCTCCCTCCCTCTCTCCCTCCCTCCTTCTTTCCTTCCTCCCTCCCTCCTTCCCTCCTTCCCTCCCTCCCTCCCTCCTTCCTTCCTCCCTCCCTCCCTCCCTCCCTCCCTCCCTCCCTCCCTCCTTCCTTCCTTTCACAAACACATGTTGTCTCCCAAGTGCTGTATCCTGCTCTGTGTGAGATGATTCAGAGGTAGACCCATACAGCCTAGTAAGGGGGGTGGTGTCAAGACAAGGCCAGAAATATCCATAATGCGAGACAGAACAGAATAAGCGTTCAAGAGAGGCACAGACAGGTCCTAGGTTGTTTAGAGGTAAGGAGAGCATATCAAAGGTAGGCAATCAAGAAAAACTTCTGAACAGAGGCCATACAAACTGGCTTTCCAGGCAAAGTAAGACGGCAACAGGTAGGACTGGAGGGTAGGGCCCAACACGGAGGGACCAGCAGCAGTCACAGGAAGCTGTAGCAGGAGTCTCACCCCAGGAAGGAGCCGAGCTTGGCCTTGGAGTTTGGGTGGGGAAGAAGTTGAATAGTCTGGAGAGTTCTGTGGGCAAAAGGCAGCCTAAGGGGAGATGAGGAGGAGGTAAAGCTAGGAGGGAAGTGGGGGAGGGCAGGAACATGGGGGTAAAGATGTCAAAGGCCTCTTGCTCCTTTTCACAAATTCCTCTCCTTTCCTGCTACTCCACGCTGATGGTGAAGAGGGAGGGTGGAGGATCTCAACTCACTAACCCCCAAGCTTGGCTCTGCTCAGTCTGGGCTGAGGACACCCTGCATGTTTCATGTTTCATGTTAGCAACTGGGGTTCCCCTGGGAGCCCCAGAGTTTCTTAGTTGGGTCTTGGGCATTGGCAGAGGAGTGTGGCTCTCCATTCATAGGCAGTGGTCTATGCTGTGTAATTGTGAGTGAGCGCCTCTAATAAACCCCACGCTGATGGGTGCAGCAAGCACACGGGGTGATAATCACTCTTCCTGGCTCACTCTTACCATAGTCAGGATTACAGACACAGGAATCAGAGATGGCAGCCTGTAACAAAAGCTCTACCTCCAGCTGTTTGGTTCATTTCCTAAACAACAACAGAACATTCCCTCCTCCTCCACCCCTCCCATTTGTTCCTTTGTGTTTGAGGATCTATTGTCAGCCAAATGCATTTGTCTAAACCTCCAGGCTTATACAATTTGAGGGAGGGAGTCTGGAAATACCCAAATCACAGGAAGTCACCCTGTGTCCCAGGGCTACGCACCTTTGCCTCTCCTCGCTGATGATAGCTTCCCAGGTCCACCTCCCCTGCTGGCTCTGTCCCCACACTCTTCCAGGACTGCTCCTGCTGGGGAAGCCCGTCCCTGTGTGCCAGGCTTAGCACCAGGTCTCTGGCTAATAACTGGGCTACTGCCCTGTACCGTGCTTGGTCGCCGCGTCATTTACACCTCTATTCGGGTACTGCAGGCCTGTCTTTGTCCCTGCCTGGTGCCATGGTTGTTCTAGGGCAGCGGTTCTCAACCTGTGGGTCACGACCCTGGCGGGGGTCGAATGACCAAAACACAGGGGTCGCCTAAAACCATCAGAAATACATTAGGTGACCCCTGTGTTTTGGTCGTTCGACCCCCGCCGGGGTCGCGACCCACAGGTTGAGAACCGCTGTTCTAGGGCCTAACTTACTTTTTTTTTAATCGAAGTGAAATTTACATAACCTAAAATTCACCATTTTAAACTGAGCAATTCAGTGGCATTTAGCACATTCATACTGTGGTACAACCAGTACTTCTATCTTATTCCAAAACATTTCTATCACTCTAAAAGGAAAACCCATACCCACTAAGCAGTTACTTTTTATTTTCTTCTCCTGGCCGACCCTGGTAACCACCCATCTGCCGTCTCTGTGGCTTTACCTATTCTGGACATCTCACATAATTGGAATCAGACAATATGAGACCTTTTGTGTGGGCTTCTCTCACTTAGCATAAGGTTTATCCACACTGCAGCTTGTATCAGTACTTCATTTCTTTTTGGAACAATATCCTATTGTATGTGTATACTACAATTTGTTTATCCATTCTTCCACTGGTGAACATTTGTATTGTTTCCATTTTGGCTACTGTGAATAGTGCTGCTATGAATATGCATGTTTGAGTATTTATTTCTTTTGGGTATATACTTAGGACTGGAATGGCAGGATAAACTCTATGCTTAACTTTTGGAGAAAACAGCAAACTATTATCCCCAGTGGTTGAACCATTAACATTCCCACCAGCAATGTGTGAATGTTTCAATTTCTCCACATCCTTGCCAATGCCTGTTTTCTGTTCTTAGTATAGCCGTCCTAGTGGGAATTAAGAGGTGTCTCATTGTGGTTTTGATTAGCATTTTTCTAATGACTAATGATATTAAACATTTTTTCATGTGATTATTGGCCATTTGCATGTCTTCTTCAGGGAAATGTCTATTTAATTCCTTCATCCATTTTTTTTTAGTTGGGCTGTTTGTACTTTTATTGTTGAGTTGTAAGAGTGTTTTCATAGATTTTGGATATCAGACTCTTATTAGAGATAGCATTTGCAAGTATTTTCTCTCATTCTAGGTTGTCTTTTTACTTACTTGATAATGTCTCTTAAGGCATAGAAGTTTTTAATTCCGAGGCAGTCCAATTTACCCATTCTTTGTGTGTGTGTGTGTATAGTCTGTGCTTTTAGTGTCATAGTCAAGAAATCATTGCCAAAGGTGAGGTCATAAAGATTTACGCCTATGTTTTTTTCTAAGAGCTAAGTGATTTTAGCTCTTATATTTAGGCCATTAATTAATTTTGAGTTAATTTTTATATATGGTGTGAGGTAGGGATTCTTAATTAATCTTAACTCCTGTTCTCAAGCCCACTTTGGCTTGGGGGTCTAACCTGGGTCCCTTAGCCTGTTGGCAGTTGTCCCTGATGCCTGTACTCCTATTTCTTGCCCTGGATTATCTGCTGGTCTGGGTCACCCCTCTATCCTATGCTAGCCTTCATGACGTGGGTTGCTTGTCTAGACTGCAGCTTCTTGCCCTGAATTGACCTCTATCAGACAGGACTTCCTTTCAGCCAAACAGCAGGGTCTATTCCTCTCTGTTGTAGATGTAAACTAGGCCTTCCCCCTCCCCTGAGACAGAGCTGTCCTGCTAGAGCAGTGGTCCCTACCGCCCACTAGTGGGTGTTCCAGCTTTCATGGTGGGCAGTAGCAGAGCAACCAAAGTATAAATAAAAAGATAGATTTAACTATAGTAAGTTGTTTTATAAAGATTTATTCTGCCAAATAGCAAAAATCCGACATAAAGTACTTGGTAAGTAATTATTATTATATGCTTTAACTTGCTGTAACCCTGCTTTATAAATTTTATAAAGTAAAGTTACTTCCCTACTTTATAAATCACCATTACTGTGGAACTGGTGGGCAGTTAGAAAGTTTTACTACTAACAGAGATACAAAAGTGGGCGGTAGGTAGTTGACTACCCCTGTGCCAGAGCATCAAGCCATTCCAGTAGTATCTTGTGACAAAATCAAATTTCATCAATAATGTACAGTTGCTAAGAGCATGGAGTCTGGAACTGGGGCTGAAATCCCAGCTCTGCCACATTCTATATGTGTGACTATAAAGTGATTTTCTTAACTTTTTTGTCTCTCAGTTTTCTCATCTATAAAATGAGGAAAATTATGACACCTACCTTCCCGGGTTGATATGGCAATAAAGTAGGTTAATACATAAAAAGGAGAAGAATGCCCAACACACAGTAAACCCTCTTTGAGTGTTAGCTCTTCCTAATGTCTGAAAATCCCCCTGGCCCCTGGGAAGGGTATAGCAACCAACGAGAACATGTTAGCATGATGAGCTCATTGTTTTCCTAGGTCTAAGATTGGGAGGGGGTTACCTACCCACGTAAGGAAAAGAATAAACCTACTCATGCCAGTGGCCATGGTGAGCACCAGACACAGGAAGGAAGGCAAGGAGGAGGGTACAGGGCTCAAAACCAATCTTACTGGTTGCAAAATTCTGTTGGTGCCTTCAGGTTAGATAAATCTACAGTAAATGCATGATCTCTGTGATCTAATAAAAGCAGCAGAAAGCAGAAATGGATTTTGCTGAGTTGTCCTGGCTTGTTCTATTTTTTCCCCCCTAATTTGCCTGCCGTTGAGCTCTGGGGAAACCTTGTTATCCCTGATGTAATTACCACCGGCAGGTTTATGTCCTGAGGCCAGAATCTCGAAGGTTCCCCCAGAGTCCCCTGTAAAGAAGTCTGGGAAGAGTATCCCCCCTGCCACCTCTGTGGCTGTGTCCTTTTCAGAGTTTCAGCTGTTTCATCCCCAGAGGGAGGTGAGCCACTAGAATTTATTGTCTGCCTGAATAAGCCTTGTGCAGCGCGACCAAAATAAAATGGAAAAAAACAGAGCTGTCTCAGCAAAATCTGCTGACTCAGAATTAACCAGAAAATCTTGTAACTAATGATCAGAAATTAAAATGTGCTCAGGAGCTGCGGTGTTTAACTGGCAGGGCTGCAGGGTGATATAGCGCAGGATAATGGAACTGGAAGAGCTCATATTCTGCTGTGGCAACCACGGGTAGACAGTTCTCAAGCTAATCTAGGCTTGTCCCCAACAACCTGGGGTACCACTTCCAGACAGGGACTTCCTTTTCCATTCTCCCAGCCCTCTACTCTTCTCACTGAAGGTGCCTTACCTTCCTAAGCATCTCTCAGCTTACATTCTGTATCTCATTAGATTCTTACGACAGCCTTGTGGGACACGTGAAACAGCTTTCTGTGACATCTCCCCATTTACACAGATGAACACTGAGTGCAGGAAGGTTATGCCAGTAAGTGGTAGGTCAGGACCCAGGATTCAAGTTTTTGATTAGTGGAATTCCTGTACAAGGGCATCCTTATAAACAAATAATCCCCTTTAGTTTAACTTCTCGTTAAACCTGAATTTTCATGTATTGTTTACTCACCGGGCTGTGTACTGCAGCACACTGGCAAATGCTGGAGCCCCAAACGCAAAAGTACGGTTGTTTTCTATACCTTAAAAAATATCTTCGTGCTAATTCTAAAAAGCATGTAAGTTTTACAAGGTAATTCAGATCTGGGGCTGCACAGAATCATGAATGTTTTTGGTCTCAGAGGGAATGTCTCAGGAAGCTATGGGGGATGCAAAAGGAGGGTGTAGAAAGAAGCAGGCTGGCAGCTTTGCAGTACCACCTTGTTGTGGAGACAGCTCTCGTGGACACTGAATTATCAGCATCACAATTAGCCGCACTTTCTCTGCCAGAATAATGAACACCCTGGGGGAGGAGCGTGATGGTCTACACGCTGAGGGGGGAGACCCCGGGTGATCTGACTTGAGTTTTTTGGGGGGTTTTTTTTGTATTTTTCTGAAGCTGGAAATGGGGAGAGACAGTCAGAGAGACTCCCACATGAGGGAGGGGAAGAGAGAGACAGAGAGGAAGGAGGGGGGGTGGAGAAGCAAATGGGCACTTCTCCTATGTGCCCTGGCCGGGAATCAAACCCGGGTTCCCCGCACGACAGGCTGACGCTCTACTGCTGAGCCAACCGGCCAGGGCCTTTAATTTTTTTTTTTTAATTTATTCATTTTAGAGAGGAGGGGGGGGCGAGAGAGAGAGAGATAGAGAATGAGAGAGAGAAGGGGGAGGAGCAGGAAGCATCACCTTCCATATGTGCCTTGACCAGGCAAGCCAGGGTTTTGAACTGGCAACCTCAGTGTTTCCAGGTTGACGCTTTATCCACTGCGCCACCACAGGTCAGGCTAGACTTGAGTTTTATTTGCACCTGTCTCCCTGGGCAGATGGAGAGGAGGCTGCCCCTCCCAGAGGAGAGAACCACCTCCTTCAATTACAAGGACACAGTGGGAGCCCACTACAGGAGAGAAGAGACCCGCCAGGAGACTGGCTCACCGTCTTCCTTCCAACACTTCCTAGTCTTGAGGTCTTGAGAAAACAATTCTCCTCTTTGCCTCATTTCCCACACCTCTGAAGTGAGGATCAGCATGCCTCCCTTGTAGGGTGATGGAACAGTCTCAAATACAGTATGAAAATGACAGGAATCTACATACATAAAAATGCAGTGTTTGTCCTAGAGGAGGGATTCGAGGATAGCATACAGTATCTGGTTATTTGGTTAAGTATGTCCTAGATTTCACTTGGCCCTCCTCTGTAAATACACAAAAGCACTCTTCCACTGGAAGTCCTGCTGAAATTCATTTCAGTGTGAGACCTCCCTGCAATACCAGTCTGAGGTCATCCCTTTCTCCTTAGTGCTCTCTGTATGAATTTCTTATTAGACCAAATACTGCAACCCCCAATAGCACCCTTTCTATTTATGGGACCTGCAGCACAGACAGATCTGAATGGTCCAGGCAGGGTGGAGCAAGACACTAGGACTTGGATGCTGGACAGTGGGTGAGGGGTTAAGATCTGAATCTTGGCAGGGAAAGTGAGCCCACAAAGCCAGCCTGAGACCAGGACGCCAGTGTGAGAGCAGAGAAGAGCCAGGTGGGAGGACCACAGCTGAGTGCGATGCAAAGTTAGGATCTGGGGTTTAGGACTTGTCCAGCCAGGGCAGCGGGGTAGCAGAGGTTCAAACAAGCAGGCAATTTGCACCAGGGACATGTGGCCTAAGACGGTGGTCCCCAACCCCCGGGCCGCGGACCGGTACCGGTCCGCAGAGAAAGAATAAATAACTTACATTATTTCCGTTTTATTTATATTTAGGTCTGAACGATGTTTTATTTTTTAAAAATGACCAGATTCCCTCTGTTACATCCGTCTAAGACTCACTCTTGACGCTTGTCTCGGTCACGTGATACATTTATCTGTCCCACCCTAAAGGCCGGTCTGTAAAAATATTTTCTGACATTAAACCAGTCCGTGGCCCAAAAAAGGTTGGGGACCACTGGCCTAAGACATCAGAGCTCCACATTGAGGCATTAGGCAAGAGTATACTGTCAATTAGTAAGTAGGTCACTAGAATCACTTAGGAGATTTTCTCAAAATACAGGTTCTCATGCTCTAGCCACTAAGATCCTGACAGAGTAAGTCGGAGGCACTGTCAGAAGAGATTACGGGCTCTCCGGCTCTGAAAGTGCGTGTATACCAGGTGATGATTTTTAAAAAGGCCTCACAATAGCAGTGACCTTGAAACTTAATTAAAGACTTGAAGGTTTACCAAGAGGCAGAAGGTCTTCAAGGCATGTGAACTGGAGGCTTCAAAAGTGTGATGAGCTTACAAACACTTCACGAAAAAAAAGTTTTTAGAAAGAAAGGCAACCACCACCTTGAAGAACAAGAAACCAAGGTCAAATTATGCAAAATAAAAAAGAAAAGAAAAGAAAAGAAAAGAAAAAGAAAAGAAAAGCAGCTATTTTCTTTAGAAAGTTACACATCGTCACCAGGACCCCAGCTTCTCTCCTCAGAATGACTTGCATCAGCTATACCCCCTCAGACCCACAAAGAACAGCAAAGTCTGAGAGAGCATAGTAATATTCAAATCATACATCCTGTTACTTTGATTAAGTTGTATTTTTCTCAGCATTATAAGAGGAGTCTCAGGCTCTAAGCTGAGCCCCCCTCCCCCCCGAGAGGCTGGGAATTGGGAGGGGACCTCTTGAGAGCATGAAGGTCAAGGGGCATTGGTTTATCAAATGTATTCTTTTATTCTCTTTAATAAAAACATGCTTGCTGAAATGCGGTAGCTCCAGCTCTCTTCCCCTGCATTATGTCCAGAAAGCCACGCCTGGCACAAATCCTTCAGACTGTTTTCTAGGGAAACTAGAGGAACCAAGAACAAGCCCCTAACGATGCTGACTACTGAGCGAAAGGCCCCATGCAAAGGCCACGTCACCTTTGATCACTCTGTGGTTCGGCTCACCAAGTGACAGGCCTGCCCCCACACACAGGATTTCAGCTGTTTCAGTCTCTCATTCATAAATATGCTCTTACATCCATAGGTAATTGGACATTTGAGGAAAATCTTCCAAACTGAATGACAGAACCCAGAGAACAAACAAATCCAAAGCAAACTAGAAAACTCCATAGGAAACCATCTAGTAATCAAAGAAATAGTATAAGAGAGAGAAGTCTCCAGAAGTGCAGGATGTGAGAGTCTCCAAACTGGTGTTTGGAACTATCAGAGGATCATGTATAAAGAGATAGGCTTCCAGCAAGGGGGAAAATAGGCAAACAAAAGAAACTGGCAAACTGAAGAAAATGACAGCACTGACATCAGTGGGCGCTCAGGAGCATGGGTGGAAGCTATAGGACAAGGAGACAATTTGGGGCAGACAGTTCGTCACGTGTGTCTTGCATTCCCGAATGTCTTGTGAGAGAAGCACTGGCTGCCCTTTGTTCAGATCTCCCTTTTCAGGTGTTTGGATAATGAACAGCTTTGAAAAACAGAGTTAGTATATATTTCCCTCCGGAGCCAAAGGCAGATATGCCCATTATAAAAGATATGGGTTCCCTAAGCTCAGGGTCCCACTCTTGTAATACAACCCATTGTATATGTGCAGGTGTCATGTGGCTCTCTTTATGTGCCCTATGAGAACTGGGGTCAGAGAAACAGGTGCAAAAAATGCTGACATTCTGGCTTCTCCCGTTGCTGTGAGTAATAAGCTGTCCTTTGTCCCTGGCCCAGGAGCCTTGTATCTTCTACCAGCCTCCATGGGAGGGGGTCGGCCAGTTTGCTGGCTCACAAATAGGGCAAAACCTCACTCTTCACAGTTCTCGACAGCCATGCCATCAGAATTCTGAAGGAAAATGATTTTTTTTTAATTTACCTTAGAATTTCATACACAACCAAAGCAGAAAACAAATGTGAAGTCAAATAGAGACAGTTTTATAGTTCAAACTGTTTTACAGTTCAAATTTGTCTTGACAAATTTAAATCCCCCAAAATTGTACCTGCAATATACCCATTCTTAGGAATAGATTCTAGGATGTTGTCTACAAAAATTAAGTAAATAAATAAAAAATAAGATGATGTATGATTTAAAAAAAAAAAAAGAGGAGAAGCAGAATTAGAGTGGGAGAAGAAAGTCCCAGGATATCAGCTATGCAGCACGCACTGTGACAAGGATTATTATAACATGCGAAAGAATTTGGAAGAGAGCGTGAAAGATCCACAGAACACCTGGTAATGAAAAAGAAAGAAGCAATAAATAATACTAGGAAAAATAAAAGATTGTACAAGAAAAAGGACGTTTGGTCACAATTCACCATTGGCTCATTGGGTAAGTGCTGATTGTTGATTTTGACAAAATTATTATTTTACAAATATGTTACAGGGATAAAAGGAGAGAGATGTGGGCAGTGGTATGGAAAAACTAAGTCCTTATCTACCATAGCACAAAGTCAATAGATAACGTCTAAAACTGATATTTCAAGAAACAGCAAAAAAGAAACAAGAAAAAGAAACAGCAGAATTTTAAATTACGGAGGTCAATACCAGGAGAAAGCCTTAGAAGTGTACAGGATGTTATCTCTGGGGAGAGGAAGTGCATGCAAAATAGGGGACTTCTGTGTGTAAACATTACTTCAGACGAGTATTACTATGATAAAAATAACGAATAAATATCTATTTGAATTTTTAGAAATGACGATAGCTTGCACAGCCTTTCAGTGGGCTGAACCCTCTTTTCAACCAAACTGAGCTAGTAATGATCACCTCCCAACTTCAGCTCCTCACACCAAGCAAAGACAACTTTTAAAACGTGTTACATTTTGAACTTCTTACAAAATGTAAGAAGTGTTATATTTGAACGTATAGTTACACTATAGGTAATAGCAGTTTCATGTTCCTCTTCATCAGATTTTTTTTTTTAAGTTAAACTTTCTTGTCAAAAAGGAAAGAGAGGCCTGACCTGTGGTGGCGCAGTGGATAAAGCGTCGACCTGGAAATGCTGAGGTCGCCGGTTTGAAACCCTGGGCTTGCCTGGTCAGGGCACATGTGGGAGTTGATGCTTCCAGCTCCTCCTCCCTGTCTCTCTTTCCTCTCTCTCTCCTCTCTCTCTCTCCTCTCTAAAAATGAATAAATTAAAAAAAAAATCTAAAATGTTTTTAAAAAAAAGGAAGGAGAACCAGGGCCTGGTGTCTGGAGCTCAGAAAAATGGATTCCAGCCCTGCTTGTCCCCATCACTTACTGTGTGTCCTTGAACAAGCGACGTCACTGCTCTGAAAGGCAGTTCCCTGCTCTGCCGAGGAGGCCAACACCGCCTCCTCCCAGGGCAGTTACTGGCAGGGCCCGGGCGTTTTGTTGATTGCGGCCTCAGCAGACCGGCTACATGCATGGAGAAGGCACCCACCAAGGATTGATTTGATGAGAGTACATTGAATGATTTCTAAAGACATTTTAAAATAGAAGCAAGTGACTGCTATAATGTGGGTCCACTCCTACTAAAAAGCTGAAGTCAGACTTGAAACGCTCTTTCAAGATTCTGTTCGTGCTCAGCATTCTAGACTTTGCTTTCATTCTACCATAGAAATACTATACAATTCAAGGCAATGCAGTTGGACTCTTGCAATTAGAAAGAATGGACAGAGAAGAGGCAGAGGTAATCAAACCTAATTTCCCAGAAATGGCTTCCTTTATAATAAAGACTCGATAGTGGGCCACCCTGGATTCCCAGCTCTTGCATTGGAGCTCCTGGTTCTCAAATTTGAACTATGACCTGTGGTTGACACACATCTGCTGGTGCCCACCATGCTTTCCTCTGGGTTCCCCTCCCCAGGCCCTGCCGCACAGGTCAGCTCTTATCAGAAGCTGAGTTTGTCTGGATGACCCAAAGTCAACTGTGGCAGGGAGGGAGGTCAGTGGTCATTCCTCTGGGTTCTTGACCTATGCAGTTATTCTCAGAAGGGCTAGTCCTGCTCAGGATGGCTGAGTGAATCTGGGGACAGTGGCAGATCTGAATGCCCTGAAGTTTCTGTTAACTCCATATGGTCAATTTCCCAGGGCTGCAGGGCAGAGCCCCCGATTTTCCATCAATGGAAGCTAGGTCCGACAGCGTTTCATTGCTTTATGATCCAACAGAAAGAATTTGTGGCAGTTACAGTAACTATGGCCTGTCTGTGCCATTCAAGTAGCAAAGGCCTGTTCTGGAGAGAAAAATGTGTACGATTCCAGCCTGGCTGATGAGACATGAGAGCAAATGAAGGATCGATTTAGTCTGGAAAATCTGGTTCGGTCCACTTAGTGGCAATTCAGTTCAACAGGCACCCTGGGAGCCAGCCCCTGCAAGACGCAGCGTGGGTCCCATTCTGTGAGACGCTTACAAACAAAGGTGGGTGGAAGCAGACACATCAACAGAGGACGTGCAGGTCACCAAGTGCTTGGTCAGCGGTGCAGAGGGTGCTGTTCCCACAGAAGGAAAGGGAGACACAAGTGTTCCATGAGGACACAGGGTACCACAGGGACCCAGAGGGGACGCCTAGCCTCCCAGCATCCCTCCTGCTGGGGAGTCTGGAAAGAGCTTTCTAGGGGATGGTTCAGCCTTCCTCTAGTCCCATGTTCTTATCCAACATCAAAACAACCTTTGGAAGTTCATAAAGATAACGCCTCCATCATATTTGCCTGGGCTGAGCCAGGTTCTCAAAGACAGTGTGGAGAAGCAAATGTGGGCTTCTGGGTCTGGAACTCCACTCTTCCTTCCTATTGTCCTATCAGCCTTACAACTCGGCCACCTCATCCTGTATGACGCTTTTCCATCCCCTTCCTTGGGTTCATGACCTCTGTTACAGCCGTGATCACACCCAGCACGTCCTCCCTTCCACTCTGCTCTCCTCCTCCCGCCAGACTCTCCAAAATAAAACCCGGCTCTCTCCTCCGCTTGTTGTCCTTGAAGGCAAGGACTGGTGGCCAGCTCTGGGCACCGTGCCTGTCATGTAACAGGTGCCTAATAAATATTCATTGCTTAGTGATTTATGTATACATTTGGGGGCTGGATCACCATGTACTTTGCAAGGCAGCATCGTCACTGAGAAGAGGCTCTGCCACCTATCAGCTGGGCCACCTTGACCAGTTATTGAACTTCTCTGAGATTCACGTTCCTCATCTGTAAAATAATCAGGGTAACATACATCTACCTCATGGCGTGCAGTAAGCATTCAGTAAAATAGTGATTGGAAACCACCTGAGCATATAGTTGGCATATAACAGTAGTTCACGAAATGCTAGTTCCTCACGTAACAAATGGCTCATGAGCGAATATATCTGAGCACTGGGGTGGCTAACCAGTTGTTAAAGGTGCAGAACTATTTACTTTGATTTGAAAAGTCAGCCCAGTAGGGAGTTTCGCCCCAGGGACTTCCCTGTATTTGCAGCATTTTCTTTCTGGCAAGAACATACGTTCATTATTCCATCTTTGATGTGAGAAGCAGCAGTCTAGGGCAGTGGTCAGGAATCTTTTTGGCTGAGAGAGCCATGAATGCCACATATTTTAAAATGTAATTCCATGAGAGCCATACAACAACCCGTGTACCTTACGCATTATCCAATAAAAATTTGGTGTTGTCCCTGAGGACAGCTGTGATTGGCTCCAGCCACCCGCAACCATGAACATGAGCGGTAGGAAAAGAATGGATTGTAATACATGAGAATGTTTTATATTTTTAACGTTATTATTTTTTTTATTAAAGATTTGTCTGCGAGCCAGATGCAGCCATCAAAAGAGCCACATCTAGCTTGCGAGCCATAGGTTCCCGACCCCTGGCCTAGTGGTTATGAACCCAGAACTCTGGAGTGAACTTCTTGGATTTGAGTCTCACTTCTTTCTACCAGTTCTGTGACTTTGGGCAAGTTACATAACCTTCTCTACCCTCAAGCTACTCGCTTGTAAGATGGGGATGACAGTAGCAGTTATCATTATCTAGCTACTGTTTTCATGAAGATTGACTAAGTTAAATTCTTTAAAGCTCTTAGAACAATGCCGAGCACAGGGTAAGCACCGTGTCAGTGGTTGCTAAGTTACTATTCTTCTTTGTGTGTCTAAAATGTTTTACTAATTAAGCCTGGTTATCAGATACTCAAAAAGAACAATCCAGTGTGGGACCATGAAGACACCTGCTCGGTAAGCAGAGCAGGACCACCTGCCACGAAGGCCATTTCCCACCGTGCTCCACCTCCTCTCCCGTCTCTCCTCCCCTCCCACACCCACCACTGCAGTCTCCCAAAACCGTTGTCTATTCTCACACACACATTGAATCTCACACTAAAATGATGAGCTAGCATGACTGTTAGCCCCATCGGGAGAGGAGCTACGAGACGTCATTCGCCCCCGTCACACGGCGAGAAACTGGAGGAGCCAGGATCTGAACCGAAGTCCATGTGACTGACTCCTGTTAGAGGAGTCTGTTGGTCACAGGAAAAAGAAAAGGGGGGACCAGGCTCAAGGGAAGGTGTTTCTTCTGCACGTCAGGGTCGGAGAAACTGGGATACTATTCAGTTAGTGTGGAGGGGCTGGCCTCAGAGGAGGCTTCTGGGGAAAGAGCGAGCTCGTTCCAGATGGCCTCCAACTCCACGCCAACAGAGGAGAAAGGTTATTTTCAGTACAAGGCAGGGGAGGAATTTGGGCCTGGGTGGAATGAAGGTCAGTCCCCTCGTAGTGGGGACAAGCCTGAGCCGGGCATCCTTGAGCTGAAGGACAGGCTTGCAGAACAGAATAAAAGGCCCCGCCGAGTGGGCTGCCCAGGATCTTACACCTCAGTGCTGTGAATGGGAGCAGCTTTGGAAAAGGGCTTTGTTTCTCTGTTGACTCCGATTTAACCTCTGGCTGTCGGTGCACCTGGTTGCACAGAAGTACCCTGCAGAAGCAGATGGGGACAGGAGCCCACTGCTTTCTCTCCGTCCCAGGGGTGGGTGAAGCCCCGCTGGGAAGTCACTCCGTCTTCCCCAAGGAAGGGACTCGCAGTGCCCACCCACCTCCGCCAGCTTGCCCTGACATCACCACCGGCAGCCCTTCTCCTCAGCACCGTGGCTGCCCCGGGGGCCGGGGCTGTGCTCCCGGAGGCTGGGATTTCTCCGGCCTTCCAGCGGGCCTTCTGCAAGGGCGCTGACCGCTCCTCCCTGCGCTGGACAGTGAGTTATGGCAGCCCGTTATCTTCAGCGGCCGGTGGAGGCTTCCTGAGCTCCTTCCGGCAGAGAGAAGCCAGGTGATATTTACTGGCTCAAATGAATAAGGTAACCAGCCCTGTCACAGCACAGAGGACGTGTCTCTCACCCAAGGGGTTTTTTTTTCTCCTCCTTTCTTTCTTCATTATGTTTGTAATTTTGTTTTATTATTTCCCATTGGAAAGCTGTGAAAGGAAAATGATGCCATCGACTGCTGTGAACTAATGTCGTGCCCGAGTCCTTTTCCAATCAGCCCCGAGGTTCGCGCTGTGACGACTTCATTAAATTAGGCGGCTCCGTGGCAAATGGGGAAAGTGTCTGGAGGTTCGGATTTTGTTAATCTGGGTCGGGCTGCCTGAGACCTTAGACCACCGGGGAGCTCGGGAGGTCGGCTCTGCATGTCGGGGAGATGAGGTTCCCACCCACGGCTTTGCAATGTCCCAGAGGCTCCCACGTGGACACAGCTGTTCAACCTCCCCTCTCACCTCCACACCTCTTCTGTGATCCTCGGCATGCCAGCGGCTGCCCTAGGTGTTGTCACATGCCAGAGGAACCACTGGGTCTCTCCCGGGACATGGGGGACAGCAGCTCAGTGTGTGGGGTGGGGGAGGGAAGGGTTTACTCTGCTGCAGGTAAACTACTGTGGACCGCAGGTAAAAGGGAACCCTCTCCCGGAAGGCCAGCCGGGACTCAGGTTGCCGGGCGCCCGAGAATATGGCCGAGAAGCTTGCAGATGAGCCGTGCGTGCTCCCCGTCCCTCTCATCACCACCCCTCAGAGTTGATGAGAACAGATTCTCCCGCGCTGGGCTCTGCTGCGGTATTAAAGATTTCCATTACTGACGGCTCTTTCCAGTTAGCACTTTCACTATGAAACGCTGTCATTATGAAGTAAAATATGCGTGATCTCTAAATCTATGTGTGTTATAACGAGGTTTCATTGTTATAAATTTGTCTTCTCGGTCCTCTGCTTCTGCGCCTTTGCTGTCTTTTTAAAACTCTAATGTCTGACAGCTGTAGCCAGGGGGTAATTAGGAAGAGGTACTAAAGCAGCACAGGCTTCTTCTCTCACTTATTCATGGAAACGTATGGAGTGTCTACACTAAGGTATGGTCCCACAGGCCGTGGGAAAGACAGTGGTGACAGCCAATTACAGCAGTAAGGAATTTTGGTCTGAGCTGACAGGGAGGCGCCCCTCCCGCATATACATATAAATATTGAATAAAATGTAATAAAAACAACTTGAAATCACTGCTGCACTCGAAAGGATGAAAGGAAGAATTCCAGATTCCAAAAGCAACTGGGAATTAAAAGCTCTTGTGGAGAGTCAGAGCTGATTACACACAGCCAGGTGTGTGTAGTCGGGGCTGGGCTTCGAACACCCAAGCAAGGACCGACGCTGAAGACCACAGCCTCACCGTGGCTGGGCCCAGAAGTGCGAGCTGACGTCAGAGCTGGGTGCCTAGAGGGCTAGATAGTCCCCACCTCGCTGGGTGACAGTTTGGGTAGGGAAAAGATCATCTGTGAAAGATCAAACTCCAAACCTGTGCGGAGCATAGATGTGGGGGTCTAAATTCGCATCACAGCCCCACCATGCAGAAACCGCAAATGGAGAAATCAATGTACACATCGGTTTGAAATCAATGGAACCCCACAGAGGCAAACACGACCCTTTCCTGAGGCATGCCTCCATGACTAGAGGGCCCAGAGGAAATAACTACAGCAGAAGATGAGCTCACACAGAGAAACTACACAGTACTTAAGAAAACAAACTAAGGGAGTCTCAGATTCAACATGGCGCCTGTCTTGGCCACCTGTGCTGGCCCCAGAATTACCTAAAGTCCCCTTTCTGCTCCTCCGTTCAACACCATCATCACTTCAAGTCTACTCCAGACATAGAGAGTACCTGAGGCCCCTGCCCCTCTTCTTTCCAGTAAACACACACACACACACACACACACACACACACACACACACACATACACACACATGCATGTGTATACACACATGCATATGGATAAATTCCCTTTCATTTAATTTGCACACCATGCAATTAAGATACATAGGAGCCCATATTGTTCACATCTGTTCCCATCAGCCAGATGGGCTCCCGGGTAAGGGAGTTTCTGCCACATCTGGTCACCTCCTCACCTGGCAGTGTGGTGAGACTGCTCCACAGTGGTGACTCTTCAAGCTCAATTTGGGGTCTAAATCTTGAAAGCCCTAAAAATATGAAGGGTATAGGTTCTTTTTGTTTTCATAGATCAATGTTATATGAATAAGTTCTGCTTTCCCCACAAGTCCTGGTGGCCCACTGAGCTATTTATTCTGGGTTATGAAAATTCAGCAAACTCAATGACCAGAGTTGACTGAGAACACTAATTCAGCATCCACACAAAACACCTGCCCACCAGGTCACATTTACTTTGCTGTATGTGTGCAGGCCACAGGCAGCCCACACTGGAGCAGCCACTTGTCCTATCAAGGCATCATCATCAGCTTTGTCTTGGATTGGCTGAGGTTTGCTTCAGTTTCACCACCATCAGCTTAGTGGACAGTTAAGCTTAGTAGACAGTTAAGCTTAGTAGACACAATTCTAGTGACTTCTGCTTGCATCATCCGAGTTTTTAACCTGTAGTTTCCACTAAGGAGGCCTTAGGATGCACACCCCTGTACATGAAACTAATATAAGGTTACATGTCAATTAGATTTCAGTAAATACAAGAGAAGACGCACAGCCAGCAGCTCCCGTGTGCACCATCCACACCTCCACTAGCAGGTCACCCTCCACATCCTCACAGCACCTCTTCATTTGAACCCCATGGTCCTTTGCTAGTAAGAGGTCAGCGGGATCCCTGAGTGGCAGGTCCCCTGCCTCATGGAAAGCAGCTGAGATACAAACGTTTGCCCCCCTGGGGCAGAGACAGCCCCTCCTGTTTCCCCATTTCCTTGGGTGCTCCAGGCAGACCTGCAGCCACCTTCACTTTCACTTCTGGGGGTAGTAAAATGCAAGTCGCTTCCTCTTGGGGATGGAATAGTTATTGCAATCATCCATTTAGGAGAACATTCATTGAGTGATGGGCCTGGCCCAGGACTGGGAATAACGCAAGGCAAGAAACAGCTTTCCCGCCACCAGGGCACACAGGGACAGCACAGACACAGAGGGACACGAGGAAGCAGATGAGGACAATGCCAGCTCCTTCAGTTATTGTAGTGCAGTGCCTGTGTCGCTACTTAGGGAAAAGGGCACGGATGAACCTTTCTGTTCTTTCTTCTCTTCAAGGCTGGCTTAAATGCCATGGACACATAGCTCGAGGAGCCATCAGAACATCTTCCCCTACAGATGTCTTTAATCCCTCGACCTCCTCTCCTTTTCACAGTGGGGACCGAAATAGTCCCACAAAAGAGCCAAAGTATAACAAGCAAAGGCAAGAGGAGGATCGCATAAATACAACCACCAGGGGAGATTCGGGGCCTGTACACTCAGCCCTCTGCTCTCCACGTCTGCAGTCGACGACAGCCATGCATTTTATAATGATGACCTTGAACATCTGCCAATCACTGAAGGCTGGTGGACACCTATCTTGGGTTGTAATAGTTACCGTAGTAGACGGATTCTACAAGGGTCCCCAATGAGCCCAACATCCCAGTATCTGCCCTCTTCTGTAATCCTCTCCCCTTGAGCGTGGGATGGGCCTACTGACTTGCTTCTGTCACACAGAATGGGGCAAAGTGGTGGGAAGTAACTTGTGCAATCAGGTGAGAAAGACCTCCCACCTTGCTGGCTCATGTGTCTTCCTGGCTGGCTTGCTTTGGTGCAGCAGGCTGCCTTGAAGGGCCCCATGTGGCAAGGAACAGAGGGAAGCTTCTGGCCACAGCCCGCGAGGAACCGAGTCTGCTAACAACCACTGAGTGAGCTTGGGACAGACCCTCCCCGGTTGGACCTTGAGATGACTGCAGCCCCAGCCAACTCGATCGTAGCCTCTTAAGTCACCCTGAAGCAGGGGACCCAGTGACGCTCTGCAAAAGTTCTTGTTCCATAGAAACCATTAGATGATACATGGGTATTGCTGTAAGCTGCTAAACTTTGAGGTACTTTGTTACTTAGCAATAGAACTAAGATCGTCACTATTTAGTATGTAGCGAACTTACCTTTGTAGAGAAGGTACAGGCATGGCTAGGGAACTTTTAAGTAATACAGATTTGTTCTTCTCTTAAACTCTAGCTAATAAGAATGGACCACTTGACCCAGAGCACAACGGGAACTGATTATAGTAATATAGTCTTTTTCTTTTTTTTTTTGACAGAGACAGAGACAGACAGACAGGAAGGGAGAAAGATGAGAAGCATCCATTCTTCGCTCCAGCACCTTAGTTGTTCATTGATTGCTTTCTCATATGTGCCTTGACCGGGGGGCTACAGCAGAGCGAGTGACCCCTTGCTCAAGCCAGCAACCTTGGGCTTGAAGCCAGCAACCTTTGGGCTCAAGCCAGTGACCATGGGGTCATGTCTATGATCCCACGCTCAAGCTAGTGAGCCTGTGCTGAAGCCTGATGAGCCCGCGCTCAAGCTGGTGACCTCAGGTTTTTTAATCTGGGTCCTCCGTGTTCCAGTTGGGACACTCTATCCTCTGTGTCACCACCACCTGCTCAGGCTAGAGTAAGATATCCTTTACATTAGTGCAGACTCTAAGGCCATAAGTGCCCACAGAGCCATCTTGGGCAGTGACTCTAACCAGGGAGGGACACTGGAATCAGCTGAGAGACCTGGACCCCACCCTGGACCCACTGAAGCGGGATCTCCACAGGCAGAACCTAGAGGCCCCGAATGGAAACAATTTCCCCAAACGAGACAGACTGTGTCCGCTGAGTGAGAACCACCGATGAGCTCCTACTCCCCAACCTGACATACCAGGAAATGAAGGGCCAGTGAAGTTACAGGTCTAAGGGTCACACGGCCTGTCAGTGCAGCCCAGGGCTCCCCCTCCCTGTTTCTCTGCTTTGTGCCCCTGCTCCCAGACCCCAGAGCCCTCGGGTGCCCGCTCAGTGGAGAATTCTGCCCAGCCCCAAGATAAACAAAAACAAAGTAAGAGACATACAGAAAACTTCCAAGGTTCCTTTATTTGTTTGGAAAACAACCTTCACTCTTCATCTTTCAATTTAACCCTGTCTAGTGACAAGGCTTCTGTCTCCGGCCTCTTGTGTAAGAAAGGGAACAACATGAACACTTCCCATGAGGTCTCTGTCTCCAGACACCAACTGGGGGCAAACCGGCCAGGACTGGAACTTCACGGCGTTGAGAACATGTGGGAGCTGTCTCAGAGCCCCTTTTGGCTGGTAAGCTTTTCCTTCATCTTCCCTGAGACAGCTGCTTCTGCCCCGGGGGGCTCTGCCTCCACCTTCCAGTTCAGGGCGTCTGCAGTAGTCATGGGCTGATCTCCAAGCTGGTTCTCATCGGGGGAAGTGCCACCCCCACGGCCCCCGCTGGGTCCGGCATGGATCCTCAAGAGCTCACCATCTCCCAGTGCTGGCTCATGAGTGAGGACTCACATGGGTTGACAACGACATCCTTGCCATTCTCAGTGCCATCACCAAACATGTCTGTGTCTAGGCAGAGGTGAGATGCCACGTGCTCGATGCGGGAGCCAGCCTTGGTCCATCGCTGAGAAGACGGAGAGGAGAGAGGATGAACCGGGATTCTGTGGCTAGGTCCGGGTCCTAGCAATAATGTGAGGAGCTCCAGCAGAATCAGAAATGTTTAACCACAGGGCTAGGGTCGTCTCGAGACTTGACTTCATGGTCTCATGGAGAAATAAAGCTGCAACTAATTGCTTTGCCAGGTATTGTTGTTGGTTATTTTTTTTTAAATCGGATTTAAAAAAAAAAGTAAAAGTAAAATCAATATGTTTGCTAGGAAAACTCATTAGAAGGGAATAACCTTCCAAGCAATAGGCCAGAAAATGTGAAGCGAGTTAGTCACAGCAACAACCAAAGAAATGAGCTTCACTCGGTGTCTGCATGGTCATGAGACGTGGGCGTGAGCAGGCGGACAGCGATGCAGGAGGGGTCGGGGGGGGGGGGTGGAACTCTGGGCAGGATGTAAACCCCTCCAAAGTGCTTTGGCACATGGGGACCCAGGCGGAGAGTGGGGATCTCATGCTGCTGCCTCCCAGGTGCCACCTTGCGTGACAAGCAGTGAGTGAATGAGCACATACAGGGGAATCACCACTGACCAGGTGCCATGGGCCAGCTCAGTTCATTTCTCTACACTGCTACCCCATGTAGTGGGCAACATCAACTCCACTTCCTAGAAGGAACTGAAGCTCAGAGAGATCCAGTTACCTGCCATGGTCACACAGCCAGTGGGACATAAAACGGGCATTTGAATCTCAGTTTCTCTAATGGCAATACCCCACCGGCAGGGAACTGAGTGGAGCCAACACCTTGCCGCTGGCGGAATGGGCATGGGCACCCAGAGTGCCAGGACGTGGTGGACATCCTGCCAGGGCCCAAGGCCCCGAAGGCAAAGGTCTGAGCCTTGCTTATCCTTGTGCCCTGAAGGCTCTGTGCCAGTCTTCTCCTGCTCTGAGATCCCAGGTGGGCACTGAAGCAAGACAGGACAGTGTAAGACACATGTGCATGCTGGGGTCCTACAAGGTCAAGGCTCTCGTGTGGCGAAGCTGACCACTGCTGCTGGCACCACGAGGGCATAGAGGCAGCACTGGGTCCCTCTCCTAAACATAAGGACCTCTTTCATTGCAACACTTTCTCTTCCACAGTCCCTCCCTCTTCCTGCGTAAGAGACATAGCCTTACACAGGCTGTCACATGACTGAAGGTGGCCACGCCTCAGGGTGGGCCCCCTGCACACTCACCTGTTTGTCATCTCCATTCTTGCAAAGGACAAGGACCACCGGGGCACCAGGGAAAAAGGTGATGACTGACAGGCACAGCTCCTCCTGCAGGATCTGCTGGGTGTACGTGAAGGCCCAGATCTGAAGGGGAAGAGGCCAGAAAGGGTCACGTTAGAATTCTTAGAAGCCACCGCTGGTGGGATACTGCTGTGCCCACATGTGATACTGTAACACGTCTTGGTAAAAAGCAATGGGGGACCTAGCTGATATCATTTGTCAAGAAGGCCACCTTGGAAAACGCTACTGAAGAGCCGGAGACTTGTGGTCCCACCCGCTCTGCCGTCTGCATCCCAGTCTTGAAGCGGACGGGCCTGGGGCACGCACGCCACCCCTGGAGCTGAACAACACCCCAGCCAAGCTGCGTGGTCTCGTTTCTATCTGGATAGGTGTCTGTTCCCCACACTCGACATTTCTAGCAGCTTCCTGGCAGGTCAGTCTCCCAGCTGTCTTCAGAAAGTCCCTTCTTTTTGAAAAGAAGTCTAACTCAGTGTTCTGAGAACATGAGCATTATGACAAGAGGCAGATGGAGGAAAGAAGGGAACGAACCATCCCTAGGGAGGTAGTGGAAGAGGAGCACAGAGGAGCATGAGGAATAAAATTGTTCCAGGGGGCACAGGCACGCCAGCACTCACGCAGGTTACATCACTCGGCCCCTGGGCTTCTGCAGGGAGAGGAGCTGAGAAATCAGACAAAAGCAGAGTTCTGATGACAAAAAAAAAAAAAAAAAGATGTTCATTACCAGGAAATTCTCCTCCACCTATTTCCTCCAGAGTGCTAGAGATCAGAGAGCAACTAACTGCTGAAGAAGAAGCCCACATACTCCATAGTTCCTAAATCAGGGGGCGAAAGTACTGGCATAATAATGTCAAAATGTGAACTTCCAAGAGCTTTTGCCCAGGCTGAGAAATGGGGAGATCTGCCCTTTGCTTCTATCGTGGGGCAAGAGAGTGATTCTTGAATTGGATGCGCTGGGGGGAGCTGCAGAATTGGGTGCCCATTAGGGGCTGGTCCCCTTCTCCTCCACCTCACCCCTGCTAACTGGCTGAGCCTCAGCCTCCAGACCAGGCCACTCACTGGCCACTGATCCTTGGCTGGCCAGCCACTGCACTAGCACCCTCCGTCCCACAAGCCGACACAGTGCTCACTTGCCCGTTGCTCTGCCCTCCCCTAGCTCATGACAGCCCCCTCCTGGCCTGGCCCTCCCCTGACCTCCACTGTCTGCTGATATCTTCAATGTCTGTGACTTGACCTGCTCCTCCTCTTTTCCCACAGGCTTGGGTCCTTCTGCTGTCCCTAGGACTACATGGATGCTGACTGCTGCCCCTCCTGATCTGGGACCCTCCCCTGTCCCTCACGCCTGGATGAGGCCATTAGCCCAGTGAGAGCCTCTGTCCCCTAGAATTGGGTCCTTCCTATGGATTTTTTGGTCCCTTTTCAAGTTGCTGGTGTTGGAAGAAGACCTAGACCAGAAAGTACCCCACGAGCAGTGGATGGAAACACAGATGAAACGAGGCTGCCCTGACTTGAGAATTCTCCGAGCCTGGGGATGGGTCCATGGGGGTTCCTTATACGCGTCCATCTATATATTTTTATATCTACATATATTTGAAAATTATTACAGTAAAAAGTTGCAAAGCGTCCTCCTCGAGACAGATCAAGAAGTTCTCCTCTGGCCTGTGCACAGCACCGTTCCTCGCATACCCTGCCTTCCTCCAGGACGAGCTGAAAGGGGAGAGACGTCTGCATGCACAGAGGCGACGCAAAACCAGGGTGTTACCGCTGGTGACGGTTAACATGCATGGGGCACTTCCTGTGTGCCAGGGCTGTTCCGGGAGCTTTACAGAGATTAATCTTCATGAGAATCGGATCAGCTAGCTATCATTATCCCCATTTTACAGGTGGGAAAAGTGAGGCTCAGAGAGGTTAACCAGAGTCCGCTATTGCTGCTGCTGCTGCCAGAGTCATGGCTGGTCTGGAGCCCTTTAATTCAAGTTTAATCACTGAAGGTATCTGTCCCTGACACCCTCTTCCAGGTTATATTCAAACTATAAATCAGCTCCACTTTGACAGGTAAGATGGCAAGAACTTCTTCTTGGCCAGTTCCCAGTGACAACCTGATATGGAGGGAAACACAGGTCACACCCATGTCAGGACTGGGGAGGGAATGACCAGAGAGTGGGTCTCTTCCCCAGTACTGATATAGGAATGGAGGCCCATACTTGGGGGACTCCACACCAGACCAGGGGACACTCAGCACTGGCTTCCGGTCTGGGATGCCCTCCTTTCCTTCCTCCCCTAGCTCTGCACTGTCCCCCAGGGTGAACTCCATGGCTGCAGACCCATGCTGGGCCACTCCCCTTTAAGTGTGCGCTAGGAACACAGCCTGCCCTCGGGAGGACCGACCAGAGGTGAGATCCATGCAGGTCCTAGATCAGACTCAGGGTACTTGGGTGAGGGATTCAGTGTCCTAGATGTCTAGAGTTGATCTAGAAGGTGGAAGTAGGTCTTGGGTATTGCCCAGAGAATTCCTTGCTTTGTTGGTAAAAGAGAAAAGGGCCCAGGACCCAGCTTCAAGGGCAGGGCTGCCGGGGAGTCATTTGCCCAGGCCTGCCTACAGCTGGCCTCAACTGTAGACTTCTGCCATTGTCTAGAAAGGAGGCTAAACACACAGTCACCAATGTGGAAAGATGAGGGGCATCCCTGTCCCATTACCCCACCACACAGCTTGCCATGAATCATGCCATAGCATTTTATTTATTTATTTTTTACAGAAACAGAGAGAGAGTCAGAGAGAGGAACAGCTAGGGACAGACAGCCAGGAAGGGAGAAAGATGAGAAGCATCAATTCCTCATCACAACACCTTAGTAGTTCATTGATTGCTTTCTCATATGTGCCTTGACTGGGGGGCTACAGCAGAGTGAATGACCTCTTGCTCAAGCCAGCAACCTTTAGGCTCAAGCCAGTGACCATGGGGTCATGTCTGTGATCCCACGCTCAAGCCGGCGACCTTGGGGTTTCAAACCTGGGTCTGCATCTCAGTCTGATGCTCTATCCACTGCACCACCACCTGGGCAAGCCATGACAGCATTTTAACAATAACGCTGCAATTATGATCACCACTGTACACTGGCTTTGTATTTTTTAACGTGTAAAGCATTAAGTGGTTCAACAACAACAAATACACCATAATTTCTGAAAGCCCATTTTGGCATTTCTTCTTTTTTAATATTCTAGGGCAGCGATTTTCAACTGGCGTGTGCTGCGAGAATATTTAAAACACACAATACCTGACTATGCAGTCAGGAGCACTGACCTCTTTCCCCCTTAGATTGCCAAATAAAAAATGCCAAATAAAAAAATGACAACAGCCAGCACAACGATAGCCGTCGGTGTGAATGGCGCCTTGAACCATAAATATAGAGGTCATATAATAGAGTTGCATCTTATTGGACACATTGCATAATTAGGTTGTATCTGGCATAATTCTTGTTACCAAATATCCTTATATTCAATTATAGGCACCTGATTTTCTTTAATTCATTTTAGAGGGGAGAGAGAGAGACAGAGAGGGAGAGAGAGAGGAGAGAGAGACAGAGAGAGAAGGTGGGGAGGAGCTGGAAGCATCAACTCCCATATCTGCCTTGACCAGGCAAGCCCAGGGTTTCGAACCGGCGACCTCAGCATTTCCAGGTTGATGCTTTATCCACTGCGCCACCACAGGTCAGGCTAAGCATCTGATTTTTTAAAAAGTCACTTTGGAGCAAAAATGGTAGGTGATTACTATTATTATTATTTTTTTGTAAGTCAATAAAAATTATACCTACTTTTCTATGAGATTGGCAAAAACTATTATTTTTTGGTGTGCTGCAGAATTTTAGCAATTATTTTATGTGTGCTATGAGATGAAAAAGGTTGAAAACTGCTGTCTAAGTGTCTTCAAACATTGGAAATGCTGAGGATGGCGTGGGGAGGGGTGGCTCTTTGGACAGCTGAGACAGCCCATATACAGATTCCTTGTGGGAAGGTGTGCAGAGGGCACACCCCTGCAGCTGGGGTCTGAGGAAACCACCTCAGGACCCAAGGGTCTTGCACAGAGAGGGATCAAAGCCTTTGCACTAAGTGGACTTTCCATTAGCTGGTGCTTTCCTGGCATTGAAATAATTCAGCCTCTCAATTTCCCAGAGGAACATGGCTCGAGGGGCACATCTGCAGGAGAGATGTGGGAGCAGAACATGGGGGTGTGGTGGGGTGGGAGCAGAACACAGGGGCGTGGGGACGGGGGCAGGGAGCAAGAAGGGGTTTTCGGATTCCCTCCCTACAGCCTGTCACACTTCCCAGAATGGCCAGTGACGAATGGGTTTATTAAACAAATCCCGGAGTCAGAAATGGATTCAGGAAGGCAGCCGTGGTTGATCAGCCTGGGTTGGCCTCGATCGATGAGCGCTGGGCCTCTGCTGATGGCTCCAGCTGGGGGACTAAGTTACAGCCCTCACTCCAGTGCACAGAGGCAAAGCCATACCCAGGAAAGAAAGCCCAGAGGCCATCCTGGAGGTGGTATGGGTGGTCTTGCCCCCTTTGGGACAGGCTCATAAGGGGCTGAGGGGCAGGGGTTCCCCTAGAAGAGGGGAACTCCTGATGGAGGCCTGGGGTGTCTGGCATGGGAAGGAAGAGCAGATGAAAGATTCCCTAAGAGGAAACAACTGAACTGAAGGAGCCAAGTTCTGAGAGAGGCAGGCATGACGACGTGCTGGGGTCCCAGGCACAGATGCTGACCTTAGAATGGTCCAGGGTCACCTCTAGGAGGCCAGAAACAATCAGTCTGGGGCAGCAGGTCTCAGCAAGGGGATTTTGCCCCTGTCGAACTTCCTGAAGACATTTGGCTTTGTCTGAAGACTTTATTATTATTATTATTATTATGACTAGTTGGGGGGATGTGTGGTTAATGGTGTCTAGTGGGTAGGGCTAGGGATGCTGCTGAACATCCTATAATGCACAGAACTGTCCCCACAACAAAGACTTATCTGGCACAAAGCAGCAATAGTGCTTAGGCTGAGAAACCCTCACCTAACCTTAAGGGCTTGCTCTCTGGAGGCAGCGGGTCTATGTCCAGACCCTGCTCTGCTGTTACTTGTAAATGACCTGCATAGCACTGTCAACTAAGCCTCACCTACTCTGTCGGTGAAATGGAGGTAATAACAGGACATGGTTTATGGGGTTGTGTGAAGATTAAATTAGACAATGCATGTGGAACACTTCACCCAGCACCTGGTCCCTGGCAAAGGCTAGAGGAAGAGTGTTTTCACAGCTCGTGGGAAGAAGTGGCTGAGTGAGACTAGAGAAAAATTCACCAGTAGAGAAGAGTCAAGGGGCTGTGTTTTCATTAACACAGTGTTTACTGATAGCGGCGAGATTCCCACTCAAAAATTCTTCTGAATGGGAGATAGTAAACAATGGAGAAGAAACACTGAATGCGAGGCAGCACTGCTCGTTATGCTGTGGCTAGATGGCCAAACCGACTCCCTTACAAGGCACTTTTCAGTCCAAGGTGCTTCACATTGTCTTATGTAATCATCATAGATACTTACTGCTGGGAGGTAGGTATAATTTAATGGAAGACAGTTCCTTACTAAGTCAGTAGTGACTCTGGGTCACACCAGGAGCAGACCCCAGGGTAGACTGTGAACATGGGACCTTCTTGGTGAGATGGAACCTCCCTGGTGAAATGGGACCTGAGCGGAGAGTAACCAGGGCCACCAGTTGGCCTTGAACCTCTAAGGCCACATTGGGCAGCCCACTAGTCCATCGAATATAGCCTTGAAGATCTTCAGATAAGGTGTCTGGAATGAACAAGTGGGTTCAAGCGAAACTGTAGTCCAGCCGACCTCTTGATGCATGTGGTTCCCTAACGGGTCACCCAAGAGCACTGCCTGCTGGGGCCAGAATCCTGGCCCACCTGCTGATGAACTCTTGTAAACGTAGGTGAGTTACTTAATTCTGTACCTCAGTTCCCTCATGTGAGAAATTAAGATGCAATCAGTACCTATGCAGAAGGTCGCTGTAAGGAGTAAGTGGGTTAATACACAGACATGTCCAGAATGGTGCTGGCCACAGAGTGAGTGCTGGTTACCGTCTACACGTTGACTGTGATGATGGAGAGAGGTTTTCCTTTAGAAAACTGCCCTTGCTTTGCCTCCCAGCAGAGACATTAGAGAGGCAGCTGCGATGGGGCCTCTCCCAAGGGTGTGTTGAGAAAACTCGGGGAGGAAGGATGGTATCGGGCAGGAAAGGTGACATGCTGGCAATGCCACCAGCAGACTCCACTGGAGGTGCCAGTGTGAGTCCAGGTGTGGGGGAAGAGCTTTTATGTTCATCTCACCCACCCGGGGTATCCAAGTGCATGCATGCATACTTCACAAGCCAGGAGCCTGAACTGCTGGGATCCAGGTGGAAGAACACACTTAGAAGTTTTGAATTTGTGTGGTTTCCCTTTCCTCAAATTGGGGTAACAACTAGATTGGTGCATCCGTCTTCCTTCTAGGGAATCCAATAAATACTTTTCTAGGGAATCCAGTAAAGGTAAGAGGAAAGTTGTTAACCTGGAGGCTTCTTGGCTTCACATGTTTACATACTCAGGATATATTTCTCTTGCCTTCCACCCAAGGCATCCGTTTGCAACATCTTTAATACACACTCAGATTAAACATTTGCTTCCAAGGTTGACAAGACAGCCAAGACAGGAAGGTAAGGCAGGGTGAAGGACGAATGGGGCAGGCAGTGATGCAGGGACCCAAGCCAGCATCAGAGCCAGCGGACAGACATGGTCTGAGAGTCTCCTTTCAATAACGAGGAACCTCATGCCACCTGGTGACATGCCACCTGGACAGTGAGTGGCCAGACGGGAGCAGAACTCAGAGCTCTTGGCTCCCACACTCTGGTGCCCCTTCACCCCAGGCGTCTAGGGCCTGGAATCGCTCACCCAAATGGCCCAAGACTTATTTCAGAACCTGTGTGGATCTCACCCCTGGGTCTGTCCTCCCAAGGGGCACTGTGTCCCTAGCACATATGAAGACTCAAGGAGGACCATTTAGAGAGGAGTGACCCAGCATGGATATACAGGCGTGGAGTTCATCCTGGGGGACAGGACAGAGTCAGGGGTGGGAAGAAAATGAGGGCAGTCCAGGCTGGAAGCCAGTGCTCTGAGAGTCCCCTGGACTGAGGTGGAGTCCCCTGAGTGTGGCCTCCATTCCTACATTGCCTGGGTCCCATCAGTACTGGGGAAGGGACTCACTTTCTGGTCATTCCCTCCCCAGTCCTGACATGGGTATGACCTGTGTTTCCCTCCACATTGGGTTGTCACTGGGAACTGGCCAAGAAGAAGAAGTTCTTGCCATCTCACCTGTCAAAGTGGAGCTGATTTATAGTTTTAATATAACCTGGAAGAGGATCTCAGGGACAGATACCTTCGGTGATTAAATTTGAGTAAAAAGGTTCTAGAACTAGCCATGATTCTGGCAACAGTAGCAATAACAGAGCTATATGGCACGGTGGCCAAGTTTTCCAAATGGGCCTCCATCACTTACTAGTATGTAACGTTGGATAATCTCTCCAGGCCTCGGTTTCCTCATCTGTGAAATTAGGATAATAGTAATACAGTAGCCCCTCTTATCCATGGAAGATACAGTCCAAGACCCCCAGTGGATGCCTAAAACCTTGAACAGTACCGAACCCTTCTATAATATGTTTATATATATATATATATATACACACACACACACACACACACACACACACACACCTTTTCACTTAAAGGAAGCACTTTATGGCTTCTCTTTGGCATATCCCAATTGCCAGCATCTTATGCTATGACGCCATTATTCAGTAAAAGGGTTACTTGAAAACAAGTACTGCAACACCATACAGCTGATCTGATAAGCGAGAGGGTCACTGTGTGACTAGTGGGAGGGGAGTGTGGACAGCGTGGGTGTGCTGGACACAGGGATGACTCACGTCCGGGACGAGGTAGGATAGCCCTAGGTTTTCTCACGCTACTCAGAGCAGGGCGCAACTTAAAACTTATTTCCGATAATTTCTACTTAATACAATTAGACCACAGGTAACTGAAACAATGGAAGATGAAACCGTGGATAAGAATACTGTACCTACTTTACAGGGTTCTTGTGTCACTTCCTTGAGAGGACCGCTCAGAGACAGGAAGGTAGGAGCAGGAAAGAGGGAGGTACGAGTCCTACGAGGGGCAGATGCGACTCCCTCTGGACACGCCAAGCGCAGGACGAGTAGAGAGACGTAGGAGGAAGAGGCAAAGTAGTGGGGAGAGGACAGAACCCCTTGATGCCCTGGGGCATTAGCAGAAAGGGGTGGGAAGCAAACAGGCCTGTGAGTTTATGCAGAAAGGAGGAGCAGTACTGAAAGAGGAGAAAGGTAACTAAGTCAGCCCCACAAGGTGTGTATTCCGCACGTGCACACGCGCGCGCACACACAGTTGGAACTGTACTAGCTGAAATAGTTGTGTGGATTTCTAAAGTGGGTTTACCACCTTCAGAAGGCTTGGACATGAGCCCCAGACCTGCTGTTGGCCATGGGACCCTCTAGAAGGGGGCGTGTCTAGCCCAGCATGGTCCCACCTTGCAGCCTAGCACGCAGCCAGGTGGCCGGGGCAACACGGGCCCTCGCTGTTGTCACTGGGACAGACTGAATGTCTCCCTGTGTCAGCGTGTTCTTCCATTCCCCTCAACTTACACGGCTGTTCCCCAAGCCCAGTCGCTCTCTCCAAGGCAGGGAGGAGTGACAGCTTGACACCATCTCCTAGAAAAGAACCCTTTGCTCCCTCGAACACTGTCACTATGGTCATGCTCAGTTTCCCACGGGTGACCGCTTTTCCTCCCCTTTCTCACGCCACTGGAAGGTCAGCTGGGATGCGTACTACGACCCTCCGGCCAAATAAACATCCTGGCGATCTCTCCCGGGGCCAGGCTGCTGGGGGACCACTCCCTAAGACCCGAAGATCCCGTGGCTCCTCTCCTCCCACTTCCTTAGGCAGCCAACGATATCGAGGCCCAGAAAAGCCTCCACTGTGCTGGACACAGACCAAGAGAACTCCCATCCCAGGGAAAGGGGGACGACAACATTCTGGCTGCTGGGATTCCCACGAGCAGCGCCCACACACGGATTCAGAAGAAAGAAATGTGTGTCACCCACTCAAAACGTTTTACAAGATGCCACTCGAGCAAATTGTGTCATTCCCAGCCAGGCTGCCACACCTAAAGCAAAATCGACACCTCCATTCCCTTTCCCTGTCTGACTCAGGCAGCCCCCTCCCGTGTCCTGCCGAGCAGAGAGAGGGTTCTCAGAAAAGTCACGGCAGTGGAGGCTGGCGCTGCGATGCTTCCAACACTGAGGCAAGAATGTGGATTTTTGGGGTAAACAGTGGGGAGCCCCTGGAGACTGCACTGAGATGGGGAATGATGATTTGCTGATCGCACGCCAGATAGGGGGTGAGGGCAGCGAATGGAGGCGAGGGCCATAATCTAACACAATGGTTCCCAGCTAGGGCAGTTTTGTGGAGAGAGGAGAGGGATGCTGCTAGACAGCCTACAGAACACAAGATAGCCCAACCACAAGGAAGGGTCAAGGCTAAAATGTCAATAGGGCTGAACACTGGGGAATGCTGATCAGGCATAAAGATGCAAGTGCAGGGTCCAGGAACACCTATTCTGAGGGAAGAGGTGACGGTGGCGCTTGCAGAAACAGGGAGAGAAAAGGAGCCACCACGAGAGATATGCAGGATTGGAATGACAGAGGCAACTCATCTCTCAGCATGCAGCTCGTTTCCAAGCCCCCTGGGTAGATGTCCCTGATTCTCATGCATACGTTGAGTATCTCCAGGATGAAACTCTATCCGGGACAGAGTTCACAGCAGAATGTCTGCTTCCTTGCCTCTTTCTGCATTAGATTCTCTGAGGGACCTTGGAGGCCTGCAACCTAGCCTTTCATGTCAACATCATCACACTTAGCAGAGAATGAATGGATGAATCCACAGATGAAGGTACAGAACTTGTGAATCAGTGAAACAGGCGGTTGTCCAAGCTGGAAGCGTGGATAAAATCTCCACGAAACCAGTTACAGGGAAAAGAAGTGACCTGAGACCCTTGGTGAATACTCATGGTATGGTCAGGGCATGAGAGTTGGGGAGGGGGGCCCGCAAAAAGAACAGAGACAGGGAGAACGGAAATGCAGGAGAGCTGGGACCATGCGGCCACCAGCGCCAGAGGGCAGTGTATAAGATGGCTGTACTCTCATGCATCCGGCTGGCAAAATGTCACAGTGATCAAAGCAGGCCATGTATTTGGCAGTGACCTTTAAGAGGGCTGATCTCTCATTAGAGGGGAGAGCACTGGCCCACAGAACACGGGGGTGCTATGTTGATGAATCCACTAAGACACCAGGACGCCTTCCTGAGAAGGGGCAACATGAGCCCTCTAGACCTGGGGGAAGCAGGGACAGCAGAGGGGCAGCCCCAGGCCTGGTGAGGGCAGGATGGGGACACACAAGGGCCCTGCGCAGCAATGGGGGTGGCAGAGGATGGTAATGGCTTTAGCAAATCTGATATCACCACCTGAAAGTCAGGGTGAAATCAGCAACAAGATTCAGAGCGGGCATTTTGTGCTGGTGTAGCGTCACCCAGCAGCATGCTTTTCTGCTTTGCGTTTCATATTTGGGAGTAGCTGTCCTACTGGCCCTGCCGGACCCAGTCCACAGTTACTGCCAGCAGGATGGACACTGATGACCTACTCATGAACTGCTATTTTTTTTTTTTTTGTATTTTTCTGAAGTTGGAAACGGGGAGGCAGTCAGACTCCCGCATGCGCCCGACTGGGATCCACCTGGCATGCCCACCAGGGGGCAATGCTCTGCCCATCCGGGACGTTGCTCTGCTGCAACTAGGGCCATTCTAGTGCCTGAGGCAGCGGCCTTGGAGCCATCCTCAGCACCCAGGTTAACTTTGCTCCAATGGAGCCTTGGCTGCGGGAGGGGAAGAGAGAGACAGAGAGGAAGGAGAGGGGGAGGGGTGGAGAAGCAGATGGGTGCTTCTCCCGTGTGCCCTGGCCGGGAATCAAACCTGGGACTCCTGCACACCAGGCTGATGCTCTACCACTGAGCCAACTGGCCAGGGCCTCATGAACTGCTAATTTAATGGCAATTTCCTGTAGGCACACTGTTGCCTGGTAAGGAAGGCACCTTTCAGAGAACATCCACACCCTTGGAAAGCTAGCAGTGAACCCAGTCCTCGAGGGAGGGGGAGTCATGCTTCTCCTACTCTGCTGCTGAGCTCAGGGTATAACTGGATACCTGGTGTCACATAAAAGCAGGTGACAGAGGCTGAGTTTGTGCACATGTTCACAAGTCCCCACCTGGGACTCACCTGGGACTCGGCATCTTCGCCTTCGATCTTGACACACGGGCTTAACTTGAGGTTGGCCGTGTCTTGGTTTTTGTGTCTTTGAGACTCCAGGCACTTGTGCCTCTGCCGGATGCTGCCTTTATGGATGGAGGAATCCTTGGGGACTCTAGAGGAAAGCCACAGGAGAGATGAGAATCTGAGGCTCTTGGGGTTTTAACACTAGCAGCTGAAGAGGTAGGGGCAGTGTTTTGAGAATGGCAGGGGCATTCTGCCCTGGGTTCTGCTGGGGAGTAGGATATCCCCAGGAACAAGGCAGCAGGGAAAACTCAAGAGCCACAGGTTACACGGGGTGGGATGGAGCCAGCTTCTGCACGTCTATGTCCTCAGGTCACACCCATGGGCTCAGACCCCAGCAGTTGAGAAATACTGTTCCTAGCTAACCTCAGTCGCTCAGGCTACTGATCAATACAACTCCTGGTTCAGGGATAAGGAGGAGCTACTTGGACTTCTCAGACCTCTATCTACTTAAAAACCCTCATCCAGTGGACCACAGCTGTCCTTATCCAGATCAGGTCAGCCGAGGGCCTCTCTTTGCAGCCACTAAAGGCTCAAACAGTAGGGCAGATACCTGAGTTCTGGATAGACATTCTCCAGGTACCACTTGAAGTTCTGGCATTGCAGATTCCTCCTCAGGTCCAATCTGCTCTCGATGCTGGGGGCAGACAGAAGGACAGAACACAGGTATGGCAGAGACAGGCCCCAGGCTGGGAAGCACAAAGCACCACCTGTGCTCACACTCTGAGCCCACATCTCTCGGGAGGATGCTGAAAAACGAACCAAGAGGGACGTCTAGAGCTCCAGGCAGAACTACGGAAACAGCAATACTCACCGTGGTGCGGCAATGACACCAAGGACTTGTGCTTTACCTTGAAAACGAATTTTGGGGGTGTTTCGACTGCAAACAAGGTTCTAAGAACATTCAGCGTGTTGTAATAATTCGCCATCGGGACTCTTGAGTCTACTCACTCACAAACCCCTCTTAGGATCCTGCAGTCGAAATGCCACCCCCAACCACCCCAGCCTCAAAGAGTCCTCTTCTTTGGGTTGGTTCCAAGGCCTAGTCATGTATTTGTTCATCAGATATTTATTGAACACCTACTGTGTGCCAGGCATTTTGCCCAATGTGGGATATAACGACAAGCTTCCAAGCAATAGAGAAAGGTAATGAAACAAATAATCACAACCCGCCGTGAATGTGGGGACTGTGGGAGCTCCTCCAGGGTGTGCCCTTGCTTGTCAGATCAGCGGTGGGCAACGTGGTAACGCTGAAGGAAAAGTGGACGTGATCTAGATAAACCAAGAAGTGGGCGAGGCGGGGCCCTGGTGGAGGCAGGACTCGCCGAGAGAGTAACGCATGTGAAGAAGTGAGTGCTGTGGGCAGGAGCAGCTCCGTAGGAGGTGAACATATGTGTGTGAGAATATACGTGTGCAGGGGGACGGAAAGGGGGAATGAGTGGGATGATAGAGGAAGACACAGCCCATATAGGGTCTTGTGTGGCGAGGCTCTGTGGAGGAGGTGGGACTTTATTTTAAGGGCAATGGTGTAACTGATGGGTTCCGAACAGAGCATGACGTAATGATGTCTGCACTTGGAGAGCATCTTACTGATGGTGAAGAGCTTCAATGGGGCAAAGCTGGAGGCAGGAGGAGCAGTTAGGAGGCAGCTGTAGAAACCCGGGTACTGATCATGATGTTGGGTAGAAAAGTGGGGGTGGGGATGGAGAGGAGTGACAGGTTCACGTCCCTCCCCTTCTCTCCATCTGCACCACCAGCATCCGCCCGAGTTCCATTTACACCCTGTCCCTCCAGGGCACCCACACAGCCTGGCCCTGCTCTGTCCCAGCCATGCCTCCTGCCACCTAGGACTGCACCAGCAGCTCCTCCAGCACCAGGGCTTCCTACACAGCCTGAACACACGTCCTCACCAGACTCTAAGCAACAGGGGGGCAGGAATGGCTTTTTTTTTTTAAATGATGGATGTTCAGTGGTTAGCAGGGACCAGGGTGCTCAGTGTATGAATGAGGCAGCGTTACCAGGATGTGGGGACTGGTGAAACGTGAGGGGAGAGGGGGCAGTAAGGCTGACACCCAGGTTTCTGACTCGGGCAACAGGATGCAAGGAATAGCTCTCACTGAGATGGGGAATACGGGGCGAGGAGCAAGGTTGGAGGAGCCCACGGGACATCCAGGCAAAAACATCCAGTGATACTTGGATATAAGGGACTTGAGCTCAGCGGAAAGGTCAAGGTTAGAGACAGACAGCTGAGTAGCAGCAGCACAGAGCAATGGCTGGTGCCAGACAGAATGGCTGGTGTGCAGTAAGAAGGCTTACGACAGCCCCTCGGGGAAGGCCAACGTACAAGGGTGGCAAGAGGAAACCGAGGCTGTGAACGAGACCAAGGTGCGGCCTGAGCAGCAGGACAGAAGTCAAGACAGTAGCTATAGAAATCCAGTGATCAGAGGTGCGCCGAGAGGGGGCTGGGGTGGGAGAGGCTCATACTGATGGGATGTGGTCCTGGGGTGTCACAGGTGAGCCAGGAGGGAGCAGTCAAGGGGTGGGGGCCAGGCCTCAGATCACGGTGGGGGGGGGGGGAGACAGTAAACGCAGGCAGCTTTTCCACAAAGCTTGGCTCTGAAAAAGCCCAGGACTGGGTGTGGGTAGTGAGCCAAGGTGGGTGGAAAGAGAGTTTTTGCAGTGTTTTCGTTCTTCCTCTTCCTTTTCTTTCCATTTTGAAGATGTTAAGATGCTGAATAAGTTCAAACTTTGATGGGAACCATGCAGTAGAGAAGAGATGAATGACTGGGGACAGAGTGGAGATACCTGGAGGGCAAAGTCCCCTAGAACACTGGTTCCCACACCACACATTAGAATCACAGCTGGGGGGGGGGGTGTCTAAAATATTCCACAGCCCAGGCCACACCCCCGACTAAATCAACTTTCTGGGAGTGGAGTGGAGGCATCAGCAGGTGTGGAAGCTCCCCAGGTGATCGCAAGGTGCAGGCTACTTTAGGAACCATTGCCCTAGGGCCTTGCTCCTTGAGTTGAGGTCCTAAAACTAGCAACACGGTATCACCTGGGAGCTTATCAGAAATGCTACCCCACCGAGCCTGCACGCACATTTTAACAAGATCCCCAGGAGATCCGTGTGCATGTTAAAGTTTGATAGCTCTGAGCCAGAAGGCAGGAGGAGATGAATCCAGGCCGTGGGAACCTGACAAATACTGATTTATAAATGAATGCAGGAATGAAAGGTGCGTTTGGAGTACAGGTGGAGGGCTGGCTTGTCTTCACGGAAGGAGGCACACCTTGTCCTTCGAGATGAAAGAGACAGAGAAAAATGGTGCAAAGTGAAGTTTGTAGGTTGGTCTGTCCTGGCAAGTTGATGCCACTTATTTCATCTATAAAACAGAAGGTGTCACCTGCTGTGCAGGACAGGCAGGGTGTGGACTCGGCTGTTGGGGAGACTGGAGAAGATTTAAATGGAGCTGGAGGAAGAATGCTGGCCAGGAAAGGTGGCAGGACCAGGAGGCACACTGAGGGCCTCCTGAGACTGATGGCTACAGTGTTCACAGCACCGACTGGCATTGCACGGGGCCATCCGGCAGCCTGTGCACAGGGGCAGAAAAGGTGTAGAATCGGGTTCACCCAGCATCCAGACGACTTTACCTGAGGGTGTTGATAGATGCACAGCAGGGCAAAAGACTGGAGGACATCTTTTAAGCCCTCCCTTTAAGCAAGAGAGTGGGATCAAAGCTGGGGAAGGAAGGGAGGGAAGAAAGGCGGGTGGACATGGCGGTGACCTGGACGGACTAAGATGAATGCCTGGGAAGGCTCTGGGAGAGAGGAGTGGATGGCTGGGGCATGATGCAATCCCCTGGAGCAGTGATGGGATCAGCCTGTGGAGTGTACACCCATCTGCTCCACAGCTCAAGTCCGACCGATGAGTGACATTAGTACATACAGCAAAAAGCCACTGGCTGCCCGTCCTGCCAAGACAGATAACATACATGAAGTTGCCATTCTCCTCTTCTCAAATCAGCTTTGGGTTTGGGCATGCAACATCGTGTGGTTTTAGAATTAGACAAGTCTGAACCTTACCCCCTCTCTAAGTGGAGGGACCTAGGACAAGTACCTTAACCTGGAGAAGCTTCAGTCATCTCATCGCACAATGGGCAAATACACCCACATCTTAGAGTTTGGGAAGTGCTAATGAGATATCTTCTATATGTTATCTGGCACTTAATTCCTTTCCCTGTCCTCTGCTATCCCCATGACGCTGGAGCACTGCTGTAGGGCAGTGGTCCCCAACCCCCGGGCCGCGGACCGGTACCGGTCCATGGGCCATTTGGTACCGGTCCGCAGAGAAAGAATAAATAACTTACATTATTTGTTTTATTTATATTTAAGTATGAACAATGTTTTATTTTTAAAAAATGACCAGATTCCCTCTGTTACATCCGTCTAAGACTCACTCTTGATGCTTGTCTCGGTCACGTGATACATTTATCCATCCCACCCTAAAGGCCGGTCCATGAAAATATTTTCTGACATTAAACCGGTCCATGGCCCAAAAAAGGTTGGGGACTACTGCTGTAGGGGACATCTATACCATACTGAGCCTCCTAGGACAGAGGGTTTAGGCCGAGGTGACTGAGAACCAGGAGGTAGGCACTCCGACCTCAGGCACGAAGCTGTTTAGTCCCATGTCCTACCTTTCTGTAGAAAGCTGGAAGTATTAGCCCACCGTACCGGACAGCCCCACCTATGAAGCTGGTGGTCTGCTATTGGTCAAATAAGTTTGTATGATTTTTATGTTTGCTCACTTATAGTTTGCATTGCATTGGGGGCTGCACCAAGTCTGTGAAATTGCAAATTACCTTCCTGCTTGGGAAGGGCCATTGTTTTGCTAATGTTTGCTGGAGGAGAGGTTTTCACAGAAAGTTTTGAAAAGAGAGAGCAGAAGGAGAAGAGGCAGAAAGAAGCCATGTTAGCAGAGGGAGAGGGGAGAGAATGCGGAGTGCTGAAGAAGAAGCCACGTTGGCAGGGAAAGAGAAGGTGTGCAGATGGGGAATAGAGGTGAGGGGCTTTGTCAGCTCCACTGAGACTGGTGGGGCCTTTGAATCTAGGAGGAACCGGAGAAGATTCTCCTGGTTGTGGAACTGGAGGGAAGTGTTTTCCCTGTGTGTTCTCATCAGCCAGTGTGAGACTTTAATAAGGGAATGACCCACCATTTTTTGGCTGCACTGTTTCTTTACAGTCTGCCCGAATTCAATGAGAACCTGCACATGTATGGCCATGACGACGGCGGCCCCTGGCCTTACATCCGCGTTGCCGGAGAGTCACTCCACAAGAGCGGGCCAAGCCCTGCACACCCGGAACTGGGCAGCAACAAAGGGCTTCGATGGAAGAGCAGCGCAGCCTGGGGCCTGGACGGGTTAGCAGCTCTGGAGACCGGCTAAGCGACAGGCCTGTCAGGACCCCTCTGCTCGGATCTATGAGCTGGGGCTCTTCTTGAATCTCAACAAATCAACAGGAAGGGACACTTACTTTCCAAAGGGCTTCTCCAGGGCGAACGGCCGTGCAGCATAATAGTACTGCTTGTATTCATCCATCCATACCTCAGCTGTCCGCTTGGTATTCCTGCGGGGGGTAGCAGGGAGGTGCTATCTGAGAGGACATGTGAGGTACCCAGTTAAAGTGCCCACGTGAGCAAGTTGGCAGCACCAACCAGGCAGGGCCCACCATGGTCCCATAACACTACTCTTCCCAGGGTGCTGAGCTCAGCCAAGTCCCACCCAGTCTCCCTCCAATGGGACCTTTAGCCTAAGACACAGGATTTTAGTAGTAATGATAAACTCTTCTCCAAAAGGAACATACCAGAAAGTTATCTAGATATTAAACTTCTGTGACTCTCAAAACAGAGCCAGGAGAGCTCAGCACATCTGTATGGTGCCGGAGAACAGAGCAGGACCTGCGCAGGTCACCTGGCCTTGGGCTGTCCACGGGCGCCTGTTCCAGGTGCTCCTCCCTTCCACAGGGGATGTGCCGAGGTCCTGGCTCTCCAAGGTCCTCCCATAGTCCCAGCAACTAGCTTCTCACAGGTGTAAACAATTAAGTAATCAAGCCATCTCTGACATTTTGCCAGCACTGACACCACATCGCTTTCCTACCCAGTGTCCACAGCTTACCTTTCCCTTTCAAAAATCCTGAGAGCTGCCTGACCTGTGGTGGCGCAGTGGATAAAGTGTTGACCTGGAATGCTGAGGTTGCTGGTTCGAAACCCTGGACTTGCCTGGTCAAGGCATGTATGGGATCTGATGCTTCCTGGTCCTCCTACCTTCTCTTTCTCCCTCTCTGTCCTTTCTCTCTCTGAAAAATGAATAAATAAAATCTAAAAAAAAAAAAAAAAAAAAATCCTGAGAGCTAATGAGAAGCATTAACTTGTAGTTGCAGCACCGTAGTTCATTGATTGCTTTCTCACATGTGCCTTGACCAGCGGTCTCCCACTGAGCCAGTGACCCCTTGCTCAAGCCAGCTACCTCGGACTCAGACTAGCGACCATGGGGTCTTGTCTATGATTCCACACTCAAGTTGGCAACCCCACGCTCAAGCCGGCGACCTCGGGGTTTCGAACCTGGGTGCTCAGTGTCCCAGGCCGACACTCTATCCACTGCGCCACCGCCTGGTCAGGCGAGGCAGCCCTGCCTTTCCTCCCTGCTGCTCCTGCCTGCTGGGCTTCTCATTGCCCACGCTTGCCCACCACACTTCCACAAAATGTGTTAACTTTCCCATGGCTCAAACCCACGCTTCCTCCGAGACTGCCGTGCCAGGATATGCCCCACACCTGTTCATACATGTGAACAGCTGAGGACGGAAGAACACAGAGGAGGAGAGTGACACCCCAAAGGAAGAAAAGCACCACACGAGGTGCTTAGTCCTCCCTGCCCCACATGGACCAAATAATCGGAAAAGGGGGGATAAGTGGATGAATGCAACTTTCCAAGGAGAAAAGACAAGAGGAGTAGGGAAAATGAGAAAAGATGCTAGAGGGAAAATAAAAGAAAAAAAGCAGGAAAAGGGACTGTACATGAATTATTTCTAAAGGAGAGGAGAGAGGCTGAAAGAAGAAATCAAACCCAGGAGCAGGTGTACGCAGTGAGAGCAGGAAACAACAGGTGGGCACCCTGGACACTGGCCCTGGTATCCTGTCCTTCCCGGCGGAGATGACAGCACACTAGGGGAGGAGCCCAGGGCGCAGGGCCTGCCTGGCCTGGACCCTTTCTGGGCAGGCGCAGGCCTGGTGTCCGCTGTGCCGCCATTCCCGAATCTTCCCCAGCACCTTCTCCCTGGCAATCGGCCTGAACGTGGGAGCAGCAGATCTCCCAGAACTCAGTGGCTAAAAATAGCCTCCATTCCCCTGACCCCAAACAACACAAAATACCCAGAATGTTGAGCCCTGCGGGATGGCACTGCCCAGTGACTTAAAGCCCCTAAGGCCACATGTGGGACTTTGTTAGCCTGAGGGCCGGTGCCTAATGCTGGGCAGCCAGGCATGACCTCCCTGTAGAGGAAGAGGCCTGGGAGTGTGCTCCTGACCACCCAGAATACTCAGGCTACCTACCAGAGAACCCGGGGCAGCCATGGCCATCACCAGGAAAGCCCTCAGCCACTGAAGCCCCTACAGAGCCCCTAGGACACGCACTTACTTTATATATGTGTTGGCATTTCCATCCGGGAAAACATATGGGTGCTTTTTCCGGAAGACATGGCCGACTCGGCTGCAAGGGATGATCTCTAGGCTGCCTCCACACATCCATACTCGGAAGGAGATTTCTGCAAGACAGCCATGCCTCCCATCACGCTCTACAGCCTGGACCAGGCGGGAGGGGTGGGGGCCGGGACACACAGAAGATGGCAGCTTTGAGGCACCAGGAAACGCCAGGTCCAAGGAAGTGGTGAGAACCCACTACACCCAGCCTAGGGTGCAGGCTTAAGGGCTGAGTTTACAGTCAAACTGTGCGCTCCCCAGGCAGGGCAATCCGTTTCCCTATCCACAAATGGGGATGATAGTAACTCCCACCTGGGAGTGTGGTATGAGTTAATATGGGAACAGGGGCCCGCAGGGAGGAGGAGCGTGCATCTAAATCAGCCTCCGGAACACATTCAGGGCCAGCTGCCAAGCCCGGGTCTGGAAAAGAGAAGCCTTTGGAGCCACGAGAGCGCTGCTTTTAGACACGTGGACGGTTCCAGTGTGGAAGACAGATTAAAGTCCCTCACAGGACCCTGGAGGCTTAGAACCAGGGCCGATGAGATAGAATTTCCTTTTGAAAATATGAGAGGATTGCTGACCGTCAAGGTCCAGATAGAAGTGGCTGTCATGGAGTGAGGGAGTTTCATTGACAGGCTAGCAAACCACATGGCCGGGATGCAACAGAAGGACAGTTCCAGGAGGCACCTGCACGAGCTGTCCTGGAGGGCACCTCCCAACACCCGGACTGCAGCTCTACCGCTCTCCAAGGACACCTGCATCGCAGCCCTCCCAGGACAGCTGAGAATCGCAGCCCTCCCAGGACACCTGAGAACAGCCGTAGAATGTGCTGGAAGCCTTTCAAAGCTGTTGCTGGGCATGCTCCCCTGGGTGGGAATTTTGCACATGTGCCCATTCTTCCTGATTGGCTGCAGCCCCTGCAGGGGCCTCAGGGAGGAGGGAGGGGTGGGGCTGGCAGAGGCCCTGGGATTGGGCGGGCCTGTGCACTTCTCCCTGGGGCTGCTTCCCAGCAGATCTGGAGCGGTGATTCTGCCCCAGAAGGAAGAAGCAGCATCCCAAGGTGCTGGGGGGAGTATCTTATCACTGCCATTGCTCAGAATTGTAGGCACACAGTGACAATAAAAAGCATAATGACTGTTAGGCAGTTTTATTATTGCTTTTAACTTTTCTAGACAGTGCACCCCCTTACTGACTGCCCCCAGGGCAGGCCATGAGTGGCAAAAGCCAGCTTCCCATCTGGGAATCCCTCCCGGCTCATGTTTCCGCAGTTAAGTTGAGAACAGGCTGGCTCAGGGAAAATCCATGCCCTGAGTGACTGTCCTGGGAGGAACCCTGACGCAGCAGGAATGAGGATGAGAATATTCAAGTGCCTTCCCACCATACAAGTGCCCTGCACCCTCCAGCACCTTGGGGCCCACCTCCTTCGGTCTCTCTGCTGTCCCTTTCCCGTCCTGCTTTCTGTCCCCCTTCGTTCCAACCATGTAAGCAGGTGCCTGGACCTCTTCTTATCCTGACCCTCATCGGCTCTCACTCACCAGTCCTCAGCCACCCTTTACCCATCTATCCCCTACTGTCCCCTACCACGTGTCCCTGGAAAAGCCACGGTTGCAGACAAGACTTCCTTGACACCAATCCTACTTTGCCACCTTCTCCACGCCCGCCCACGTGCTGCTGTCCCAGACGGGCGACCGCTCACTCCTAGGAAGCTCAGATTTCCTTCAGAGTGGGAGCAACGTGTACATTAGGATGAAGAAAGGACTCCTTCAAGGTTGCTACCAAATAATGGCAAAAACATGGGACAGGGGAGAAACGGGAAGAGCTTCGCTTCGAGGTCGGCAGCCCCTGTTCTGCGGGAACTTACTAGCCAAGTCCGTGGGGAAACCCGCTTGACCTCGCTGAGGCTGGGGCTCCTCCTCAGATGTCAAAAGCAAATCATAAAAATACTCCAGGGGATTGCTGTCGACATCAAATGAGACAGAATTTTGAGAATAACTGAAAACTCCAAGTGCAAAGGAAAGGTCGGTGACAGTTACTAAGAGATGTAGCCTGGAAGCCAGTGTCTTTAAAACATGGACACTGATGGCATGGCCCACATGTGCCCATTTCCAACCTCCTTCTTCTGCCACAGGAAGTATTTAAAATTCATAGACTTAATACTCGAGATCTCAACACTCCATCAAGGTCCACGACGCGTAGGGATCTGGCATTTGGTGGGGGCACGGTTGGAGTCATGTGCCCCAAGCTGATGTTTGCGGCAGACTAGGAGCAATGAGTGAGCTTAGCTGACTGTCTACATCGCCCTCTCCACCTTGCAGCTAGTGCTGAGTGGCTGAAGGGCTTGGTCCAGGGACTCATATTAGCACATGCGTGACTGAGTCTCCGGATCTAAGGTCTGCTGTGCTCCCATCTGCTCCTCCTCGGGATCTCAAATCAGGGTCTGCTCTCGTTCCTAAAAAGGAAAATGCTCCAATCCTTCAAAACTAGGGATAGAAACCTTGCTTACTAGCTATAACCTACAAATTTCATGCAAGCTTTCTTCTAAAAATATGTGTATGTTTCAGCAATGGTCTCTTCCTTTCCACGTATTCAGATGAGACATATGTTCCCTCCTCATTTGCAGAGTGAATCCCTCCAATCTCTGTCTCCATCTCGCCTGCCCAGAAACCTGCAGATGGGGTTTCCCTGTGCTCGCTTGGCCCAGCTCTAGGCATTTTTTCTGAATCTGCTGACCTCCCCCCTCTCTGCCACTGTCATGCACAGGTCCCCCCACCTTAGAAAGCACTGTCACCTGACCCTGGTCCTTCTCCACACTCCTGGTCTCCTGGCATTCTTTACTCCAAGGCTGTGCTCTGAGTGTCCTCCTGACACTGCTTCCTCATCTGATCCCAACGTTCACGTGACACTAAGGGCTCACCTCCACCCTGCCAGCCCCAGCTCTGCTCCGGGCTCCAGTCCCAGCCTCCAGCACCTGCCTGACCCTCTGCCCTGATGCACTGGGCCCCGTCAGACACGGTGTGTCTCCTCCCCTGTCTGCACCCTACCCCAGCCTGCCCCTCCCCTCTGCCTCAGAAACCACTCTGCTCCGGCTCCAGTCCCAGCCTCCAGCACCTGCCTGACCCTCTGCCCTGATGCACTGGGCCCCGTCAGACACAGTGTGTCTCCTCCCCCGTCTGCACCCTACCCCAGCCTGCCCCTCCCCTCTGCCTCAGAAACCACTCTGCTCCGGCTCCAGTCCCAGCCTCCAGCACTGACCCTCTGCCCTGATGCACTGGGCCCCGTCAGACACAGTGTGTCTCCTCCCCTGTCTGCACCCTACCCCAGCCTGCCTCCTCCCCTCTGCCTCAGAAACCACTCTGCTCCGGCTCCAGTCCCAGCCTCCAGCACCTGCCTGACCCTCTGCCCTGATGCACTGGGCCCCGTCAGACACGGTGTGTCTCCTCCCCTGTCTGCACCCTACCCCAGCCTGCCCCTCCCCTCTGCCTCAGAAACCACTCTGCTCCGGCTCCAGTCCCAGCCTCCAGCACCTGCCTGACCCTCTGCCCTGGTGCACTGGGCCCCGTCAGACACAGTGTGTCTCCTCCCCCGTCTGCACCCTACCCCAGCCTGCCCCCTCCCCTCTGCCTCAGAAACCACTCTGCTCCGGGCTCCAGTCCCAGCCTCCAGCACTGACCCTCTGCCCTGATGCACTGGGCCCCGTCAGACACAGTGTGTCTCCTCCCCCGTCTGCACCCTACCCCAGCCTGCCCCTCCCCTCTGCCTCAGAAACCACTCTGCTCCGGCTCCAGTCCCAGCCTCCAGCACTGACCCTCTGCCCTGGTGCATGGACCCCGTCAGACACAGTGTGTCTCCTCCCCTGTCTGCACCCTACCCCAGCCTGCCCCTCCCCTCTGCCTCAGAAACCACTCTGCTCCGGGCTCCAGTCCCAGCCTCCAGCACTGACCCTCTGCCCTGGTGCATGGACCCCGTCAGACACAGTGTGTCTCCTCCCCTGTCTGCACCCTACCCCAGCCTGCCCCTCCCCTCTGCCTCAGAAACCACTCTGCGGCCTCCCGTTCTGTGCCTGGTGCCATTGTCTAAAACCTCAGAGTATCTCGATTCTGCAAACACCAGCAATGGGAGGAAAATGACCCCTCCATTTTCTTCTGGCTGAGCTTTGTTTAGTCCTCCCTTGGGGGGCAGCTTATTAGTCACCACAACAATCCTGGTCATGGTTGTGCATGCTCTTATTTTATGTCACAGAAGCAGTTCTGATAGGGCCATTGATGGTGAGCAGCTGGGAACTGAAGCACATCCCCCCAACTCCAAGGCTCCTGCCCTTGCCTGATTCCACCTACCCTCAGTACCAAACACCCCCCACCAGCCAACATAGCTGCGGATACAAAGATACTGACTTCAACATGCTCACAAACAAGGGAGACACATTTATCACTGGTGGTCACATTCCTAACTCGCCCAATCATTCCCCCGGTCCTAGCAAATGACGGTCCTAGATCTCCTTCAGGTTGATACTGCCCAAAGAGTCCTGCGGCCATTCCTCTCCTCTGGTGGCCAGACTGTCCTACAGGAGACGGTCTGAGACACGTGCACTACCACCCTGGCAGTCTGGGTGACACAGCTTGGAGTGGTCCAATTAGCGTATTGATTTACAAATACTGTAGGGTGGAATATTTAAAACCTAGGACATAGAGTTGCCCTTCCTTTAACTACTCCATCCACTAACTTCAAGATAACGATGTCTGTCCTCCCAGGCCCGGTGACCCGCAGATATCTGCTGAAGCCTTTGGGAAAGTCTTGTAATCCTGCGGCCCCGGCACTCGGGGCTTGGGCACCCGCACCTGTGAGGCAGAGGGCCTCGTAGGCAAAGCTGAGAGCGTGGCTCTCCACCTCTTCAGGTCCTGCAAAGTCATCACCTTCTTACACAAAGGAAGATGAAGCAAAGAGACAATGTAGGGAGAAAAAAAGACAACGTAGGGAGTTTGTAGGGGGTTCTCCCTGAGTCAGCACCCACATAATCTCCCTGGTGATGAATGTCACAGTGTCTCAAATCCGCTTTGAATTCCAGGCAGGAGATGTGTAATTATTCCATCCTCAACGGGAACACTGTTATTTTCTTATTTTCTTTAAAGTTATTTTTAACTTAATTCTTTTTTAAAAAAAAGATTAATTTTTTAGCAAGAGAAGGAGGGAGGGAGGGTGGAGGGAAAGGAACATAGATCTGTTCCTATATGTGCCCTGACTGGGGACTGAACTGGCAACCTCTGTGCTTTGGGATGATGCTCTAACGGTTAGAGTCTAACCAACCGGGCTATCTGGCCAGGACAACTTAATTCTTTACCCTTTCTTTAAATTAATATTTGAGAGCAAATTGCCCTCCCCACCCTCCATTCTTACCTTTTCCTTTCTATCTCCTCATTAACCCATCACCCGTTTTCCCAGTGCTCATGGGCCCCATACTCATCACCAGAGCCAGTGTCTACCTCAGAAGCCCACGATGGTGGACAGGAACTCAGGGGAAAGGGAACAGCTTTCTCCACAGGAACTAAGCCACAGCTATTCATATGCCACTACTGGTCAAGGTTCTAGTTTCATTTCACAGCCTGGTTTCTAAGCAAAGGCAACGGAGCATTAGATGAGGGTTCCATTGAATACAATGGGCTGTTTTGAATGAAGTCACATCTATTGTATAGACAGTAGCATTGTCCAGTCTTCCTTGTCCGGTTGAAACCTACTGAGAACGAAGGGAGTAGGGTGGACAGTGGTGGGCAGAGAGAGACAATCACCCGCTATTTTCACTCATAAGGCCACACATATAAATGCGGTCACAAGGACCTTTCAATAAAATCTTTACATTCCCAGGGCCTCCTGGAACAGAAATCTGTTAGTATATCTTATTTTATCTATTTTATTTTATTTTATTTTTATTTGTGACAGAGAGAGGAACAGACAGACAGGAAGGGAGAGAGATGAGAAGCATCAACTATTCATTGCGGCTCCTTAGTTGTTCATTGATTGCTTTCTCATATGTGCCTTGACCAGGGGGCTATAGCAAATTGAGTAACCCCTTGCCCAAGCCAGCTACTTTGGGCTTCAAGCCAGTGACCTTTGGGCTCAAGCTAGCGACCATGGGGTTGTGTTTATGATCCCATGCTCAAGCGAGCGACCCTGTGTTCAAGCTGGTGAGCCTGCGCTCAAGCCAGCAACCTCGAGGTTTCAAACCTGGGTCCTCTGCATCCCAGTCTGCTGCTCTATCCAATGCACCACTGTCTGGCCAGGCAGTATTTTTATTTTATTTTTAAAGATTTTATTTGTTGATTTTACAGAGAAGGGAGAGGTAAGATGTATCAACTCATAGTTGCTTCACTTCAGTTGTTCATTCCTTATCATATGTGCCTTGACTGGGCAAGCCTAGGGTTTCAAACTGGTAACCTCAGCATTCTAGGTTGACGCTTTATCCACTAAGCCACCACAGGTCAGTCAAGTAGAGATGACCTTGTTGGCCCAGAGAATACAGACTTGAATCTCTGAGCAAAACTGCTTCACATCATCTGGGACAATGAGGACTGCACCTGGGCCCCCACTTCTAAGCAAGCAGTAACCTCAGTCACCCCACGGCCACCGAGGGCCATCCAACTGCCAGGTGCACAGTGGCACCCTTTGTATCTCCATATCCCCACTGGAAGAGAACGGCCTCTAGGGGTCTCATCTGGGCACGGGGCTGTAGTGAGCCGCCCAGATAAGAAACAGCAGAGGTCTGCTTTCGCTTTGCTCTCTGTCTTTGGGAAAAGGTGACTTTTCATCAGACTTAGGTGTTCTTCTCAGACAAGGCCATTTCCCTCACTGAGCCACCAAGCGTGGAAAGGGTGAGGCTGAAAGAGAAAGCTGGAGAGGAAACTACTAGAGCAGGCCCTAGACGAGCTCCTCTGACAAACACGGCTCCGTGGAGCCTGAAGGAGAAGCAAAGGCACTACGTATGGTCTAATGAATCTTCCCAACAGCCTGTGAGGTGGCAGCGTGATTATTTCCTTTGCTGCTGTAACAAGTTAGCACACGAACCTCCTGTGTGGGTGTTGGGCAGATTAAAAATATTATGCTCACTTTGTTAAAGATGGCGCCGCCCACATGGAAGCCCATCAGCCAGGTGATATCAGTTGCCCTTCTTGCTTGGGATGGGCGTGATTATATTAATGTGTGTTGGGGGAGGGCTTTAGCGCCAAAAGGTTTTAAAAGGAAGAGAGATCACGTTCTAGGAGGAGCCCATGCTAGTGGAGAGCAGAGAGGGGCCATGTGGAGGAGAGGAGAAGCAGCCAAGATGGCAGAGTGCTGAAGGAGAAGCCAGTTTGTGCAGAGTTTGTGCAGAGAGAAGGAGATGGGGAACAGAGGTGAATAAGGCTGGTGATTCTAGGAAACTCGAATAAGTCAATGGCTTTGGGAGCCCTGAATGGAAAGGGAAGTGTTTTCCCACTGTGTGTATTTCTTGCCCACCGGGTACAAGCTAGGATTAAAGCTAATGGCCCACCAGTTCTTGGCTCTGTTGTTTCATTACCATCTATCCAAATCAAATGTGAACCTGCACGGGCCAGGGGCTGTGATGGTGGCCGCGGCTACTGGCTTTACAGTGGGTTTGCTTCGGACTCTGCTGAGAGCTTCCCAAGACAAAAATCAAGTTATCAGCAGGAGCCTGTTCCTTTCTGGGGACCCTGAAGAAGACTCTGCTTTCAAGCTCATTCAGGTTGTTTGGGGAACTCAGGTCCTTATGGTTGTGGGACTGAGGGTCTCTCTTCCTTGCTGGCTGTAGGCCAGGAGCCTCTCTGCATCCATGATGCCCCCTCCATCTTCAACCCAGCAGTGGCCACGTCAGTCCCTCTCATGCTGCCAATGCCTCTGATCTTTTCTGTTCCATCCCATCTGCCTCTGTCTGAAGAAAGTTCTCTGTGATTAGCCTGGGCCCCCCCTGGCTAATCCAGGATCATCTCCCAACTTCATGGTCAGCAGCTTTAATCACACCCACAAAGTCCCTTTGGTTGTGTAAGGCAAAATCCCAACAGGTTCTAGGTGACAAGATGCTCTCCTGGACCAACCTTTAGTCAGTTCTCTTCTCCACAAGGCCATGACCCTGGCCCCAGTCCTTGTTAACGTCCATTTTCCAGTTGTAGCAAGAATTCTGTAAGGCCAGTTGAGAGAGCATCCTCACCCTGGATGCTCCCTCTTGGTAATTTCCATCCACCAACATCCCCCCGCCCTGCCCCTTGGCTAAAAATCCCCACTAGCTCTTGCTGTATTCAGAGCTGAGCCCCATCTTCCTCCCATATTGCAATAGTCTTGACACTTATTGTGATAGTCTTGAATTAAAAGTCTTCCTAAACATTTTAACAAGACTCAGGATAATGCTTTTTTAACACAGAGAGTAGGGGGTGGATATCTTTCGTGGTGGGTCATTCACTCTACCACAGAAAACACTGTCTCCACTTTTTTTTTTTTTTTTTTCTGAAGCTGGAAACAGGGAGAGACAGTCAGACAGACTCCCGCATGCGCCCGACCGGGATCCACCCGGCACGCCCACCAGGGGGCGATGCTCTGCCCACCAGGGGGCGATGCTCTGCCCATCCTGGGCGTCGCCATGTTGCGACCAGAGCCACTCTAGCGCCTGAGGCAGAGGCCACAGAGCCATCCCCAGCGCCCGGGCCATCTTTGCTCCAATGGAGCCTTGGCTGCGGGAGGGGAAGAGAGAGACAGAGAGGAAAGCGCGGCGGAGGGGTGGAGAAGCAAATGGGCGCTTCTCCTATGTGCCCTGGCCGGGAATCGAACCCGGGTCCTCCGCACGCTAGGCCGACGCTCTACCGCTGAGCCAACCGGCCAGGGCTCCACTTTTAAAGACTTGGAAATAGGCTCAGAGAAGTAAAGTAACTAATCCAAGGACACACAGCCAGTAACAAGTACAGGGTTCAAACTGAGGTCCATCTGATTCTGCAGCCCATGTGCATACACACACAGAGGTGTGTGTCAAGTCTGACACAGTCTGATGTCCTTGCCTGAGTCCTAGTGATGGGGGTGGGGGTGGCAGTAGCTCCTCCCTGGCCTTCACCTCATCTCTAACCTCAGCACTGTCTTTTGTATTGCTCGGCTTTAGAAATCCCCCAACCTTAATCCAGAAATCCCATGCTCACCTTTCATATATGTGCTAAGGCCTCCTATTATTTTTTTAAAGAAATGTGCCCCCCTACACCTACATACACACACTTCTCACTGGGCAACAGCTTCCTTTTATCTCTACAGACCTCTCCAAAGCTAAAAGTGAGATGCAGCTGGAAGTGAGTAGAGGTATCAGCTCTATTACATGTCCTGTGTTATGCAAATTGTAGTTTAAGTGTGCAATTTTAATGCAAAACAACTGCTGGGGGGGAAAGGCTAAAAGCCACATTTCTCTAAAGCCCGCTCCTATGCTAAACTGCGGAGGTAATTATCAAAACTATTCAGCCCGTGTTAAAAACATTTTGTGGGAATAAAGCACCAGGAACTGGCTGGGTCAGTACAGTACTTGGGGGGTCGGCTTTCTCAGTGCGGCTGAGGCTGCTTCCAACAGATGCAAGTGAGACAGGTGGAGGGGGGGGGGGGGCAGTGTGCCACTGAGAACTGGGGTGGTGACCTTGGCCAGAGCCTTTTCCTATAGTCTCATAGATTTTTGTGCTGTGAAATACAGTCAATGCAAAAAAGGCAAACACGTCTGGAACACACAGAAATCCCATTTCTTGCAAAGGAAACCCACCTGTACCTGCCGTTGTTATTTTTCTCTATGCGCTCCATTTAATGCAATGAGACCTGTTTTACGTGGAGCCTCAGACTGGACGTAGGTTGACCTTCCCACCTGACTCCCTGTTGGGCAAATGAGTTTGTAAAATTTGTATTTTTTTAGTTTGCTCATTTTTAGTGTTAAAAAATGGCACTGGGCAGCAACAGGTATGTGATCTGTGAAATTGCAAATTACCTTCCTGCTTGGGTAGGGCCATTGTCTTGCTAATGTTTACTGGTGGAGAGGTTTTCCCACCAGAAAGTATTGAAAAGAGAAAGGAGAAGGAGAAGGAGAGGAGAAGGAGAAGGGGGACCACCATGCTTGCCAAGAGAGAACAGAGGATGAAGGTGTGCAGATGGGAAACCAGAGCTGAGGGGCTTTGTGAGCTCCGCTGAGACTGGTGGGGCTTTTGATTCTAGGAGAAACCGGAGAAGATTCTCTTGGCTGTGGAACTGAATAATGTGTCAGTAGCTTTGTGAGTTCTGAATGAATGAAGAGGGAAGTGTTTTCCCTGTGTGTTTGCTTGTCAGCTGGTGCGAGATTTTAATAAAGGAATAGCCCACCATTTTTTGGCTCCTGGTTATTTTATTTATTTATTTATTGTATTTTTCTGAAGTTGGAAATGGGGGGGGGGAGGCAGACAGACAGACTCCCGCATGCGCCCAACCGGGATCCACCCGGCATGCCCACCAGGGGGCGATGCTCTGCCCATCTGGGGCGTCGCTCTGTCGCAACCAGAGCCATTCTAGCGCCTGGGGCAGAGGCCAAGGAGCCATCCCCAGCGCCCGGGCCATCTTTGCTCCAATGGAGCCTTGGCTGCGGGAGGGGAAGAGAGAGACAGAGAGGAAGGAGAGGGGGAGGGGTGGTGTAAAGCCAGCAGCCAGGGCCAGGGCCACTATCACAGCAGCCTTCTGGCCCATGCAGGTTCGCATTGGATTCGGACAGTCGGTAAAGAAACAACGGAGCCACAAACTGGTGGGCCATAGTCTTTAATCCTAGCTTGCACCCGGCGGGCAAGTAAAAACACACACTGGGCTCCAAAACCCAATCACATTCAGTGCTCACAAAGCTACTGATTTATCCGAGTTTCCTAGAATCAAAGGTTTCTAGCTCACCAGACTTATTCTCCTCAGTTCCCCATCTCCTTCCTTATCCCAGATACAAACTCTGCACAAACTGGCATCTCACTCAGCACTCCGCCATCTTGGCTGCTTCTCCTGGCCTCCTCCACGTGGCCTCCTTCTGCTGCTGGCTCTACTCTCTCCACTCTCTCATGCTAACCTCAGGAACCAAGAGCGCAAGCTCCCGCTCCGTCCCCATTTTACAGTGTAGAAATCCAAACCCTTAATCCAATATACAAATAGGGAAGTCTCTAATACAAAGTCACTTGTCTGAGGCATGATTGGATTGTACCACCCCACATCAAAACGGGTGGGAAAGGCTTAATCCCAAAACCAAGCCCCAGGCTACAAGGATTCTGCCTGCCTTTAGCCCACCCCAACGCACATTAATATCACCTGGGCCAAGGCCTCCTCGTGTTATCTTTAACAAAGTGAGTATAATACATTTTATCTGCCAAAAGGGGGAGAAGCAGATGGGCGCTTCTCCTGTGTGCCCTGGCCGGGTATCGAACCTGGGACTCCTGCACACCAGGCCGACGCTCTACCACTGAGCCAAATGGCCAGGGCCAGCTCCTGGTTTCTTTACCGTCTGTTCGAATCCAATGGGAACCTGCATGTGCCTGGCCATGGCCACAACAACGATGGCCGCGATTACTAGCCATACACTCCCCTCCCTAGTCTCTCGCCTTTGAACACACAGGGAGCAGTTTCTTTTTTTTTGTTTGTTTTTTTTTTGTTGTTTTGTTTTGTTTTTTAATTTTATTTTTCAATTACAGTTGACATCCAATATATTTTACATCAGTTTTAAGTGTACAGAACAGTGGTTAGACAGTTGTATACTTTATAAAGTGTTCCGCCAATATTTCCAATGCCCACGTGGCATCATACATAGTTATTACAGCATTATTAACCACATTCCCTATGCTGTACTTGATATCCATGACTGTTTTGTAACTACCAAATTTACTTATTAATTGCTTCCCCTTTTTCACTCTGTCCCCCCCAAACCCCCCTTCACTCTGGCAAACATCAGTGTGTTCTCTGTATCTATGGAGTCCATTTCTGATAACCTCATTCCTACAGCTACATTTTTTTTTAATTATAATTTTATTTTTTTAATGGGGCGACATCAATAAATCAGGTTACATATATTCAAAGATCAACAAGTCCAGGTTATCTTGTCTTTCAATTATGTTGCATACCCATCACCCAAAGTCAGATTGTCCTCTGTCACCTTCTATCTAGTTTTCTTTGTGCCCCTCCCCCTCCCCCTTTCCCTCTCCCTTTCCCCCCTCCCCCCGTAACCACCACACTCTTATCAATGTCTCTTAGTTTCACTTTTATGTCCCACCTACGTATGGAATAATGCAGTTCCTGTTTTTTTCTGTTTTACTTATTTCACTTCGTATAATGTTATCAAGATCCCACCATTGTGCTGTAAATGATCCGATGTCATCATTTCTTATGGCTGAAGTAGTATTCCATAGTGTATATGTGCCACATCTTCTTTATCCAGTCGTCTATTGATGGGCTTTTTGGTTGTTTCCATGTCCTGGCCACTGTGAACAATGCTGCAATGAACATGGGGCTGCATGTGTCTTTACGTATCAATGTTTCTGAGTTTTTGGGGTATATACCCAGTAGAGGGATTGCTGGGTCATAAGGTAGTTCTATTTTCAGTTTTTTGAGGAACCACCATACTTTCTTCCATAATGGTTGTACTACTTTACATTCCCACCAACAGTGTATGAGGGTTCCTTTTTCTCCACAGCCTCTCCAACATTTGCTATTACCTGTCTTGTTAATAATAGCTAATCTAACAGGTGTGAGGTGGTATCTCATTGCAGTTTTGATTTGCATTTCTCTAATAACTAAAGAAGATGAGCATCTTTTCATATATCTGTTGGCCATTTGTACTTCCTCCTGGGAGAAATGTCTATTCATGTCCTCTTCCCATTTTTTATTGGATTGTTTGTTTGTTTGTTGTTGAGTTTTATGAGTTCTTTGTATATTTTGGATATTAGGCCCTTATCTGAGCTGTTGTTTGAAAATATCATTTCCCATTTAGTTGGCTGTCTGTTTATTTTGTTATCAGTTTTTCTTGCTGAGCAAAAACTTCTTAGTCTGATGTAGTCCCATTCATTAATTTTTGCCTTCACTTCTCTTGCCATTGGAGTCAAATTCATAAAATGCTCTTTAAAACCCAGGTCCATGAGTTGAGTACCTATGTCTTCTTCTATGTACTTTATTGTTTCAGGTCTTATGTTTAGATCTTTGATCCATTTTGAGTTAATTTTAGTACAGGGGGACAAACTGTAGTCCAGTTTCATTCTTTTAGGGAGCAGTTTCTATAGTTGCGGGCCTTGAGGCCGAGAAGCTGGATGAATGTTTTTGGCTTGTTCCAGGTTCAGTAGAAGGCAGGGCGGCAGGCACCAATGAATCAACACAAATATGTGAGAGGGCAGTGCCAGGGAGAAGAGGAAAGCTGGGTGCTAGGAGCACAGATTGAGGGAAGGGTGGCAACAGAGTGGGTAGGAAAGGACATCCGAGTCTTAGGGTAGGCAACTCCAGAGTTGTGTCCCTCAGCTTGTTGGAGAAATGGGGACAGGTCATCAGAGTCTGGGCATGTCAAGGCAGAGCCCCTGGACTGAAGGCTGGAGCGGTGGGAAAGGCCAACAAGAGACCCAGCTCTCGTCTTAGGACAAGAAGCAGCCAATCGATGACTGTCAGGCCTGGGAGGTTGGAGAGACCTGTGTGTCAGAGAGAGCTCTTTGGCAGGAATGTGGGAGGATGGCTTTGAGAAGAGTAGACTAGAGGTGGAGGACCATTCAGGAGAGCACCAGGGATGAAGAGAGGCAATGGATGTGAGCAACGGTGAAGGGGGAGATCTTCAGCCTTGGTAAGCTGGACCGTGGGGACGCCCTTCTTGCCACACACTGGCATACGACCTGCTTCCCTGGGACAATTGTCCTTCTCCTTTGCAGCCAAATCACCATTCTCCAATCCCATCAACCCCTTGGTTATCACCCCATCCTGCACGGATTCATCTAAATTCCCACCTTCATGTACTGCCTAGGTATCCTTACCCACAGAACAGGTGCTATCTGCATGATACATCCACCATCAGAAAAGCACTGCATTTTCCAGCATGTAAAATGCTAAGACAAATCCAAGTGCTGGGAGCTGGCTATAACATTGTGGGATGTCGGGATGGGAGAAAACCAAGTGCTGCCTATACAGCTGTCTGTAGCACTTTTTTTGTGGTTGAAAGAATCTTGTGGACTGACCAGGTGGTGGCACAGTGGATAGAGCGTCTACCTGGGGTGCTGAGGGTCTAGGTTTGAAACCTCAAGTCACCAGCTTGAGCGCGAGCTCAGCAGCTTGAGTGCAGAGACCCTGGCTTAAGCCAAGGCTGCTGGCTTGAGTTCAAGGTCGCTGGCTTGAGCAAGGAGTTACTCGCTCTGCTGGAGCACCCCAGTCAAGGCACATATGAGAAAGCCATCAATGAACAACTAAGGTGCCACAACAAAGAATTGATGCTTCTCATCTCTGTCTGTCCCTGTTTGTTCCTCTCTCTCTCTCTTTCTCTCTCTCTTTCTTTTGCACATGCTAAAAATATAAAAATATATACAAATTTTGTGATGCATTATAAAATGTCTCTCCTTTACCTAGGCAGAAGCCCCTCCCTACTTCCCTATTCAAATCAGCACTTGGTGATGCAACCAACTTGGAAGCCAACTGGATGAGACTGCCACTTGATTTGAGCAGATGAGTGTCAACATCGCTATAAAGAGAAGGTGCTGGTAGGTTGAGCCAAATGTGCATCATTAAAAATAATATATTCTCTAAGTCTGAATGTGGCTGCCCCGTGGGAGAAGGAACGGACTCTATAAGGTTCAAAAGGACACAATGAGCTTCCACAGACAAAAGCAAGAGGGAGATGGGCTTCGACGTAGAAGAATTTCTAATACTTCAACACAAAACTCTCACCAACAGAACATGCTGAATTGTGAAGCAGTGAATACATCACCATAAGTAGCAGCTGAGCAGAGATCGGATGATGACTGTCTATCAAGAGTGTTGCAGAAAGAATTCACCTGGTGGCCGGAAGGAAAAGCTAGAGCACGTCACTAAGGATCGTGAGGTGTTGTGATCATCACGACACGGAGTGGCTCTGCCCAGGGAGAGATCTCATTCCCGTTGAGAATGCCAAGGGCACACCTGGCTCGAAGTCCTCCCAGGATGGTGGAGGAAGACCTGAGCCCAGATCCGCACCAAAGACCCCATCACGGGGGTTACATTACAGGACTGGGCTGGTTGGTGGGTGTTGGGGTTTTCTGCTCTGTTTGCCGAGCTTCTGATCCAGCCCCCTTCGGCAGGAGACAGACTTTTCTGATGGATTTCCCTACACTGCCCAGTTGGGAGAACAGATGCTGTGGGTCAGGCCAGCAGGCCATAAATTTCTGGGAAATAACTCTTAGTGACCGAGCAAGAAAGCCATAAAACACTCCGGAGGCAGGGACGGAGAAAACAATGGCAGAGGACAATGCGCCGGCTTACTGCTAAATGCCAGAATGAGCCCCATGGATCATTCTCCTGGCCTGCGCCCCGGCTGGGGAAGCCCGTGCAAACACCGTGCCCCGTGCCCAAAGAGGAGATGGGGCCCCAGCACTCGGGGACTCTTCCTCTTCCTTTACTGTGGTTTATTCAACAAAGTTACCGAAGCCTCCCCCATGGCAGACACTAAGCACTTGAGACAGCTGAGAACAAATCAGATCCAGCTCCCTGCCTGTGTGCAGCTAACTTTCCAGTCATCTCTCAAGTCTCACCCACTGGAAGGACAGGAAGGAAGTTGTGTTTCTTGTGCCCCTGTGGTACCCGGATGTTTACAGACTTACCTCAGTGGATGTGCACAATGACCCTGAGAACCATCCCCAGGTCCTGCTTTAAACACACAAGACAACTGGAGGGTCACTCAGTGTCGTCAGCAGACGGGATGGTCTCTGACTGGCCTTTCTGTAGACCACAGCCCTGCTCCACTGTGGCTGCACTGCCTTCTGCTTGCATAGTTTTGGAACCTGTAACCCAGCCCCCTCCATCTCAACCCCTTTCTCTGCACTGAAATAAAAACGGGATGCCCCCAGAGTTTCCGCAGCAGTCACCCCAGTCCCTCCCCATTAACCCGGTGCTGAGTGCTACACGCCTAGAGCAGCCGACAGACATGATCCAGATGTTTCCAGCATCTCTATCAGCTCTGCTCTCCATTCGCTTTATCCCGTCTCACTGCAACGCCACATTCTCCAGTTGTGTTCCTGGCTCACGCCGGCCTCTGGCCCGTGCTGTTCCTCCTCGGTCTTCCTGGCTTTCGCATCTCAACTTCTCCCTAAGGGTGTGCCTGGCCCTCGGCATCCGCCTGGTCCCATGGAGCAATTCCCCGGTTGCCTCCACCCTCCCAGCAACTGCTCCTCTGGTGCCACACCGGCCTTCCTCCAAAGGAGTAACTCAGTCCCCTTCCCCAGCCCTCTTCCAGGCACACGTGGTCCCAGCACACAGAACCCCCCCGGCCCCCCACTCCAGGACGCAGACACAATAACTCACCGAAGTTCTCCCCACCCCAGATGTCCATGTCCACGTCGTATTTCCCCAGGTAAACGAACCAGGACTTGTCCATCACGAAGAGCCCTCCAGCTATGATTGGAGTCCTGTGCACAGAGGAGAGGGAGGCTCATTTATGGAAGGGGGACCACTGTCACACTCTTCTGCCCTAGCCATCCAAAACACAAGGCCGTATTGGTACCACTTCTGCTCCTCTTCAGGGAGGCCAATACATTTTCTCACTTACCTGAAACACAAACACGCTCTCCTGGGATTTTCCCCTTTGATTATAAAGACCCTGACCTTGCAGACAGCCTAACCAGTCATCAGCCACCTCTCGGGGGGGGGGGGCGGGGGCAGGACTCCCTGTTGCTCTGAGGGCCTGGGGAGCCTGCACTGGCCTCCCCCCAAGGCTCTGCCCAGCATGGCTCTCTTCGGAGCTCACAGTGGGAAACAGGGCCAGTGGGCCGCTGACCAGGCAGAGAAGAAGGGCTGAAGCAGCGCCTGTTAACAGCATATCCATTTCTTGAGATTGGGCTCTCTCCTTTTTTTCCCTCTTTACCCCTCTGTTATGGGTTATGTCCCCCTAAAAACATATTGGGATCCTAACCCCCAGCACCTCAGAATGTGACCTTATTTGGAAATAGGGTCTTTATAGAGGTAAGCAACTTAAAATGAAGTCATCAGGGTGGTCACAAAGGGGCCTGGAGGAGAGAATGTCGATCAGGACAAAGCCACCTACAGCAGAGCAAAAGCAGCCCGGAGTCAACCACTGCCCTGTTCCTGCACAGAGAGAGCAGACGTGTTTGCTAACGAGCAGCAGGGCCACGCCTTGCTCTCCGCCTCCACGTACTGCAATGGCTGACTCGACCTTCCTGGGCCAAGTCCTGGGGGCTCTGCCCCGGCCACAAGGGACCTTTTCTCCTCTCAGAGTCTCAAACAGGATAGTTCAGGATGCTCCCTCCACTTACTGCAATGGCTGACTCGACCTTCCTGGGCCAAGTCCTGGGGGCTCTGCCCCGGCCACAAGGGACCTCTTCTTCTCTCAGAGTCTCAAACAGGATAGTTCAGGATGCTCCCACTTAGCAGGAAGCATAAGTACCTCGTAGCATGTGTGTGGGTGGACACCACCGGGCAGCTCCCCAGCAAAGATGTCCACCAGGCCCCCATCCCCTTCGTATAAGTTTCCATGAGGACAGAAACCTCCTAAAGTGAGGGCAAAAGTGGCGCTGGCTTGGCAAAGGGCTCTTTTGGTCTCTGCCCAATCTTTTGAGCATCTAACATTGCATACCTCCCTATACCATGTGACAGCGGGCAGGACCAAGTGGGACCCGGCCCACCCCACCATTGCCCTGACTTACCTAATGGGCTCAGCGGGGCTTATGCGCTGAGCCTTCTGTTCTGGGGTAAGCTGCTCCCATTGGAAGTGGAGGCTCCAGTCAAACCCTAGAACACAGCACCCACGTGGTTGACTTGCTTTCTCAGATATACCTGCCGGGCCTACTCATTCTGTCCGTATTCTAGAAGTTGACAAATACACCCAGGTTCCCGGGGATGAGATGGACAGGTTGAAACGTGGCCCTTGGCCAGGGGCTTCGAGAAGTGAAAGGAGGCGGTTTGGAGGGACAGAATCACCTAAAGTCAGTCCTGGGGGTGGGGGCGGCACTAAGTCCGGCAGAGAGTTGTGGTGGGACTCGAGGCGGAGGCCCAATGCTGCAGTACCAGAACAATTCAGGCCCCAAATGGCCAGGGGGCGGCCTTGCTCCCCTCAGTCAGGCCCGGGAGTGCGCCCCACACTGGAGCAGAGCTCTGGCGGCTGGGCGTGACCCACTCTCACTCCCCTGGCCTTCCAATCAGTCCCGGTGGTAAGGGCCACACTGGAGCTACTGACATTACAGGATGCAGGGCTGGATGTTCGAGACCAACCACTATGAGAAAGTACTCCCCACTTTTTCCTTGGACAGCAATGACTAGAAGAAGCAGATTGTCTCTCCAGGGCAAACGCATGAGCCCCACTCACCCCCTCTGAGCTCCGCGGCAGACTCGATGTAGGTGAAGGTGTCCAGGTTGATGATGTCGATCACTGGGCACACCACCCGCGTGTAGTCCTGTCAAACAGCAGAACCCGTGTTCCGTGTGCAGCACGGTAGAACCAGGCCGGGAATCAGGGAGCTTGGTAGGGCCTTGCCCTGGTAGTGCCAGAGACAGGTTCGGGGGCCTTGACCACTCTCCTCCCTGTGCCTCAGTTTTCTCATCTATCAAATGTGACACTGGACACTATGCACCTCACTACAGCCAATGCCAAAAATTCTAAGAGCCTTTCCCTGACTCTGGGCAAAGTGGCCACGAAAGCATGGTGGAGGCGGGTGGAGGCTGGCTGCAGAGGACGGCACACTGAGAAAGGGGACATCAGGAAGGACGGGGCTCCAGGAGTCCTTGCCATCGGGGGGGGCACTCGGGAGGCAGAAGACACAGTCGGCTGGGGAGGTGACCTCAATCCTGCAGCCCCAAGAAGCCAAGTCACACCCCCTCGGCGGGCACCTCCTGGAATTTTCTTTCATTCTATGCCTATGTTTCTAGGCGAATTGAGAGAGATTCCTAATTTCAGTTGTCACCTGTGACACTCACACATCACCTCCAACACTGACTCCCCTCCTCGCTTCCAGACTCAGATCCAGCATGCCAGGAGCCACCTGCACGTGGCTTTCACAGAGCCTTTCGGTGGTGGCTTCATCATCATCTCCCCAAACGTGCTCCTCTCTCTCGGTTCCCTATTTCTGTTCACAGAACCATCACATACCCCACCTCCTCCCAGCACTAAATTTAGAAGCTTCATCTCTGCCCATCAGCCCCAACTGCTCTGCTGAACAAATCCTGCCTCTCCTTCATCCCCTCACACTCGGGTACAGCAATGGACTCTCAGTCCATCCCCATCCCTCATCTCACCCTTCCCTTTCAGTCCACAGGTAGCTGACACCATTGTCTTTCTGACATTCAGAGTTCACTCTGTAACTCAACAGCTAAAGATTTGAGTTGCTCTGAAGATAAGGTTCAAACTCCTTACTTAGCCTGGCATCCAAGACCATCAAGAAATGAGAGTATGGCTGCAAGGGTGAGTGATGGTCATTGGCTTCCTAGTGGCGGGGCAGGGCTTAGGCTTGGATTTGAGGTGGAGAGGGGAGAAGATGGGAGCGTAGCTCTGGGTCTGCCAGGGATTCCTGTGGACCTAGCCCCCTGCGCATGCTTGCCACTTCCCCCAGGCCGCCCTGCCCATAGGCATCAAAGTCATCCAGAGGACATTTTCAAAATCTGCAAGACAGATTCACTACCTCCTGGGAGCTGCCAAGGCATTTTGTATATATATATTATATTCTGAGTGAACACCTTTGTACCTGGTGAGCAGGAGGGGAAGCTAGGCTCCTGTGGGCAGTGTGAACTAGCTGTGAACATGGAGACTGACAGCTAAATAGAATCCAGCAGCCAAGGAGAACCAGACAGGACCACTTACTTCTCCAAACCTCTGCACCGACCACCCCTGGCTGGCACAGGTGGGGACCTCTGTTTCTCTTTGCAGCCATTTAATTTCCTGGTTCATTCTCTCCTCCAAATGAGGCTGTCTTCTTATTTTAAGCTCAGATTCACCAAGTGCAGGCTTTTACGTTCACAGATTTAATCTGGCCCTCAGCCTCCATGTGTGACTCATCCTGACAGTGACAAGGTACCTCTGAAGCCAACTGGCCCACATGGAAGAAAATGCTCATTTTCAATGCATCGCTTCCACCTCTGGGATGTGCACAGATGTTTCCTTCATGGTCAACACAGCATCGGCCCAGCTGCCACAGTTCTCTGAGGCTCCTCACAGGCCACTGTCATCATGCATCTGTGTGTGCACACATACTCCACTCACACACACACAACCATCCATACCAATCTCTACACACAGACCCATCCCAAAGACATTCTGGTGACTTGAATTCTGCAATGTTCTCAAGAGTTCAGAGACTGACATTCTCCCGTGGGTCTGATAAAAAAATTCTTGCTTTGCCTTTGCTTGCTAAGTTCTGGGGACTCTGCCGCTTCCCTAAGTCCTATCTAGACCCTGATGCAGTAAAGGTTTAACCTTACCCAAAGATATTTTTGGCTCTTGCCCAGCTCCTCCAAGGTAATTTCTAAGCCCATGGAATGTCCTGCCTGTAAGAATATCTCTATTTGCTGAGAGCCTTGGGCTACATCAGATAGTCTATGCTAACAGTGTGATTTATAGTGAGGGCCTTGGCCATGTGGTATCAACTCAACTTGATCTCTGGAGGTACATGGAGACCCTGGGGGTGACCAGCCATGTCTATGTGACTGGTCTCCAGAAAAACCCTGGACACCAAGACTCAGGTGGGTTTCCCTGTTTTTCAATATATTTGGAAATTAGCCTGACCAGGCAGTGGTACAGTAGAGTGTCAGACTGGGATGCAGAGGACCCAGGTTTGAAATCCCAAGGTCACTGGCTGGAGCACGGGTTCACCAGCTTGAGTGCAGGGTCACTGGCTTGAGCGTGGGATCATAGACATGACCCTATGGTCACTGGCTTGAGCCCAATGGTTGCTGGCTTGAAGCCCAAGGTTGCTGGCTTGAGCAAGGGGTCATTTGCTCTGCTGTAGCCCCCCAGTCAAGGCACATATGAAAAAGCAATCAATGAACAACTAAGGTGCTGCAACCAAGACTTGATGCTTCTCTTCTCTCTTTCTTCCTGTCTGTCTGTCCCTATCTGTCTCTCTCTGTCTCTCTCTCTCTCTCTCTCTCTGTCATAAAAGAAAAAAAAATTGAAAATTAAAATGCAAAATAAAATGCTGGTGCTTACCTCATCCACAGGCTTCCCCAGAGGCCAGACATGGGCTCTCTGCCTCCGGGACTGTGATGGCCTCTAGCACATTCTCCCTATAAGTCCTGAGGGTTTCTGTCTATTATTCCTGTCACAATCCAGTCACAGCATCTGCTTGGAGTCATGGAGACCAAATAGGCAATGAGAGATGTTTGGGGCTAAGTGCCAAGTGGAGCCTTGACCTTGAGAGGGGTCTGCAGGAGACTCTATAAATGCCCATCGAAGCCCGGACACCTCTCTGAGTGACCCTGGGAGGGGGGGTCTGCAGGAGACTCTATAAATGCCCATCGAAGCCATGACCTTGAGAGGGCTCTGCAGGAGACTCTATAAATGCCCATCGAAGCCTTGACCTTGAGAGGGGTCTGCAGGAGACTCTATAAATGCCCATCGAAGCCAGGACACCTCTCTGAGTGACCCTGGGAGGGGGGGGTCTGCAGGAGACTCTATAAATGCCCATCGAAGCCTTGACCTTGAGAGGGGTCTGCAGGAGACTCTATAAATGCCCATCGAAGCCTTGATCTTGAGAGGGGTCTGCAGGAGACTCTATAAATGCCCACCGAAGCCAGGACACCTCTCTGAGTGACCCTGGGAGGGGGGGTCAGTAGGAGACTCTATAAATGCCCATCGAAGCCAGGACACCTCTCTGAGTGACCCTGGGAGGGGGGGTCTGCAGGAGACTCTATAAATGCCCATCGAAGCCTTACCTTGAGAGGGGTCTGCAGGAGACTCTATAAATGCCCATCGAAGCCTTGATCTTGAGAGGGGTCTGCAGGAGACTCTATAAATGCCCATCGAAGCCAGGACACCTCTCTGAGTGACCCTGGAGGGGGGGTCTGCAGGAGACTCTATAAATGCCCATCGAAGCCAGGACACCTCTCTGAGTGACCCTGGGAGGGGGGGTCAGTAGGAGACTCTATAAATGCCCATCGAAGCCCGGACACCTCTCTGAGTGACCCTGGGAGGGGGGGTCTGCAGGAGACTCTATAAATGCCCATCGAAGCCTTGACCTTGAGAGGGGTCTGCAGGAGACTCTATAAATGCCCATCGAAGCCTTGACCTTGAGAGGGGTCTGCAGGAGACTCTATAAATGCCCATCGAAGCCTTGATCTTGAGAGGGGTCTGCAGGAGACTCTATAAATGCCCATAGAAGCCAGGACACCTCTCTGAGTGACCCTGGGAGGGGGGGTCTGCAGGAGACTCTATAAATGCCCATCGAAGCCCGGACACCTCTCTGAGTGACCCTGGGAGGGGGGGTCTGCAGGAGACTCTATAAATGCCCATCGAAGCCAGGACACCTCTCTGAGTGACCCTGGGAGGGGGGGTCTGCAGGAGACTCTATAAATGCCCATCGAAACCTTGACCTTGAGAGGGGTCTGCAGGAGACTCTATAAATGCCCATCGAAGCCAGGACACCTCTCTGAGTGACCCTGGGAGGGGGGGTCTGCAGGAGACTCTATAAATGCCCATCGAAGCCCGGACACCTCTCTGAGTGACCCTGGGAGGGGGGGTCTGCAGGAGACTCTATAAATGCCCATCGAAGCCAGGACACCTCTCTGAGTGACCCTGGGAGGGGGGGTCTGCAGGAGACTCTATAAATGCCCATCGAAGCCCGGACACCTCTCTGAGTGACCCTGGGAGGGGGGGTCTGCAGGAGACTCTATAAATGCCCATCGAAGCCCGGACACCTCTCTGAGTGACCCTGGGAGGGGGGGTCTGCAGGAGACTCTATAAATGCCCATCAAAGCCCAGACACCTCTCTGAGAGACCCTGGGAGGGGGGGTCTGCAGGAGACTCTATAAATGCCCATCGAAGCCAGGACACCTCTCTGAGTGACCCTGGGAGGGGGGGTCTGCAGGAGACTCTATAAATGCCCATCGAAGCCCGGACACCTCTCTGAGTGACCCTGGGAGGGGGGGTCTGCAGGAGACTCTATAAATGCCCATCGAAGCCCGGACACCTCTCTGAGTGACCCTGGGAGGGGGGGTCTGCAGGAGACTCTATAAATGCCCATCAAAGCCCAGACACCTCTCTGAGAGACCCTGGGAGGGGGGGTCTGCAGGAGACTCTATAAATGCCCATCGAAACCCGGACACTTCTCTGAGTGACCCTGGGAGGGGGGTTCTGCAGGAGACTCTATAAATGCCCATCGAAGCCAGGACACCTCTCTGAGTGACCCTGGGAGGGGGGGTCTGCAGGAGACTCTATAAATGCCCATCGAAGCCAGGACACCTCTCTGAGTGACCCTGGGAGGGGGGGTCTGCAGGAGACTCTATAAATGCCCATCGAAGCCTTGACCTTGAGAGGGGTCTGCAGGAGACTCTATAAATGCCCATCGAAGCCTTGATCTTGAGAGGGGTCTGCAGGAGACTCTATAAATGCCCATCGAAGCCAGGACATCTCTCTGAGTGACCCTGGGAGGGGGGGTCAGTAGGAGACTCTATAAATGCCCATCGAAGCCCGGACACCTCTCTGAGTGACCCTGGGAGGGGGGGGTCAGTAGGAGACTCTATAAATGCCCATCGAAGCCCCGACACCTCTCTGAGTGACCCTGGGAGGGGGGGTCTGCAGGAGACTCTATAAATGCTCATCGAAGCCAGGACACCTCTCTGAGTGACCCTGGGAAGAGGGGTCTGCAGGAGACTTTATAAATGCCCATCGAAGCCAGGACACCTCTCTGAGTGACCCTGGGAGGGGGGGTCAGTAGCTGCTCTGCTGCTGTATCCCTCAGCCTCAGCCCAGAGCCTTGTGGGCAGCAGGTGTTCAATTGATGTTGGCTAAAAGAGGCCATCCATTAATTCCTGCTGAGGGCACTATGTCAATGGCTGGCAGCAAAGCAGTGGATCAATTACAGCTGAGCAAGATAGCCTCTCCCTCTGTAAGCTCAGGGATGGAGGCGTTTTCTGTAAAGATATTCACACAGGTCCCCGCCTGCATGCCCCAGGAGGCTTAGGTCCACAGGAATCCCTGCCAGACCCAGAACTACGCTCCCATCTTCTCCCCTCTCAAATCCAAGCCTAAGCCCTGCCCCTCTGCTGGGAAGCCAATGGCCATCAATCACCCCTGCCGTCATACCTCTCATTTCTCCACCTATTCATAAAATTAAAACCACACTGTGAATCAAGAAACTCTTGGGAGACTACCATTCACTCATTTCTGCAACAAGCATTACTGAGCACCTACTATGGGTTCGGACTGTGGCAGGTACAATGAGTAAGACCTCACAGCCTAGGGAAGGTGGTGACCAGATGAGGAGTTTTACAATGAGGTCTCCCAGGTAGCCTGGACGGAGGGGTAAGGGGCAGGAGAGGACCTTCAAGGAGATGCTGCTGAGACAGGAGACCTGGGTTCCTATTTGGGTTCTGCCATCTGAAATACACATCACCTTAAACAAATCAGCGCATAATGAGGAGCTCTGATTCTTCACTTACGAAGCAAGGGCAAATTAGTATTTGCAAAACTGTTTTGCCTTCCCAACAGGGCTTTTGCAAGAAATAACAGGGGAGAGCATGCAAAAGCATATGTAAGCCATTATTTATATCAATTTACCAACTGCTACAGGATTGAAATTTCTTAAAAATATTTTTTTCTAGTAAAAAATATGTAGATGAGGAAGGAAATAAAGAAGACTATGTTAAAAAAAAAAAAAGAAAAAAGAAAACCACTCAACGTGGTGCTTGTTTCAAGCGTCATTGCATAATTGAAGGGGAGAGAAAGGAGGTTGAGATTTTCTGTGTGGAAAACACCAGCCGAGGACAGCTTCTGACAGCTCAAACCCAGCCTCTTTCTTATCTCTTTTCTATTTTTGAAAATCCCAAACCCCAATTATAGCTTAAAATTTTCACTTTCACTCAAAAGATCAAATCACGTTTTACTCTGAGACAAGACACAAAGACACGTGGAAACACGGGCTGACACTCACCCACACTCTTTATCCTGAAAGAGATGTCTCAGTGGGACCATTTGGTCATCAGCTGTCACGGTCTGGCCAAGGACCACTGTCTGGGGATTTTCTGACCAACCCTCTGCTACAAAAGCTTTAGGTCAGAGAGTGGTGGAAACCGGGATCTTGGGCTGGGAGGCTGAGCTCAGTCTTGGGGGGCCAAACGATTCCCAGAGGAGGAGCCCTGGGTGGCAAGCAACACTCACAGGGAAGATGGAGGTGATGAAGGCTTCCCCAGCCTACTGGTAAGGCTGGCCACTGATGCAGAAATGAGAGCATTTTTCAGAGAAGGCTTCTGAGATGGACTCAGACCCCAGGAATGAAAAGGGCCTGGCAGGTTCATCAAGGCAGTCTGAGGAAAGCAAAGCTTCCCTGAACACATCCTGCAGGGATGCGTCATCCTGGGGGACCCTATAGATCAGGCATCCCCAAACTATGGCCCAAGGGCCGCATGCGTCCACCCTGAGGCCATTTATCTGCCCCCCGCCGCACTTCCGGAAGGGGCACCTCTTTCATTGGTGGTCAGTGAGAGGAGCACTGTATGTGGCGGCCCTCCAACGGTCTGAGGGACAGTGAACTGGCCCCTTGTGTAAAAAGTTTGGGGACCCCTGCAAACACCGAGCTACCATATGACCCAGCAATTCCAATTCTTGGGATATACCCGCAAAGAATTAAAAACAGAAACTCAAATAAAAACTTGCACACCAATGTTTGCAGTAGCACTATTCACAATAGTAAGAAGGGGAACAACACAAATGTCCATCAGTGGATGAATGGATAAACAAAATGTCTATGCTGTGATGATGTGATATAGTAGGAATATATAAGGTCTACCGGAAAGTTCTGTCCGTTTCTATCACAACAAGTTTCGACACGTAAGCACATGTTTATTTGGCGCACGTGTGCCTCTCTATTTTTATCACTTAATGTATACATACTGACGTAGCAAATTAAAACAAAGTTGATTCACATTAGTCTTATGTGTGAAGCCATAGTGTACCCATGGCTACTGATAAAGTTCATTTACGCCACTGTAATTTTTACAAATATCAACAAGGAAGAAATGCTATAGAAGCATGTAGAAATTTATTGAAAGTGTTTGGTGAAGGTACAGTTTCTGATAGGACATGCAGAAGATGGTTGGAAAAATTCGAAACAGGTGACTTCGACCCTTCTGATAAGCCACGTTCTGGGCGACCATCTTTGATCGATGACGATGTTGTTAAGACCATGTTGGAGCAAGATCCTTTTCTGACAACATCGGAGATTGCAGAAAGGCTTAATTCAGCTCAGCAAACCATTTCGGACCATATTCGGAAGATAGGATTGGTGTGGAAATATATTATTTAGTAAAGTTTATTGAACGGTAAGAAAAATTTATATTTTGTTTTATTCCAAAAACGAACAGAACTTTTCGGTAGACCTTATATATTTGGCTTTTGTTCCTGGATCATCAGACAGATCTACTAAAACCCTTGTAACTTTCTGAGAAAATGGGGTAAGAGGAGCATCTTGTCTTCAAAAGCCCCTTTCAAAATACCCGAGTTTATGCTAATTAGGGACTCTTGGCAGATGGGGGCCAGTTGTTGGAGGACCAACCAGGTGATTAGAAGGCTAGGACTTACACCTCCACCCCCACTGCTGCCCTCCTCATTTCTTCCTCAAGCTCCCCCAGTCCCACCTCAAGGAGGGTTCAGACACTGGACATTGAGTTCAATCACCAATGATCAATGATTTAATCAACCATGCCTCTGTAATGAAGCCTCTATAAACCCCCTAAACAAAGGGTTCTAAGTGCTTCCGGGTTGATGAACTAAAGGTTAAGTGCCTAAGATGAGTTTCCCTCCTTTGCAACTCTACTCAAAATAGATGCTCAATAAATGTCTGTCTGTTCAGAGGCAGGAAGCGAGCCTGCTTTCCTCCTGCTGCAAACTCATCACCTCCCCATTGCTTCTGGCTTCCTTAGTATCGTCTCTGACCACTGAGCACTGATTCCACAATAGTCAGGGCAACAATAAGGAGGTGACTGGTGCCCCCAACGGGCTGTAGTCTGTTAGGAGCGACAGAGTAATAGACCCAGAAAAGCAAACTGCAGGGTCCTGTGGGCAATTCTTCCTGGAATGATCCCCACTGGCCAGCCAGCCAGGAAAGGCCTCCTGGAGGAGGGGCGATATGGACGATGTCCTGAAGACAAAGGGGTCTGCGGAGAGGATGGAAGGGCATCCAGGGACAAGAAGGGTGGGGTCAGAGATGGATCAGCAGGGATTTGGGGTGCACTCAGAGAGCAGGCGTGGTGAGACCGGGGAGGAGCCCTGTGGGTGCAGACTGAGCCCAGAGGGAGGGCGGATTCGTAAGGGTCTCCAGAGCCAGGCGCAGCCCCTCCTGGACGGTCCGTTCATCCTACTATTTCTCAGTCCAGACCTCTTTGCCAAGATAATGTTTAAAAAAGGGGTGAGGAGATTTTTCTAAGCAGCTCAGGGAAAGAGGTCACGGGGTGGGTTTTAACATGTGGGCCCACGTGTGAGAACTTTGTGGCCCCACTGAGCTTCTCTCAGGGGGGTGAAGGAAGTTGGTAAGGAGCTCCCAGCCCTCAAAGCAGTTTAGACACCCCAATTCTTTAACCCTCTCAGCACTGTCATTTTGCAGGTCAGTGCTGAAGATATAATAAGAAAGTGGGAAGAGCGGGAGGAAATAGCCACAGCACAGGCAACACGGCGGGACCAGCTAGGGAATATCAGCCCAAGTTATGTATTCCCCCCAGGACTGTCTTCATCTGGGATGTGAGTATATAAAAAGTACCCAACCTCCTATTTCACACAACAGCTGTAGGACTCATAACCCAGAAAGAAATGAACAGCACAAATGCTAATCCACATCAGCACCTATGACATCCTGACCAGGGTGGATAGACTTTTGAGAATATAAAATAATGATGGGAAAATCCCTAAAAATATTTTCACTTTCAAGAAAACACCTGAGGCATAGAGAGAGAAAGAATACAAAATTCTAGAGTAATACATCACTAGAGAGAGGCAAGGAATGTAATTCTCCGCATCTAGACCACCTTGCTTCGGCCATTGGGTGAGGGTGGCATGTGGGTGGTGGCAAGAACCACACGTTGGATAAATGAGGCCTGGGGAACTCTGCTGCCTCCTTTTCACAAAGGCACTCACTAGGGCTCCCTTTCTGGAACCTTCTATCATTTGGGAGAAATAGTTTTAAGCGGTTAGTTCTCTAGGCCAGGAAGCTGTGTGTGACATGTGCCGGCTGCTGGCAGCCCTGCCTGCGGGCCCATGGGTGACAATGTGATGATACAAAGACCTGTCTGCTGTATGAGCCTGAGCAGGCTGCTCTACCTCAGTTTCCCCACCTATAAAACAGGGACGGCAATCTGTCCCATCCACCTCCCAGGGGGTCTGGGGACATATCTGAAGTCCGGAGCGTGATGGAGCCTGCAGACGTGGGGTGTGGGCCCCTCTGCTCCCCGTGGCCTCACTCACCTCTTTGACCCTGTGCAGCAGGGGCTGCAGCCAGTCCCTGTTCACCTCACAGTGGCTGTCGAGGAAAGCCAGAATGGTGCCCTGGGCAACGTCAGCACCCCGGATCCGGGACCGGACCAGACCTGCAGTGAGGACACGTGGCCGAGTGGCGCCCCTGTCGCTCCATCTTCCAGCAGGCCCACAGAGGAACCACTCAGTTTTCTCCCCATACACAGGACACACCCCCAAGCATGCGCACACGACTCCCTCCCCTCGCAGCCCCGGGTCCCGCCCACTGCGCAGCCCTACCTTGCCGCTGGTTGTTACGTAAGCATTTCACCTTGGGCAGCTTGATGAGCTCTTCACAGTCACCAGCTGAGAAGACAGAGGGTTATGTGAAGTGAGCACCTGGGGAAATAGGTGAACCTGAAGTGTGGGTAAGGCATCCCTGCCTGCTGTCCCCACTGCCGACTACAGAGCCCTGCCTTGACTCCAGGGTTCCTGTGACCTTCGGAAGGGGCACACTGACCATGGCTATCAATATATGATGTGGCCTGGTCCATGCAAAGTTAATTCAAGGGGGCCTCTACGGAGCAGGTCACAGTAGCACCTGCATACTTGCTGGAAAACACTTCCAGATGGGAATTCTTGGCATGGTCACCTGGGGACATTTCTCTTCTTCTCCAGCTCATTCAAAGCATGAGATAAAAGTCCTATTCACTTTGGTGGGGTCTGGGAAAAACTGCTGGGAGGCCAGAGAATGGATGAGATGGATTTGGGAGTTTCCTTTCCAACCATGGACTCTTAATACGTACTGGAGACCCCAACTGGTAAGGGGTCTGTCCAGAGTATCTTCAATCACACAGAACTGGTCCAACTTTCCCTCCCACAGGAAACTGTGCCGGGATGGGCGAGGGACCCCACCTTAGGCACGTGCCGGGGTCGTCCCCTAGCTTGCCTGCGGCCCCAGCAACCCTCTGGCTCACCATCCCTTGGTGCTGAGCTCTATCTGTATCCTGATCCCACCATTCTGGTTTTGCTTCGTTGGTTTATCAGTCTTAGCCGCTCTGCGTGGCTCAGGACTCCACTGAGCAACAGCAAAGACTCAGAGGATTCCGTGGGGCCAGGTACTGTTCTAAGCACGTTAAATGTGTTAACATATTTAAATCCTTACACAAACCATATCTATTATTATTATTATTATCTTCATTTTATAGTCGAGGAAATGGAGATGCATCGAGGTTAATAATTTGCCCAAGACACTTACCTAGTAAGAGTAAGTGACAGGTCTAGGATTTGATGTCAGGCAGTCTGGCTCCGGAGTCCATGCTCTAACCACCAGGCTGTTCTGCTTCTAAAGTGAGTCTAGCAGTACTGCCTTCTCCAGCCTCAGTGCCTCCCTATCTCCAACCCCTTCCTCACTGGGGAAAGGAGATCAGATCGCTGAGTTCGGCACTCAGGTCCAGTGTGGAGCTGGTGCAGAGCTGACTCATGTATTATTCCCAAGGCTCTGAAACTCCGTCACAGATGCGGGCTTCCAGCCTTCCTACAGCAGACCCCAGCGTGGCCATGGCTCCTATACCCAGCCTCCAGCATCAGCACTAGTGGGGACAGCTCCAACTCCCAAGAGAGAGTTGGAGATGTCCCCAGTGGCCTTTGTCTGCTTCCCCTGGTGTGTCACTAGGAAGGCGTAATCCTGCCTGGGTGTGGTTCACTGCCTGGCACTGTACCCCTGGCTCTCAGAAGAGGTGTCGGCACTATTAATACTTGATTAAAATCTAACAAGGCTTCTCCATAAGTACTGTTTGAAAACACACGCAAACTTTTCTTGAGGAAAGTAGATTTGTGTAGGAATATGCTGTGAAGACTTGCAGGGTTAGGATAAACAATCAGAGACAGAGAGGCTCTGTCTTAGGATGAAAGCCCTGAGCCAACAAGAGTCGAGGGGCCTCTCTGGCCCATACTGGAAACAGTGTGTGCTGGAAACAGCAAAACAGCAGGATAAGGTTCAGCTACAAGAAATATTTAGGCTCTCAGAACAGAGATTAGAAGCCCGCATGTTCTTGTTCTTTACTTCTCTCCCTGAAAACTTTGCCTGTCTGCTTCCTTGAGTTATTTGTACTTGTGAATAAATATCTGAGTAAGGCTGGGAACAGGGCTTCAGTCCTTTGATCTTCTGTCCAGGACTGTTGCCTCCCCTCAGTGCATTTCATCTGGTCCCAAGGAGTCATTGTCACCGCAACAAGTGGTACCCCATATGAGGAGCGGGAACCAAATGACAGGTTTGCTACTCTGAGTAGTTCATTGTCACAGCAACAAATTTTGAGTGTGAATTTGCGTGGGACCCAGGTTCTTGAATATCACAACTAGAAAACAGTGATGACCAGGGGTTTGCAGGGTTGGAAGGCAGCTGCTCATTGTGTCATGGCCAGGTGACAAGATGCCTCCGTGGGGATTTGAAAGGCAGGGCCCACCCAGTCCCCCACAGGAATGAAAGGGGAGGGTATGCTGGCCTCAGCTCAGGCTAGCAGATTATCATAGCGTCCCAGACGGGAATCGTCGGTGATATGTATAATTGCTTCTGGGCTCTGGGTACCTTTGAGGGTTCAGTTCCCATGTCCAGGAATATAGATTAAGGAACAGTGAGTGACACAAATGTATATGGACACCAATCCAGTCAAGAATCTACTAAATTTACCCGCTTAGGTCCTCAAGGACTCATAGCAGAGAACCCAAGAGCTTGTTTTCCAAAGGTAGGGTTTATCTCCTTCTTGAGCCCTGCATGGACACTCACAGTCTCCACTCCTGCTATAAATCCAGGCTTTCCTCCTTCCCCAGAGAACCAGGGCTTGCCTCTGCCTGTCAGTCAGGGGCTGAAACAGACATTTGTGTCCACAGAGCGAGGGAGCGATGTTACTTACGGTCATTGCTGAAGTCATCCACTAATATGATTTCCTGGATCAGGTTCATAGGGGTGCGGTTTAATACGCTGTGAAATGGAAGGAGGAAAGATCATTATGACTTCTACTGGCAAATATATGCATTAAATCGAGGTTTAAATAGACACCATTGCATTTGCGGAAGGAAAACTCAGAGCAGCCAAAGGGCGTGCTCAGACCCACCGCTCCCTGGCACAGCACTCTGCTTTGTCTTGGTGAGTGCCACCACCACCCGCCCAGCACCAACACAGAACTGCAGAAGTCATCCCCAGCACCACCCCCTCCCTGAAACCGCACACCAAATCAGTGACCAAGACTGGCTGGGTTTGACTTGGAAACGGCACTCAAATCACTTTCACCTGTTCTATCTGCTCCAACCTCTACTGTACAGTTTACTACAGTAACCTTGACCCGTGCAGGCTGTCCTGTGGCCTTCCAAGTGAGCTTTCTGGAGCACAGACCTGGTTTCTGACTGTGTGACTTTCCTTGCTGATGCAAATAAATCATTTGACAAACGCCCCTCAGTGGCCCCCTGCTAGCTGCACCCCACCCCCTCGGTGTGTTCTTCAAGGCCTGCCCCCGTCTGCAGCCTGCTCACACCGTTACCTGGAGCCACCCTGCTCATTCATAACTGACAGCCTGCTTCCCTACTGCTGCCAGGGCTTGAAATGCCCGTCCTCGGCCACAAGGACCAGTTCAAATGGCACTTCCTCTCCAACGGCTATCCAATCCACTTAGTGAGAATTAATTGCTTCCTCCTCTGGGATTCCTCAGCGGTTTGTATCTGAAGCTTCCTGCCACTTTCACTGCTGCCTGACCCTGCGGGTTGGTTTTGCTGGCCCCTGGAGATGGTCCTATTTCCAGGGACAGGTCATATCCTTGCCAAGTTACCTAGGTATTGCCAGTCCAGCACAGCTCCTTGGCCCATAATAATCCCCCCCAGGGACATTTAGTGCATACCTACTACATACTCAGCACTGTGTGTGGGAGGAGGAACAAAGAAGACGTGAGCTCTGCCTTCCAGAAGCTTGTGGCTGAGCAGCTATTTACTATAAGCTGTGTGATCTGGGGTAAGTTACTTAACTATTCTGTGCAGTAAAATATCTCCATCTATAAAATGGGAATATAGTAGCAGCCACTTCACAGGGCTGCTAGAAGATTTAAAGAACAAAAACATAGCTAAAGCATTTAGCAGGGTGTCTGGCACTAAATGAGGAAACGTTGTAGCAATTATTGCTATTTTTGTGCATCATAATGATTTCTTGAATTGGCTTCATTTCCCCTCCTATGCTGTGGCTCTTTTTTTCCCAGAGCAAGGCTGGGGTTTCAGAGTTCACCCTGGGTGTCAGGCCTGACTGAGATGGCTAGATCCCGCTCTTCCTGAATGCCTCCAAACCACATGGCTCCTCAGAAACACTCCTGGGCCACATCGCCCACCATGGGATGCCCAGAGCCGCCCGTGGGTTGGGGAGGGGGTTCAGACAGGTGCTGGCAGAGGTGCTATGTGCACTCCTCCTCTCAGGAGGACCGTTCTAGCCCTGTTTCTGGTGAGCCCCCTTTCTAAGCAGGAGCAGAAACTTGCCTGGAGCTACTTTTGTTTATGAAGCCTTAATTCTCACCATGGCAATGGGTGTCAGGCAGAAAGAGGACCCCCAACATCAAGCCTTGAGCCCACTGTTGGGCGGTAGGAACCAGGGCAGCGGCAGGAGGTGGTGGGAGGAGACCTTCACCACGATCCATCAGAAAGAAAGAAAGCACAAGCAAACTCAACAACCAGCCCGATAAAGGGGGGGGGGGGTGAGGGTGTGGGGGGGAGGTGGAAAGAGAGGGAAAAACCCGCCTGAAGAATACCCCTCTAATGAGGTTTGATTATGGCTGCAGCTTCTGCATGCCATTCCCCAAATCCCTGCCGGCTCTTTGAAATTCAAGAGTTCTCTTCTGCGAACATCAAAAGGTAAATCGCGTGTGGCTCTGTGCTGGTTGAACTGAGAGATGATTAGTGAATAAAAAAACGTCCAGGGTTTATAAGAGAGAAAAAAAAATCTTCAGCAGTAAGTGCTAATTAGGCCATTTCCTGGTAACACCTGGCTTGTTTTTGCTCCTCTAATCAGAGCAATTGGAGTGAGGACAGGGGCTCCGTAGAAGTGGCTCTGGGTTGGGAGGACCTGGGCTGGGCTGGCACTCTGGACCCCTGGGGTGGCTGGTGAAGGAGAAAGGCCCAGCCAACCCAGGGGCCCCTCCTTTTCCATCCCCACCGCCACTCCCGTCACCTGACCCTGGCTGCTCAGGTCCTCCTCCCTTGCTCTGATCACTTCTTGGCCAGCAGAACACCAGCCCCTGCGCAGCAGGGCAGCCCTCCCTTCCCGAGGGCGCAGCTGAGCATGTGTTTTCCCTGCCTCAGCCCCTGGGGCTGCTCCGTGCCCATTCCTTACCCAGCCTCAGCCTGGGGGTGAGTGCTCACCTCACTGGCATATCCAGGTCACACTCTGCCTGGGAATTATTCTGTAATGGAGTCTCCGACACACAGCTCACCTCTGCAGCCGAGGATGGCTGTGCAGGTGGCAGCTACACCTTCTGCTTTCTGCCTGTTGCCCTGCCCGTGGGGCCCACACGGAGCACCCTGAGAAACGGTGGGCTTGGCGGTGTGGGCAGTGTGGGAGGCCCGGCGGCCTCCACCGCCTGCGAGCTATGCAATCCTGAACAGGATGCCGGGCCGCCTTCCTTTCCATCTGTAATTACATTTCCCTTGTAAAGGCAGGAGATATTAATACTTGACCTACTTCACAGGCCTTTGTGCGTACGAAATGAGGAAATGTATTTGAAATTGCTTTGTGAACACCACGGTGCTATTTGCAGGCAGGGTTTATCAAACACTCCAAAATACAGTGGAATGAAGACCCGAGGCTGGTTCAGAAGTTGACTCGCTCTGGACTCAGGCTGTCTGGGTGGCAGCGCTGTACCTGCCCGTCCTCCATTCACTGGCCAGAGAGCTTCAGCAAGTACTGCACCCTCAGCACCACAGCTCCCTCAGCTGCACGACAGGCGCTCAGCGTTGGGCCTGGCGCACGGCAGCCGCTCTTGGAATCGGAGTATGGATAATGACGATATTGGTTTTCAAGGTGAGATCCAGGAGCCAGTAGCATCAGTGTCACGTGGGAGCGTATTCTTAGGCCCCGCACCAGAGTTACTGAGCTAGACTATCTGGGGGCGGGGCCCACAGAACCATGTTCCAACAAGCCCTCCAGGAGTTTCGACACCTGCTCAAGTGTGAGACTGCATTAGAACATGGCTGCCTACCCACTGGAGGCACATCACCTGTCGTCACCTGTACAGGCTCAACTGGTACCAGGTATCGTATCAAAGCCTTTACCTACCTGAGTTCATTCGCTCTTCCCCACAATCATACAAAGTAGTTATGACCTGCCTCTCCCCATGGGGGGTGTAGAGCCAAAGGATGCCCCCTAAGGAAGTAGACAACCCTGGGTTTCACATACACACAGGGACCCGCTGCAACCCCAAACATAAACCCTTTTCTGAGGCTTTTTCTCTCTCTCCTTAATGGAGAAAAGCCCCCTAATTCACCTGCGTCGTGATTCTTTCTCCCTCCCCTCATCACCCACTCCATCATGCCTCTACCTGGTTCTGAGTGTCCTCCCTCGCCCTCTGCCATGTGTGCCTGTCCCGCTGACAGCCCTCCAGCTAACTCAGGAGCTCAGGGGGTCAGTGTTTGGGCAGGCATGAGCAGAGGGGCGAAGGCCTGGCCAAGTGCTGGGGGGAGGAAGAGCAGCCCCCTCTCCAAGTTCCTTGTAAATATTTCCCTTTTGAGGACCTGGCCGCCAGAACTCTAGACTATCAAAGATAAAAGGCACCTTGGCCCTGGCCGGTTGGCTCAGTGGTAGAGTGTTGGCCTGGCGTGCAGAAGTCCCGGGTTCGATTCCCGGCCAGGGCACACAGGAGAAGCGCCCATCTGCTTCTCCACCCCTCCCCCTCTCCTTCCTCTCTGTCTCTCTCTTCCCCTCCCGCAGCCGAGGCTCCATTGGAGCAAAGATGGCCCGGGCGCTGGGGATGGCTCCTTGGCCTCTGCCCCAGGTGCTAAAGTGGCTCTGGTCACGACAGAGCGACGCCCCGGAGGGGCAGAGCATCGCCCCCTGGTGGGCAGAACGTTGCCCCTGGTGGGCGTGCCAGGTGGATCCCAGTCGGGCACATGCGGGAGTCTGTCTGACTGTCTCTCCCCATTTCCAGCTTCAGAAAAATACAAAAAAAAAAAAAAAAAGATAAAAGGCACCTTGGAGAAAACTCATGAATGGCGAAGTGATAGGAAGTGCTTCTCATTCAGTAGCTAGTGACGTATTTGTGTGACAGGACAGGGAGTGGAAGGAGGTACCGAATCCAAAGGCAAATGACACCTGGCCATGGAAGTTTCTAGAAATAATCTTCCTTTCCCCCACCCCTAAAATTCCTTTCCATCCGGTCTGATGGTGACGTAACCACACATTTGTTCACACATGGCTTCTAGGCCCTGTCCTGCTGCTTTTCTGCATTACACTTGGGTCTGAGCCGGGGGCTTGGCTTACATCGTTAGTCCCTGGGAGGCGGGACACAGGTCCGTGGGCTTTCTAAGCAAAATGCCCAGCAACTGGGTGTGTGGTCTGGCACTTCATGGGTACCTCCTGAAAAGTATAATGTCGCTGGGCCCCAGGCCTCCTCCCAGAGCGCAGGGCTCCAGGGCTTTGGAGATAGACCCCCGGGCCGGTGGACAGAGGCGCTGGGGCCGCAGCACTGGCTGCACTCCCCTTCCACACAGGAAGCTGGAACCCCGAGTCCTGGCTCCTGCACTTCCTAGCCCATCGTGGCTCTTGTCCCCCATTTGTCTGTCACATGCACCTGAACTTCACAGACTCCCAATGGGGCCCCAACTGCAGTGAGGTGTTCTCTAGACTTAAAGCTCAGCATATATTTAACTTGTTAATATTATTTAAAAGTATCATCATTATTATGTAGGATGCAGGAGCAGCAGGAAGAGAAGGAGAAATGTTTCTTTTGAGCTGAAAGAAGTATCTGAGGGCAGCAGCTGAAGTGCCCCCAAGAACATAAACCTAGTGTTAGGGAAGCTCGGGGCCCAGGGCTTCCATATTACAATGTCCCCCAAATGTTTCTGAGACGTCCCCAAGAGGAAGGTTTATTGTGGGAAAGGCAACAGAACTTGAAACATCTAATATACCTTATTACCATCTTTATAGAGATGGTTAGGGACATGCTGAAAGTCATAAGGCTAGGAAGTGGCAGGGTAGAGACTTGACCTCAGGTCCTCAGACTCTAAGTGTAATACTCTTTAATTACCCTAAGCCTCTTTTCTTTTGAATGCTCACTAGCTGTGCAGATATAAGGATAGCTAATGTTGGTCAAGTGCTTACTCCCCTAACAGTGAGAGAGAGAAAGAAGGAAGAGAAGGAGAGAGAGAGAGAGAGAGAGAGAGAGAGAGAGAAAATGTGTGTGTGTGTGTGTGTGTGTGTGTGTGTGTGTGTGTGCGCGCGCGCGCATGCGCATTGGAGGGGACAGAGGTACCTGGCATCAGGACACTCCTTGGAGGAGGAGAGGCCAGCCTGGAAGGCAAGGAGCTTCTCTTGGATGCTACTGTGTCCTCGTGGAAACACCTGGTGGACCCACCCAGACACGCCCTTGTAGGTGGAGCTGTGGCTGACACTGTGGAACCCGTACCCTGCCGCCACGTGCCTGCTCTGCCTGCAAGGCCCCCAATCTCTGTTCTTCACCAGAACAGACCCATGTAAATGGAACCACCCCCTTATCCCTGTCCCCCCACACTTGCTTACAAATCAGAAAGGTCCATTATTAGCCCACCGTGAGACTCACAGTGACACCTGACAAGTGAATTGGCACATTTTCTTGTCCAAAGCTGAAGCCTTTTTGAAAAATCAAATTCAAATCAGGCAGCTTGTGGGGTGAACGCAGAAGCCGGGGGAGACAGGGCAAGCGGCTGGTGGAAGGCCCCAGCCAGCCAGTTGCTAAGGACATCTGGACAGCAAACAGCTGCCCTGGGACAGAGGGAAATGCCGGACCAAGGCCTGTCCTTGGGCAGGTCCTCCCCGACATTTCTAAGGGATGCACTGACCCCGCCCAGCGCACATTCATCATGAGTGACAGGTGTCACAGAAGACTTGGTACCTACCATTTGGGGGACCCTACTGCTGACTCCCGCCTGCGACTTGGCGCTTCCCCACCTGCCCACAGCCGTGCAGGTGAGGCAAGGAGAGAGGAAAGGTGTGGCTTGTTCATGGAAATGACAGGAGATGTTGCCATGCTTGGTTATCCCCTCCTTGATCCACTTCTAACCTCACCTCCTCCTCTGTGGGATCAGGAGATCGCCTGATGTGCTCCTAGCAGTTCCAGGAGGGCTCTACGGGCCTATCCCAGGGGAGTGAAGATCCCACAAGGGCCAGCCACTCTCTTGCTGGAGGCATGGCTGGGTGCACCCCTGGTCCCAACACCTCCCCCAGGGGTGCTCCACGTCCCCATGCCAACTAGCCTGGTCCTATTGAGGCTGCTGAGAAGAACTTAGGTCAGAGTGCAAGGGTCCAAACCTTCCTTCTCCATAGCTAGCTGAGTAACAGGAGAATTTAGTACCTCCAAGCCTCAGTTTCCTCAGCTGTCAAGTGGACATAATGCTAGCCACCTGCCTCCCCAGCTGAGAGCATCAACCGAGGCATGCCTACACACGAGGGAACCTAGGGACCAGTAGCTGCCGTCACCACTAGCTAAGATGCCACTGTGTGAATGACAAAAGGGGGTGGGCCAGATGGCTGTGGGGAAGAGGGGGTTTTGGGCAGAGGGGCTCCAGAGGGGAGCATAGAGAGGGGGAGCTGAATACCCAGGACCTTCTGAGAACCTGGGCAACATGTTGCCAGCCAAGTCTCTGGGGCCTGTCTCTGTTTTAAGGAGTGTTCTGCAGGGAACTGATGCTGGAAATTTTGCGTATCAAAAATGCACGCAGTCCGCAGGCCATAGAAGCAAGGACCTATCTACAAGAGCGGCAGCATGTCCCAGACTGGGCGCTGAGAGTGGATGGGGAGGCCCAAGAGGGCCTGGGGCTGAAACAGCGGTGGCCAGGAAAGTAAATGGTAGCCATTACTGTCGGGCTGCTCTGATCCGCACTGCAGGCCTCGGCGGGTGTGGGGGGCTGTGGAGAGGCAGGTGGCAGGGCTAGGCGGCACTGGGCAGACCCGAGTTCTGATCCCAGCCTGATGCTGGGGGTGGAGGCCACACTCAGCCTCTTTGGGCCTCAGCTCCTTCGTTAGCTGTGAAATTAGGACTCATGTTCTAGAATCAGTCTACATAGTGGTCAAGGGCAAGGGTTCTGATAGGTCCTCGATGACTCTCAGTGACCTTGTACAAGTAACCCAATACCTCAGGCCTCTGTCTTTCCCTTGTGAAATGGGAGAATAGCCACTCTCACAGGAGTCTGAGGAGTGACTGAGTAGATGCCCGTGGAGTGTGGTGAACAGTGTCTGGCAGGTGGTTAGAAACGCCTGATATTCTTCTCACAAGACCAGTGCCCCCAGCAAGCAAACAAGCACTGACGCCCAGGAAGGCTGTCCTACCTGCGGATGGTCCTGAGCAGGGTAGAGCGGGCCTCGTTGTGGAAGGTGATGATGATGCTGGTGGCAGGCAGGTCCCTGCAGTACATCAGCACAGTGCAGCTGGGGGAGGAAGGCAGGAGACAACTGAGACCTTCGGGGTGAAGCAGGCGTCAGGGGCTGGAACCCAGGGCATGGTGGTGGTAACTAGCACAAACAGATGCTCAGTGCGTGAGGGGGCTGCCCAGGCCACACAGTCCTGGGCAAGACCCCAGGGCCTGCTTAGGGGCTGGGGAGCTCCACAAATGACTGAAGCTGCCTGACTGGTGGTGGCTCAGTGGACAGAGCAACGGCCTGGGATGCTGAGGTCCAAGGTCCAAAACCTTGAGGTCGCCAGCTTGAGCACAGGTTCCCCAGCTTGAGTGCATGATCATTGACATGATCCCGTAGTTGCTGGCTTGAGCAAGGGGTCACTGGCTCAGCTAGAGCCCCCAGTCACGGGACAGATGAGAAGAAATCCATGAACAACTAAAGTGATGCAACTACGAGTTGACACTTCTCATCTCTTCCTCTTAAAAAAAAAAAATGCCTGAAGCTCAATTTCCCACCACCTTGGGAGAACATGGGCTTGGAGCCAAATTAAGCTGAGATACAGAACATACGTGTGGGATTTCTCGCATGCCCCAGTTAGGGCTCAGTGGTTCCTGGTAGCTGCACAAATGTTGGGCTCTGCTCCCCACTCTGTGCTCAACGAACTGGCAGAGGCTGCACCTGTTCTGGGCCAGCAGCTCCACCCCCCCACACCATGCTGACCCCCAACCTCCTGCCCTCCCTACCCCATAAAAACCTGATGTAGTAAAAGACAGAACCCCAAACCCTGGCATAAACAAGAAAACCCCATCTTGGAAAAGGATTCATTTCCACACGTCCAGGATCATTTCATATGACAATTACATCTGGGGTACTTCCAATTTAATACCTTGCTGCAAGTGAAAATTATAGCCCGCAGCCTAAAAATTACTATAATAATGAAGATAAACCTGCCGAGGGAGGCTGGTTCCACCAGGGACTGTCCCTGAGTAAATACTTTCTCCTGTTTCTTGCTCTCTCAGGGGCTGTCCAATTACAGGGAGGGGTACTGAACACGGAAGTAAATAACAGACATTTGGTGAGTTAAACATTTCCTCTCTTCATATTCAAATTTCTTCCTAGACTTTTATTTGGGGTCCAGAAACCCGAGGATGGACTTCAAGGGGACTGTGAGCCCTCTGAAATTGTTTGCATAGCTGTGTATGCAAATGTGTATTTCCCCCGCCTCTGGGAAGATGGTTCACAGTTTTATGTAGATTCTCAAAGAAGTCTATGGCCTAAAATATTATACTTCAGAACCTCATTGTTAAGCCAGGGGGCCTGACATCCCTTTGGCCTATTAATTCTGAAAAAGGTGGGCTGTTCTGCTCAGGACCTGAGCACAGGCTGGGCGTGGGTCACCCACGAGGAGCCAAGAATTAGGAAAGAAAGGCTTCAGGGGGAGAGACAGGGGAAAAGGTAAGTCATGACCTGCAGGCCTTTCTGTGCTCACCTCATCCTGCCAACTCTACCTCCCAATAAAACACCCCCGGCTCTGCCCTCTCTTCCCACGGCTCCCCTGCCACAGCCTCCTGACCAGTGTTCTTGCCTCCAGCCTTGGCCCCTGCCTGTCATCTCCTGTCCACCACACAGCTCTGGCTGGGCCTTCCTCTGGCTTGACGCCCTCCAGTACCTCCTGATGTACAACATCCAAGCCCCCTACCATAGCCTTCAAGACCTTTCATAATTGCCCCTCAATATACTTCCGTAACTCTCTGCCACTGCTCACACTAGTACTTCTGCATGAAGCCACATCCTTCCTCCTTTCTCTGCCTGATGAGCTCCTACTCATCCTTCAAGACCCAGAGCAAATGTCTCCTCTGCTGGGAAGGTATTCCATACTCTCCCAGATGGGTAATACTTATCCTTTGTGCTCCCAGAACTCTGCACATTATCTCTTTCCTCATACTTCTTGAAGGGGGACTGTCCCCCCAATCTGACTATGAGTTCCTCTAGGGAAGGACCCTAGTCCATCTCCATATCCCTAGAATAAGGATTAAGTATACCAGATGCCCATTCACAGAGAAAGGAAGAAGGAAATTCAGGAAATACATTCCTAGGTCAGCTGATGACCTAGCCTTCTATGGTTTTAAAAGGTGTGGTAGCCAGCCTCCTAGATGGCTTCCAGGGATTCTCACCTGCCTTGTGCAGCTCTGTCCCTCACTAAATCAGGGCTAGCTTATACACCAATAGAATGGGATGGAAGTGACAGAGTGTGACTTCCAAGGCTAAGTCATAAAAGCACTACAGGCTTTGCCTTGACCACTTGGAGGGAAGCCAGCTGCCATGCCATGAAGACACTCAAGCAGCCGTGTGGCGAGATGCCCACGTGCAGAGGAGCTGAGGCCCCAGCCGGCACCAGGTAGCCCACCGCATGGGTGAGCCAGCCTGGAGTGAGTGCGCCAGCTCTAGTCAAGCCCCAGATGACAGCAGCTCCGGTGGCTCCAAGCCAGAGCCACTCAGCCCGGATGCTCTAAATTCCTGACCCACAGAGTCTATGAAGATAGTCAGTGCTTCCTATTATTTCAAGCCACTAAGTTTTGGGGATAACTTGTTGTATATTAGATAACCATTATAGAAAGAGAAGGGAAAATGTCTTAAAATGATCCCCAGTGAGACGAGGCCTTGGACTTACCTATCTGTGGACGCAGACCTGGGTCTAAGTTGGGCACAGTGGGGAGGGAGAGGGCAGGTGGCTGGTGTGTTGCAGGGTCCCTGAGGACACAGAGAGGCCTGGAGGGGGGGGGGGGTTGGTGGCAGCTTGCATGGTCAGTGCCTTTACAGGGATGTAATAAAGCTGAGAGCAGAGCCTCCTTGTCTACATCAGAGACAAGGAGAAAAAAGAGACCAAACAGAGTGACTCAGAAGTCCACGCCAGCCAGGCTCAGGGCACTGCCCTGGAGATGGCTTCTCCTCCATACCCTGGGGGCAGTGGGATCCCCACTAAACCCCAGCTTTTGTGACATAAGTTATTCAGAGGCAAGTTGGTGCAGGAGGTTGTTATCATTTAGAGAACTTTTGGGACCAGGGACCACTTTTCCTGTCTTGGAGGCATGCAGCTGGGAGACAGGTAAATGAGCCCAGGGTGACATAGGAGACCCACACACATGGGGCTGGGAGAGCAGAGAGGTGGGCGTGACTCCGCCCAAGGTGGTGAAGCAGGCTTCCTGGCTGAGGAGGGGCTGGTTCTCACAGGCTGAGATAGAGATGGACAGATGGAGAATGGGGTACAGTGTCCTTAGTCACAGCACAGCCCTGGACCCGCAGGCTGAGTGACAAGTGAAGCAGCTCATGCTACACTGGTCTGAGGGTCCAGACACCACTGACCAGCTGTGGGACTGTGGGCAGACCTCTCACCTCTCCAGGCTGCTGTAAGGCGGGGCTCTCCTGGTAAAGGGTATCACAGCATCAGCAATCAAAAGCTTTGATTAGAGCTGACACTCAGTAAGCAAGGCTGATTGGAATGGAATGTCACAGATATTCTGCAGGTAAGGTTTAACTGTGTGGCTGGGATTTACTTTTCTAAGTCTCAGTTTCTTCATCTGGAAAGTGGAGACAATTTTTAACTTGTAGATCTCCACCCTTACCCACCAATTATTAATAGAGTCTTGACAAATAGTAACTCATTATTTTTAGTTCAAATCTGCAGACTCCTCCTCCACTGGTGGAGCCAGGTCTTGCACAGGCTGGAAAGGCCTCTTTGGTGGTCTATCCAATGCAACAGTGGGCGAAGGGGTTGGACAGCGCAGGAGGAGAGAGCAAAGGAGGCAGCATCAACGTCACAGAAAGGAACCTGACCTGTGATGTCCATTTGAATCCTGGATCTGTCGGACACTGGCTGTGTGCCCGTGGGCACTCCATTTACCTTCTCAATGTTGTCACCTATAAAATGTGGACAAATGCCTCCTTTCCAACTTTGTTCTGAAGACCACAAATTCTGCAGGCAAAACACCTGGTGTTTTGCAGCTGCTGAGTAAACAGCAGCTAGAATTATTATCATGACTGGGGCTGAACCAGCCTCCAGTTCGGCACTTCTGAATTAGAACCACAAACTCATCATTCAGGAAAGGAAGGGGTTTTGGAGATGGCCCAGTTCAATCTCCTAAACTGGGTAGAAATTTGAGGCATAACAGGCATGGATGGGTTGGGTCCTGGACCTCAGCCCCCTCTGGCTTCTGTACCTAGAGGATGGAGGCTCTTCTTCCAGTCTGGGCAGGAATCCTGTAAGCACATTAAGCATGCATAGGCTTTGGGAGGTCAGGCAGCAGGCCAGGGCCTCAGACCTCAAAGGTGCAGGCATCCTGGCTCATGGGACTCAGCACTATCTGCCTTCTGGCCCTGCTCACAGCTCACAGTACCTAGAGTTATTCTTTGTCTCATCTGACCATCATGACAGCCTCTGAGAACCTATACACCACAGACGAGGACAACCAAGGCTCAGAAGCTCGCTCAAGGTCCCACACCTGCAGTGACTGAGATGAGCTGAACCCAGGCCCCGTGGCTTCTCACCTGGTATTGAGTCCCTCTGTGAACTCACCCTGGAAAGGTACAGGAGCTAGAGGGGTTGGTGCTGGGGGTCAGGGGACCACCTGCTTAAGTCCTGTGCATGAGCCCCCTGCCCCTCCCAGGACCGAGGGGAGGGGCGATAGTCCCGTTTAGGAATGAGCACTGACCACTGGCAGCAACAAAGCCAAGGGCTGGGAAAAATCCTTACAACCGGACGCAGTGAGGGGAGCCGGCTTTCTGCAAGAGCAATCTAAAAGATTAATCAAGCCGCGAGATCTATTAGGGACTCGAGGGGAATAAAAAAGTCTGCCAACACCGAGACCCGGCGCCGGCAGACGGACCAGAAAGCATGTTTATAATTTATTAAAGACTCAGAGGTTTTCGGGAGAGAAGAGCTAGTGAGCAGGGCCGGGAGGCGTGGGGGTGGAACTGGGAGGAAGGGCGGGAAGCACCGCTGTGCCGAGAGGCAGATGCCAGCCCCGCTGCCGCCTGGTTGCCGCAGAAACTCCTGAATAATGCACGCTCCTCTGAGCTGGTTTTCCACGTGTGGTTTCCTGTGTTCCTTTAAAGAAAGATTCTACTAAGACTCTTGATTTCCTTAAGTTCAGCTGGGTCTCAAAGTGCTTCCTGAACCACCAACTTCTTGAGTGTTCAGTGCCACTTATTGGCAGAGGCTGCTCCCGAGAGAGGTCTGAGATGCTAACCCCGGGCCCAGGGTGGGAGCTTCTCCTTTCATCATCTCTTTCCATCTCTCCACCAGTGGATCGCGGCTCCCTGCCCAGCCCCACCCTGCCCCTGCACCTGAGCTTGTGCAAACACGGCCATGTCAGAGCCTCACGAAGCGAGGATCTCCGTCAGTTATCACAGAAATGGAATGCTGTGCACATGCCTTTCATTTCATTGCACAAGCTCATTAAACTGGCAGCAACCCGTGAACAGAATGTTATGATGATCATCACGCCTACTTTCTCAATGAGCAGCAGGGGCCCCAGTGACCCTGCTGGGGCGAGGACGCAAGTCCTCTGACTCCTGGACATAGTCTTCCTTGTACAGAATGCTGCCCTTAGGGAAGAAAAGGAGTGGTCATAAAGGATAAACATTTGGGATTTTATTCTCGAGCATGGAGTCAGGAGGGAGTGATGGCGAGGCAGCCTCCACAACCTCAGAGCAGAGAGGAGAGCGTCGCTGTTATTGCTGAAACGTGCGTGTGAAGCGAGGCCGCTCTGGCTCCTCCAGAACGAACGATGGCTCCGAGTCTGAGAAGACAGACTCTGGAAGGGCTTCTGGCGTCCCGGAGGGGAGACCAAGGGCAGTTACAGAAAGAGGAAGGGTCACGCAAAGATCACACAGCATAGTATATATAATAACGTAAATCCGACATGGCGGGGGCGGGACACACTGGGTCAAAGCTTCATCCCTGGGGGCCTGGCAGTAACGTCGCCTGAGCTCTCTGGTTTACACAGGTGAAAACACTCACAGCACAGAATGTTTTTAAACTACTTCTTAGTGATCCCTACTCCCGGGAACTGTACTGAGCACCTTTTAATGCTCACAATAGCCCTATGAGGTGCTTCTGTTTAATGGATTCACTCATAACAAGGCTGAGGCAGAAGGAAGTTAAGTCACTCACTGCAGCTAGTGACCCCAGGCCTGCTGGACATCCTGTCGCCATGCCACAATATCCCCATGCCAGCACTGTTCCAAGCACACCATGTGGCCACACTCGAATCACCACACCAAGAGCGGTTTCTACTGAGCTCTGGAATTCAGCAGTTGCAGTGACCTACCCAGAAGGGAGGGACAGGCTGTCACCCCTGACTAGCAATGGGGAGATGGGGAAACTGCTTGCTGAGTGGCCCAGGGACATGCTAACAGGAGCCCCTACTTGCTGCCCAGATGGAGGCGGGACAGGTGAGTGGAGGTGTGATTTCCATGAGGCCTCTCTCTGGGGTCTGTTAATGAACATCTGTCCCCAAACAGGAAGCTATGGTTCGTCCCTCCAGTTCCTGGAGTTCAGGTGTATGCCACAGAGCTCAGACCCAGGCAGAAGGAATGAATGGGTTATCTTTACCATGTGCTCCGCTTCCCAAACTCTGTGGCCACAAAAGCCAAGGGAAACACAGACACAAGACATAAAGTGGGGTAGTTTCCTTGAAAACACTGTCCCTGGGGAAGCAACAGTCTGTGGCTTCCCAGATGCAGGGAGGGCAGGGTACCTCTTCCCTCCTTCCTCCACTTCCGCCTGTCTCCCTAGGCCATTGCTCTAGCCCTGGAGAAGCTTCATGGAGACAACCGTCTCCTCCCCTCAGCCCCCCTGCCACCAAAACTGAGGTAGGGAAGAAAGGATGAGAAAGGAAAAGTCAGTTCCCTGAGGTCAGGCACAGTGAGCTTGCTGCCAGCTTTTAGAATGGATTTAGTTTGTAGAGCTGAGAACACCGACTGCATTCCCAGCTCAGCTCAGCGTAAAGAAGCCTGCTCTCGGCTATGACGAAAAGAAAGATAACCACAAACCATAAAGTGCCACATCTGGGACTGGCCTCTGGGTTCAGACTCCACTCTTTAGAAGAGAAAAACAACACAAGCAGTCAGTCTAAAACCTACAATAACTGTAAAATCAGAAATTCCTTTTAATCTCATTTCATGGGCAACACTGACACACTGTAAGACATAAAATTTTTATTTTATGTCAATTTTTCTGGGATTTCACATGCAGATTAATTTGCTCATCCTCAGAAACATATACGGGCCCTGTTTCTCTATTCAACAGCTGCCCTCCCTTAGTATTACAGAAATCCTCCATCTCATAAAAGACACTTAAAAATAATAGTGAGCTAAGCTATTCCACGACCCTGCCACATTCTGAATTGCTGAACATGTTATTAAAGTCCAGGATCGTGGGAAGGTTTAAGTGGGACAGGGCAGGGCAGTGAACTGCACAGGAAGTTAGTTGGGCACAGTGACAGGCAGCTGATGATCTCTCTAGTCCCCGCCGGCTCCTGTGAGCTCCTCCCCTTGAGTGTGAGCTGAACCTGGTGGCTTGCTTCCGAGGAGCAGGACACAGCTCACACGATGGGATGCCACTGTTGTATTAATAATTAGGTTACCAAAGACTGTGTTTCTGTCCTGTTGGCGTGCATGGTTGGGTGAGGCAAGCTGCCACGCAGGGGAACCCCACATGGCAAGGGCCTGAGCAGGGCCTCTGGTCACCAGCCTGTGGGAGCTGAGTCCTGCCAGCAGCCACGAGGGAGCTCGGAAGAGGGTCCACGCCAGCCATGCCCTGAGACGCCTGCAGCTTTGGCCGACACGTTGAGTGCTGCCTGGGAGAGACCCTGAAGTAAAGGACCCACCTGAGCCATTCCTGAATTCCTGACCCACAGAAACTGTGAGATGATAAACATCATCATTGGTTTAAGCCAGTAAGTTTTGGAGTAATTTGTTATGCAGAGATAGACAATGCATACAGGCACTCTTAGCTACAAGGAAAAAAAAAAAAAAAAAGCAAACAAATTAAGTCTACCAGGTTTCTCATTCCCCTGGGGTCAAAAGTAGATTCTCTCGGGCCCTTGGAGGAAGGGCTATGCAACTACATGTGACTCTCCCGACAGGGTCTCCCAGAGTCCCCAAAGGCCCCTTCATTCACTCCTGGTGGCCCCCATGTCACAAGATGACGCTAGGTATGGGATGCCTTGCAGCCCCTAGATACAAAGGGAAGTTCCTCAGCAGTGCCTTTGGGATCTGTCCCAGTCTTTACTGATTCAGCTCCCTTACGGGTCCCTAATATGAACCACACTATATAGAGAATTATTTGAGTGACTGTCTTCTCACCTCTCCCATGGATGGTAGATACCTATTACCTTTCTACATGCATGAAGGAGAAGTTAATTCATTTGGACAATGGACATCCTAAGGCTTTAAGGCTTAATTCTCTTGCAGAAGTCCAGTTAAGAAAGGCTGACCTACAATAATGTTGTAATAAATATGTATGGTGTCAGATGGGTACAAAACTTATCAGAGCTATTACTTCATAAAATATATATGTCTAATCCCTGTTGTACACCTGAAGCTAATATAATATTGTATGTCAACTGTAATTGGAAAATAAGTTAATTTTAAAATGTTAAAAACAGACAAAAAAAAAAACCCCAAAAACAAAAAAAAACATACCCAGTCTAAAAAGTTAAAAAGAAAGAGAGAGAAAAAGACCTAAATGGTATCACAGACACCCCTCCCTTCCATGAACACAAGGCCATCTGACAGGGGATGTGGTTTCAGGGCAGGCCTGTTTAGATCAACAAATGCATTCCCCGGCCCTGGCCGGTTGGCTCAGTGGTAGAGCGTCGGCCTGGCGTGCAGAAGTCCCGGGTTCGATTCCCAGCCAGGGCACACAGGAGAAGCGCCCATCTGCTTCTCCACCCCCCCCTCCTTCCTCTCTGTCTCTCTCTTCCCCTCCGGCAGCCGAGGCTCCATTGGAGCAAAGATGGCCCGGGCGCTGGGGATGGCTCCTTGGCCTCTGCCCCAGGCACTAGAGTGGCTCTGGTCGTGGCAGAGCGACGCCCCGGAGGGGCAGAGCATTGCCCCCTGGTGGGCAGAGCGTCGCCCCTGGTGGGCGTGCCGGGTGGATCCCGGTCGGGCGTATGCGGGAGTCTGTCCGACTGTCTCTCCCCGTTTCTAGCTTCAGAAAAGTACAAAAAAACCCCACAAACAAACAAAAAACAAATGCATTCCCCGTACTGACCACCACCAGAGTCTTGGTTGAATGTGTCAGGCTGGGTCAGGGTTCACAGTTTACTGCTGACCCTTCAGAGGACCCTCCTGGATTTCTTAGACACCTACTTCCAGTTGCTTGTGATTTTTACAGTATGACAGTTCTAGGGCACTTCCCCGTCAGATGAATTAACTGCAGGCTGTAGATCAGAATGGGGATCCCAGAAGGCAGCTCTGCAAGCCCATGTTCCTGGCAATGTAAAAATGGCCCGGGGTCTTTGGTGACAAACTGAAAAGCTAACTAGGGAAGGGGGGCCCTGTGATATAGGAGACCCCTAAAGGCTCGGTCTCTGCCTCTATTTTGCAGCCCGCAGCAACTGGAAGACCTTTTCTCTTTAGCATCAAATCCTGGGTTGCTGCAACCCTGGCCCAGAAGGGACCACAGAGGTCATCTGGTCAGGCAGTCCCTACCGCGTGAGCTGCTGACAGTGTCGCCAGGACAAGTCCGTGCTCTCTCTGTGAATAACGTGTATAAGAGTCAGATAACTTCACAAGTGAAAAATACTGGAAAAATACCAGGTCACCCTTTTGGTGATCTACCAATCACATCAACTTGTTCAAGGTTCTGAGATGTCAGCTGGCCTTCTGTTTACCAAGCTTTGACCTCAAAACCTGTCCTCTCCCACCCTTGCACATAATGGGAACCCAAGTATTTACCAGATATAGATTAGGTTAAACCTAGCATTTAACATCCTGATAAAATAAAGAGAATGACATTGGACACAGGTTTAGAATACAGGGGTTCTAGTTTCCTTCTTTTTCTATGTATGGGGAAACTGAGGCCCAGAGCAGTGAATTGGTCTGCCCAAGGACGCCCTGTTAGTGGCAGAGCTAAGATCTCATTCTTTGAATTGAACTTGCTGTTTCCTTAAAGCACTCAGGCTTGGGGGGGCCCCTGTCAGACAGTACAGAGAGGTCCCAGGCTCCTCTCCACACAGAGTACTGGCCACCTCTGCCTTCCCGGGCCCTGTTAGTACCCTCTTCCCCCCATATATACCCACCAAGTTCCCTATTACTCCTCTATGTTGCTAAACCCAATGGAAACGTTTCCGTCTTTATCTGACTTGTCATCTCTGTAGCACTTGACACTGAGGGTCATCCAGTTTATTAAATGCTTAGTGCTTTCCCCTTGGCTCCGGTGAAATCTCCCTAGCATGGCTCTCCTCTTAAGCTGTTTCCTTACGGTCTTCTTGTTCTTTCCCTCATCTGAAATGCTGGTTTTTCCCAAAAAAAGGATTCTCTCGTAAGCCATCCTCTTCTCAATCTTCCTTCTCTTTGGATTATCTAACTTGTCCCCAAGCCTTCAATTTCCCTTCTGTTTGCTAATGACCATAACCCAACCCTAATCCTGATGGGCATCCTCCCTTGCACGTCCCCTTGAGGTGACCTCTCCACACACTTGGCTTCTTACACACAGGCCAATTCTGCTGACTCTTCCTTGTTCCCCACCTCATCCTCTATCCTGTGCCCAAACCCAAGAGATAGTCTCAAATCCTGCCTCTCCCTCGTCCACACCCAATCTAATTACACCTGGTCCTGTCGATCATTCGTCCTTATCTCCCGACCTGGCTATTTCTCCATCATCATGTCTTCATGGACTACTGCAGCCACGTCTAGCTGGCTTTATCCCCTTCCCATCTATATCTTGCACGCTGGCGCTGGAATGATTGCAGATTTCCAAACTGCAAATCTCTAACACCATTCAACACCGTCCGAATCTCTCACAAAATAAAGTCGAATCTCCTAATCACGGCTTATCATCCCAGTGACCCGGGACCACTTCTCACTCCTCTCTTCACATCCTCCAAGTTCCAGCCCGGCTCTGCCTCACCCACTTTCTCCCACTGGACCTGTGCGGGCTCTGCCTCCCTCTCCTGTGTCTGAAACGCACTCTCCTCTCTTCCAAGCTGGGCTATTTTCTCCTCTTCTAAACCTGGCTGGGACGTTATTTCCCCTGGGGGCATTTTTTGATCTCCCAAGGCTTTTCCAAGGGGCTCCCCTAAGACCCTGCATTCACCTCATCCGTGAAAGCCGTTGCCAAGTCTTGTGAATTTCATTTTCTTTCTCCTCTGCCAGCTGTAATGAAGACAAGGATTCATTTGTATTGTTGTAACCTCAGTGAGTACCCAGCACAGTGACTAAACACAGCAGACCTATAATAAATGTCTGAAGAATGAGTGAGGGAGGGAGCAGGGGAGGCTTCCATGGGGGCAAAGCCACAGGGCAAAATGTCCCTTGCTAAGTTATGGGTGATTCCAGCTCACAGGAGCAACAGAGCTGTGAGCTGAGCGAGGTACCAAGGTCAGTCATACAAAGAAGAGAAGCCAAACAAGTCACCAAAACGGAAGTTGGGAGTATGAAACCACGGTGGCCAGGACAGGTAGCATGGGGCTAAGGCTGTCCCAGAAGATATCTGGCACAGTCACAGGGTACCTGTGAAGAGTTCTGACCCATTCTCTGTTGCATTGGAACTATTTGGCTGTGCTTAAAAGGCCAGGGTGTTCCTCTCATATACCAAACTCCTAGGGATGATAAAAGATGCAGTAAGACAGGAGAGACTGAATCTTATCTGATAGGACTGCAGACTACGGTTCAACACTCTCTTCTCCCAGACCTGCTCTGTCCAAACTGGTAGCCACTAGCCACCAGCCACATGTACGCACGTGAGACGTGTCTAGTCGGAATGGACATATGCAGTAAGTGTGAAAGACACAGGATTTCAAAGACTTCATACAAAAAAGAATGCAAACTAGCTCAGCAATTGTTTTTACAGTGCTTACATGTTGAAATGATTTGGGTATATTGGGTTAAATAAAATATATGATTAAAATTAACTTCACTTATTTCTTTTACTTTTAAATATGTGACTACTAAAATTTTTTAAATTACAGATGAGGCTTACATCAATTTCTCTTAGACACTGTTGTCCTAGGTCATTCCTGAACCTTGGCTTGTATATAATCCAACTTAAAATCTGAATATTAATGTCAGACATTGGTCTCTAGATGTTGGGTTCTTCTGTATATGTAAAATAAAATTTCAAAATCATAGACTATTGCTTGTAGCATTTTACTCTGTAGGAAAGAACATATTATAAAAACCCCATTGTCTAGTTTTATTATTATTTCGAAAAAGGGTATTTAAACACCAGAAAAGGCCGCAATCTGAGTAACTGAAAATCCATTAAATGATAAAATTTAGCTTTAAGAAAACCTCTCTTGTGGTCCTCTTTCCCATCTCCATGGATCAGCTCAGCACTAACTCACTAACTGGCCTGTAGGGTTTGTGCCACGAATGACGACGAGCCTGGGTCTGACCATGCTCCGCAGACAGCATGGATGCTGAACCCAAAGACAGGCCACCTCCACTCTGCTCTGGAACCAGCAGCCCCAACTCTCTCCTTGGTGCTGCTGGTGCTAACGAGCAGGCATGGTTTTCCAATCTCTGGCCCCATATTTTCTCCTGCCCTTCTGTCCACGTTATCACGGCAACCTGAGCTTTCTTCTGACCTGCAGACGTCTCTGGCTGCACGGAGACCCTCCTAGAACTGACCATTGCCAGCCTGACCCCAGGGCCGTTTCTCCTGACAACAAAACTTTATGTTGACTAGCCCCTTCGAGGCAAGCGGGAGAGGTTTGGTGAAAACTGTGGAGGTGGTAGTGCCTTCTCCCCACGAAGATCATCTGCCCTCGGGAAGCTGCAAAGAGGCTTCTCTGGGGGATGCCACCAGGACCTGTGTTGGGTGGCACCAAGCACCACCCAGGTAGCAGCTGTGTGTACCTCTGTGCACGAGTACAGTGCGTGTGTGCACATGCAGGGGGGAGTGTTCTCAAAAGGCAAAAGCTGAGTCTATCTGGCCCCAAGTGTGGAGATGGGCCAAGGCTCATTGTGAAATGTTTCCTGAAGAAGATTCTTCAGTGTCTGAGACTAGCACTCACTCCTTCAAGTCTTATTTTAGCCTGCTCGAGTCACATTCTGCAGTAGTAATAATAGATAACATTTATTGAGCCCTCACCATGCCTCAGGCAGTCTTCAAGAGCTTTAAATCCGCAAATTCTCTGGGGTCGATGCCGCGATTCCGCCTCTCCCGTTGAGAAGACTGTGACGTCACAGCCAGTGAGCAGCAGGGCCTCAGAGTAAAACCAGACGGTCTGGCCCCCAGCTCGGTGCCCTCACGCGTTCCACTAGAACGACCTTTGATGATCATACGACTCACTGGCTCGCAAACCTTTATTTCATACTGACCTTTCTCTCTGACTTTGGTCTGAAGGGCTTCCTGCTGGAAGGTTCTGGAAAGGTGGAAAATCCTGAATCTGTACAATCCATCTCTTGCTAAAGAATGATTTCTCCCGTTGATAGTCCCTGAGCTGTTTCCTGATATTTTTCAGGCCTTTTTACTAAAGCATTAGAGAAGAGTCATTCCCTCTTTTTACACAATGGGGGAAAGTCCCCCAACCTGAGAGCAGCTGAGATAAGCCTTGCGGCCTAGTGACTTCAGGGACGTCACCAGCCCCAGCACACTGAGCGCAGACATGGTCTGGCGGAGGGCCAGACCCCATGTCTCTTCATCACAATGGTGTGCCCCTCTGGAAGGTCTTGGGGGGGGGGGAGGTGAAGAGGAATGGCTTCCCACATCTTCCTGCACCTTTCTGGTCAATCCGTCCCCGAGTCAGTCTGGCACCAAACTCGGCCACCATCATCACCCCCTTTTAGTTTCGCTTCCATCGGGCCAACGCCCATGGCCTGCCGGACTTTAACAACATTCTGACTGTTCTTCCTGGCTGCAGACCCTCCCCTCCATTTCCTTCCTCCCCATCTTTGACATTAACTTCATAATACACCGCTTCACACATATAACCCTCCCTTTCTTCAGTGGTCCCCCCCCCCATCAGGCTAAGCCTCCAGCCCTGCCGCAGAGCTCCCTGGCCGAGTCTTCTGACCCTGCTCACGCAGGCCCTCACCCCCCTGTTCCTGCCCCAAGCCACAGCCTCCACCTGGCTCCCGTCCTGCCACCTCCCTTCCCCGGGCTGCCGACATCGTAACTGTTGTGCAATGTTTGGCCCAAGTTGGCTTCTTCTATTGCACTTCTCATGGGACTGCCTGGGGTTATACCACTCTCTGCATCTGTGCTGTCTTCTCTGTGGGCGGGGGCCACTCTTCAACATGACGTTCCTCTGGGCAAGGTCCTCAACTGCCTGGAGTCGATTTCCTCATCTCTAAAACCAGGATCATAGTACAGCTGCTGTGAGCTTAACTGACAGAACATATATAAGGTGCCTACCACACATCAGGGGGATAGTTTGATCAATAAATGTTGGCTGATTATGGTCTTGGATTTATGTGCTAACACAGAGAATTCTCTGCTGAGTGAAGGCACTTTAAATTTCCCTTGATTTGATCTTCTCCCTCTGTTCTGAGGATTCATTTCCATGCCTGCACTCCCAAGCGCTGGTGTTTTCAGAAGGTAGTTTGAGAATAAATCCAGAGAGGTGCTCGCTGGTCCATATTCACTCAGCTGGTACTGGTGAGGAGTCTGAGCACCAGGTACTGTGCGGGGCTTGGGAGGGAGACCCAAGGATAAGCCAGCATCCCTGTCCCAACCGCTCAAGGCCTCAGAGGGGAGAGGGAAAGCAAACAGAAGCTCGCAGCTCACGGTACAGGTGCTGCTGAGAGGTGAGCGTGGGAGTGAGGAGCAGCGACTGAACTCAGCCTGAGCAGGCAAGGTGCCTTCCTGGAGAGGGGACCCTGCCGCCTGGATTCCTGAGAGAACCAAGGGCCTGCACTGAGAGAGCAGCCAAGAAGAGGAGGCATGAACCCCGGGCTTGGTGGGGGTGGACATGCCTCGGGGGAGGGGTGAGCTGATGGTACTGGAGTTAGATGGGGAGCAATGCGTCTGCACCTGGAAGCTTCCGTGGAGGAAGTGTGAAGTGGTGGTGGGGTTCAGGCGGTTCACACTGGTTGGGCAGAACCGATACCTAATTTTTGGTTGAGTTCAGCGAACCAGTTGTTAAAATGGCACTGGTGATCAGGGTGCTCTCTACGGTGGGTGCGTGGGCAGCCACCCAATGTAGAAATCACAAATTTTCATTCTTTACTCTTTTTTAATGTTCATCTGTACAACAGCATATTCTAAGCACCTGTAGTAATGTTCATTCTGTCCACAGGTGAAAAAATTACAAGTGAGGATGCCAATCAAGAAGCAATATGGCGTCTGACCTGTGGTGGCGCAGTGGATAAAGCGTTGACCTGGAAATGCTGAGGTCGCCGGTTCGAAACCCTGGGCTTGCCTGGTCAAGGCACATATGGGAGTTGATGCTTCCAGCTCCTCCCCCCCTTCTCTCTCTCTATCTCTCTCTTCTCTCTCTCTCTCTCTCCCTCTCTCTCTCCCCTCTAAAAATGAATAAATAAAATAAAAAATAAAAAGAAGCAATATGGCCTGACCAGGTGGTGGCGCAGTGGATAGAGCATCAGACTGGGATGTGGAGGACGCAGGTTCAAGACCCCAAGGTCGCCAGCTTGAGCACAGGCTCATCTGATTTGAGCAAGGCTCACCAGCTTGAGCCCAAGGTCACTGGCTCGAGCAAGGAGTCACTAGGTCTGCTGTAGCCCCCCAGTCAAGGCACATATAAGAAATCAATCAATGAACAACTAAGGAGCTGCAACAAAGAACTGATGTTTCTCATCTCTCTCCCTTCCTGTCTGTCCCTATCTGTCCCTCTCTCTGTCTCTGCCACAAAAAAAAAAGAAGCAATATGGACATATCTTAAATAACAGTTTTATTGTTTTTTAAAGTATTATTTAACATTTCTTCATTAATATTTTAAAATTCTTTCTTACAACATAATCTAGTTTTGTGTACCTCTTTTATTGTTCTTATTTAAGTATTAAATGCATGAAATAATAAACTACCTCTCGGTATATCAATTTTTTATACTTAAAATGATCATTAGGGTAGAGAACTGGTTGTTAAATTATTTGAATCCCACCACTGGTGTGAAGGATGGGTCAGTACGGGTTCGGGGCCAGAGCCAAGTAGGAGGGCAGTCGGGCGGCTGCTGCAGTCACCCAGGCGAGAGGGGACAGCAGATGAGCATGGTGGCGAGGTCAAGGGTCAAGAGCTGTCTCGAAGGCAGACTCAACAAAATGAGGATGAGAGACAGCAGGACCCCAAGGGTTTGGGCTTAGGTCAAAGGTGAGCAGCTGGGCAGGTGGTGAGGAGGTGAGGAGGTGATGATGAGGGGGGTGAGAGCAAGGTGGGTGCCTGCTGTCTCGACAGGTGGTCTAGACAGGCTTATGTGTCTGTATGAAGAATCAGGGAGAGACAGGGAGGAGCGGGGAAGCAGGACAAGGATGGAACGATGGTGGCTCTGGCTACTTCAAGGTCATTGTGAGGGTCAGGTGAGGGCAGGAGGCGAGAGCTGTCTGGATACAATAACCTCCAATCAAATATATGAGCCTCCTCTTGTTGTATCAGAAACACCAAGGATGACCACGAGAGGCATTGCTGATCTTGCCCCTTGCTGGCCCAGCTGGGACCCAGGCTGGCTCAGCAGAGCCCTCCTCCTGTCACATCACACAGCCCGCAGCCGCCCTCGGGCTCGGCCTGCGATCGCAGGCTCCGTCCCACTGTCTGGCACGGCGGCCGCTCCCTGCCACAGCCTCTCCCGCCCACGGCCTCTCCCGCCCACGGCCTCTCCCGCCCACGGCCTCTCCCGCCCACGGCCTCTCCCGCCCACGGCGGCAGCTCCTCTCTGCTCTTTTCATCCGTCACCCGTCACACACATCTGTACGTCCTGGCCCCCGGCCCTGAAACCACTCCTCTGCCAGCCTTGGCTTCTGCGCCCAGCCCCTGTAAAAGTACGGATCTCACAGGCCTGGCATCGCAATCGCTTCATTGCTCACTCTGCCTTCTAGTTTCTAAAGTAAGTGTGACGTTCAGGCAAGTTAAGCGTTCCATGTCAGGAGCTGAGGCTCAGTGGCCTAGCGGACATAACTGGCGTCCAGGCACCACACTTTGTAGGTGCTCCCTCCCCCCTAGCTATGCTTATACTACACTTTTCTTATTTGTCGTGGAGACCATACGGCACCCCTCTGCGTGTGGCGCCCGGGGCCTGACAGACCCCCTTGCCGCCCCCTCGCTACGCCACTGCTGAGGCTGCGGCAGGAAGCTCCGTGCCCGCGATCCCTCCAACGCTGCCCCGCCTTGTTCTTGGAGCACAGCCCAACTCAGAGGTGGGGGGCAGGGCACTGCACCAGGACCTCTCCAAACTCATTCACGTCACCCCTTTCTCCTCCGGAGCTGTCACCCTCTCTGCCCTGCCTCTCAGACCTGCTTTTATCCACTGCTGCGGAGCCGTGAATAGATCACAGGGCCCGCGTGCTAATGCTAGTACTGCTTTTACTCCTCATCACCACAGCTGACACAGTCACTGAGTGTCACCAGAGGACAAAGACTGGCGCAGCCTTTGACGTGGACTGTGGATTTGCTCGTCCTCACAGCCACCCTGGGCACCTTCGTTGTTCCCGTGAGGAAACAGGCTCTGGGAGTTTGAGTAATGAGATGCCTCACACACAGCAAACACAGCCAGTCTCCCGTTAACTAGTTACCTTGCCTGGGCCTCAGTTTCCTCCCCTGTGAAACAGCATGACCCCCTCACCCCCAGGGCTACTGAGGACATCGTGTGAAAGACATGTGAGATCATTTTGTCAGGTCTCATGTAATTATAAGGTGGGACTATTTTTATTCCGAGGACTTCCTGCAAGGGTCAGCCTTTTGCTCAGGAATCAGCCCAGGTGCTCGGAGCCGCCTCAGGCTTTCCCAGGCCAGGTCTGCCGGCATTACAGGCCCAGGTGGTATATCACACCAAGCCAAGGGCTCTGGGCGGATATGGTAACCAAACATGACAGTGTTCTGGGTTTTAAAGGGGAAAAGCCTGTCTGTTCCAATTCCTTACTCTAGGCTGCGAAACGTGGGCAGGTCACCCGTCTGCAGTCAGGCTGCCATCGACGTGAGATGCCAGCCCCGGGAGCAAACAGCTCTGCTGTTTTGTGTTGAACAGATCTTGGGGTCTTCAGATAAGCACAGAGACAGTGTCACACCAGCTTCCATTTGTGACTTAAGCTGGGAGGGGTGTCTGGTGACCTCTGCCAAGTGGAAGGCACGAGGCGGTGGGGAAGGCTGTGAGGAAGTGGACAAGGCAGCAGTGGGAAAGGGCAGCGCGGAGGGTCCTGCCGGCCCTCGCCTCCTGTGGGGAAGGGAGTGTGTGAGGGGAAGGATTAATCCAGGCCGTGGGGGAGGGGAGGGGAGCCGCTGCTGAGCCGGAGACGCCATGCATCTAGAAATAGCCTCCAATCCGATTCAGTGACTAAGTCGGTTCCCACACCTCTTTCTCTGCAGAAGTATTTTCAACAGACAGAACTGGAAGTGACCTTAATAACCATCTCTCAGAGACTTCCCTCTTCTTACAGGTAGGAAATGGACACCAGGTTGCTGAGAGTTCGGGCAAGGCCCTAGACAGGACGCAGGTCTTCTCAGGGACAGGATAGCTGTCCCCCTCCCCCCACTTTGTCACACTGCCAAGGCACGGGACAAAACAATGAGAACGGACAGAAGAGAAAATAGACTAACAGTCAGGCTTTGTGCTTGGTACTTGGGCAGAGGACACAGGAAGATGTATAGAGAAGGGGCGGAACACTCCCTCTACTGGGTATTCAAGTGGCCAATAAACTTATGAAAGGCGAAGTTAAGCCACAATAAGATATCACTACTCAGCCTCTAAAAAGGTTAAAATGGAAAAATACAGACAATCACAAGTGATAGATAACAAAGAAGGGAGCAGCTGGGACTCTCCTACACGGCAGGTGAGTGGGGCTGGGTAAAACCACTTCCTTAGATGTCTGACAGGGTCTCCAAAAGCTTCCAGAGATACGCCCTAGAGACACACGTATACCTCTTCACCAAAGCACAAGCAGGAGGTTAGTCATAGGAACTCTATTCATAAGCGCCCCACTCTGGAAAAATCCCAAATGAGCAGTAACAGTAGACGAGGTATAGAAATTGCAATATATTCACTCAGAGGAGTATTATACAAGAAAAAAGGCACTGTCTTGCAACACCGGCTGGATTTCATACATATAATTTTGAGGGAAACCAGGCACACAAGAGTGCATCCTGTGTAACTGCATTTATATACGAAGTTCAACAACAAGCAACGCCAGCTGGTGGCATTCGAGGTATGTGGTGCTACTCTTTCTGTAGCCCAGTTACGGTGGGGAATAGAGGCAGGGGCCCATGGGGAGCTTCTGGAAAACTAAGTCTTCTTGTCCTTGATCAAGGTGCTTAATGCAGGAACACGGCTGTGCTCTCTTTGGCAAAATCTTCAAGCTCTCCATGTATGAGGCTTGAACTTTTCTATATGAATGTGGTACTTTCATACAAAGTTTACTTACTTAAGAAAAGATGAAGAGAGATGCTAGTCTTGGGGCATAGTTTGGTCTTGCAACGATATTACAAAAGCCATGCAACTGGAAGAATTCAATAGAATCCATGGCATAGGCAAGGGCCAAAACCAACCTCCACCATGCCTTTGCCTTCTCCTTCCCTGGGAATCCAGCCACGCTGGCCTCCCCACAGCACTAGAGAACACTCCGAGTGCAGGTGGAGGGTCTCCTCTGCCACCTTCCACCTTTTTAAGTGCACACCTCCCCAAACAACTCTTTTTTTAAAGAAAATTTGGAGAAGGGAAAAATGATACTACCTCCCCATTGGCATTACTGGCCCTGAGTGCATAGGCCAGGGCTTAATTTCAAGGCTAGCTTAAAGAAACATTCTCCCCCAGTGTGGGCCACAGGTGAGAAGGTCCCGGTGGCCTGTGGAGGGCACTCAGGCAGTCCCCAGTCACAGGCGGGGGGCTTTGCTCACTGGGAATATAAGCTCCATGAGAATAAGCATTCAGAGTGTTTGCTGATGTATTGCTAATAGTCTTATGCTCACCAATTTTCAGGATGAATTTTTCATGGGAATTATTTAATTCCAAGTCAGTTTCCCATCCTGGGCAATGAACATACTTCTCTATCTCTTTCCACATCTTTCTGCTGCCTCTTCCCTCAGGCAATGTGTAATAAAGGAGGCAAACCCAGGGAGGAGGAAGGGAAATCTGCCCGCAGAACTTAAGCCAGTTAGTACCTTCCAAAGACACTTAGGTTCTCCTTGGGTTAACTGCCCGTCAGAACCTGGTCTTGGTGACAGAACACCAGAAAAGACAATGGACTCTGTTAGCTAACTGATATATGTTATATCTGTGCCCTCTAAGCAAAGCTGAAATAGAAATATGGAACTACCTAAATTAGGAAACTCAGAATCCTTATGTGTCATCTCTTCTCCTTGTCCCACAAGCACAAGTCACACACACACACACTCAGTGAACTGGGACATAATAAGGGCTTTATGTTTGTGACAGAATAAAAATACACACACACACACACAGAATCTGAAAACTTGATTTTGAGGTTCAGCCAAACATTGACTAGCTGTGTGACCTTAGACAAGTCCCTTAACCTCTCTGAGCCTGATTCTCCTTATCTAGGTACATGATTCATCTGCTAGTAGTCTTGCTCTTTTGCCCAGGTCTTTACGGCAAGTACTAGGTACTCAATCCTAAAACCCAGCACTTAATTTGGGGGTGGGGGACAGACCCATTTTCTAGGTCCCCACCAGCTCCTTTTCCTTCAGGACCAATTTTTGCTTCTCGTCCCTTCTACCTCAGAACAAACAATCCAGTGTAGCACCCAACACCTCCACTGTGAGGATGCCAGTGCCTTAAAGCCAAGATCTCATATCACTCTCTATCCTCCAGGATGGGCCCCTAGTTCCAGCCAAGCTAGTACTGTCCTGATACTCACTCTCCTCCTGGGGAGGGGATCCATCACTGCTGCCTGGCACAGCTCTGCTCGGTCCTGCCTTTGTCCTCATCCCCTGGCAGGAGTCCCAGAATGCGGTGCTGGCCAGGAGTGTGTTGCTTTGGGCATCTCTATGAGGCGATGACAGTATGAAAGTCAAAGCGATCCAATGTTTCCTGAATTAACTCTAAGCTCCTTATCCTGAATTCAAGACTTTGCCACAACATGACCCCAAGTTTGCCTTCCAGAAATATTTTCCACCAGTCCCTCCCATCCATCACCTCACAGTCCAAGGAAACTGAGCTGACTCCTACGAAACACTATGGCTTCCACCTCCTTGTCTTTTGTATGCTGCTCTCTCAATAAGGAGCACCATACAGTTTTCACCCAGTTTCACCGCTTCCCCCTGACTAAAATCCTATTTCTCCCAGGTCCAGCCCAGATGCCATCTTCAAAGGCCTCTGTCTCCCTTCCATGTTCAAATTCCTTCTCCATAGGCCCCCTGATATTGTTTTCTCTCTCTCTCTCTCTTTTTTTTTTTAAACAGGAAAGCTCCTAACTCTTATGGTTTGCTCCACGGCCAAGACAGAAGTAGCTACACCTAAACCAGGAACAGGGTAGGAGACGAGAGCTTGGAAATCGAGAGCAGGATGTCTGTGCATTAACTCCAGAATCAGGGATATGGCTCATGGCAATTTACATTCGGGTATCAGGCATCCATCCTGGGTGCATTTCTCTCACCAGACCATTAGCTACTGGGGAACGGGGACCGATTCCTGGCATACAGCTTGGCATGTGGTCGGTGCTCAATAAATGTGGTGAGCGAGTGAATGAGCACGTCAATAGTAAAATGAGTGAATGAATGAGGTGCACGATGCAACATCAAAGTTGGTGGAAATTAACTAGGAAACAGGGTGTGAAAAAACGTTAGCTAAGGCAGTCTGTCCAGATGCATTCTCATCAGCAGGTTTTCTTGTCTCCTTCCCTTTTAAAGGGTCAGGTGCTGTCTCTTTGGGAAATCTGTCTGAAACTCACAGAGCAGGTGGTGGCGGGAGGGGCAGTATGTGAGGACCCAGGGGACTGGGAGTAAACAGAACACCGGCCCAAAGGCACCTGTTACTCAGCCTTTGTGGTCTTTCTTCGCCCCCTGGTAAGGACCCCTTCAAGGTCCTGGTGGCACCCAAACAGACTGCTGCCCGGGACAGCAGACACAGTTCTCCAGGATGTTCAGAAACTCCTCCGGCTGCTCTCTCCCAAAGGTCCCTGGAAGTCTGCGATGCCGTGGAGGGAAGTGCACTCACAGGCGCTGCCAGCAGGCTCACAAGCTCCTGTGCTGAGAAATGGTGCACAGGAGGGACCGGGATGCAGCAGATGGGGAGCTTGTTTGTAAAAGCTAAGCGTCTGCGATGGGCTTTCCCTCCACCCCCTGCCGCCTTGATGTGGAATCACCAACTCTGTGCTGAGCTGGTGGAATAGCCTTGACCCCAAGGAAATACGGACATTTTTTGTGCTTAGCCGCTCCAGCCGTAAAGATTTTTATCCTATTTCTGCTAAGTGACGAGTACAAGGAGAGAAACGATGATGATCTCTGGCAGCCATTCCAACCAAGTAAATAGAAGGAGGGAGAAATGCGAGCGGAGACTGGGCCTCTGCCCCTTCATTTCCCAGGATGAAAAGGAGCAAAGGAAAAATGTCTTCCTGGTGAGATGAAGCGAAGTGTGGAATTTTCCCTCCAGGCCAGCGATAGGCATCCCACTGTCTGAACCATTTAGCACAGCACTGGACGAAGGCAGGAGAATGTGCTGAGGGGGACGATCACACCAGCTGGGCCAGGAGGAGGTGACCTAACGCCTAACGGGGTTTCCCAGCTCTAATTCCTTTCAAGCCCGCGGCTCCTAGGCCCAGTCCGCCCTGCTACCCGCTCCCCTGCGTCAAAGCAACCCCGTAATAAGTCTTGCTGGGCGACAATGAAAATATACATTTGCTTTGTCAAAATATTTCCCTTTCTAGAGAGGTGTTGACCCCATTTGACTGCCAGATGTTTAATGTGCTACTTGGATGGTGGCCGATGCAGCTGTTGCCACAAGGATGTGGGGGGCAGGACAACTGGAAAACAAAGACTGTTTATTGGGCCAGTTAATGATTACAGACAGCAGAACCCCTCTGGGAAATCTTCTCAGACCCCTGCTAGCTAGACTCTGCCTCTTCCCTACCTTGTCAGTTACTTACAGCATACCACCCCCTCTCCCTGATATAAGTGGCCATGACTTACTCACCCTTGTGACCCCACAGGACCCAAGCAGTGCCCTGGAACTTGAAGCTTTCATCGGTGCTAACAGAATTGTGGGGTTAGGGGGAAATTTTAGGGTCAGGATGCTGTGATGTAGATGCAATTGCTTCGTTCACACTGAGGCAGGGAGAACAGCAAAGTGCATACCTGGGTAAATATCAGGGCGGAAAAGACTGACCACAGGAGGGTGAATGGATCTACAAGTGTGTGGCAACTCACAGAATGATAAAGCTTCGAGTCCAACTACAGATGAGAAAACAAAGCCAAGAGAGGAGCAGCGATGTGCAGAAGGCCATTGCTGGCTACCTCATCCCCTCTCCTGTCCCATGACTTGAACAGGGAAGAGGAAGGGCACCCAGCCACACCGCAGGGCCTGGAAGGGAAGGGGAGGGCTCTCCTGAGAAAACTGAAGATGCTCAAGCAAGAGATGCAGCCAAATCCCAGGAAGCCACAACATCACTTTTACCAAGAAGCTCCGACTGTAGCCCACTGTGTCTCCTACTGAGGAGCCACTCCTGGACCGGTAGCCATCAGCCTACACTGTTGTACACCTGGTTCCTTTGTGGGACCCAAACCCTTTGATACAGGCTTTCTTCCCACTGGTCCACTCTTGTGTTCCCATCATGCCTTGCAGCTAAGGGTCTTCTAGTTATGACACCAGTTGCCCTCTAGGGGGAGTGATCTTTGATAACATCTGTCAAAAGACTGATGACACCCAGTTTCGATCTCAAGACTGTGGAAACGTCCAACATTATGGAAGGGGTAGGGTGGGTGGGGGGATGTTGTTAACCCCAAAGGATGAATGGAATAGGGGGCCCATTGGAAACTGTGGACACTCACTTTCCAAACCATCCTGGGTATGGGCACCACTCACTGCCTACCCCATGGACCCCATAAACCCTGGGAAAGTGGAGTTTGAAGCCTGCCCCAGTCTTATCCTCTCCTACCCCCCTCCTCAGTTAAACCAGCTGCCTCCAAAGTACTGGGATCCATGGGACAAAGGCCCAAGAGAAAAATAGTGACTCTGTCCTGTTCCATACAAGGAAATGAAGCCCTCAACCTCTCCGGGGCCTCTTCCATCCCATCACACCATGCCATGACTTGCTTGTCAGGCGTTCCATGCTGCCAACGCACTAGGCTTTCCCGTCAGTACAGTTTTCACCCAGTTTCACCGCCTCCCCCCTCCTGCCCGCCTCACCCCACTGCTGTACCGCGGAGTGCTGGGTCCCCAGGCAGCTCCCCCCGGTACCCTTCTCCTCGGTCCTAATGCTCAGCTAACAGTTCTCTGTTTCAGGCGCTGTCCAAACATGTCCTATAAATCAGAATCCAATTACTGTGGTGAGAAAATTGGAAGCAAATTTAATAAGTTCAGACCCCTCCCACAGGCTGTGTCTTCCCTCTTCTCTTTTCAGTAATGAGAACTCTTTAAAGAAAAAAGCGTTTTTCCTTTAACTGAATCTGTGCTCCAGATCCCTCATCTGCATGCCCTGAGGATGGAAGGGCAACAGGAAGGGGCTTTTTCTAGCTCTTCTCCTCTTTGCACATAAGGCAGAAGGGAGGGAGTAGTCAACTGTCTTTCCTGTCTTACTCCCCCTTTCAACATTTACTGAATCCCCATCACAGACAGGCACTGCCGTAGATATTATCAAAGATCACTCCCCCTAGAGGGCAACTGGTGTCATAACTAGAAGACCCTTAGCTGCAAGGCATGATGGGAACACAAGAGTGGACCAGTGGGAAGAAAGCCTGTATCAAAGGGTTTGGGTCCCACAAAGGAACCAGGTGTACAGTGTAGGCTGATGGCTACCGGTCCAGGAGTGGCTCCTCAGTAGGAGACACAGTGGGCTACAGTCGGAGCTTCTTGGTAAAAGTGATGTTGTGGCTTCCTGGGGTTTGGTTGCATCTCTTGCTTGAGCATCTTCAGTTTTCTCAGGAGAGCCCTCCCCTTCCCTTCCAGGCTGCGGTGTCAGCTTGCGCATATCATTACCCTGTAATAGTAACTACAATGGAAATTTTTAACTACTTACTATGGAGTAGGTAAGTACTTTAGATATATTTTATGTGATCCTTACAAAAATCATACTAGGCCCTGGCCGGTTGGCTCAGTGGTAGAGTGTCAGCCTGGCGTGCGGGAGTCCCAGGTTCAATTCCCGGCCAGGGCACACAGGAGAAGCGCCCATCTGCTTCTCCACCCCTCCCCCTCTCCTTCCTCTCTGTCTCTCTCTTCCCCTCCCATAGCGAGGCTCCATTGGAGCAGAGATGGCCCGGGCGCTGGGGATGGCTCCTTGGCCTCTGCCCCAGGCGCTAGAGTGGCTCTGGTCTTGACAGAGCGATGCCCCGGAGGTGCAGAGCATCGCCCCCTGGTGGGCAGAGCGTCGCCCCTGGTGGGCGTGCCGGGTGGATCCCGGTCGGGCGCATGCGGGAGTCTCTCTATCTCTCCCTGTTTTCAGCTTCAGAAAAATACAAAAAAAAAAAAAAATCATATTAGGTACATATCCTTACTGTTATTTTTATCCTTATTTTTTCAAAAGAGGAAATTGCAGTCCAGAGAAGCCAGGCAGTGGTGAGTTCACTGAGCTAAGTCCGCAGCACAGCCGGGCCTGGTAACAGGTGATCTGATCCCAGTCTGTATTCTTAACCCCTGGGCTGTACTGCCTCTGCTTGACTCTGCCCTTCAGGGAAGGCAGGCCTCACCCTGCTGCTGGGACTGAGAACGCGAGTTTACATTTCACTCTTGAGAATTCGTGTAACAAGTGGGGCTGGCATGAGAGCAGTGGTTCCATTGCAACTTTGTCCCCAGGAGACATCTGGCTATATCTAGAGACATTTTTGGTTTGGACAACTTGGGTATGCTAGTGGATAAAGGCCAGAGATGCTTCTAAAATTCTACAGTGCACAGGACAGCCCCACAAAAAAGTACTATCCAGCCCAAAATGTCAGTCTCCGTTGAGAATCCCTAGTCTACCAATGTAGTTCACCAGCAGTCACAGCTGATCGGACCTGGGGCATGCAGGGCCTAAGAAGGTCCCAGGGCTCTGTCAGACCAGGCAGGTGGGCATCAGGCATTGCCACAGGATGAAGTCAGTTTGCAGTTAATATAGGAGGCTGGCCTCACAGAAGGATTAAGGGACTTACCTAGTAACTTCAACTGCATGAGTTCCCAGGGAGGCAAGGGTTGGAAGTGGGGGCCCTACAGACAGAAGGTTACTCCACAATGGGCCCCATCTGAGGGTAGAACACCAGGCTTTGCTGGCAGTCGATGGTACTCCCACCATCGCCACAAGAATGATGTGGGCACCAGGTCAGCCTGGAGATGGCTGATCCAGTTGGTGGCCTTTCACGGTGCTAGCTTGGGGCTCTGCACACAGTAGGTGCTCAATACCCCTGCCATGACTGCTTGGTCCCATGTGCTTGCCCTCATCCCCAATCACCTGTCTTCTTTCCTTCCTGCTCTTTCAGATTACGATCTATCAATCTGAAATACTCTGAGTAACACCATCTTGGCTTCCACAGAGCAAGGTTAGTTCCCTGAGGCAGACATATGGCTGGTACACTTTTTCTTTTTGTCTTCCCAAGGGGTGTCTGGATTTCATCTAAATCCTCTCTTCCCCTCATGCTGTGAGCCCAGCACATCACACTTACTGAACAGATGGAACTTACTGGGTTAGTTGCAGAGCCCACGACTGGACTAGGGAAACTCGGATCTTTGGGGTCAGGCTCAGTTCTTCATCCACAACCACCACCGACGTCTGACCTTTGTAAAGTTCATTCATTTCTGCCTCTCAGATCATAGAATAGGATGAAAACTTCATCCTGCTTGGCGTAGCCCTGTGTACCTGCTTACTCAGCGAATTACTCAAGCCTCCCTGCTGTAGGGGAGAGTACGGGGGGGGGGGCGCCTCCCTGACAGCCCCCACCAGACGCAGCAGCTCCTTTCCTGGCCAGCAGGCATCTCTCTGTCCCCCCGGAGGGCCCGGCATCAGGACTCAGAACAAGAGAGTCACCACCAAACTGAGACCCGGTGAGGCCTCTCGGCATTCTGTCTCCTCTCTTCCCTGTTCTCCTATTATGTAATCTCTGCTCAGGGAAATAAAATAGCTTAATGTTTAAATAAAATTCTATCATATGCTGAGGGCAAGGATCAGTGCTGGGAATTGACTTTAAGAAGCTTTCAGGCCAGCAGCAGGGGGTTCTAAGTATAGTCAGTCTCCTGGGTCACTGGCTGTAGGGGACTTCCAGTCCCTGCTGCTGGTGACAGGGGCCTCCCACCCTCTCCACGGGGTGGCTCAGAACAATGAACAGCACAGACAGTGTGAATTACTGCAGCGTAAACCCTCTAGCAACCAACTGGCAACAAATGGTTGGCTGGCCCCAGTCCTTGGCACTGGGCACTGCACAGATCAAGCCTGCTGTCGATGAGTCACGACTGCAGGGAGAAGGACAGAGAACAAAGAAGGAGGAAGTACCTCAGGTGGCGAGTGTCCGGGACGGCCCGATTGCTGGAGATCCGCTCGCTCTCCCGCTGGTTGAAAGCGTACAGCTTATAGGGGTCGTCACCCACGCGCCACTTTTTGGCATTCAGATACCGCCGCTCATCAAACTGGTCCCACGGGTCGTCCCAGTCAGCATCCAGAGTCTGTGCGACATGAACGGGAAGGCTGTGAGAATGGTTCCCGGCCCTCTACCGGCCCCTCTGTCCGTCTGTCTGTCAGGGCCCAACCACTGAGACCAGGCTTGTTCTGGCAAGGCTTAGCTCCAGGACGGGGCCAGTGGCAGGACATGAATAAAACCATCAGCAACAAAAATAAGCAGAACCACCATCACAGCAGCGGCCGTGTACTGAGTATGCTACGCCAGGCGCTGAGCTAGGCCCGGGACACGATTCTGTGTGTTTTTCACATAGAGCCATATTCTCATTATGCAGACAAGGAAACAGGCTCAGCTCGCTAAGTACCTTGCTCAACATCCCACAGTTAGGAAGTGGGTTTTAGTATCCTGACTCGAGGCCACCTCTCCCAGGTAGTTTGAGAATGTGTGACTGAAATCGCTGGCACACAGTAGGTTCATAATGACCATCATTCCCTTAGGAAGGCAATGACGACAAGTACGTAGTCCATCTAAAATGGTGTGCTACCCACAGGACGGACACCGTGTGTTCCTGTCTTCTTCCGACCCAGGAACCTGTGATTACTTTTAAGAAGCATCAATGGGGGAGCAAGTCAGAACCCTCGCCACTTGGGGAGACAGTACTTTGTAAGGTGCTTTCTTCTTCGTGATCTCACCTCATCTTCCCCCAAACCCTCTGCGCTGAGTCAGGAATCAAGGTTTCGCAAAGGTGACCGGCTTGTCTGAGGTCGCCCAGAAGGATGGTGGCACAGCCCAAAGCACAGCTCATTCTCCTATGCCCTCCAGTGAGTTTGCACAGTGGAGGAGGAGAGGGTATTCATACAAGGGGTTGGAGGGAAGCCTACCAGAGCCCAGGCCGCCTCACCCGCCCCATCCACGCCAGCTCCACAGCCAACAGGGCCTTCCTGCACAGCCAGCGGGAGATGTGGGCTTCAGGGCCTCGGCAGCTGGATGTCTTCCTTGATGACCACCGTCACCTGGGGTGAGAGCTCGTCTCCTGGGGTGAGAGCTCGTCTATATCCGACCACGCTCACACTTTTCAGGCTCATCACAGCTGGAATAACACTGCATCTCTGAAAAGATCCTAGTGACCAGGGTCTGACCTGGAATTGAGGGGCCTGGGCCCCCAGGGCTGGCATCCTCCCAGAGGAGGAGACGTTCATACACGTGCCACTGATCCTCCTTGCCGTGCAAATATCCAAAGCTGCCCGGGGACCACCCAGCCCATCGCGGCCCAGGACGCCCTTCTCCATGTGGGGAGCCTGGCGGGAGGGCCAGGGCAGGCCCACGGGCGGCAGGTGAGGGGCCGCTTGCCGTGCGCACCTGCACCTCGGGCGCCGCTCGATCTTATCTGGTAATTGATCCCTCTTTCTCTCTTGTTATCTCCTTTAAAACAGCGTTCTCCAGCTAATAGCACAAGATGAAGCTTTAGGAACCAGTGATTTTTATCCAATAATTGACTTTATTAATGTCCTGAGATAGTAGTGCCAGTAGTGTTACTACACAGGGGGAGCTGGTGGGGGGGCAGTTATGAAACTCCTGAGCCTGTGCCTGACAGCTGTCACCTGTGCTTGGCGACCTGACCTCCCACTTTCCAGGGTGGGCCTCGGGGCCCTGGACACCCGCTCCCAAGTTAGGTCATTGCGAGCCTCTCAATACGCTGTGAGCCCCACAGTGCCCTGTGCTGCGGAGGGGAGAGGCAGAGAGGGGAGGCCCCGCCCTCAAGGGGCTGCAGGGCTGCAGAGAGACACCTCTAACACCCCTAACAGGCGCAGGGAAACGGGAAGGCCTTCCAGAAGAACTGACCAGTGAGTTAGAGCTTGAGGGCTGAGCGGGCATCAGCTTAAGGGGAGGTGAGGAGGGGAACAAATGTGTAGCGAAAATCCAGATAAAGGGAAGGAAGGCCCGGCAGAGGAAGTCTGCACAGGGCCAGGCCAGCTCAGGAATGGGCAGGCCAGAGTGGGGCTGCAAAGAGAACGTGAGTGAAAGGAAATTCTGGGACGCAGCCGGGCCTGTATGAAGCAGGTCAGAGAGCAAATGTCTCTGGCCACATCTGTAGGGTGGAGTGGGGGGAAGGGAGCTACCACAGGAGGTTAGTGACCTCGGTGAACTCACTTGGTGGGAAGGGCAGCCGGAACTGGGGCCCTGCTGGGGCCAGATGGACGGCTCCAGACTCAGCCGGAGAAGCAGGTGGAGAGGCAGGCCCCCATGGGGAGGGCGGGCAGCCAGCCTCTTGGCCTCGTCCCCTACTCTCTGTTCCCACTAGACCAGGCGCAGGGCCAAGGGGGCATGAGGCTAGGTCATCTGCTCGGCTTGGCAATCACCACCCGAGGGGCAGTTAAGCATCCTGGGCAGGATCTGTCTCCTTGGAGATGGTGCCATGAGAACTCAGTGGGACTCTGGCTGCTAGAGAGCCCAGAGCCGAAGCAGCAGGCGTATGGCGAGAGAAATAACCTAACAGCAAAGACGAGACTGTCCTTAGAGGGGACTGCTCCTGCAGATGGTCACCTGCACGGAGCTGGTCCACACTCTTCTGCTCTGAGATCAACCACGGAAGGGGACAGACACACTGCACTGAGAGCTTGGTTTTCCTCTCACGGTATCTGGACGCATTAAATAATAGTGAATCTGTGACTAAATAATAGTACTACATTTGAATGGTAGTTTCTGTTTTACAAAGCAGCTTGCACAACTGTCACAGAGTCCGCACACAACCCCGTTTGTACAGGGAGGGGTCAGGTTACAGGGGCTTGCCCAAACTTGACAGCTAGAAAGTGAAGGGACGGCTGGTCGAATCTCCCCAGAGCCTCCCAAGGCCACGGTCTGCTCTGTCTTCCCATGGACAGAAACAAGGGGCGTCCCCTCTGCTGAGGGTGAGTGGAAAGAGAACACTCCCCCACCCCCCACGCATGAGGGGTGGAGTGGGGACATGCCCAGGGAAGGGTTAGCTGTTCGTTTCTTGCTTGTCCCCCAAGTCAGCTGGCTGGGAGCCTCTCAGGATTTCTGAACCGTCACAGACTCCCACTTCCCAGATACTTCCAGTACTCATGGGGGGTTGGTTTCCAAGCTCCACAACTCAAGTCCCCACGACCAGCATCTGGGGGTCCGGAGTGCAGTACGTTGTACCTACTACTCACTTCCGGGCTCTGGTGACGCTCCAGGAAAGCAACTGCACAGGCACTTACACCTTCCCAGACCTTCCCAGCCCGAGAATGAAACTCCTTCTGGAAACAAGAACACACATGCTTGGGCACCCCTGCAGGGCCCCACCCCAGGACGGTGCCCTCTCCTGGGCGGCCCTTGCTACCACCCACGACCCCTCGAGCAAGCCTCCACTTAACTTTCCAACCAGAATTTATTCTATCAGGAGTGTCAGTGTGTCAAACGATAAGAATGACACCACAAACAAAAAAAAACAATCATTTAAATGGAAAATATCTGCTTAAGTCAGCCAAACCCCTGGCCAAGACTGGTGATTAAATAATTTGGCAGCTAAAACGAAAGCTAAAAAGCACATCTGTTAAGTGGCTTAGATTCTGTCCTCCCACCATGCTTCCACGAGGAATCTTGAATTCCCTTCCCTCCATCCTTTCCCAGCCCGTTTCCTCTCTCTCTGGCTTCAAGCTGATATTTGGCTCAGGAAACACGAGTGTAAGGCTTCCCGTCTGTTCAGTTTTGAAGCTGCCTCTGTTTTCCACTATTTCCCACTCCCTCCTTTCCCCAGCTTGGTACTACTAGTTCTGTCTTATTGTCCTAATTCTCTCCTTTTTCACCTTTAAAATGAGAACATCTCCATCTCTCCGTAAGGCTTCTAACCTCTTCTGAACTGTGTGGATCGTGAATAAACCTTCTCAAACTTGCCCAATAACAAAACAGCTCACACCTTGGGGGTGGGGGGTACCTATCGTGTGTCATAAATATTTACATGTGACCCCCACAAAAATAAATGTCGATAACCATCCCCATTTTATACATGGGGAAACTGACCGAGGCATAGAGAGATGGAGTAACTTGCCCAGTGTCACAGAGGAAGTATGTGCTAGAGCAGTGATCCCCAACCCCTGGGCTGCGGACCGGTACCGGTCCGTGGGCCATTTGGTACCGGTCTGCAGAGAAAGAATAAATAACTTACATTATTTGTTTTATTTATATTTAAGTATGAACAATGTTTTATTTTTTTAAAATGACCAGATTCCCTGTTACATCCATCTAAGACTCACTCTTGACGCTTGTCTCGGTCACGTGATACATTTATCCATCCCACCCTAAAGGCTGGTCCGTGAAAATATTTTCTGACATTAAACCGGTCCGTGGCCCAAAAAAGGTTGGGGTCCACTGCACTAGAGCCAGGATTCGAACCCAGGGAGCCTGGCTCCAGCTCCCATGCTCTCAACCATGAGGTGCACGGCACTGCTTTATCATGGCCTCACTACCATTTTCTTGGGTCATCTTCAAAGATTGTCTATTTGTTTCCCATCATTTTTCTTAGTCAAGTTCCCTCTTTGCTCAGGGATCATCCCCCCTCAAAGGATGTCTGTATCACCCTCACCACACCTGTATCTTCACTCCCTTCTCTGGGCAGTTTTTCTCCAGCAGCAGGCTTCTCCGGGCAGCCAGGCCAAGAAGAGTCTGCAGCCACATTCCCGCAGGAAGGTGGGGATGTGCTAGGCTAACACTCAGGAGAAGGTCTTAATTGGGAAAAAAATTACACAAGATATTATTTAAAGATGATATAATTCACCTATCCATTCAGTGTTTGAAACTCCAGCATAACAGTCCATTGTCCAGTGGACATGCCTCCTGGGTCCAGCCAGGGACACAGAGGTCCCAAGTAGCCCACTCCAAGCATCAAAGGACTGCAGCTTCCAGAAGTCCCCTTCTAATACTGAACCAGAATCTGTTTCCTGGTATCTCTGCCTTTGGGGCCTGGTTTCATCCCTGGGGCTATTTGATACAAGTCTAATCTTTCTCAGACTTTTCAAATATTTAGTGATCACTATTGTGTCTCCTGGGCCTTCTGGCCTCTGGAACCACCAGCTGAGACTTACAACTTGGGGAAAACGACACAGAAAAGTGCAAAACAGACACCAAAGGGTCAAGGAGAACTAGAGCAACTGAAGTCAACCACCCTGGGAAGCCTTGGAGTCCAACTGGAATACCCAGGTTTCCTAGACGGGAGCTGTTGTGTGAACATGCTGTGCCCGTGACAAGGGCTGCCACTTATGGGGCACACAGAATTCACCACCACGCCTCCCCTCGTCAGAACTCGGAGGGAAGCAGTGAGTCAGGGGGGCTTCAAACTGTTTCTAACTCTCACAGACCTAACATGCAATAGAAAATTGTATTCCCCGTTTCCAAACAAGGAAACGGAGGCACAGGAGGATAAACTATCTGTCCCAAAGCCCGCAGACCCGGTTTCTCAGCCAGCTGTGCAGAACTGGCGTTCTGACCCACGTGGGCCCACAGCCCCCAGCTTCCCCGAAACCTCTCCAAGCGGCCCTGCTCTTCACCCGCTGCGCTTCTGCTTCTGCTTCTAGCACTGTGGCGACCAGACACTCTGGGGAACTCATGCTAAACTACAACCAGATTCTGCATAAATGACAACAAATGTGTGTGTGTGTTTTAAATACATTTCTGGGTTTTCTAGAAGGAAAATCTTCAATGTAAGAGGAGGGATGAAGCCAGGGAGGCACACAGGGTATGAAATCAAGGCCGTGACAGTGAATGGTAAGACAAGATATGTGAGGTTGCCCTGAGGGGAAAGGTCATTGAGGAGGTGAATCTTGGCCCTCAAAAGGTGGGAAAACTGAACCTGAGGTCTTCCATAATTAAGGACAAAAAAGGGGACAAAATGGTCCCTGGTCATTGATTCGAGGGCTCCCAGCAGAAGCGTATGTAAATCCTATGTGGAGAAAAGCATCTCCAATTTAGGCCCCCAGGATTCCTACAAAGCTCACCAAAAGATGAAATCACAATAAAAATGATCAGACACACAAGGAAACAAGTCACTGGAAGGGAGAGTCAGCGGAAACTAGAAACAATATATTTTGGTCTTTTATGGACCTCAGATACAGGAAATACAGACACATAATAAAGCAGACCTGTAGATGAAATGGTTAAAATACAGAACAGAAAATAAGCAAAGAACGAAAGTTCTGTGAAAAAGAACCAGCGTAACTTTTAGAAACAAAAAAAGTCTATTGGCGGTGGAAAGTCCATACCAAACTGGTCAAGGGTAAATGTTTATAATCTGCAAAGGATCTCACTGAAATATCTCATTTGTATTATACAAAGGAGGCAGGCCAGTTATATAGCTTACATTTCACTGTTGTGAAAACAGGTTCTAGGAAGCCAAGGAGCTTGCTTGAAATCACATAGGTAGTGAGTCTGCGACTGAGGCTCTAGCCCAGGACTTTTGCCTTCAAACTTTGTGCTCCTTCCAAATCACTAGACAGTTCCCTCATCCACAGGGCCAGGTTTTCCCCATGCTGGGCCTTATTTTTCCCAGGGCCAGTCAAAAGAGTGAAGAGGACAGCATAACCCCTGTTCCATGCCCCCCCCCCCCTAGAGTGAATGGTCTGGGAAAATGACTGCTGATAACAGACGCCCTCAGCATGCGAGACAAACACAAAGAAGGAGGGGGCAAGCCAGCCCTTCCATCACCTGAGCTCATGACAAAGGAAAGAGCTGGAAAAATCCTTTTTCCCTCATCCGGGGACAGCACATCAATTACGGATTATTAGATAAGATCTTCATTTTAATATTTTCACCGTGTATTATCACCTCTTCCTCTCACTGGAATTCTGTCTTGGGAGTTATTTAACTGATGTGCAGAAATCTAAATTTAATTTATTATGATCTAACTCACTTTAGGAGCCAAATTACCCTGCACTGGAGAAGGATCAAGTCAATATCCCACTTGGCTTTCTATTTATCTTCTGCAGGGTTTTCTCGCCTTCTCTTTAGTATTCATTTTATCTCGGGTGCTGCTAATAAATTTAAATTTTCCTCAGAATTAGGCAATTGCTTCTTCAATGCTGTAGTTTAACGGTTAGTATTAATTACATGGAAGTCACTCCTTAAGGAGTTTGATAGATGAAATAGACATATAATGGGGGGGGAGGGGCCATTTCTCAGATCAAATGAGGTAGCACGTAATCAGGAGGGCTGAGTTTCCACTTCTGTTCTACCTCCTTCTATCTCTTTTCCCCACTTCCCATCTCACCACCCCCTCCTCCTCAAAAGCCACGTGCCTAGAAAATGGATTTGCTGGGAGACGCCCACTGTGGCTTTCCTGAGTCCCTGGAGGGTCTGACGGCCTGGACCCTGGACACCACGGTGAGAGCCCTCTAGGCTGCCGGCTTCTTTCTCCATCTGGTTTCAGTCTCGTTTAGTCTCTGACAAGAGCCACCACCACCCAGCTCTAGCCTCCCCGCCACTGCCCTGATAGCCACGCTCACCCCCTCTATCCCAACACCACATGCAAACACAGCTTTCGAAGGTGCTCCAGGCTTTCTGGAAGAAGGAAAGTTCTGATGATTATAACTGTCTGAAAATTTCAGTTGAGAAATATAATGTGATTAACAAAATGGACAGAAGCCCAGCCTTTGTTTCTGGAATAGAAATAAAGAAACTCACACCATTTGGACTGTATGTGGAGATTAATTTGCTTCCTTACTGGCACAAGAAGGAGGTGCCAGCGAAGTGTAGGTCAGCGTGCCGGGGGATGAAGGCTGGCTCCTCCGCACGTGCCAGGGTGTGTGAGCACTCGCGGTAATGTGCCCACTCCCTTCCTCTCCAAAGCCCTAAAAATCCCACCACCAAAGGCTAAACCCAGAGCTTCCCTAAGGAGACAGGCATCTCAAGTCGCTTGTTGCTTGCCTGAGGAGCACCTCCCAGTTGCTGGTGGGCGTGAGGACTTAGAGCTGGCCCCACCCACACCACTTATTTTTGCATCCTCTTCTCTGAGTTCAAAGCCTGGAGCTGGCCACTGGACCACGAGAAGCATCTGCCCTTCCAGCTCTGGGACCTAGAGGACGGGAGTTCAAGGAGGGAGGGAGCCAGGTACCCACATGAGGCTCAGGAGGAAGAGGATGTGGCGGACTGCATGGTGGCACAGGAGGGTGGGTTTGCTGACACTAGAGGACGGCATGCATCGAGAGATGGCAACAGTGCCTGGGAGAGACCAAAGAAAGGGCCTGGGCTTAGGACGAGGACCAGAAGTGGTCTCAGGAAGGGAGGCCTCCAGCTGGACGAAGCTGAACGCCGAGACGTGTGGTCCCTGGGGTGGACAGGTGAGCTGCCTTGGGTGCAGGGTCACCTCATCAGACTGACGGTGGGCCTATAAGGGTGATATTGTGGCATCTGCCAGGGCAAGGGTGCAAGAGAAAGGGAGGCCTAATCCTTCTGGGGTGGCCCAACAACATGGCCGGGGTGGCCTCCAGCAGGACCAAGATGGGACCTCAAAGTCAGAAGCCACTTCTAAAGGGAGCAGGAAAAAAAACCCTAAAAACAAGATTTTGATTTCTCAGTGACAGAAGCGGGCTCCCTCTCTCCTCCTTTGCCTGGTTAAAGCCGGGAAATATCTTCAGGCATCATCAGAAAGCTCTTTAGCCTCAGGAATTGCTATGGAGGCAAGCAATTTTCCAGGGGTCCTGCTGAGCCAAGATATCTAGCAGGGGTCACAAATGAACATGCCTCCAGGGTCACTGAGAAGCAGAATGTAAGCGAGTACCCTGTAGGTACTGCCTAGCAGCTGCCTGGTTACACTGCTTTAAACCTCCCTTCGGGAGAAACAAAATATGCCCATGGGCTGAATCTGGTCTGCAGGGCCACCAAATCGGGACCCCAGGTACAGTAATAAATTTAAAGGACAAAGGTAAAGAGAGACAAAGGAGAGGGAAATGACATAAAAGGAAAAGTGCCCACCCTGAGTGTTATTATGCTTTTGTGACTTCTTTCCTCTTGTGGAGGAGCCCCTTGTACATTTCAAGCCAATTTCACCTGGAAGAAATGTAGCTACCAGTGCTTCTGTGGGGAAGGTGGAGATGAGCAGAGAAGGGGAAGTACACCGCTAGGAGGTCCTGTCATTCTCCACAGCCCCATCCAGGCCATAAGAGAACTGGAGACTAACAGTCCCGCCCCGAGCCCAGCTCTGCTCCGCAGGTCCCTTCAGCTTCGCGTGGTCGGTTTCTTCCTCCGTCCTGAGGACAGCATTCCTCTCCATCCCACACAGTTTTACAGCACGAGATCTCAGAAATGTGATAAGACATGAAAAATTGCTTGGCAAAACATAACGCACATGTAACGTATTATTATCGTTAACACTGCTGTGGTTACCGTTATGTCTTCGGGGGACTGAATGCTAACGGAGAGAAAATGCAATTTACAGTCAAGCCAATTTGTTTAGCATCTTCCTTCCTGGTGACAGAAATGGGGTCTCTGACAGCACCCACGGGCGACTAGATGCAGCACCCAGTGTCCAGCTGCGATGAAAGCAATGAGTCATTATCAACACCGATGTTTCCTGGGACTTGGCAGGACTTTTTGATCCAAAAGCTCCATATCCAACATGGGTATGAGCACAATGCCATGCAAATGATATGACAAGAAAACTGCTTTATGAAGCAGAATACACAAGATGATCACCAGCTTAGGAGGCTAGAAATTAAGCTTTGCCTCTGTGCTAACCCCTCTTTCTGTATGTGGAGGTGGGGCCAGAAGCTGCGCTGGGCAATTCAGGGGAGAGACCTGGAGATCTCAGAAGTGGGGCAAGAAGCCTGAACCTGCTGAGACCCCAAACCTCCCATCTAGCCAAGGAGCCTGGACATCAAGTCTCACTAGCCCTTCTCCTCCAATGACATCAGCCAGGAAGGTCCTTACGAGGCTTCCTGGGGCTTGGCTTCCAAGGGCTGCAATGGCCAGTCTTGCAGCTACACTCATAAGGAATGTGTTTAGCAAGGTTTGCGGCTTGTCCAAATCTCCCTCTGGGTGCTACTCAGGCAATGATGACCGTGGAGAAGTCCAGATGGAGATGGCTGTGGGAGGCTAAGGGGTGACCATTTCTCACACTGGACAACAACTCAGAACAACCACAGCTAATAGTTTTGTAGAGTTTACTTTGTGCCAGGCTCTGTCCTAGAAACGTCACTCATTCAATCCTGAGAACAAACCTGTAGCAGGTGCTACTTATGAACTCTATTTTACTGAAAGGCAAACTGAGGTCTGAGGAGCTAAAGGGACTCAACAAGGTCACATAGCTAGTGAGTGGAGGTGCTGGGATGGAACCCAGGAAGTGGGGCTCTGTCATGTCCCTGACTAGGACCTACAATGGCAGAGGGTCATTTGTGAAATGAGATTTCCCAATCCAGCACCCTCCCAGAGAAGGACGAAGGGAGGAGGAGAGGGGAGGCGCCGGCCGGAAGCTGGTTGTACACCTTCTGCTAAGGGTAGCCTGGAAACACCTTCCCAAATCCACACACAGCGAGAGGTGCTAAACTGGATGTGGCTACAAAGAGAGTTTCCGAGTCAAGTGTTCCCTGAGCCCTGTCGTTCCCTCACCTAAGGTCACATTAGTAAGGAGCCTCAAGCTCTTGGCTGAGAAGAATTCATCCCCCACTCTCCTATGAGATCTCCCCAGACGCTGTGTGCAGTGAGAGCCCAGAGCTTAGTGCATTTTCTATCTGCTCAGTAAATAAGGTGACATCCAGATGCCCTCTAGTTCCCTCAAAACTAGGTCAGCTGCTGAGCATGTAGGTGTGGGTGGGAGCGAGTCACTTTGAAATGACTTTATCTCACAGGATTCCGTGGGGGCTGCTGGCTGGCTTTTCATGAAAGGGGCTCTTGTTATGTTAAAAGCAGACCCACAATACCTGATGTCCTGCCTGCTGAATCTGGCCGGGGGGTGGGATGCCCACCTCAGCCAATGCCAAATTAAGTGCTGTGGGCAATACCACAAGTGACAATGGCAGTGGACCAAAAAACTGGGAGAAATCCTTATGATCCTGTCCTAAATCCTAACCATCTTTACAGCATAGCAGGAAATGTCCAGGGCATCTTGCCCAACTCTATAAAAGGGGTTTATAGCGCACTTACTATGGGAATAAGACCCATGGGGCATTTCCCCCACCTTAGGAACCACCAATAGTTGCTCCCCAAATGACATGCTTGTCACTGGCCATTCTTGTCCATTCATTAAGCCCCTGTGACACGATCTCTTCTTTAGCTTAATCCTGAATTGTTATAGGCATGTAGGGTGCCAAAATGATATTTCACATGTCGCCTACACTCAAATTCAATTCAATTTCTTTCTATCCATGGTGGCCTTCTCTCGGCTACCTCGCAATTAGACATGCTCTCCCTATCATCCAGCCAGGACTGTACAGGAATCCAGATGTGCAAATGAGATCCATTGGAAAGAGATTCATCACTTCGCCAGAGCTGTTTTGATTTGTGTTTTACTGTATAGGACCATTCACTGCAAGATTCCTTTCAATACTCAGTTATCTTAAGGGCATTAACATTAGATTCTGATGACAAAGAACTCTTCCAGAGCATTATGCTGGGAAATGAGGTGAAAACGATCGGAAACACTATTGCCCCTGGCCTCTCTGCCCACTGACGTGCACCTACAATCTCACCCTCCACTCACCGCAGGGGGGATCCCCAGCTCTCCAGCCCACAGCCCCTGGGCAGGGCCCTTTCTTCCGCAATGCGTTATGCTGTAAGAGTGACCAGGTTCGATCTCGTTCCCAAAGAAGGCAGTCAAAGCCAAGGGCGTGAATCCACCCCCTCAGAGTTTTCAACACCACCATCTTTCTTCAGTTTCCCAAGAACCAGATTCTCTCTGGGGGCCCTTCCATCAGCAGGGTCTCAGATCGGCCTGAGTATAGCATCCTCTCACCTCATTCACGAAGTGCTCAGTGTGGGGCCTCATGTCTTTGGCGCCATCAAGGAACCTTTCCAAACATATTAAACATTGAGGCTATTTGGGCAGCAGAGACGGCTGCGCCTTCTGGTCTGTCTCTGAAGCGAGACTGGAGAAAGAGACAGCCGAGTGGGGGGGCACCGGGAGGGCGCTGTGTAGAGAAAGTAGGTCATTAGTGGTAAAGACTACAATTTTCAAGCAGTTGTTAATGCTTTGTTTATATGGATTTCTCCAAATGTGACATTTTAATGGCATCATAATTGTGTGATTACAGTGCAGGCAACTCCGCTCAGGAGGAAAGGCAACAGGGACTTGGGCAGCCTGCTGGGAAAGGCTGCAACCTGCACGGGCAGCCAAGGGGACCTTCTCAGGCCAGGACGCCCGGCAAGCATGAGAAGTGGCTCCCCAGAGGGCCCTCTGCCAGACAGGAGTCTACGCAGCCCAGGAAACTTGCACCCACTCTGGCCCTTGAACAAAATCAATGCCTAGGCTGCAGGCGGGGAGATAAGGGAAGTTACAGCCCACCTCGGAGACCCACAGTTAACAGCCGCCCTTGTCATAGCCTTCTTCATTCACTTGCTGCCAGCATTCATTCATTAATCCATTATTCCTTGACTTCTTACTATAATCGGAGGGAAAAGGCCATCCTCAGAAGTAAGAGAACAATTTCAGAAAGAGAGAGTGGCAACGAAAAGGATCCCACATTGATGGGCACTCGATTTGGTGCATTCATCCTCCCTGACTTCTGAGCAACACTGCCCCCGGTGGTGGAGCCCCTCAAGTGCTCCTGGGCTTGGCTTCCCCCGGCCTTCTCTCTTGGGCCTTCCCTCACTCTTTGGCCCTTTTCCCATCTCCTTGCTCCTGGGCTCCTCCTTGGCTTCTGAATGTGGGATTTAACCCCGGCCCTCCTCTCTTCTCATGACACGCTCACCAGCGGTGACATCCTCCAATTCTGTGTCTTGAAAATCTCTACAGGTGGATGATGCCCGACAGATCTTTCCAGCCCAGGCCTCTTTCCGTGTATTCCACATCTATATTAAACATATGCCTACCTGACATCCCACTTGGGTGTCTCACAAGCCTCTCACCCCGAGCAGGTTCCAGACGGAACTCTTGATCTTTCTCCATCACAACGGTGCCTCCTCCAGTTTGTCAAGTGAGGAGTAGCACCACCATCCGTGCAGCTGCTCAACCAGGAAGCTGAGTCGTTCTTGACACTCTATCTCTGTCACCAGCATCTCTGCCCTGGTCACCTGAACCTCCACACTCATATCTAACCATCACTATATCCTGGCCATTCTACCTCCAAAACGTATCACCTCCCTTTCACCCACACCCGTCTCTACAACCATGCCACCACCACTGACCCCTTTATGGAACACAGACTGCCATAAGCCCAAAAACTCCATCTTCCAGAATCATCTTTATAAAATGACACCCAGTCCTTTCTCTCCCATTCTGGATCAAAAACCCACTTGCGGCTCTCCTGTTCTGAGGACTCAGAACACTGTCCTCACTGGGCCACGGCCCTCCAGGCCCTGCCCACTCTCTGGCCGCATCCCACTCTCCCTCTGTTCACCATGCTCTAGCCACCCTGGCCTCTCTTCAGCTTGCAAAACAAAAAAAGCTCTTTTCCATCTGTTACAGGATGAATTGTGTCATTGTGCCCCGCCCCCAAGATTCATCTGTTGAAATTTCTAGTACCTCAGAATGTAACTGTACTTTGAATAGGTAATTAAGGTTAAACAAGGTCATACAGGTGTGCCCTAATCCATGCAACTGTATTGGAGATAAAACCTTCAAAGAGGTGATTGTTAAAATGAGGCCACCAGGGTGAAGCCCTAATCCTATATGACTGGCGTCCCTATAAAAAGAGGTGGAGACACCCAGGGTGCCCTTGCACAGAGAAGAGGCCACGTGAGGGCACAGCGAGGAGACTGGCCTCTACAAGCCACAGAGAGAGGCCTCCAGAGAAACCAAGGCTGCCAGCACTTTGATCTTGGACTTCAGGCCTCCAGAATTTCAAGAAAATAAATGTCTGTTATGTACGCCACCCAGTCTGCGGGGTTTTGTTATGGTGGCCCAGCCCACAAACACGCCATTTCCAGGCGCCATGCCTGCTTTGCTGTCTTCCTGGAATATTCTTCCTCTGGTCAACTCCTACGCATCCGTCCGTCCTCAGACAAAGGGGTGTTTTGTCTTCAGAGAAGCCTTCCATGAATCTTTAGGCTGAACCAAGCCCCTCCTTATACCCTCCTAGAACTTTGAACATCTCCTTCGTAGAATGTGGTAGTCACAGCCTAAGCCGGGAACTTTGAATACTTAACAGTGCATGTCTGCCTCTTCCTTGTTCTTGAAAACAGGGACTGTGTCTGTTTCACTCACCAGCAGTATCACTGGCACGGTACCTGGCACACTGTAGATTCTCAAATACAACATCTGTTGAATAAATGGTTCAATGGACATTAATGATCTCATTTAATGCACTGAATTGCCCCTGGATCTGGACATGACTATCCCCACGTCACATCCAAGCTGAGGCTGGAGGAGAAAGGCAGCCATCAAGGAGGCAGCAGGGCTGTGGGTTTAACCAGGACCATCTGCCTACAGAGAACTTGCAGTGGCTCCATCGAACTAGAGAAGATGGAAACAGCTCAGGAACAAAGCAGTCTTGATGTGGGCCTTTCAAGGCGGACCAGACTGAGACGAGAGTCAAAACAGAGGGAGGATGGGATGGGTGGGATGCATGCCCAAAGGAGCCGAGTTTGCTCTCTGTCTCCTCCCGTCACTGTCTCCGTGACCTTGGGCAAGTGATTTCACCTCACAGCTGCCTATTCTGTGAAATCATGATATTGTTGGCCCTGGCAGCGTAGCTCAGTTGGTTAGAGAGCACCATCACGATATGCCAAGGTGGCAGGTCTGATCCCCGGTCAGGGCACATGCAAGAATCATTCAGTGAATGCATAAATAAATGGAACAGCAAATTGATCCCTCTCTCTCTCCTTTCCTCCCTCTCTTTCTAAAATAAATCGATAAATAAAATTTAAAAAATAAACTCATGATACTGTTTTATGAACTAATGGGCTAATGTAAGTAAGGCTCTAAATACTGTGCACACACCAAGCACTCAATAAAGAGCAGTTGCAAGTCTGCAAGTAAAATAAAGACAACATCATGTATCCCTGAGGCAGGAGATGATCTCACAGTGAGGCAGCGAGGAGTCCTTGGAGGACCCAGGAGACCTGGCTTTTAGATTTGCCTCTGCCACCACCTTGTATCTTTGGGTAAATCACTTCTGCTCACCAGGTCTCTGGTCACTTTCCCCACCTATGAAATGCAGGGGTTAGATAGAGCAGGCATTCTCAACTATTTTGAGGAAACAGGGCCCCCTTTCCAGTGTGGTGGAAGCCATGGCCCTTTCCCCCAGAGACATGTCTTTACAGAAATAAATGTAAATTTCTGCTTATACTATCAAAAACCTACGGCCACCCTGAAGCCCAGGAAGCACCTGACTGCTAGCTCGGGTATAGAGGAGCAGGTACCTCCCAGAAAAGATGAGCTCACATGGGCAGACCTGTCTGGCAGGGAAGAAATCAATGCTGTTCTTCCTCCCCTCCCAGCTGCCCTTTAGGGGGACAAAGCTGGTTCCCCAGCTCTGCCAGCCTCTGGCCATCCCATGCTGAGTAAAGTAATAGGCATACCGTAGAGAGGGACCCCATAATTGGTTCCTGCTCTGAGCTGTGCTGAAAAAAGACAACTTGAGATATATAATACAGACATACAGTCCCCGGCCATGGCTGCCCTCTGGATGACCCTCAGAAACACCTCCAGAGGCCCACGAAGAAATACCGCTGGGAGAAAAGGCTGGGTGTTCTCCGGCTGCTGCCCCCAGAAGCCGAGGGTGTTAAAGATGGGGCAGGGATACAGAAGAGCGGGGTGCCAGCCTCTGTCAGGAACTGCTATACCCCTAGTACCCCAGCTCTAAACATGAAAGAGATTTCCTTGGCCCCTTGACAGAGCTGACCAACAGACACGCTCTGGGGACTTAAGACTTTAGGTCTGTATTTAATTTTTCATTCTGCTGCTGGAGTGAGTGAGTTGATCCAGTCAGATCCCACTGACAAAATTAAGGCCAAGTTCCTTACTGTGGCCTGCAACTTCTTCACTGGGCTTGTATACTCATCCGGGTCCATTCTGCTCCCCACACACTGGGACCTCACACGGCCACCATCAGTACTGGAAGTGAGGTGAAAGAAACCTGCTCCCTGCAAACTAAAAGTGTCCCTTCCTCTTGTGTCATAGCACTTACTGTAATGACCTGTCTATTGGGCCTTCTTCCCTACACTGTGTACACCTTGGAGGTGGGTGTGCGCATTATCCTCTGAATCCTGCCCTCTCACAGAGAGGCTGGCTATCCCGCTGAAGCCTGGCCAGCTCTCCCTGCCACCCGCACCCTGGCCAAGGCTCTCAGGCTGCAGCCAGTGGACAGAACACAGCCCCCACACAACACCTTCCAGAAGAAACAAACAAGCCCAGACAGGCAGGAAAAGGTGTCAGGAACTGACTTGCCCTTAGTCAGGGTCAGTAGGTCAGGCAAGATGAGAACAAGCCGCACAGCAGTGATGTACACATGTCACTGGGGGGAAGAAACAAGAAAACAAAAACAAAGAAATGGAGCGTAGGATGAAAAAAGTATTAAAAGCACCATCGTGCACACACTTAGACTTCCCAGTCTGGAAGAAAATATAGACTGTTATAGAACAAGTGAAGAACGTAAGTTTAATAAAACAAGAGCCAAAAAATCAGCTGGAAAAGAAAGCAAAGAAATGAAACAAAGGTTTAGAAAGTTGAGAGTCACAAAACACCTTGACAGAACCAGTGAGCACATGCCGACACTCCAAGACGCAGAGCAGACACGGGAGAAAAGCTACTTAGTGACACCGACTCCAGGGTTCCAGTCTGGGCTGCCACGCAGCAGTGGGTCCTTGGCCCAGTTACTGTGACTGCAGAGGAGAAAGGCTTAAGTCATTAGAGCAACTGGAGGAGAGGAAAAAAACATGTAGGAACAGCAAAGGTGACCTAACACTGAGAACTGGTGAAGCTGAGGCAGAGACACAAGTGGAACACATAAAACGCTACTCCCCTTAAAAAAAAAAAAGCTCCTGAAATGAATAAAGAACTAAATCTGCACATCAAAAGCGTGTGCTGGCCCTGGCCGGTTGGCTCAGCAGTCGAGCGTCAGCCTGGTGTGCAGGAGTCCCGGGGTTCAATTCCCGGCCAGGGCACACAGGAGAGGTGCCCATTTGCTTCTCCACCCCTCCCCCTCTCCTTCCTCTCTGTCTCTCTCTTCCCCTCCCGCAGCGAGGCTCCATTGGAGCAAAGATGGCCTGGGTGCTGGGGATGGCTCTGTGGCCTCTGCCTCAGGCGCTAGAATGGCTCTGGACACAACAGAGCGATGCCCCAGATGGGCAGAGCATCGCCCCCTGGTGGGCATGCCGGGTGGATCCCGGTCGGGCGCATGCTGGAGTCTGTCTGACTGCTTCCCCGTTTCCAGCTTCGGAAAAATGAAAAAAAAAAAAAAAGCGTGTGCTGAGCTCCATGAAAAATGGATATAGAACAATTGACACAAAGACATTTCCTGGTTTAGGTACTGAATTTGGAACATCAAGACAGAAATCATCAAGCATCCAGGCAGAACTACCAAGCCAACTCAAAGAAGAAAAGGTTTGCTGACCTCAAACTTCCCCGTAGCAATGTTCATTGTCAAATGACAATGAGGAAGCAGCTCACAGAGGCTAACTCAAGTGCAACCGAGAGCACCTAACCTGTGGGCTGTTGTTCAAGTGTGAAAAGCTAGGGAATGACATTCTCATCGTGGGAGAATTGGGGATTACTGCATGTCTGAGCCCAGTCTGAAGCACCTACTAGAGAACATTCAGCCAGTGAAGAGATGGTTTGTCCTGAAAACCCAGGAATAGAGCATAAGAACCAGTAGAGCACTGGATTTATATATTTAATTATGAAATCAAAACTAAACAGCTATAGCAATAGTCATAAAACTTACTATTTATGTGACCTGGAGTAAGCTATTTAGCCTATTTGAGCCTCAGTCCCCTTACCTGTAAAATGGGGAGAATCCTGCCTATCTCACAGGGTTTAAGGATTAAATGAAAACATATGTAAAAAGTTGTGACTTGCTCATAGTAACTGTTTGTTAACAGGTGACAGGGACCAAAAATGAGGATGAAAATGAGAATGGAAGTGGGCATCCCAAATAAGTCCCTCTTCCTCTCCCCCCCAAAAAGGCAAAGGAGCAACCACCCCTCTGGGCCTGGATAGCTCACGAAAGATTCCAGGCTCTCACAGGTCCTTGTCCCAGTGCTCAATCAGAGCGGGGAGAAGCCGTTCCCCCAGAGAGGCATGGGGCCCCCCATTTCTAACCAAGCAGAGAGCTGCCCCCTTCCCTCAGGCCTGGGGTAGAAGAGCTGAAGACTCAATGGGAAGCAAGACTTTGTCACAGAGAGAAGCAGGGTGACAAGTGGTGTGGCTCCAGCTTACTTGCTAGAGGGCACCTCCTCCTGTCAGCCTGGAGGCATCTCTACAGGACCGGCCTGGAGGGACTGAGCACCACAGGGAACACTGCACACATTGGCCAGGAAGCTGAGTTCTAGACCCGGCACCCACTCAGAGGGTGGGAGCTCCCTGAGTGCTGTGGGTCCACCCTACGTGTGGAGTGCAGCGTTCTGAGCCGGTTTCAGCCCCCACAGGAAGTCTTTGTGGCCCCAATCAGTTTCACAAGCAAACCAAAGGCAACGGGGAGAAAGGCAGAGGAACCCCGAGACTGCCAGTGCATCAGCAGGGGAAGGGACGGGAGAAGAAGCAGGAAAGAGCTAAGGCTCTGCAGCCTGTGACAGGACCAAGTTCAATAGCCTTGAAGGAGTGTCACCTCCCTCAGTGAGCGCTGAGAGTTAGCTGCCTAGGAGCTGAGGCCTGCACCCCAAATTCCACTCTTGTGCAGACAGAAGTCAACTCTACTTCATTAAAAGGGGCTACAAAGGGCCTAAAAAATATACTCATCTATCTTAAAACTGGAAAACCAGAGGTTGAGAAGAAATAGGATATTTGCATAGTTTCAAAGTACATTTCTCCAAGATTTTTATTAATCCCAAAGGGGGAAAAAATATGATAATTTTACAATGGAGAAACATGGTAGGCACCACCTAAGCCAAGTGATTGGGTTAAGCGCCACAGTAATAAGGCATGTCGATATCAGGTATTCCTTGAACTGCTGTACCGAAGGGCTCAGCATCACTCCTACAGCATTCCTGCCAAAAGCCAATGGCCTCAATCTGATCAGGAGAAAATATCAGACAAACCCAATTGAGAGCCACTCTGCAAAATAACTGACTAATACTCTTCAAAGTGTCAAGGTCATGAAAGACAAGGAAAGACAAACTGTCAGACTGGAAAAGACGAAGGAGACATAACAACTGAATTGGATCCCCAAAAAGACAAGGGACATTTATGGAAACACTGGCAGGGTTTTACACTGTAGTTTAGCTAACAGTAGGCTGCAGTATAGGGTTGTGTAGCAAGGTTACATATGCCATCGGAGGCAGAGAACTCTATACCAGGGCATGCTCCTGGGGCCTGGGAGAGACAGAACATTCACATTCACACACACACACACACACACACACACACACACACACACACACACACTTCCTAACCCTGAGATTTCAAGTAAAAGAAGAGCATTTAAATAAAAGAAATGGGCCCTGGCTGGTTGGCTCAGTGGTAGAGTGTCAGCCCAGCATGTAGAAGTCCCAGGTTTGATTCCCAGTCAGGGCACACAGGAGAGGTGCCCATCTGCTTCTCTACCCTTCCCCCACTCCTTTCTCTTTCTTTCACTCCTTCCTCCCCTCCCACCATGGCTCGAATGGTTAGTGCAGCCCTGGGTGCTGAGGATGGCTCCATGGCTTCACCTCAGGTGCTAAAAGAGCTCAGATGCCAAGCAATAGAGCAGCAACTCCAGATGGGCAGAGTATCTCCCTGTAGGGGGCTTGCTGAGTGGATCCCGGTTGGGGTACATGTGGGAGCCTGTATCCCTGCCTCCCCACTTCTCATTAAAAAAAATCTAACATCCATGGCAAGGATATAGCCAGAACTATTCACAATGAACTGAAAAGTGTTAGACCTATCAAGTCTTAGGGTTGAGCAGGCCTGGGAGCAAGCCATCACAAAATGGAACTGGAGCATCCAGAACTGGGCTGAGTACATCCAGAAAGCACAAGAAGGCTGCACAACAGGGGCCCAGGTCCCTCTTCCACCTTGTCATTTATGACCGGGGCACGGCCTCACTTTCACCAAATCTGGCCCAGCCCTTGCGCTTTGCCATGTGCCAACCTGCCAACAACAGAGACCAAGTTGAGCCACAAACAGCACCGTCCGCTGGAGGAAAGTGGATTACACTGGACTTTCCATAATGGAAAAGGCAGCGATTCATCCTTCCCAGTGAACACACATTCCGGGTATGTGCTCATGTCTGCTGCCACAGAGCCTCAGCTAGTGCCATTTGAAGGCTTACACAACATCCGATCTATCAGTGAGGTCTCCCCATAACACTGTTTTGTACCAAGGGAACTGTTTATGTCAAAGGGGGTAAGGTGGGGGGTATAAGACTACTGGTCCACTGGTCCTAAAAAAGTCTACACGTCTAAAAGCCACCAGCCCATCAGAGCATTGCTGAGGCACAGCCTGGAAGGACAGGACACTGTCATCACTACCGTGTGCCAGGCTCGGTGCTAGGTGCATGGTTCTCATCACTCACTGACTCCTCTTGGCACCCCTGCAATGTGACTAAGTGATGACCATATCACGGGTGAGCCAAACCCTCAGAGCTAGCTATGACCGACTTCTAACCTGAACCCCAGTCTGTCTGGCCCCACGGTCATCCTGTTAGTGCTGTTTCTGTTTCAAGTATCAATTCCTTCTCCACGTGTTCCTGCAGAGTCTAATCTTTCCTCCATCCCCATGGTGCTCAGCCAGGAAGACCTGACCCCTAGTACCTTGAAGCTGGGACTTCTCCTCCACCCGCCAGGAGTGACACCGGGCCCTCAGCATCCCCTCCCACCTCGCTTCCCTGCCCACTGAGTCGGCCTACAATCTGAATTCTCAATCTGACGGCCCTAGCAATCTGAATTCTCCTACTACACACTTAATGACATTTGAATTTCCTGTAAGTAATACACACAACACAGCATCCATTTTTATAAACATTTCCGTTTCCTGCTGAGAAAACACAGGATTTTAATTTTTACCTGCAGGGAACCCTGGTTTTTGGGCAGAATGATGAAGCGAAGTGTTTAGAGACTGGAATCTCCCAGCGTGGGTACTGAGTCCGAGGTGACTGAGGCGGGAGCAAAGCCAATGGCCCTTCCATGATGCTCAGAGGGGCCCCCTCTGCAGGGAGAGGACCCCGTTTAGCCTCTGACCCCATGACCTTGCCAACCCACAGAGACCGCGCAGGGGGGACCCCGCAAGCCAGCTCCTCTCGGCTAGGAATATGCCCGTGCCGCTGCAACGGGCAGGACGGAGTGGCTGAGAAAGAGGGCACTTGATGAAATTAAAAGGCAACCAATTTAAAAGAGATTAAGCAGGGAAAAGGGAATTTAATGATCAGCTTTTGCCACTGTGAACTGAGTGAACCCACTGGCATGGAGACTAATGGTTTAATATGTTGTTAAACAAGGGTGAGCCGTCCGTGTGAGTAATAAGGGCGTCTGCAGTGACAATGACAAGGGTAAATTACCCTCCTGCAGGCCCTTGGCCTTGGGGGCCGCACTCCACTCATTTCCCGAGAAGGTCAGGGCCAGCCATTCAGCGGCTTCCGAGTCGCAGGAGGTGCAATTTTCCAGAGAAGAAAGGGGGCCTGGAGATGTCTGAAAGGAAGGCAGCCTTGGAGAGCAGGTGGTGAGAGGGGGGAACCAGCAGCGAGAGGGGGGGGGGGGGGCGGGGGACCAGCAGCTCGCAGCTCTACCTCCAGCAGGCCTGCCTCTGCCGTCGGAAAGGAGGCCGCCGTCTCCAGGGTGAGGGAGTGCCCGCTTTGAAGGACTTGGGAGAAATTAACTACCACACATACCAACCACATAGTGTTCATTCTTGATAAAAAAAAAAAAGAGGGGGGTGGGCTCTTTTTAAAAATATATATATTTGAGGGAGATGACATCTGGAACAGTGAGGGCTTCTAAAGATGAACAGGGTAAATAGGAAGGAAACTCTTGTGTAGATAATTTGGGATGTGCCAGCGTGATGCTAGGGATGGTGACAATGCATGTAGTTTTACTCAGCGGGGAGCCCTAGTGACCTCATGGGCTCTCAGTGTGGCCTGCAGGCTCTGAGGCCCACTGCCTGGCCCAGGCCCTGCGAGGCAGACAGATCCTCAGCGAGTGGCCATTAAATGAGTGAATGACCGTGTGACATGGGCTGGTGACAGCGAGCAGGCAGCTGCAATACCATGCTTAATGTTTTATTGGGCATCATCTCATATAACCCCCGACACAACTCCATGAAGGAGAGGAGATGAAGTCGTGTCCCCACGGCCACAGGCTGGTAGAAGGCAGAGACGCCTCAGATACAGGTGTCCTCATCACTGCCCCGAGCGCCTCCACCCACACTGGACGGGGTGAGAGCCCGACGGCCCGATCCTCTCAGAGAAGGTGGATGCTCTCACACCCTGACGTGGACAATTCTGACAGGCTGCAACTCTGTGTCAACACTAAATGGTGTAGTCGTAATTTAGAAGCTGACTTGGGTTGAGAATGCATAGACATGGGTTTGGCATTAATTTCCAGTTGTAAGGAACCCCTCCTTCTGGAATTACAGAGCCTCGTGTCTGACACCTAACTGGCCATCACACTCATTTGTGTGAGTCCCTGGTCAGTCATTCATTCACATGTTTAACGGCCACTCACTTACAGAGTCTAGCCCTGCAGGGCCTGGTCGAGGCAGCAAGCCATGGGGTACACAGCACACAGCCATGCAACTCAATCCTGCAGCAGAACCCTGTAGTTAACATTGAAAGGACATGAGGGTTCAGGCGGGGCAGGCTCAGGGGATGCAAGGGTCCCACGCAGAGGTATGTATCTATTGCTTCCTTTGCAGAGACTGGCGCCCAGCGACAGACTGGAACCAGGACCCTTGTGAGAATGGCAGTGTGGAGCAGAGGAAAGAGTACTGGAGTCTAGCTCCATCTCCATACTTACTCCATATATGACCTCAAAAGACCATGCTTTGGAGCAGGGGTCCCCAAACTTTTTACACAGGGGGCCAGTTCACTGTCCCTCAGACTGTTGGAGGGCCACCACATACAATGCTCTTCTCACTGACCACCAATGAAAGAGGTGCCCCTTCCGGAAGTGCGGCAGGGGGCTGGATAAATGGCCTCAGGGGGCCGCATGCGGCCCGCGGGCCGTAGTTTGGGGATGCCTGCTTTGGAGCCTCCACTTTCCCCTCTATAAATGGGAATCATGATACCTAGCTTGCCTAGGTCACAGGGTTGTTCGGGGAATTAAGTAAAAATATGCATGTAAAAGTTCCTTGACACCCTAAAAAACACTCTACAAATTTAAGAGGTAATTATTGTGCCAGAATTTCAGTACAGGATTGTACTAGAGCAGGACCAAGAGCCTACCCTACAAACAGTTATCTTCGCTGAACAGACAAGTGCTCATTGATAAGGCATGTGGGAACACAATGTTAGATAGATGAGTTTTGCTGCTAGGACACAGCAAGGCAGTGTTGGATCATTATCTGGGCCATGAAAATAGACTCCATCTATAAAACCGTACATTTTAATTGTGTTCATTAAAAGGGGAATGAACCAAGAGTGAACCTAAAGTGAAAGCTGATTTTTCTATAAGTATTCTACCAAAAACATGGCGATGGTTTAGTACCTTCATTTGCATCAGTGGTGCCCCTTTATAAATGGAAACAGACAAGGCTTAGAAAGAAACAGAGGACTTCCAGCAGCTCCTCAAGGATGGTCAGAGCACCTTCTCTGGGCAGCATAAAGCTGGGGACAGGAAGTTCCCACCTGCCTGGAGTTCAAGAAACTCCAGATTCATCTCCAGGCCAACGGCTCCTGGCACCCTGGGAACCTACTCAATTCTCTACCCCTCAACAATCACGCTGGGTCTAGGATTGGCCCTCCCAGACCCACCTCTTCTGCTCCCTTGGGTGGGGAATTGTGTTGTTGGTGGGAACAACCTACCTCCGTCTTGTCCTTATCTGACTCCTGGCTCCCACACATCATAGAGCTTAGAGTGGTCGTTTGGGACAGGCGGCTCCCACCTGCTGATCCAGAATTCATCTGCACATCCCCGCTCAGGGGAAGGCAGGCTCAGCCGCTCTAGGGAGCGTGGTGTGCGGGAGAAATAGGCTTGCCAGCAGCCTGCACATTTCTGAAAAGCCAATTACATGCTTATTACTCCTCTCCAGGAATGAAACCTACGTCCCACGTGGCCAGTCCCCTTCCCCAGCACACATTCGCTTATCTCAGCCATGTGTCCCTTCTGCCAGCCACTGCTGTCAGAAATGTAGAGCTGGGCTCTTAATCACCTGCCAATGGGCCTGGAGGGAAAGCAGGGGCACAAAGGCCCATCCTGGTGCTGAGAGATTCACACAAGAGCTGGGAAAACCAGCAAGCACTGCATGAACAGGCCAGTTTGCAGGTAAGGGAGGGACACGGGTGGCCATGTGAAGCTGTGATCACAAAAGGACATCGAGGTAACAGGTAGCTTTGGAGGAGGTCTGGGGTCCTCTCTCTCACCTGTGGGTCACATCCAGTTGGCCACCTGTCCTGATAAAATGTTTTACAGAAATAGGGTCACATCCACCCGTTTACACACTGTGGCTGCTCTCCCATTACAATAGCAGAGTTGAGACCATACAGCCACGAAGCCTAAGGTATTCACTGCTTGGCGGGGTTTGCTGACCCTGATGTAGCAGAAGGAGCCCCGGAACCGAGCCTGGAAGTCAGGAGACTTGAGATGAAACGTGTGCTCTGACCTGTTCTAGCTGTGCAGCCTTGGGGAGCTTTGACTTCTCCGGAGGTCAGTTGTCCTCTCTATACAATGGGGAGAGATGATCTACTTTAAAGGTTGTTGTCATAATTGGTACAAATGAGGTAAGAGTTGTGCAGTGAAGGCGTTGAAGGAAGATGCATCAACAAGTGATTACATAGGAGATTCTTTCTTCCTTGGTGGTTCTAAAATATATCTCTGCATCCCACTCCTCATGGGCTAGACCATTTTTCTTTTTTTCTTTTTTTTTTGTATTTTTCTGAAGCTGGAAACGGGGAGAGACAGTCAGACAGACTCCCGCATGCGCCCGACTGGGATCCACCCGGCACGCCCACCAGGGGCGACGCTCTGCCCACCAGGGGGCGATGCTCTGCCCCTCCGGGGCATTGCTCTGTTGCGACCAGATCCACTCCAGCGCCCGGGGCAGAGGCCAAGGAGCCATCCCCAGCACCTGGGACATCTTTGCTCCAATGGAGCCTCGCTGCGGGAAGGGAAGAGAGAGACAGAGAGGAAGGAGAGGGGGAGGGGTGGAGAAGCAGATGGGCGCTTCTCCTGTGTGCCCTGGCCGGGAATTGAACCCGGGACTTCTGCACGCCAGGCCGACGCTCTACCACTGAGCCAACCGGCCAGGGCTAGACCATTTTTCATTGACCCTGCATGTATTTTGCAAATATGTGTATGGATGAGAGGTGTGGGTCTGAGAGGGGAGGGAAGAAGGGAGAGCTATTCTTGATTTTTCCAGGGGAACTACTGATAAGTGGTCTAATCAAAGCCTGCCTCCTTTATTTAGTATGAACACTACCATACCTAAAATATGGCCATGTAATCCCTCAATGGGGAATGGCAGGGTGCTGAGCCCACATAATACCTGGCTTGGGATCAGCCTCCCTTTGGGCTCAGAATTATGGATATCACCCCACACTCAGCCCTGTGGTCCCCCTCTCCTCCCAGTTTTGGAATTAAGGCCACTTTTAATCAACACCTTAATTTCCTCAAAGTTAGAATACCATCTTACCCAGGGCCTCACATAACCAGGTAACACAACTAACTACAAAGCAGTGTATTTACACTCAGCAAATGTGTATTTAGGAGCTAAAGGGGTACTGCAGGGACCCCAAGACTGTGGGACACAATGCCTGCTAGGGGAAGAAGGGCTGGTAAGGATAAGGATAAGGATCTTGAGGGATCTTTGTATCTAAGCACAGAAGAAATTATGGTGCCTGCTGCCATATATTGTATAATTCTAAATAAGAACGGTATGCCACATTAAAGCACAGTATTTATAAGTGTACTAAAAGGGACGGAGGTTCTTTGTAGCTTTTCTAATACCACAGTTCCAGGTAAGTTCATGGAAGCTGAAACTCTCTCACTCCCCACCCCTGGGTGGCCCTGCCACGCTGCTGCCCTCGCCGTGCATCCAGTCGGCTCAGGGAGGAGGGCAGCTCTGAGAGGCAGTGCTCTGGGGAGACCACGCAAAGGACACTGATGGCCAAGAGGGACCACTTCCAGGAAGGGTCCTGTGGGAATACTACTGGGGGGTGGGAGGGTGTGCATCTGAGGTAGGCCTGAAAGAACATATACAATTTCAACAGATTAAAACCTAGGAGGAAGTTTTCAAGATATCCAAGGGTCTGGAAGAACAAATATATGGAGGAAGAGAAAAAAGGCATTTGAAAAAATGGTAAAAATGTTCACCTTGCCTGGAGTAAAGTAATACAGTGTTGAGAAAACATGCAAGCTCATTAGCCAACTGGCCATGGGTAGAGGAAGGAAGAAGAAACCGAAGTTGAGGCCAGCTAGGAGCGCTCTAAGCTGGCTGGGGACAAGGCTGAAGGCCCCTGTAACGGGGGCAGTAAGTGTAGATGAGGTGCTGAGAGAGAGCAGCAGACAGTGTTCTCCAGAGAAACACAACCAACCAGGGAGAGAGCGTGCTGTTGACTTTAAGGAATTGGCCCTAGTGACAGTGACCGTTGCAGTCTTGAGAAAAATTCCTTCTTCTTCAGGAAACCTCACTCTTTGCTCTAAAGCAGTGGTCCCCAACCCCCGGGCCACAGACCGGTACTGGTCCACAGAGAAAGAATAAATAACTTACATTATTTCTATTTTATTTATATTTAAGTCTGAATGATGTTTTATTTTTAAAAAATGACCAGATTCCCTCTGTTACATCCGTCTAAGACTCACTCTTGACGCTTGTCTCGGTCACGTGATACATTTATCCATCCCACCACTAAAGGCCGGTCCGTGAAAATATTTTCTGACATTAAACCGGTCTGTGGCCCAAAAAAGGTTGGGGACCACTGCTCTAAAGGCCTTAACTGATTGGATGAGGCCCACCCATAATATGAAGAGTAATCTTCTTAACTCAAAGTTTACTCATCTAAATGTTCATCTTTACTAAAGGCTCCTGATTAAATGTTTACATGCTTATTACATGCTTAAAATACCATCACTGCAACACGAGTCTGGTGTTGACCAAGCAACTGGGCCCCATAGTCCCGTGCAGCTGACGTAGCATGAACCCTCACGGTGAGCTTGTCCTCAGATGTGCCGAGTGTGTAGAGCTGGTGGGAGACCCATGTGAAGGTCAGGCACTTTCAAGAGGCCATTTCTCTGCAGTCAGGGGCTGAGCCATTGGCTTTTCTGCAGGAGCTTTGCAAAGGTCAGAGTGTCTATCTTGATTTCCCCTTCTCCTCTTATTACACTGCCGGGTCCCTGAGGCCTTGTAGAAGCCTTTTCCTTCCCACTATTACTGCTGTTATTATCCTTCTTAATCTCAGCACGAGGGTGCCTGGCTGGCTTCCAAGAAGGAGAATTACTTTCTGTTTTCTTACACACTCCTGTTGCTCTTAATTGGATGCAGACTGTCTTGTTTTCTCTCCCCAGACAGATGCTGGAGTGTGGCCTGGGACAGTGTAAGTGGCTGCCCTGCCCTGGCTCAGAGATGAATGAGGACTAGAATGGGGTGAAGCCAGTTCATCTGGGCTGCTACATGGAGGTGTTTGCTTCTCAGAAGATTTCTGAGGCTCTGTGCATATCACTCGTCAGAAGGGGACCAAGAGTCAGTGGTTCCAGTCCTGCCTCTGCCACTAATTTGCCAAGTGACCGTGAACCAGCTTCCCCCAATCCCTGTCCTTAAGTTTCCCTGCAGACCTCGCTAATCTCCATGGTGCCTTCCAGCTCTAACGTTTCCACCGGGCCATCATGGCAGGTTACTCTGTCATGCTCATAGACCAAGTAGAGGTCTGGCCCGAGTCTGGATATGTAACCATGTACTTAATGATTTCAGGGTCACAGCTGGGAACTGAATCCAGGAACCCCCAACTCCAGGTCCGGAGACCTTTCCTCCCTAGTCTTCCCCATGCTGCCCGTGTGTCTGAGTGCAACCCAAAGTAAGAAATGCATTTCACACCGTAACCAGCACACCCACGGCACAGACACCTATAAACACAACAGAGACGAATATTTTATAAATGGGAAGCTCCCTTTCTGCTTGTAATGCTTTCTCATCTTGTCCTGTCCCTTTAAAAGAATACAATTCACTGATGCATCATAATGTGTATTAAAAAGACACTCTGGTCCACCTGCCACTCTCTGGGCACGGGGAAGAACTGGGACATCCACATGCTCTCACCAGGGCTTAAAGGCGGGCTCTGCTCTCTGCGTTTCCTTACTCTGAGAGGTCATGGGGCCCCATCAGAGATCAAACCTTCCACCTCAGGAGTCCTAGCATAGTGCGCACAGACCCCCACGTGGGCTGCGTGTGAGATCAGCCAACTGGGTAACTTTTGGAAGAAACCTGGCACACGGATAGGCGGGTTAACAGGAGTGTCTCAAGTGTTCCTTTCAGGACCAACATATCATATTAGTTGCCCAGGATCTGTGTTTCTGTTTTTCACCACAATTTCATGTTCCCATCCTATGTGGACAAATAGGGATCAAATGAAATTCACATTCACCATCGTGTACCCCTGTAGACTATACACCTCTACGAACAAGTTCTTGCCTCTGGGAGGCTGTAGGCAACAATTGTTGCCTGAGGTATATGACATGCTGAGAGGTCCCTGGTGTGTGTGAGTGGACGCGTGAGTGGGAGTGGGAGTGGGAGGCTGCATCAGCGGCATCTTCCTCAGGTGCCCGAGGTTTGCTGAGTCCATAGGTCACGAGCCTGTGTAGCGAGGCACATACTGCATATGAAACAACTGTCAACGTGAACTCCTTCTTTAGTGGTAAATGTTCTTGTTAGTGATTCTTGTCAATCTCATTGCTAATGGCATGGCCTCTTTCTCACCTTCCTCCTGCTCCTCAGTGCCAGAAATTGACACCTACACCCACAAGGTTGTCCAGGGAGGCAGACAGGTGTGAGGGTACCTGGCCTCTCTAAGGAGGCACTGTGTCTTTTACTGACAAGCATTTACCTTGCAGAAGTGGCACCTTCTAGTCCGATCTGTCTTAGGGATGGCCCTCTGTCCCAGGTCAGACCAGGCGGAAGGTGCCACTTGTCCCAGGTCACCCTCCTCCTCCCCACCTCAACTTGGAGCCAGATCAGAACTCTGAGCCTGTCCAGAGTCAGCTAGCTCTAGGCTGAAAACCAGAGTCCTTAATTCACTGCTGGATTAGGGGTGGGTGATGACGCCCACATTCAGAGTTTCAGGGCAACTGCCCGCAGCCAGGCCCAGTTAATGGGCTCTCTCCACCCAGGGCACAGCCGCCTCCGTCTGTCCTTCTCCCCAGAGCCTCCCACACATAACAGTCCGTGTCAGAAACACCGCTCCTGCATTATAAATATGCAAAGCTTGGGAGGCAGCCGGCAACGGGGATGAAACACCAGGAATTATTTACGAGTCTCCCACTCGCATGCTGGGGCTTTATTTGCTTAATGAATGGCCGGGGCCAGCCATCAGCCCCAGGATTTATCTGTCACCGGGAGCAGAAGACACTAGAATGTGGAGATGTAAAAATGACAAATTCTCCGACTCAACCAAGGTGGTATTTCATCGCCTCCACATCCAGCGGTGAAGGGAAGGTGAGGAGAGGAGAAGGCTGGCTCGAGCTGAGTAGCAATGGCTGAGACGAGCTCACGGTTGAGGGACTGGCCATGGTAGAAAACAAAAAGTCAAAGGAAAAGCGCTGCTTTGCAGGATGAAGGCGAGGGCCAGGAATCAGCGCGCTTATTGGCCATTCTCAAATGCTTACTACCTTCAGCTCTCAGGGACTCACTGGGTTCCCCTTTATCAAACTGCCTGGCACCCTGATTCTAATGTGTGTCAAGGGAAGAGCACTGGCCCAGAAGAATGAAGACGTGGGTTTGGGTTTCTATTCAAGAGTTCTCTAGCAGTGTGACCCTGAGCAAATGTCACTTCAGTTCTCCAGATCTGTCACTTGTAAAATAAAAGGTGGGACAAGCTCAGTGACTCTGACACAAAGAACTAAAGTCAGGAATAACCAGCCTGCCTATTCACACTCATTCTGCCACTTTCACCTCCACATTCACTGTCACTGAGGCCCCTGTACCACCTCCACCACCATCATCCCCGCTGCCTCCGCCACCAACACGTCCAAAGGCCTGGTCTTCACCACTGATATCTGACCATCTGGCCCTGCACACAGCCATCCTCACATGGGTGGCAGTATGTCTTGCGCCCTGCCCCCCCCCCCAACCGTGAGGCCATCTGGGCAAAGACTGATCTCTGTCTCCTTGAATCTTTCTGCATGACCATCCGGCCAGCAACTGCATTTCCCAGACTGCCTTGCGGCCGGAGGGAACCACGCAACGAAAGGAAGGAGAGTAGAAGTTACATGTATAGCATACAGGAAATTGTCCCCCACTCTTCTCCTTCCCCTTTCTGGACTGGGACACAGATGTGATGCCGATGGCCAGTCTCAGCCATGTGGATGAGGACAACACTCTAAGCCATGGAGACACAAGAGGACAGAGCTGGGCTCTCCACATGACCTCATTGCTGCAAAACACTACCTTTCCCTGGACCACATTTGAACTGTTTAGAGAGAAAAAAAGAGAAGCTTCTATGTTGGTCAAACCACTGTAATTTTTGGTATCTTTGTTATAACAGCATAGTCTATATCCTAACTAATATACCTCCCACTGTATTTTTGGAAGAGCGAGACTTTCTCTGGGTGGTGCAGCCACGGAACATCTCTAGGTAACCCTCTATGAGAGTCAACCATACAGACTTAGTTGGTTATTACATATGTGTCTTCTAGACAGTGAACAGCTGGAGAACAGGGTTTGTGTCTTCTTCATTCTGATATCACTAAAGCCTAAAAAGGTGTTTACCAGACATAGCAGGTCCTCAAATAACATCATTTGGTTATACTACTGATGAAATGCTATAGGAACTTAACTCTTCTTTTTATAAACTAGCCTATGGTAAAACTGGTTTCATTATATGCCATTTTTTGTAAAGTCACAGAACCTATTGATGAAGTTAAGTGAGGACTTACTGTAGTAGATGCTCATAAAATTAAATAAATGAATAAATTCCCTATTAGACTCTCCCATGATATCTTTAAGTGTCCTATGTCAGGAATCAATTTTTTATGGAATGGCCTGACCTTTTGAGGAATTGCACAAGAGGAAGCAATGGAGCCTCCAGTGCTTAAAAAGTGTGCTGGGAATGATGCCAACATGATTGTGGAGGTGGCTTCCATTCCTAATGCCAATGTAAGATGTGTTCTCTGACACAGCAGCATCTGTCCACTCACCTCCTAGAAAATCACAGAAATCTAGAGATGGGCACCAGGTGTAGACAGAAGAGGAGGTGTCTGTATCAGAAACCACTCAGGTATTTTTAGCTAGTGGAATTAAACAGGAACCGAGAAGCTTATAAAATTGTTGAAAAGGCAGAGAGAGTAAAAGTTAGAGAAGTCACTATTAGTGTTCAGGAAATTAGAAAATGCAGGAATTATAGGAGATGGCTACCAATGGTCTCTGCTGCCTACAGCACAGGGTGGGTGACACTTCTGTCACCATTCACAGGAGGACACCCCAAACTGCTGGCAAAACCTCATGTCTACCATCTGCTGAAGTCCATGAGCCTTCCCCCTGAGCTTCTGCCTCTCTCATACCTTGCAAATTTTAGGCAAATGCTTCTTGTTGGTGGAATCTCTATGAGTCTGAGAAATGTAGTTTGCAGGCTTCTAGCCCCTCAACTACAGATGAGAGCCAAGAAGGACAGAGACAGTGCTGAGCATCCACAGTCAGTATCCATCACAGCTGGATTCAGATACGGATCCATCTGCAACTCTTTCTCTCAAGATGCCTATCCTTGTGTTTTGGATTCCCTGGGGACTGAAGGATCTTAACATTCTGACTTTCAGGCCAAAAAAAGCCATTAATATTCCAGCATCATGAGAGACAACGTACACACATACACAAACACACACCAAACCAGCTAGCCCCAGTTGTACAATTCTAATGTAAAAATGGAATTTTCTGTAATTGAGATTATTCTGTGTTTAGAGAACTTTATGTCATAATCTTTAAGTGACAAAAAGTCCTTTCTCAAAATCGTAGATATTTTGGCCCTGGCTGGTTGGCTTAGCAGTAGAGCGTCGGCCTCGTGTGTGGAAGTTGTTTGATTCCCAGTCAGGGCACATAGGAGAAGTGACCAGTGACCACCTGCTTCTCTACCCCTCCCCCTTCTCTCTCTCTCTCTCTCTCTCTCTCTCACCCTTCCACAGCCATGGCTCAAACGGTTTGAGCAAGTTGGCCCCAGGCACTGAAGATGGCTCTGTGGCCTCACCTCAGGTGCTAAAATAGTTTGGTTGCCTAGCAATGGAGCAGCAGCCCAGTGGGCAGAGCATTGCCCTATAGGGGGCTTACTGGGTGGATCTTGGTCAGAGCACATGCAGGAGTCTGTCTCTGCCTCCCCGCCTCTCACTTAATAATAATAAAAACATCATAGATATCTCAAGTCCTGTCCTGACACCATGAGATCATTTAACAGGTGAATGTCTGGATGGTCACAGGAGTCCCATCAGGTGACCCCAGGGTACAAATAGCACCAGTGTTGGGGAGCAAGCCCTATTGTTCCTTGCCTAATATGACCTCAAGTGGATGACTAGAAATGTTTACAAAAAAAAGCATAAGACTTGGATACATTTTCACTCTCAGGTTACTGGACTATCATTTTCAAGTCACTATTAGATGCAATACTAACTTCACAAGTGGTAATGAGGAAGTCATATCTAGACTCACTGAAGTGATTGAAATCCTACTTTTGATCCAGTCCATCTCTGCATTTCATGGCAAATTCTTTGATCAGCCTCATCTACCAATGCCACCTCCACTGCCTTTTACTTTGATTATCATTCCTCTCCCCAGCCTCAACTCATCAAGGTAAGAAAACCAAGTCCTCGGTTGTCACACCTTCACACGAGGATCCATCCAAACCAGATCATATGGAGAAAAAAGTCTTTCAAATGTCTTGTCTAAGCCTTGGAAATAGCTTCCCCCTTTAGGATCCCATCAATAAATGTGGCTTTGGGTGCAGAATCTTGGCTACACATTCCAACTTGTAAGGAGAGGCAGAGGCTTCCCCCTGACCCTCCATATCCCCGTGTGTGGGTCACACATGAGTTGCACATACAATACCGGGGTAACGCATTCTCTCTAATAAGTGTCCTTCTGTTTGGAGCATCTGTGTCTGACATTACTGAGCTGTGTCCCCTGTTCCCCTGCCTGCTCCTTGAGGTACTCCTCGTAGCTGCCACACGAATCTGCCAAGGGCCTTCCTCCACTTGGAAGGGGCATTGTTGTCCTTCAGGAAAACCACACTAGAACCACTGGTGAAATTTTGAGGGGAATACCCAGGAACAGACTTGTGGATACCATGGAGCCCTTGTGGCCCATGGTGATGAAGCAGGATCCCCAAGGTAGGTGATCAATCGAGCTCAAGCCCAAAGCCCTAACCTATGAAAGTGATTCTTCTCTGAAAGTCCCCTGTACCGATGGTCCCTAGAGGACTCAGCTACTCAAGATACCTCCCAGACACTGACATCCCAAAACTTACATCCCCAGCTGAGCCCAGGGTTGGGAAAGAGAGAGCTGTGGACGTGGGGGTCGGGGCAGACGGCCGCACAGTGGGCAGGCCACAGTGCGGGGCTCCAGAATGTCCTGAACAGCCACCAAAGGAAGGGCAACTTTCAGTTCCAGGTTGCAAGAAACAGATGAAGTCGGCAGTTCAGGTGGCCAGGTCTGATTTTTGCTGCCTCTACTTTTCCAGTGCCTTCCAAAGTCAAGCATATTAAGAAACATCTGGAGCTGTGACATGACTGGGGCAGCCCAGAGGTCTGTGCAAGCAAGTGCACAACTTGATTCTGCAATCTGCCTGCCAGGGCAGCTGTGAAGAACATTCCCACCACCTGCGCCCCCGATTCTCTCTCTTTCCAGCCCAGGAAGCCCCTCTGCAGCACTGCTGAGACATTAAGGTCATATCAACCTCCCACAGGGCCGCTGTGAAGAGCAGAAGACACACCCCGCACTTGGGAGCCAGGAAGCCCTGCCGCAGGGGGCACTTTGCTCAACACTGGAGAAACGGAAAGGCTGCACCACGCCAAGGGGACCACTGCATCAGTCAACTCCCAAGCAGCCCTGAGTGGGGAGGGACCTGGAGTCATACCCTCCCCCAAGGTTAGGGCCATACTGTGTGACCAGTGAACATCCTTGGGCTGGGGAACAGACTGGGTGTAATCGTGGCTGGTGCCACATGGGGAAGGGGACAGATGCCAGCCCAAGAATCAGGTCTCCAAAATAAATTCTGCTGGCTCAGGAGGGTTGCTTCTCCAGGTGCTCAGCCTGAGCCACTGAAAAGCGAATGAACTCTAGAGGCTTTAGGGTATCTCTGATTGGCAGAGCATTTCCCTCCTGCTTCCTGGGTAGGGGTCCCCACCTATCCATCACATGTGGATGCCTCCTACTTGCAAAACCCAATGAATCAGAGAAAGGGACAAGATGGCATCCCCTTACCTTCCCTGGTGGCCTCCCCCACGGCCCTGACACTTCTAACAGCAGAACCACAACAGGTTCCATTTCAAAATAAAAAACCATGGAATCACAATGCAAGACTGAAATTGTCCTGTTTCCCACTTCCCAAGCCCATTGTTGAAAATGAACAGTATTGCCAACCATTCTTTCCTTACTTGTGAATCTCAAATTCTGAAAATGCTGCCTTGGCTTCCTTCATTTTCTAAGGAAATGCCTGTGTGTAGCTCACAGACGCATCCTCATCCACAGTCCTGCTATCTGCTCTCTCATCTCAGGGGTAATGGCTATGACTCTGGGAAACTGTCCTCAGTCCCTGATTCCTTCCCACGGTGGCCTTTTTTTATTTTTTATTTTTATTTATTAATTTCACTGAAAGAGAGAGAGAGACAGATAGGAACATTGAGCTGTTCCTATGTGTCCTGACTGGGGATTGAACCAGCAACCTCTACGTTTCAGGATGATGCTCTAACCAACCAAGCCATCCAGCCAGGACAACCACCCTGGCCTTCTTTCACCACTCACTATTCCAGTTTCTCCCCAGGTTGAGCCCTTGCCCACCGAAACCCCCATCCCATTCCCTACTCCACTCCTCTCCCTGAGACAGGTTGGTGATGCTCAAATGTTAGGTCTGGCACTAATTTCTCTCCAGAATTCCCTCTCATGTTTCCAAACTGTCTGACCTCAATATCTCCACTTGGATGTTCTCACCACTGAAACGCATCAGAAACTGAACTCGTTATGACAATAGCAAACAAACCCACATACTCCTCAGGAGTTTGTGCTTTCACAAGTGGCTTTTACAGCTATTTTACACCCATCTTTCCCATTTAAACCATACCCAAATCCTGAAATAAAAGCCAGGGAAGCAACGTTATTCTCATTTCTTAAATGAGGGAACTGGGGGCTCAGAACTGTCTAAGATCAAATAAGCTAGTAAATTATGAAGCCACGACTCAAGTTAGTTTCTATGTTTTCTTACTTCCCAGATCAAAGATCCAAACAGCCATCAAATCCTATGAAGTCTTCTTTCCTTCCTAATGCCTTTTACACTGAACCTGTCCTTCCATTGCCATGACTTGACTTCTGCCCCTGGCTGGCTAAATCATTGCAGTGGCCTCCTCCTGCACCTTCCTGATTTCCTTCTTTAGCCTCTACAATGCACTGAACACGAACACCAAATAATCGTTTTAGATCAGTGTTTTTCCACCACCAGTCTGAGAGCAGTGCCGGTCTGCCAGAAATTTTGTGCCAGTCCGCAAGAGTTAACCACCCTGATACTGTATGAAGGTTACAGAGTCGTGGTTGAAAAATACTGTTTGAGAACATATTTCATTCTGTTCCTCTTCTAGGAGAAAGTTCCAAGGACTCCTCCGAGCCCACACATCAAAACGGAGTGTTGATTGAGTCCAGCACCGTGCCTTTCACAAAATGGCCCCAGTGTCCTCTGCAGTCTTGCCTGGCGAGTTCCCTGAGCTCCTGTGACTATTCCATTCCCTGACTTTTGATCTTTTTCTGGTCTTTTGATGGTCTTCTATTCTCTATTTGACTTATTTCTGCTCTAATCTTTATTAATTATCTTCCTTCTGTTTGATCTGCTTTTTAAAATTTCTTAAGGTAGAAGTTTAGGTTATTGATTTGTTTAGGTCTTTCTTCTTTTTAAAACCAGGCATGTTCAGCCATAAATTTCCCTCTAAGCAATGATTTATCAGCATGCCGTAAGTTTTGGTTGTGTCTTCACTTTCATGTTTCTCAAAGTATTTTCTTCTTTCATCTGCTGGTTATTTAGGAGTTTGTTGTTTAATTTCCACTTACTTGTTAATTTCCCAAATTTTATTCTGAAATTAATTTCCAATTCTACTCCACTGTGACTGGAGAAACTACTTTGCATGATTTAAATCCTTTTGAATTTATTGAGGTTGTTTTATGGGCTGACATATGGTTTATCCTGGAGAATGTCCCATGTGCACTTGAGAAGAATGTTCTTCTGTTGTTGAGTACAGTGTTCTACAGATGTCTGTTAAGTCTAGTTTATTTATAATGTTCAAGCTTTCTATTTCCTTGTTGGTCATCTGCTGAGTTTTTCAATCCATTATTGAAAGTGAGGCATTGAGGCCCTGGCCAGTTGGCTCAGAAGTAGAGTTTCAACCCGACGTGTGGAAGTCCCAAGTTCAATTCCCAGTCAGGGCACACAGGAGAAGCACCCATTTGCTACTCCACTCCTTCCCTCCTCTCTCCTTTCTCTCTATCTCTCTTTTCCTCTCCCACAGCCATGGTTGGTCGCAGGCACTAAGGATGGCTCCATGGCCTCACTTCAGGCGCTAAAATGGCTCAGTTGCTGAGCAACAGAGCAGTGGCCCAGAGGGGCAGAGCATAGCCTGATAGGGGGCTTTCCAGGTGGGTCCCAGTTGGGTGCATGCAGGCTGCCTCCCACCTCTCAAAAAAAAAAAAAAAAGAAAGTGGGGCACTGAAGTCTCCAACTATTATAGTAAAATGCCTATTTTTCCTTCAATTCTATTAGTTATTGCTTTATATATTTATGGAGCTCTGCTGTTATGTGATTATATGTATATATATCTCCCTAATAAGTTGATTCTTTTATTATTATAAAATGTTCTTGGCCTCTACTAAAAATTTTGTTTTAAATTCTATTATGTCTGGTATTAGTAAAGCTCCTTTTGGTTATTATTTGCATGTTATATTTTTAACCATTTTTTTTACTTCCAATCATTTGTATCTTTGAATCTAAAATGTATCTCTTGTAGCAAGCATATAGTTGAATCATGTTTCTTTTAAATCTGTTCACCAATCTCTGTCTCTTGATTAGAGTATTTAGTATATTTAAATATAATGTGTAATTAATGATAAGGTTGAATTTATGTCGGCTACTTCGCTATTTTTTTTCGGTATGTCTTACATCTTGTTTTCTAGTGTACCCTTTTTATTCCCTACTCCTTATTTCCTCCCTCCCTCCCTTCCTTTTGTTTTTTTGAGTTATTTTCTTCATGGGTTCCCTGGAGATTACAATTAACATCTTAATTTATAAGAATCTAGTTCAGATGAATTCTAATTTATTTTTAATAGTATATAAAAAAACTTTAATCAAATGTAGCTCTATTCTTTCTCCCCATTTCATGCAATTGTTGTTGCCGTACAAATGATATATTTGTTATATGCCTATATTTTATAACTATTGCTTTGTAGAGTTGCTTTTTAAATAAGAAAAGAGTAACAAATAAAAATACATTTATGCTGGAGCAACTTTTACTACTGCTCTTTACTTCTTCCTGTGAACCTGAGTTAAGTCTAGTGTTCTTTCATTTTAGCTTGAAAGACACTCTTTAGTATTTCTTATAAGGCCAATCTGCAATAACAAATTCTCATAGTTTTTGTTTATCTGAGAATGTCTTAATTTCTCCTTTGCTTTTGAAAACTAGGGTTTACTGTATATAGAATGCTTGGTTGACAATCTCCTTCTTTCAGCATTTGAATGTTTCATATCACTGATTCCTGGCCTCTAAGTTTTCTGGTGAGAAGTCGGCTGTTAATCTTATTGCAACCCCTGTGTGTGACAAGTTTCTTTTCTCATGCTGCTTGAAGGTTCTCTCTTTGTCCTTGACTTTGGATAGTTTTTACTATGATGTGTCTAGGTGAGGATGTCTTTGAGTTTATTCTACTTGGAATTTGTTGAGTTTCCTGGATGTGTGGATTGTTTTTCATAAGTTTGAGTAGTTTGTGGACATTATTTCTTCAAATATTCTCTCTGTCATTTTTTCTTCTCTACTTCTGGAATTCCTATTATGCATATGTTGATATGCTTTCTGGTGTCCTACAGGTCTCAGATGCTTTCTCCATTCTTCTTAACTCTTTTTTCATCCTATTTCTCAGATCAGGTAATATTAATTAGCTTATTTTTAAGTTTGCTGATTCCTTATTTTGCCAAACCAAATATGCTATTGAGCTTCTTCGGTGAATTTTTATTTCATATATATATATATATATATATATATATATATATATATATATATATAACATATATTTTATGTCATATATGTGAAATACATATTTTATTTCATATGTAATATAAAATATAAAAAAATACAACTGAAATATATATATAATTTCTAACTCTTTATTGATATCCTATATTTAATGAAACATTTTCTCATACTCTCCTTTAATTCTCATATGTCCCTTAACTTACTAATGGATCCTCAGGCCTATTTCCTTAGTCCTGTCATGTACAAGGAGGAGAAGGGTCCACCTTGTAGGGACTCTTTCCTCACTTAGCTCCATATTACTTCTGGAATACAAGAGGGTAACTTAAAAGATCATGTTTCAGATGTAAAAGAGAGGAAAAACAAGCATATTAATTCAACAATGATTTATTTGCTTGTTAAATGCCAGGCACCACGTTTGGCATTGGTGGTTCAATAATGAATAGAGTCCCAGTGCCTGTGTTCAAAGGCATTTCAACAGGAGAAAGAAATGGCCAAGGCCAAAAACAGGCAAAGGCAACATCAGGAGCAGAACCTACTTGCTCAGACTGGCCATACTTTTATGTCACTTAGGATATGATCTTTATTAGATATTAATTTCAGGCTCTGTTATGTGTAGGCAATCATATAGTAGTGCTATCAATCATATTTGGTCATATTTAGGAGTTTAACAGGAGATAAAGGTATCAAAAGATGAGACCTGTGTCTATAGTCAATGCTCTTAAGTGCAGGCCCTCAGACATACCTATCCTCACAGTGGTTATCAAGTGGCACAAGCTTCAAGAAACAGAGACCTGTAGGAATACCTTAAAACAGTGGTCCCCAACCCCCTGGCCATGGACCGGTACCGGTACACAGAAAGAATAAATAATTTACATTATTTCCATTTTATTTATATTTAAGCCTGAACAATGTTTTATTTATTTTTTATTTTTTTTATTTTATTTTTTACAGGGACAGAGAGAGTCAGAGAGAGGGATAGAAAGACAGGAACGGAGAGAGATGAGAAGCATCAATCATCAGTTTTTCGTTGAGACACCTTAGTTGTTCATTGATTGCTTTCTCATATGTGCCTTGACCATGGACCTTTAGCAGACCGAGTAACCCCTTGCTTGAGCCAGCGACCTTGGGTCCAAGCTGGTGAGCCTTGCTCAAACCAGATGAGCCCGTGCTCAAGCTGGCAACCTCGGGGTCTCGAACCTGGGTCTTTCTGCATCCCAGTCTAATGCTCTATCCACTGTGCCACCGCCTGGTCAGGCCGAGGATGTTTTATTTTTTAAAAAGGACCAGATTCCCTCTGTTACATCCGTCTAAGACTCACTCTTGACGCTTGTCTCGTAAGTTCGACAATTATATGATATTTTAAAATACCACAGTTTTTATGCCAGTCTCATAATTTTATTTTGTGCATTTATCCGCCCCACCCTAAAGGCTGGTCTGTGAAAATATTTTCTGACATTAAATCGGTCCGTGGCCCAGAAAGGGTTGGGGACCACTGCCTTAAAAGATGTTACTTGGCCCTGGCTGGTGGCTCATTGGATAGAGCGTCAGTCCAGCATATGGACATCCTGGGTTCGATCCCTGGTCAGGGAACACATGAGAAGCAAACATCTGCTTCTCTTCCCCTCCTTCTCCCTCTTCTTTCCCTCTTTCCCTCCCACAGGCAGTGACTCAATCAGTTTAAGCATCTGCCCCAGGCACTGAGGATGGCTCAGTTGGTCTGAGTGCATCAGCCTCAGGCACTAGAAATTGCTTGGTTGATTTGAGCATCAGTTCCATACTGGGGCTGCTGGGTGGATCCTGGCCAGAGTGCATGTGGGAGTCTCTCACTATTTCCCCTCCTCTCACTTAAAAAGGGGGGGGGGGAGACTTAACTTGATATATCCCCTTTATAAAGCTTCAAATGAAAAATTTATTTTAGAATCAAATAACAGAAAAATACCCTTGCTTCTCTTGAAAAACAGACTGTTTCTCCTTTTCTGACAACAGAATTATGAAACCACATCTCCCTTTTCACTGTGACAACCAGAAATCTTAGAATCAAATAAGAAGTTTAACTATAGCAATTATAGTCACTGCAACTTTGGGTACTTTCTCTGACTCAAATTCTCTATTTCAATTCATATTTCTATACTGTCGTGAATTTATGACATGTGTACTTAGCATAAATCTCTTTATTAAGATGTGTGATGGGAAAATCATTCTGATATCTCCTCATCTGGAGGAAGTTTTGAGACCATCCCCTGAAGCTGGGATAGGGCCTGACTTCTAGAGGTAGTGTGAGTGGTAGACCTTGGGGTTCTTCTCCTTGCAGTGTCCTGGGACTATGGGGGGATCTCAGAAAGGACCTCCAGCCTGGACCCTCACGCTCTCCTAACACAGAAGCACAGGAGCCAATGGCCTGCAGATCGCACAGCCTCGGATGTGACAGGGCCCTTCCCCAACCCTTCAGAACTCGTGAGAACTCTGAGGCTTTCATACAATCCCCAGGAAGCAGTTAGCAGTGGGGCATTCTCAAAAGACAGATTGCATTTCCTGCCAGGTCAGCAGGTGGAAGCTCAGCACTGATTAAATTTTAGATAGACAAATAAATGTAACATATCTCACACCCTACTATTGCGGCCTGAAACTCATTTATGCCACAAGGGACATAAATAAATGAATGAGTAAATAAACAGACTAGAGGGCAGAGTGCCTGGGATCAATTCCCAATTTGCTGTGTTTCCACCATTAGGGCCGTGAAACCTTGAAACACAAGGGCTAGTGGAGAGCTCAGCGCTGAGCACAATAAACACCATCTGCAGGGACAGGACGGTGAGGGATGGAGGTAGAAAATCCAAGGACAGTTCCAGCCTTCACTAAACTTACCATTCCATGTGGGCAGCACATGACAACAAGAAAACATTACTAAGGAAAAGGACAGCCATAGAGTCATGCGACAGGTTTCTTATGCACTCACCACACATAAGGCACAAGAGAGAAAGGTGAGGAGGAAGACGGCACCCAGCAGACAGGAAGTGTACAGGCTGGCGGGGAAGCTCTGAGAGATAGGATAACAAGACACTAGGAGAGGGAGCCGGGCGATAAAGATGATTTGCATAAAGGGCTATGGAAGGAGAGGTCCTCTGTGCCTGAAGAAAGAGAAGGCTTCAAAGAGGAAGGGGCGCTTGGGCCGGTCTCTAAAAATAGAAGGGATTTGAGCAGAACAGGGTGGCCTGAGGAGCGCTGCAGGCCAGGGGTGAGGAAGGTGCGTGTGCACACCAGCTCGGGCTCAGGGTTGCAGGGGTGTAGTAGACGCTTCATCCTGACGTCCCTCACGATGCGTGGGCACGGATGGGTAAGGGGTGGTGAGGCCAGGAAGATGCACGCAGCTCAGTCACAGACAGGGTTCTGGACACGTGCTCAGGCGTTTCAATTGTAAGCACCAGACAAGGTGATGGGGAGGTTACAGATCTTTGAGCAGAGAAGGGTCATGATGAGAAACATGTTTTTGGCAGTTTGCTCAAACAGCTGAGTAGGAGATGATACATTAGAGATCACGGATTAAGTAGTTACAGGGAGAAGTGTTAGGAAGTCTTAGGACACTTGAACTGTAACAGAGGCAGAGGGTCTTAGAAAGAAGGCAGGAGAAGCAAAGGGGTTCACGGATGTGAAGAAGTGACAAGCAGGGGTTAGGGGAGAATGAGAAGGACAGATATCAAGAGATGAGTCTGAGATTTCAGGCCTGGGTAGTATAGAAAATATAGGAGATGAGGATTTAGGAGGGAAATGATGAGCTTGGGTGAGAACACACCGCCTGAGGTCCCAGTGGGCCCTCTGATGAGATGCTCAGCAGGTATCTCACATACAGAGACGTATTATAGAAGCGTGCACTCGGTTTTATACGTTTATAACCTGATCTTTCAAAACTGATAAATTAGTGGAGCTCATAGTCATCTCACAAAAGGATTCTTCACCTTACAAAAGCATTAATAATAGGGTACTTTAAATAGTTAGCTCCCCTGGTGAATATAAAATAGGCTTCAACATTTTTTTTTAAAGGTGACTTACACCTCCCTTTTTAAAAACCCATCTATTGTGTTAAGTAAAGCATATCTATGTATGAATGTGGAATGAACTGAGAGACTTCAGCCAGGTACAATTAATCAAGGTAGGTGTCATGAAGGAGGTGATCAGTCTTAAAGAGAATACTAAAAGAGTGGCACTTGACTTAGTGAAGAGAAAAGATTGAGGGCTCAAAGAGGGGCCTGTAGTCTCAGTGGGATGAATAGCCTCACATACTCTCCTCATTTCTTTCCCTTCCCAGGAACCAGTGGGGCTGGTTGGGTGGGTGTCATAGAGGACACTGCCGCCACAGCCTTTGTCATCTCTGTTGATGGCAACTCCATTCATTCAACTGTCAAGGTGGAAACCTTGGGTTATCCTTTACTTCCATCCTCTTTTGTACACCCTGCATCTAATCCATCAGGGATTCTTGGTGGCCCTTGAGGATTTAAAATACATCTAGTGCCTGCCCTTCCTCACCATCTCCACAGTGAGACAAGGTCTCACTGCTTCTGCCCAAAGTCTGTTTTCAGTAAAATAGCTAGAATGAGTCTTTATAAAAGACAACTCAAATCATGTCACTCCTTTTCTCAAAACCCCCCAATGACTCTCCATTTCCTTCTAAATCTAGGCCAAAAGTCCCTTTGATGGCTTACAAGGCTCTGCTTGACATGTTTCTGGTCACCTGTCCCACCCTACCCTCACCCAGCCCACTCCACTGGCCCCTTGCTATCCTTCAAGCGAGCCAAGCACATGGTTACTTTGGACCCTTTGCCGTAGTCCTCTCCTCTGCCTGGAGCATCCTTCCCCAGATATCTGCAAGACTAAATCCCTCATTCCTTCAAGCTTTTGCTCCAACTCACTCTCAGTCCAGGACATGCTGCAACCTACTGCCTGCTCCTCCACAATATTTCCAGCCCCTCCCTTTGCTTTCCTGTTCTGTTTTGATTTTTACACAGCATTTATTTCCTTTGAATATACTATATACCTTCCCTATTAATTATGCTTATTATTTATTAGCTATCTTCCCCTGCTAAATAAAAGCTCCATTAGCATTCTCTCTCTGTTTTGTTTATATCTATAACATAGGAATGAGGGAGGGAGGGAGGGAGGGAGGGAGGGAGGGAAGGAAAGAAGGAAGGAAGGAAGGAAGGAAGGAAGGAAGGAAGGAAGGAAGGAAGGAAGGAAGGAAGGAAGGAAGGAAGGAAGGAAAAATGTACTAAAGTAAGAGGGGAAAAAACCCAGAACTCAACAACTCCAACCCAAACCGCTGCAATTGGAGATGTAAGGCAAAGGGTCCAGTCCCTGTGGGGTCCACAGGTCTGGCTGCAGGGCTCTAGAAAAGGTATTAAAACTCTGGGATCCTCCACTATACCAGGAAGGGATGGACTAGGTGATTTTTTTTTAGTGCTTTTGAAAAATTAATTCATTAAACAAATACATATTGAGGGCCTACCACATGTTATGTCCTGGGCATATAAAAATGAATAAAACATCACACCACACTGGTCCTGGTCCCTCCCCATGGTCCAGAGAGATCAACCTGTAAACAAAGAATTATATTATAATACAATATCAGATGTCTATGCAAGGTGCCACGGGATCATAGATACAACAGGGATGAGGTCAGTATTGGTGTGAGCAGGGAATGGGCCTGCCAGGCTATAGGGTGCCTGCCTGCATCCCAGTAAGGAGAACTAGAAGGACCCACCCTCCGTGAATTCTGTCAAGCTTCCTGACTGCCAGCTTCATGCACTGTCATCTATGACAACATATAGAAAGACCGCTAACTATCATAAGACCATTTCACAATTTTTAAAGACCTTTTCATCACTCAACGGTCAATTTTTCTTCCTGTATTTGTTTCTCGATGTTCCCATTAATAAACCGTGTAAAACCACACAATGTTGGGAAAAGAGACATCAGAGTTCCCAGAAATATCTGGAAGGGCTGAGCAGTAAAATAATGCTCTGCTCATTTCCTCCTGCAGTGGTGCTCTGCTTGTTAACTCAAACACTGCCCTCCTCAGACACAATGCAGAGAGATTGTTTTCCCCCAAAGCTCAATGTTGATGTTCATATCAAGGAACATTGTCCTCTTCTGCATCCCCGATTATTATCATTTACTGACTATACCACCATCTTCATCAGGACTTTGACTTATTAAATGTCCTGTGCCTATGATGCAATTCAGAGCTAGTTCCCTCTAGAAACTTGAACTTCGATACCACATATTAACAGTGCACAAATGAGAAAGGCTTCTTCTAGAACAGGTGTCCCCAAACTGCGGCCCCCTGAGGCCATTTATCCGGCCCCCCGCCACACTTCCTGAAGGGGCACCTCTTTCATTGGTGGTCAGTGAGAGGAGCACTGTATGTGGTGGCCTTCCAATGGTCTGAGGGACAGTGAACTGGCCCCCTGTGTAAAAAGTTTGGGAATGCCTGTTCTAGAAAGTACTCACTGGCTACACTCTATCCTTAGTGCTTCTGGCTGGTCAGAAGTATGAGGCATCTGATACCTATCAAAGGCATTGGAAGTTCAAACCAATATGCTCACAAAAATCACGATCTAAAAAACCTCCAGAAAGGGTTTCTGATGGCAGAGGGGGAGGCAGATGTCAGCAGCCTTCCACATGCTGGGAAGAAGAGAATGGCCAGGTTGCTAAAGGAGAGGATTAGCCACAAGGTGCAGGCAAGGATGGGACCTCTGAAATACCCGAGCAGCATCCATGATCTATCTCGGTGCATTCAGGAAGACGGAAAAAATTGGCCCAAACATTGAACTTTGAAGCCCTAGCCATGAGGGGGCCATTCAATGTCTCAGACTCTGGGGACTGGCTGAGGTTTAACCACCACCAAGGTGCCAAGCCGAGCTCAGACATGCCAATGAGAAATGCTCATTTCCAAATACCACACTCCTGAGTTATCCAGGTTCATCCGTAGGTAAGTACCCAGGAATGAAAGTCTTTTTTCTTGAACAAACTACAAACACAAATCGAGGAGAAACTTCCATGATCCCTCCACCTTTTTGATAAGAAGCACTAACTGGTCATTTCTCCCCGGCCCTTGTAGTTACCAGGGAGCTCAAGGTAAAATGTAAGACTTTCCAACAGGAACCACGTGAGACCTTTGTGCTCATCTTTGCTCTTAAATTCTGACTCTTCTTTACGTCCATCTTATATTCTGTATTACGTCATGTTACTACTACTGCTTACATCCTCCAACTCTCTGTGCAACCAAGAAGAGAATAATAACACAATAATAAAAATAAATCATAAACTCTTACTGAGAAAGTTAAGCTACAAGCCGTCGTTGGGCTACACTTTTCATGGATTATCTCATTTTATCCTCACAGGATTCCAATGAGGCTGCTGTTCTTATTATCCACATTTTAAACATTAAAATAAAATGAGAACAGAGGAAGTTTAAATAACATGCCCAAGCATCAGAGACCAGGTTTGAGTCTAAGCATAATGACTCTGGAGCCTGTATTCATAGAGACCCTGCGTGTATACACAGCTAGAGAAAAAAAACACAACAAAACTTTGTAGGACATTGTGTGGAAAGTTGCCATCGCATAGTTGATGAATGTGGTATGGAAGCCGATGAGAGCTACCTGGCTTCCGAACAACACTTTACAGTCGAGGTTGCCCCACAAGCCTAGCTTGGTCCTTCGACATGAATTATTTGGAGGCTGCAGTATTTATTTTTTTCTAGGTGAATGTAATTTTGCTCTCCAGGTCTCCACAGCTCCCGCCATTCCTCACTGCCCAGCTCACTCATTTATGTCACACATTTCAAGTCCACAGACCCTGCTGTGGAATTTTCAAGATTTCTCCCGTCTCTCAGCTCATTGGGTCTTTGAAATGTTTCCGTAAGGGAGGTAAGACAGAAATCAAAATCCCCTTGTGCAGACGGAGAAACTGAGCCTCAGGGAGGTTGAGTCCCGCGCCTGGGCTGGGGGGCTGGGAAGTGGCGTGGCTGGAAATAAACTACGCCCGGTCCTCTGCTCCCTCGTGTGTATGAGGGCTGCCTCATGGCACAGAGCACCCTCCCCAGCGGAACCCACAGAACACAAGGCACGTGGCGCCAGCCATCAGCACTTCTAACAGTGAACCCTTCTCCAGGAGAAAACAGCAGGGCCTGACTGGCCGGCCCAGGAGGCCGAGCTGCGGGCCTTGGGCTGCTGAGAGGAGCAGAGAGGGGGCCGCCCTTGCAGCCTCGCCTCACCTGCCACCGCCAGTCCGACCCGGCAAGCAGGGGCGGCCAGTGGGAACATCTGACGCGGAGTCAGTGCGCGGGCTTTTTTTCCAGGCCTCTCTGCCGTGGCATCATTCCCTGGGAAAGGGGGTTATGCTGGGGAATCCAAAGTCATCCCCCCTACAGCCCCTCAGCTGTCTCTGCTGCTCTTCACCTTCCCACTTCACTGTAAGACAGGGTGTCATTCCCAGCGGCCCAGACTCCATTTGTGGCCACTCGCTGGGCCCTGAATCGCTTCAGGATTGGCTCTTCCCGAGGACTCTGCTCTGAGGTCTGCTGGGCACTAGAGGTAGCATCTCTTACCTTTGTATAACTAAACACAAGGGCCGGGGACCCAAGGTGTTCTCCAGTCTCTCTTCTATATACAAATCCATAAGGGCTTGGGCTACTGACCTCAAAGGGATCCTTCCTGGAAGAGGGGGGGCTTGAGCAAGGGTTCCCAAATATGCCTGTACACAGGATCACCCAGGAGAGTTTGAGAAAAATGCAGGTTCCAGGGCTGTGCCTCGGACCCACTGAATCATAAACTCGGCAAGCAGGCCCTGGAATCTGCAGGCCAGCCGGCTCTGTGGCGCAGTCTCGTAGCATAAGGAAACAAAGCTGTAATGGAGCCCCCTTACCAGCCACAGCCAGTTGAGAGGACACAGCCGGCCTCAGAACACTGCGGGGGCCAAGGCTGCCCCACTGTCCCATCTCCAGGGGTGTCACAAATGCCAGTAGCCAACCTATTTTAGGGAATCTTGGCACAATGCCAGGCACCAGGCCTGTGGGGCTCCAGCTTAAGGCCCATAATAAGCAGATTTAGAACATTTTAACCCAAAGCTGCTGAGCATGTGGACGTTTCCAAACACCCAAGAGCCAGCTCCCGGCTCTGGGAGAAACAGCCCAGACTCAGGGGTCATGACACCACATGTGCTGGGCCCAGAGGGGCATGCCAAGAGGTAAGGAGAACCTCATCACTCCATCACTCCCCAGGAGGACCCCTGGGTATCTGTGCTGCCCACGTAGGGGTGGGGTGACAGAAAGGGGTCAGGAAACCTGTACTGTTCTGTTTCTCTTGCTTTCTGTTAGGGACCACTCACACGGGGCCCTGCTGGCTCTATGGCTTTTGGCTGGGGGACAAAGGAATATCAAGGTTCCTCAGAAACCTGAGTGATCCAAGCCGGAGCTGAGCTGGCTCCGCTGCCTGGCTCTGGGGTTACTGGGGACAGCCAGGCCAGGGCAGCTTCCGGCCTGCACCATGGAACCTCACTGGCAGCTCACTCTCTGGGCCTCGGGTCCTGGAGGGTCTCAGAACTGTGGTGTGTGTGTGCAGGGGCAGAGAAGGGGGGTGAGTGAGGGCACAGAGTGGGGTGAGGGGGCAGGGGCCAGTGTGGCACACAGGCCGAGGTGGAAGAGGAGGCCACGGGGCCGGGCAGGGAGAACCGAGGCGGGCACACTCTTCTCACAGTGCCAGCACGGAGGGGCCAACCTGCATGCCTGTGGGTCTGTAAAACGCTTTCCCCTTCCTTTAAGATGCTGCTCAGACTCCTTCACCGAATCCCTTCTGACTCCACATTAAACTTTACTATAACACACACCTTGTAAATAGCATCAAAACAATTTACTACAGCCTTTATCTGCCTTGGTTTAAATAATAAACATTTTTATTTCACTGTTCTGTGAAATGAAACTCTTGGGGGGCAAAGTATGAAAAAGTAGAGGTGGGACCTACAGGTGGGGTAGATGGGGCAGGAGTGGGACACGAATGCAACGTGCAGCGCTGGGGGAACTCCCGAACTCAGCCCCACCATCTCAGCCTCCACCGCACAGGTCCCATTCATCTCAGACCTGCCAAGACACCACCCTTCTCGTTCCAGGCAAGAAAGCCAGGTCCTTCAGCTGAGGGGCTATGGTGACAGGCTCAGGATGGAGTCCACGCACCCATATGGCCACCCCCAAAGGGCACAGGCTGGGAGAGTCGAGCTAAGGAGAAACAGGCCAAGTGGAGAACTACTTGGGAATGAGATTTGGCGGGGGAGGAGGGGGTAGGGGTGGAGGGACATTATGGGGACAGAGCCGAGCAGGAGCCCAGCAAGGTCCCTGGAGAACCTGAGGCTGCAGGGAGCCTGACTCCCATCCCAGGTCCTTCGGGGCTCGGACTCCCATCCCAGGTCCTTCGGGGCTCGGACTCCCCTCCCAGGTCCTTTGGGGCTCGGACTCCCATCCCAGGTCCTTCGGGGCTCGGGTGGCCAGGGCCCCAGCCTGGGGGCTGTGGAGGCCAGTCCCTGTGGGGCTCGGGTGGCCAGGGCCCCAGCCTGGGGGCTGTGGAGGCCAGTCCCTGCGGGATGCTCCCGCTGCTGGCACTAGAACTCCTGGAGTGGAAACTGGGCTCCGGGGCTTCTCCTAAACCTGAGCGTCAGCAACCAGCCAGCTTGTTACTTTCTTTAACTAATGCCTTTCTATTTCCTGTGGAGTAAACAACTTGATTCCATTAGATGTTGTAAAATATTTACCAAGCAGCCAGGTGGCTTCCTTCCTCCCACCAAGCAAGAGGAAGAAAGCTTTGAGTTAGGGCTCCAAACAAAGATGAACAGACATGGCCATGGGCTTCCAGTCAGCGACCACCAACTAGTGACACAGGACTGGGCAGGGGGAGGGGAGAACTGGAAGGAAGCCGGGGAGGAGGAGGAGGTGGGACAGAGCTAGCCGGCCTGGAAAGTGGAGGAGCGTGAAATGCATTGCGGGCTGGATCCTGGGGCAGAAAAGCTTGTGAAAGGCAGACAGAGTCTGGAGTTGGGTTAACAGTAACATAGTACCCGTGCTGGTTTCTTAATTGTGACAAATGTTCCTGGTAATGTAAGATGATCACATTGAGGGAACTGGGTTAAGGGGAGGCAGGAACTCTCTGTACTCTTTGCAACTTTTCTGCAAATCTAAAATTATTCTAAAGTAAAAAGTCCACATTTTAAAAGTGAAACATGCAGCCCTTTTGCAGGTGAGGGGTTCTGAACTATGGCTGGTGGGGCTTGGGGGCAGCCCTATCGCAGAGAGCACCTGCCAGTCACAGGCAAGGTTATAACTAAGGAGAAAGGCAAAGGGGTAAGGAGAGGGGAGAGCCTTCAGAGAGTCGGAAGCAAAGGAATCAGGCAGGAGGATGCTGCAGAGAAACCACTTTCATCGCCAGGAAATTCTACTGAAGAGAGGCAGTGAAATGAACCGGGCACCATGCTTCACAGCACAGGGGACACCTTGGGCTGGCGTCGGGCAGGCCGTTGCTGGGATCCATTCGAACCTGCCTCCAATGGGGCGTGGGAGACCCTCTACCAGCCCGGGGTGTTTGCCATTCTCATCACAGGCCCAAGGAAGGGGTGCGTAACCTGCCTGACCAGGGATTTTTCTCTCTTTTTTTTTTTTGTATTTTTCTGAAGCTGGAAACGGGGAGAGACAGTCAGACAGACTCCCGCATGCGCCCGACCGGGATCCACCCGGCACACCCACCAGGGGTGACGCTCTGCCCACCAGGGGGCAATGCTCTGCCCCTCCGAGGCGTCGCTCTGCCGCGACCAGAGCCACTCTAGCGCCTGGGCAGAACCCAAGGAGCCATCCCCAGCGCCCAGGCCATCTTTGCTCCAGTGGAGCCTTGGCTGCGGGAGGGGAAGAGAAAGACAGAGAGGAAGGAGGGGGCGGGGGTGGAGAAGCAAATGGGCGCTTCTCCTGTGTGCCCTGGCCAGGAATTGAATCCGGGTCCCTCGCACGCCAGGCCGACGCTCTACTGCTGAGCCAACCGGCCAGGGCCCTGACCAGGGATTTTGAATAAAAATGAACATTTAACTCAACAGACTTCCAGTCAAGCCGATGACCCTCCATAATGGGAGTGGGCCCCATCCAGTCAGTTGAAGGTCTTAAGAGCAAAGAGGGAGGTTTTCCGAAGAAAAGGAATTCTCCTCACAACTGGAACATAGAAAGCCTACCTGGACTGCCCCCCTGCCTGGCCCACCCTATGGGTTCCAAACCCAGGACTGCAACATAAGCTCTCCCTGGATTTCCACTGTCCCACTGACATCTCTGTGGGTCGAGACTGACACACCATACCTGGTGCGGCCATAGCTCCACCGTTCAGTCACTGATATAAAGAGTTCATATTGATTGTCTTAAGAGGATGTCTTTCCCTGTACTCAAAAATGACAGTAAGTGACAAACATTTCAGAAATAGCTTAGTGGACACCCTCCTCCCCTACTGCCTCTCATTTTCAACTCAAAAATAACAACATATCACTCAACATCCCACTGCCCCGCCAGTCACGTGGGTCCCAGGCTGACAGAATTCCTCGGTGAGGAGAACACGTGCTACCCGCCAAGGACATGCGCTCAGCGCAGTGCTGAGTTACCCAACAGCACACGACGACCCACCTCACCAGGACAGGGTGCCAGTCCAAGCTGCCCTTCCGCCAGCAGTTCTCCCAGCTTCACAGACAAATACAGCATCTGTGAAGCAGCTCAGGGCCTGTGGGCTCTGAGCTGACCAGGAGTCCACAGATCTGGGTGTGTCCCGAGCACCCCACACAACGTGGAGACCCCCATGTCCCTGGACTCCTGTGAGCCTCGGGTCCCCGCTCTGTGACCCAGCGAAACACTGGTGACCCATAGAGTTGCCTGGATGACAGCCTAAGCTCACATCCTAGGTCAGTATCCAATAACAAAGCGGAAACTTGGGCATTTTTACTTTGGATACTTCTTCAGGGAGGAGTAGCAAAAAGCAACAGCCTGCTCTCCACGGAAGCCTGGCCTCCTGGGAGACAACAGGGCATCCTTCCTCTCCATTCTGCCAGGACACCCCTGCCCTCAGCATCAGCCCCGCCTCTCAGGCTCCTTCCTTCAGCCCAACCTAGGGGAACACATGCTCGGGGAGGCCGGAGAGAAATAGCCGCTCCGTCAGCCTCAGCTGCAGAGGGCGAGCCGACGCTGGAGAACTCAGCAGCCTCTTGGGGAACTTCTGCCTTTTGCCTTCAAATTAGGCTTGCCAGACTTAGCAAATAAATATACAGGATGCCCTATTATATTTGAATTCCAGATCAACACAAACACCTGTCATGTAAGATTTGGAACATACTTGAAATTTAAAATTGCTCTGTTTCTCTGAAACTCTAATATAACTGGGCATCCTATATCTTACTGGCATCCCTACTTCCAACAAAGGAGGTCCGTGAGAGCTACAGCATCAGGGCCTGCTCGGTCACCAGCCTCTGGGCCTCTCGTTCCTGTTCCTCACAGCGGAGCCCATGCACTCAGCTCAGGTCCAACCCTAGCCTGAGGCAAGAGGGGTTTAACCAGCTCCAGACAAACATCAAAGTCAAGCCCTGTGCTCCCAGCCAGCCCTCACCTGGCCCCAGACCTCTTCTGGCCCCAGCCCTCTCTGAGCCCCAGGTCCTAGTCTTGCCTGTGCTGTGTTCTGCCCGGCACCACTTGGAGACCTGGGGACCTGTCTAATGATATCAGGCCCTATGTCCATCCTCAGATCCAGAGCCCAAACCCCAGCATAATGGGCAAAGGGACCTGACCTCCAGGATAGTCAACTACTTCACCCTGGGTATGTACCACCATCCTCCCTGGTGGATCTGTGAACACAGCTACAGCCCCAAACCCTGCACTGGTTGCCGGTAAGCACCTGCAGTTAGGTGAGTTCTCCACCAGGTGAGTGAGAATCTTCTCAGCCCGTGTGCCCTGTCATGCCCTCCTGCTCTGCCAGTCCCCGACTCTGAGAGCCATGGATCAGATCTTAGCCAGGCGGAGCTCTGAGCAGCCTCACCCTTCAAAGTAAGACCCGCAGAAATGCATCCTGGGACCAGGCCACACCAGAAACCCCTTTGCTTCCCCTGAGGCACCTGTTCCAATTGGTGGCCTGAATCCAAAAACAATTATGCTTCTGATTAGACTGGCTTCTTGTCTATCCTGGCATCCATGCTTTCTTAACAAGAGACATAGCAGGGCATTAATATTTTACTAAGGACTAAACCTTTTTGTCTCTTGCAGTCTTCAGACCATCGTGTTTAGGCAATAGCTGATTGGATCGAGGCTGGAAAGGCCCTTCTTACCAGTTCTGGCCTTGTCATTCATTGCCTGGCAAGAACCCCACCACAGTGTCATCCTGCAAAGCCCGAGGGGAGTGACAATCGACATCATAATCCCTTCATTCATCCATCCACCCACTGAGTTTACTGCAGGCCTCCCCTGAGTCAGGCACAGCTTTAAGCTCTGCAGATACAGGGGAGTCAGTCAATGTCCCAGCCTTCAAGAAGATCACACATTAGTTAGGGAGAGAGGCAAGTATACGGGACACTTCAAGGAAGTGTGACAAATCCTCCAATCCCCTGGGGTGAACTGTCTTCCTAATGGCTGTTCTGTTTTTTTTTTAAACATAGTTTAAGACAGAAGTCCTATACGTAAGTGTGGACATACTCTGGCAATTCTGTCAACATGATCTGAGATAATCTTGGTATGGCTGGCTCCTTCTTGTCATTCTGGTCTCACCTTAAATGTCCCCTCCTCTGAGAGGCTTTCCCCATCTGCCTGATCTGACTGGCCCGTCACGCTCCCTCCCATCACCCTGTTTTATTGTAATTGTGGCATTTATTTCGGCCTGGCCTCTCTTTATTTGTTCATCTGTCCTCCGCCTAAAGCAGATTCTTGTCTTTCTCGTGCGATGCTGCACCTCCAGCACCCAGAACAGAGCCCACTCCAGTGATATTCACTGCACAAATGAACGAACAGAAAGACCAACAACCCACTGGTTCCTAACCTCCAGGGGCCCTTGAATGTAATAACCAGGCACTGCGAGCAATTCTAATATATTCCAAAGCCTAAAAGACTTCATCTGTTTGCTTACCCTTGATAAAGCCCCACAGGAGAAATAAAAATGTCACATTTCTTTGCCTTTGACTAGAATGGTATTAACTCAGTATTACTGCCTCCCGTGCTAACCAGAATCACTCATTAGTAAATAAATATTGGGTATTAAAAGTGGGAAAACAAAAGTATCACAAGATCAGAGCCATTTATTTAGTGGATAAGATCTTTCAAAGAAAAAGAACTAGAGGGTTCTCATGGTGGGGAGTGGCTGGGGACACCTGTCTGTTTTCTGGGTGGCGAGACAGGCTTGAGGCCACACACAGCCGTAGCAGGAAACCCACAAACTATGTGAGCAAAAAAAGAAGAAAAAAAAAAAAGGATGAGACTCAGCCATGAAAATATTGCTCATAAAAGAAATCATGCTCTGGAAAAGGAGTCATTTAAATAAAAGCAAAAAATTATTATTCACAGCACAGATACCCAGTATCTCCAGGCTCACTGCTATCAAACAGCTCATCCACATAACACTAGCTATCTTCAGAAGGGCTAATGAAAATTTGGAAAGTGTGTGCCCATTAGCAAGGCGCCAACACACTGCTTTTCATTATTCTAATATTTTAAAAGCGTAAATGATATGGGCACTTACCCCCTTGGAAGCCGACCTTTGAATAGCAATTTAAATGCTGGGACTAAAGGTGCTGGATGAACCACAGACTCGCCATTTCACTTGATCAACTGCCTGGCACGGCTTCAGGGTCGAAACAGAACAGTCCCAGGTCAGCTGGGCTTCCAGCTGCTGGAGGCCAAAGGGGCCATTATGCCATTATCTGCTGTCTGAGCCCTGGCCTGGCCTGCCACCCGAGCATCTGAGCCACCCATCTGCAGTGCACCGGGTCCTGGGAGGGGCCTCCTGCTGTCACGAGGGCTTTGAGCAGGCTTGCGACCACGGGGACAGGCTCCCCACGGGCCAGGCCATGGCTAACAGCGGCCACTTGGCAGACTGCTCAGTGGATCCGTTACTTCTCCTGCCTTCCAGCACATCAGGGGACGAGACCCTGATAGCACAGTGACTGGTGGCTGCTTTATTTCTCTTATGAAAAGTGGCCCCGCCAGAGAGGAGAGGCTGGCCTGACAACCTCTAGTCCTGCTGGACAGAGCGAGAGGAGGAGACCTGTATGTACACTGTGAAAAGCCAGGAGTCCCCTATCCTGCGTGCTTTCACTCAAACCAGAGGTAAGCTGCTTTAGAAATCAGAGGTATTCTTGAAATTCAATTACAGCAGTGGTCCTGGGTCTCAAATATCAGTGGGCCCCCAAATCACCCAAGAAGCTCATAAAGCACAGATTCCCAGGACCTGCTCCCAGAATTCTGATTCAGTAGCTCTGAGGTGGGGTCTTGGGAGTCTGCATTGTAATATATTCCCCGAGTGGTTCTGAGGTTGGCAGGGGATGAATATTACACTTTGGAGATGCTCCAAGTTGAAGGTGATGATTTTCTGCTTTACCCTGGTCCACTTGGTAGGTTTGGGTTTACTCATTCCTATTCTGCCTTCCAGGACACGAGTCTCACAGTGTGATCCTCAGAAAGGGTCGGTGTTTAGGTCACTGAGTCCAGAGGCAAAGAGAGCCAGAACTATACAAGGGACACTCCTGGAGCTTGGTCCAGGGGCCTCGACCTTGCACCCTGGGGAGCCACTAGCCCAGGGGTCCCCAAACTACGGCCCGCGGGCCGCATGCGGCCCCCTGAGGCCATTTATCCGGCCCCCACCGCACTTCCGGAAGGGGCACCTCTTTCATTGGTGGTCAGCGAGAGGAGCATAGTTCCCATTGAAATACTGGTCAGTTTGTTGATTTAAATTTATTTGTTCTTTATTTTAAATATTGTATTATTTGTTCCCGTTTTGTTTTTTTACTTTAAAATAAGATATGTGCAGTGTGCATAGGGATTTGTTCATAGTTTTTTTTATAGTCTGGCCCTCCAACGGTCTGAGGGACAGTGAACTGGCCCCCTGTGAAAAAAGTTTGGGGACCCCTGCACTAGCCAGACCCTCTGACCTAGACCTTCAGGGCATCACCTGCCACAATCCAGTAGCATGCATAGGGTCAAGATGCAGTCCACAGATGCTGAATGTCTAGCAGTGGTCTAATAGCTGGCATAATATTGAGGTAGTAACAAGGTGAAAGAAAAATTTCAAAATACCTAGAGCCACTGCAAGTGTAAAGGTAAAGGTAGGGCCGAGCTAGGAGCCCAGCTTAGCCGCTGAGGCCCTGGACCTGGCTCCGGTATCAAAGGAAAGGCAACAGCCCTCTTTACAGTCACCGGGAACAACCGTCACCAGCTGCTTCACTTTTTGTCATTGAGCCTTAGATCATCACATGGCACATCCCTGCATGTGGGCGCCTGTAACACCAGCTCAGCTCAGGGAAATGCTAACAAGCCCTGATTGATTTTCATGTCAGAGACTCAGGCTTGCATGCTGATTATTTCCATTTGCCCCCAAATATTGTCTCTGACGTTTTCCATCCCACTCCATGCCCTGGGAGCTGACCACACCAAGTCCTCCTCTGCCAGGGCTCCAAGGTGGCTCTCTGCTCCAGTAACACCATCCCTCTGCTCCCCCTCCAGTCCTGGGGGTAACTGCTTCCTGCTTTCGCTGGTCCCAGAGGGCTCTCTGTCCCCTGCTGCCTCCTTCATCCCTGCCCATTAAAGTCTTTAAACCCCCCTCCATTAAGGTCACCTCAGTTACACTCTGTGTGACAGCTGTTTCCCTGCCAGAGCCCTACCAATATAGCCACTCCCCAGCTATTTGCCCTTGAGCAAGGTGACCAATCGGAGCCTCCTAATCCAGGAGGAGGAGCCCCAGCACCCTCTCCTCATGGGGGGCTGTGAGGATTCACTGGGACAGTGTGTGCAGAGGGTTTAGCGGGGTGCCTGTCCTCTGGAAGCTCTCGTTGAGTCACCTTTGACTTTAGAGCTGGTGATGAGCTCCACGGACAGGTTGTCTGTACCTCGTTCTTGATCAACAGCCCTAGTATGTCCAGAATGGCCAGAGTCACTTCAGGGGACGTCTTCTGGTGGCACAAAGTGCTCAGAGGCCTCTTGCCTAACAGAAGCACTCAGTGCTGGAGAAGGAGGCCAGGCTGGCCCTGGGGAGCCATCTGGCTTAGGGGACAATACCCTCTAGATTTCCTCTTCATTTCCCTTTTCTTTCCTGCTGTGGCAGTAAATCAGCACACCTCACAGGTGCACAGAGCTTTCAAGACGACATTCCATTTGATCTTCACGATATTACAAAGTGGGCCTTATTACACTAACATTATGTTACTTAGCTTTTGATGAGACAAAACTCAGTGATATTAAGAGACTTATCCAGAGTTATATAACTATTAATTACCAAATACAGGCTTAGTTCTCAAATCTTCTAACCAATGTCTCAAATTCTTACCCAATAGAAAGACCTAAGAAAGCAAATATTGATATAAAGGACACAACGGAACCCTCCCCCTTCAGCAGTCTTAGGCCTTTCCATGGGAAACAGACATTGAAGAAATAGTCATTTGTCCACTGGTCACTGAGCATTTGTGGTTTAGTTGTGTAATCTAGTGAGTTAATATACTGCTCACAAAAATTAGGGGATGTTTTCAAAATGAGATGAAGCTATAAAATATCTCATAATATTTGTGAGCAGTATATTTGGAAAAAGCAGAGAGATAAAAGAAACATCCTTGATTTAAATAAAAGTTAGGGAGCTGAACTTTTTATCTCCCAAGGGACAAGGTTTTCTTAACCTTTGTTTTAAAAGGGAAAGCCGGCCTGGCGGCCTTGCCCTCCTCCTTGCCTGTCCAGCATTAATGGAAAAACAAAAAACAAAAAAACAACTGATTCGTTTTCTTTGAATTAAAAACAAAAATCACAGCCCACTTCCCTTCTTAACAGAAACAGCCCAACACTTCATTCTAAAATGTTACTTGTCCTGAATAAACACTATCAGAAATTCAATTTAATGTGGGTAATGCCAATTCCTATTTCCCTTCCCCTTAACAGGGATTCCTGAGTCTCCTTGATTGCTTAGTGTGGACACCCTCCGAGCCCTTGCCCATCCCCCACCTGGAGATGCTTCAGGGTCATTAACTCCTACAGTACGCCTCGGAGGAAGAGGTGTATTAGCTGCACTTCACAGATGACGAGGTCAGGAGCAGAGAGGTTAAATGGCTTGTCCAAGGGTGACAGGGAAGCCGCATTCCAGCCAACAGTTCCTAAGACGTTCCCAGGTCACAGCTTCCTCCTCCCAGCCTGAGAAGACACGATGAGGACCAGGCAGCTTTTCCAGATGGCCTTTCTCTGCCCACCACACATCAGTCCTTCAGGTTCCTACTTGGCCAACAGTCCACATGGGCCGACCACCCAGAGCCTCTTACTGACCCTAAATACAGCCAGGGTTGAGCAGGTCCCGCTCCTGCTCAAGAGAAAAGCCCTCAGTGGAGGAATGGAACTGATTATACACTCCCGAACTTAACAGAAAAAAGCAAACCCATTCTGCATAAATTGAATCCTCCTTCCCAGAGCACGAGGAACCTGTTCATAAAACATTCGCTAACCATTAACTACAGTCCTGCTATTAAATGCCGTTAATAGCAGCTCCTCAGAACTGCGCCTCACCAGGTTAGCTGCACCTTTAATGGGCCAGCGGCTGTCAGTGTGACACCCAGGGGGCCCAGGCAGCACAGCTGGGGTGATGTGTTTAATTTAAACAGCTCCCTCGATCAGCTTCGGTGCTTTGGGCCCAGCAGGTCACCCTTCTCCAAGGGAAGTCAGAGAAGCCTGGGAGGCAGCCAGTGCTGTAGAAACACCTGGCTCCCGTGTCTGGACTGCACTCCACCCAGCCAGGACCTTTGCGGGGAAGCCCCAGGGCACAGAAGGATCATGGACTTCCATCACAGCCGAGCAGGTCTCTGAGAAACAGGTGTCTGCTGTTGGAACTGTAGACCTTCTTCCCCCCAGGCTTTTATGAGAAGGCAGGCCTCCCTCGGCTGGCCCTCCGACATTTCTTCTCATCTTCCATTCCCTGTCCTTCGTAAGTGTTGTTGGGTCTCTTCCCACCCTTCAAAGTGGTCCCTCATCACGTGTCCACACCCAGGCAGTCAACGTCGTCCACAGGCCAAGGGTCCCCAACTCCACCAGGCCTCGGTCCTGAGCTCCAGACCCCCTACCGAGCATCCCACTTGAATGTCCCGGTCCAGGGGCCCCTCAAACTCCACGCAGAGAAGGCCTTGGCCCTTTCCGGGGTCCTGCGCTGGTCCTCCGCCCACCGCCCCGCCGGCCCTACCAAGCTCGAGGCTGCAGCGGGGAGCTCTCCAGTTCAGCACCACCGCTCAGGGTCCCTTCTCAGAAACGGCTCTGCTCTAAATAAATGTGATGGGGGAAGGCAAGCAAGACCAGGGCAGAAGGGCTGAGGATATTTTTTAAAAAAACAAAGCCCGATCCTCTCCTGGAAATAACTTTTCCTCTGTATCGATCTCCAGGATACACAGGGACGAGGAGGGAGAGAGCAGTGAAAAACTGTTACAACAGTGGAAGAGACTCTTCCTCCTTCATCACTGGCACTTTAAACGCTCACACTTTCTGGCTGGCTGCACTTCTGGAAGGGGGTGAAGGGGGGGACACAAAGAGTGGGAATGATAGAGGGGTGGCTGGAAGCGAGGCCCACACTGACCTCGCCCTTTCAGATGGGCCCTGAAGACCTCCCAGCTCTGCACCCACAGAATTTGCTGTCTATGCATCCATCTTGGTCCTTTGCCTACTCTTTTGTTATTTTAACTGTGACACAGATGCAGTGAAGTCCCTAGGACCTTGAGGGCAGAGACTATGTACATCTGATGTTTTACAGTCTGTGTTCAAGCCCCCCCCCTCCAAAGGAGACTGAGATGAGCGTGGGAAAAGCATCACTGTGAGTCAACCCAAATCCCTCCTTTCTATTTCGTAGCTGTGTGACTTTTGGCAAGTCACTGACTCCCTGTGAGCTCCGTTTCCTGCATGGAAAAAATGGGGAGAATGCTATTTAGGGGAATGGTAAGAATTAGGGCAACATTGGTGCTCTTGAAAACCTCACAGCCCAGAGCCTGGCAAACCTTAGGGGACAAGACAAGGAAAGAACTGGCATAATGCTGGGTGGGTTGGTCAGACCAGTATGGGGCCAGGAGGAAGGTGCTGGATGTGCGGATGCTACAGCATCCCTTCCACCCCACCAACCTGGTAACAGCCACTCCAGGGTCTCAGATTGACAGGTCCCGCTCACCATAAGGGACTTAAAAAAAAATGATGTGTGAATTAAAGCAGTGTGAAAAGAATCACATTCCAATTGCACTGGGGAGCTTCCTGCTTTGAGAAAGACTAGAATAAACCCTCCTACAAGTCTTCCCTGGGTGTTCAACACATCCCGGGTGTCCAAACAATCTTCCCCGGTGCCCAGGGCAGCACAACAGCCAGGCAGAAGGCAGGAGGCAGGAGGCAGGAGGCAGGAGGCTGATGTGGGTTTTGAGTTGCAGCTTTGACACATCCATGCCTTGTAATGCACCTAAATATCCCCACAAGGCACAGGCCTTCAGTTCAGGATTAAAACCCTGCCCCATCTTCCCTCTCACTGTGTGACCTAGAGCAAAGAGCTCAACCTCTCTGAGCCTCACTTTCCTCACCTTGCACTCAGGCTTGTAATGCAGGAGAGAGGAGGGAGCAGCTGCAGGTGCTGTGCCCAGAGCAGGATAACACATAGCAGGTGCCCCTCCCCAGTCACCTGTTCCCCTCCTTCATCACTCTGGAGGTTCCACTCAGTGAGAGCCCAGCTGCATGCTTCTCATTGGCTCCTCAGCCAAGCTGTTTTTAGGCCGACCCCAGGGGCCAGAGCACCACTGTCAAAGGGAGCTGGAGGGAGAATTCATAACACCCTCCCCTGCTATAAAGCAGCCAGGAGCCTGTCAGGGCTGGAGGACTGAGGCTGACAGCAGCTGTTTGTTATTCACCCACTCTGCCCCAGGACTTCCAATGGCTGCTAGGGGTTGGGGGGTGGGGAGGTGGCATCATCTAGCCACCAGTACGGGTCCCTGTTTGCTTGTGAAAGAGAAACAAGGGGCTTATTTATGTCACTGGGACTTTGCAAGCTGAGAGGGGGCCATGCAGGGAAGCCTTTCACTAGAGCTCTTCCCCTCAGAAATGCTGATATGGGTCGGACAGGAGCTACGTCTCTGCCAAAACACCGTCATCCCAGCAATCCCAGTGGAAAGATAAAATCGGCTGCAAATATGAGAAGAGCACGAAGCGGCCTGCAGGGCTCAGTGCAGGTGGGCAGGGAGTGGCTGTGTGTTGCCATAGACACCTGCTGGAGGCCGCCTGCCCCGTCCCAGGCCGGCCTGGCCGCTGGTGCCACACGCCGCCAGCACCCCCAGGCTGGGCCACTTTCTATCAGCAGAAGAGAAATCAAGTCATAGCAGGAAGCCACCACACCTAGGAAAACCCAAGTCCCAGGCCCAGCCTGGCTGAGGATTGGGGAGCCTGTGAGGGGCCCTGGCTGCACACCCACCTCGCCCGCATTCCTGTCCAGGAAGCTTGGACACCAGCCCTGACCGCTCGGGGTAGGGGACGCCCACCCCAGCCACACCAGTGATGCCATGGAATGAGGCTGGCTTCCCGGTCAGCCACCCATCTCCTCAGTCTGCCCCCCTCAGGCGTGGCATCACCACTCCCTCAGGGACTCCATCACCTGCTCCGACACCACCTCCCTCCAGCCCCAGGCAGGCAGATGTGCCCTGTCCCCTCACCCAGGTACCAGGCCTCCCTGGCCTTGATCCCTCGTTTGTCACGTGGAAGAGAATAGGAGAAACAAGGTGGGAAATTCACCCCAGACCTGAGGAGGGAGACTGAGGAAGAGCAGCGGGCAGCTCAGGCCTTGCGGCCACACAGCGAGTCCAGAGGCAGGAACACACCTCCCCACGGGGGCCACAGAGGGAGACTGAGGAAGAGCAGCGGGCAGCTCAGGCCTTGCAGCCGCACAGCGAGTCCAGAGGCAGGAACACGCCTCCCCACGGGGGCCACGGAGGGAGACTGAGGAAGAGCAGCGGGCAGCTCAGGCCTTGCAGCCGCACAGCGAGTCCAGAGGCAGGAACACGCCTCCCCACGGGGGCCACGGAGACGGGGCAGAGGCCTGCGCCCTGTGAGATTTCATCACACTACTCTGAACGGCGCATGATTTAAAAGTTTAAGAATTGTCTCTTTCTGGGATTTCCCATTTAATATTCTCAGATGGCAGGTGACCATAGGTAACTGAAACTGCGAACAGGAAGCTGAGGATAAGGGGGACTAGTTCCAGGAGCCACGATCTGGGGAGAGGCAGGCAGAAAGGCTGTGGACGCAGCCCCCCCACCCTGAGTCTGCTCTGCCCTCCTGCGGGTGTGGATTCTCCCCGTCTACCAGCAACACTGGTCGGGAGCCTCCACTTCCCAGCCTGCCTCCAGCTCTTCCCAGAAAACGGTTCCAAGTCATTCCTCAAACTGGAACCTCTGGTCTGCTGCATTCTGGCTACTTAAGAAAGAAGGCAAAGGGCTGTACTCCAAACAAGGTCCGTAACCAATGGCAAACTCACTTTAAAAGTGTAAGAAAAGGTGCAGAGCTACCCCCTTTGCCCTCCCAACCCCAGAGAACCCACGCTAGAGGCGGGCAGGGGTCACTATTCAGCACACAGCAGTACCACCAGACCCTGAGCCCAGGACAGCAGGTGTTTAGGATGATGCTGGATTATTCAACCAGTTGATGAATTGGTAAGTAAGATGAAGTAGATCCATGCCAGGGAGTATTATTTGTCAATTAAAAGGAATGGTGAAATCAATCAATGAACAACTAAGGAACCGCAACAAAGAATTGATGTTTCTCATCTCTCTCCCTTCCTGTTTGTCTGTCCCTATCTGTCTCTCTGTCTCTGCCAAAAAAAAAAAAAAAAAAAAGAATAAAAGGAATGGTGCAGCCTGACCAGGCAGTGGCACAGTGGATAGTGTTGTCGGACTGGGACGCGGAGGACCCAGGTTCAAAACCCCAAGGTCACCGGCTTGAGCACAGGCACATCTGGTTTGAGCAAAGCTCACCAGCTTGTACCTAAGATCACTGGCTTGAGCATGGGGTCACCTGGTCTGCTGTGACCCCCCGGTCAAGGCACATATGATAAAGCAATCAATGAACAACTAAGGTGCCGCAGCATGGGAGTGACTGCTAATAGGTACAGGGTTTCTTCTGGGAGGATAAAGACGCTCTAAAATTAGGTTCTGGTGACGGCAGTACAACCCTATGAACACGCAAAACCAGAGCTGTACACTGCATATGGGTGGATTTTATGGCATGTAAACAATATCTCAATAAAGCTATTTTGAAGAAAAAAAAAAGAAGATGCTAAGATTACCACCTTGATCTTCCTTTCTGGAGAGGGCCAAGGAGAAGGTGACGATCGCAAAAATAGTTAAACATTCTCTGTTCTTTACCGCAAGGTCACATGAGGACAGCAAGAAGGTCTGTGTTTATTAGCGCGTGTTTGTCTACGGATGGGTTAGACAGCCTGCTCTGCCCTCTAATCACCACACTTATCGTTTATTGCATCCTAGTTATGGTGTAAGCACTTTGCTTGCACCTCCTCATTTATTCTGCACAAGAGCTCGATAAAGTAAATGCTTTTATTATCCCCACTTTACAAATGAGGAAATGGACTCCCTGAGAGGTTAGACGTGATACCCCGTCTGAGGACAGGCAGACCCTGAGTGCGGGTGCAGGGATGGGGACTTGGGCAGTCTCTCCAGCATCTTCCCTCTGAGTCCACCCAGAGCCGTGCCAACCTGCCGAACCGGGCCCGAGCTTCCTGGAGGCCGATGCTGGCAATAAAAACTGAACTCATAATAGGAAGATGTCTTTTTCTCCCCGAGAGGCCTCGGGCAACGACGAGATGGATTTCCTTTTAAATGACTGTCCACTGTTGTGTGTGATAGCTCTTTGGTTTTATCTAATCCTCCTCAGTTCCCGTTACTGCTGTCATTTGTCTCCCCACCCCGAAGGGGGTGATGAACTGCCTTGCTCAGTGAGAAGCAGGCTCTGTGACAGGGACGAGAGGAATCCATCAACGCTGGCCCAAACCCGAGTGAAGAAAAGGAAACGGCTTAATCAACCAAACAACAGCAAAGCCACAATTTTTCCTCCACCCACCTGCACCTCCCCAGAATCCTGCAAAAAGCATCCTCCAAGAACCTTGAGGAAAAAAAAAAGAGATGAACTGTAAGCCGCCACCTGAGTGAGACCCACGGAGGCCCTGCCACCACATGGCAGGACAGCATCTAACCCTAAGTTGTCCCCCCTAGGTTAACCAGGACCTGCGCCGCCTTTCCACTCAGTCACCAAACACCTGGCCTAAGTTCGGATTGGACCCAGCATTGTCCAGCGTCCTGAAAGAAGCCCCTTAAACCCAGGAGATCAGTTTGGGTGTTATAAAGGGGACCATGTAGGTCCCAACGGACCTCTGAGGACAGAAGGAACCTGGAAGCGGCAATGCCACGCAGGCCTTGCCCAGACGGTCTTGTCCTCAGAAACAGATGCTATCTATGTACCCCTGACTCCAAGGCCATCTTCTTCCGCCTGCCCAGTTTACACTGAACTTGAACAGGCTCCCCGTTGGGCTCCAAAAGCCCTGTGAGTCATTCATTCCAACCAGCCTGGAAAGTGCTCAGCAGCCGTTTACCAGGTTGCTTGAGGAGCGGCGGCTGCCAGGCACGAGCCGGTGCAGCCACAGGAGGCGATGCTGTGAACCACGCGTCTAATTTTAATTTGAAATCCTATATCCTGAAGTCGGAATTCTTTCAAGTGCATCCAAATTCCAGTATGTAGCTAGCAACTGCCCAAATCATTGAGTTCCTGGGGCAATCTGAGATCCTTTGTCCAAATGCAAAAAATGCAGATTTGGAAGTGTGGGTAATTTGCTGTTTGAGGGACGAGGAGAGGCGGGCCCTACTCGGAGCTGGCACTGTGCTCGCAGGAGCAGTATGTGCTGCCTTTATTAGCAGAGAGATAGATATCAGGGCCCTCTCGGACTTGGAGAGAGGAAGAGCCAGGGTCAACCAAGGAGGCCCATCACGAGTCTGAGTTCTCCCTGGGCTTGACCTTCTACAGCTATTTCTTTAAAAAAAATCCAGAGGACACTAGAGCATAACGAGAGTCGATGGCTCTGAAGACAGCCACTTGGATCTGATGTCAAGGGTGGACAAAGAAGCTTCTTTCAGAAACTGGTGTCAAATGACATCGCCTCCCTCATTACAGCCGCTCTTCTGCCTGCCCACCCAGGCAAGGAGGGCTTCCCCAGCCAGACCCAAACAGGGGCCCTGCCTTAGCCATCCAGGCCCTGAAGGCCGGCTCTGTGGGGCCCTAGCCTCCTGACTTACAGGCCAACCCGGTTCACCTGCTCCCAGGAATCTTCCCCACAGCCTCCAACCTGCCTTCTCCTCACCTGACCTGACCTGTCTGGGTCTCCCTCCCCCTTACCCCTGCCCTCCTCTGAATTCTGGAATCTCTCTCTCCCTTCTGACCCCTTGGGTTTCTGGACTCTGTATCAGGACTGGCTACAGAGGGTCCAGTGCAAAATGAAAATACAGGCTCCTTGTTCAAAAACCCTGAATAATTTCAATACGGCAGCAGCAGGCACGAGACCAAGCACAGTGCAACTGCCAGAGCCACTTGCCCGGGAAGCCGGCGTGCTCTGGGGGCTGCCCTGACACACAGGCCTGGCCTACGGGTGCTGACCAGCAACCACCGGCAGAGACAGTGCCCAGGGGACAGCCGGGACTGCAGTGGGTGACAACCATGTGTGGGAGAAGGGAGAAGGCATCGGGGAGGGGTCAGAAGGGGAGGCATCACAGAGACATGCAGGAGAACATGGGGAACCCCGGGCAGAGAGGCAGGCGCAGGTCAGGATGGAAGGACTGAAGGCAGGTCCTCAACCTGTGCCGTGCAGAGAGCTGGGGCAGAGGGGAGGGGAAGCAGGAAGGAAGCTCAGGCGAGAAGGAGCTCACTCCCCTTCCCACACTTCCAGTCTCCTTCCTCCACCTTGTTTATTTCACACACACACACACACACACACACACACGAGTCAAATTCCTATTTTTCCTTCCTGCTCCCATTCTTATCTGTCTTTGTTCCTTCGCTGCTTTCTTCTCTCTTTCATTCTCACCTTCCTCCAGCCCCCTGGCTGGACTCTGGTTGTCCTCTCTCTGCCTGTTTCTTTCCTCCTCTCTTCTCCTTACACGACTCCTGCTTCGGTTTGCTGGGGAAAGTCTGCCTTCCTTTGCTTCCCCCTTACTGGACTCCCAGACTCTCAGACTAGACTCCCGGAGCTGAAGAAGTCCTAGAGGGACAAGGGCCCCCCTCCATACCGACGCACACATCCCCCCAATGGGATCCCTCACCTCAGCACACAGGGACGAAGGGACTTCCCTCTCAGCCCTCTAGATGGGGCAAGAGGGTGAAGGAGGCTATGCTCTAGGACACCACGCAGAGATGTGCCTACTGGACAGGGTGACACAGGCCACCAGACTTGAGCCCAGTGCTCCTTCCAGGACCACATGTGGCCTCTGCCCTGCACTGGGCATGCTAGTTGTCTTATATAGTATGCCTTAAATTCTCAACTTTAATAAATAGTCTTTTGCTCTGAAACAGCTATATGTCGGGAACATGGAAAAAGATGTGGGTAGGGAAAACAGTCAAGTTCATAGAAAATACCAGGAACTGCAGGGGCCAGGCAATTTTCGCTGGGAAAGCCCCTCCCACAATCGTGTCTAGGCCCTGGCCGGTCACTCAGCTGGTTAGAGTGTCATCCCGACATGCTGCATTTGCAGGTCCGATCACTAGTCAGGCACGTACAAGAATCAATCAATGATGGCATGACTAAGTGAAGCAACAAATCGATGTTTCTCTCTCTCTTTCCCTTTTCTCTCTCTAAAAATCAATCAATCTCTCCCTTCCTCTTGCACTAAAGAATAGTGTTTAAGGGCTTCTGACCAGGAGTCACACAGCCCCAGCCCCAACACTAACCAGCTGTAGGATCTTGAACAAAATATTTAACCACTCTATGCCCCAGACTTCTTATTTGTTAAAAGGACTGTTAGGACTTACTCCGCGGGGTTTTTACGAAGTTTAGATAACATAACTAACTTTGCCCCGGGCCTGCCTGGCACATCACAGGCCCTCAGAACATGTTACTTATACAGATGGGATTTAAATGAACCCGGGGCTGTGTGCCGGTTGCGTGCAGGCGCCGACCCAGGCCCAGGGCATATAGTGGTCAAGAAAACCAACCAACACTCTGCCCACTTTGCGCTTGCATTCCCGTGGAGGAAACAGACACACCGTAGATAAATTATCTGCTATTAAGAAAAATAAAGCAAGTTCAGGGGCTAGAGTGCAAGGAAGGAACAATGTCTGGGGTGGAACCCCCTTTCCATTGCCCCACAGGCCCCTCTGCCTTACCCTAGCCTAGCAACGTATCCACCTGTGCATTACTTGAGTTTTCTGCACATAATAATCAACTGGAGTTTATATTGCAAACAGCTGCTTGTGAGTTGGGGTCTTGGAAGAGGCAAATGTGGGTGAGGAAGGAAGCAGATAAGAGAGGGCCAGGTCACTGCAGGGGAGGACACCGGTCTCACCGAGATTTTCTGCTCCCAGGACACTGAGCAGAGAACACAGCCTGCAGTCAGTCCTGGATCCAACCCTCAGCTCCGTGGCCTTGGAGAAGTCACTTGACCACCCAGCTCTGAGCTTCCTCATCTGTAAAACGAAGCCACAAGGGACAGCTGCTATGAGCATGAATGACAGCACATATGCAGAGCTCGGCACATAATAGGGGTCCCACTGTCCCCACAACTCTTTCACTTGCAAATGTATCTCCGGGAATCTTGGAGCCACCACCCACCTAGAAGCTTTTCCAAAAAGCCTTGTTGATTGATATGCAAACTTAAGAAACAATCTCAGAACAGTGCTTCTGGACTGGTGCAGAATATGTGTCACAGCTGGCTCTCACGCGGTTTCTGAGAGATAGAGATGAACATCAGGGAGAGGCTGGGCTGGACTGTGCCCAACCCCGAGAGTGACAGCATGTTTACAAGAGCTATTAGGGCTGCTGCTCCTCATATGCTTCCGGGATGATTTACTCCGCCAGGACTGGCAGGCTGCTCCTTTGCCTTTCACTGTTGAATTGATTATTGAATTACAAATACCCCATTTGAATAACACGATTTAACTTCAAAGCAGGCAGGAAGTTCAAAGCCCATGGTAGAAAGCCCTCTCTCTGGGGACGCTGGGCTCTTGGACTCTGGCAGGTTCTATACAGGCTTTCATGCAATGGGGAGAGAAATCTTTCTAATGCACTCTACAAAAAGCTGTGGCAGCCACCAGTTCCATGAGACCTGGGGCTGTATCTTGCATTCACCAGGGAATTCCCTGTGTCTAGCACAATGCCTGCAATTCAATAAATACTTACCAAATGAATGAATTAGCCTATTCCATCCACCTGGCCATGCAACTCAAGCATACCCAGGTCACCAACAGACCTGAAAACCACAGTGTATAAAGAACAGCTTGAAAAACCAGAGAAAGGAGTTGAGTAGGGGCTGGCAGGGACATGGCGCCACCCACATCTGTTTAGAGCAGTGGTCCCCAACCCCCAGGCCGCGGACTGGTATCGGTCCATGGGCCATTTGGTACCGGTCCACAGAGAAAGAATAAATAACTTACATTATTTCCATTTTATTTATATTTAAGTCTGAACGATGTTTTATTTTTAAAAAATGACCAGATTCCCTCTGTTACATCCGTCTAAGACTCACTCTTGACGCTTGTCTCGGTCACGTGATACATTTATCCGTCCCACCCTAAAGGACGGTCCGTGAAAATATTTTCTGACATTAAACCTGTCCGTGGCCAAAAAAGGTTAGGGACCACTGGTTTAGAGGACTGTCAAGGCGCCCACTTATTGAGCATCCCCTACAGTCAGGCCCTATGCAATGCAATCCTTCTCACAGGCCTTCGAAGTCTATTTTGTTTACTCACTTTTCTGTATGAGTGAAGGGAGAGCCAAAGATGTTCAATGAGTGGCCCAGGAGCATGGAACTCCTAGGCAAGGACACAGACTCATGGTCTGTCCGCAGCTCCACGTTTTAGAACCAACTCTGCTCCGATAAATACCCTTGCCTCACTGTTCCTCTTAGCCCACCATCCTCTGATGAGCTCCTTTCTGCGAGAGGCCCACTGAGCACCGAACTCAGTGGGTTCTGTCGAGATGACCGGATGAGGTCACCACATCTCTGTAGTGAGTGCTGTTAAAGGACTGACACAAATGCAAAAGTACTGGGGGGGGGGGGGTGCGTGTGTTTGTGTGTGTGCATGTGTGTTTACTTGCAATCACATATACACAGATATACACATACACACGTAGATAGTGGCCTCAAGAAACTCACATCTATTTGAGAAAATAGGAAATAATAAATAATGCAATAGTACTGTCTTTACTGATTTAGACAATAAGAATCATATGTCAGGTAACTATATGGTTTGTCATGCAAACTGGGGCACTCTTAAGAAGGAAAGGAGGTATACTGCTCACCACTCCCCTGGGACAACAGATTTAAATGGGACTGGCCAAGGTGACCCAGGACGTAAGATCGCTTAAGGTAGCCAGATGGTCATAAGCCCCAGCCAAACTATGCAGACTCAGCTCTCACTTGTCCTATACAAGTGCTGACTTCTGCCCAGTGCCACCCTATCCCTTGTGACATCAGCGCTAATGATAACTGGTGTTATTTGCATTATTAAAGTAACAATTCTTATCATAACTGCAGCTTCTGTTGATTAGTTATTCCAGACACTTCACTATACCATTAAAAGCAGCATCTCATTTCATTCTCACGATAGTAAGAGGTGAACACTATTAGACCCATTATACAGATGAATAAAAACAGGGTACAAAGAGTTTAGGTTAAGTGACATGCTCAGTGGCCACAAAAGTGAGTATTCACACCTAGGACTGAATGTAAAGGTCCTCATCTTAATTTTAAGTGGGTGGCGCTCTCATTATTTACTTTTACCCACATTCCCCAAGGAGGCCATGAAAGCCAATATGCAGCCCCGTCTTTTCTGTCTTTTCCCATCACAGCTCAGCTCCTGCCTTCTCTCTCTCCATTTTAACGTCTCCCTCTTTAACATCTGTCTTTTTCTCCCTTCCACTATCTCAGAAAATACCTTTCCTCCTCTCCAAATTTTTCTTTCCCCGTCTCCATTCCTGTTTCAAATCTCCAGAGATCTGCTAGGGAATCCTTTTTGCTAAGTCTAAGAGTTTGTTTACAGAGGCAAATAAAACCCTAAGTTGTAAAATGAAATTTAAATACACAGTTTTATCATTCAATAATGATATGAAAAGTGCCCCAGAAGTCCCCTTCACAATCCCCAGAAATATTTATTTACCTCGTTATCTGTCTTAAACTAAGCGAACTTTCCCCCAGTACCAGCATAATACACACTTCTCATCCATTTGTATCACCGTTGGTTTTCATCCCAGATAGCAGGGCAGCCTTGTCACCACCTCATTCCCATTGAGCACGCATCGTATTTCAGGTACAGTCTGGGTGGATAGGCTGTGGCGGACTGGCCGAGGGACCTCACCACGGGGAAACGTGTACTAGGCCACAAAGTTGTGGGTCTCAATCCCGGGGACGGGAGAGACCAGGGTGGGCCAAGAGGCTGGGGCAACATAGAAGGAAACAGCTCCAGTCGCCAGTTGAGGACATTGCTCCATCCTCCCAGAGGTGACAGTGTGAAGAAAAAGTGAGGGAGAGGGGAACCCTGAGAAAAGACCAGCTCCAGGGGAGACCACGCTGGTTCTGAAATGAGGAGGCTGGAGAAAAGGCCAGGACCAATTATGTCCATCAGTCCACAGGGACAACTGCCAAAAAGTATCAGGAGTAAGAGATGGCAGGCAAAGTTCAGGCTCATTAGAAAGAGAGAACTGCGATGGTAATGATCCTACTCAACAACTTTCAGAGTTTCAGCAAGGCTCTGAAAATGGTAATTAGGTTTGCTAACATTAGACCATCGTCAGTTCCCCTGGTCTGCCCCCCCCCCCCCACTGCCATCTTAATCAGCCCGTCCCTTATTAAAGGAACACAAATTGATAAGAAAACCTTATTGTTTTAAAGGTTACCAGAAAATTGTGTCCAGAATTAAAACCAACTAACTGACTTGAGAATAAAAGGGCTAGGTCTGAATTTCCCATCAAAGCAATCCTGGGAGGATTTGGCCCACTAAAGATGTCTCTTCCCACTCCTTGGACTCTGTTCAAATCCGTTTCACTCACCGTGCACTGTGCCTAGCCACCGTAGCCCTCCTGGGCCGGGGCGTGCAGGAGAGCTAGGACCGAGGAGATCGCAGGCCCTGGCTCCTGGGGACCGTGTCACCCACCCAACACAGTGTTCACTAATGGCAAAGGTTAGTGGACAGCATGGTGAGCCCAGCAAGATAAGCAGCAGCGAATGACATGACTCATGAGATCCAGACACAGGACAAGGCACAGGCCTGGGAGGACCTGGGTGTAGGGAGACAGCAGGGCAAAGTTGGTTCAAAGACAGAGGGGTGTAGGGCTGCCAACGAGGCACCTTCGGGTCCACTGGAGCAGGGCGCAGGGCCGGCAGGACCTGCTGCACAAGCCCATCCCAGGGGCTAGGAGGGGGAGAAGGGGAGCTGCACTGGCGGGGCTGGGGTTGGGTTCCCAATGACACGGGCGGGCCCTGACGGCTGCTGCAGACCATTTTCATTTTGAGAAAACAAAGAAATAAGAAATGGAAATGAATGCCATAATATTTGGCTCAGGTGACCACACCTTTGGGAAACCAGCTCATCTGAACCAAGAGCCATACACCCTGGCTCCACGTTAGATGGGACGCCAATGGACAGGAAGGATTGCTGTACCACGTAGAAAGCCATGCATCTAGGCTTAGTTGGCTTCTGGGTGAGGCTCCCACCAATCAGCAAAGTGACTGTGTCAGCCGGAGCTCTGCGCAGGCTTCCTTAGTCACACGGGGTCTAGATCTCCCATTCTGGGCACAGTGAGGTTGACGTCTCTCAGCCTCCATCCCAACTATTCCCCCTGGTGGTCACCTGGGCACTCAGGACACCGCTGCAGCCTCCAGCAGTCCTGGGTTTGGCCAGTCCCTTGCAATCTGGGGCCGCACAGGTTGGCTTTAGCAGGAATGAGTTCTGTAAGCACAGGATCCCTTTGTGAAGGGGATGCCGTGTGCATGTTAATGAAAACGGTGCACGGGGCAAAATCACAGCTGACCAGAACAATAGATATGTATGTAAATGAAACAGAACACAGAAGAGAATATACAGTGAGAGTATTAACTCAGGGATGTCTGGCCACCTGTAAGGTGAATTATGTACATTGCCTGACACCTTTTAAAAAGCATGGGAAATCAAACACAACTCATTACCCTGAATAACAGAAAGAACAGGACTGCCAGATATAAAACAGGATACCCAGGTAAGTTTGTAGTGTAAGTCAATCCCATGCAATATTTGGGACACACTTATACTAAAAATGAATTGTTTATCTGAAATTCAAATTTAACTAGGTGTTCTCTATTTTTTCATTTGATTGATTTTAGAGAGAGAGAGAAAAAAGGAGAGAGACAGAGAAAGCAAGAGAGAAGCATTCATTTGTTGTTCTACTTAGTTATGCATTCACTGGTCACTTCTAGTATGTGCCCAGACTCGGGATTGAACCTGCAACCTTGGTGTTTCAGGACTACAGTCTAACCAAATGAGCTAACCAGTCAGGGCTGGTGTTCTCTATTTTTATTTGCTAAATCTGGCATCTCTGCTAGAGAAGCATGTGATGCCCATTCCACACCTAGACTCTAAGTGCAGCTCTGTGAAAGTCCAGAAAAGGATAGCTGTAAGTGAACAACAGTATAAAGAGACTAGTTTGAAAAAAAAAAAAACACATTACTTTCCAGAAGACAAAGACTAAGGAGAAAATACCCAAATCCAGGCATGATTTATTACAGGAAACAACCTGTCCTGGGAGATGCAGAGTATATGGTCTTTTGTCCCAGGCTTATGACCGGTGCAAGTCACTTACTTTTACATTAAAGAGTTACTTTAAATCCATGTTAACACAATAAATTAAAATTAATGATAAAAAAGGAGTTACTTTGAGAATAGGATGAAGAAATCACTGTGTTTTTTCCAATCTTTTTTTTTTTTTTTTCATTTTTCTGAAGCTGGAAACGGGGAGAGACAGTCAGACAGACTCCCGCATGCGCCCGACCGGGATCCACCCGGCACGCCCACCATGGGGCAACGCTCTGCCCACCAGGGGGCGATGCTCTGCCCATCCTGGGCGTCGCCATATTGCGACCAGAGCCACTCTAGCGCCTGGGGCAGAGGCCACAGAGCCATCCCCAGCGCCCGGGCCATCTTTGCTCCAATGGAGCCCTGGCTGCGGGAGGGGAAGAGAGAGACAGAGAGGAAAGTGCGGCGGAGGAGTGGAGAAGCAAATGGGCGCTTCTCCTGTGTGCCCTGGCCGGGAATCGAACCCGGGTCCTCCGCATGCTAGGCCGACGTTTTTCCAATCTTGATGTTAGGATTGTCTATTTGAACTATATAAACAGGGGGAAACAAGAAAAACAAAACTAGAGCCTGATCAGGCAGTGGCACATTGGATAGAGTGTTGGACTGGGACATGGAGGATCCAAGTTTGAAACCCCGAGGTCACCGGTGTGAATGTGGGCTCATCTGGCTTGAGCACAGACTCACCAGCTTGAGCGTGGGGTCACTAGCTTGAGTGTGCCCAAAGGTCACTGGCTTGAAGCCCAAGGTCGCTGGCTTGAACAAGGGTTACTCGGTCTGCTGCAGCCCCCCAGTCAAGGCACATATGAGAAAGCAATCAATGAACAACTAAGGTGTCCCAACGAAGAATTGATGCTTCTCATCTCTCTCCCTTCCTGTCTGCCCATATCTGTCTCTCTCTTTGTCCTTCTCTCTGTCTCTGTCACAAAAAAAGGAAGAAAAACAAAAACAAAACTAGAGGACACATGAAAGATGTAGGCACCTCTTTTTTAACACATCATCACCTCCCATAGCTACCTTTTTCTGGGGGGTGGAGCCGAGAACAATTAAGATCTACTCTCTTAGCAAATATCAAGTAAACAACATAATATTACAACTACAGTCACCATGTTGTACATTAGATTTCCAAAACTTATTCATCCTTCCAACTGAAACCTTGGCCAATATCACCCCTTTTTCACCTCCCCCCAGTCCCTGGCAACCACCACTCTACTCTCTGCTCCGATGAGTTTTAGATTCCACTGATAGGCCCTGGCCCAGCAGCTCAGTTGGTTAGAGTGTCAACCCAATATACCAAGGTTGCAGGTCTGATCCCTGGCCAGGGCACACACAGGAGGGGTCAACCAATGAATGCATCAACACATGGAACAGCAAATCCATGTTTCTCTCTTTCCCTTCCTCTCTCCCTAAAATCAATTAATAACATTTTAAAAATAAAAAATAAAAAAATAAGATTCCACTTACAAGTGAGATCATGTAGTATTTCTCTTTATGAGTCTGGCTTATCTCACTTAGCCTAATGCCCTTCAGTTTCATTCAGGTTGTCACAAATGGCAGGGTTCCCTTTTTCCTAAAAGCTGAATAATATTCCAGTGTGTGTGTGTGTGTGTGTGTGTGTGTGTGTGTGTGTGTGTGTGTGTGTGTGTTTATACCACATCTTCTGTATCCATTTATCTATAGACAAATTCTTGACTTCCCAGCAGGCGGAGAATGTATGCGGAGATGATGTCATGGGTTGAAGCCAGAAAGAGGCTCAGAAAAAACAAAGGTGAACCCATAATCCTAAGTAAATCACTTCGTCCTCTTAACTGTGTGGGGTCCATCCCAGACACTCTGAGGCTGATAGAAGGGAAGAGAAGCTGTCCTTCCATAACACAGCTATAGCTAAGACCAACTGATCCCAAATGTGAGTTTTAAAAGGTTTTCTTGTTGTGAATATACTTTCTTAAAATAAAATCCTCTGATCCCTATGAAGACAATTTGTCTCAGATATAGTGAAGCTCAATTAATCGTGAAAGATGCTGATAAGGCTTCGAAAAGTTCACGGCAGGCAGAAGTCAAGCACATGGATTCTCAGCAATGATTAAGTTGGTGTGGTCTCAGCCGTTTCCTATCTATGCATACGAGAGTGTCCTCCAAAGAAGACTAATTCAGTCTAAATTTAAATAATCATTTGGGAACTACAAAAGTAGAAAAGCTTACCTTTCTTTTATAATATATAAATAAGCAGAAATGAAAGGTAAAGAGTCTTGTTAACTCCAAAATAGATTATTATAAGTATTTTCGGTTGAATCTGCCCAAAACGGTCTAATTCATCTCAATGAAAACACATTTTTACATTTACAGCAAAAAAATAGTTAAGCATTCAAAAGTGCACATGCTTATTTTGTTGGGAAAATTATACACATTTGTTTGATTAGCTTTGGTAAATAAAATAACCAAGTCATCATTCAAGCCTCAGATGTGGCTACAAAATTGATTCAATGAAATGTCAAAATAAATCACAGCGTAAAAATGCATAGTATGTAACTCCTAAAAAATGAAAACCACATCTATCTCTGTCAGAGTTGTGAGACTGTACATTAAAATTATATCAAAAATAAATGCATTTCTGAAGGGAAAATATTGACTTAATCGACTCTTCCTGACTAGTGATTCAAATCATGATCTGAGTCCATTTTATTTTAATCGACCCCACCCTATCCAGAAGTCACTGATACGTGCCTTTGGAGTGCATGATGTTCTTTTCAGTGGTTTATTTGTCTTCCTAGTTATAGGATGTTCAGGCTAATATAAAAAGAACTGCCACACCACCAGAGCAAGGAGCAGAGGCTTCTGCAAATTTACACCAATTGCAGATCATCTCAGCGGGGCCAAACCAAGCACCAACTCTAATTACTAAGTGACCGAACAGGCACAGGTCAAGGCAGCCAGGCGGGATCCAGAGCGCAGGTGTCAAGATCAAGCCTCAGTGACAGAAGTTCAAGTGCAATACTCTAGGCTTCTGTTGAATTCTGGAATGGAGGTCAGGAACAAGGCTGACCTCAGTCACCGGGGACTGCAATACTCAGCGGGTCCCAGCCAAAAGAGAGGCTGAGAGCCAGAGACCAGGACAAGGCAGAGGTGTGGAGGAAACCAGTTTTTAGAGCCAGAGGATTAGAGCAGCCCTTGCAGGAGGCTGACCTAATGCAGAAAACATGAGTTGGGGGTACAGGGAAACAGGGTCACAGAAAGGCTGACCAATAGTTCTGCCTCAGCTTCCCAAAGAGGATGACCAGCTTCCTAAAGATTTCTAGCGTAAGGCACACGTCAACTTGGCACATGGGAAGTGCTCAATACTGGTTATTACCAACGACGATGATGAGGAGGACAACAATGATGAAGAAGAAGCAAAAATGATGTTCCCTGCTAGTGAAACCAACACTCCCGTCTGTCCAGGATTGACGGGTTTCCCGGGCTTCAGGACGTTCACTGCTAAAGCAGGCAAAGTGGGATGGTGGGTCTTTCTCTCTCTGCATTGAGGCCAAACTGATCACAGAGCCTGGGCATGGGACGGGCTGCAGGGGGGCTTAAGAGCCATTAGCTGTGGGGATCAGAGGTTAATAGAGGCCAGGAGTCGGGCACAATGTCTTGGGTGGAAAGCTGAGTTTCTTATTCAAGGATCACAGTCTGGCTTTTCTCTTCAAGGTACCTGGTGAAGGGAACGTAGTGAATCGATGATCGTTAACGAGCTGTCCAATCTAATCGTTTCCCCCAGTCAGTTCCAGTTAAACAAAACAGAACAAGGACGTAGGAGGGGAGGCTGAGGAAGCCAGGCCTGGCCATGCTGGGGGTCACTGCATTTCAGCTGATCTCCCCACTCTTTACCGAGTTTTAACCTCCCCCCAGTGCCTCCACTAGCGGGCCTGGAAGGTGGTGGGCATTCAGCCCACGTGCACAGCCTGTGAGAAGCTGGTGGTGGGGCTGGAATTACTATCAGGGAGCCATGGTTCCGTGGGAAGGCCCTGTTCCCTGCCCAGGTGGCCCAGGCCCAAGGTCTTGCCCATAACCTTGTCACCACACTGCACATGTGACCCGAGGAAAAAGCAGTACACTAACTTGGGTTCTTACATCCTCTCCTGCTGATGGTGAATCGTAAACTAGGAGCAAGAAGGGCCTGCAGAATATTTGGTGAGAGGCTCTCGATGGGGAGGGATTTGAGGATGGGCTGAGGAACACGATTTCTAGAAGCTGCAGGTACGGAGCGTAGCCAAGGGAGAAAGGGTGTCTGACTCGCAGTCAGAACCCACATGCTTAGCACCTCCAAGTTCATCTTCCGCTAACACCCACTGGCAGACACTGGGAGCAGCCACTGAGCAAGGCACTTTCTCAAAGTCTGTCCTCATGTAATCCTCACCACAAAACTGCAAAATAAGCACTATTATACCCCCCTTTTTATGAGAAAACTGAGGGCGCTGAACTCTGAGGTTAAGAGAGGTGAGCTGTTCAAGATAACAGAGCTACATCGTTGGTGGCGTGGTGTTGGCTGACACTGAAACAGTTGATCCTAGAACCCTGAAGACGTGGGTTGAGATGGGAAATGTTCACCGAACTGATGACAGCTGATGCAAGAAACCAGGAACCTCAGGGCCAGAAGAGCCCTCCTCGGGCAAGCCGTCTGGGGCGGCATTTGAAGCCCTAGGTTGATGTGTCTAGCTCCACATTTATTAAGGGCTTCGGTGCCCTGACCTGATGCTCAGATGTCTGGGTCACCGTAGTGGGGGTTTCCTCCTTAAAAACACTGCTGAGTTGGACAGTGAAGGAGGAGCATGGATTTAGACACCCCACCAATCAGGATGACAATAACGGCTCTACTCCACGGTAGCTAAGCAAACTTAAGCAAGTCACTTATCCTCCCCAAACCTCAGTCTCTTCATTTATAACCTGGCTTACCCATAGCTGGTGGATCAGAGATAGCATGGGTGACGGGCTTAGCTCTCCATACACGAGGAACATTATCGTAAGCAAACATTGGCTAACTGCCAGGGTGCCAGGCCCACACCCAAATGGAAGCTGCCTTTCTCCCCATTAATGGCAATTAACCCGGCCAATGGACTGGTCTATGTAGGAGCCTGACTCCGAGTATCCATTCCTTGCTTGCGCTCTTCCTGGCATCCATTAAGAAGGGCCAGGATCCGGACAATGAGAAGGGCTTCCAGAGAGAGGGAGGAGCCAGTGCTGAAGCATGACCTTCAGGGCCTCAAAAAGATGCTCCCCCAAACAGCCACAGATGAGTTCAACTACTCCCGGCCAGGAGACGGGGAGGGAGCCTTATGCCCCCGGAGGGTCAGGGGGCCCTGGGTGGGGCGGGAAGTCAGCTTCCGTAGCTCCCTGGCCAGGGCAGCATTATACTCACAGGGAAACCGAGCCCCACACCAACTTCTGCCACCTCTGTCACCCTGTCATCCTCCTCCCCTAACCCCCGCTTCACGGGGCTCCTCAGCTGTCATTCATTTCCTGTCTGTGCACTGCTGTGACCCCTCAGCTCTCTTGTGCTTTCTCCACGCTGCTCTAATTGAAATGCTCAGTTCCTCGCCCTGGCCGGTTGGCTCAGCGGTAGAGCGTCGGCCTGGCGTGCAGGGGACCCGGGTTTGATTCCCGGCCAGGGCACATAGGAGAAGCGCCCATTTGCTTCTCCACCCCCCCTCCTTCCTCTCTGTCTCTCTCTTCCCCTCCCGCAGCCAAGGCTCCATTGGAGCAAGGATGGCCCGGGCGCTGGGGATGGCTCCTTGGCCTCTGCCCCAGGCGCTAGAGTGGCTCTGGTCACGGCAAAGCAACGCCCCGGAGGGGCAGAGCATCGCCCCCTGGTGGGCAGAGCGTCGCCCCTGGTGGGCGTGCCGGGTGGATCCCGGTCTGGCGCATGCGGGAGTCTGTCTGACTGTCTCTCCCCGTTTCCAGCTTCAGAAAAATACCAAAAAAAAAAAAGAAAAGAAAAGAAATGCTCAGTTCCTGCCCACATGTGACACTTGCTCTGCCACTGTCACCCCCAACCCTGGCCATCAGGCCTTCACTACATCTCAAAATGTCTGTACTGGGCCACAGTCTCCAGGCTCAACCTCAGTTTTCAGGTATACAGAGTTGCTAGCTCTTCCACCCTCACACCTGCTACTAGTCCCCAGGTCAGCTCAGGTGGGACCGCCCGGCTGCAGCAGGTGCCTTCGGAGTGCCTGCCTCACAGCTGTGCTCTTCACCAGGCCGGATGGCTCCCCTGTCCCCGGGGCCTTGCCTTTCCATTCCCCTCCAGGCCTTGCAGCCAGCCATTGAAGAACCTGACCTTGAGCAAGTACCTTCAGCCCTGGAGCTGCATTTACACTATCAAGATAGAAGTTATACAAATTACGTTAGTAGGTAAGATAATAAGGCCTTATAAATTTAGTAATACCTTCAAATCAATTTGTATTCTAGTCATTATAACACCATCATTTGAAAAATAGTGGTAAGCACATGCGTGAGATTTATGACTGAGTTTTCCAGCCGCAAAGCCATGATTAGTGCACAGTGGACTCTTGGCCCCAGGGTAATAATTCCACATTCCCCCAGAGTCCACAGCCTACAGACTGGCAAATAGTAGACTAGACAATTTCTAAGGGCCTTTCAAGGTCATTTATTCAACAAATATTTACGAAGTTCCTGCTAGGAAGTGTACATTCTAGTTAAGGAGACAGAAAACACCCAAGAGAACAAATAAAAGAATGAGCAATTATGGAAAATGGTAGGAAACATAGAACTGGTCTAAAAAATGAGACAGCAGAGGGAATGTGGCCTCCTTTCGAGAGATGATGAAGGAAGGCTTCTCTGGGTTAGTGACATTGACCATGTGACCTGGATGATGACAAGTCACCAGTCACGGGAGAGGTGGGGTGGGGAGAAGGGCGGAAAGCATTGCAAACAGAAGAAACAGCCTTCCCAAAGGCTCTGAGACAGGTGCCAGCATAGTCCGTTCAGGACCTACATGGCTAAGGGGGGATTTGGACGGGGCAAACTAGAGAGGAAAACATGACTCCATCTGCATCTGCACGTATCAAGTTTGGGGGTTACCATCACATCCAAATGGCAATGTCCAGAGAACTGAATAGAAGAAATGGTTCCAGATGTCAGAGGATTTGAAAGTCTGCTAGAGGAAAGATGAGCTCAGATTGGACATACTGGAACTTCTCAAGAAATGGTGAGGGGAGGCCATCAGGAGAGTGTAGTTGGTGTTGATGACAAGGGCCCTGATGCCTGTTCTTTGCCCTGCCTTCAATGTCTTTCTAATTTTCTCCACTAAATTAAATCCTAGTAAGTCTCACTTCCTCCTTGAAAGCCTTTGCTCACTGGCCCAGCCTACCGTGACCCCTGAAGTCTCCGGCTCAATCCAAAACTTGATTAGCCTTCTCATTGTTAGAGGCAGGACTTCCGTCGCTCTTCCTGACGCTGGACTTGAACTTGAGGAGACGTGGGGGCCATGCCGACTACTTCTTCTGAATCCCCCACAATGCCAATGACAGTGATGGGCATGCTAAAGAGGCTTTAAAGTGACCTGTTAACTAGTTGAAGAAGAAAAAGTATTTGTCACTGTTTCCTCTTCTGGAAGAGCTGACTTGGACCAAAACACAGCAGGCAAGACCAGCAGTGAAGAGTTAGGCACCAGAACTATGGCTTTTGGAGACAGACATGTTTTTCTAGTTTGGGGTTATTATTTTTTCTTACTTCTTATGCCAACTTCCCTGAAGCCTGATCCATTTTCTTGAGTGCTTCAAAAACTACTTTCATCAATCCTGCCTTGGACAAACTGACACCTTCCCTGGGAAAGCAGAAAGTTATTTTCCAGATGTTCTTTAATGCCATTGCTTAGAGGGCTTTCTGTTTTATTTTTAATGAAACAAAAAGCACCATTTCTTGACAGGTGATGCTAGGGAGCCTATATTTCATGCAAGAGGTCCCAGAAATAACAAGCAGCCGGCATGCTCTCTCCATCTCAAATATGTGACTTTTGTGTACACCTGAAAGAGAGCGCAGAGGGCTCTCGGGGGACTCCCCAGCCTGAGCCGGATGGCTGAGTGCACCGTCAAGTCTCAGTTCAAAGAACCTCAGTCTCAGGAGGTCCTGCACCGCCATCTCCAGCACCCGCCAATTACATGTGACGACAGGACTGGTCCAGAGAACACTTGCTTGGCGACAGCCTTGCCACAGACAAACTCACGAGGGCACTTGCCTCCGTCCCCAAAGGCTGCGGCCCACCCTCCCAAGTTCCCATCATTTTCAGCCACCACAACTGTCAAGCCAGCCCACCCCCTTCTCCTCTGCTGGAGCAAAGTAGCCCTTGAGAAAGCCCCCAGTCCACAGATGACCTGAGGGTCCCCCCCTCTTCCGGGCTCCTGGAAGCAGCCTACTGTCACCTTCTAGAGAAGCGCTGACAATCAGGAGGTGTCCCCCACCCTCGAGACTGAGCTCTCTAGGACCAGCGCTGTATCATGCCCACCTGTACTTCCTTCTCTGGCCATGTGCCGGGCACAGGGAGCGCCCAGTAGGCGGTACGTTATACTTTAACAGCGCAGGCAGACAGAGAACCCGCCCGCCCGTGACAAGCCTCAGCCTTGCCTGCATTGTGGACCTTGGGGCAGTGACTTCATCTCTATAGGACCTTTCTCCTCCTCCGTGAAGGGCACATTAAAATATCTACCTCGCAGGTGCTGCGAGGACAGAATCAAATAATACATGGTTTATAAACTGGTACGTGTCTTACCAAGATAAGTTATTAGAACTAAGTCATACTAAAGTTACAAGGTATTTTCACTTTATAAACAGACCTCCCTTCCCTACTTCTGTGGGGCCAGTGTCTTCTTCCTGGCGGAGCTTCAGGCACTGGCAAAAGGCGCTGTATCTGTTTTGACCAAGGAAGAAGCACAGGGTCCTCAATTACAGAACCTAGTCCAAAGGTCAGCAAACCACATCCCATTGCCCAAATCTGACCCACCACTTATTTTCATACGACTGGTGAGCTGAGAACACTTTTTACATTTTTAAGTGGTTGGAGAGGGGGTGTCAAAAGAAGAATATTTTGTGACATTAAAATTATATGAAATTCAAATTCTAGTGCCCATAAATGAAGGCTTATTGAAACACAGCCATGCTCACGGCTTACATATCGTCTGTGGCTACTTCATGCTCTGCCAGCGAGCTGGGCAGCTGCTGTGGAGACCCTATGCCCTGTAAAGTCAAAGTAGTCACTGACTGGCTTTTTTCATGAAAAATTTTGCCAGCCCAGAGATAGCCCATCTCTCTTCTTGCCTCAATGCTACTCCGGGAGAAGGATCGAGAGTGAGTCAGGATGTGCTTCCGAGAATCCCACTTTAAGAGAGAGAGAGACAAGATGATCACGTTCGGGGGGCCGATCAGGGATGTGCTGGGACTCAGACATATCATGAGAAGAACTGTTAAGAGAGATAATTCAGGGGGGTGCCTTCAATTATCCAAAGAGCTGTCATGAAGAAGGAAGACAAGAATAATTATCTGTGGCTGCACTAAGTAGACTTAGGACTGAAGGACCATTTCAGCTTGATATAAAGAGGCATCCTGGCTGTCTGAACTGTCTCCAGTGACAAGTTCCCTGTCACTGCAGACATCCCAAGGAGTGGATGTACAATGTCATGAATATAAAATGTGGTGCTCAGTGACTAGCATCTATCTTCTCATCTTGTAGAAGACGACTTGCAAAGACCTCCTTAACTTCACCACAAGCATCCACAGGACAGGACGTCCCTGGATGCCATGTTTGTATGGTGAGACTTAACCACGACTTACTGACCCAGGAATGGCTCCTGCCTGGGGCTGGGCGGCCCACCAGGGTCCCTTACCTAAGAACTTGAGAGCAGGTCAGGGTAGGAAAGAGAGAGAGGACAAGGGCGCTTTGTGTGGCGGGGCGGGTAACCTTTCTGTCCACCCTGTGGGTTGATGAGCAGAGAAGGTGGTCTACTAGGAAATAAAAATAAAGCAGGGGTACAGAGAGGAGGAGAGGGATGAGATTAGAGTTCTCCCGGGGCTCCTGGCCACCAAACTTTCTGTGGGGCCCGGTTTCTGTGACCGCACTTCCAGGTCACTACAAGAATCTCATTTTTCAGAAGCAGGCTTGAGATGCATTCTCGCTGACTTACACATCAAAAACTTTAAATAACATAGTTCTGGAGGAAGGGAGACTCAAATCCTGGTAGCCTGGCCAGCCTCTGCTAGTTCTGGGGCTCTGAGATCCTTTTACCCAACCCTGAGGAGGGGCCACGCCACCTCTAGAAGCAGTGCCTCAGGGAGTCTGTCGCCGAACATCCCAAGCAGGGAACACAGTCAGGGAGATTGACGCCCATCCACCGTGCTCGTGGCTTTCCTCTTTAGGAAGAGGATAATGTGAATCGATCACACCACACCGCGATGAAGAATAATGAATAGCGCCGTTAACAAATGACAAGTACTACATTTCTTATTATTATCTATCATGTACACATCACTTTATTTCTGTAGCATCCAGCAGGTAGTGAATGCAAATTGGGCTGAATGAAAAACATTGTTGCAGACTTGCAATCTCCAGAAAAACACCTGTTGAGCACAGAGCAGTACGGCTGCCAGGTGCTTCCACATCCTAGACTGAACTGCCCAGGGAAGGCCTTGAGAAGCCCCTCTCTAGCATGTTAACCGCCTAGAAAACACTTTGAATCCAGTCATTTACATTCATTCTGGGGCAATGCAGTCTATCCCGACTGCAGGCTTTGACCTGGCCCTGGCTTTGTCTTGTCCAGCAATGATGCCTCTGTACACACACTGTGGGGAGTGTACTGGGGGTGGGTGGGGGGCAGGAGAGGGATAGAGTACAGGAAACTGAGCTCTGGCCCCTCTGCTGTCCAGTGATATTGGAATTCGTGCAGGTCATTTCTCCTCTCTGGCCTTAGTGGCTCATCTGTCCAATGAGCAAATTGAGCTACAAGGTACGAGTATAAAGATCCAGTCGAGAAAGAGGACAGGAGCTGATACAAAGGAACAACCAGGCAAATGGCAGGTCTGGAGTGGGAACCATGAACCTAACCAACTCTGTCACTAAGAGTGCAAATGGGGCGCTGAGAATCAGCAGCAGAACCAGGTCACAGAAGCATCCCTGGGAGTGGTCTTGGAAGGTAACCCAGGGTCTGGATTACCTGTACTTTGGATTCCTGTTCTCTGTCAGGTCATGTCCCATTGAAAGCGTCCTCCTCAAACTGTATTCCTCCCTTCTTGCTGCGAAACCATCAGCACAGTCCTGGGTCTAACTAAACCAAGGAGAAGTCATGAGCCTCTAGCTGGGGTTGGGGGAGAGCCTCATCCTCTCTGGGGACATGGACCCTCCTGCTTAGGTGAGACAGGATAACTAATCACCATTACAGAAGCTTGTCGCTGTCCTCTTCAGTCAAATCCAGTGCAAGGGAAAACATAAACAGTGAAGACAATTTCTAGGAAGCAAGGAAGAAGGAGGGAACTGAAGATTATCTGAAAGTCTCCAAGGTGCGGTCGACATTTGCTATTCTTTGGCCCCGACCATCCATTGTCACATCAGTGTCTTCTGGGACAACCTCTCTCCCTACTCTCAGACCCTGTGCTTGATCGGTCGTCTGCCCTCCACTCCAAGGTTGGAAAATTAATGCCTTCCACCAGTATTTACTGAGAACCTAATATGTACTCTCGAGGCATGGGAGATACAAGAGAAGACAAGATGAGAGTAGATGAGCCCCTTGGTGTCATGGAGCTACCAAATAAACAAAGCAAAAAACATCCAAGAAGATACTTTCCAAGAGTGTTACGGGCTACAATAAAAATATAGGGGTTTTGTTACAGAGACAGAATGAGGGTCTTATCTGGACTACTTTCTAGTTCTGTTAGCTAATTCCTCTTTGTTTACACTCATTTGTGTCTGGTTTCTGCTTGTTCACACCCAAGCACCCTAACACAGATGGCACTTTCCTCCCTAATACTGTAATGTTCATAGTATCACATTGTACTGACCCAGCCAAGACCTTTGTGATCGCGGGAAATGGGCCGTGAGAAAGAACCCATGACTGGCAGGCTCCAGCTGAGAAGTTCAGGCCCTCTCTAGTTCCTAGCTCAGCACTGACAAGCCAAGTACCCTCCATCTGGGTTGGAAGGTCTCCTTTCCAATGAAATGGGGGAGTTTCACGAGTCAATAGAATCTGTTCCACTTCCACAATTTGTATCCTATACTCTATGGTTGGAGCTGCTCAGTCTACCATTATAACTGGAAACTGAGTAATTTCAAGCTGGTATCAATCACTATTGTACATCTCTATTAAAAAGCTGCAAAACAAGCATCTAACAGTTGATCCAGATCCATGCCGAATTGTCAGGGGAGATACAAACTGCACATTCAGCAAACACACTGCATTCTGCTAACAAAACTCCAGAGCCTAATAAGTCAGTGATTTAAGAAGATGCTGATTTTACCTGAAAAACTCACCGTGGCCACTAAGAACCTCTGCCTCTATCCTTCACGGCTTACTAAGGGGGGAAAAGCTTTGAGCAAATTATATTTGGTTAAAGAAGCATTTGTTCCCATTTCTGTAGGTGGAGGATAAAGGGATGTGCATCATCTTGTGATACAAATATGTCAGTGAATACGTCAGAATAGTGTTACTATAATAATGCCTTTACAAAATAAGTGGATTTACATGGTTAAAGAAAAGCATACAAGGAAACATTTCCCTTCTACCCTGTCCATCCCTAGTTCACTTCACCAACCCACAAAGGCAAACCATTGTTGATTTGTTGTGTATCCTTCCAGAATTTCTTAAGCATAGAGATGCCAATATAAATACACATTCTAATTCTGCATCCCCACCCCATTCCACCACCTTTTATACAAAATTAGTATTGTACACATACTGTTCTGCATTCTTTTTTTAAACTTAGCAATCTGATAAAATATGCTTGTATTTATATGTAGTTTTTTTGTTTTGTTTTTTGTGACAGAGACTGAGCGAGACAGAGAGAGCGACAGAGAGGGACAGACAGTCAGGAAGGGAGAGAGATAGATGAGAAGCATCAATTCTTCATTGCGGCACCATAGTTGTTCATTGATTGTTTTTTTTCATAAGTGCCCTGATAGGGGGCTACAGCAGACCAGTGACCTTGGGCTCAAGCTAGTGAGCCTTGCTCAAACCAGATGAGCCTGCGTTCAAGTGGCGACCTCGGGGTTTTAAACCTGGACCCCGTGTCCCAGTCCGACGCTCTATCCACTGCACCACTGCCTGGTCAGGCTATTTATATATAGTTTTAATTTGATTTTTATAAGGTAAGATTGGATATATTTTTTTTAATTTTTATTTATTGATTTTAGAGATAGAGGAAGGAAGGAGAGAGAAAGACAGAAACATTGATCTGTTCCTGTATGTACCCTGCATTCTTATTTTTTAATTTAGCAATCTGATGAAATATGCTTGTATTTATATGTAGTTTTTTTGTTTTGTTTTGTTTTGTTTTGTGATAGAGACCAAGAGAGACAGAGAGAGGTGTAAGGTCAGTGAATAATGGGGGATGGTCACATGGGGAACCCAGACCCGCGAACTTTGGCTAGGACCACCCACAACCAAGCGCACCACAAGAAGTTTCGCAGGAACCCTTTGGAAAAAAGCGACCGTCTGCCAGCCAGTGAGAGTTCACCACATCATATTAGCTCGACTTCCCTAGAGGGACCCTTTAAATATCTCCCACGTGGTTTAATCCTTGCGACTTCCCTGGCCTCCATCTGGCCTCCATCTTTCCTCGGGGCCAGGGAACCTCGCTGGGCGGGAGATGCGCTGTACTCAATAAAGCCTTTTGTTATTCCACACTTCGTGGCTCTGGCCCCTTCCTTCCTTCTCGGCGGGGAAAAATACCGTACAAGAGGGACAGAGAGGGATGGACAGACAAGAAGGGAGAGATATGTATGTACCCTGCCTGGGGATGGAATCTGAAAGCTCTGCATAGTGTAACAACGCAACCAAGCCATCTGGCCAGGGCAAAGTTGAGCATATTTTTAGCACAGTTAGGACCGTTCATATATCTTTTTCTGTGACTTGTCCAATTATGTCCTTCACCTATTTTTTTTTTTATATTATTGACTCTTTGGAGCTCTTTATCTGTTAAGGTCACTAGGCCTTCATCATTTATCTTTTCAGTTTACTTTATGTAGATTCTTTTTGCTAGTCAGGTGATTTTGTTTGTTTTTCTAATTTGTATCTAATCAAATATATCAGGTTTTTCCTTGATGGCTTCTGGATTTAACTCTTGGTCAGAAAGGCCTCTTTGTGTTTTCTTCTGCTACTTTCATAGTTTTGTTTTTACATTTGGATCTTATTTTCACTTTGAATTTTATCCTGGTGTATATATGGTATGAGGTATAGATCCAAGTTTATCCCCCCCCATAGGGGTATCACTTATGCCAATAGTACGTATTTAAACTTTACCTTTAGTGATTTGAAATGCTACCTTTATCAAATCATATATGATCATACGCATTTGGGTCTATTTCTGTTTCTTTTAACTATTTATACATGTTCCTATAACACTCAGCTCCAGTAAATGAGGCACTATAATAAGTTCTTCTAGGGCCAGTTCTTCTAGGGCCACATTGTTTTTATTTCTCAAAATTTCCCTATTGATATGTATTATTTTATAAGAACTTTAAAATAAACTTAATTTAAAAAGGATCTAGTAGAACTTTTATTTGTATTGTATTAGATAGATAATTTAGAATGATGTTTTTTAATAAGCATGATGTATCAATCCATATGCTCAAGCTCCTTTTGTATCCTTCAGTAGTGTTTTCTTTTTTTGAAAAAAAAATTTTTTTAATTAATTTTAATGGGGTGACATCAATAAATCAGGGTACATATATTCAAAGAAAACATGTCCAGGTTATCTTGTCATTCTATTCTGTTGCATACCCATCACCCAAAGTCAGATTGTCCTCCATCACCTTCTATCTAGTTTTCTTTGTGCCCTTCCTCTTCACCCTCCCCCTCTCTCTCCTTCCCTCCCCCTACCTCCCGTAACCACCACACTCTTGTCCATGTCTCTTAGTTTCGTTTTTATGTCCCACCAACGTGTGGAATCCTGCAGTTCTTGTTTTTTTCTGATTTACTTATTTCACTCTGTATAATGTTATCAAGATCCCACCCTTTTGTTGTAAGTGATCCGATGTCATCATTTCTTATGGCTGAATAGCATACCATGGTGTATATGTGCCACATCTTCTTTATCCAGTCTTCTATTTTTTTTTTTACAGTGATTAAAGCCTTTAAGCAAATTCTTGGCCAATACAGCAAGAATCCATAAAAGAGTAGTGTCCTTAACAAGTTCACCAAGTCCGAGTTGGCCCCAACACCATGCCAAGTCCCTGATAAATGCAACCCAACCCCAGTTCAGTCTGTTAGGAGCTGTCCCAAGGAGCAGGAGTCCAGGAAAAGTCCACATCCAGGAAAAGTCCGCATGGCACTGGAATTGTTGTCACAATTCTATACTTTGCAGCTCACATCCAAGTCCCAATGACTGCTGCTTCTAGCTGGTAATGATTCAGGTAAGACTGGAAAAGCCATCTGCAGCATGTGTGGAGATGGAGCTTCTGTTGTCCTCTGCCTGGAGAAATGAGACCAGGTTGCTTTTCCCTGGAGCTCTGCGACTGTGGCTTGGTAAAGAGAACCTTGGGATACACTAAGCTGGGTGGCAAAGGTAGATTCATAATAGAAGTTGGCAAAAGGGGGAAAGAGAGCTCTAAATTAGGAGTAGGTCCCAGCCTGAAATATGTTTCAGTAGTGTTTTTAAATTTTCTTATAGATCCTATATATCTTCTTCCTATGTTAATTATTAGTTGTTTTATACTTTTGTTCTTATTTGTAATGAAGGGCTTTTCCTCCTATTTGATTTCTGTATACATGAAAGGTATCAATTTGTTTACTAGTTTTTGTATGTTGTTATTTTATGTTTATATTTATATTTTATATATATTATTTTGTTTATATTATTTTAGTTATGTTTATATTATTTTAGTTTTTGAAATGGTTTCCCACTGATTTCTCTTATGTTCTCCAGCCACACAACCACAGTATCTGAACAATTACCTCTTCTCCATTTCTCTCTCCCAATTGTTCTCTCACATCTAATTGCATTGGCAAGTATCACCAGTACAATGATGAATATAGTACCAATAGTGCAGATTCAATAGTAAGAATTCCTTTAAGTGTTTCTCCATTAAGCATTATGCTGTCTTTCTGTTTAAAATAAATGCAGTATTTAGTATGTTAAGAAAACCTAGTGTTTTCTGTTGTCTTGTGTGCATTTTTAAAATATGATCATCAAATTTTCTCAGAAGCCTTTTCAGCATTTATGAAGATAACCATATAATTGTTTTTGTTTTGTTTTTTTGCTAATGTTCACTATTGTAGAACCATATGTGCATTCCAGGAATAAATCTTCTTGATTATAATGTATTTGTTTTCAAATGTATTGCTAAAATTTTTTTGCTTATTTTTAAAGGATTTTTTAATTTATAGTCATAACTATGACTGGTCTTTGAGTTTTTATTTGTGCCTTCTTTGTCAGATTTTGGTAACTATTTCTCTTCTTTGTCTATGCACTGGAACATATTAAAATTGCTCCAAAAAGTTTGCTAACATTTTTCCTGTAAAACCATATGGATGGATACCTTCTTCTTTGGGGCACAGTATACATGTCTGAAAAGTTTTTTGAGTTTTTATTGTTGTTGTTGTTTAATTTTCACTTTGAAAAATCTGGATTTGTTTTCTGGTGTCAGTTGAGTACATTTTATTTTCTTGAAAAATCTAGTTCATGCAAACTTTCAAATGTATTTGCATAGAACTGAGCAAAGTAGACTCTTGTAATTCCCTTAATTTCTTGTTTATATCACTATTCTTTTATTCTATGTAACTATGCTTGCTCCTCATTCTCTTGATTAGGTTAACTATGATTAGGTTTGATTAGGTTTCATTGTTGTTGTTGTTTCCCAAAACCAGTTTTGAAATTTATTTCAACTGTTCTGTTTTCTTACTCATTAATTTTTATTTTTATCTACTTCTTCCTTCTGCTTTCCCTCCACTATAATCTGTTTTATTACTATAACTCCTTGACTTACATTACTGATTCATGTATTATTCTTTTGTGTAAATATTTAAGTCCATCATTTTTCCTCTGGGTACTGCTTTAGCTATATCACATCTGTTCTGATGGTGTTTTTGTTATTTGTGATTTTCCAGAAAATCTGCAGTTTTAGTTTTTATGAGCCATGTGTTAAGTGTTTTGTTGTTGTTATTTTGATTTGATTTTCAGTGGAATGGTCTCTTGATTTTCTGATTCAGCATTAATTTCTAATTTAATTGGACAGTAATCATAGGACACTTTTTATATTTTTTCCTACCTTTGGGGATTTATTGAAGTTATCTTTGTCCAATAATAGATGTATCTGTGAATATTTCACAGGTCCTTGAAAGATGCATTCTTTTCATTTAGAATACAAGGTTTGCAATTTATCAATGGGATCTGCTTTATTACTTATTTTAATTAGGTCTTCAATATTGATTTTTATTCTTGTCCAGTTATCTGAAACATGTAAATTTAAGTGATCTGTTACTAGTGTATTATGGTCTATTTTTCCTTAAATCTCCTGAGATTTCTGTTTTTTTTTCCATATTACTGCTATGTTTTTCTTTTCTAGGTTTTTTGGGGTTTTTTTTTGTATTTTTCTGAAGTTGGAAACGAAGGCAGTCAGACAGACTACCGCATGAGCCCGACCAGGATCCACCTGGCATGCCCACCAGGCGGTGCTGCTCTGCCCATCTGGGGCGTTGCTCTGTTGCAACCAGAGCCATTCTAGCGCCTGAGGCAGAGGCCATAGAGCCACCCTCAGCGCCCAGGCCAGCTTTGCTCCAATGGAGCCCTGGCTGCGGGAGGGGAAGAGAGAGACAGAGAGGAAAGAGAGGGGGAGGGGCGGAGAAGCAGATGGGTGCCTCTCCTGTGTGCCCTGGCCGAAAATCGAACCCGGGACTCCTGCACACCAGGCCAACGCTCTACCATTAAGCCAACCGGCCAGGGCCTTGCTGCTATGTTTTTCTTATTCTGAAATGTACACTTCAGCATTAAGAACTTCTTTATCTTAGTTAATGCATTTTGGCGTGAATTCTACTTTGTGTTATGCAAGCTCATAATTACTAATTTTTATTTCTATATTTACTTTTTATTAATCTTTTATTTTCCTGGTGTTACTTTATTCATTATTTCCTGTATTTTCAACATTTCTTTCTTTTCTTTCCTTCCCTTCCTCCCTTCCTCCCTCTTTCTTTCTTTCTTTCTTTCTTTCTTTCTTTCTTTCTTTCTTTCTTTCTTTCTCTCTCTCTCTCTCTCTCTCTCTTTCTTTATTGCTTTCTTAAGTGAGAGGCAGTAAGGCAAAGACAGACTCCTGCATGCACCCCCGCCAGGATCCACCTGGCAAGCTTCCTACCAGGCAATGTTCTGTCTGTCTGGACCACTGCTTCGTTACTCTGCAATGAGCTATTTTAGCACCAGAGGCGAGACCATGGGGCCATTCTCAGTACCCAGGGCCATTTTTGCTCAAACCATTCAAGCCATGGCTGTGGGACAGGATGGGGGGAGTGGGGAGAAGCAGATGATCACTTTTCCTGTGTGCCCTGACCAGGAATCAAACCTAGGACTTCCACATGCCAGGCCAATGCTCTATCTACTACTGAGCCAACCAGCCAGGGCACAACATTTCTGTATTACTTCCTTTAGGGGCATTTATTTATATAAACAACAAAGGATTGGATTGTGATCTGTGAGCCCATCTGAACATCTTTTTAAAAAGTGAGTTAAAGTCATTTATATTCAGCAATATAACAAATGAATTTGTTCTCAGCTCTCATTTTACGTCTTGTTCTCTCTGATTTCTTGGTATTATTTTTTAGCCTTTCTGTGATTGTTTCTCATGGGTGGTTCTGGGAAGGTTGACGTTTTTATTCTAGTGTTTGCATTCACACCTAAAACATATAGTAATCTTAATCCATGTCTTTAGATATCATTATTAATCATATACTACAAGCAAAGGTAAAATCAGTATACTTTCTCTACTCCTTATTTCCCTTTCTGCAGAGGAATAGCAAAGGCTTGGTTGGGGTGCAGAGAGAAAGAGATACAACTGCATGGAGGCATTAACACGCCGGCAGCTGCACGCAGGGAGATGACAAACCTATTACTGAGCCCCTGGGCACCACTTACTCTGGCTCTGCCGCATCTCTCTTCTACCACCTGATTGTAGTCAATATGTTATTTTTCTCAATGTTTACCATTTATTCTTAAATATAATTATGCTTATATTACTCCATTTGTCTGCTCTAAATTATATCCTTTGATTTCCTGGTATTTACAATAAGGAATCCAGAGAACTTAACTCTTTTTTTTCCCTCCTTCACTTTCCAATATGTGTTGGTTGTGTCCTTTCTACATCATTAGGGCGCAGAGCATTTACATTCTCCTCTGTTGCTCTAATCCTTGTATTTGTTTTAGTTTAGTTTGACAGTTGGAAGCATTTAGTGTTCACCCTCAGTCTTCTCTTTGTTGGCTGAAGTTCATCCCCTACTAGTTTGCTCAGGAAGGGCTCCTGGGAACAATATTCCCTGAGTTATTGCATGCTCAAAACTATCGTTATTCCTTAAAAGATAGCTAGGATGGATATAAATCTTTGGCTCACACATTCCTTGGTTATCTTGTAGACATTTCACTGTCTTCTGGGCACTGAATGTTGCTGCAGAGGAAACCAGAGCTGACCTGGTATTTTTCTCTCCTAAGTAACTTGATTTCTTTGCCTGAATTTCCAGTGAATATTTTTCTTTTCTCTTCTCTTGTTTTCTTTCCTTTCTTCTTTTCCTTTTCTTTCTTTCATTCTTTCTTTCTCATGATTCTTTTATTAATTTTGAAGTAATTTCAAACCTAAGAAAATATTGCAAGAATAGTACAATCTCTTAATACTCCTTCCACACAAATTCCCCATATGATAATATATTATTGAGATTTTCAGAGAGAGAGATTTTTCTTTTCACATATTTATCAACTCTATTCCAGTGAATGCCTCCCTTCTCCTATATCCACCATACAACCCTCCTATTAAAAAAAAATCACTGGGCCTTGGCTGGTCGGCCCAGCATGTGGAAGTCCCAGGTTCAATTCCCGGTCAGAGCACTCAGGAGAGGCACCCATCTGCTTCTCCACCCTTCCCCTTCTCCTTCCTCTCTGTCTCTCTCTCCCCCTCCTGCAGCCAAGGCTCCATTGGAGCAAAGTTGGCCCAGGCACTGAGGACAGGCTGCATAGTCTCCGCCTCAAGCGCTAGAATGGCTCCAGCCGCAACAGAGCAATGCCCCAGATAGACAGAGCATCACTCCCTGGTGGGCATGCCAGTGGATCCTGGTAGGGCACACGTGGGAGTCTGTCTGACTGCCTCTCCACTTATAACTTCGGAAAAATACAAAAAAAAATTATCAACACTGACACAGCACAGACCTGATTCATAGACCCATTCAAATTTCTCCAATTGTCCCAACAATGTCTCCATTCCCTTCTCGGTCCAGGAGCCTATCCCCCTACATGGACTGCAGTTAGTTGTCAAGTCTCATGAGTCTGCTTCAATCTGAAAAAGTACTCCAGTCTTTTTCAAGTTTCACAAAGTCTCAGAGAGTTGCAGATTTTGCATTCTGTAGGGCCTGAAACAATCTGATGTTTCCTCATGACCAAACACAAGCAATGCATTATAGGGAGGACTATGATGGAAATGATGTTATGGTCTCAGTGCATCACATTTAGGGACACCCTAGGATAACCCATCCACCATTAGTGAGGTCAACTTTGATTATATGGACAAGTTGGTGTCTGCCAGGTTTCACTACTGACAATTCACTATGTCCCCACTGTATTTGATTACAATTATTTTTGGAACTATTCCAATATAGTACTAATATACTGATCCTTATGAAACTTCCACTCACAACACTGAGCATCCATTGACAACTCTTGCCTGTATCAACTATAATGGTTGGTAAGTGGTGAATATGTATTTCCATCATCCTCTCTACATTTGTCAGTTGGCACTCTACTGTAAGGAAGAGTTTTCCCTTCTCCCCTGACTCATTTATTTACTTATCCATTTACCTATCTATCATATATTTACTCACTTATAACAGTATGAGTTCCTGGCTTCCCATTTTATTCACTAGGTGGCAATTTGATACTTATTATTTACTTTGATGCTCACATTGTCCTCAATTTGGCCCATGAAAACTCCTTCAAGCTGCCATCTGTATCCATTTAACACATTCCAACCTTTTCCTAACTTTCTGGCAAAATAAAATATTTCAGGTCCATTTTACACTTTCTTGGTCCTGTCCCTTAAGTCAACTATTTCTCTGAGAAGCCCAACTAACTTTTAATGGAAGACAGTAATCAGAAACCAGGGTCTAAATAGTCAGTGTGTCCTCATTGCTACTGTAGTTCCACTACTCCCAGATCATCTAAGTGGAACGAGTCAGGAAATACACACATGTATAGATACATGCTACTACTTCTAATTCCACTCTAACACCCAGGTTCTTTCTAGCCTTCTCTCTTTCCATGTTTATAAATCTCTTTTCAAATAGTGAAAAACATGGGTCCCGTTATCCTCTATATATTTAATTACATGCTTAACAAATAAACTTATCTGCCCTCTGTAACTAATCTCCCAATCATTCTAGCCACCTTCTGTGTCTGTCACCAGCACACATACTCCCACCTTGCTGGAGAGAGAAGGGGAGTGGAGGGGAGGAGAGGAGTGAGAAGGTGGAAGAGGGGAGGGCAGGAGAGTACAGGAAGGAGAGGAGGTACAGAGAGGAGAGGATAAGAATCATACCTTATCTTTTGTCTAAAACTTTATAAGACCGTACCTTGGTGTTACCTCCTCTGAGTAATTTTCTCCCAATACCCAAATTGTGTTCTTTCAACATTTACATTGAAGTCTATATTATGCCATGAAAGCTTTCCTAACTTAATTTTAAATATCTGTTCTGTTCAATTATTTTGTTGTTTTCCTTCAGGGACTAAAATTATGTTTATGTTGGATTTCCATTGCACGTTTTCTGTATCGATCATTTTCTCTCTAATCTTCATTAATGCTGCCCTTGTTTCCATGGCATTTATTTGCCTTCCTCATTCCCACTGTCTGTGTCCCACACTGTACCTTCTAGTGCCTATTTTCCCTTGAGATCCTTCAAACTTTATCTTCATTTCTGAGAAAGATTTACCTTTTTCTCCAATTTCCTCCTTGAGTTCTGAAAGCTCATGTTTCACCACCTCTTGCCATCTTGTCATCCCTTCCAGAATTCTTTTTCTGCATTGCACTCTATCGTCACAGAAATTATTGCTTCATTGAACTCTTTAAATTCACTGTGAAATGCTTGATTAAAATCTTCACCTGCTCCCTCAGAACAGTTTCCTGGGAATGTTCCTTACTAAGGGGTAATTTTTGTGGTGACTGTTGACATTTTTCACTATAATATCTTTGTTTCTTTTCTACCAAGACTGTCAATTTCTCTTTTATGACTTGTCGTCGTATGAGGTTGACTGGCTTGGACCAGCTCTTTGCAGGAAGTTTCCATGAGATAGGAGGAGGAAGCAGGGTAGCCTTTCTTCATTTGCAAAAAAAAAAAAAAAAAGCTTTCTTTATGGGAAAGGTAATGACTGGGAGCAGTTACAGGGAGGCTTCTGGGTGCTGAAGATGCTCATCTTGATCTGGGGGGTGGTAACACAAAAGTGTAAAGACATGTAAGTTTGTCAAGCTAAAAATATTTGTGTATTTTACTGTATGTATGCTATATGTCAAGAAAAATGTTAAGAAAGGAACAAAGGAAGGGAAGAGAGAGGGAGAAAGGACTTTTTTTTCTGCTGCCACAGACATTACTTGCTGCAAATAGGTCTCTTTTGAAGATCCTTTGTATAAACCCCTCTCTTCTGTTTCTCTGAAGCAAAATAGGCTTAGGAGGTACCTCTCTCCGGTTCTGCGCATGCTGGTCCCTGCCAGTGTTTGCAAGTAGAGGATACAGCCGGGGGCTGTGCAGGATGCCCCTGCACCTCTGGGACGCCCATTTCGCTGGCACCCTCTGCCACGTGCTGCCCTGAGGCCCTCCCGCCACTCTTCTAAACCTCTTTGCATCCCCTCCCCCAAACTTGGCCGATTAGGCAGCCTTTGTACATGATTCAAACTCTGCAGATTATATCTATTCTTTGATTTCACTGAAAATGACATTTAAATTTGTAAACTTGTTCTCCTTGTTGCTTTTATACGATATAGAAGAACAGGAAGTGGAAGAGGTTGATTTGCACAAACAGCTATAATTATGCTGGAAGTCCTGTTTGCCTATGAGCCTGCTAGCTCACCACAATCTCAAAACAGTCACCCTTTGAGCCTCAGTCTCCCCATCCACAGAATGGGCAGAACGAACTGCTATCCTTCTCTTAGCTCCTTCTGAAGATGATCAAAAGAGAGTATGGCAAGCACAGACATACGGCCGGTCTCACTGCTAGTAGGAAAATTTTCCTAAATGGCAAGAAACATGGTGCTCTCCATGGAGCTGACTGTTTCACCTCTCATCATATTTCTCCCTTAGCGCCCACTCTTCTAGAGACCACCAGCCAGGCAGGAAGCAGATGGTTCTTTAGGGCAGAATCATACCCCATGCCTCAGCACCTCCCCAACAACACCCACACTCACACGCAGAGACAGAGCAGATTCTTCAAAATACCATCTTGCTGGCTACCCTGTCTCGCTTCTCTTGTAGGCTGCAAAGTAGCAGTAGGAATGTGCCACTACTTGGCACCAACCTCCTGGCTGTGAGCAAACACAGTCTCCCTCTGCCAGGCAGTGTGATTCAGGAAATACCAAGCCCACAGTGCTGCCTCTGACCCATGAGAACCCCGAAGTTTCAGGCTGCAGGCAGGCAACATCAAAGCCCCAGGACTCCGCCATGACCACATCAGTCACAAATACCACCCTTACAAATAGAAGTGACAGATGGAACATAAATTCTTCTAAAGCGATTCTTATGCCAAGAACTAAAGAACATATGAAACAAATGTGAACAGTAAATTTTTTCAAAGTTTAGAAGGCTGGACATGCTACCTGCTCAACTACACCAACAGACTCTAGAACACCCAACCTAGTTTTCCATCCGGCTGAAAATGTTTCCGTACGACTTAAAGGTTTGTCCTCTTTCCTTTGATACCTCTTCCAGGAAGGTCCAGAAGTACAAGAGCAAAACTCAAGAAAGTATGTGTATTGGGCATTCAGTGTTTCCAAAAGAATGCAGATAAAACCAATCCTTAGAAGAAAAAAAAAAGTAATCCTTTGCAATCACATGCCCTCGTTCAGGATGCTCCGCAGGATGGAAAGAGTTTCCCTGGAGCATGAGCACGACATAAGTGTTAATCGCCTGCATGCTCGGTGATGGTTTTCATGGTGGAGGGTCCACGGGCAGCTCCCAGCTCCCTACCAAACTCAGCATTTCACAGAAGCAAACACAGCCAGCTTGGAAGAGGCAGAATGCAGAGCTTGGACTAGGGGCCAAGAGGTTCCAGATGTGTCCTGCCACTAACCAGCTGAGTACTCTTGAGAAGGTTAATTTCCTCTCCCTTGCCCCAGCACCCTCAGGTGTAGGGAGAGCCACCGGGTCTGAGAAACTCAAAGGCTTCCTGCCTCAACAAGCGAAGATTCTGATTTAGCTTCTTCCTGGATCTCGCACCCCTAGCTTCATCAGGGAAGGCCTCGTGCTTTGTGAACGAGTTGCAACTTCACCCAGACCTGGACCGCAGCTACTACTGTGGCAAAGTGCAGTCATGACTTCAAAACCAATGGCAAGGGGCAAGGGGCCGGAAAAATAAAATTCAGCCGACTTTTACTGCAAAACTAAATGTGCAGATGAAAGAGTGCAGGAAATGACAGCCTAAGTCACATTTCCCTAAAGTGCCCACCTTTTGCCACTCCACAAGAAACAGATAACAGAAGGAAGCCACCCATTGAGTCGGAAAAGTGCATCAGCCCTTGTTCTCAGATGAATTCAGGCTGCTAATAGCAACAATCCTTTCAGAAATCCAAAGACGAGATCTCAGGCTTAAAAAGGAGCCTGACAGAATGTGAAGCAATGCCCTTTTTCCTTCCTTGAAAGTGTAAACTGACTTGGCTCGAATTATGTTTAATTAAGACACAGTGACAGTGAAATCCACATAAACACACATACCCAGACACACTCACACCCAGGAACTGGCCCCTTTGTCCGACGGCAGTGCGGACAGATTGCCACGGACGTGGTGCAGTACAAGCATTAAACACCTCTCCAGCTTATTTGCGAGCCGTGTGTCTCAATAATGTGTTATGAGGTGTGTTTGTAATTGGCTGCTGCTGATAGTGGTCCTTGAAAGGGAAATGGAGTGTGGCTAAATGCAGACAAAGCTACTTAGCGCGCCAGGACAAGAAGAGATGCTCCTCACAAGGTCCAAATGGGATACTCAGAGCTTCTTCCACCCATAGCACGGGAGAGAAAAAAAGGAATAATCTATCTCAATTTTCTCGGCTCCAGAAACAATATTTATAAAATAGAAGGCGATTTCAGAGCTCATTTATTTTCCTGGTTCACAATCCCCGCTCTCTGCTGACATCATTTTCTAACCAATTTTATTCCCAACAATCACAGGAACAGGCTCAATTCTACTTGAAATCGTTAAAAACAAATCCATTCTTTCCTTGTCTTTGAGTCCCATCTTTCCAAAGAAAATGGTTTAAATTCTGCATTGCCTTTCTTTGAAACAATATGCCAGGTCTCTGAATGGCTGGTCTGGATGCTTCTTTCTCTCTTTCTTATCCCCTAGACCTCTGCATTCCTTATAAACACAAGAAGCACACAGATTCCTTGTGACCCTCACTTTGAGCACTCTAGTCCCTGGCTCATCAATTCAAAGGTTGTCCTACCTGTAGTGACTCTAAGGGACACGTCTTCCAAATACTAGGCATCTTAGAAATTGAACAGGTCCAGGATTTTAAAAGTCACATAAAGAAAGAAGCCTAGTTTCTTACCCAGAAGGCAATCTCTGGCAAGCAAAATCAAAGCGTACTAGGAGATACCAAGCAGGGTGCTGGCTTCCATGAAAACTGTGGGTGTAAGCAGGCACAGGGAACAATGAGTGTCGTCTCTCCCGGAGTGCCAGGGAAGGGAGTGCTAACTCGTGGGCTAGGTGCTGGCCTACCTTTGCTATGTCCTCCCCCTGACCTCCCAGTGGAACAACCACAGGAAAGAAGACATGCTCTGTTCTTAGGGGAGCCTGGCAATCACCACATTATTTCCCCAAGTGCTCAGAAAACCATCTGTTCTAAAATTTCAGGGAACTCATGTCAAGCTGATTGGTCTTTTTCTCTGAGTGGGAAAAACTGACTCTGTAAGACTTATATGAACTTTCCCAGAGGCACCAAATTCCAGTGAACAACTTCTTAAAGCCCGATTTTCAAAGGTATGACTAAACCTGAAGGAAAGGGAGGAACTTGGACTTTAACTCCAAATCCCTGAAGAACTCGGGGTCAAGTACTTTAGTCTTCCCTCACTGATGTGCCCCATTTGTAAGAGAGAGTTAGACAAACCATCCCTAACCCATGTGGTCTTCCTACAGAGGCAGAGGGTTTAAAACATACGAGCTTCAAAGACAGCAAGCCACAGCAAGCCCAGGACAGCAGGAAAGTCCCCAGCTGGGGGTAGGGAAATGCCTTCCCTGAGCTGCCCAGCCTGTTGTCCCAGGGTTCTGCAAGAGCAAGACACCAGGACACCAAGACAGAGACTCCCAGGTCGCTACCCTGAAAAACTTCACTGGTCTCCAGGGCAAAGGGCCAGGGCTTATTAGTTTTATTCCCACAGTGCTGGGTTCAGGGCTGGACACACAGTAGATACTCACTAGACATTTGTAGGATTTAACTTGTTCGTGAAATTGGCAGCAGGAAAGCTGCTTTTGGCTTGTTCCCCAGGCTGATTTGGCTGGAACAGCTGTCCCATAAGCCCCCTTTTGTGGCTTTCAACCAAGACTTCAAACTGAAACTAAACTATAGCAAACTACCACAAACTGCACAGGGCTCACCCCTGAACCTGCTCCTCTGCAGAATCCAGTGAGTCTGAGGCACACCATTGCGTTTTCTGCCTTTTAAAAATGAAGTGTGATACAGGTTAATAGATACTTGCCGATAAGCTGTTTTCAGATAAAGGCCGTCCTCTGATTTCAGTCACTTTTTCTATGCAAGATAAGTTTCAATTTGATCCTCTCCTCCTTTCACTACATGTATTCATGTATTTTGCTACTATCTCATCTCTTCTTCAGTTTTTAATTATTTAATTAAGCCACCCGGAAGCATCAACAAGACAGTCCCACAGATAGCTGTGATCTCTAATGAAGGGGCCAGGTGTCTTTTCTCTCTACAGCTCCATGTAGTTACTACTTCTTTTTCCTTCTTTGTATCTCCCCTTGTTCCACACAGGATCTGAGCTCAAGGCCAACAGTCACACTCCTGCCCATTCAGCAGAGGTGTCCACCCAGAAGACAATAATAAGCCAGCCCCAGGATGCAGGGGCCAAACACACCACTGTTGCTTTCTTACTCTGAGCACTGTCTGAGCAAATCCTAGTCAAACACCTATGCTTTTCTTTTTTTCTTTTTTTTGTATATTTCTGAAGTTGGAAATGGGGAGGCAGTCAGACAGACTCCCACATGCGCCCAACCGGGATCCACCCGGCACACCTACCAGGGGGCGATGCTCTGCCCATCTGGGGGTCACTCTGCTGCAATCAGAGCCATTCTAGCGCCTGAGGCAGAGGCCACAGAGCCATCCTCAGCGCCCGGGCAAACTTTGCTCCAATGAAGCCTTGGCTGCGGGAGGGGAAGAGAGAGACAGAGAGGAAGGAGAGGGGGAGGGGCGAAGAAGCAGATGGGCGCTTCTCCTGTGTGCCCTGACCACGAATCGAACCCAGGACTCCTGCACGCCAGGCCGACGCTCTACCACTGAGCCAACCGGCCAGGGCCTACACCTATGCTTTTCAACAACACTATCCCATCTGAGTCAGGCCTCCTGCTCAGCTCATGAAGACGCTCCATGGGCACTTACTGTCTGCAAATGAACCTGAGCTCCTTGCAGGAGTTGTGGGAAAGGACATAGCTCAAGCTGTGTTCCCAAGTTCCAAGGAGAAAGAGAAAATCTCCTAAGTCCCCAAACAGAAAGAATAAGTAACTTACAAAGTAGTTGTAACTTCAAGTAGACTTGCCATCTGCAAAACTGGAGATGAGGACGCAGTAAAAAACCATCCACAGACGACCAGATATCCAAGCCACATGTTATCCATTTCGTGGATATGCAAGGGTTCACAGAAAGTATAACCCTTGCACCTGAAACTAATATAATATGTCAACCAGTGGTGGGATTCAGCTGGTTCGCACCGGTTCGATAGAACTAGTACCTAATTTTTTGTTGAGTTCGGTGAACCGGTTGTTAAAACGCCACTTGGAATCAGGGTTTTCTCTACGGTGGGCCCCTCAGCAGCTGCCCAATGTGGAAACCACAAATTTACATTCCTTACTCTTTTTTAACGTTCATCTGCACGACAGCATATTCTAAGCACCCGTAGTAATGTTTATTCTGTCCATAGGTGAAAAAAATTGCAAGTGAGGACCCCAATCAAGAAGCAATATGGAAATACCTTTTTTAAAATTGATTTTAATTTATTGTGTTTACATAGATTCAAGAGTCCCACCGAATACATCTCCCCCACCTCCGTGTTCCCCTCAACATCCCCCTTTCCCCCCTTCCCCCAATGCCCTCCCCCCTTCCCTCCAGGATTTGCTTTCCTGTTCTCCATAATGCTGTGTTATATATATATATAATTTCACCAATCTCTTTCCCTTCTCTGATCCCATCCTCTCATCCTCTTTCCCTCTGGTCCCTTTGATCCCCCCTCTGCCTCTATTCTACTCCTCAGTTCAGTCTGTTCATTAGATTCCTCAAATGAGTGAGGTCATATGAAATTTTTCTTTCTTGGCCTGGTTTATTTCACTTAACATAATAGTTTCCAGGTCTATCCATGTTGTCACAAAAGATAAGATTTCCTTCTTTTTCATGGCTGCACAGTATTCCATTGTGTACATGTACCACAACTTTTTAATTCACTCGTCCACTGACGGACACTTGGGCTATATTCAGATCTTGGCTATTGTAAACAATGCTGCAATAAACATGGGTTGGGGGTGCTTTTCTTCTTTTGAATCAGTGATTTGGTGTTCATAGGATATATTCCTAAAAGTGGGATGGCTGGGTCAAAAGGCAGTTCCACTTTTAATTTTTTGAGGAATCTCCATACTGTTTTCCACAGTGGCTGTACCAGTCTACATTTCCACCAGCAGTGCAGGAGGGGTTCCCTTTTCTCCACATCCTTGCCAGCACTTACTATGTGTTGTTTTGTTAATGAGCGACATTCTGACTGGTGTGAGGTGATATCTCATTGTGGTTTATTAATTTGAATTTCTCTAATGATTAGTGATGTTGAACATTTTTTCATCTGCCTATTGGCCACCTGTATGACAGCTTTGGAGAAGTTTCTATTCATTTTTTTTGCCCATTTTTTTTATTGGATTGTTTACCTTCCTGGTGTTGAGTTTTACAAGTTCTTTATAAATTTTGATTATTAACCCCTTATCAGACACATTGTCAAATATGTTCTCCCACTGTATGGTTTGTCTTTTTATTTTGTTCATATTGTCTTTAGCTGTGCAAAAGCTTTTTAGTTTGATATAGTCCCATTTGTTCATCCTGTCTTTTATTTCACTTGCTGATGGAGATAAATCAGCAAATATATTGCTGCAAGAGATGTCAGAGAGCTTATTGCCTATTTTTCTTCTAAGGTGATTATGGTTTCTCGATTTACATTTAAGTTTTTATCCATTTTGAGTTTATTTTTGTGAATGATGTAAGTTGGTGGTCTAGTTTCATTTTTTCGCAGGTAGCAGTCCAATTTTCCCAACACCATTTGTTAGAGGCTGTCTTTACTCCATTGTATGCTCTTACCTCCTTTGTCAAATATCAATTGTCTATAAAGGTGTGGGTTTATTTCTGGGGTCTCTGTTCTGTTCCATTGATCTATATGCCTGTTCTTATGCCAGTACCAAGCTGTTTTGAGTACAATAGCCTTGTAGTATAACTTGATATCAGGAAGTATGATACCACCCACTTTATTCTTCCTTTTCAAGATTGCTGAGACTATTCGTGTTCTTTTTTGGTTCCATATAAATTTTTGAAATATTTGTTCTATATTTTTGAAGTATGTCATTGGCATTTTAATAGGAATTGCATTGAATTTATAAATTGCTTTGGGTAATATAGACATTTTAATGATGTTTATTCTTCCTATCCATCAACACAGTATATGCTTCCATTTGTTTGTATCTTCCTTGATTTCTTTTACCAATGTTTTATAATTTTTCGAGTACAAGTCATTAACCTCCTTGGTTAAATTTACTCCTAGGTACTTTATTTTTTTTGTTGTTGAAATAGTGAAAGGGATTGTTTTCTTAATTTCTCTTTCAGACATTTCATTGTTGATGTATAAAAATGCCTCTGACTTCTGAATATTAATTTTATATCCTGCCACCTTGCTGAATTCATTTATCAGGTCCAGTAGTTTTTTGACTGAGATGTTAGGGTTTTCTATGTACAGTATCAAGTCATCAGCAAATAATGAAAGTTTTACTTCTTCTTTTCCAATTTGGATGCCTTTTATTTCTTCTTCTTGTCAGATTGCTGTGGCTAGGACTTCCAGGACTGTGTTGAATAAGAGTGGTGAAAGGGGGCACCTCTACCTTGTTCCTGATCTTAAAGGGATTGCTTTTAGTTTTTGCCCATTGAGTATGATGTTGGCTGTGTGTTTGTCATAGATGGCCTTTATCATGTTGAGGTATGTGCCCTGTATTCCTACTTTTATGAGAATTTTGACATAAATGGGTGCTGGATTTTATCAAATGCTTTTTCTGCATCTATTGAAATTATCATGTGGTTTTCCTCCTTCCTTTTGTTTATGTGATGAATCACATTGATTGATTTACAAATATTGTACCATCCTTGCCTCCCCAGAATGAATCCCATTTGATCATGATGTATGATTTTTTTCATGTATTGTGGGATCCTGTTTGCTAATATTTTGTTGAGAATTTTAGCATTTAAGTTCATCAGGGATATTGGCCTATAGTTTTCTTTCTTTGTATTGTCTTTGCCTGATTTTGGAATGAGGATTATGCTTGTCTCATAAAAGGAGCTAGGAAGTCTTCTGTTGCATATTTTGAAATAGCTTGAGAAGGATAGGAGTTAGTTCTTCTTTGAATATTTGGTAGAATTTGCCCGTGAAGCCATCTGGCCCAGGGCTTTTGTTTGTTGGGAGTTTTTTGATAACTGTTTCAACCTCATTTGTTGTAATCAGTCTGTTTAGTTTTTCTGATTCTTCCAGATTAATTTTTGAAAGATTATATGTTTCAAGGAATTCGTCCATTTCACCTAGGTTGTCTAATTTTTTGGCATACAGTTCTTCATAGTATTTTCTTACAATCCTTTGTATTTCTGCTGTGTCAGTTGTTACTTCTCCACTCTCATTTCTAATTTTATTTATTTGAGTCCTCTCTCTTTTTTTCTTGGTGAGTCTGGTTAAAAATTCACCAATCTTGTTTATCTTTTCAAAGAACCAATCTTGATTTCACTGATCATCTGTACTATTTTTTTCAGCCTCTATGTCATTTATTTCTGCTCTGATCTTTATTATTTCCTTCCTTCTACTTCCGCTGGGCTTTACTTGCTGTTCTTTTTCTAGTTCTTTTAGATGCAGGGTTAAGTTGTTTACTTGAGCTTTTTCTTGCTTCTGAAGGTATGCTTGTAATGCTATAAACTTCCCTCTCAGGACTGCTTTTGCTGTGTCCCATAAATTTTGAGTTGTTGTATGTTCATTTTCATTTGTTTCAGAGAAATTTTTTATTTCTTCCTTGATCTCATTGTTAACCCATTTGTTACTTAATAATATGCTATTTAGTTTCCAAATGTTTGAATATTTTTCAGGTTTTCAATTGTAGTTGATTTCTATTTTCATGCCATTATGATCAGAGAAGATGCTTGATATGATTTCAATCTTCTTAAATTTATTGAGACTCTCCTTGTGCCTTAACATGTGGTCTATCCTAGAGAATGTACCAAGGGCACTTGAAAAAAATGTATATTCTGCTGCTTTAGGGTGAAAGGTTCTGAAGATATGTATTAAATCCAGTTGATCTAGTGTGTCCTTTAAGGCTGCTGTTTCTTTGTTAATTTTCTTTCTTGAGGATCTATCCATTGATTTTAGTGGGGTATTGAAATCCCCTACTATTATAGTATTGCTGTTGATCTTATCCTTTATATCCATCAAAGTCTGCTTTATATATTTAGGTGCTCCTATATTAGGTGCATAGATATTTATAATGGTTATCTCTTCCTGTTGGATTGCTCCCTTTATCATGTAGTGACCTGCTTTATCCCTTACTATAGCCTTTGTTTTAAAGTCTATTTTGTCAGATATAAGTTTTGCTACTCCAGCTTTTTTTCATTTCCATTTGCGTAAAATATTTTTTCCAACCCTTTAGTTTTAGTCTATGTGTATCTTTTGTTTTGAGGTGGGTCTCTTGTAGACAGCATATGTATGGGTCCTGTTTTCTTATCCACGCAGCTACTTTATGTCTTTTGATTGGAGCATTTAATCCATTTACGTTTAAGGTTATTGTTGATATGTAGTTGTTTATTGCCATTTTATTATTTAAATCTACATTCCTCTTTTTCTAGATTTTTCCCCCTTTGTTCTGTTTACAACAGGCCCCTTAACATTTCTTGCAGCACTGGTTTGATTATAATGAATTCCTTGTTTGTTTTTTGTTTGTTTGTTTTTGTTTTTTTGTCTGGGAAGCTTTTTATTTCACCTTCAATTTTAAATGATAGCCTTGCTGGATAAAGAAGTTTTGGTTGTAGGCTCTTGTTTTGCATTACTTTGAATATTTCTTGCCATTCCGTTCTGGCCTCAAGTGTTTCCACTGAAAAGTCGAATGTCATCTTTATAGGGGCTTCTTTTGTAGGTGATTGACTGCTTTTTCTCTTGCAGCTTTTAGTATTCTTTCTTTATCTCTTAGCTTTGGTATTTTAATTATGATGTCCTGGTGTAGGTCTCTTTGGGTTCCTTTTAATGGGATTCTCTGTGCTTCTTGAACTTGTATGATTTTTTCCTTCATCAATTTAGGAAAATTTTCAGCTATGATTTCTTCAATCAGATCTCTATCCTTTGTTCTTTCTTTTCTCACTCAGGAACCCCTATGATGAAGTGTTGTTTCTCTTTATGTTGTCACAGAGCTCTCTTAGAGTTTCCTCAGACTTTTTGATCCTCTTTTCTTTTTGCTGTTCTGCTTCCGTGCTTTCACTTACCTTGTCCTCTAAATTGCCGATTCAATCCTCTGCTTCATCCAGCTTGCTTTTAATTCCTTCTAGTGTAGTCTTCATTTCTGATACTGTGTTTGCATTTCTGCCTGATTCTTTTTTATGATTTCAATGTCCTTTTTGATGTTTGCTATCTCTTTGTTTAGGTGCTCATTATGTCCATCTATTGTTGCTCTAAGATCCTTGAGCATCCTAACAATCACTATTCTTTTTTTTTATTATTTATTCATTTTTTTAGAGAGGAGAGAGACAGAGAGGGAGAGAGAGGAGAGAGAGACAGAGAGAGAGAGAAGGGGGGAGGAGCTGGAAGTATCAACTCCCATATGTACCTTGACCAGGCAAGCCCAGGGTTTCGAACCGGCGACCTCAGCATTTCCAGGTCGATGCTTTATCCACTGCGCCACCACAGGTCAGGCCACAATCACTATTCTAAACTCTGCATCTGGTATGTTGGTTATTTCCATCTCATCCAGTTCTTTTACTGGGGATTTCTATTGTTGATTCATTTGAATTGCATTTCTCTGTCTTCCCATTTTGTTTCTGTATCGACTGCTCCTTTGGATGTGTTGTTTGTGTAGCTAGCTGAGTATAGGGTTGGTGTTGTCTGCCTCCAGCTTTCAGTTGTGTTTTTTCTAGATCTTCTTGGGTTGGCTTCAGCTGTTTGTATTCCACTGTGGGCTACTTGTCTGCTGCTACTGCTCTTTTTGCTATTTGTGTCAGCATTTTCTATGCCTTAGCTGGGTCAGGTGTGAGGAGCCTTTCATTAGGATACCACTTTAACTATGGTTGTTAGGTCCTGAGCTGATGCTCTCCATATCTGGCTGCTGGGTGTACCAGCCCTTGACCTCCCTGGCTGGAACCTGGCATAGACCAGTAGGGGTCACTGCTTATGACTGGCCCTTAGCAACCTTCTTGTAGCTACAGGTGATCTAGAATTTGTGGCTGCCTCTTCTGGGCCCTGATGCCATTGTTAATATCAGATGCACTCCTAGACTGGATTTTATCTAGTCTTGGCCAGTGTGTGTGGCCTCTATAATCTCGAGGTGTGGTCTTTCCATCGGCCCCCAGCCACCACCTCCTCTTCGAGCACATGGGCACCACCAGGCACAGGGCTTGTGAGCCACAGCTCAGACTGCCCCTCCGGTGCATGGGATACCTCGCCGGGCTCTGCCCCACCCCACCCCCACAGTCACACAGGATGCCCCACCAGGCTCCACCCCCCACTGGCGCACAGGACTCCTCACTGCCCACAGTCATGTTTATTCTATCCATAGGTGAAAAAAATTGCAAGTGAGGACCCCGATCAAGAAGGATTATGGAAATATCTTAAATAACAGTTTAATTGGTTTTGTCAGGTTATTATTTAGTATTTTTTCATTAATATTTTAAAACTCTTTCTTATAACAATCTAGTTTTGTGTACCTTTTTATTGTTTTTATTTAAGTATTAAATGCATGAAATAATAAACTACCTTTCAGTGTATCTTTTTTTTTTTTTTTTTCATTTTTCTGAAGCTGGAAACAGGGAGAGACAGTCAGACAGACTCCCGCATGCGCCCGACCGGGATCCACCCGGCACGCCCACCAGGGGCGACGCTCTGCCCACCAGGGGCCGATGCTCTGCCCATCCTGGGCGTCGCCATGTTGCGACCAGAGCCACTCTAGCGCCTGGGGCAGAGGCCACAGAGCCATCCCCAGCGCCCGGGCCATCTTTGCTCCAATGGAGCCTCGGCTGCGGGAGGGGAAGAGAGAGACAGAGAGGGAAAGCACGGCGGAGGGGTGGAGAAGCAAATGGGCGCTTCTCTTGTGTGCCCTGGCCGGGAATCGAACCCGGGTCCTCCGCATGCTAGGCCGACGCTCTACCGCTGAGCCAACCGGCCAGGGCTCAGTGTATCTTTTTTTAATACTTAAAATGGTCATTAGGGCAGAGAACTGGTTGTGAAATTATTTGAATTCCACCACTGATCTCAACTATAACTGAAAATTTATTTAAATAAATTGAATTCAAATGAATTCAAACAGAAATCTCAGGACGGGTGAGACGAAGAGAAAACAGTGGTGCATGATGAACCTTATAATTTGCACAGTTGATGCTTAATAGATAGTGCTGGAAACATTTAATATAAGTGACAAGTAAGAATACTTAAAAAGAAGAAGCATTTAGCAAAGAAAAACTTGACATTTAGCTCTAGAAGTGTTAAATTAGCTTAGTAAAACCTGGAAATGCGGGGCAGTAGAAGGTGGATTGAGTAGAAGACTCTAAGGTTCTGCCTGCTTCCAGTGTGAGAAAGAATGAAGAAGTAACAGTACTTCCAGAGGCTCAATTTACTGGGTCAATCACAAATGCGTGAGTAAAATATGTTGGCAGAAATAAGTGTTGATATCTTGTGTTGATGTTATAGTAAGATATCCATTTTTTTTTTTAAAAGGGAGTTGAAATAGTATTGGCCAGTCAAACTAGTAGAGATAATAAAAAGGAGAAAGAAAAATAGTGACTATTCAACATATCAATTATTTCACTAACTGTGATATGCTTAATATTCTTTTTCTTTTTTTTGACATTGACAGAGAGAGAATCAGAGAGAGAAACAGACAGGAAGGCAGAGAGATGAGAAGCATCAATTCTTCTATGCAGCTCCTTAGTTGTTCATTGATTGTGTCTTTTTTTTAAATTTTTTATTTATTTATTTATTCATTTTAGAGAGGAGAGGGAGAGACAGAGAGGGGGGGGGAGACAGAGAGAGAAGGGGGAGAGGAGCTGGAAGCATCAACTCCCATATGTGCCTTGACCAGGCAAGCCCAGGGTTTTGAACCGGCGACCTCAGCATTTCCAGGTCGACGCTTTATCCACTGCACCACCACAGGTCAGTGATTGTGTCTTTATATATGCTTTGACCGGGAGGCTACAGCAGAATGAGTGATCCCTTGCTCAAGTCAGAGACCTTGGACTCAAGCCAGCAACCATGGGGTCTTGTCTATGATCTTATACTCCAGCCAGTGACCCTGCGCTCAAGCTGGTGAACTCATGCTCAAGCCGGATGAGCCCGTGCTTAAGCCAGTGACCTTGAGGTTTTCAAACCTGGTTCTTCCACGTCCCAGTCCAACACTCTGTCCACTACGCCACTACCTGGCCAGGCTATGCTCAATATTCTTGTTAAAATACAAACATGATCAGATTGGATTGAAAAATAAAAATAGATATTGAAGATAGTCAAGGGCTACCACTGGAGAAGTCAATAGTACCAGTAATGTTAGGGTGGAGTTTTATGTGAACATTAAAGAATATGCCAAAATTATTTAAATTATTCTCACATGTTGAAACAAAAGTATCTCCCTAATTCATTCATTTTTCCTAATTATGGTAGCCGTATATGCTTAAATCTAAACTCTAATGAATACAAAAATAAAACTATAAATCAATCTAATTCATGAATATAGATGTTAAAATTCCAAATAAATTACAACAGATAAAATATGGCAGCATAAATAAAAGTGAACTATAACTAAATAGGGCTTATTTTAGGAACACAAGGTTGGTTCAAAATGTGGAAATCAAAATAATTCACTGCATCAAGAAAAAAAAATAAAGAAAACTACCAAAATATAAAGAATAGTTCATAGAAGTGAAGAGTAAACAGTGAACCACTACAGCCACCACATCAAAATCAAGAAATAGTCTTATATTGTCATCATATTCCGTGTTGAATGCTCTCATGAATGTGGCAGAACAAGATAATAAAATAATAAAGATAAATACTCAGAGAGAAATTTAACTCATTTTGATAATGATATGATTTTGTACCTAATAAATCTGATGGACTGATTAAGAAGTAACTACTAGATTTAATAAGAAAATTCTAATAAAAAGTATGGTATCGGCATAGTGAGATATTACACAGGTCAAGAGAATAGAATGGAGCTTCCAGAAGTAAAACCTAATGTTTATGGGAAATAAATATATGACAAAAATGGTATTTCAGTTAGTAGAGGAAAAGATGGTTTATTTAATTAATGGTTTTCACACAAATAACTGTCCATTTGGAATAAAATCCCTACCTCAAACTAGACATAAAAATAAAATCCAGATGAACTTAAGATTTGAAAGTGTTTTGAAAGTCAGAAAGAAGAGTAAATTTGGAATGTTTTACATAAGATCTTTTAAATAAGGCTGAACACTCATTTCACTATTTTAAAAAAGATTTAACTATATGAAAACAAGCAAAATATTACATGGCAATATATGTATTAATCAAAGTCAACAACAGTATAACAACTGATTAGGAAAAAATATGCAATATATATGACCAATAAAGAGCTATCTATAACATGCAAAGAGTTCTTAAAATTGACAACAAAAGAGAAACAGACCAGGAGGGAAATGGGCAGGGGCTGAGAATAGACACTTCACAGAAGAACAGACCCTTTAAGGGCAATAAACATATGAGAACCTCTCTGCTAGTCAGAGGAACATAAAATGACAATAGGGCCGCATTTTACACCCTGTAATCTGCGAAATGGAAATGACAGATTTTGCTAAAGGGGATGTTTGGGAAAGAGTACTCTCATACTTTGCTAGTGGAAATGTGGATTACTACACTGTTTTAAAAGCAGTTTTAGTGTATGCATGTGTGTGTATTTGTGTGTGTGTATGACTCTCTTTGACTCAGAATTTCTACTCCTCAAATCTATCCTATAGAAGGAAAAGCACCAACGTGTAAGAATACGTGTACATAGATATTTTCTGCAGCACTGGGTGTAGTGACAAGTGATAAGAAACAAGTTGGGGCCCTGGCCGGTTGGCTCAGTGGTAGAGCGTCGGCCTGGCGTGCAGAAGTCCCGGGTTCAATTCCCGGCCAGGGCACACAGGAGAAGCGCCCATCTTCTTCTCCACCCCTCCCCCTCTCCTTCCTCTCTGTCTCTCTCTTCCCCTCCCGCAGTGAGGCTCCATTGGAGCAAAGATGGCCCGGGCGCTGGGGATGGCTCCTTGGCCTCTGCCCCAGGCGCTAGAGTGGATCTGGTCGCAACAGAGCGATGCCCCGGAGGGGCAGAGCATTGCCCCCTGGTGGGCAGAGTGTCGCCCTCTGGTGGGCAGGCTGAGTGGATCCCGGTCGGGTGCATGCGGGAGTCTGACTGTCTCTCCCTGTTTCCAGCTTCAGGAAAAAAATAAATAAATAAATAAACAAACAAATAAATAAATAAATAAAGAGCTAGCTGGCCCGAGGATTTCCAGAATGCACGGTTAAATGAAGAGTAAGGTGCAAAGTACATATATATGATAATTTTTCTCTCTGCTTTTTAACATGGATCAAAACAGAATGTAAATATTTATTTATGTTTAATACCAATTACAGGGTGCACAAAGAAAGATACAAGTATTTACATATCCAGATTGTCATGTTATTTATCTAAAAGTGAAGGAGGGGTGAGTGAAGAGAGTTCGGGAGATGATAACCCTAAGTCAGTCAATTAATAAGTAACAATGAGAAATACAGCACAAACAATACCCACTAATGTAAATCACTCCATTTTGATGGTCTAAAACCTTTTTTTTTAATATATACCTTGTTTAAACAAAACAGGATCTTACTACAGCACAATTTTGAATTCCCCTCCTTTTCTTACTTAACTTTTTAAAAACTTTATCAGGAGTATATTTCCATGTCCACTGTGTCAGGTCCTTTCCTAGTCTAGTTTCCTCAGAGGGAAATCTGGAGAGAGGCACAGAGGTTCAGCCACACATTTCAGTTTGCAACAGTGAGCCACCCATCAGCCTTGGGCCTGCCCGGCATCTAAAATAAGAAGGAAATCTTCCAGGTCCTGATCCTGACCTAGCCTCCTGATAACACCAGCTGGGATGTCCGCATTCTCAATTCTTCCAACTAATGCCCCTGGACTCGGGCCCTCTGAACTCAGATGCCCAGCACATGCACCCACAGGATGTGACTAGGTGACTTTTAGCCACAACCCTGGCAAGGACTCACTCAAGGGAATGTAGACAGGCAAGATGACTTCTCCTCTTCTTAGAGGGCATCTCTCTAAGAGCAGCTACGTGAATTAAAGATGAAAATACAGAACATACACGACTCTCATTTAGGCCGGCAAGGTAAGGAAAAAGGGATGCCAAGTTCAAATTTCACTGAATTGCCCCTTTAAGAGCAATTAGATTACTCTGAGCAGTTAAAACTCTTAAACCCAAAACCTTTACTGAGCAAAGTTCCCAGTGAGTAGATTGTAATATTCTCCCATCTGGGAAGATCTGTTGACTTTCCAACACATTCACATCTTAGAACAAAAATAAGCAAGTGGCTTTATTTTCAAACTCTTCCACCATCTGGTCAGCTCCTGGTTTCCATGGACCTATGGTCACTCTTGCTGAGTCCTGCAACCTCCCTGGCCCCTGCTGCCCACACAACCTCCCTTTCTCTAAACTCCTACAGAATTTGCCTCTTGTTCTACAGAAAGATATCCTACATTTGCTACTGTCTAGACGACTGTGTTGGTTGTGTCCTTTCAACTGCATCGTAACATACTATGGGCGTGGTGAAAGGATGTGCTGGGATATCCGTATGAACTTGTGCTCGTGTGTTCCTCCTAGTCCCTCTCATCCCGACCCTGCGCCAACCGCAGTGCCTACCCAGAACCAAAGCTCTCTTTCTTCCAGGGTAGTGGTACGCAAACTGCAAACTGCGGTGGTAGAAAGAATGCATGGCCTAGAGGCGGAGGAAGGAGGCAATGCCTACAGCTGGAAAGACAACTAAGGCAGCCAGTCCTGAGAGTGGTGGGTGCTCCAGTGGGTAGCAGGGTCAGAGAGGAATGGCCGTGTGATGCCTCCAGGGAGGTAGGGCCCAGGGCACAGGGGCTCCCAGCATCACATGAAATCTACTAGCCTGAGAACAGCACAATGATAAAGACTTGGCTGATGATGTTACAGTCGTGACCACAATGCCAGGAAAATTCTGGCCTCTTCCCATGCTCCTGGGCATTAAGGAAGCCTCTTGGATCCTTGTGAAACTGAAAGCAGAAGAGAAATCACCACCCCAAACCAGGAGAATGGGAGCTGAGAATTGAACTGAATTCAATGGGAAAATGTGGCACCCACCGCAGACCTCAGTTTGCGAAGTATGATTTACACGAGTTTCTTGTGAGCAAGTTATCGTTCACCCAACGCAGCACTTCTCAGTCTGGAACTGCACAGGAGTCACCGCGGGTCTTGTTAAGATGCGGACTTTGAGTCAGTGAATATAAAATGGCCCGTGTTATAGCATTTCTAACAAACTTCCAAATGATGCCAGCACCCCTCGCCCATGAACCACGCTTTGAGGAGCAACGGTCTAGGACAGGAGTTAGCAAACTTTTTCTATGAAGGGCCAGCTAAAATGTTGGCTTTGTAGGCCAGCTAGTCTCCATGGCAACTATCCAACTCTGCCACTGTGGTGTGAAAGCAGCCACAGACAATACATAGAGGAGGGGCCGTGACTGTGTTCCCATAAAACTTCATTTGTGGACACTGAAATTTGAATTTCATATAATTTTCGTTAAAAAGGGTAAAAAACATTCTTAGCTCACAAGCCATACATAAACAGCAGGAGGACGGAGGTCTGGGTTTCCCATGGGCCTACCCTAGCCTAGGGTGCCCCAAACAGTACAGAACCCACAACAGGCCTCCCCCACTAATACATTAAATTAAAGTCGGCTGCTCAGTCGGCCAATTTGCTATTCTGAAGTCGGTCTTCCTTCTCCCTTACCCTTCCACTAGCGCCACGCTTTTCAAACAGCAGGCACTTTGGGGACAAGTGGATTCCAGCAAATGTACTTCTTCAAAACCCACTGAAATGACTTTAAAAGACCGCCTGAAATCCTCCTTCTCCTAATAAGAGTCCCTGTGGAATAACAGGTTCCTGTTTTAGTGAAACAGCTTTCACGACGGGATTAAACTTCAACCACAGTTTTCTGAGCTAAGAGAAGAGTCGCACGATCAGTGGAAGAAATTCAACCTTGCAGAACAACGCCTATGAAATTCAAAAGCAATTGTCTCAAACCTTTTATCCCACAAACCTGCATAAAGATTCCCTCCTTCCCCACGACCTCACATTCCACTTTGACTCAAAAGAGAGAAAAGACTTCAATCCGTCTTGTAGTCCCTTTTGCCATTAAGCAGGCATCCTAGCAACACAGTTATATCTTTCTAGGGATAAAGCAACACCTTTTAAAGTCCAAGAGGGAGAGAGTTCTAGAGACAGAAGTGGCCAGGGGCCAGTCGCTGCCCCACACTCCACCACTCCCCAATGCACCCTGAGCAAAAAGAGCAGAAGCAGGTCAGGCATCTCCTGCACAGGGCTCACCACACCGTGATGCCCAGATCAGTTTGCTGGATGAACTGATAGCTTGACCCAATGGCCCTGTGCCCCCGCTGTCTCTCCACGCTGGATAGACACTCAAAGGGAAAAACTCCTTCAAGGAGCTCACCATCTTTCTCTCTTGCCAGTGACCTCAAATGGCACCCCAGCATGGGCTTCAGCATCACATAAACTTGTCTTAGTTCTGCCACTAGTGAGCTCAACAGACTTGGGCAAATTATTGGATGTCTATGAACCTCAAGTTCCATGTTGGTAAAATAAGGATAATCAATGCACCATCTAGAGATAATATTCATCAGGCAACATTGTGATAACCTGTATGGCTCAGGCACTGTTTAATCAGAAAGGTACCAGCATCAAACATGCAGTATGACTAAACTGGCAAGCACTAGCTAAATCTCAGCCAGCCCACCTCACGGGGTTGTTGTAAAGAGTGAATGACTTGTGCCTTTCCTGTGGTGGCGCAGTGGGATAAAGCGTCGACCTGGAACACTGAGGTCGCCGGTTCGAAACCTTGGGCTTGCTTGGTCAAGGCACATATGGGAGTTGATGCTTCCTGCTCCTCCCCCTTCTCTCTCTCTCTCTTTATCCTCTCTCTCTAAAAGTCAATAAATAATAAAATATTTAAAAAAAAAAAAACCTTAAAAAAAAAAAAAGAGTGAATGACTTAACACACACAAAGCACCTAGCATTTCTCCCACAAGTCGGTTGAACGTCCCTCTCCCCATGGAAACCTCTCCTCTCTACCTATACTCCAGGGCATATAATGGTGACCACAAGCTCTTCTCAAGCACTTCTGCAGGACACCTGACAGTCACTTGCATCACTTATCAAGGATGTAGCCAGAGGTGTCTCTGCATCATGCTGGCTTCTCTCTCCAGATAACCCAGGGAGCTTCCAAGTGCTCTCCAGATGGTCCTGCTCACAGAACCATAGCCCTGTGGGCAGGAAGACAGCTGGAATCTCACAGTGCTGGGAACATACAGTCACTACGTGTAGGAATACGATGTATTTGGTGGGAAAGGAAGGGAGGTACAAGTCACCTGAAGCTTCCAAATGCCTAAACTGTCCTCCTTGAATCTAGACCAGTGGTAGTCAACCTGGTCCCTACCGCCCACTAGTGGGCATTCCAGCTTTCTTGGTGGGTGGTAGCGAAGCAACCAAAGTATAAATAAGAAGATAGATTTAACTATAGTAAGTTGTTTTATAAAGATTTATTCTGCCAAACTTAGTGAAAATCTGACATAAAGTGCTTGGTAAGTAATTATGATTATATGCTTTAACTTGCTGTAACTCTGCTTTATAAATTTTATAAAGTAAAGTTACTTCCCTACTTTATAAATCACCATTTCTGTGGAACTGGTGGGTGGTTAGAAAATTTTACTACTAACAGTTACAAAAGTGGGTGGTGGGTATAAAAAGGTTGACTACCCCTGGTCTAGAATGAAAAGGATCTAACCTCAAAGTGCCACAATAGAAAGCAAGCGGGTCATTTCTTTGACAATTAACTCTAACATCGACTTCACTGGGAAAACCCTGCCATCCTTCACACTTAACAAAGACTCTGTGCCCATGGGAAAGACCTGGGTCCTGCTCTGGATCAGCCCTCACTTCTCCCTGAGAAGACTTAACACCCTTGACAGAGGGCCTGACATGTGGCACTCATACACCTCAGCGGTCTCAGCCCCATTGAGATCAGAAGGAAACAAGAAAATGACTTGATTACAGCTCAGTAAACAAATACACTTAACATGACTGGGGAAAATGGGAAGTGTTGGTACAGAAAAAGAAGAAAATTGCACATTATAAAAAGAAATATGCCTTAAAAAGTAGAAAAATATCATAAATGCCGTTTATTTATGGTTAACAGCAGGTATTTGTTTTGGTTGCTAATAATCTAATTAGCAGTCAATCTAATGCATCCTTATCATCAGCTGATCCATAATTACTGCTCCATGCTGAGTATTTCCCCGGCACATGATAGCTTTCAACTCCTCAGCACAAACAACCAAGTAATTGGTGCTATCATGCTAGATACGAGACTATTCCTCTCAGAAGGGTGATGTAGGGAGTGTTTACCATCCACTACAGCCTTTGCGTTTTCTTCATCTGTTGATGTTTCTCACTGTCCCCTCTTGAATTAGTCCTGAGGTGTGCCTAAGGCACCTCCCCACTCCCCAGAATGTGACACCATGGAGACTTCCTTTTTAATCATTTAACCCAGGGGCCAGAAATCTTCCTGGTCATCTGAAGGAGAGAAGTATTCATAAGGGATGTCAAATAGTGCTGAAAGACCAATATATTTCTCTTGGAAAATGCTGTAAAGTTCTCTCTTTGACTACAGTTTTAAAAAGACTTGTCCTGGAAGAGATAGCTTCTGATATAAAACTCTTCTATTCAACAACTCTGGTCTCAACAAGCGTGAGCAATTTTGGGAAGCAGAACACAGGCGGGCTATAAAGGCTGCTGGCTCAGGGGAAAATATCTTCAAGCCACCACTTTCAAGGGGCCAGATCCAGTGTGACTGTGAAGAGAGAGAGGGAAGCCTGGGGTGAGCGTGGGGAAGCGGAACGAGGGCGGCTCTGGGGCCAGACAGGTCTGGTTTAGAATCCAGCTCCTGCACACAGTGCAGCCTCCTTCCCTGGCCTTGGGAAAATCACTTAACTTCCATAAGCCTTGATGTTCCTCAACTGAAAAACAGAGTGAATAAGACCTACAGCCCAGGGTGTTACGAAGAACAGATGCCTGACAGGCACAGGAGGCACCTGACACTCACTAGGGGATCAGATTGCTAGTTTTGCTTTCTTCCCCCAGATACAAAAAAAAAAAAAAAAAAAAAAAGAATCTGGTTTTCTACAAGCCAGGCACTTGTACCATATAATTAATTCCCCTCTCTGCAATTAAGCCTCCACCTCTTACCTATGGGTAGTTTTCAGCCCAGATTCATTATAGGGCAGCTGTACCAGCTGAAGTCTTACTCATGGTTCCCACTGTCCTGAAGGTCTTCCCTCTGCCCCTGCTCTACCCCAGGATCCACCCCCACGATTAGTTCCTATGATCCCGCAACTAAAGGGTTAACAATCACCACCACACTTGTACTTTGGTGGGCCTGTACCACACCAGTTGTTAAATGTCTTCCTGTCTACAAAAGGGAATAAGATCTGAGAAATTGGAAAGACATATTGAGACCTTGCTCTAAAGATTCTCTTACCAGAAAACAGAAACTAGTGGCTATAGAAAGAATGAAAACTACTACACTCTCACCCCAAATGAGGTGCTAAAACCTGGAGTCAGAAACCACATGCAGTTCAGATTATTTTCTTTTTGAACTTTTAATTAGAGTGAAACATTACAAGCAGAAAAGAACATGTCTTTAATGAATTTTCAAAGTGAATACATCCGAGTAACCAGCATCCAGATTAAGAAACTGTGAACAAGTAACACTTCTTCCCACCGCCCTCGCTGTCCCCTTCTTAGTCACTGACCCCAACCAGGGACCCCCATGAAACGGACTTCCAACACCATAGCTTAGTTTTGCCTTTTTCTCATACATTATATAAATGGGATCCCAGAGCCCTCAGGCCAAATCTGGCCAGCCACCTGTTTTAGTACACCCTGCAAACTAAGAATAAATTTTACATTTATAAATATTTGAAAATAATACCAAAAGAAGAACAGTATTTCATGAGACATAAAAAATAAATGAAATTCAAATTTCAGTGTCCATAAAGAAAGCTCTGTTGGAGCACAGCCACTCTCGTCCCGCTACATGTCAAATTCCACTCCACAGCAGCAGAGCTGACTGCTAACCACAGAGATGGTATAACCTGAAAACCCCAAAATACTTACTCTCTGACCCTGTATAGAATAAGTTTGCCAACTCCAATTTGAGTGCATGACAGTCACTGGAATACATCTGCATTTTTGTTGGGCTTAGAGTTAGGAGTGAATTGCAAGGTCATATATATATATATGCTTAGTGTTAGTACACACTGCCTGCAAGAAGTTTCCCCCCCCCAAAATATGCTCCGTTTTGAGAGAAAAGCTAAACCCTGGAGCAGAAACAATAATCTCATTTAATAATAAACAGGGTGATTACAGGGAGTTGATCTGATCCAGAATTGAGCAAATGATTAGAATACCATCAGGGCCTCCAAGTAGCTAGGGAAAATATCAACATGGTCTGAGTTTATATTCTTTCATTCTTAGTCCATGCACCCTCCTTAAAAATAGTCTTCCCCTTAATGTTGCCATTATCGATAGAAGTGGACAAGAGTGAAACAGTCATGTTTCTGCCGGGGATCTGACAGCAGCCCTCCTGTACTTTACCTGAATTGCAGACAGAATGTCCCAGAAGACATTAGCAGCCTCCTGATTTTGTGCTTTCATAAGATTAAACGTATCCATGAGCAGCAACTACATTCGTCACACCCAGCCATCAAAGCAGCCACTGTACCGGGCATGACCAGCAGTCCATCTGCACAGAATTGAACAGTCCTCAATGACCATTCAAGGCTAAACAGCAAGACCCAGGCAGAGCTTGCCCTCTGCCACGGAGAAGGGAGGAGGAGCTCCGTTGACGCCGTGAGTCTTCTCAAGGCGCTTCCCTGGAGTCGTTCCCCCCACACCTGCCTTGCATTTCAAATAGGCTGTATTCAGTTCTTTCAAACATTTTTCCTCTTAGAGGGGAATTGCTTCTGATTCTTTAAGGACCACATTCATCAAGAAAGGGATTCCAATCAACAGTTTCTGTGTTAATTGCACAATCCTGTTGACTTATGAGTTGAGCAGCTTCCTGAATGACAGCACAGCCTCATTTTCTGCTGTCAAACTCCAGGGGCTAGGCAGGACGTGGCTGCCCAGCTCGGGCTCACCACATGAGGACAGAGCCATGCCAACCACAGGCCTGGAGGGTGGGAGAGTCTCTCTCCACTTCTGAGACCCTAAGTCCGCCACTTGGCCCAGCATCTTTCCACAGCAGAAGGCAGTGTCCTGTGGGACATTTCTCTAAGGCCTGCAGTGCAGGTAGGTTAACCTTGGCCTATCCTGGAGGAAAACCTAATATTCGCCTGGCCCCCCAGTGGCCCTCCAGGGACAGGCTATCTCCCTTCATTCATTCCTCAATCCCCTTCCGTGTGCAGAAGAGCAATTCTGGTGTTTAATCATAGGCCGGGAGTCATTTCTCAGCAAGAGCACTAGCTGTCTGTCCGCATAAAAATATACATATAATAAATACATAGATAAAGTAAGTTTCATTTCCCCTGGGAAAAGAAGCCAAACAAAAGTTGTGCATGGCCATAATACAAATAGCACGTGCTTTACAGTCAAAACAGTGAGTTCAAGGCCACTTACAAGTTATAGGTGAGCTTGCTAGTCTCCTCCCGTGACCACCTCTGATTCATCATACTTCAGAAAATGAGAAGAATAATAACACCCACCTCACAGGGTGGCAAGAAGGATCAAATAAGGCATTTGTGAAGAAAAACGCTTTGTAAACTGTAAAAACATCACAGGAAGTAGTGGAGGAAAGACGCTACCTCTTCTCGTCCCGATCCTGTTCACCAGTCTAGCCTTTTCAGCCTGTCCCTCTTCGGATGAGGACCACAGCCCACCATAAAGACCGGCGTCAACCCAGCACCCAAGTTGGCAGCCATCAAACTGCCATCTATTAAGAGCCAATTATCTGAGTGGCTTAATTAATCTGTGCGCCACGTGGTCCGATCTCCCCGAGATCCTAGAAAACAATGAGCCTGAAATATAGTCGCCAGCTAATTTTACAATGGCCATCAAGGAATTGGGCGTCCATTATTCCTGCATGTTGCAGCTGCGAGTGATGGGCGCATAAATATTGATTAGACCAGCCTCTGTGGCTGGGGGGAGGAGGATGAATGATTACAGTGTTCTCAGAGGAACAAGCGAAAATACATAAATCTTCAGACCGGACCCTAGGGGAAAGAAATCCTAATTTCTAAATCTTAGTGAGGACAGAGAAAAAGGACTGTGAGTCACCTCTTCGGAGAGAGCTGGTCAAGATGGGGTGGTCATACCAGTCCTAGATGTTTCTCATTCTCTTCTGGTCTAGAATGAGATGCAGATTGGGTTTAAACAACAGGATCATTAGAAAGGAGGCATCTGGGGGTGTTTTCTTCCTCTTGGCATTCAATCCAAGGCAGGAACATGCGAGTGCTCCACTCTCCCCTGCATTTCCTTGAAAGATCTCTGCAGTGCTTCCAGTTAAGAAGACAAGTGACATGAGAAGAATTTAATTGTTTTTTTTTTTTTTAAGTGCCTAATCTTGTCTCCTGGAAATGGTATGCAGGAGAGACTTTGTGCTTGGAAATTGGAATCATCCAGGAGGCAGTGGGTCAAATGGCTCCTTACTTCTCACAATCGGGGCTCCTCAGGGCATCGAAGCAGAATGGCTCAGGGTGGCTCACAGAGGCGACCTTACTCCTTCAGAAAGAACTGCCTTTGTGTCCAGAGCAGCAGCAAGGCAGGCTGCTCCTGACCTTGGCTGGAGCCTGCAGGGGAGGACGGGGCTCCAGATTTCTTGCTAGAGCTCCTGACCAAGTGCTCTGGGGTTCTCTGCTCTAGACCCCACTCGCGTGGCAGGAGATGTCAATAAGAGAAGGAGGACGAATGTGATAAAGGGAGGAGGGACACATGGAAAGAAAAGCAGAAGGAAAGAGGACTCCTTGGATGGCACATAAGTTTCTCACACCGTAGAGATCTCTTCCTCTTTCTCCCTATCAGCTTCCCAGTGTTCATTAGGTCCTAAGATGGGTGTAGCTGCTGCCAAATGCAGACTGCTGCCCCAGAAGGTCACATCAGGCCATTTATTCTGAAATACCAGAATACCAGAGCCAGCAAATTTCAGGAGCTTCTGCAGAATTCCCAGGGCACCGATGTACGCACATGCATGCACACATGCTCCTGTATCCCAAAGGAGTTCTTTCTTAATCAGCTCAACATCTGAGGACTCAGAGACTGATTTTTTTTTTTTTTTTTGGTTGATCTAGCGTTTCTGGTAAAAATAATGAAATGATAAGTACTAGACACAGAGTATCTGTGGTATAATTATTGATAGCCATGAGGTCTCATTTTAGAGTTAACTCACAAGTAACCCAGAACCACTCCGATTGCTGTCAGGGCAAGTGGGTGGCAAGCGTTGCTGTCTCACGCTGCCCCCACGCTGCCCCCACTCCACAGCTGAGGAGACAGAGCCGGAGGAGAGGATCTGCTGTCCCTGGTACTCCCCACGCCAGAAGGAGATCAAGTGGCCACGTGTATAAGAAAACCCAGAAGGTGGAGGCGCACTTGACTACGGCCATGGAGCTGCCAGGAGAGGGTCGGGCTCTCCTGCTCTGAACTCCAGTGAACAGTGAGCGTCTCTGAGGTCCCTACAAGGAGGCCGGCGGACCACCCAGCTCAGAGCGTGGAAGGCCCGTGGAGAGAGTCAGCAGCCAGCTGTCAGGGCACGTGGCACAGCCAGACTCACTTCCCCAAACAGATGGCAGGTCTAGAATGCTGGTCTCTGGGGTGGGATGTGCAAAAGCCGTGGCGGGGTTCACAGTCCCCCAATAAGAGAGGAGCTGGGAATTTAGCCCTGCTTTTCTCATTCAGATTCTTTAAAAAAAAAAAATGCATGGGGGACTTTGAGATGCTCTGAAACGATCACAAACCTATGAATGTTAGAAACTAAACAAGGGCACAGCAACACATTTCTTTCAAATGTGCTCCTGGGGGCCTGGTAATGGATAAGACTGTTTGGGGAATTTGTGATGGGAGAGGGGGTGGGTGAGGACGCAGGCAAACATCGCAGATGAGATGGCGTGTGAACAGGCTGTGTGGAAATCCCGGGCCGTAGGCATCAGCCAGCGCCGCCTCATTCTGTCCCTGTTCAGTTTATAAATGACCTCTGATAAGTGGAAATTAAGACTTTTAAATGATACAAACAGATGAGCAACCTTGAGAAAGGGTAGTCCCTAGTCAGGCTGGGGAGCCTTGTGACAGGGACATTAATTTCTCTTTCCAACCTGGTTTTGCCCCTTTGTCTTCTCTGATTTAAGCCAGTATCATTCTATGTCCCCAGGAACATTTGAGACAGGTATCCTGGTCTTTCTTTCTTTGCAAAAGCACCAGACCAATTAGGGGAACAAGGGTCTAAGGAGGGAGAGAACTCCCCAGACTATCTCAAAGAGATTCCTTCAAGCAGATCTGTGGATCCCTGGGACAGGGCCTCCCACCAGAACCTGGGGGCACATATTGGCTAGGAAAGGAAGTTAGGACATGGGTACTACCCAGGGCTGCCAAAAATGACCCAGGATAAAGAAATCTCCCAGCTTGATAGGATTAGAAGGGGGCAGGGCCAACTCAGACTTACTTACTTATTTATTTTAAATAAATAAATAAAGCTTGCTGATAGCCAGAAAGCAAAGACCTGCTCTTTCTTGAATACCTGAGGTTCTAGCCTCCTGCTTTCCCATCTCCCAGCCTCTCTCAGCAGCAACTGCTGGGCCTCCAGACAACACCATCCCATACCAGCTCCAGGAACAAGCGAGAGGGGAAGACAGCCCAGGGCCAGCCAATCACAAGAGCCAATGACAAGATAAACATTCTTCTGATAATGGGCTACTTCTAGTCTTGCCAGAGTCAAAATTCCCTGGACAGAGTCCAATATGCACACAGTGAGCATCAGATTAATAGGGTCTCTCTCTCTCTACAATTCATTCATGATTTTTTCAATGGGAGAAATTATCTACTAAATGGGGAATAAAATAACAGTGTCATATACCGAAGGCATTTGTGGTCTGCACACACTACAAAGAGACAAGTTCTTTCTCATCCTGTTTGCTGTATTTCAGTGTAGCACAAATGCATTTATATAGGCCCGAGGCGCTTTGTTCAAAGCCTTTACAGTTTCAATACTTTCCTCAGAAAGTACCCTCAGGCCTCAAATTCTTTTTGCTTTTACTAAAGCCTAAGCCCCTGACTAAATTTAGTTCTAGGAAATAAGAGACAAATTTGCTGGGTTTCTTTTTTTTCTTCTTCTTCTTAAATTCTGTCACTTATTATAGAATTCTCCAAATGGCAAAAAAAAAAAAAAAAAAAAAAAAAAAAGAAAAGGAAAAAAACATATAGGAGAGAAGAAATAAAAACATTTTTCAGATATATACAGTGTGTCCGTAAAGTCATGGTGCACTTTTGACCGGTCACAGGAAAGCAACAAAAGACGATAGAAATGTGAAATCTGCACCAAATAAAAGGAAAACCCTCCCAATTTCTGTAGGATGATGTGGCAGCATGTGCGCATGAGCAGATGATGACGTAAAACCGTGTATACAGAGGAGCAGCCCACAGCCATGCCAGTCGAGATGTGGACGGTACAGAGGAAAGTTCAGTGTGTTCTGTGGCTCGCTAAATTCGAATCTGTGACCAAAGTGCAACATGAATATCGGCGTGTTTATAACGAAGCACCACCACATAGGAATAACATTACTCAGTTGGATAAGCAGTTGAAGAAAAACAGCAGTTTGGTGGAGAAACCCCGTTCTGGTAGGCCATCAGTCAGTGACGAGTCTGTAGAAGCTATACGGGATAGCTACCTAAGGAGCCCTAAAAAATCTGTGCGTGAGCCCACATTGAACTGCACTGAATAGGTATGAAACTGGGAGAGTTTTCCTTTTATTTGGTGCAGATTTCACATTTCTATCATCTTTTGTTGCTTTCCTGTGACCAGTCAAAAGTGCACCATGACTTTACGGACACACTGTATTTTAGCATTATCATATTTATCCCTAAACTGCAGTCTGAATTACAACGTCAAACTTGTTACATTATTTCCAATTAAGAATTAGAGCTTACTGAATTTGGGGGTAGGGAGCTGAGTAAAAGAATAGAATCAACATTAAAGAGTCAAACTTAAAGAAATCTTTACTTGAGCTATTAACAGAACCAGCCTTTCTCAAAACTAAGAAAAAAAACTCAATTTTCTTCAATAGTACAGCTTGCCTTCTCCATCACTTGGATCACGACCAGGCATAGGCTATATTTCGTCAGGCCCACTTTAGAGATCCCATCACTAGGTGAATGACGATGTCTCAAAACACTGTGAAGAGAGGAGAATAGGGCCTGGAAGCCCAGAACCAGAGCCTGTAGCGGACCCCAGTGAAGGCAGTTTGCTGCCTGGAATCTAAACTCTGGATGGTCCCCAGCCCTAGAGTCCTCCACAGCCCTCTCCTCTCCAATCCCACCATCATTCCCAACTTCTCTAAATATTTTTAAGGGAAAGGAGCTCACTGGTCTTGCTTTGGAAAACCAGCTGACCCCTCCTCCACAGTGGGAAGGAGCCTGGGCTGGATGAGACGTTCCCCGAGGCTTAGACACATCCCAGGCGAGAGCTCTCTGCATGACTGTGCGTGAGCATTTCCTAGGAAAGCCTAGGTTACTGAACTCACTCAGACACTGAGTTTTCTCCTACAGTACACAAATGTCCCAGAAATGCCCAAATTCCTACTGTTGAGGAAACAATCTCTGCCCTTGCAAATGTCTGCAGCCTTTGGGTGCCACCTCTCAGGTGACCTTTCCCACCAGGGGGTACTCTGTCCAGCCAAAGAAACCTCCTCTGCGCCAGATGGCCTCCTCCAAGGGCAGAGTGGGACTTCCCTGAGGTGGCTCCCTCACAAATCACAGTAAGCCTCTACAGCTCTTCGAAGGCAAGCGTCCGGGGATGAGCCATGAAAGTGCTAGAAGTGGGCTGGGGGGCACATGCAGTAAACATCCTTAGCCTCACCCCATCACCCACTAGTGCAGACCCAGGTGGCCCACGCAGAACAGTGTCATGGAAGGAGCACGTAGGTAGGCAGTTCCCAGAGTGATTCCATTCCTTTTTTGTCCCTGGTGCTGCCACTTAATAATAGCCTTGTTATCATGGGCCAATTGTTATGACACCATTACTCAATCTTATCTGCATAAAAGTATTACCTGCTTTATGTGGTGGTTGTGAAAATTAAAGTAGTTAATATATGTAAAACAGAGTTTGTGAATTTGGAAAGCATTGTACAAAGGCTAGCTATTGTTGTTTCACACAAGTGCACACTCTCACACAAGCTTGGTCCACCAGGAACTCAAGAAGAATAAAATCATACGGGCATATTTATATAGGGCCAATGAAACTATAAAAAATATCTACACACTTGGTATTCTTCATCGAGCTCCAGGATGCCATCAATCAACAGGCTGCTTCTGACTCACACAGAGCACTTGTAAAGACACTGATTCTAGGACCTTCTCCCAAATCCACAGAATCATAAACCCCAAAATGTGTATGGTGCCTGACCTGTGGTGGCGCAGTGGATAAAGTGTCGACCTGGAACACTGAGGTCGCCGGTTCGAAACCCTGGGCTTGCCTGGTTAAGGCACATATGGGAGTTGATGCTTCCAGCTCCTCCCCCCTTCTCTCTCTCTCTGTCTCTCTCTCCTCTCTCTCCCTCTCTGTCTCTCTCTCCTCTTTAAAAATGAATAAATAAATAAATAAATAATTTTTAAAAAAATGTGTATGGTAAACCAATTCTCCAGGTGCTTCTGACAGGCACTCAGATTTGGGGACCAACTGCACTCCTTCGGACAGGACAAACAAATGTCCTATACTGTAGATGGCTCCTCGGAATAAAACCGCTCTGGAGCTAAGACGAAATCTCTCTGTCTCAACCACCTCTGTTCTCAGACACACATACACTAAGAAACAGAGGGGTGTTCCTCCTCTAGACAGCCATAAATACACGCAACACGTCTATGCAGATGTGTAGTCACACATAAAGATGAAAACAGGAAGAAGAAATATACTAACAAATAAGAAGGGCACTTAATAAAAGGTAACAAGATTTTTAAAGCCTATGGGATTCGTAGTTATAAAAGACACAGAGAAAAGGAAAAAGAAAAAAAAAAAGGATGTTAAGACAAGGAACAAATGGTCAAAACTGGAAGCCCCCTCTTCCATGACTGCAAAGCACTATGTCCAGGCTCTGCTCGTAGACCCCTCTGACACTACTCATTTGTTTGTAATTCTTCCTCAGCCAGGAACTGGTGAGAACCCCCCTCAAAGGGCAGGGACACAATGTACTCATCACTGCAGCCCCCAAACCTGGCCCAGAACCTAGCAAGAGCCATATTTGTTCTATAAGTTGTGTTCAGCACATGTGAGGATGAGAAGAGATGGGTGAGGAAGAAGGACAAAATGCACAAAGAAGGAAACATCTCTTGTCCCAGATCCCTGGTAAAAACTAATAAGTAAGTTTCAGGTAATGAGGTTCAACGCCAGACAGAGAGGGTTCATGTCCCCACAGGCATCATTAACTGCATTTCAAGGAGCAGAAGCACCCAGGGAAAAAGGAGAAAAGCTCTCTAGATCTATGGACAGGTCTGAGGTGAGTGAGGAAATTGATCCTGTGCTTTAAAGGCTGTTTGAAGTCACAAGTCTGACTTTGTCACTTCCTTGCTTAGTACCCCTCCACTCCCCTTAGCACCCACAACGTCCAACCCAACAGGACTCATATCATCCCTGACGTCTGCCACCTGCCTTTTGCTCCAGTTATGCCAAACTCACACAGCATGCTGTGTCATTCCTCTAAGACTGTTTGGTGCAGTTAACCTCTACCTGCAATGCCCTGCCTACCCACTTATAGACATACAGTTCATCCTTCTCAACTCAGTTTAACCCTTTGAGTAGTACGAACGTTCATGTATGTCCTCATGTCTCCTGACCATCCAGAGAATGATCGTACATGTGTAATGTAACATTAAAAAAAGGCAAATGTATGTTCTTCTTGTTTCCATAAATTGGTTATCAAACAAACATGATTTTAAGTTAATACAGCTGTAACTGGAACTAATTTCATTTTCTGAAGAAAAAAAAAACAAAACTCACTCCTGGGGGTCAGGGAGCATGAAAATACTCACTACTCAAAGGGGTAAGTCCTCCTCCTCCAGGAAGTCCCCAGGCTCCCATGACACCAAGGACACTGAGACCCTGTTGGCTCTCAGCATACTGTACGGTTGGTCCAGCGATAGGCAAATCCCACCCCAGAGTGTTCTGCATCTCTGTACCCATAGCTTCCAGCACAGTGATGGCACACGGCTGACCAACAAAAAATGCGTGTGGAACGCTACTGAGAACTGACAAGGTTCTAAAACGCAAGTGCCAGAAGATTTCATTAAAAGGCGATCTGAGAGGCACCTGGATATAGTAGAAATATCCTAGATATCTGAGATCTGAGTTCAAATCAGTCAAGTGACCTAAGGTAAGGTGCTTAAAGACTGAACCTGTCTCCTCACCAGTGAAATAAGCACAGTACCCCCCAACTCATACAATTACTTATGAAGAAGCACCACTATGTTACCTGGCACACTGTGAATCTTCTGTACTATACTTACTAGGGAGACTCTCCTCACCCCCACCCCTATTTTCAGTCTCCTGTTTTGGACCTTAAGCTCTTCCCAGGGCTTTTTACAATCCTCGGAGGTCTGCTCTGGATCCAGTTCATAAATGTTGCCTCACAGGTCAGGAAACCTGGAAGTCTCTCTCTGTGTCGTGTGGCCAGGTGCGGAAGAGAAAGAGACTGAGGAATGAGGGCTCTGAATTAGAGGTAAAAGTGAGCCTGTGGGGAGAACCTTCTGCCTCTGCTCAGATGAACCAACTGAGCAGGAGTTTGAAAAGCCACTTGGACTCTCATTCCTCATCTCCCCACCAATTCCAAGGAGTTTGTTTTTACAGACTCTTAAGTAGTGTTCAATTGCCAATGCTGCTGATGGGTTCAGGGACAGTTATAAAGCAGGGGTGACGACAGGCTGGATGAGCACCAGCAGCAGCCACCCTGGGAGGCTGTAGGGCGCTCGCCCGAGATGCACGCGCGCGCGGTGCACCCCGGGCCTCTGGCTTCTTGTGGTTGGGCCTGGCAGCTACGGGAATGAAGGAGGTCAGCGCAGCCGCTAGACTTCTCGCAGACACCAGCACCAGCTGGCCCTGCCACCTGATCCAAACACCGGCGACTCTCTCGAGGAGTCCACAGATAACCACCCTCTGGGCCATTTTCTGCAGCGCCCCTCCCGCCCCGGGACCCCGGAGCGCCACCCAAGTTGAGAGCTCCTCTCTGTCCGCGAACACGCGCCTACCACCCACACTCGCTCCCACTTTCACACACTGCAGGTCCGTATATGCCCCACGCTTTTTAATAACACACTGAAATAACACACTGTAGCCGCATCCGGAGCCCGCTTACCTGCTCACAGCACCCAGACCCCCGCCCTGGCTTTCTGGGAGCCTGCAAACCCCGTGTGCGAGCTGCGCGCCCTCCTGCAAACCATTGCCCCGCGCCCGGTGCGCCGCCAAACCCTGTACCTTGGGAGTCTGCACTTCAGGTCCCGACGACACCTCCAACTTCTTCATGGTTACCCAGAAGAATAGCAGCACGGTGATCAGGAGCACCCCCAATATCGGCAGCACCAGGCGGCGAGACAGGCACCGCATGGTCCCCTTTGCCTGCTCCTCTCAGCGGAGTTGCGCCCGTGGGGAACCCCGTGGTGGTCAGAGTCGGCCCGGCACGAGTGCCGGAAAGCGCCTGGCTCGATGGAGCGCGGCGCTAGCCCGGGATCGCGGTGCTGCCGCGGCGGGATCCTGCAAAGCGCCCCCACCCGCTTCGGAGAGAATCAAACAGGGCTAGAGGGGCGGCGTACCCTCAGGCGCGGCAGGAAAGGGCGGAGGGGTAGTCAAGCTAGACGCTGGATAAAGCCGGACTAGCGCCGTAGCAGCCGAGATGGTTCCCGCGCCACCGCCTCTGCCTCACCCGCCGCCGCCGCGAGGGAAACTGACTCGAGCTGCGGGAGGGAGGAATCCGAGGCTGTGCCCGGCACCCCGAGAGGAACATGAAGAAGAAAGGGGAGGAGGTAGCGAAGGGGGAGGGTAGGTACGACAGACAGACCGACTCGAAGGGAGCCCGAGTGCGAGCGAGGGGGCTCTGAGAGGGGGCGCTACCGCCGCCAGCCAACCGAGGCGCACGGTGCTGTTCTGGGGCACCGGTGCTGAACGCATGGCGCAGCTCCCGGCTCATCCCAGGTTGGGGCAGGGCGGGGCAAGAACCATGCATCAGCAAGACCACAACCCCAACTCCACGTTGGGACCTAAAGGGCAGCCTGCACCTAGCAGGGCTGTGCCTGAGAGGACTTTTCCACTCACAGCCGGGGCTAAACGTGGCGCTCCAACTGAGTTCCGCCCTCAATGCGCCCGCCCCCCCGGGGTGCTGGCAAATGGGGGCGTGGGACTCTAGAGGTGCTCCTGGCGGTTCAGAGGCAAGGCCAATTTCAGCCACCCCCAGGGTGTTTCTCTGCCTGCATGCAGGTGCCTGGCAACTTTTTCTGCTTAATGGAATGCTGAGTTGGTCTAAATTTAACTTGAAAGAAATCCTTTTAAAAATTAAGGCACAGTTATCTCCCTTAAGGGTTTTCTCTCCCTGTAAGCATTAGAGCTCTGTGCTTGAAACAAAGGGAGGGTTTGGAAGTTGGGCCAACCACATGGGGTACTTGGAAAGTGACCCTGGGCAGGGGGGCACTAGATGAAGAGGGTTATCTTTCAAAAGGACGTGAGAATGACGTAGCCACTGCAGCCACCAATTTCCCCACCTCACCCCACTGAGCTCAGCATGAGGGAAGCCCCCAGACACTATGGAAAGTGGGGCTCCAGAATTCATTCTTCAATCAGATGAAACCCCCCAAAAAAGTGGAGTCAGAAATGGAGGAATCTGCTGAAAGCCACTGTGTTTGGAACCTTATCTTTCAGTCACAGGGTAGCCCTGCCTCACAGCCCTGAAGAGTTCTTGGCCAGGCTGTAGATAAGAAGTTTCCGGTTGGGAACAGAGGTGGAAATCAAACAGCCAGAAAAGCTGAGCCCTCTTGCCAGCCCATCTCAAGATTTGGCTGAGCAATCAGACCACCACACAGAACCCTGGGGTGATCCAGGATTCACCTTCATTAGAACTCTATACACCGAAAGGTTGGGGCTAGGCTCCCCAGCTATCAGTCTGGCCTGGCAAAGATCCAAGTAAACCATGGGGAAGGGGTGGAACTGCAGCAAGAGAATGCACTCCTATAGCATCTTGAGCTGCCCAGATCTCTTCCAGGAGCCTCACCCTGGACCTGCAAGCTCGGCCTACAAAGTGTTGTGCGGCAGACTCTGCAGGGGACCCCCAGGCAAGCCGCTGAGACACTGTCTGCTCCAGGCAGGAGCTGCAGCACCACAGCCCATTGCTCAGCGCTTTGTGAGACTGCTTGTGAGGAACAGATGGCAGCGAGTTATACAACACCACCACCAAGCTTTCGAGGTGGTGCAGCACCACGCTGCCTGCTGCAGAGGTGCTAGGTGCCTCCTTCTAACTGTTTAGCATCTGGGGAAACTGAGGCCCTGGGGTTCCCATGGCAGCTCCATGCAAGGCCTACAATGCCTGGGAGAGCAGGGAGTGCCTTCAAAGGTGCTGGCTTCTTGAGTCACTGTTTTGTCCTCCAGACCAGTGGAGACTTCCTGGGCCTCTGTAAGCTATCAAGAGAATCCAGTTTTGCCAACTGGCATCATCTGACCCAGCCAAAAGGCCTAGTAGTCTGAGTTGTCAAACCATTAACTGTCATTAGGATTGAAATCAATTTCAGATGGGACTTCACACATCTGGAAGCCAGGTGAGTCTACATATCAAGCCCCGCCCTGTAGGTCTCTCTTAGGACACAGCCAATCCAGGGTACCTCATGCTCTGGTGGATATTTAAAACTTTAATAATCAGCTTGAGTAATGCAGAGCACAGTTGATCCCAGTGAGGGATTAGCTATCATTAGCGATTAATCCCAAGTTAGTTTTTTTCTCATCACAGCCTATATGGGGAGGAAAATCCCCCAGAAAAAGATTTAACATGGCAGGAAATGAGGAAAAAAACGTACCCTCTGAATTATGTAGGTATATTCTTGGTGCCCCAAAATGAATTGACTTCCCTGGTCTTGATATCCTTGAGCAAGTTCCACATTTCTTTGGGCCTCAGTTTCCCCACCCATCATGTCATGCCCTCTCAAAGACCCTTCCAGCTCACTCAGGGTTCTTCCTTCCTTGTCCCTGAATTAAGATTCCTTTTGCCACTCCTGTCGTTGGCAAAGTTCTGCGTAAGCTGTTCTCTCCTCACAGCCGAAGACATTAGAGAGCGAATTGGGTATTGGAGCAGATGTGAGTCATTCCTGTTAGTATAAAAACTATGGAATAAAACCCATTATGGCCCCGGAAAAATGTGTAAAGCAGCATATGGAGCAAATGTAAGCTGGAAATGGGAGGAAGCTGTGAAGTCCAATGCATATGCTCCCAGAGGCTTTGGCTATGGGTTTTCACACTTTGCTTCTCGTTTTCCTGTGCTCTCCTGTCACTCTCGCTCAGCTCACGGCAGAGGCTGCAGCCTTTTGTTCCTTCTGGATCTCATTCCCTACATCCCTCCTCTCTGCCCGCTGCGTGGTAACTTCAGTAAAACAGTGCATGCATGTGTGTGCCTGCCATCTGCATGCTTATTAGACCTGTCACCACCAGCAAGATGCCCTCCGTGCCAACCTAATGAGATTTCACCCATAGAGGCCCAAACAGCCTTCTGTTGAAATCTTTACCCTTCTGGGCCCTAGGAAAAGGTAACTGGTAGCAGGGCAGACTCTAACACAGTGGTGAGATGAGACACACGCAGGCTGGCCCAGCACCGCCCTGGCGTCTTGGGCAGCAAATGGAGCCGCAGCAAGAATTCAGATATGTCTATCTCCATTCCACAGTCATGCAGACGCAGGTCTTTGGGCCGGCCCTTGCAGCCTGCCCTGTTCAAGTTCTCCAGCCATACATAATAATACATCAGCCCCCTTTCCCTCTGTGTTCCTCTCCCTTTACCTTGCCATTGTAGCTTCTGTTAAAACCTCAGGTCTGAGTCTCCTGCGAGGTCTTCTTATAAAGAGTGATAGTTTAGGATGCATAGTAAATGAGAATGAGCTGTTACCAACCTTCTAACCTCCTCTCTCTGCCACATTGGTGTATCTTTGTCAAAAGAATAAAGCCAGCCAGCCTTTCCTCTAATCTTTGGTGAGTAGCTGGGTGGCTTTATCTAAAGGATCTGAGAGTCACCTTTCTGGATTTTTCTCTATCCATTAAACAACTTTTTTCACTATCCCACTACCTCTATTCCTCCTTTTTTTTTTTTTTTTTTTTTTATCTTAGGTACTACTGTATCATTTGCCTCCTGGAAAGTGTCTCATATCTTTGCATCTCAAAAACCTGCCTCTTTCTTTCAATATTTGAAATGCCTCCAAACTTTCTTTGTTCTTCCCCTAAATGTCAAGTGTAAATTTTACTATTGCTGTAATGCTAGGTCTTTGCTGGTTATGAAAAGTGATTTGATCTTCAATGGGGGTGTCCTGAAGTATGACCTAACTCGTGCCCCCTCCCCACATAGAAAATGAACATTTCTAGTAGCATGAAGGGGTGACCCAATTAGCTTAAAGAAAAGTAGAGGAGCCTGACCTGTGGTGGCACAATGGGTAAAGCATCGACCTGGAATGCTGAGGTCGCTGGTTCAAAACCCCAGGCTTGCCTGGTCAAGGCACATATGGGAGTTGATGCTTTCTGCTTCTCCCCCCTTCTCTCCCTCTGTCTCCTCTCTCTAAAATGAATTTAAAAAAAGAAAAGTAGAGGAAACTTTTTGAACCTGAATTACTTAAAAGGCTCTCTGATAGAGCAGAAGAAATGGAGAGATCCAAAGACAGATGTCATTTATCCCCAAATTTTAGACAGCCAACTCTGATAGCCACCTGCATCATCTCTGAGAATTAAAGGCAATCCTTAGTAAGCTCAGGCTCAGAGGCATCGGTGAAAGGTAGAAGGGGGCAGGAGGGCTCAAATGCTGGAAGGAACAGAACTGTTCTGGGTCCTCTCTTATCTGGTAAGAACTTCAACACTGAGAGGAGCCAGGCATGCCCCATGGGTGGAAATGGGACAAATCTGGTTCTCAGAACAATTTCCAGTAGCCAATTGCAGATTTTGTAATCAAGTCATTAGTGGGTGTTGCATATTGAACAGGGTGACCACATGCCCCGGTTTGCTGGCTGGTTTATTCCTATTTTTCTGGCATAATTATTAATAATAACCTCTTTGACTTTTTTTTTTAGGTGAGAGGAGAGGAGATAGTGAGGCAGACTCCTACATACGCCCCAACCAGGGTCCAACCAGCAACCTCGTCTAGGGCCAATGCTCAAGTATCAAGCTATTTTTAGCACCTGAGGCTGATGCACTCGGGCCAACTGAGCTATCTTCAGCACCTGGGGCCATGCTTGACTCTATTGAGCTATTGACTGCAGGAGAGGAAGAGGGAGAGAAGGAGGAGAGGGGGAGAGAAACAGATGGTCGCTTCTCTTGTATTCCCTGACCGTTAATTGAACCCAGGATATCCATATGCTGAGCTGATGCCCTGTCCACTGAGCCACTGCCAGGGCCCTCTCTTTGACTTTTAAAAAATTCCTACTTTAAAACAGCCACAGCACACTAGTGTGCTGCAAGAAATTTTAAAACATGCAATACCTGACTATTTAGTCAAGACACTGACCTCTTTTCCCTTAGATTGTCAAATAAAGAAAAATGACAACAGCCAACACAATAGCCATCCAGTGTGAACAAATAAAGTCATACCTATCTTTTTTTGTCAGATCAGCAAAAAAAAAATGTATTTTTTTTTTGGTGTGCTGCAGAATTTCAGTCATTAGGTTATGTGCACCATGAGATGAAAAAAGGTTGAAAATCGCTGCTTTAGACAATAAATTTGATGTCAACTTCCAATGATGTTGCTAAAAGAAAGACTAGTTTTCTTAGGTGACAAAAAATGCAAGTCTTTGCTGTTAAAGTTCTTATGAGTGTGTGCTGAGTTTAGGAGAGCCTACATGTTTGTGTGGGCCACTATTCTGAGTAAATGATGTTCAAGACATTTATTCCATGAAGAGCCCATGTGGACATTAGAGCTAGCTTGAAGTAAGAAACAATTGTGTTACCCACAACATCAATGGCTATCTGATCCCATCCACCTAACTGAAGGCATTGACCCAGCTAGCAGCTCACGTGTCCCAGGGAGCAGCCATGATCCGGGCACTGATATTTCCTCAGAGGGCAAGGAGTTCCTGACATCAGACTCCAGACATTACCCCTCCAACCATCTCTTCCTCTCACTCACATACCCACTCAGGCCATGAAAGTCACATGAATGAGTGAAATGAGTTGGGGTCAGAGAAACAGCAGGTTAAGTCCAATGATAGTAGTGGAACTGACAGTCAACCTTCGTGTTGAGGCCACAATAGGGAACAGTGGGGTCCATGGAGGACTCACAGTGCCGACTGATCATAGCCGGTGTAGACAAAGTGGGGCAGAGTTTCCCCACTTCTCAGCAGAAGTAGAAGTCCAGATAGCTATGGAACCTCCGAGATTTTAACTGTTGTTAACTGATTCAATTTCCACTACCTACCCCCCAAAATCATGCAACAATAAACCGAACACATCCGCAGTCTGGATCCAGCCTGCTGCTTGCCAGTTTACAACTCATACTTCTACTACAAATGTTTTAATAAGCACTGAGATTTCCTGTGTTCCATCACTCTACTAACTTAGAACAAATATACCCAGATAAGACAGAGGAGAAACAGTGGATCGGTCTGTATTAGGTCAGAAGGAGACTTGGAGACCATCCAGTTCAATGCTCTTTATTTTGTAATTGAGGGGAGGAGAGCCCAGAGAAGCTTCATGATCTACCTACAGCAGAACAAGTCCATTAGTAAAGCTCGAGTTAAAATTCATCTACCCGAGTCTCCAAGTGACGCTCCTTATGAGGTTTAACAGGCCAAAGGAAACAAGAAGCTGAGACATTTTGATATGCCCAGAAGTTTCCAGGTAATCAGCAAAGCAATCAACAAACTGTGAGCGCAGATTCTGGGCAATTTCTTGTGAAGACTACAAGTAAATAGAAGGCCTGTTTCCAGCTGGTCAAGAAAGTGTGAGCCAGTGATTAGGATGCAGAATTGAGTGTTGGAAGATCTGGTCCCTCCTCTCTTTGGCGTGTCCCTTGAGTAATGACCTGACTCTCAGGTGGAGGTGCTTCAGTGTACCTGCGGAACGGCTACATTGCAGCCATACTCTGCCCCTGTCTTCAGTTTTCCTAAGTGCTGTAATATTAATTAAACATTAATTATTTGAAAGGTGCTTTTAGCATTTGAACTCAGTGGGCTGCCGCAGAGGTGACATGAATACCATCCCCTGTTGGCAGCGTGCTGTTTTGTAAAATAAAAGCTCCTTCCCTCTTGCAATCTCCCCCCCCCCCACCATGCAGACAGTTTATTTTGCCCATCCTCTGGCTATTTCACCTTTTGGGTCATCATTTTCATGAGACAAGTGAAAATAATACTTCTCTTGTGCTCCAGAGAGCCAAATCCCTTCTCCTGGCTGGATCCGAAGACGGTGGGTTGGTGTGGTAATGGAAGGAGCCTGATGTACGGTCCAAGCACAAATCCTCGGGGAGAAATAATATATCTCTTTGAAAAAAAAATAGCTTATACTTATGAGGTAGGAGATTTTCAATTTATAAAGGTTTACCATTTCCTACGATTGCCAGGATCACTGCATTCCAGAAGGTGAGGCTTCTCAGATGAAAGGCAGGCCTGCCTCTGGGACCTGGGATGTAGATTTGAAAGCGACGTGTGATAAGCCTGCTCTCGTCCCCCTGCGCCACGTCCCCACAGGCTGTGAGGCAACGCAGAGCAAAGGGTTGACACCCATTATCTGGAGAGATGGCGAAGTTCTTCTCACTGATTTCTTCCCCTATCACTGCTCTCAGACCTGAATTCGAAATTGATTTCCTTAATAACTATTAAAGATCTTTTTAATTAAACTAGGCATCCTGTCCCTTGGCAAACTTTTTCCTGATGACATCTCTGGTTAATTAAAGGTTTAAGCTGCAAAGACATATTACATAAGAACAAGGCAAGCCACTTTATGGTGTGCCCGTGAAGGGCCCTGCTGGTCCCTGCTGCAGAAACTGGGGTACATTGGAGGGCTGGCCCTCTCTTGCTTTATGGCTGTGTAAGAAGCTACAAAATGGTGTTGATAATAACAGCGGTTGAGGGAGGCAGGAGTGGTTAATTTTTCTGTTTCCTGAGCTTCAATCTCTCCTTTCAGGCTTGCCGGGTAAGTCTTCATCAAGCAATTTTCATTAAAAGCATCATTCATTTCGATCATAAATCACTGATGCTGACAAAACATTTTTACCTTTCATCCAAAATTCCTGAGGTAGTTGATGCATTTCATAATCAGAGAACAACGAATAAAGGCCTCTTTTCACCCATCAATAAAATGCAGCCACCTCTGCAATAGAAAGTAGCAGGTTCTCACAAAAAGGGGGGAAATTGTATATGTATTTGTGAGAGTAAATTGCCCCGATCCATGTACCTTCTTTCTCCTTATCTAGTTCATTTTTCTTTTCATTTTTTTTCCCCCACTGAGATGCCTATTTCAAAACGGTAGAACAGGGTAAGCTGTGCAGAATGTCATTAAAAAACAGAACCTTTGGCCTGGCCAGGTGGCTTCATGGATAAAGCATTGACTCACGTGCCAGGGGTCGTGGGGTCGACCACCAGTCAGGACACATACAAGAAGCAATCAATGAGTATACAATTCAGTGAAACAACTAGTTGATGCCTTTCTCACCCTCTCTCCTCCTCCCCCACTAAGTTAATGAAAAATTTTAAAACAAAAACAAAACACAAACAACAAAACTTTTCTGTATGCAATGTTAAATAGCTTTTAGGTTGGGAATCAAACCCATTGCCTTGGCTTTGTGTTCATGATGGTTGAAAACAATAGATCTCAAACCTAGATGTACATTCGAAGTTCCTCAGACTGCTGTTAAATTAGATGCTTGTATCTCACCGTAAGCCTACTGAAATTCTGCAGGTGATGTTTCTGGGCACTCAAGTTTAGAAACCATAGGTCTAATCAAGTTGAGTCAGTGTTACTTCTAGGCCTGCCCGGAATTGAGAAAGGTAGCTTGCTATTTCAATATTTTGGTCTTATACACAATTGAGATAGGCAAAACAGAGCAAGGAGAAATATTGCTAATGAAACATGGCTCCAATTCTTATATGACTCAAAGAGAGGATTAAAAAGATTTTTCCACTCACACGTTGTCACTGGTCAGTGGCTCACAGCTCTAGATCACCGGTTCTCAAACCGTTAGAGAATCAGAATCACCTGGATAACTTACTTTCCTAATCACTGTATTATAAAAAATTTCAAGCATTCAGAAAGATAGAATGAGAGTCTGCTCAACAGCCAGCCACACATATAATATACCGACCACCTAAATCCAAAACTTGTTAACATTTTGCATATGTGCACACACATGCATGCATCTGTAATTATGGAACCATTAAAAAGTAAATTATAGACATCGTGTTATATAACGCCTAAATAATAACCTTAAGTAACCCAGAAATACTTCAGCACACATTCTTCAAAACTAATGACCTCCTGGACATAACCACAACACCATTATCACACCTACCTGAATTAAAAATAATTTCCTCAGCTCATAGACCATAATCAATTTTCTAGGAGACTTAAAAAGACAAATGAAAACAAAAGAGCAGGGCTTTCTGGCCAGATTCCCAAGAATGTTTGTTCAGTTAGGTAATGATCCTGCTTTGAGAAATGCTACTGTATATGACTGATTAATTAAGAATGCTTGTCTGTCTAAGAACTGAAACACAGTTCACTTTTTGTATCTGGTAATTGCTTGGTAATTTGCATGGCACTTAACAGTCATTATTTCATCTGATGCTGCTAGCACTGTCACGCTAAGGTAGACAGAGTGATGAGGCAACTTGGGCCCAGAGTTACTGGGACCTGCCCCGGTCCCAGAGGTAGATCACAGTGGACACTTGGATGTCAACTCTGGTGTAAGGGAGGGAGCTCTGAGCTGGGAGCTGCACGGGGGGGAGTTGCATCCCAGGTGAGATGCTGGTTCTCACTCTGCATCTAGCTCTGCTATGTGACTGGGGCATTGGACCAAACTTCCCTGGTCTTCATTGTCTTCATCTGAACAGTGAAGGACTAAATTGATGGTCTCTACGATCTTTTCCACTTCAATCTTTCTTCCATTCAGTGCATTCCTGACTCCTTCTCCAAAACCCTTTATTTATCTCCCTGGGGTTCAGCAGAAAATTTATATGGGGGTTTATTGAGTCATAGAGAAATACCCACTAATAGAATGTTGTTGAGGAAGAAATGAATTTGACAAACACCTACCCACTTACTATGGCCAGAGGTGCCCAGGCACCTTGAGCTCAGGAGGGTGTGAGAAGATCCTTTGGGTAGTCAGATGGGACAGGGGTCACATGAGGAAGTTCAGCTTGAGACCCCCCCCCATTCCATTTTACAAGTGGCTGCAGCTCCCTCATTCTTCCCAGTGTCACAAGGGCTCTGTGCTTACTTCAGCCCCTGCCAGGTTCACTAACATTCCCTGGATGGTCCACAGCAGACCTGTGGTCTGTCCGCTGAGGACCAGAGCTACTTAAAATTCTTTTCTTGGTGTAGACTTTAATTTATACATATTATGTGAATTAAAAAAAAACAAACCTGAATATATCCATGCATTGCTTGTGCAATTAAAAATAAATCACTTAAAATCATTGATGGCTCAATGGGTTTTTCTTTTCAGACTCTCAAAGACAAAGCAATCTCCAGGGTGGGACAAATGGCTCTGAGGTTTTCACTAGTGTGTGTGGTGGTGGGTGGGGGGAATTGGGGGCGGGAAGGTGGTATGAACTCCCGTTTACAGGAACTGAATGGAAATGGCCAAACAGTACTAACACAACAACAATAATGTTTAAGTACATCTATACAGACCACGTGTGCATTAAGGGGCAATATGGCAACTAAGGCTAGATAACCATAGCGGAATCTGGAACAGTGAAGAAAGGTGGGAGAAGAAGATGTGGAGTAAAGAACCAGTTTATCTAATTCTTTCTGCCTCCGCCTCCCAGCCTCTCAGGACTTCTTCCAGAATATCCCCTCTCCTCCACCCCCAGTTCTGCCAGGCCTGCCCAGTCGGGAGGCATGCCCTCGTAATGTCACTCACTACATCCCCTACCAGAGGCTGCAAGCATGATTTTTCTTCCAAAGTCCATTTTCCTCATTAGGGAAGGAGCTCACCAGTGGTCAGGGTGACTAGCCCGAGATCATACAGCCCAGCAGTCTCACAGAGCGGAGTTAATATCCAGAGCTTTCTGTCCTGAAGGTGTCACACATCCTGGGAACAAGCCCTTCTCAAGGAAAATTTGACAGGAAGTGATCATCAAGTTCAGCTGGCTGATGCCTTGATTCTCTAGCCTGCCTTCCGAGGGTCTCAGGGTTGTCTGGTTTTAGTGACACATATGCCCCTCCTGGAATCAGCTCAGGTGGTCATTATCCCTCAGAAAGATGAAACTGGAAAGGATAAGTTTAAAACCTCAGGACTGAATAAAAGGCATTCAGAACAATGAAGGAAAAATGGGGCAGGCCAGGCTATGCATGGTGTGAAGTGGGCATAGCGGACATGGAATCAGTTTAATATAGTGGCTAGTCTTCTGGGTGTTGGAGTCGGGGGCCTGTGTTCTAATCCCAGCTCTGCCAGCAGCTGTAGACTTTGGTCAAGTTGAGTTCTTCCTTCCCTCTGGTGTCCCCAGGTTGGACCTGGTCAGACCTCAGGTGCTATTTTAGAATTTGCTGCCTCTTAAATGTATTATATAACTTATATATTATGTAGCCTTTCTGAACTTCAGTGCCATCATCTAAAAAAAAAATGGCATTAAGAATATGTTCTTGCAGAATATTTGTCAAAATATAGAGACAATGGATTCAAAGCATCTGTTATAGAATTCACCCCTCAATGAATATGTACATCATGTTGGTAACTCTGGTGGGAATGTGACTTTCGTTTGGCTGCCTACATCTGAACCAGTTTGTATCTTTGGCGAATTCCCCCCTTAATGAGGGACAAAGACAGCCTCTCCCAAAGGAAAATGCTAGCTACTTCCTTTCCTTTCCTAGCCTCCTTGCAGATCTTAGAGCCCAGATTTATGCTTTGACAATCAGACCCCTGAGCTGATGGGACAAAAGAGAACAGAGAGCAGTAGGAGCAGTGACAGCTCAAAGGTTGAATTCCTGGTACCAAAGCAGCATGGTGCTGGCATCAGTGACAGAAGCAGCCTCCCTGCACAGAAATGGCAGTGCTGCAAATACTGGCATATTGTTCTCTGAAAGAGACCAGTTCTGAGGGAAAGGTTAGGCATACCTCTGGAAGCTTAGCCCTGGTTTGTTGTGAGCTTTCTAAAAATCTTAACTATCCTGTTTTGGCTTTATTAGCCAAAGTCATCTCCTATAGCTTGCAATCCAGAATTTGACTACAATCAAGGTACTCAATATATCTCTCTTAAGGTCATTTTCCTAATCTTTAGAATGAGGTTAATTCTTCAGGGATAGAAGGAGAAAATGTATGTCAGGTGTCTGACATCAGAGTACTCAATAAATATTATTTCTCCCTGAAAACAACCTACCAGCAGTTACAACCTCAAGTTACTATGTTACTGACATTCTTTTTTGACGTTTGGGTGTCTGTGTGCCTCAGGAACCCACATGGTTCTAGAGAGATCTTACTGTATTGGCTGATTCTTTAGCTAGAGTGTGATCAGAAGGCCAGGGGTAAACCATACCCCAGATTTACATGTAGAATCACTCAGAGCCATCAAGAGGGATGTGTGTGAACTGAATCCAGCCTGAGGACCAGCTCTGGCCTGCAGTTCTGAGAAATCATGACTCATATCGCCAAATTTCCCCAAATCCTCCAAATAAAATAGAATAATTTGTTATGAATAAATGTTTTTAATGCTTTTAAATATATCATTTCTGCCTGACCAGGCGGTGGTGCAGTGGATAGAGCGTCGGACTGGGATGCAGAGGACCCAGGTTCAAGACCCCGAGGTCACCAGCTTGAGCACGGGCTCATCTGGTTTGAGCAAAGCTCACCAGCTTGGACCCAAGGTCGCTGGCTTGAGCAAAGGGTTACTCAGTCTGCTGTAGCCCCATGGTCAAGGCACATATGAGAAAGCAATCAATGAACAACTAAAGTACCACAGCAAAAAACTGATGATTGATGCTTCTCATCTCTTTGCGTTTCTGTCTGTCTGTCCCTGTCTATCCCTCTCTCTGACTCTCGCTCTCTCTCCGTAAGACAAACAAAATATATATATATATATAATTTCTACCATTTTCAAAATTTGCTAAAACTGTAGTAAGAAAGAGTTGCTGTATTATTATCTCTTGCTATCTGTTTTGCTCAGACTGGTCGGTTTTGGCCCCTTTGTTAAGGTCCCTGCACTTCCAGGAGATTGCCATTAGGTGGAGATGAAGAGCCACATGCTCTGCCTATGGATCCTTGACAGAAATTCTAGATATTTCCCCATGTATAAGACGCACATTGTTTTCGAAAAAATTGGGGTCTGAAAACTGGATGCATCTTATACAATGATTGTAGTTTTTTACTTGCATTTCCTGCTTTTTTGCGCTTGTTGTCTTTGTGCTCGTTGTTTTGCACTTGTTACCATATATTACGGTAGGTTATGTTTTGCCACGTTCTGCCCAGAAATGGCTCAGAAAAGATTTTCGTACAGTGCTGAATTCTAGTTAAAAGTGATCCAGTTTGCAAAAGTGAATGGAAATCATGCCGCTGAACGTAAGTTTGGTCCTTCTCCAACTGAGAAGTCAATTCGAGACAGTGATGAGGAGCTGTATGAATTCTATAATGAATAAAACTTGAGTTCAATAACTTTTTTTTTTTTTGTATTTTTCTGAAGTTGGAAACAGGGAGAGACAGTCAGACAGACTCCCGCATGCGCCCGACCGGGATCCACCCGGCACACCCACCAGGGGCGACGCTCTGCCCACCAGGGGGCGACGCTCTGCCCACCAGGGGGCGATGCTCTGCTCCTCCGGGGCGACGCTCTGCTGCAACCAGAGCCACTCTAGCGCCTGGGGCAGAGACCGAGGAGCCATCCCCAGCGCCCGGGCCATCTTTGCTCCAATGGAGCCTTGGCTGCGGGAGGGGAAGAGAGAGACAGAGAGGAAGGAGGGGGGGTTAGAGAAGCAAATGGGCGCTTCTCCTATGTGCCCTGGCCGGGAATCGAACCTGGGTCCCCCGCACGCCAGGCCGACGCTCTACTGCTGAGCCAACCGGCCAGAGCCGAGTTCAATAACTTTATGTAATACATTTTTCTTCAGACTTTGGGCCCCCAAATAAGGTGCATCTTATACATGGGGAAATACGGTACCTTATAACTGCTTTAGACCCACCTTGCAGATCTGTAGATCATTCCATTATCTATTAACTAGAAGAAAAGGAAAACCACTCAAACTAGCTTAAGAAAAACGGGGTAATTCATTGGATGTACAGCAGGTATCTCACAGAACCTAAGGACAGACAGATCTCAAAAAAGAAAAAAATCCCTGTCTTCATTTCTCTAGGAGCACATGAAGCCTTGTCCCTAACCCTCTGGATGGCCTGCCTCATTCTTTCCCCTGGACAGCCATCTGGATTGTACCCTTGTTTCCCCTCTCCAGTCCTCCTTCCCTGAAATAGCAGCCTATCAGTCTCTAGGGCCGTAGTGTCTTTCTTTCCTTTCATAGCACGTATTACTGCCTGAGCATAGAGTATATGCTTAGTTCCTGTCTCATCCTTGCCTCTCTCAAGAAAGGGAATTTGTTTTCATCACTGTTGCATCATCTGTGCCCAGAAGAGGGTGTGATGCATAGAAAGTGCTCAATGAATAGTTTTGAATGAGTGAGGAATGAATAAATGAGTGGATTCTCCTTCTCTCTCCATTCTTGTTCTCTGCTTCTAGGTACTTCTGGGAGCTCATGGGAGAAAATGACTTCCTAGATCCAGGCCTCTGTGACCCCTGCCCCCATTCAAGTTCCTAATAATTGACTAATTAATTTTCTGCTGAAATTTTTGAAGACAGAAAGGCCCTGATTAATTCAGTCCAGCCCACACGTGAGTTCCTTCAGAGTTCACCCTATGTCCAAAGACCTTTGGTTGCAGAATGGGGCCCCCAAAATACAGAAAGGTAGCCAGCACTGTGTGAAGAAAGGATTTGCATGCCTAAGTCAAAACCATTATGTGTACAGTCTTTGTTTTGTTTAATTTCATGTGTACATATGTGAAATCAAAAAGCAATTGGTGAAGCCCTGGCCGGTTGGCTCAGTGGTAGAGCATCAGCCTGGAGTACGGGAGTCCTGGGTTCGATTACCGGCCAGGGCACACAGGAGAAGCGCCCATCTGCTTCTCCACCCCTCCCCCTCTCCTTCCTTTCTGTCTCTCTCTTCCCCTCCCGTAGCCAAGGCTCCATTGGAGCAAAGTTTGCCCAGGCGTTGAGGATGGCTCCATGGCCTCTGCCTCAGGCGTTAGAATGGCTCTGATCGCAACAGAGCGACGCCCTGGTGGGCATGCCGGGTGGATCCCAGTCGGGTGCATGTGGGAGTCTGTCTGACTGCCTCCCCATTTCCAGCTTCAGAAAAAAAAGAAAAGCAATTGGTGATTGTTCAAGTGCCCCAGTAACCCATGGGGCACTTGGACAATGACTATTGTTTTGTTGTTGTTATTATTACATACACATGTACACAATTAAACCAAAAAGAAATATGCAGTACTTACTTATATGTGTCTCTCTTTATAAACTCCTGTTTCTATAAAAGCCCTCTACATGGAACTTCTTGGGAGCCCCGATCAGAAGATGAGCCTCCACATGGAACCTGGACCCTCACTCAGCAGTGGAGCATTTCCCCTGATGGATGCTTCCTGCTGTGGTTTTCTTCTTTCCTAAGAAAACCTTCAATTAATTTTCTGCCGGCATCCCCTTGGCGATGAGCTGAACTCTTTCCATCCATAACAATCCCCCTACACACACATATACACACCAGTTCTCTCAATGTTTTTTCTTAGTACCTATAAAATGAGACCTAACCTCTACTGTGCTGTGACACTGTGTTTTTTCTTTGACCTGTTCCTCCCAAACAAGAAATTCATCCCAACCAGTTTCCTCTGCTCTGTAGCTAGAGTTGGGTGCAATCGCTGCAGTATTAATTAATTAACAGACTCTTGGAGCAGTTGCCCTGGCAATGCTCACCAAAGCATCAGCACCCTTCCAACAGAATAGTACATACAACAGCCAATTAACTGTTTTCTTCACACCAATGAGCCAAGTGCACAGAGCACCTGGTGCAGAGAGAGGCACCCAGGGGATGCTCAGTAAACACTTGCTGACTAGCTGACAACACCTAGGCAATGAAGAGGGAGCTTAGTCTGCTGACTCGAACATCTGAAGGCATTTAGAGCCAGGGGCGAAGACACTGTCCAAGGGGAATAGCAGTCAACGTGAGCTACAAGAGCATCAGTGTGCTGCTAACACCTTACAAATAATCTAGAGAGAAGCAGGGAAAGGACTACCAGCCTTCTGCTAGGGCAGGCTACTCCTGAAAGAGGAGAGGAAAAAGCTAGACCAATTCTTTCTCTGCCTATCATTTCCACTGTCATCTCCCAAGGCAACACAGGTGACTTTTCACTTTGGACTTCAGTCTTAGGGGTTCTACTACACAGACCATCAGCCCAACTCAAGTTAGGTCAGATGAGCAGTACAGAAGTGCTCCTTCACTCGAATGTGAGTAACAGAGAATGCTCACTCTCTACCCAAACATAAGAACTAGCGCTCAGCTCGGTTACAGACAGACATGATAGTTCCGGCTTGATGCTGCTGAGGCTTTGTCTGTGGCTCCAATTTCTAGGAAAGTTGAATCCTCCCAGGTGCATCTCAAATCCAGACAGAAACAGCTTGCTCCATTATAGACTCGACCACTGATGGCTTCCCACATTTCTTTTGATTATAAAGAATGGAGAGAGACCCACTTAAGCTAGCCATTAAAGGAGGGTTTATCGAGAAAATGCAGGACTCACAGTCACCTGTCCCAACCGGGCCTCTTGGAGAGAGGATCTAAATAACTGGAGGGCACAGGGACCACATGGCTGTCCTTTGTGATTCTCTCTGACACGAGAAGTCTTACATCTCCGCCTCTCTCCAACCGTGCTGCTTTCTCCTCTCTGTGCACCTGCGTCCTCAAGGTTTCTGCTCCCATACTGTCAGCCGTGGCTTGCATTGGAGTGACTCTGACCCATCTCTATATGCACTTTGGATTCAGGTTCCGACAGATAATTCAGTTCCTCACCATTCCACTTCCAAATTTCAAGAGAGGAGTCTGACTAGCTCAACTCTGCTCAGAAAAATGCTCTAGACCAAATAATTGTATGAGAAATTGAGGGGAGACAGCAGGTTACATGCTATGGTCACAACTGCCTTGGCTGGGAGCACCTGCCTGAGAGGAGAGCTCTGGGCAGGGACAGGACCCCCAGGCTGTGTGACTGCAGCTCCCGTGATCAGAATCTCCTGAGCCCTGTTATTTCCCATAGCTCCTGTGCCCTGCTGCCCTCTATTCCACATGTCTTCTTGTTCTTCTACATCAGGGGTCAGGAACCTATGGCTCACGAGCCAGATGTGGCTCTTTTGATGGCTGCATCTGGCTCGCACACAAATCTTTAATAAAAAAAATAATAATAACATTAAAAACATAAAACATTCTCATGTATTACAATCCATTCATTTCCTACCACTCATGTTCATGGTTGCGGTGGCTGGAGCCAATCACAGCTGTGCTCCGGGACAACACCAAATTTTTATTGGATAATGCGTAACATACACAGGTCGTTGTATGGCTCTCATGGAATTACATTTTAAAATATGTGGCATTCATGGCTCTCTCTGCCAAAAAGGTTCCCGACCCCTGTTCTACATGTTCTTCTTACCTTTTAAGCATCCTTTTCCTGACCACAGCCTTCACTTTCCCATCACCTCCCCTTAGTCATTTCTACTCCTGCATGATATTCCTAGATTCAGTTTTGGATGGAAGGTATACAGGGTGTATGACCCCAATCTCAAGAGTCCACATCTTCAAACCCCACTCTCAACCACCCACAACCCACTTATCTAATCTAATTACAGCCATCACCCCTTTGCTCGTCGAAAGACATTTGTCTCCCAGGTTCACTGTGACGTAGTCCTTTACTGCCATCTGTCTGACCAAAGTCTGTTCCGTCAGTCCTTCAGTCAGCCAGATCAGCTTTCTCAGAGAGTTCAATACAGTCATATCATAGTCAATCAGAACAGACCTTGAGTTCAAGTAAAGCTGTCAACCAGGTTTCACAAATTTTTCAATTCTGGTTTATTTTCCAGAAGCCAGCTGCTTAATTCTGATTCCTAGGACTTAATGAAACCAGGTGCCTTCTGAGTAAGTTCAAAACAATAGCCCGATTCGAAGTAAAATCTGCATACTCCTCATTCATGCATGTACTTCTTCTTTTAGTCACCAAATGTATACGGAGCACCTGGTATGTGTTAAGCCCTACCTTCTCAGGCTAAGGAGACATAGGTAAACAAAAGCAGACAAGCTCCTGCTCTCGTGGAGATAAGTATTAATAAATTACCTGAAATGTAATGATAAAATGAGATGAGGACAATGAGGGGAAAGGACACAGCTTGGGAATATCATGTAACAGGAGAAGTTTGTTTAGACTGAGGGCTCAGCTGAAGGATTTCTTGAGGAAGTATGATTTGTTTTCAGCGCTGAAAATAAAGTTACTTAGGCCAAGGGGCAAAGATGAGAGGAGAACTCCAGGCAGAGGGGCCTGCATGTGCAAAGGCCCAGTGGCCAGAGGCAGCATGACGTATTGCAGAAACTGCAAGAAGATCCAAGTGAGAGGACAGTAATACAAAAGAAGACTGGAGGAGGAGGGGGCAGCCAGACACCACAGAGCTTTGAGGTCCAGTTCAGAACTTTGGGTTTTATCCCAGTAGCTCAGAGAAGCAGAACCTGAGACAATTTAAGTGGCAGGGTTGGTGAAAAAAGGTTGCAGAGGGATGATGTTATTAGACTCCTGTGTTCAAAGGTCTCCCTTGGCTACAAAAATAAGCACAAAATGGAAAGGGCTAGAATGGGTGGACAGACCAAAGAAGAAGCTGATAGAGTCAATACAAGCAAGACGATGGACCTGGAACTGGGCCAAAGTGTCAGAGGTGGGAGAAGGGGATGTGGATCTGAGAGATGACGGGGGGACCATCAGGAGCATGCAGTCTGCTGGGAGAGCTAATGCGTGCGTGTGCGCGCACACACACACGTAACCTGTTTTAAATGACATAGAGAAATGGCTTGGAGAGGAAGATAGCATTGGCTCTAACTGGGGAAGGCATCATAGACAACATGGCTCTGAACTGGGACTTACTGAAAGATGCTTAGATTTGGACATGCTGGAATGGGAGAAGGTGGGGACTCCAGACAGACCCTAGGAATGTATCCCAAGGTTCAGGTGTTGGGTTTTTACACTGGTGTCCTTTATACACAGGTTTCTAATTTCCCAGTGCTGAGTAAAACTTGAGGGAATTAATCAGGTGACACTGAAAGTGCACAAAGGTATTCACGTAACATCGGCTGGTGTGCACTGGGTGTCTCCGCTGTCGCAGGCATTGTGATTATACACAAGTTGACAGCCCACAGGCGCTGCCCTTAAGTGCTTCTGCCAAGCTCACCATCTCCACAGCCCACGGAGCAGAGTCCGAAGACCCCCTGCCCCAGTGTCACCTGGGCAGCTTGCTAAAGTGCAGATCCCCAGGCTTCTCCCAAGACTAACCAAATCTGACTCTCTTTACTAAGACCCCAGAGCTTCTTTAAAGCAAACTAACCGGGGGGTGGGGGGGGGGGGGGTATGTTCCTTCAGCATAAAAACAAAGTGAGGAGGCAGAAGAGGGAAGAGGTATTTTCTGAGTGACTGTTTTGCTTATATGACAAGCATATTGCACATTAATTCATGTAACCCTCCCCAAGGACACTACCATGGTTAGATTATATCTCCATTTTACAGATAAGGAAACTGAGATGCAAAGAGGTTAAGGAATTTTTTTAATTAATTAATTAATTAATTTTTACAGAGACAGAGAGAGAGTCAGTGAGAGGGACAGATAGGGAAAGACAGACAGGAACGAAGAGAGATGAGAAGCATCAATCATCAGTTTTTTGCTGCAACACCTTAGTTGTTCATTGATTGCTTTTCCATATGTGCCTTGACCGTGGGCCTTCAGCAGACCGAAGTAACCCCTTGCTCGAGCCGGCGACCTTGGGTCCAAGCTGGTGAGCTTTTTGCTCAAACTAGATGAGCCTGCACTCAAGCTGGCGACCTTGGGGTCTTGAACCTGGGTCCTCCGCATCCCAGTCTGACGCTCCATCCACTGTGCCACTGCCTGGTCAGGCGAGGTGAAAGAATTTACCTAAAGATACAACTCCTATGTTATAAAATGGAGGCTCCAAGACCTCACCTCTTTCACACACACACACACACACACACACACACACACACACACAAATTTAAGTTCAATCTGTCAAAAATTGAGGCAGACCACCACCTGTTAGCTCACCAGCAGAATGACATTGGTCCATTTAATGAAAATGCCCATGCAGTTTTACTATGGTTTCCCCCAACAGAAACAAGCAGATGAGGTTCCTATGGGCATCTCTGGGACAGGGGAGCAGTCAGGGCGAGAAGGTATAGAAGGAAGGGGGGGGGGGGGGCCAGGGAAGAAAGAAATCAACTTGTAAATTGATGAACTAAGCCAGTTGGAACTGAAAGTCCCCTAAAGGGCCACCAGGGCAAGTCACACCCTATCACTTGGGCCAAGTTCTGATTTGCAGATAAGACTGCCTCTCTCACACTAAAACTTAGTGGAAATTCAGAGAGTCAAAGAAGAGCAAACCCTGCAGAGCCACTTCTAGAAGGGAGACACAGCAAGCCAAATATCAACACCCTGTCTTGCCCCTCCACCGCCATTTACAGATAACCTTCTGGTCCAGGCACTCCCCAGTGCTTCCCAGATTGCTGGCCGGACCCAGCAAAGCAGGCACAAGCCCAGAGAGCCGAATCTGCAATTAAGCCTCGGGAGTTAATGAGGAGAGAAGTGCCAGGTAGAAAGAATGAGCAGACACCGAGACCACAGCAGATGACAGTGAGGTTTAATTCCTTCGTGTGGGGGGGTGTGGGGGGGGGGGAAGATTGGCAAGCATGTGCCAATTGGAGCAGATTATGGCTGTGGAGGTGAAATATTTCATAGGATATTTTCAAAGGGAGATGCATGCAAAGGAAACAGTTCCAAATAGTTGTGTGTGTGTGTGTGTGTGTGTGTGTGTGTGTGTGTGTGTGTGTGTGTGTGTTTTAATATCTTTGCCCTAGCAAGCTAGGTAAGGAGCATGTGGGTAATTGATGCATATGTATGAGAGCATAATTAAGAACTATAAGACCTGGAAGATTTTCAAGCTCTATGGCAATTATAAACCATAAAAAAAAATCCCCTTCCTTGAGGTGCAGGGCTATTATTCAAGCATCTCTCCTCATTATGGTAGCTGGAACTTACACAGCACAGCACCAAAATGGGATAAACAAGGCGTAAGCTGTCATAAACTAACCATTCCTGGCTTTGTGTTTTTCCAAGGTCTTCCCACACATTATCTTATCTGATCCCTACATGTATTAGTTTCCTACTGCTGCTGTAACAAATTACTACAAATTTAGAGGCTTAGGCAGCACTTTTTTTTTTTTTCTCTTACAGTTTTGAAGTCAGAAGTCCAAAATGAGTCTTGTAGGACTAAATCAAACTCTCAGCAAGGGGTGGTTCTTTCTGAAGGCTGCAGAGGAGAACCTGTTTCTTATTTCTTCCAACTTGCATTCCTGGACCTGTGGCCCCTTCCTTCATCTTCAAGTCCGGACACTTCACATCTTCAAGTCTCTCTCTACTTCTGTTACCACGTCGCCTTCTGTCCCTCTGATCTCTTCCCTTCCTCTTATAAGGAAACCTGTGATTACATCAGCCCCACCTGGATAGTCCCAGATACTTTCCCCATCTCTAGATCCTTAATTCAATCACATCTGAAAAGTCCCTTTTGCCATTTAAGGTTGCATATTTGCAGGTTCTGGAGATTAGCATGTGAAAATCTTTGGGGTACATCCCTCAGCCAACCACGCTATAGAAACCCTATGAAATAAATAATATAAATCCCATTTTGCTGATAAAGAAACTGACTTGAACTGACTCTCTTGACTTGACTTTGTTGGGTAATTTCATTCATGAATTCCACCAGTATTAATTGCATGTCCATGTAGCAGACACTATTGTATACACAATGAAGACTGCCTCCAGAAACTTACATGCTAGTGGGAAATAAGCAGTTATTTAAAGATTCACTTAGATACAAATATATTTGTGTTGGAAAGGAAAGGAATAGGGTCATTGGAAAGAAAAATAACAGGAATCATCTTTTAGATTTAGGGGGAGCAAGGTCAGGGGAAATCTTGTGATGTTTACAAAGACCAGAAGATATATGGGAGGAGACAGTCAAAAGGAGGAGGAAAAAGCATTTGATGCTGAGGGAACAGAGTGAAAATACCCTGGACTGGGGAAGAATCTGTAACTTCAAGACCAGTGTGGCTGGAGCATGGTGAGTAGATGTCATCTCTGCCTGGAAGCTTTTCCTGACCTTGAATTATGGACCCTCCTTGGACTTCCTTACCCTTACCCTTCATCAGAACACCATGCCGATTTTAATTCCCTGAATATTTGGGTCTCTTTAATTAGACTGTGAATCATGCAGAACAGACTGGTTCTATTCATCCCCGAATACCCATCCTTGCACTATTCTTGGCATGGAGTAGGTACTCAATAAACACTCACAGAATAAATGTATGAATGAGTGCTGGGCATATAAAATATATTATGCTTACTTTGTTAAAGATGGTGCTGCTCGCATGGAAGCCCATCGCCCAGGTGATATTAATGTGTGTTGGGGGCAGGTTGTGGGCAGGCAGGATCTTTGTAGCCTGGGGCTTGGTTTTAGGACTAAGCTTTTCCCACACTTTTTGATGTGGGGTGGTCCAATCTCATCATGCCTCAGATAAGTGACTTTGTATTAGAGACTTCCCTATTTTGTATATTGGATTAACGGTTTTGATTTCTGCACTATAAAGTGGGGCAGACCGGGAGCTTGCTCTCTCTCGGTTCCTGAGATTAGCATTAGAGAGGAGAGCAGAGAAAGGCCACAGGGAAGAGACCAGGGGAACAGCCAAGATAGTGGAGTGCTGAAGGAGAAACCAGTTTGTGCAGAGTTTGTGCAGGGAGAAGGAAGGAGATGGGGAACAGAGGTGAATAAGTCTGGTGAGCCTGAAACCTTTGATTCTAGGAAACTCGGATAAGTTGTTCCGAGTTTTGTGAGCACTGAATGTGAGTGGGTTTTGGAACCCAGTGTGTGTTTTTACTTGCCCGCCGGGTACAAGCTAGGATTAAAGATGATGGCCCTTGCCCTAGCCGGTTGGCTCAGTGGTAGAGTGTCGGCCTGGCGTGCGGGGGACCCAGGTTCGATTCCCGGCCAGGGCACATAGGAGAAGCGCCCATTTGCTTCTCCACCCCCCCCCCTCCTTCCTCTCTGTCTCTCTCTTCCCCTCCCACAGCCAAGGCTCCATTGGAGCAAGGATGGCCCAGGCGCGAGGGATGGCTCCTTGGCCTCTGCCCCAGGCGCTAGAGTGGCTCTGGTCGCGGCAGAGCAATGCCCCAGAGGGGCAGAGCATCACCCCCTGGTGGGCAGAGCTTCATTCACCCCTGGTGGGCGTGCTGGGTGGATCCCGGTCGGGCACATGTGGGAGTCTGTCTGACTGTCTCTCCCCGTTTCCAGCTTCAGAAAAATACAAAAAAAAAAAAAAAAAAGATGATGGCCCACCAGTTTTTGGCTCCGTTATTTCTTTACCAACTGTCCGAATCCAATGCGAACCTGCATGGGCCAGGTGGCTGTGATGGTGGCCATGGATACTGGCTTTACAATGAGTAATATACAAATTACTCTTTCTGTAAAAACTCTCTGTGCTCATGTGAACAAGCCACAACATTACCAACATTATACCCACTATGCAGAGAAAGTGTCACTCCTTCATGTTCCATAGCTGGTGTGGTTTTCCTCACAAGCCTCCCCTTCCCTTCTCAGATACTAGATAGTGAGAGGGCAATACTACATTTAATTTGTCCAGTTCAAATTTTAGTTTTATCTGTTAGCAGCCTCTTTCTATAGCTCAGACTATTTGGGTTACTCATTCTTTCAGATTCCTGACCCTTGCCCACCAGGATGGCAGCCAGTAAACCAAGAGGCTCTCCAGCATATGACCCGGAAGCAGTCCTACCCCCCTGCCCAATGAACACGTTGAATACTTTCATGCTAGAATGGAAGCTGTTTAAAGACAAGGACTTTATTCTACCAGGTACTCTGAAAAGTACTAAAAGTAGGGGGTAGATATTAATATTATTATGAATTATAACTAAGGGAGATAAGACCACATCCAAAGAGAGTCAGCACTCTGTGACTCAATGGTAACAAAGATCAAAGAGCTGATGACACATTTTTCTTGGTCTCATTTTCCTTATCTGTGAAAAATAAAAACTAAAAATATGGATAATATTCTTATCAGGTTTAATTTACAAAATCAAGGTGACAAAGACCTTTTGGGGAGGGAAGGTGAAAGGTCCCGAGAAGACAGCACGGCCACTGTCCCTGCCCCCCACCTCTGAGCATCTTCGTCTGCCTGACCTCGTGTGCCACTTCAGCACGGACCAAAATCCTACAGAGAAAGTCATGTCCCAGTGACTTTCCCTGGAATTCGAGAACTTCCATTGACTTCCAATCCTGCCTCCTTTTCTAACCTTGTCATTTCTGGTTCTGTAATCTAAAGTAATCTACTTTAACTTCCCCTCCTTCGGCTTTCCTATCTGGAGACACTCCCATCTCCCTCACTATTGTTAGCAGGTAACCAAGTGACCTTGATACAACAGAGTCAAAGACCAGTGGCTGAATGAATCCCTGCCAGTTACTTGCAGGCTCGGAGGCCCGCCTCCCTGCACCCTGACAGGCCATGTCACCTTCCATCCTTCCTCTATCCTCTGTTCTGAATCTGGAATGCCCCCTCCCCCCGGCGCCAGGCTTCCCTAGAAACCCTCCTATCTTCTCAAACCTGGGGACAGTTCCTCTCCAGAAAACTGTCTCAGGATTCTTCAGGCCACATCAATCACTTCCTTGCTGAATCCTTGCTGCATTAATCCTAACAAGAACCCTATATTTTAGGGCTTAATTCTCTTCCATTTTTTCTTTTCTTTTTTTTTTTTTTTTCTGAAGCTAGAAACGGGGAGAGACAGTCAGACAGACTCCCGCATGCGCCCGACCGGGATCCACCCGGCACGCCCACGAGGGGGCGACGCTCTGCCCACCAGGGGGCGATGCTCTGCCCCTCCGGGGCGTCGCTCTGTTGCGACCAGAGCCACTCTAGTGCCTGGGGCAGAGGCCAAGGAGCCATCCCCAGCGCCCGGGCCACCTTTGCTCCAATGGAGCCTCGGCTGCGGGAGGGGAAGAGAGAGACAGAGAGGAAGGAGAGGGGGAGGGGTGGAGAAGCAGATGGGCGCCTCTCCTGTGTGCCCTGGCCGGGAATCGAACCCAGGACTTCTGCATGCCAGGCCGATGCTCTACCACTGAGCCAACCGGCCAGGGCCTCTTCCATTTTTTCCATGTGACTTGTTCCCTACCTGTAAAACCCTTGAGGAGTATGTCCTAGACATCTGAGTGCAGAGAAGCCAAGGGGGTGCCTAAACCCCACACACTGACTGAAGGTTCTTAGACCCTCCTCTGTCCCAAAATCATGCCCCAGCCCAGAACATGCACCCCAGCCCGGAACCGGTGCCCCGGCCCGGAAACCATGCCCGGGCCCTTTCAGACACACAGGCTCCTGGAGCAGTTGGAGGCCTTTCAAATGAAGAAGGTGATAAGAAAGCTATTTACCCATAAGTAAATAACTGTTGTAATTATAGAACATTATTCTCAACAGACCAGCAGACAGAAACCAATTTACATAACAGTTGTGGTTATTCATGAAAATGCTTGTGATTTAGCTACCAGAGCAGATGAAGACCTGTAAAGCCAGAAGCCAAGGCCAGGGCCACTATCACAGCAGCCTCCTGGCCCATGCAGGTTCACATTGGATTCGGACAGTCGGTAAAGAAACAGCGGAGCCAAAAACTGATGGGCCATAGTCTTTAATTCTAGCTTGCACCCGGTGGGCAAGTAAAAATACCCACTGGGCTCCAAAACCCAGTCACGTTCAGTGCTCACAAAGCCACTGACTTATCCGAGTTTCCTAGAATCAAAGGTTTCTAGCTCACCAGACTTATTCACCTCTGTTCCCCATCTCCTTCCTTATCCCAGATACAAACTCTACACAAACTGGCATTTCACTCAGCACTCCACCATCTTGGCTGCTTCTCCTGGCCTCCTCCACGTGGCCTTTTTCTGCTCTCCTCTGCTCTCTCTTCTAATGATAATCTCAGGAACCAAGAGCGCAAACTCTCGTTCCGCCCCCATTTTATATTGTAGCTTCACAACCTCTAATCCAATATACAAAACAGGGAAGTCTCCAATACAAAGTCACTTCTCCAAGGCATGATTGGATTGTACTGCCCCACATCAAAAAGGGTGGGAAAGGCTTAATCCCAAAACCAAGCCCCAGGTTACAACGATCCCCAACACACATTAATATCACCTGGGTGACGGCCTCCACGTGGGCGGCATCATCTTTAACAAAGTGAGCATAATATATTTTATCTGCCCAACAAGACCCTAAAGTTAGTGTGTATATGCCAGCACCAGTGATCCAGACCTCACTCTTTTCTCCACAAGGTACCCACTTTGCCAACAGGTCAGATTTAACATCTTCAGATTCACATTGGTTTGGGGCACTCTGGAGAAAGTGAGGGTCCGAGAGGGCAGCACAGGGGAGGGGGAAGGATGCTGTAAGGCCAGTAGACAGGGCCACCATCACAGCAGCCTGGCCCATGCAGGTTCACATTGTATTCGGACAGACAGTAATGAAACAACAGAGCCACGAACTGGTGGGCTATCATCTTTAATTCTAGCTTGCACACGGCAGACAAGTAAAAACACACACTGGGCTCCAAAACCCACTCATTCAGTGCTCACAAAGCTACTGACTTATCCGAGTTTCATAGAATCAAAGGTGTAAAGCCAGTATCGAAGGCCACCATCACAGCCGCCTGGCCCATGCAGGCTCGCATTGGATTCGGACAGTTGGTAAAGAAACAACGGAACCAAAAACTTGTGGGTCATCACCTTTAATCCTAGCTTGCACCCGGCGGGCAAGTAAAAACACACACTGGGCTCCAAAACCCACTCATTCAGTGCTCACAAAGCTACTGACTTATCCAAGTTTCCTAGAATCAAAGGTTTCTAGCTCACCAGGCTTTATTCTCCATCTCCTTCCTTCTCCCTGCACAAACTCTGCACAAACTGGCTTCTCACTCAACACTCCATCCACCATCTTGGCTGCTTCTCCTGGCCTCCTCCACGTGGCCTTTCTCTGCTCTCTGCTCTCTAATGCTAATCTTAGGAACCAAGAGCGCAAGCTCCCATTCTGCCCCCATTTTATAGTGTAGAAATCAAAACCTTTAATCCAATATACAAAATAGGGAAGTCTCTAATACAAAGTCACCCATCAGAGACATGATGGGATTGTACCACCCCACATCAAAAAGAATGGGAAAGGCTTAATCCTAAAACCAAGCCCCAGGCTACAAGGATCCTGCCTGCCCACAGCCCACCTCCAACACACATTAACATCACCTGGGCGACGGCTTCTGTGTGGGCAGCGCCATCTTTAACAAAGTGAACATAATATATTTTATCTGCCCAACAAAAGGTTTCTAGCTCACCAGACTTATTCACCTCTGTTCCCCATCTCCTTCCTTCTCCTTGCACAACTGGCCTCTCACTCAGCACTCCACCATCTTGGCTGCTTCTCCTGGCCTCCTCCACATGGCCTTTCTCTGCTCTCCCCTCTAATGCTAATCTCAGGAACCAAGAGAGCAAGCTCCCGGTCTGCCCCACTTTATAGTGTAGAGATCAAAACCTTTAATCCAATATACGAACAAGGAAGTCTCTGATACAAAGTCACTTATCTGAGGCATAATGGGATTCCTCATGAGAGTGCACCACCCACATCATGCAATCAGTCAAGGGTGTGAGGAAAAGCTTAGTCTTAAAACTAAACCTTAGGCTACAAGGATACTGCCTGCCCACAGCCCGCCCCCAACACACATTAATATAATTACGCCCATTCCAAGCATAAGGGCAACTAATATCATCACCTGGGCGATGGGCTTCCACGTGGGTAGTGCCGTCTTTAACAAAGTGAGCATAATATATTTTATCTGCCCAACAGATGCGGATGTGTACAGACTCCCAGGTATTGTTCATCATGCACAAGGTCAGGGTTGCCAGTGCTCATCTGATAGCTACCTTTTATGAGTCTAGCACAGGCGTGGCCAACAGTTTTTGCCCCCAGGCCAGATTAGAAAGAAAACTTTTTTCACGGGCTGGATGAAATATTAAAATTATAAAATGTTAAATAAAAATATTATTTGTTTAAGTGAACAAAATTTTATTATGTAACTTGTTTATGAATAAATGTGAGTGAAAAAATTTTAATATACAATATTATTTTAATAAAAATATAATTACATACCGTATAAATATCCAAACTGTATCACAATCAATTGAAACAATATTTAATTAATAGAATGAGCTTGAAGGGGTTATATTGCAAATAAAACAATTATTTCATTTTACAAACAGTTTGGACATGTTTTCAGTTATCAACTGCAGCTATTGTCTATGCTACAATGCCACTTGATTCAGCACACTTAACCACAAAAATAACAAACTGTTTGACCTTGGGTGCGCACTGACAAACTCCGCCTAAAAGAATGTGGGTTACACATCACTGCTAAACGTCAAACAGTTTATATCGAGTACAGATGAGTACAAAAGTTGTAAATCTTTATAATGGAATTTTTTTAAAAAATAAAGAAGTATCGTGAATCCATTCCACCAATTGGAAGTTAACCCTAGATTAGTCACACGCGGAATTCTTTTCTGTGTATCACTATCTTCAATATCTCGAATTCCAATAATCAAAGACGCTTCCGCTTCTGGGTAGCTGAGATTTTAAATTACTGGAGAATATTAAAAATTTAATCATAGGCCGCATAAACTCATTACATGGGCTGGATCCAGCCAGCTGACTGTATGTTGACCATGCCTGGTCTAACACATCCAAGAAGCCTACAATAGGGACCCATCATGGAAAGTGATGGAACAAATGAGACATGTCAAAGAGAAGTTGGTAGTGTGGTAAGGTGCCAGAGAACTGTAAAACTTAGTATTGGCAATGCCATTTTAAAGAGGAAAAGTCAGGCTTTCTGTCCTGTCCTTTCTTTGGAAAATGGAGGGAAAAGGATATAGATATAGAAATCTCCTGATTTAACAAGGATAATTGGGTCATTTAGTTTTAGTTCTCTGAAAGGATTAAGGTTATCTGAAGAACTTCCTTTCCCTTTCAATAAGAGACGGAATTTACATACCACCCTAAACTGATTTTGGCTCTCCCTCCCTTCCTGGAATCCTGAGATTAACGTGTACCTCTAGGCAAAGGAGGAGAGATAGACACTAAAAGGTTTATAAATGTATTTTGATATGTAAAATGACATCACCATTGTGTTACCTTGAAAGATTTAATGTTTTTGAAAAATCCCCTAGACAAATGTTATAATCTTGTTAATGGTTCATGTGTCATGCTGTCATGCTCCCCCCAACCTGTGTGTGGTCAAGGGTATATAACCAGCCTCTGAGATACATTCGGGGCTGCATGATTTGGGTCAGATATGCCCCGTGTCAGTCATATGTGGCCGGCATATTAATAAATCTCCTCCTTTTAATAAAACCCTTCAAAATTCATCTGGATTTGGTGTCTCTACATAAACCCGTAGAAGTGAGGTATGGTACTTTACAACATTTGGGGGCTCATCCGGGATCTGGTGTTCCTCTTCACCGGGTCAAGACACCCCGAATTGGCTGGTCTCTCTGGGGGACTGCCCAACCCTGCTAGAATCTCAAGAGGCACCACCTGAGACGTTTTCAGGGCTCCCTGTTTTTCTGTAGGGTTTGGACAGTTCTTTGGCAGATGCCTCTGGGTTCCCAAATTTGACGATTTGGACAATTTGGCAGAGAAATCAAGGAGGTAGGTAAAGCAACTCTTTTGCTTTACTGAATTCTAGCTAGCTTTTCTGTTTGGGACTAGTATGTAGGTAAAGCAGTAGGTAAAGCAACTCTTTTTCTTTACTAAATTCTAGCTTTTCGTCTGTTCTGAATTCTTGCTTTGCTGTTTGTGACTCCGGAGGTGTGTAGGTAAAGCAACTCTTTTTCTTTACTGAACTCTAGCTTTCCTCTGAATTCTGGCTTTGCTGTTTGTGATTCCAGAGATATGTAGGTGTTGGGCAGATAAAATGTATTATGCTCACTTTGTTAAAGAGGCCGTTGCCCAGGTGGTATTAATGTGTGTTGGGGTGGGCTAAAGGCAGGCAGAATCCTTGTAGCCTGGGGCTTGGTTTTGGGATTAAGCCTTTCCTACCCTTTTTGGTGTAAGGTGGTACAATCCTATCATGCCTCAGAGAAGTGACTTTGTATTAAGAGACTTCCCTATTATGTATATTGGATTAAGGGTTTGGATTTCTACACTATAAAATGGGAACGGAGCGGGAGTTTGGCGCTTGGTTCCTGAGGTTAGCATGAGAGAGCGGAGAGAGTAGAGCCAGCAGCTAAAGGAGGCCACGTGGAGGAGGCCAGGAGAAGCAGCCAAGATGGCGGAGTGCTGAGTGAGATGCCAGTTTGTACAGAGTTTGTATCTGGGATAAGGAAGAAGATGGGGAACTGAGGGAAATAAGGCTGGTGAGCTAGAAACCTTTGATTCTAGGAAACTCGGATAAATCAGTAGCTTTGTGAGCACTGAATGTGAGTGGGTTTTGGAGCCCAGTGTGTATTTTTACTTGCCCGCCGGGTGCAAACTAGGATTAAAGACTATGGCCCACCAGTTTTTGGCTCCATGGTTTCTTTGCCGACTGTCCGAATCCAATGCGAACCTGCATGGGCCGGGCGGCTGCTCTGATGGTGGCCCTGGCCGTGACTTCTGGCTTTACAGTAGGTAAGGCAGATCTTCTTTTTTACTATTCGGGACTTGGGAGGTGTGTAGGTAAAGCCAATCTTCTGCCTCGCTGTTTGAGACTAGTCTGTCTGTCTGGATCTGCTGTACAGTGATTGGACGCGATCTTACTCATGCAATGGGCTCTTGTAAAGCCAGAAGCCAAGGCCAGGGCCACCATCAGAGCAGCCGCCCGGCACATGCAGGTTCGCATTGGATTCGGACAGTCGGTAAAGAAACAACGGAGCCACAAACTGGTGGGCCATAGTCTTTAATCCTAGCTTGCACCCGGCGGGCAAGTAAAAACACACACTGGGCTCCAAAACCCACTCACATTCAGTGCTCACAAAGCCACTGACTTATCCAAGTTTCCTAGAATCAAAGGTTTCTAGCTCACCAGACTTATTCTCCTCAGTTCCCCATCTCCTTCCTTATCCCAGATACAAACTCTGTACAAACTGGCTTCTCACTCAGCACTCCACCATCCTGGCTGCCTCCCCTGGCCTCCTCCACGTGGCCTCCTTCTGCTCTCTGCTCTGCTCTCTCCTCTAATGATAATCTCAGGAACCAAGAGCAGGCAAGCCCCCGTTCTGCCCCTATTTTATAGTGTAGAAATCCAAAATCCCTTAATCCAATATACAAAATAGGGAAGTCTCTAATACAAAGTCACTTCTCTGAGGCATGATTGGATTGTACCGCCCCACATCAAAAAAGGGTGGGAAAGGCTTAATCCCAAAACCAAGCCCCAGGCTACAACGATCCTGCCTGCCCCCAACACACATTAATATCACCTGGGCAACAGCTTCCACGTTGGCAACGTTATCTTTTACAAAGTGAGCATAATATATTTTATCTGCCCAACAGCTCTCCAAGATCGAGATATCGGTGAAGAGTTTTGGGTCTTGTCTTAGGCTTATCTGGGACGCATCTGGTTGTACTCTGGAAGAGGCATCTGTTTGTGTTTGCACATTTGTTCATGCACTAGGAAGACCATTAGTGGGGACTAAGTTAACTCCGAACTTCTGGAGGCATCTGGTTGTACTCTCAGAGAAAGACCTGAGTGGGGACATTTGGTGGTACCACATTTGGGGGGTGCTCTCAGGAAGAGACCTGAGTAGGGACTGAGTTAATACTGAGCTGATCAGTCCTGTCTCAGGACTTCCAGGGACACCTTTGTGTTTGTCGAAATCTCAGTCTTTGTTTTTAATGTTTCTGTCTAAAAACCCCTGAGTGAATTGTGTGTAAGTGGAAATCTCTGGTGCTGGAGCCTAAGCCCATCCTTCCAGGGACGCAGCCTGCGAGCACCTGAGAGGCCCCTAAGGGGACCCTTCCCTTGTCGATTGAGCTGTGTGCTTAATGTTTAAATGATTTGTTCTGTCTCTTTGTTTGCCAGGAAAAATCTCTGGTATAATTTTAATTGGAGTAAATCATTTAATTTTTTAATTGATGATTTGTGTATGTGAAGTCTTTGTTTAATGTTTAAATGTGTCTGATTTTAAGGCCTGGCTTAAATTCTTGTGTCAAAAATTGGGAATTTCTGACTTAAAACTAGAGGACAATCTTAAATGGTGAATTGTCTATACTGTAGATTCTTTTTGTTTGTCTGAGAAATTTCTTGTGACATTTCATGGTTTGTATCTCTCTCTCCCCTCAGAGCCACTACATATCTTTTGGATCCAAGACCTCTGGCTTCAGGCACTCTGTTAGATTTCTCCCCTGAAGGAATTATTCTCTTCTGTTGGCTCCTTCCTCTTGTCTTGCGTAATAATTAATACCTCTATAGTCAAACATCCTTTATTCTGGGTGCTAGTTATTATCTGTCTTATCTTTTTGCTTTTATTAGCATGCTAATTTCTGCATTTTCCTGGACAGTTTCAATTTTGTAAATCGGTGGCCCTAGCTATTAATTATGGGAGGAGGGCCCAGTACACAAAAGACCCCCTTAGATAGTCCCCTAAAGCACTTTCAAGAAGCTTATGGAGACAACCATGGATACGGTATTAAATGGTCCAAGAAAAAGTTTTGCACTCTCTGTGAATCAGAATGGCCCACCTTCAGGGTTGGATGGCCATTGGCCGGAACTTTTAACCCCCAGATAGTAAGGGCAGTTTGGAACATCATAACTGAGGATCCGGGAAACCCAGATCAGTTTCCATACATTGATCAATGGCTAAATTTAACAATGAATTCGCCACAATGGCTAAAAGTATGCTCCATACAAAGAGGGTGCCAGGTCTTCCTAGTCAGGCCAGATTTGAGTCTGAAACAGGATAAAAGAATAACTAAAGTAACAATAACAGCACTTCAAGAAATGAACTCTTTTAAGGACAAAAGGCCCCTAGGGGAGTAAAATAAAGAAGGAGGGGAAGGAAGCAATTCAGGAAAAAGAATTAGGACTACGCTAAGAAAAAAATCAATGTGCATATTGCAAAAAAGAGGGACATTAGAAAAATAAATGTCCCATATTACAAGCAGCCAAGGGAAGTGTTTCTCCAGCCTCTGGGGGGAAGGGCTGGCAAGTAAGCAGTTCAGGTGAGAGAAAAGTGGAAGGCAGGGCCGGGAAGGGCTGTGTGCAGAATGGCAGGGGAAAGGGCGCTGGAGTAAGGGTGAGGTGACTGGAGGAAATATAGAATAGAAACTAATTTCAGATATTCAGATATCCACCTACTGACCAGAAGAGGTTTTGCCCATTTGGAAAATACAGGGTAGGAATAGTATTAAAAATTAGAACTTTGCTTTAGAAAAATCTTTAAAAAAGAAAGGGAAACAGGGCCAGATAAAAAGGTTTAAAATTAACAAACCATGGGTGTGGACCTTGCTGGTTATCTGTTCCTTGAAATAAATTGCAACTCCAGAATGAGTAATGGGATCATGAATAACAGGATTATAGGGGATGGGATTATCAGAGACAGGCTGCCTCTCCCCTTCCCCTCCCTAGGACATGGGGGTCGTGTAGGCCCTCCATGGATTGGGGATGGTGGCTTGTTGCCCTCCACTGGTGTGTAAAAAATTATAGAAGGGAAAATAAGTGTAAAATATACAAAACTAGCACTGGGAGAAGGGTTCCGACTCTCTCCCGTGAGGCCGAGGTGGGTGTTGGGTCCCCTCCAGCTCTCTCCGTTCCTTCGTGTGGCATGATTGTTGTCTGATGTGGGAGGCATGGAATTCATGAGGGAGACCCACTGTTTTAGCCATTGTTGGGCAGATAAAATGTATTATGCTCACTTTGTTAAAGATGATGCTGCCCACGTGGAGGTCATTGCCCAGGTGATATTAATGTGTGTCTCTGTGGGCTGTGGGCAGGCAGAATCCTTGTAGCCTGGGGCTTGGTTTTGGGATTAAGCCTTTCCCACCCTTTTAGATGTAGGGTGGTACAATCCCATCATGTCTCTGATGGGTGACTTTGTATTAGAGACTTCCCTATTTTGTATATTGGATTAAAGGTTTTGATTTCTACACTATAAAATGGGGGCAGAACAGGAGCTTGCACTCTTGGTTCCTGAGATTAGCATGAGAGCAGAGAGGAGAGCAGGGAAAGGCCACGTGGAGGAGGCCAGGAGAAGCAGCCAAGATGGTGGAGTGTTGAGTGAGAAGCCAGTTTGTGCAGAGTTTGTGCAGGAAGAAGGAAGGAGATGGGGAACAGAGGTGAATAAGTCTGGTGAGCTAGAAATCTTTGATTCTAGGAAACTCGGATAAGTCAGTAGCTTTGTGAGCACGGAATGTGAGTGGGTTTTGGAGCCCAGTGTGTGTTTTTACTTGCCCACCGGGTGCAAGCTAGGATTAAAGAAGATGGCTCATCAGTTTTTGGCTCCATTGTTTCTTTACCGACTATCCGAATCTAATGCGAACCTGCATGGGCCAGGCTGCTGTGATGGTGGCCCTGGCCGTGGATACTGGCTTTACAGCCATATAGTAAAAAATTGTTAAAAGAATTCTCAGGGAATTGCAGGGTGTTGGTCAAATAAGTTTGTAAATATTATATATATGTTTGCTCACTTATAATTTGTATTGGGTGTGGGGTACAGACTGTAAGTAGGCCTGGTCATTATAGCCTAAGGCTTAGTTTTAAGACTAAGCTTTTCCCCACACCCTTGACTGATTGCATGATGTGGGGTGGTGCACTCTCATGAGGAATCCCATTATGCCTCAGATAAGTGACTTTGCATCAGAGACTTCCTTGTTTGTATATTAGATTAAAGGTTTTGATTTCTATACTATAAAGTGGGGCAGACCAGGAGCTTGCTCTCTCTTGGTTCCTGCTATCACCATTGCAGGGGCCTCCCTGATCCCTTGCCCTTCATGGGGAAAGCAGGTGTTCTGCTTTTCCCTTGTCTTCTCTTGTGGCTTGCCTGCCTTGGTGAGACACCAATAAACAGAATGCCCCACCATCCTCTGACTCCACCATTTATAATATTTACCGTCTGTCTGAATCTAATGTGAGCCTGCATTGGCCAGGCAGCTGTGATGGTGGCCACATCTACTGGCTTTACACAGGGAAATTAAAAACCTCATGTGGGCCTGACCAGGCAGTGGCGCAGTAGATAGAGCATTGAACTGGGATGTGGAGGACCCAGGTTTGAGATCCCGAGGTTGCCAGCTTGAGCTCAGGCTCATCTGGTTTGAGCAAAGCTCACCAGCTTGGACCCAAGGTTCCTGGCTCGAGCGAGGAGTCACTCAGTCTGCTGTAGCCCCATGGTCAAGGCACATATGAGAAGGCAATCAGTGAACAACTAAGATGTTGCAATGAAAAACTAATAATTGATGATTCTCATCTCTTTCCATTCCTGTCTGTCTGTTCCTATCTATCCCTCTCTCTGACTCTGTCTTTGTAAAAAAAAAAAACCCAAAAAACAAAACAAAAGAAAACAAAAACCTCATGTGAGCTAAAGCAGCTCACTGTTGAGAAGGTAAATTTATAAAATTTATGATTTTTAATTTGCTTTGGTTGTAAGAAATAAAGCTAGACAGCTGCCGGGGGTGGAGTTGAAAGTCGGCTTAGTTCTTAGAAATATCAGAAAGGGACAGGCCTGCTGGATGCCTCTGCCTCTTCCCCCTTCCCTAAGAACCCTGGTCAGCAAACTGCCACTCGCAAACAGCTTGCGGACCACATGAGGCCTTTTGCCCACTTGGGTGTAGCTCTCCAACGGAGTGCCATGTACAGGCGCTACCTCGGTAGGGAGTATGCCTACCTATATAGCAATGGTTCTCAATCTGTGGGTTGCAACCCCGGCGGGGGTTGAACGACCAAAACACAGGGGTGGCCTAATTTCCAATGGCTTTAGGCGACCCCTGTGTTTTGGTCGTTCAACCCCCGCTGAGGTCGCGACCCACAGGTTGAGAACGGCTGCTATATAGTTTAAATTTAAAATTCGGCTCTCAAAAGAAATTTCAATTATTGTACTGTTAATATTTGGCTATATTGACTAATAAGTTTCCTGACCACTAGGTTAAAATTATATGCTTTATTTCAAAATTCTTTTGTTAATTCTCTTTATTTGCTATTTCATAGCCCTATAATATTGAAATCTTGGTTTGAATATTTAGGGAATATGTAATGATTGTTAATAATGTCTTTTATGTAATGTTCAGTTATCATTTTGAAACAGTATTGTTCAATGTTGGGTCACCAAAACCCAGAGTAACAGATATTACTATTGATTAGCCTAACAGTAAAATTACAGCATAAATAAAGTGTACTCAACAAATGCTTAAAGGTCAATTGTAAATAATAAAAAAAGGGGGAGTCATATCCTGGAACTCCTGCAAATCTATTTTTATCATGCTTTTTAATTAAAAATTTCTTTTGAATGCTAATGTACAGAGTTATTCAGCAGCAGAGAGACTCTGGAATCCTACAGGAGATGCCAAACCTGTTACTCCTGCAAACTTTTACCCTCTTTTATTTGATCCAGCTAATAATGCTGTTTTTGTCTTTTTCCAATCAGCTCCAGATATACAGAAAAGGTTTATATAGGCAGATGTGGACCCTCACACCCCTCAGCGAGATGTGAGCATGGCTTTTAAGGTCTATAATGACCAAGAGAGAAACAGAAAGGCAAATAGAGCCCAAAAAGAGATCAGGAAAAATACCGGCTCTTGGTATAGGCCCTTAAAGGCTCCAGTGCCCCAAAGGGGCTTCATAGGACTCCGTCAGGGCCCTGCTTCAAGAGTGGAAAAGAAGGTCATTGAGCTAAGGACTGCAAGGCTTCTCGGCCCCCCACCAGGGACATGCCTTTGTTGTGGGAAAAAGGGGCACTGGAAAGTAAGCTGCCACCTTGCTCCTCTAAGGGAGGGTTTAGTCTCTTTCAACCCTGCTCCAGCCACCTGTGACTTGACCTTGCCCAGCCTACTGGGACTTGCCACTGAAGGCTAAAGGTGCCCAGGGCCATCCACCCCATCTTGCAACACTGGACAAGCCAAGGGTATTTCTTCCAAGTAGCAGGTAAACTGATCTCATTTCTTATGGACATGAGGGCCACTTATTATACCTAGCCTGAATATTTGGGTTTTATTTATCCTTCGAAGATCTCTGTTGTGGGTATTGATAGTCCAATTTTCTGCTGCTTTGTGTAATGTATAGTGTCTCCTTTATTCCTCTTGTCTCAATGCCCCATGCCTATTTTAGGCTGGAACCTGCTCCTAATTTAGACGAATTTACCTCTGCCACCCAGCATAGTGTATCCCAAGGTTCTCTTCACCATGCCACGGTTGCAGAGCCCCAGGAAAAGGCACCCTGGATTCATCTCTACAGTTTAAAGAAAACGAAAGCTCTGTCTCCATACATGCTGCAAAGGGCTTTTCCAGTCTACCTGAATCATTGCCAGCTAGAAGCAGTGGTCATTGGGACCTGGACTCTAGCTGCAAAGTGTGGAAGTGTGACCACAACTCCAGTGCCTTGTGGACTTTTCTGGAATGTGTGTAACTCCTGCTCCTTGGGACAGTTCTCAGACTGAGGTGGGGTTAGGTTACATTTGCAAATAATATGAAGCAGTGATGATGTCAACATGGACTTAGTGAAATTACATTAACATGTTAAGGATATTTAAGACTATAAAAATTTTATTTTAGATCCTGTTATATTAGTTAAGACTTTGCTTGATAATCTAATAGGCTTTAATCCAGGCGTCCCCAAACTACAGCCCGTGGGCCACATGCAGCCCCCTGAAGCCATTTATCTGGCCCCCCCGCCGCACTTCTGGAAGGGGCATCTCTTTCATTGGTGGTCAGTGAGAGGAGCACTGTAATGTGGTGGCCCTCCAACAGTCTGAGGGACAGTGAATTGGCCCCCTGTGTAAAAAGTTCGGGGACCCTTGCTTTAATCACTTTATTGTATTAGGACACTTGTTATAGTATCTGTTAGCATTGGCTATTTTAATTTTGTTGTTTATTTTATATTTTTCCAGTCTGCCTCAGAATCAGAACACAGGTATTCAAATGAGTATGAAGATACTACCTAAAACCAGTGGGGTTTCTAGAAAATTTTAATAACTTTACTAAAACCCCTGTTGCTAAAGGTTTATTTGCAACCAATTAGGAAAAGATTTTGCCAGCAGGAAAGGAATAATTAAAAAGGCCAGACTTAGAATCTATTACAGAAGGCATAATATCTGAGTGTTTAGTTTATGTCCAAGTAAATACTAAGCAAAGTAAGGAAATTGTGAAAAAAACAGAAAGAGGAACTTTCCCAGGTGAACATTTAGAAACAGACCTTAATGAAATAATTAACAGATAAATAGAAGCTTTTCCTACTGGAAGTGGGGCCACAGTGACAGTTGTTAGAAAGTTGCTGTGTGGAATTCTTTCCAGATTTAGCTTGCCCATTCTAATGTTAGGCCTGCATTTATGTCCAAAATCTCACAGCTAGTGGAAAGGGAACCCAATATTAATTAGAAACTAATTTGAAGTTACATTGTGCCCACAGGCCCCAAAGGTTCAGGGCAAATAGAACGCATAAATCAAATCATAAAGGAAATGTAACCACTCCTTCCTTAAGTACTTGCAGGGTCTGCAAATTACTCAGCAGGCTGTTCAAAAGACTGTCCAAGAGGTGCTTCCAGTACTGCCAGGAGATCTGATACATCCTTTTCAGCCTGGGGACTCAGTCGGAGTAAAGAACTACATCACCCAAGGACTGACTCCCACGTGGACGGGTTCACACACTGTAATCCTGACCGCTCCCACTGCTGCCAAGGTAGAAGGCATGCCCACCTGGATCTACTGTAGCCGACTGAAAGCTGCAGCCCCCCAGCAGAGACACCCTCGTGGACAGCAGAGACTGACCCCACCAACCCTTGTAAGTTAACCCTGAGAGGGACGGCATACCCTGCTCCAGCCACAAACCGGAAGCTGGTTGGCCTATGCATGGTTAATGCGTGAAGAAACTCACTGAGGACCTCTTTTTTTTATTATTTAATTTTTTTTATTTATTCATTTAGAGAGGAGAGAGAGAGAGACAGAGAGAGAGAGAGGAGAGACAAAGAGAGAGAAGGGGGGAGGAGCTGGAAGCATCAACTCCCATATGTGCCTTAACCAGGCAAGCCCAGGGTTTTGAACCGGCGACCTCAGCATTTCCAGGTCGACGCTTTATCCACTGCGCCACCACAGGTCAGGCTCACTGAGGACCTCTTTTAATTAGACTTTGAGGAAGAAGGGAAACTGGCGTAAAAGAAAAGCCAGCTTGGTTGTCACTAAAGGTTTTTTTTAAGAGTTCTGACTAAAAGGAATTGCAAAGTAATAAAAGGTATAGGGCAATACTTTTTGAAAGAGAAAGGAAGAAAGTAAATTGTTATAAAAGCCAGTTATTTCTGAATAATTAAGAAAATTTCTAAAAATTAAGGATTGCCTCACGCACCATCGTTAAAATGAGTCAAGAATTTGACTCAGGATATAAAACCAGTGGGTAATGTGGTAAGGTGCCAGAGAACTGTAAAACTTAGTATTGGCAATGCCATTTTAAAGAGGAAAAGTCAGGCTTTCTGTCCTGTCCTTTCTTTGGAAAATGGAGGGAAAAGGATATAGAAATATCCTGACTTAACAAAGACAACTGGGTCATTTAGTTTTAGTTCTCTGAAAGGATTAAGGTTATCTGAAGAACTTCCTTTCCCTTTCAATAAGAGACAGAATTTACATACCACCCGACACTGATTTTGGCTCTCCCTCCCTTCCTGAAATCCTGAGATTAACGTGTACCTCTAGGCAAAGGAGGAGAGATAGACACTAAAAGGTTTATGAATGTATTTTGATACGTAAAATGACATCACCATTGTGTTACCTTGAAAGATTTAACGTTTTTTTAAATCCCCTAGACAAATGTTATAATCTTGTTAATGATTGTGTCATGCTGTCATGCTCCCCCCAACCTGTATGTGGTCAAGGATATATAACCAGCCTCTGAGATACATTCGGGGCTGCACGATTTGGGTAAGATATGCCTCGTGTCAGTCATATGTGGCCAGCAATAAATCTCCTCTTTTTAATAAAACCCTTCAAAATTCATCTGGACTTGGTGTCTCTATGTAAACCCACGAAAGTGAGATACGGTACTTTACAACATTTGGGGGTACTGTACTTTACAACAGTAGGTGCCAAAACAATGGTCTCTGCATACATCAGAGTCATCTTATTGATTGTGTGTGTGTGTGTGTGTGTGTGTGTGTGTGTGAGAACATGTGAGCTTTGTAAAATCCTAGATTTTTATGTCTTGGACCCAGAATTTCAGATGGCACTGGTGAATTGAGGTGCCTCCATGCAGACCCAGAGAAGCAGCCACTCTAAGAAGCAACCAACACAAAATCATCCATGAACTTGGAGAATGTGACCTGCCATGAACATGCTGTGTGTTACAAGAAGGAGATCTAGGGGAGCCTGGAAGTAGTGTGTTTAAAACTGATAGATAGGCCCTGGCCAGTTGGCTCAGCGGTAGAGCGTCGGCCTAGCGTGCGGAGGACCCGGGTTTGATTCCCGGCCAGGGCACACAGGAGAAGCGCCCATTTGCTTCTCCACCCCTCCGCCGCGCTTTCTTCTCTGTCTCTCTCTTCCCCTCCCGCAGCCAAGGCTCCATTGGAGCAAAGATGGCCCGGGCGCTGGGGATGGCTCTGTGGCCTCTGCCTCAGGCGCTAGAGTGACTCTGGTCGCAACATGGCGACGCCCAGGATGGGCAGAGCATCGCCCCCTGGTGGGCAGAGCATCGCCCCTGGTGGGCGTGCCGGGTGGATCCCGGTCGGGCGCATGCGGGAGTCTGTCTGACTGTCTCTCTCTGTTTCCAGCTTCAGAAAAATGAAAAAAAAACAACAACAAAAAAAAACTGATAGATACGTGAATTCCAAACTGACCTCTTGCTGTTCCGCTTATCTGTCAGACCTCACCCTTACTGGACTATCGCCCCTGAGACAAAGGAATTCCAAAAAGTTGACAACCCGCCCCAAGGAGGGGCTCCGGACATACCAGGACTATTGATTCAACACCCACATGCTCGAAGTCCCCCAAGGAGGAGCATTCTGGACATACCAGGACTTTTGCCTCAGTATCCCCTCAGGCTCTCCCAAACACTATATAACTCGCCCCTAGTCTGTAACCGGTGCTCTTCTCCCCCCCCCCCCCAGAAGTGCCCGGCAGGGTTCCTTTCTTCCTTTCAATAAAGCCTGTTACTCTGGTCTTTCGGACTCCCATGGATTCCAACAAAAACCTCCCCAGTAATTCCGATTTACAGTTCCCATTGGGCAGACCCCCCGAGAATACCCAGGTACCCTTTAACATTACTTAAACCTCCAGAGTCATATCTTTTAAACCAAGTCAGCAATTGAGTTAAGAACCTGCTTTGAAGCAAACTGGCTCCTTTAAAGAACACTTTCCTTATGTAAAGCCAGAAGCCAGGGCTACCATCACAGCAGCCTCCTGGCCCATGCAGGTTCACATTGGATTCAGACAGTCGGTAAAGAAACAACGGAGCCAAAAGCTGATAGGCCATAGTCTTTAATTCTAGCTTGCACTTGGCGGGCAAGTAAAAATACACACTGGGCTCCAAAACCCACTCACATTCAGTGCTCACAAAGCCACTGACTTATCCGAGTTTCCTAGAATCAAAGGTGTCTAGCTCAGCAGCCTTATTCTCCTCAGTTCCCCATCTCCTTCCTTGTCCCAGATACAAACTCTACACAAACTGGCATCTCACTCAGCACTCCGCCATCTTGGCTGCTTCTCCTGGCCACATGGCCTCTTTCCGCTGCTCTCTTCTCTGCTCCCTCTGCTCTCTCATGATAATCATTCCAGGAACCAAGAGAGCCAACTCCCATTCTGCCCCTACTTTATATTGTAGCTTCACAACCTCTAATCCAATATACAAAATAGGGAAGTCTCTAATACAAAGTCACTTCTCTGAGGCATGATTTCCCACATCAAAAAGGGTGGGAAAGGCTTAATCCCAAAACCAAGCCCCAGGCTACAAGGATTCTGCCTGCCTTTAGCCCACCCCAACACACATTAATATCACCTGGGCGATGGCCTCCTCGTGTTATCTTTAACAAAGTGAGCATAATACATTTTATCTGCCCAACACCTTAGGAATGGGCTTTACAGTGAGAGCTCTTCTCAACAAGACTGAACCCAAACCATGGGAAACAGATAATTCCCAAATGACAGTCCATAAATGTGGGTGTCAAGGGGGGAGGAGTTTATCCTTGAAGATAAAGACCTGGAGTTTATTTCTAAGGTCTTTGTTTCTTCTAAAAATTCACTTTTAAATGTCTGTTAACAACAAACACTTGTTTGCTTACTTTAAAAAAAAAATTCTTTTAAGGGGAGGAAAAGATTTCAAATTCAAAATCCCAAACTCTTAAACTCAAAGGTTGGCTCTGCCTGAGGCCCCAGCACACTTCCTGTTGTTTTTGGCTTAAAAGATATTTATACGAGCTCCCATGAGCTACAAGCAACATTAAAGGCAACAGCTATTAGTTAAATAAATCAACACATGTGGTGCTTGAAGGGAAGGGAGAATCAGAAAGTCCCTTTGATCAAGCCTAATGGGAACCCACACTCCTCCTGATGGGGATTAACTGTCCCGGGAGTAAATTGGGCTGTGGGGGTGACTGTGCGAGTGCCCACTGGTGAAGTAGGGGCCCACCCTGAACACTCAGGGAAGCAGCCACTCAAAAATGCAGTCAACATAAACCCATCTGTAAACTGAGCGTGGCCGGCCAGGAGAGTTCCATGTGTTCCGAGGAAGGTGATGTCATAAAAGTGCAGACAGATGGGTGAAAGTAACTGACAGCTGATTATGGCACAGTCAGGAAGCACAGCTCACCACTGTGGGGTGGGCTGTCTGGGGGGGGGGGGGGTACAAAAAAAGTGTGTGCATCTGGCAACACAAATATATATTTAATCACTAGAAAGGCCCGTGCTGCCGCAGCTCACACTCACCTCACTCCCTGGGCTTGAAGTCTGTTTAGCCATGTAATGATCTGTTTGCTTTGCCAGGAGCCCAGAGGTGGCCCTTCTTGGAGGGTGGGCATAAGCATCTGGTCACTCTAAAGGGGCATCCTTCAATGACAACTGGTGGATGGAATTCCCAGGACACATTACAAGCACATGAGCATGACTGGTGGGGACCCAGCTTCCCAGCCTGGTCATTTCTAGGTGCCCTGACACAGTGATTTCTCACCAGCTCAGCCTTGAATAGTGACGGTCTAGTTAGGGTACAGCCCCTTGGAGGCCGCCGTTGGAATATTAGCCTGCTTCTGTAGCCTCACACTGCCTCTTAATAAGGGGATTTCCAACACGGTTCATTTGTCTAAAAACGATCTGATTACTTCTAATCTATGATGTACAAAGCCACAAAGGCATTAGGAGGGGTGCTGAGCATCTCCAAGAAATGACTAGAAATCCTGGGAACTGGCTCCATGGAGACTGTCCTTGGCTGGGTAGACTGAGGATACAGATGGTGGGGTGGAACAGGAGAAGGACAACATCTCAACTGTGGAAAGTGCAGGCTGTAAGCATCTGAGAATCCTGTGCTCAGGCTAGGTTTCTTCCCTGTAATATGAAGCTTGAGAGATTTACTTGATTTGGAAATAACTGACCATGCTCAGCTCAGCTCTGCCCCCTACCCTCTGCGGGGAGCACTGCAGACAGCCTATTGCCGAGCATTCTGCAGGGAGGTGGTCTACCTGCTCAGGGCTGGTGGTGAGGGGGGCGTGAGGGCCCCCTTTGCCAACCACACATGTGGACCCAGCACCCATATCTCAGTAGCCAAGCTCAATAGTTTGAAGTACACAGTCATCCTGCCCCAGCCCTCGACCCCGTCCTGGCCCCAGGTGTCATGGGGAAATTACCTGATGCAGCTGTATGTAGCCCCCATGTCCACTACCAGCGAATGATTCCAGTCCCCAAACAGAAGAGCTTGTAGACCAAAGCAGGAGGCTCAGATCACGTGGTTCATTAGGGAGGTGGGGTAGCAAACAAACTTGGATGACAAAGGAGTGGGGTAGAGGCACCACAGGACTGAGTCCTGGGTACGCAATGTTTGCGTGCCCTGCCCTCCATCACATCAGCCCTTCCTGCTGATGGGGTGGCTTCAGCAAGGAGCCCAGAAGACAGAAGGTGCTGGCCAATCAGAGAGACATGAGGGCGGGACAGCTGGCCACAGCTGCAGCTTCGCAGTTGGTCAGCTGAAAGCCGTGGAGGTTTATCTGCATCTCAAGGGGTTAAAATGGGACCGTATGGGAATCTCCAATGGGGCAGCTGTGAAGATTGAAAGGCTCGTGGGCCTGACCAGGCGGTGGAGCAGTGGATAGAGCGTTGGACTGGGATGCCGAGGACCCAGGTTCGAGACCCCGAGGTCGCCAGTTTGAATGCAGGCTCATCTGGTTTGAGCAAAAGCTCACCAGCTCGAACCTGAGGTTGCTGGCTCGAGCAAGAGGTTACTCGGTCTGCTGAAGGCCCACAGTCAAGGCACATATGAGAAAGCAATCAGTGAACAACTAAGGTGTTGTAACGAAAAACTGATGATTGCCTGACCTGTGGTGGCGCAGTGGGATAAAGCGTCGACCTGGAACACTGAGGTCGCCGGTTCAAAACCCTGGGCTTGCCTGGTCAAGGCACATATGGGAGTTGATGCTTCCTGCTCCTCCCCCTTCTCTCTCTCTCTCTCACTCCTCTCTCTCTCAAAAAATCAATAAATAAAATATTTAAAAAAAAAAAAAAAAAAAAAAGAAAAACTGATGATTGATGCTTCTCATCTCTCTCCGTTCCTGTCTGTCTGTCCCTGTCTATCCCTCTCTCTTACTCTCTGCTCTGTAAAAAAAAAAAAAGAAAAGAAAAGAAAGGCTCGTGGGCTTCATGTGTGCTTGATGTATCCTATTCGGTGTGTCACATGCTCATGTATATTTAGTGTGGATCATGAATATTCAGTGCCCACTCAATTGTCTGCTTACTGTGTTAACAGACCTGGCTCACTTTCTCTGCCTGTCTCATGTCTTTCAAGCCATTTGCCTCTACACTTAGTTTTTATCTATCCTGCATTTGTTTCTTCTAGTGAGTAAAATCATATTCTCAAATACAGCACATGTTACTGTTGCTAAAACAGTAATCCCCAACTGTGAACCCCACTTTACAATATGCAAAGCTTGTTCACATTCCCAATCGTATTTAATTGTTGCCACCATCCTGGGGGGGGGGGGTTACCATCCCCAATCAGAAGATGAGTACACTGACACTCGGAGAGGTTAAATGACTTTCCTAAGGCCACACCATCACAAAATCCTGTTGGTGGCAGAGAGAATCTAGCTTGAGTCATCTTGTCAAGTGTGTTTCCCATTTCACAGCCCACGACGGCTGGCCTCCTTGTCCCGGACTCACAGGAGAAGCTGTGTGCGCTGAGGCTTAGGAAGGAGACAAGGACTCAACAACCAGCCTCACCTTGCTCTAGGTCCGGCCCAGGACGGGCCACCTCTCCCTGCTCACAGACCTTTCACTGTCACTACCTGAAAGCACTAAATCAGCCCGGGTTTAGCAGCCTGAGGGCTAAGGCTGTCATCTGCAGTCCCGCTGCCTTGAAGGAGCCCTTCTGTAGGGCCAGAGCGCCATCTAGTGATAGCACAGCCTCAGCACATGCCACAGATGTAGAAAGAAAGGTACCCCACCCCACCCCCTTTCCTCAGAGAAATCAGATTGAACTCATATTAAGTACACTGCCAAATGCCAGGATCAAATCCTATGTTATCATATGATACTCACCCTGTGAGGGGAGTGTTGTTCTCACTTTTCATCGACCTTTAACCCCTCGTGAACCATCTGGGGCTCTGAGGAGTAAACCTTCTGCTCCCACTGAGGTTCAAGGTGAGCAGAGGGCAGGGTCCCTTGTCTGTTTGACTTCAGTGGGGCTTTAATAACAAGATGGCCAGTTTTTCAGAGGTCCCTGGAACTGGGTCCCTGACACTGAAGACTGAGACATCCCTGCTGAGGTCACACTTCAAGGAGTGGCTTGATTCATTCAGAAGGGAAAGGTGGAGAAAGAAGAGAGTAAAAATGGAGGATGGAAACTTGCATGTTCCAGAAGAGCAGTCAATGTGAGGGACTGTGTTCTTTAAACAAAAATAAGGATAAATAATAAGAGTTGCTAAAAATACTATGCTGCTCAAGGGAAGAAAGAGGAGCTTCATTTATGAGTGCCTACAGCGTGCGGGCATTGTGTCATCTTCACGATGACCCAGTGATATAGACATTTTGGGCTCCATTTTACAAATGAGTAAACTGAGGTCCAATGCCACACTGCTAGAATGTTCCTTCTCAACCTCTCCTCGCTCTCATTCCCATTGAATTTTGTGCCCCCTCCATCCTCAGGACCCTAGAAAAGAGGTGGTAACTCTGGGGCTGGGGCCCGTGAGCCCAGAGGGCCATTTCCCGGAGCTGGGCTCACAGGCTGCCCTCCTCAGAGCCAGGCAGAGCTGGCCCGTGTTTACGTACCCATAAGTCATAAAACTCATTTCCTCCTTTTTCCATTATAAATATAAACACATCTATTTCACTGGGGAAACATCGGCTTGGAAATCCTGGAGGCTACAATCATTTCTCTAACCCAGCGTGATAACAGCAGGAAAGCAGTGCTGTTTACAGTCGGCTGCTGCCGCCCTGCCCGGCCCCACCTAGGATCTGCAAGGCTCTCTTTGGTGTCTGAATTTTTTATACAGAACATGGAAGAAAGAAAAATTTTAAACAGGGCTGAAGAAAGGGCATTTTAGCCCCTCATGTCCTGTCCTTTTCTTTCACCACTTAGAGTTATTTTTTTCCCCCCTAAGATTTTTGAAAGCCTAGGACAATATTCACCCTGATGTATGCCCTATGTGCTTGGGCTGGACTATGGTGGTCAACCCAACCCTCTGGGCTCCGTGACCTCACCTGTCTCGGCACTTGAGGACTGGCTCCTCAGACCTCCTCCACTGGACTTCTGGTGTGCTCACTTCCCACTAGTCTTGCTCATGATCAGCTTTGGCTTTCAACTTCTGGGAATTGCTGATGTCCACCACCCAGACCTTCAGCATGACTTCATCCTGACCCTTTCCCATTCTATCCTGTCCCAGATATTTACTTGCCTGGCTCCCTGCTCCCCATGCCCTGAAGTGACAAAATATGGGAAAGGTATATGTGGGTGAGGAGATGGCTTTGCCCCTGATCCCCAGTACTCAGCTGTGGGCAGTGGTGGAGGGAATCATGGGGTGCTGGTCTGCAGGGCACAAGGCATCTCTGAGTTGCCATAGCGATACATAAACTTGGGGGTGAGAGCAACACGTGAATGGCATAAAAGGGCAGTTTGGACCGCCAAGAAGTCATATTTAATTTGGATACAGATCCCATCTGCACCAAGCAAAACCATCATACTGTAGTCCAAGTAGCATGAATGAACTAATGGTACCGCCTTCCCAATACCCACCCACCCTCCCAAAAAAATCCAAAAGTCTCTTTATGGACTAAAGTAGTAACTATTTAATTAAAACAAATATTAAACAGAGATATTCATAAATAAAGACATAAAAATCTTTTTTTTTTTTTTTTTTTTTTTTGTATTTTTCCGAAGCTGGAAACGGGGAGAGACAGTTAGACTCCCGCATGCGCCCGACCGGGATCCACCCGACCGGGATCCACCTGGCACGCCCACCAGGGGGCAACGCTCTGCCCACCAGGGGGCGATGCTCTGCCCCTCCAGGGCATTGCTCTGTTGCGACCAGAGTCACTCAAGCGCCTGGGGTAGAGGCCAAGGAGCCATCCCCAGCGCCAGGGCCATCTTTGCTCCAATGGAGCCTCGGCTGCGGGAGAGGAAGAGAGAGACAGAGAGGAAGGAGAGGGGGAGGGGTGGAGAAGCAGATGGGCGCTTCTCCTGTGTGCCCTGGCTGGGAATCAAACCCGGGACTTCTGCACGCCAGGCCGACGCTCTACCACTGAGCCAACCGGCCAGGGCTGACATAAAAATCTTTCAAAGACTATAAATACATGATTATCATTTATAAAAATCAGTAATACTTAATCAGTAATATCTGGCACTTTATGGCAGATCACTTTACCTTTTACCATTTGGAAGAAGTACAGATTTCTCTAAATATACTATTCTACCTCCGTAGGCTACGCTTTGAAAGTGCTCCCTCCTTCTCTGACAGTAGCCATCGATCAGGCTGTGAAATTTCCTTTGGTTCTTCCAATGGACATACTTTTATCCCATTATTCAGCCTTCTCCTGTAGTCTGCTAAGGACTTGGAAACCAGATAGCCATGTGTGTGAGAACAGTTTGTAAATTAAGGAAATGGAATGTTAATGAACAGCCGGGAAGTGCTAACCTCTGGGTACAGTGCCTGGGCTTTGGGAACCGGCCCTTGTCCTGGATTCCCACCGGGGTTCTGGACTGGTAGGCACACTGTGAACGTGAGGTGTGGCTTAGTTCCAAAATCAGATATACTGGCCATCCGCTGACTAACTCTGTGATGGAGCATGGGTTTATTGTTACTCTTTGAAGTAGGGACACAGAGCATTTTTGGACTGATTTGAAATGAATCTGATAGTCCATAGATCAAGTAGACTGACACCTGTCCATACAGAAAGACCTTTAAGAACTCCCCTACACCACCAGCGCCAATCATCTAGAGTTATTGCCAGAAGACCACCCAGTGACCTAGATGCCAGAGCCAGCCCATCCCACCTGGACCCTGCCAATTCTATTCTGTTATTTTCCATGTTCTTAAAGATCTCAACATATCCCCACCCTGTACTCAAACAGTTGGAACACAGCCTGTGCCTCCACCAGTTCACAGAGGCTGCCGCCATCTAAGGACATAGCATTTCCTCTTCAAAGCCTGAAGCCTAGACCATCACTCCAAATGTGATGACACTTGGCATGCCTTAAGTCATTTAAATTGGACCGTGAGGAGACCATTGCTGTATGGAGGCTAAGACACCAATTCTGGAGTCACATTGCTTAGGCCATGTCAGGTACCATCTCTGTTTGCAACAAGGTCGTGGCCACAGGGACACAAGAGCTGGACTTTACAAGTCCAAGGCAATCTTTGCTACCTCCCTTCCCTTTCTGTACACTGGCCATCCAAAAAGGTGATCTACAGAAGAGAAGTCTTCCCAACTGGAGACGTGGTCCTGAAGAACAGTAAGTGAGTTGAGCATAGGTTTTTGTTCCAGGTAATGGCTACTGTGGGCCACCCGGAGAGTCCTCAGGGAGGGAAGACGGCGCTCCAGACTTCTCAGGAGTACAGAGTCATCATCAGCCACTGGACAGAAGAGGGAAGCAAGTTATGGTCAGTTCAGCCCAACTTCTGACATTCTGTTAAGGCTGCTCTAATTTTCAGTCACCGAGTCCCAGAGCCTGACATGGGACTTGGGGCTTCCCCCCATCCCACACTCCTGCAAAGCCACGGAGTCAGGACATTAATGGATAGGTTAGCCAGAGGGACCCTGCCATCTGGTAGTAAGTATAAATCAACCTGAAATATAATCAACCTTGACTTCTCACGGTGCCTGTGAATGATGATAGCCCAGATACAGGCTGATGCTGCATTCAATTCTCAGAGCCCTTCTTCCCCGCAAACTCAATTTGGCACGCTCGTGACAGCTGCATGTGCAGGTGTATGGACTGACTGGGTAACAGGAATCCATTAGAGCATATTCTACATGTTTACATTTATAGCCCCATTTGTCTGACAGCTTTATGTGGGTGTGATGAATGGTCCCTCTAATTCACATCGAGGGGACATCTGGAGAAACCACTCCCCAGGCTAATTACACCCAAATGATCATGCTACTGATGGTGATGATTAAGATGACATTGGTGAAGTAAGTTACCAATGCTGTCACAGAAAACTCCAGAGGGAAATTTCAGTAGGTTGGTTGCCACACCCTGCAGAGCTCCTTGGTTGGCCTGAGGACCTCCTCCTCGTGAAACCGGAAATGGTCAGAGCTGGCGAGGAGCCCCTGGCCCAGCCCACTCCTTACTCACACAGGGAGGTGAGGCCCGGAGTTTTAACATGACTTCTTAGTGACAAGAGTGCTGTGGGGTCAGCCAGGTCTCAGGCCAAGCATCCTCCCATCACCGCACCTTGCACTGCCAGCCTACCCAGGCTGTGAGCTGTCCTGTTTCAGCTGCACACCATGCTGTCCTGCTCTCCCAGTTCTTTGACAGAGACAGAGAGAGAGTCAGAGAGAGGGACAGATAAGGACAGACAGACAGGAACGAAGAGAGATGAGAAGCATCAGTTCTTTGTTGTGGCACCTCAGCTGTTCATTGATTGCTTTCTCATATGTGCCTTGACCGGGGAACTACAGTAGAGCGAGTGACCCCTTGCTCAAGCCAGTGACCTTGGGTCCAAGCTGGTGAGCTTTGCTCAAACCAGATGAGCCCGCGCTCTAGCTGGCAACCTCAGGGTTTTGAACCTGGGTCCTCTGCGTCCCAGTTTGATGCTCTATCCACTGCGCCACCTCCTGGTCAGGCCCTGCTCTCCCAGTTCTGAGTCTACACTATGGAAGGACTGCTTGGGATCAGGAGGTGACCCTGGGGATCTTAGGTGGGGATGTGCTCAGAAGAGTCTAACCATTGCCCCTTCTGCTGAATCCCACCTTCACCTTTAAACATGGGAGTGCTTGAGGAGAGACACAAGCTGAGGGTCCCTATGTCTTAGACAGACACTCCATAAAATGGACATTTGAGGTCAAAGAAGAAACCCCAGCTTTTAGTAGGCCCTGCTAAGCAGCCCAAACAGAGGATGTATTTTAGAAAGCAAGAACAGACTCCAGACTCCCTGTCTTTGCAGTGAACACCACCTAGCAGCACATCTGTCACAAAGCAGGTGTGTGACAATCCCATGCAGGTTGGAAGATTGGGGAAGACAACTGGTGTCAGGCACAGATTGGTCTTCTCCTTAGCATATCACCTCATTCATCAGCAAACATGAGCCAAGCACCTGCTACATGAGATTCGAGATAAGGGCACAGAGACTGGGTTAGAATCCCTTTCCATGTGGCAAAGGCTAAGCCAGCTCTGGAAATGAGGTTTATTTCTGGTCTGTCCGTATTAATCTTGTGAGACTCTGAGCCACTTCGCTCATTCCTGTACTCTAGCCAGGGCTGTCCTTACTGTTCCCTCTGGCCTGGGCCTTTCCCGCTCTCCACTCTGCTTGCCTGGCTCCCTCTTATTTTTGAGGTTTCAGCGTTCATGTTACCTCCTCCAGAAGGCCTTTGTGGAGCATGCTACCTAGACCAGACCTCCTATGACTGTCGGTGCTCAAGTTCATTGCTGGTCCAGGTCTTCACCCTCTCTGCCTCCAAGCCCTCTGTACGTGACTCTGAAGTTCTTCCCATGACAGAGAAGGCCAGTTGCCCATACATTGGAAATGGGCTTAGCCATGTGACTTGCTTCGGATAACAGAATGAGTTGCAAGGTGTGTCGTCCTCAGAGTTGGAGACCTTGCATGTTTCAGCTCACTCCTCTTTGCTCCTGCCGTTGTCCTGAGAAGGACAAACCTGGCCAGAGCTTCCTCATTTGAAGGTGCCAGAAAAGTCCCAGACTCCCCCATAATCACTAGTCAGCCAGCTGAGACCTGCTGACTCCCAGCATGTGACTGGGGAGTCAAATAAGTGCTGTTGTCACCTCTGAAGTTGTGTGGGTTCATCACATGGCATTATAGTGGTCAGAGCCATTGGGTACACTGAGTCAGTCTACTGTTCCCCTCCCACGTGACTCGCACAGAGTGGATGCTAGGTAAATATCTAGTGAATGAATGAATGAATGAATGAATATATGAAGTGAATTCAGTACCACATTATGAGCTCAGCAGAATGAAGGGCCCAAACCTTTCTTCACAGGAGCCTGGACCTGCAGTGCCCCCTCTACCTTAGATGACGTGATGCGTCCCCATAGAGACAGTCTTACCTCTGGCTTTTGGAGGTATATCCCTTTGCCATCTTGGGTTAAGTTTTGAAAGACACCTGTGAAAATGCAGAACAAATAAATGTAGCTAATGTGTTTTGAAAATATTATGAACTAGTTCCTTCCATAGGTCCCCTCACCTGGGAACCCAATTGTGGAAGCACCTCACACTTATGGTAAGTGAGCTACCTCAAACCATTGCCTCTGGACAAGGCAGGGTGTGAATTGGTTTGGGCAGGTGCCACCAGGTGTCACAGGCAGGTAGCCAGAGCTCCCCGTTGCTCCCTGGCCACCAGTCCTTTCTGCACTGGTGGCTGCTCTCCCTCCTGTTTGAACTGGGGACACGTGGGCAATCCAGGAACCTGCAGAGGAAGCCCCTCCCCTCCCTCCTTCCCGCCAGCTCACTCTCCATCTTCTCCGCACGCAGCATCAAGTGGACAAAGCTGACAAAGTCCATCTGGAGTTTGGGGCCGCCGTAGCGGATAAGCATCAGCAGGCAGACGTCATCGTTGAGCACGAGTCCTGCATTGAATGGATTCCTGCCATGGGTGCTGGGGACGGGACCTCATACCCAGCTCCCGTCCCATTTGTGACCCCTTAAATTGTCCTTCCTTTTCTGGGACCTGACTCCTAAAAACATGGGGATCTTCTTTTACGAGCTTCCTTGTGAGTTGCTTAATTATTTAGTCCATTCATTTTAGTTTATCTCCATTCCTTGTTCCTGCCCCCCTGGGCAACCAGCATGAGGATCTTTTTATCAAGTGGGTTACTGGCCTTGAAGGCCAGAAGCAGCAGTCTATTAGGGGTCAAGAGCATCTGCTCTGGAGCCTTGTGGTACTGAATTTAAATCCCAGGCAAGTTACCTAGCTTCCCTGAGCTTCAATTTCTTCCTCTGTAAAGTGGGGATTAGCACAGGGCATGGCTGGAGATTAAATGAGAGTACGGATGTGCGAACCCTCAATAATTGTCAGCAATGATTGTAGTGATAATAATAAATGTTTCTGTTATTTGGGGACCCATGTGTTTGGATCTCTGAACTCAGGGAGGAACTTTGTGCATTAGAATTACTCCAGAATGTCTATGGCCATACCACCCTGAACGCGCCCGATCTCGTCTGATCTCGGAAGCTAAGCAGGGTCGGGCCTGGTTAGTATTTGGATGGGAGAATTACTTCAGACTGTCAAGCAACACCGCCCCTTCCCCATTCATGCACTGCAGCACCAGACCCCACCTCCTCGTTCATAAACTGCAGTACCAGCCCCTCACACGCACCTGCGTCTTTCATGGCGGCCCGCAGCTGGGCCCAGTTCAGGCATCCTGACGCATTATTGTCTTGCTTGTGGAAAACCGCCTATGAAGAGCCAAATGTTAAGGAAGCCAGGCATTTCCAAGCACCACCTGAGAGCCCCTCGGTGCCCAGAGTCAGTGATGCAGAGGAAGGACCACTGGAGACTGGAGGTCCCATCGGCAAGTCCTGCTGCCCGCGGAGGAGCACGGCAGAGGGTCGATCCGACCACCTCTCCCACTTCCTCTTAAGGCTTCTGAGAAAGGGATCACCAGTCTTTCGGTCGCAGGGGATACAGTCTGGGTTTACATAAATATGCCTAATATAAGTACATTAACCAACCTTAAAAGGGCTTCCAACTTTATGACTCAGGAGACAAGGGGGAGAGTTGTGAGTTATGATTGGAAAAGTAGAAAGAAGCCAATTTATGAAGGACTATCGCGCTAAGGAGTACGGACTTCCTCTGAAGGCCATGGGGAGTCTCACGAAGCTTTCAGTAAGGATGTGATCTGATCAGATGGAGCTTTTAAAATTCAGGAGATTAGTGTAATAGGCTCTCTGAGTTTGTGAGGGGGAGAAGGAGGTCTCACTGGAGGGAGAGTGGAGAAGATTGGTGAGTAGTTGGGTATATAAAGGGTTAAAAATGAGAGAAGTAAGTACCTTACATCCTTTGCAGAATTGCTATGTCTGCAGCATCCTGTGAGGAGATTGGTCAGAACTTGTTCTTACCTGATAGAGCATCAGCTGCTTCCACAGGTCCCTGAATTCCTGGATGCTCACGGTACCTGATGCATTAAGCTGGTAGCAGGATTAAGGTCAAAGCCGGCAGGGTAGTGTCATCTATGCCTCTGGAGGCAGCGACTGGAGCTCCAGACAACAGTGTGCAATTTGTATACAGCCCCATTCAACGTCAGATGTCCCTAGTGGCCTCTCCTGGGTAGAGAGTCCGGCCCGGGGCTCCCTGGCACTTGCTAGGAAAGGACAGAGTAAGCGGGACCACAGCAGCGTGGGGAGAAGTGCTGATGGTGGCAGCGGTGGGGCAATGACCACAGCTACCATTTAGTGAAGCGGGATCTTTTCATGTGGCACATTTGATGTGATTTAAATAAAAAACAGTAACTTCATTATTGTTAAAAAGCAACTTATGGATGGAGTCAGGTGGCTAAGGATGCTTCTTATATTCAGTCATTTTATGAAAAGTTAAAAGCTTAAGCCCTGGCTGTGCTGCTCAGTGGACAGAGCATCGTCCCGGGGCACTGAGGTCTTGGGTTCTGTCCCCAGTCAGGGTATGTATAAGAAGCGATCAATGAGTACACAACTAATGGAACAACTAAATGAAACAAGGAGTTGATGCTTCTCCCTCCCTCCCTCTCTTTCTCTCTCTCTTTCTTCCTCCTGCTTCTCTCTCTCTTCCTCTTTCTTTCTTTTTTTTTAAGATAAATGTTTTTCTTTTTCTTTTTAATTTTTATTTATTCATTTTAGAGAGGAGAGAGAGAGAGACAGAGAGAGAGGAGAGAGAGACAGGGGGAAGGAGCTGGAAGCATCAACTCCCATATGTGCCTTGACCAGGCAAGCCCAGGGTTTCAAACCGGCGACCTCAGCATTTCCAGGTCGACGCTTTATCCACTGCGCCACCACAGGTCAGACCTCTTTCTCTTTCAATCAATAGAAAAAATTTTTCTAAAAGCTTAATGATTAGCCTCATAGATCACGTCCCAACACTCTTGCATTAGAGAGACTGGGTCCACAAACCACCATTAGAATGGGTCTAGCTCTGAGTTACTTGCTTTATCTATGATACTTCATTTCCACCTGGTAGGTGAGATAGGTGTTAACTTGCCCATTATGGATGATGAAATGAGGGTCTCAGAGAGTCTGATCACATCCAAGTTCATGCAGCTGCTGACAAGTCGGCCCTCTCCAATGCCTGTACACCGGACCACCATCCCATGCTGTCCGTGTCCTCTGCAAAGTTTCTGCAAAGGCTGAGTTTTGTATTAATATTTGCAACCCCTCCCCACTGCCACACACACAAACTATCCGTTCTACATGCCTATCTGTTGTATGACAACCAAACTTTGATTACAGTGTCCACTGAGATAGGCAGAAGGTTTGCTAGAAAAATCACAGGGCTGAGAACCAGGAAAGCTGAGTTCATGGCAAACTGTTGAACTTCCCGAGTTCCGGTTTCCTGACCTGCAGATGGGGGCAGCCACTGCCTGCTTGCCAGACAGACACTTAGGGCCCTGACGCTCTTGTTCAAGTTTCCTGTCAGTCTGGAGGTTGTTGCTGACCACCGCTCTGCAGCTGCTCCCCCGCACTGTCAGGCCGTTGTCATTCATAGCTAATATTGGTCACTTTTCCCAGGACGGCTGGGTCCTAAACACTGTATTTAGCTTATTCCATTTGCATTCTCACACCAGTCCTACCTACCGAGGAGGTTTGAATGCCACCTCCGTGCTGCAGGCGAGGACCTGGAGGCACTGCGAGGCTAAGGGACTTGCCTGAGTTGATCCAACTAGTAAGCACTGTGGTCGGCATTCAAACCCAGACAGCCTGGCTTCGGGACAAAGCTCCCGACCAGAGGTGTGTGTCCTCCCACAGACCAGAAAGGATACGTCCAGTAGGGCCAGGATCCCCTGGCAGGCATCGAGACTGAAGAGGGGCTGTGTGCTGCCCAGACCTGCAGAGGGACAGAAAAGGTACATGGACGCTGTCCCAGGATGGCACAGCATGGCCCTTTTCTGAACGGGACAAGACAGCACTGCCCGGGCCAGCCAGTTTCCAATCACTTATGTGGGAAGGGAAGAGATGAAGAGCCGTGGACAGAGAGGGAAGGCTTGGTGGCGATCTCTGCACCCAACTTGCACAGTAAATCCCTGTGGAGAGCTCCAGTCATAGGCTGGCATTGTTTACAGAGTAGGACAGAAGAATGTGGCCCTATGTACCCAGCACGGGCCAGGATCAGAGGGTTGCAGGCTCCATGAAAGAGATCTGGGAGATCCACTTGTTCAAGCTCCCACCTAAATTAGGGAATGCTTTCCTCAGAGGTCTTGGTGGTGGTCGGTCGGTTATGGGTGCTCACGCGGGTGGCTAGCTCCATTCAGAAAAGACTTCCCATGTTAATTCCAGCTGAAGATCTTGTAAAATCCACTCACTAGTCCTGCTGCCTCCAGAAAAGCAGAAGTGGTATTTGTTCCTTCTCAACATTTCTCTATTTCCCAGATGAGAGGGTTTCTAAACCTTCATCGCCCTCTTCCAGACCGGTACTTTGCCAGAACCTCTCTGAAATATGGTACCAAGCCTGACACACACTCCTTCAGATGCAACTTGATTAAGTTGTATAGTGATTAAGGGTATAATGAGTCTATCTCTTGCAAACCTTTCAGTCTGCATTTTCCAAATTATGATCCAAGGAAGATGTTCTGCAGAGAAAGGGTTTTGAGTTCAAACAAATTTGAAATACATTATATCTACAGATGCTCTTCTCCATCGATCAGGCACCTTAGTATGTGATAGGTAATGAGGGGCCAACAGGAAAATTTTACTTAATGCAGAATTTCTCAAGCGCAGTTGACCACAGAACCCAATCCCTTCTATTTCATGGAACACATCCTAAAACTTCTTGGTTTCTAATGTTTCTTGGAACACAATTTAAAAAACACAAATCTAAATGTTCCCATGAGATGCAGCCTGGATCAGAATTTGCTTATTTAATAGCAGCAATTTAAAACTATTAGCTCATGTTAAGCTTGGGGTCACCTAACTTAACCAGATACTGTTCAGATCAATTGCCACAAAAAAAATGAGGTCTCTTCTGTTAGGAACTTGTGCAACCAATTTTTAAAAAATAACAGAGTGGTAGTTTGGACTCGTTATCATCCTGACTCATTTCATCTTTTTGGTTTGGGCAGAGCTTGCAGTGAACATTCTAAATTTCAATTCTGCCGTCTGCGGTAACGATTCCTCCCGCGATGTGCCATCTGCACATCTGGTCAGCTCACCTTCCGTGTCCTCTTCTGAGCTATTGGTAAAAGCTGAGGAGAGGAAGGGGGAACCAAGGGCAGAATCCAAAGACTTCATCCAAACATCTGAACACTCAACTATAACACAGAATTATCCCTCTGGTTTTATATTTATATACCTTTTGCAAAGTGATCATCTCATATTGTTACTTTCCAACCCATGCTTCATCAGTTATCATGGAAGACTTTACCAAATATTTCACTCAAATCCACTGTAGCTCCCTGATCTATCAACCCAGAACCCTTCTCGGAGGAACTAAATGGAAGCAATTTGTCCATATATTCCTTAGAAAACCATATTGCATACTTGTGATCAAGGCATTTATTTTTATTTTATTTTTTATTTTTATTTTTTTTAAATCTTAAGCTGGAAACGGGGAGAGACAGCCAGACAGACTCCCGCATGCGCCCGGCCGGGATCCACCCAGCACGCCCACCAGGGGCGATGCTCTGCCCACCAGGGGGCGATGCTCTGCCCCTCCGGGCCATCGCCCTGCCGCGACCAGAGCCACTCCAGCACCTGGGGCAGAGGCCAAGGAGGCATCCCCAGCGCCCGGGGCCATCTTTGCTCCAATGGAGCCCCGGCTGCGGGAGGGGAAGAGAGAGACAGACAGGAAGGAGGGGGTGGGGGTGGAGAAGCAAATGGGCACCTCTCCCATGTGCCCCGGCCAGGAATCGAACCCGGGTCCCCCGCACGCCAGGCCGACGCTCCACCGCTGAGCCAACTGGCCAGGGCCTGATCAAGGCATTTAAAAATTGTTTTAATGTGCAATTCTAGGTAATTACCCTGGGATTTGTTTTCCCCAAGTGGGGCAGAGAAAGAATTCTTACAGTCTGTCATTTCTAGAGTCCCTTCTTCTGGCTCTTTTACCCAAGTTAGGCTTTGAGAAACCATCTGGAAATTATTTTAAGCCCTGAATTATACAATACCCTGGACTTGTTTGGGTTTGAAGTCTTGTTTTCATACAAAGAAGAAGACATCACATATGTTAGGTAGAAAATACCCTTTAGTTTTTTTTTTTGGGGGGGGGCTTATTTTTTTCATTTTGAAGTTTATTTTCCTCCATGGAGAAATAGTGTTTTTCTTGCTCACAATACACTTATAAAATATTCTTATATGAACTTTAAATTTCCCTAGTAATGTATCCCAGGCTTCACTGAAGACATCCACACCAGGGATATGCTCTGTCCTTCCAGATTTTTGTAGGTTGATCAAATTAAATAAGAACTCATCAGAGAGCTTGTGGTAAGCTAGTCAATATTTAAGATTTATTTGTCCTGTTGAGGAAATAAGTACAGTTTTTCTTTTCTCTCTCTTTTTTTTTTTTGTATTTTTCTGAAGTGAGAAGCAGGGAGGTAGAGAGACAGACTCCTGCATGTACCCGACCAGGATCCACCCGGCATGCCCACTAGGGGGTGATGCTCTGCCCATCTGGGCTGTTGCTCAGTTGCAACTGGAGTCATTCTAGTGCCTGAGGTGGAGGCCATAAAGCCATCCTTAGCACCCAGACCAACTTTGCTCCAATGGAGCCTTGGCTGCGGAAGGGGAAGAAAGAGATAGAGCGGAAGAAGGGGGAAGGGGGAAGAAGCAGATGAGCGCTTCTCCTGTGTGCCCTGGCTGGGAATTGAACCTGAAACATCCACACACCAGGCTGATGCTCTACCACTGAGCCAACCGGCCAGGGCCAGATACAGTTTTTCCACATGAAATTTATATGCCAAGAAAGAAGCACACAGCTATTCTGAGAAGGAAAAATAGCAGAAATCTTCATTGTCACTGCCGTATGTTTCCACACTCAAACTAAGCAAAAAAAGAACTATTTTCCAACCTGCATACATTCTTTTTTTTTTTTTTTTTTTTGTATTTTTCTGAAGCTGGAAATGGGGAGAGATAGACAGACTCCCGCATGCGCCCGACTGGGATCTACCTGGCACGCCCACCAGGGGGCAACGCTCTGCCCACCAGAGGGCGATGCTCTGCCCCTCCGGGGCGTCGCTCTGTTGTGACCAGAGCCACTCTAGCGCCTGGGGCAGAGGCCAAGGAGCCATCCCCAGCGCCCAGGCCATCTTTGCTCCAATGGAGCCTCAGCTGCGGGCGGGGAAGAGAGAGAAGAAAGGAAGGAGAGGGGGAGGGTGGAGAAGCAGATGGACGCTTCTCCTGTGTGCCCTGGCCGGGAATCGAACCCGGGACTTCTGCACGCCAGGCCGACGCTCTACCACTGAGCCAACCGGCCAGGGCTGCATACATTCTTTTACTGCTTTGTCAGACCACCTGACCCACCCTGGTATAAGACCCAGCTGCTCAGGGGACCAGCACACAATAGTTCACACATCCCGCGGGGGACAGAGAAACAGACCCAGAGCTCAGCACAGTGTGTGCTCCAAGTCCTGCAGGGCAGACGGCTTTGGACTACTCACCTGACCAGGTCAGGTGGTTCAGGATCCGCTGCAGTTGAGCTGCATTTATTTCTGGAGTCTGGAGTGAAAGCAGAGGGACAGGAGGAAATCGTCATTATAGGAGACTCGTTAGAGGCAGAGGGGCCACAGCTAAGGGAAGCTGGGACATCCTCTCCAGCTTCTGCTCAGCATGGCACAGATGCCATTTCCGGGCAGAATAAGTGACACCATTATGTGTCATTTATGCAATGTGACTAGTCATGTAATTAAATCTGGAACTTCAGAAGAACTCTTACAATAGTGTTTAACTGGGTGCCAAGACCAGAGCACCCCAGCGGGGCAGGGCTCTTAGGAAATAGACTAAAAGAGTGTAGAGGCTTTCAAACTGGGTGCTAGAGACAGGCTTTGGATTGAGTAAACAATTTGGTTTAAATTTTACTCCTAATAAAATATCTACAGCCAAGATTCCAGATTTTAATGTTAATTCATCGGAAGCAACTCTTCACATTAACATTTAACTTTAAAATATGTTAATGAAATACAAGGGTCACAAGTTTGAACTTATAGAACAGATACATATTTATAATAGATTATTTTTATCTGTTTCATCTATATTGAGATTCTCTGTGAGATTTCATTAGATAAAAGGATGGCAGCAGAAAATGTTTGGAGACCCCTGGTGTGGAGAAAAACTTTCGTAAGCAATGCATGTAAGATTCTGACATATCCTCTCTGGCTACATTAAGCAAAGCACCAGGGGTGATACGAGAGAAGACGGGAGGGCAGGCCAGCTGCAAACTACATCCAGAGTGTTACTAACATGAGGAACTTGTGCTCTTCGCTCAGATATCAAGGCCCAGATTTCCCGTGTATTTCCTGCCCTATTTCCAAACAGATTTACTGTCCAGCAGGTTGGGGACAGAGTGGCCTCCGGAGCCCTACACCCACCCTGCTGGCTTCCTGATCGGTGTCAGCCCAAGGAAAGGACTCCTGGGGACCAGGTGTGTGGCCCAGGACCCTCTGCTTCCCCGAGGTCCTCCTTCTTTCCAGCCCACCTCTTCTCCAGGAAACCACCCGAGAGGTCTTTCTCGCTGGGCTTCCCGAACTGGCCCTCCTCTGACGCCCAGGGCTTGCTATTACCATGCCCCTTCCCACTCCCAATGCTGATTTCTGACTCTATTCCATTTTCTTCTACAACTAATCAATATAGTTTCCAAGAACAGATAGGCATTTTACAGGAGCCTTCTGGAAACCACAGTTCCTCCATTCATTTGTCTAAAAACTTGAGGACTCAAATAGAAAGTGGCAGTTTGGGGAACAGGTAACCTTAAACCACAGTCTATGCACAGGGTCAGGCAGATGCAAGCACGTAGTCCGGGGAGCTATATGCTCCACTTTGTCCCCTGCTCTGCTCACCTCTGGCTACCACTTCTCTTCAACTCACCTTTTCAAAGAGTCTGGTGAAGATTTCATCATGCCCTTCAGTTTGGTCTACTATTTCCTATAGAAACAGACACATAGAGAGACTTAGTTATTCACCTGGACACGTGAACTCTCATACACAAACTCATGTTTCATGGCTCCCAGGCTTCTGGAATCCAGAAGTTTGACCTTGAGCCCTGTCTTAAGCATTCACACAGCCCTTGGTTCCCCTATTCTCGCTGCCTTTGGGGAAGTAGCAAACAGTAAGACGGACAAAAGAAATACCAGGTGGCGAGAAACAGAAAGTAAAGATGTAATTTGTGCACCTGGGGTTCCAGGCCCTGGATGAGAAGGACCTGACCAGAAGGGCAGTTCTCTTGGTGCGGAAACAGCAGACCTGAGTGACCTCAGGACACAATAGATAATGTAGCACGTGTGCCCCAGAGCAGGGGCTGCAGGATCTGAGCATGAGGGAGGAACCCACCATCCTGACTTTGGAAACAGTCTCAGCCACGTGGAACGCCACCTGACTGCTTACCTTAGAGAAGACAACTTGGGAATTGCTGCCAATTTCACTGAGGAAAAACAGAAGACAGAATTTTTTTTGGGGGGGGGGTCCTCCTGGGAACTTTTTGGCCTGTCTTCCCTGTCCCCCAGGGGATTCCTCCCAGTTCCTCAGCTGATGGCCCTCCCACTTCTCCCTGAAGTGTAAGTCCAGCCACACAGCACAGCACACTGCTTATACCGCCCCGCGCGGTCAGTGCCATTTCTCCTCTTGTGACTTTGCTTGTGCCAAGCTCTCTGCCTGGCACACCCGTTGTTCCTTTCTCCCCACATCTAACTATTTCTGCTCATTCTAAGATGCAGCAATATGACAGGGCAGCGATGCTTGAGATTAAGTCAAACCATTGATGGCAAAAACATGCATAGAAAAAAAAACTAGATGTTAAGCACTGAAGGATTGTCATGTCAAAACAATCATGGGCCAAAAAGTGTGGCTGGGCTGTATATATATTGATTCACTTGCACACACTAGCACCGTCTGAGCGTGCTGGCTAATGAAGCCTCCCCTCATCTCAACCACCCCTGTGCACCCCTGAGGAATCACTACCCTGGGAGCCACCCCTGTGTCCCCCAGGACTGGGGGAGGTTAGCTGATTCTCCTCCTTGATGCTCTTCTAGCACCCTATGCAGAGAAAGGCTGCCACTGGACACAGGATGACAAGAACAGCTGCTCACTGCCATGTCCTTTCTGGACCTTGAGCTTTGAGAGGGCAAGGGCCATGCCTGAGCCTATTCTATCCTTGTCTCTGCCATGTCTGGCAGAGTGGTCATCTGTTAGTAGAAGAGAGGGGAAGGAAGAAGGGAAGGATGTTCTCCATACAGAGAGCTGCCCTGCTCTCCTGATTTCTGTCCTGTATGGGCCTCAGAGACCCTATCCGCTGCCTTTTCTGTCTCATGCTCCTTATGGTCCCCGGCCCGAGCAGCTCTAAGTCCGAGTGGGGCCCAGCCCCCAGGAGAGGCCTGTGCCCTTACTAGCAGACGTGCTTCCTGGAGAAGACCCTGAGGACAAACTCCGACTCCTGGCAGGCCTCCGCCGTGCAGGGCACGATGAGGTACGTCCCAGGCTCTAGCCACAGCTCCCGGCTCACTTCTTTCTCTGGGAGAAACACCTCAGGGAAACTTAGGGGATTATTCTGCAAGAAGAACTCCTGGGGCAGTTTCCTCTGGTCATCATAGAACTGTGGGTAGAAGACAGAAGGGCACCCATTAAGGTGATAACCCAAGGCTTGTAGCCAGACGGGGCCCCTTGGCCAAGAGCCAGGAGTAAGGTGACCTCTTATTTGCCAAATCCAACCTGCCCCAGGGGAAGATGGGATAAAGAAGTGAGGAGTCGAGAAATTAAAACAGAACGTGTCAGGAGTGAGCACCTTTGCTGGAACCCTGTGTAGGGCTGCGTAAACACTTATCAGTTGATTTGCCATTACATTTAAAACAACATCATATACAAAATGATGTGAGGAACATCACTGTGCCTTCACTTTTCAAGTTAGGTCATCTGCACAATGTCACCCAGCTGGTAAGAGTCCTGGCCTGGACTGGAATTCAGGGCAACTGAGCTCCAATGACCATGTTCTTTACACTTCCTGAAACTGTATTCATGCATGTGATACAATTTCAAGGTTGATTATGACCTGATTATGGTCACAGACACAGATGGACCACCAACCATTTCCCAACCAACATCGTAACAGCTACACACAGATAAACTGGACATTCCACGTTCTGTTAGTGAAAACAGTCTCGTAAAGGGGAAAGAGGACCGGACAGGAGCTCAGAAGACCTGAGTCAGGGCCCTGGTTCTTACATGAGGGCGTGTGTTTTACTTTATCTTATATTCATATTCTCTCTCTTTCTCTCTTCATTTCTACCTGCCTTATTTCTCCCCTTTTCTCTGTGTTTCTTTCTTGTTCCCTCTCCCCTTTGCTCTCCCTTAGGGCTGTAGAAGAAGAGGAGGTCCCTGCGAAGGCTTCTTTCTCAGTGAATATACAGCTATTCACAAAGACACTCCCCATCCACACAGAGACGGGTCTTACAGATTCCACTCAGGACTGGGGAAACAAAATGTAGCTCCTGATGACGTCTGCTTGCTTTTCTCAGACAAGGAGAACTACAAAATCATCCTGTTGCCATCTTTGCCCTGGCTGCTAGGAATCTCAAAACTAAATTTTATAACCAGTCATGCTGGCTGTCCTATGTTTAGTTTTCCTAGTAGAATGAATAGCTTACTTATTTTTACTCATTTATTTATTACTTTTTTTTCTTGCCTTTTAAGTTTCTAACTGGCTTGTGAATTTTTTCTGTTTACAATTTTATTGTAGGTTGACCTAAATTCTGTTTAGAAATAGTCCTGATATAAATAATTTTTTTTCTTTTTAAATTGATAGGCAACTTTGGGGTCACTCAGTATTCCCACAGGAGGAAAAAAAAACAAAACAGAAACTGACCCCAGACACCCAATTCAAATGGTTCTTTTATAAAAATCCTCTTGCATTGTTTAGTCCAAGCTGAAAAAATTAAGTTTTTCACTGATGTTTTCTTTGGAAATAAAACAACAGCAGCCACCCTGCAGAGGCCAGGATGCCTCCTGCCTTCTTAACTGATCCCTCAGGCGGCCACGGCACCTGAAATACAGAGTTGTTGTCCTCTGCCCAGGTTTCTGTCCCATTTTCCCATCCTTTATCCCGTGTCCCCATGGAGGTGGGCTGCATGGTCTCCTCATGTCTCATGTGTTACAGATCTATTTTATTATGGGTTTCATAACTCCAACAAGGCTGTGATTTATCAGCCTCCCCACTCTGTGACAGTCTTCGATATTAGCCCTTGGTATTTATGTAGAGATTTAATAAATTCTGAGATTTCCTGGCTCGATACAGGGCTCAGAGACCTCCCTGTAGAGGCAGAAGGCTTTCCTGGGGTCCTTGGATTGAAAAAGAACAGCAGAAGCTCTCTCTTTCCACACCCATAAGCAGTTGACATTATCGTCAGACATTACTGGAGCTCCTTGTAAAATATTGCTATGATCAAACCGAACCTCACAGTGGCTTGGCCACACATGACATCACACCAAACCGGGGCCAGCGGGTCAAGTGTGGAACTCACCTTGCTCACCTAAAACAGAAACAAACAAAGAAGAGACCTCATTAGTCAATGAACCCTGCTCTTTCACAAGCACAAACTCTAATGGAGGCTGATACACAAGAAGACTCCACCCAGAGACCTCTTTCCCTCCCACAAGGCCTTCTGTTCCAGTCAGTGACATTTTAATTCACCATTGGGAATTCTGGAAATGGGTGAGGAAAGGCAACCATGTTATTTCTGGAGAGGAAAAGGAAACCGGTATTGATTGTAAACTATGTGCCAGACACAGTGAGAAGCACTGCCACGTGACCTTTTATTTTGCTCTTTGTATAAATATCACTGTCCCCATTTTACAGATAAAGAAACCGATGCTCAAATTGGAAGGAGATGACTTCTTCCAGATCACCTATTTCCTCAGGGACAGAGCCAGGATTTGCACCCCGTCTGCGGGTAGGCAGACATGGATGGTAAAGAGGACAGGAAACAGGAAGAAAGAACAACAGCTGGAGACCCCACGCAAGGCCGTGTGCCCCAGCATCCTGCCTACCCTGAAGATGAAGAGGCCAATGGCGAGGTGGCGCTTCCGATTGCGGTGCCGGTGCCGAGGCTTCTGGAGCAGGGAGACCATCACGCTGCAGGGCATCAGGAATGTCTTGCCCTCCTGGGGCCTCCAGACGGACAGCAGGAACTGCGGGTTCTTCCAAAATGTGTCTCGGGCTGAAAACAGCAAGGTGAGACAGGTCCTAGGCTCCCCTGGCATGTTGCTCCCCAAGACACTGAGAGGTACACAGACCCAGGGCACTTGCCCCAGGTTTCCCGGCCGGAGGTTCATCTGGACAGAGTTGGGGTCTCTTCAACCCTGGCTCTATCTACCCCCACCATCTTGCCTCTACCACCCAGGCTCTTCCACAGACATATGGACAGAGAGCTACTCTCACCCCATCACACCTTTGCCCAGCATGAGACAGACTTAATGTCCCATAAATCTTTGTGCCTGTATTAACCAACTGAGGAGACTGTGCCCGTGATCCCAAGGGAGTCTGCATCTGAAGGGGACAAAGCCTCAGCTTGACGGCAGCTTCAGCTTTCAAAGAACAGGCTGGTGGGAGGGGACAGCAGAGCTCAGGCCGCCCCGGCCTGCTGAGGTCATGCCCTACAGGTCATTCCTTTCAGAGGGATCATTCACTACCTTCGTTGTAGAGAAAGGGACGCAGTCTCCAAATCTCCCATTTTGAGAATGTAGATGTGTAGGTCTCCTGTAATTCATGACCTGCGAATTCTTGATCCCTACCAAACTCTAGGTGAGGAGGAACTGATATATATGATACAATTACTGTTTCAGTCCTGCTTGGTAAGGGGTGGTTACTTCAACTTCAATCACCTTGTCCTAAGACCAAAACAAGATGCAACCCACCCTTCTCCCATGCCTACGTGCCTGTGGCTGCCCCGTGCTAACTGGGAAAAGGCGCCCTCCAAAAAGATGCAGCTCAACAGGCTGGCGGCTTGACTGAGATGTCCACACCTTTGTGCAGATTGGGACCAAAGGTGCCCCATCTTCCTGATGGACACAGCCCAGGGCCAGAGCAGTTAGTGTGGCCAGCAGGATGCCCCCCCACCCCAGCCAGATGCCCTCAGAAGGATGTCGGCTGCCCAGCCATCCACGTGTGCCCACAACCCACGCTGTCCTGGACAAGCTGCCACTTCAGAACCCTGGCTGCTGTGCATATGCTCACCTTGTTGCAACTTTATGGGGCCACCAGCTGTAGTCCCCTTCTCCCATCTCCCCTCCTGCATGGTGTATGACCACTTCTGGCCCACCTCATGAGTCAGTAGGCCTGGGGTCAGTTTGCAGATGACCAGGAGCTTGAAATGTGCTTTGAAGTCCTTAAATGTCATCCTGGAGAGAAAGGGGAAGCAGTACAATGATAAATGAGATGATATCTCGTGACCAGGACCAAAGGGGAGGCTGGAACAAAGCAGCAGGCCCACATCCCCAGCCTCTCCTGGTCCCAGGCCCCCATCCCCAGCCCAAGTGGGGCTGGCTAGACCAGTGTGAGGCTCCATCACAGGTCGGTGGAGCTACCGAGCAACCCCCTCCTGTGGCTGGAGGCAGCCTCGTCCGGCTGGCCGCTGCCTGAGCCAAATGTTCCCGTTTTGCAGGTTGCACTGACAAAGCTGAATTGCGGCATTTATAACCAGTCAGTTAATTTATGTGTTCACCAATCTGTTCTCAATCATTACCTGATACAAATCTGTGCTCATGCTTGCTAACTTCGCAGTCAAGGCCTGCTATATGAGCTGACTGGGGTTCAGTTTACTTATCTGGAGCGTGGAAAGAATGGGATTTGCAGAGACCTTGAGTTCAGTGACTGCTTCAAGACAGAGGGCCACAGCAGTCTGAAAGGATGGGTAACAGGGAAGAGGAATCATGGGAACAGGGGGGAAGGGTAATAGTAAGGGTAAAAAGCAAAGGGAAAGGGGAAGAGATAGGTCTCACGTCAGACACTCAGAAACAGCATCCATACAGAGTGTTTGAGTGACCTTCCATAATAAGAGCCCTGTGGCTTTGGAGTCAGTGGGAGTAGTGCTATTTTGCTCCAGAGGACATAGGTGAGATGGCTTATGGTTTGGCAAGACTTTGCAGCCCTTTCTTTCCTCATCTCTTGTTTAGGCCAGGAAAGGCACGGCCTTGGGCTAAGTGTACCAAGTGACAGGAGAGCACAGAGGAAGCTGGGGAGGAGGGGGCCACCCCCACTGTCTGCTCTGAGCGCTCGCTGAGCTCCATGCTGGTGCTCACTGCTCCTGTCACAGAGACTGTGACTGTTTGTTTGCAGGGGCTGTTTGTCCTGCTAGACTGTGACCCTGCTAGACTTGCTCTCTTTATAAGAGATGCCGGCATACATGAGGCAACCCATAAATATTTGCTGGATAGAGGACCAAATGTAAGCCAGGGCAGTTGGCCTGACTCTTGAGTCAAATACCAAAATTCTCCATCATCCTTTTTCTTCAGCAGCACAATCTTCTCTTTGGGGCTCAGTAGTTCCCATGTTCTTGAGCTGAAAACAGAAAAGAAATGTTTCCATGGGGGAATGAAAGGTTGTGGAGGACGTGTGAGAAACTCTTCAGTAAATGCTCTATAGTGTTGTTTGTTCTTATCTGCATGAAGCCTTTGCAGACAACCTAATCTCACACCCCATACTGTAAAGGCAATGTGTAATTGATTCGTCATTCATTATGAGCCAAGTGCTGGGCTCGGCTCTTGATGTGTTCTATTCCATTCAAGGATAACAGCCTTGCAAAGTAGGAATTTTTATTGCCATTTTAGAGATGACAAAACTGAGGTTAAAAGAGATGAAGTCACTTGCTTGAAGTCACAAAGCTATTCAAAGTCAGAACTAGCATTTGAATCTATATTGGAAGTATGTCTTTTCAACACCCATCCTTTTGGACTTCTCTTTCTAGCTGTGAAGGATAAGACTTTCCTGTATCATTTACACAACGTAAACAACTAGACAAAATGTAACAAAAAACTGTTTTTCATACATTAGAGAGCAGGCAGAACAAAATTGTGACCCCCAAGAGAAGGAGGACAAATGAGGTGAGCCCTAACTTTAGCTAGACTTCTGCCTGAAATGAATTCCCTGGTCAGGGATGCAGAACAGTGGAACCCAAAGAAAACCTAGCAGTCTCGCTGAGGGCAGGAGACCAAGCCTGGTATTCAGGGAGGCCAAGACAGCTAGAATCTGCTGGGCAGAGTGCCCGTGAGAAGGGGATACATAAAGAAGGAGCTCCAGGGAACTTCATTGGTTCCCTTGAAACCGTGCCTGCACAAAGTAAAACCCCACAGGACTGGACTAGACACACAAAAAATCCCAGAGCTGACACATGGCTGGGGATCATGTGAATTCCCACCAGCCAGAGTTGAAAGACCTTGTTGACTACATAGAGTTTTTACTACAGATTCCAGTATGTGAGGTTAAGTATCCATAAAATAAAGGTTTCTCTAGCTCTGCTAACTTCAAAGTATCAAAAATTATTCCTAAGCAATTTAACTACCTGCCAGAGAAAGTCCAACATTCTTCAAATGAATGCAACAAAACTCAGGACCTTAAATTTATAATGTCCAGCATCCAATAAAAAATTACTAGGCAGCCTGACCAGGCAGTGGCACAGTGGATAAGAGTATCAGACTGGGATGCTGAGGATCCAGGTTCAAGACCTTGAGGTCACCAGCTTGAGTGCGGGCTCATCTGGTTTGAGCAAAAGCTCACCAGCTTGGACCCAAGGTCACTGGCTCAAGCAAGGGGTTACTTGGTCTGCTGAAGGCCCGTGGTCAAGGCACATATGAGAAAGCAATCAATGAACAACTAAGGTGTTGCAATGCGCAACGAAAAACTAATGATTGATGCTTCTCATCTCTCCGTTCCTGTCTGTCTGTCCCTGTCTGTTCCTCTTTCTGACTCTCTCTCTGTCTGTCTCTGTAAAAAAAAAAAAAATTACTAGGCATATAAAAAGGTAGAAAATGTGATCCATGATAAGAAATAAAAACAGGAGAAATAGATCTAGAAAGGTGAGAGATGATGGGATTAGCAAATAAAGACATTAAAACAGTTGTTATTAACACATTCCGTATCTTCAAAGAAGTATGACCATAATGAGGAGAGAAGTAGAGGATATTCTCAAATGAAATCTTTAGAATTAGCAAATGCAATATCTAAGATGAAAATATACACTGGATGGAATTAATGGCAGATTAGACTGTATAGAATAAAAGCATATCATTTTATTTAATCTTCATCACACCTCTGGATCAAAGACATGAAAAGCATTTCCCAAAGCCATACAACTAACAAAACTAACTTAATTCATTGCCTATCTTTGAGGTAAGTGCTTGTTCTTCCCTGAAACAAACTAAAACCAATATCATGATGCTACATTTTGGTAATACTTTAAAATTGATGTATATCTTTGGATGTCATTTTCCACATTGACCCATTTCCTCTGCAAATTCTCCTCATTCCTATATAACAAATCGAGTGCAGCACATCCTCCGAGGAGTGAAATTCAACTTATCATTCCCTTCGTTTATAAAAATGATTAAGTGATAATGAATAGGTGGACATATTTCTGTACTTTAAAGTGTCATACAGAGTTAAGTATTATAAATCTTCATAGCAAGAAGGCAAAGGACTTTGTCACTGGTCTCCCTTTCTGCCTGTGCCCTACGGCCAGTCTGTAATCTGTAAAGCCCATGTCCCTTTAAGGTTGTCTTGAGGCAGAAACAACCTAAGAACACTAAATAGAACCTAATGTAGGGGCCAATTTGGCTCTGCCTACCTCTGACTCACCAAGCCCAAGAGTGCCCTGAGCCGTGCCAGGGGAAGAACACTGGACCAGATCGTGAAGACCTTGGTGGAATCATGCTGAAACCTTAAGTAATTCACTTAGTCTAAGCATCAGTTCCTTAATCACTGAACTGGGGATAAAACTACCTGCTATATAATAGCTTTAGTTGAGATAAAAATGAGATAAAAATTCAAAGGACTTAGCACAATGCTGGCAAGCTCTTAATAAACACTTTACTATATATAATATAATGAATGAGAAATCAATCTCTATATCATTAAACATTTTATAAGTGTGAGAGATTGACCTTCACAATCTGAAAACTTTCCTGACCCAGCCTGAGACCAAAGGAAGAACAACCGTGAATTTGTGTGGGGGTGGCAACCTCCTTTGCAGGCTTTGCCTACCCCTCCCTCACCCCCTCCCACCCCAGCCAGTCTCAGCAGTTCACCTGTCACTCCAGTCTCCTTTCCACTCCACCTTCCCCCAGGGGTTCCGCAGCTTGACTAGATATTCAGGAGCATGTTTGCAGGTCACCTGCACAAAATGAGAAGCAGTTTAGGTGGCTGGGCTAAGTGCCAGCTGCAGGAGCAAGAGATATCTGGGTGAGATTCATGCCTGCAGATGAGACTTTGAAACAGAAAATCAAAGACCCTGAGAGTCAGTAGAGGAGAAAACGGTTCTGCTATTACTAGATGTGAGACCGAGGGCGAGTTGCTTAACCTCTCCATGACTGTCTTCTGATCTGTAAAATGAAACTAATAGTCACATCGGCTATAAAGGACTGAATGGTGGTGCTCCAAAAGATATGTGTACCCAGAACCTGTCAATATGATCTTATTTGTATAAAGGGTCTTTGCAGATGTAATTAAGAATCTTGATATGAAATCATCCTGGATTCAGGTGGGTCCTAAATCCAATGACAAGAGAAAAGGGGAGAAGACCCAGAGCAGAAGGCCATGTGAAGGTGGGCGCAAACAATGAACTATGCTTCCCAAGCGAAGGAATGCTGGGAGCCACCACTAACTAACGGACAAGGAAGAATTCTCCCCCAGAGCTTTGGGAGGGAGTGGCATCTGGATTTCAGACTCTGGCTTTCAAAGCTGTGGAAGGATTCATTTATGTTTTTTGGGTTTTTTTGTTTTTTGTTTTTTTGTATTTTTCTGAAGCTGGAAACGGGGAGAGACAGACAGACTCCCACATGCGCCCAACCAGGATCTACCCGGCTCGCCCACCAAGGGCGACGCTCTGCCCACCAGGGGGCGATGCTCTGCCCCTCCGGGGCATCGCTCTGCCGCGACCAGAGCCACACTAGCGCCTGGGGCAGCGGCCAAGGAGCCATCCCCAGCACCTGGGCCATCTTTGCTCCAATGGAGCCTTGGCTGCAGGAGGGGAAGAGAGAGACAGGGAGGAAGGAGGGGGGGGGGGTGGAGAAGCAAATGGGCGCTTCTCCTATGTGCCCTGGCCGGGAATCGAACCCGGGTCCCCCGCATGCCAGGCCGATGCTCTACCGCTGAGCCAACTGGCCAGGGCCCATTTATGTTGTTTTAAGACACCTAGTCTATGGTCATTTGTTACAGCAGCCCTAGGACAGGAATATGCCTACTCACAGGGTTGTTATTGTGAAGATCAAGTGAACTAACATTTATAAGGCAATTGGGACACTATCTAGCACACAGTAAGTCCTAAATTTTGTCAAATAGTGTTAAATAAATATAAAACAATATAGAACTATAAACATATAAATATTAGTAAAATATGAATTTTGTAAAATATGAAAATCAATGTAAAGTTCTTGGTACACACAGAGAAATGAATAGAGATTAGGAGGAAGGAGAATTCAGATGTGGGTTGAGTTCAAGAAACGTGACACAGAGTGAAAGGGAATCGGAGGACTTTTGGTAAGTGAGGCTTTCTGGAGACCACCAGAGGTTCTTTAAGATTGAACCTATTGATTCTTTCTCTCCACACTTTGCATATGCTGTTCCCTCAGCCAGGAATGCCCTCTTCTCCTCATACAAATCTACCATCTTTCAGGGACCAACTCAATGCCACCTCCTCTAGAAAGCCTTTTATGACTTCCCTCCCACCCAACCAGGTGATTGTCTTCCCTCCCATCTCTGAAACCCTAGCCATTCACCTCTGCTTTCTTCTCTGTTTCTACTTTTTTCCTTTCCACTCTCAGATATTATATGTTTCCATACAAGACTGTAAGCTCTGTGTAGGCAGGATCCCCACCTGTTTCCTCTTTCTCTCAAGGCTTAGCAGAGCTCAAAGGGGAACAGCGACGGAAGGAGAGTGGGAGACTGTTGGAAAGGAGCAAGTGAGAGAGAAGCAAGCATTTGGGAGGGAAGACCCAGCTCCTGAGGCTATCCCGGGCAGCCCGGAGCTCAGCAAAGCTCATGGACGGTGTGAGGCACAGCAGGGACAGACGGCCAAATGGCTGGGGTTTCCCTGTGCAGAAAGGGATGGCATAGTGATGGCAGCAAAGACTGGACCCACCACTGCACCCCAGAAAACAGGAACAGAGCTACGGGGAGCCCCGTCGGCTTTGGCAGGCCCTGGAGGACCCACCAGAGAATTAACCCCTGGGTTTAGATACCGATAATGACATTCACCAGACTTTAGCAACAAACCCTAGGAGAGAAGGGAAGGCTGAAAGGAAACAGAGAGGCATGGTTCCACCTACCTTCCTGATTCCTATGACAGTGTAGGCATGGCCGTCCACCAGCCCGTTCTCCATCACCCTCTCGTTCTGGAGAGAAAAGAGAGCACCCATCAGTCCTGCTGGGTACAGCTTATCCAGTAGCAGGGGGTTGTGAGGACGGGGTGGGAGAGACCCACACTGCACATTGTGTTACCTTTCAATTTCCATAGCTCTTTAGCACCCACAGTCTCATTCAATCCTTTAAGTCAGGGTGCCACTCTGCAGTGACTGCAACCATTTTACAGGGTACAAACTCAGATTCAGATCCACTAGGTTGTGTAAGGTGACACAAGGGTCGGGAATGGAGGCACAGGTGAACCCAGGGCTCCCTCCTCCAGTTCCATGTTCTTGGTTGCTATTAAATTAGGCAGTAGGGACTAGCTGTGCTAGTTAAATACCTTGCATGTGGTTGACACTTAACTGTCAGCTCCCTTCTCTGCACACTATCTGCATTCTAGGGTGGCCTCGCCCGCCCTGCAGCGGCTCTGGTTGGACATCAGGACCGTAGGTGCAGGGATGAGTGGAAGTCTTGGGGCTCGCACTGGGGTGCGAACAGCAACTAGAGGGCAGAGAGGACAGCAGCAGGGAAGGAGGATGTCCTGCTGGCACAGCCCAGTCTCACCCCTGTGTGGGTCTGGCAGCCGATGAGGGTTCTGCCAAAGGTGGCTTGGGTCAGGATGTCCCAGAGGTTTCCAGGGGCCTCTGCCAGTTTGATGGTCATTGTCACCCCACCAGTGAAGTCCAAAAGGGCCTCAGACACCTGTCCATTCTGCAAATCTTCATAGGAGCCAGAGAGTCTGCCCGGGGAAGGAGTAAACATAAGAGAAAGGAAGGGGTATTTATACTGCAGCCTGGGGTGGTCCAGATTAGCCTCCCTTGCTTACTCCCTGGACATGTGTCTGCTACCCCTTCCTTCCGCCCCAGGACAAAGGAGAAAACAGATGCTCAGCATGCTTCTCCCTGTTAACAGCTTCATCCATTAGAGAAGGCAAAATTCCTGAACACTTGTTCAGATGGGGTGCCCGCCACATAAAAGACTCAGGCTATGTCACTTGCATATTCACTGAGTCATGCCTCAGTATCTCACTTTTTAAACTTTACCTGCCCCCTCTTGCCCTTCTTTAACATTGATGAGAGAGACAGAGATAGGGAGGGGAAGGGAGGGGAGGGGAGGGGAAGGAATGGGGAGGGGAGGGGAGGGGAAGGAATGGGGAGGGGAGGGGAGGGACGGGGAGCGGAGGGGAGGGGAAGGAAGGGAAGGGAAGGAAAGGGAAGGGAAGAGGAAGGGAGGGGAGGGGAAGGGAGGGGAGAGAAGAGAAGGGGAGGGAAGGGGAGGGGAGAAGAGGGGAGGGGAGGGGAAGGGAGAGGAGGGGAGGGGAGGGGAGGGGAGGGGAGGGGAAGGGAAACAATTTCTCGTGGTTGTCTTACTTTGCATAGGCCTTTTCCAGAAGAGCTCCCCAGAACAAGTTCTTGTAGGTGGAAGAGACAAAGACCAGCTGGCCAGCTTCATTCACGGGCAGTCGGTCATCTATCACCACAGGAACCCACTTCCCAAAGTGCCAGAACTGGAAGGAGAGAGTGCCCACTGGTGAGTGCAGGTTATCCTGGAACATGGTCAGCCCAGGAGGCAAAGACATGACTCTTCCAAGAACCTTCTTTCCTATGTCCCACCTCAGACTGGGCACCAGAAGGACACTCACCCAGAACTGGAAGATGCCAGCATAGTTCTCAGTGAAACTCTGATTCAGGGGAACAACCCGGCTCAGGATGTCCTCTTGTAAAGTCAGAGCTTGCAAAGCAGCCAAGAACCAGCAGTCGCCTAAATCAGACAGCACACAGTATCTGCATGGATGTACTCCACATGCATGCACATTCTACAGGTGTCTGCATGGATGTACTGAGGGTTTATTGCATGCAGAAAATGCTTGGTCCCAACTGCTATCCATTCTGGGCTTGTGGCCTCGTTGAGGAGAAGGGAATTCTATAATGGGGAGTAAGAGGGTGAGTGAGAAAAATGTGGTATAAGGGGGTCATTGATTGGAATCCAGACTTGAAAATAAGAATTGAGCCATATTCCAGCACCAGATTTTAGTGTTTCAAATGCTCCATCCTGGGGAACTTGGGCCCAAACACAACCAAATTTCTCTAATTCCTGTCTCTGTAACTGAATTATGTTCTTCTGGGAAAGCTTCAATCCTCTGGACTCTATCCCTATGTGTAAAATGGATATCACTACACATGTGCCTTACCTCGTGGCCAATGGTTGTTTCTATTAGTCTAAAAAGAAAGTTGGGTTGAGAATAGGCCTTCTTGGCCTCTATCCTGGGGGCATCTCGTGATAGGTATACCAAGAAAGACTCATCACAGGAACTAAAGCAGAGTGAGCACATTTTCCCAAGACAAGACTCAGAACTGTAAACTCATAATGAAGATTATTATCATTAGGCAAGTTTTGGCATTCCCATGCATCCTGACAGGACCAGATGTCATCTTCTCCCAGCAAAGGACACAGCATGTCAAAGTAGAGTTTGGGCGGCCATTCTCCCATGGGAATCTCTTGACTCGCCTCTTTCCCGCCCCCGCTGCTTGGGCCAGGCCAGCCTTGCTGCCGCCAGGTGGGCTCTCCAAGGGCTGTGCAGACTCACCTACCAGTCCCTGGCACAGATCCAGCCTGTTGGCAGTGGCAGAATAGAAGATGGGGTTGCTGTGCAGTTCCTGCAGAGACAGACAGAATTGTCCTTATGACCAAGAAAAAACTCCTGGAGCTACAGTGACCATTGGGTCCCATACTCCCACACTGGACTTACAGGGACATCGATACAGAATATATGAATGTAGATGTAAAATTGGGGCTGTCCCAGAAAATCTGGCAGACAGATTCTGTCCTCTGTGCTTCTCATTCTTTCTTAAAGATCGTGTAAGTCGTATCCTAGAGGACTCCGTGCAGATAGTGAGAGATAGCACTTGAAACCAAAAAATGCCTTTTCCTGGAGTAGCTATTAAAAAGGGAAGTACCTCTTATAGGGAGTAGTCTCAGTTTTCCTAGAGATCTTCCCATTCTTATTCCCCTCACGATCGCTCCTTCCTGCCCCTAATCCCCAATTGAATGGTATCTTTGGCTTTCCGTGCTGACATGTGGGCGGGGGTCTCCGCTCCATGGCATGCACTAAATCCCTCGGTCTTTGCACGGGCATGGGGCACAGGGCGCTCAAGGTCAGGTGTGCAACAAGCTGTGTCAGCAGTTCCCAAGGTTTTCTGTGAGAAGTAGAATCATGACTGTCTTTTTTAGTTTAGGATACACACTTGGGAATCTCACACACAGTAGGGTGTTCATGAGTCTGACTTTGACAGTGACAGCTGATTAGGGGACAGAAAAGGGGAGAATTTATAGCAGAGGTTGACTTCACTTACTGTGTTCTGGAATCTTGCACGTAAATCAAGTTTGGGGGAAATGAGTTACTTTTGAACACAGTGAAAAGTTGTCTTTTAAAGGAACCGTTGATGCATTTATAAAGTGAAGAATACTTTTGTAAAGTGATGAACAGCCTCTTAATTTATGTGTGTCAGGAGCCTGATTTGGGGAGGGTGGAGTGAGAAGTGTTAAAATTTGTCTCCCCGGCAGATGGCACTGGCTGTGACACAGGAAGCCTCGCCGTCTCAGATGAAGCCACAGAACCTCCTAGGTTTCTGGCTGCAGATGCTCTGTGTATTTCTGGCCTGAGGGGGAGCTACATCTTAGACCCCTCGCTGGATCACCCGGGTTTCTTTTCTGGTAAATAGGGAAGTGGGTACTTACCCAGCTCCCTTCTCATGGGGATCAATGACAGTGAGACCAGGTATCTGAAAGCCCTGAGCCCCAGAAGGAAGGTCTGGGCTGGCACATTGTGCGTGTGCTGTTTTGAACCCCTTCCCAGCTCGTTACCTGGGGCCTCCTCCACTGCAGGCTGGCCGGCAGCTTCTGTAGCAGCGGCCCACGGCCCACGGAGCTCAGCGTGGCCGGGAAGCTGCTGTCTTCAAAGAGGCAGCCGTCCCTCAGGCACCTTTCCCGCAGGGCCTTATAGTCCTGCTGGGGGAGCTGTGGAGAGCGTTCCATCGAGTCCTTCTGCCCTGGCTTCCATAGGCCTCGGAAAGATGGCCACAGAGACATAGCGAGGTATGGATACAAGCCTAAGGGTCTGCCTGGAGGGTCCCTGTTACTCCTGAAATGAAAAGCAGATGTTCAGTTCACTCACTTCCTGTTAATGCTTCATCATTCCCCCTGAGAGAAGGAGGAAGATGGAGAGACTGTGAGAGAGAAATTATCCCAATAGGAAGGAACAAAATGTGTGTGCACTGGAAGCAGCCTGCAAACGTGTCTGTACCAAGATGCACTCCTGTACACTGTAAGGTGATCCCAGAGTCCTCTCCATTCGTCAAGATCTTGCCTGTCCTCCAAAGTATAATTTGAACCCCTCCTCCAGGAAGCCTTCCTTGGGTGCCTAGTGAGTTCCCCTAATCCTTACTGTCTATTGACTCATCACTTACCCCACAGAATACCCAACTACCATCTAAGGAGCTTCTCAAATTATTACTAGTGAAGGGCCTGTTGTCTTTTATTTCCAATTTGTCACAGAAATTTAATGAAATAAATTAATTGAAAAATAAATTGGAAAAGAGATATACAAAATGCCCTCCTTTTTAAAAAAATAAAATGCAGATTCAACAGAAGTATAATTATTGGTCAATTGCTATAAAACACTCTAAACACTTAGCCTTAGTTTTGTACTTAGCTCATCAGCACTGCTAGTGCCCAGTTTGTGGAGTGGCCCTGTCCTCCGAGCCCACTGTGGGCTCTGCTCTGAGTACATCACATACTAAAGGTCCTCTGTCTAATACCAGGGGGTTTTCCCCACGGGACTAACACTGGTGGAATGTTGTGTGTCTCACACCCTTACTTCTCTCTGATGTTAGATCATCTGATTCCAACTGTCCTTAGTTGTCACAGGTACAAACACACTTCCTGGGGGAGACTCAGCACTCCCCCGACCTGGGTTATAGGAATCCAAAGGCTGTTTACCCCAGTCTGTGTTCCCCCCACCCCGAGATTTTCTTCCTAATATAGACTATCAGGCAAAGCTTCCTCCTGCCTAATCCTACTTCTTTCCCAACAAGTTTCTTCTACACAATTAACATTTGTTAGCAAAGACGAGGTCTCATAAAAGTAAGGTTTTACTTTTTTGTCCCTGCAAGCCTGAGCAGCAACTGTTCACTGCTTGCGACATGACGTGTTATAGCAGGTTCCCTGGCTTCAGAACTCTGACCCAGGCTCCTGCCCTCCTTCCCAAGTGCTGGATTTCACCCACATTCTCCTCTGAGCCTGAAAATGTTACATTGCATCTCATGACGAGTCTTGTTGCCTCGTGGGGATCAAAAGACAAAATGCCCATCACAAGATCAAATTTCAGAATGAGGCCACATATAAATATTTTCTTTTTATAAGTATTCCTAAGTCACCTGAAGGAGAGTCTAGACCCACATGCGGACAGTTGACAGTTCTTGCAAGTCTCTAATACGTTACAAGCTGGGAGTGAAATTGTCTCACTCCCAGATTGCCACAGCTCTCTGCAAAGGGCCAGATGGCTCCTGGTCATATTTGGAAATTCATTTTAACTGTTATAAGTGAACTGTGTTAGAGAAGGCCCATAAAATAAGACCATATAAATGAACAGGGGCAGCCACCTGGGGCACAAGGTGTTTGAGTGCACAGCCTGGAGGCACGCTGCCTGTACCTGAGTGTTCTTTCCTTGGCCCCGTGGATTTTCAGACTCCGCAGTCATATTCTTCATGTCAGGACTCATTTGCACTCAGCAAAGTGAGGGACAGAACTTTAGTCTTCACTTTTTCCACATTGGCTGTGCTTGCCTTGTCTACAATGCTAGGTGCTAGGGAGAGCGTTGAGATGATGAGACATGAGGGGTATCCTGGTGATCATGATCCCAAGGAGGCCTCTAAGTGCTAACTGGCTGGGGAACACTGAGCAGCTCCACCGGGTGAGACACCTGAGTCTATTTCGTGCATTGAGTCCCCTCCCTGAGGTTCGGTTCATTCGGATGTTCACTGAGCACCTACTATGTACCCATGCTAGACACACCTGGCCCTTGGTCCATCTAATAAGGGTACAGTAGGGGCTCTGTAAAGGAAACAAAAGATATAAGCACCATGTCCTTGCTCACAGGTGCTATGAACCTGTAGCACCCTCCTAGGGATGACTGATTTCCAGAGAACTCTGGCATCTTGCCACAAACACTAAGCTGTCCAAGGTAAAATTGGAATAGAAACCTAGGCTCCCAGCACAATGGCTTGCGCTGTCTGCATGATAAAGTGCACCAGATTGAAAAAGTGATCAATTCCATGTTCTTGACAGTTGGAACAAAAGAACAAGACTAACTGTGGATCCTGCTTGATTTATCTTGGGAAGGGACTGTACTTCGGTGTAATAGATGGCTTACAGTGGCTATGGAGCACAAGACTGAGAACCAGCAAACCCAGGAGGTGGCCAGGTTCACCACCTCTTACCCGTGTGGCTACAGGCAGACCCCTTACCCTCTCTAAGCTGGTTTCCTTACCTGTAAAATGGAGATGACACATACTGCAATAACTCTCAGGACTCCAAAGAGATAACAATGGGAAGTGACTTGGAAACACTCTAAAGCAGGGGTTGGAAGACTATGGCCCCCTGGGCCAAATCTGGCCCACCACTGGATTTTATAAATAAAATTCTATTGAACCACAGCCACAGACACCTGTTCATGTACTACCTGTGGCTGCTTTTGCAACATATAGCAGCAGAGTCAGGGAGTGGCAACAGAGATCGTCGCCCACAGCCTAAATATTTATTGGCTGGCCCTTTACAGACAAGTTTGCTTAAAGCATTGTCTAACTCAAGTGGATTGTTGTTGCACAGTGCTAAGCACAGGCCTAAGCTCCAAGGAGGAATGCATAGAATAATATGTGGTTAATTGCATCCGTCATTCAGAATTCATCTTAACCCAACAGAATTTTATCTTTAATTGATTCACTGTACCTTTTTTTTTACAGACACTTAACATTCACAGGTTATTTTAGTGTCTCAAAATATCTTGAAGATGTGGCCTGCCATTTCTCTCTGCTTCTCTCTTCTCTAATTCATTTACTAGACGCGATGACAGCAGACATTGTTGGGCAGCTATTTGGTGGTTTTGTGGATACTGATTTTGAATAGGAAAACCCACATCTCTAAGTACATACTATGACCTGTTTATAAAAGAGGTAATGATTTTTCCAAATTAATGGTTTAAAAAGATCTTGAAAGTTTTTTCTATTTAAATGTTTGTCTACATTTAGATTTAGTGTGTAACAGAAGACCCAAAGCACTTGTTTTCATTTGTTAGAGCAGGCTTTGCCTCTCAGGAATCAAGGAAGAATGTAGTTCAACTATGAGCTACGGAAGGCAAGAATGGTAGATTTTTTTTTCCGATTCTCAGAGCCCGGCATTATATTATAAATAAATAGATGCCTGATAAATGTTTGCTGACTGGCTGCCTGAACAAACAAATAGATGAGTGTCTCTTCCTTTGAGAAAAATACAAAGAATGAAAAAGCCCACCCTCCCCATCCCTCCTGGCGTGAAGCTGAAACGATATAAAGGATGTGAAAACTTTTTGAGTACCATCAACCACATGGCTTCTTTTGTGCTGTTCTGATTGCATCCCTGAGCACTGGGTGAGGTGCAGGCTTGCTTTCAGAGACTCCCTTAACAGCCCCCATCTTGATCTAGACTTGTTTAGAGGATTGCTTCTATGGGTAGAGGTTTTGTGGGATACAGGGCAAAGGGCCCGGAGGAACAAAGTAAAATCAATGTCAGCCTTCAAGGAGGGAGCCTCCAAAGGGAATGTGCGCCTTAGGAGTAGCTGAGGAAGAGAAGAGGCGGGAGGCCCCTGCCTCAACTGGTGATGCTGGGGGATCCTCTGGGCTGATCACCTGCCTCCTGTAGATGTAAAACTTGGCTGATGGAGCTCCTGCCCACTCTCAACGCCCCATCTTTCATCTGACCCTGCGAGTCACCACGCAGCCACAAATCTTTGTAGAAGTGCAGACACCCTGATACTCCCAGAGTGTGAGTGTGCACCATGAATTGTCACATTGTGGAGACAGCTTTCCCTGGGCTTAGGCATATTCACTTGGTCAGTGTGGAAGACAGTCCTTGATGTCACTCCTTGCAGATAAACCTACTATCCGGCTAACTGGAGCTTGGTGGTCATTCTATTCCCTGCCCCTCTGCGCAGTTGAGCCCTCTGAGCAGCCCCACTGGGCTCCCAGCTGGCTCAGCATGCCCAGGGTGAGCCCTGGCATCCTCACTATGGCATAGCCTCTTTTCTTTCTTATCGGCTCCTCAAGCAAACCTCAGTGGGGTCACTCTAGTCCCCTCAAGCCCACCTCTGGGCTTACCATCCCCACCCAGGAGACACCAGGACCCTAGTATTAGGTCATTTCCTACCTTTATTTCTCTGGACCTTCCACACTTTTGAAGGACCAACCTTTTCACTGTTCTCTTTTCTGAACATTTCAAAATCCATCTGAATAGAAAAGAGCCTTAAAACAAATGTAGATTTGTTCCTCTTGTTTTTCAGGAGTATTTGCATCTTAAAGGGTCAGACATTGAGCTGCATTATTAGCAGCATTACTAGTCAGATTGAGGTAGCTTTTCTTCCCCCTGTTCCTGAAGTCACCGTCTGACTGGCCATGTCACATCACTCCCCTCAGAGCCCATGTTCATGGCCTCAAACCCAGAGAGTCAGGGTCTCAGTGTTCTGGCCCTTTTCTGTATAAACAACCTGCAGCTCTACCCCAATGTCCCTATTCCTGCACACGTAAGACATGCTGCTTGCCCTCTGGTTTGAATTGCACTCTTCAGGGCTTAGTGTGTTTCCTCTCCTTCCCAGAGGTGCTCCAGCCCACTTGATCTTCTCCTCACAGCCGAGCGATCTCCCGGATACACAGAAGTCTGCACCTCAGGAAAGGTATTCTAAGGACCTCTGAGCTGTGTGACAGTTGGGAGACTGAATGGAGCTGCCATGAAAGAACACTCCTGAATCACTTAGACTAAGCACTTGCCCTTTAGTTCAAGCATGTAAACCAGGGAGAAGGGTGTTGGATGGTGTTGCATCTTAAGCTATGATTTACACTACTCTAGAATGTCAACGTATGCAGTTAGAAACCCAGGCTGGACTTTAGAAAAAGTTAAATCAAAAACATCTATTAGGAAAACTACTTGGCAGTAAATACTAAAGCTAAACATATATATATATATGATACAATTAATTCCATTCCTGGGTATCACCTCATAGAAATGCTTAAATATGAACCAAAAGACATGTACAAGAATATTTATAATAGCATTATTAAAAATAGCTCCACACTGAGTACTACTCACAGGCCCATGACCATGGACTAGACATTGGTGCACATTCACACAACAGAATACTATACAGCCTTCAGAATGAACAGATAAGAACTACAGGCTAAATTTGGGTGGAATTCAAAAACATAGTGCTGAGTGATAGTCTAGAGACAGAAACTCTATGATTCTCTTTACATAATTTCCAAAGGGCAAAACCAATCCTGTTAGAAATCAGCTCAGTGGTTACCCTTGGAGTGGAGAGATTTATCACAAAACCAATTATACCCCTAATAGTTAAATCAATTCTGTTCTTTTCTATTGATTGTTCTGATGGTCATGAGAGAAATTTAGAAGGGAATTTGAAAAGTGATAGATCCAATTCATTTAAACAAGACTGTATTGAGTCCTTCCCCACGGGCCAGGTATTGTCCTAGATGGTACACAAATAACTAGAATTCTGCCCCAAGAAGTCTAATGGCTGGGCCCTCACTCTGGAGAGAGCCCTCTTCTCTTCACTGCAAGGTGCTTGCTCTCTTTCATGCTTAGTTCCATCCAAGAATCTTTTCTAGACTTTTTTAGAATGGACTAGAAAGTCAAAGATACTCTCTCACCCTGTTGAGTCTGGGAGATCTCCCTAGACCCCCAAACCCAGGTCTACCCCACTGGCTCAAACTAGGATCACATTTCCAGCCCTGAGCTCCTGTATCTGATTATATTTGACATTTCTGGAACAAAAATGTTTAATGTATATCCAGGCTGAATCCCATCTACACAAAACATATCTCCCTCTGTCTCCAAAGGAGAGGACTGATTATAAGCTGAGCGGACTGCTCTCCTCCAGAGTCACCTAGAGCCTCAATTAGTGAGTTCAGATGCAGAGACCAGCAAACTGCTCAAAGCAGGGTGAGTTCTAGATTTCTCATCTTCATAGAGAAACTCAAACCAGCCTCGCTGCCCATTAACACCCAAAGAACAGCCTTTCTCTGGAATATTAGAATCCTACATAGCCCCAGGCCACCACCAGACCCCTTCCACAATTGAGGAGGCTCAGAAGACCCCTGTAAGCGTTTGAGCCTGGGAAATGACAATACTTAAGCAGGCGTCCCCAAACTACAGCCTGTGGTCCGCATGCAGCCCCCTGAGGCCATTTATCCGGCCCCCTACCGCACTTCCGGAAGGGCCACCTCTTTCATTGGTGGTCAGTGAGAGGAGCACTGTATGTGGCTGCCCTCCAACGGTCTGAGGGACAGTGAACTGGCCCTCTGTGTAAAAAGTTTGGAGACCCCTGCATCAGTAATGCTACCAAATGACCATTTAATAGAAATTAGAGCTTACAGGACCTCTGGCAACACTCAGGCCAAAACACTCCCTTATTTAATGAGAAACCTGAGGCCAAAGGGCTGAAGTTTACTCCTTAAGATCACACTGGTAAGCAACAGCAAAGCTGAGAACAGAATTCACATCTCCAGGCTCCAGGGCTCTTTCCAGAAATACTCTGACCTGCAAACTTCAAACCAGGAACAGCAACGACCCTTCTCTCACCTGCTGAACCCAGACCCCGCAGAGGCCTAGGGGCTTTGAGCTAAATTTAACCCACCTTTGGAGCTAAAGAAATGTACCTGCACTGGAGATCTTGCTTCTTTAAGCAACCGGATGGGATGGGCTGTTTCCAATGCGGTCAAAGCCGGCTGCCCCAGACCACCCTTATATATATGGCCCTTTCTACGCACAGGGGCTTGGCCAAGAGCCTGAGCTCCCGCCTCTAAAGCTTTGGTCCCTTCCCATTGTGTGTTCTCTGGAAGGGAGGGGAGCCCCAGGCTTTGTGATGGTATCATACAAGTCCGATCATTTTCTTAGAACAGCAAAACAGAGCTTGTTCCAGTAATGTTACAAAAGAGTTAGTCATATTCAGCTTTCTGTTATGACATTCTATGACTCTGTTTGGGACCTGCCTTGAACAAACATTTAAAGGTCAAGTTTGACTGACTTCTTGACCCTCTTCCGTGACAAGCGCCCCACTTCCTGGTCCTGTTGTCCCAGTGCCCTGCCCATAACCCGAGGTGCGCTCTCTAAGACCTCTTTTCCTCCGATCACAACTCTCATTCTCAGGCTACTGGAAAGCAGTTTGATTGAACTATTTCTCAAGAACATGTGATTTCATGACTTGCTCACAAATCATTAACCAGAGCATGGGTATTTGCACTTTTTAAAATAAAAGATTCACCCAAATGAATCCTCGATTATTAAAATTTGAGGCAGTGAAATAGTAAGTAAAAAAGTTCAATCAAGGAATAATAGTTAGGTATCAAGTGTATTAAAGAATAACTGCTCACCACTGTTCATTCACACTCACACGAGTCCTTTGTGTTATTTAATTAAGCTCACAATAAAGAACAAGTGAAACTGTTATGTGTCCAACAGAACTATAAATGGGAAAAACTACTGAAATACTTATGGGTAAGTGCTAAACACTATGCGTTGATTCCATGTTTTGCAGGCGTAAGATTGAAACAAGAAAATCATGAGAGATTATAGCTCTGGTGAGGGTTACTGCTGGCAGCTCTATAGACAGGGATTTGTAGTCCTCGTGGCTATGGCACCAAAGCTTCATAAAATTAATTGACAGGTTCTACTTACTGTTCTCTGATGGTTTTCCCCACTTGATTTTTTTTTCAGTTGGCTATATGTTTGCAAAACTAGGATCCAGCAAGGTAAAGAGAAGGGATTTGATTTGTGAGTGGGAGGGAGGATAATACCAAATTCAACAGAATGAAAGGAAAAAAAATTGGTGGTTTCATATATAACTTCCAAGCATTAAAAATTTACCCCCAAACCAAGATAATAAAAAGAGGCTTTATGGGCTTAGCTCATAACAAAGTCATCTCCAAGGTTCCAAAGTAAATTCTAAGACCTAAGTTATTAATTCCTCCACGTTCAAAATATTTTCAGTGTCATAAGAAAATATTCCTTAAGAAATTCACCATGAAGTTTGGAAATAAAAACAGAGAAGCTATTTTTTCTTCTCCACAGGGGGGGTGTTTTCCAAAGTGATCAGAGAGCTAATTAATATTTAAAGGACATTTATTTCTAACCCACAACCCAAGTGAACTCAAACTGACAAGGTATGTTCTATCTGAGAAGGACCTGGGGACACGCTGAAAGCCACGCAGATTGGGGAGGCAGGGCCGGCATGGGGACATGGTGACCTGGAGTGGGGAATGTGAAAGAAACAGAAACGCACTAAGATTCTTCTAGCAGGCAGGCAGCCAGGCAGCATCAGAGAGGGTCTAAAACAGCAATGGTGACCTGGCCTCGGAGCATGTCTGGATTCCTGGAGAAGTGGCAGAGGTAAGGCTGACCTCAGTCTTATGGGAAAGGGGGTCCCAGACAAGGAGCCTTCTAAGTGCTTTCAGGATACAAGACAATTGCTTGATCATAGAAAACCAAACAAGAATAAACTTATTGAAATAGACTTCAAGGGCTCATAAAATACTTACATTGGGTCCTAGATATTTCCCCAGAATTTGTCACTACATCTTGGTTGGAGGAAGTTAAATGGAAGTAGAAACAGGGGTGTCTCCATCACTCTCCCTTCTGGTTACTGTCTCTTCTGCTCTACCTTCTCTGGTCTAATATCGGTCCAGGGGAGCAGGTCTGAATAGCCCTTAGAGTATAATGGGGCAATTCTTGGGACACACTTACACATGACAGGCACATGACATGTCAATTAGATGAGTAGCACATTTTGGCATTTCTCTAGCAGGTTCATGAAATGTCCATTAATCTGTCACTCTCACTTCTTTTTGTTTTTAACATGTCTTCTCCCATGTTAAACATGTTTGTTTTAACATGTCTTTCCCATCAGATTATTGGAAAGAATCTGATCACCTAATCATATATGGAAAATTAACATTAGTTTAATTGTCAAATGTCACTGCTTCAAGTATGAAATATAGACCTTGAACCCCAGGGTGGGGAGGGGGAGATCCTTTTGGCATGATGAGCCTTCCTGGTACACCCACAAATCACAATTATGAAGTTGTGGGCTATTCCCTAAAATAAAGACTGTCCAAAGAGAGAGAAAAAAAGGTCTATAGTATAGTTTTTTTGTTTGTTTGTTTCATTTTTAGCTCCCAGTCTGGTTCCCTGACAGATAAAAATGCTGTCTAGACTTTTTCTCTCTAAGACTAATAGTATACATCTCTTGTTTTGTGCCTCTATTCTTAATTGTGTTCTTGGCATTGTTAAACTTGTCCAACTCTCTATATATGACTACAGCCTTGGTGGGATAAGTCAGTTGGTTAGAGCATTGTCATGAAGTGTAGAAGTTGCTGGTTCGATCCCCGGTCAGGGCACATCCAGGAATAGATTGATGTTCCCGTCTCCTCCTCCTCTCTCTCTATCTCCCTTCCTCTCTCGCTAAAATCAATAAATAAGAATTATATATATATATGACTATAAAATATATCTCTAATCATTCTTCCTGACCCTGACTTGGTTCCTGACATCATTTTCCCCTAAGTGTCTTACAGTTTTACCTCTACTTAGCTATCTGTTTGGCTTGTTGATTTGTTTGTCTATTTGCCTTTTGACTTGTGACCTGGCCTGTGTTTCTTGGCAGAAAGTTTGCCATCATGATGTTTGTGACGGAAAAGTGACTGCTGGGGAAAACAGCATGATTTCCATATTTCCTTCCAAGAGGTGAGGTGGTGGCAAATTTCTGTTAGGAGAGAAGTCCCAATAACAACAACAACAAAAAAAAAAAAAAAAAGAGAGAGAGAGATAGAAAGAAAGGGAAAGGAAAGGAAAGAAAGAAAGAACCAAAGAAAGAAAGAAAGAAAGAAAGAAAGAAAGAAAGAAAGAAAGAAAGAGAGAGAGAGAGAGAGAGAAAGAAAGAAAGAAAGAAAGAAAGAAAGAAAGAAAGAAAGAAAGAAAGAAAGAAAGAAAAAAAGAAAGAAAGAAAGAAAGAACCAAAGAAAGAACCAAAGAAAGAAGACAAAAAGAAACCAAAGTGGAAGAAAACCCTAAAAAATGAAGAAGAAAAAACAGATTTAAAAAAAGGAAAGAAGTCCTGGTGGTAAATAAACAATGACTAACCCTGATCTCAGGGGTACAAAAATGAGGAAGACACGGTGCCTCATGCCCCGAAGATCCCCCAAAGGACCTGAATAGCACCTAAGTCAGCTGCATCCCAGCTAGGGTGATGACTCCAGGAGTTGCCGAGATAGTAGCTCCAGTTCTTGAGGGTTGGCTCGTGCAAAACCAACTAAAATGATGTCTTTGTTAAGGAGGCCTCAGGGTCATAAAGGAATTCCCCACATTAACAATTATCCATACTCACCTTGCATTCTCCTCCAGTAAGGCATTTCTCTATATGCAGAAAATAACATGCTTTTACGGAGAGGTTGTGTGAGCTTAAGTTTTCAACAGGAACATGACACATTTGTGTTGAAATATGTTTTCCTGCTACAGTTCCATGGAAGGGCTGTGTGTGCCTTTCAAAACATGAAAGACCAAGGATCCCTTTAACTGAAAAGCACAATCTCTGATAAACTGTTGAGTCTAGGCTTTTGGGAATGAGGGATCAGCTCTGAAAACATTAGTCACCGAGAGGGCTATTATACCTGGGCATCCCCAACTCATGACAGGGTTTACCTTGATCTATCCTTTCTGGAATTGTATAAGTTTGGGTTCTAGCAAGAGTTTACCTTTGGAGCCAGAAACACCTGGGGTTTGAACCCAACTTTACCACATATTAGTTGGAAAGCCTTGAGTCATTAACGTACCTCTGAAGGCCTCATTTTTGACATCTACAAAATAGAAATCATAACTATGTCATAAGATTAGTGGAGCTGGCCTGACCTGTGGGGGCGCAGTGGATAAAGCGTCGACCTGGAAATGCTGAGGTTGCCAGTTTGAAACCCTGGGCTTGCCTGGTCAAGGCACATATGGGAGTTGATGCTTCCAGCTTCTCCTCACCTTCTCTCTCTCTCCCTCTCTGTCTCTGTCTCTCTCCCTTTCTCTCTCCTCTCTAAAATGAATAAAAATAATAATAATAAAAAAAAAAAGATTAGTGGAGCAATTTATTCACATTGTAATGAATGCAAAACATTTAGTCCATTGGCTGGTACATAATGAGCACTCAATAAATTTTGTTAAAATAATAATTATGACTATTTCATAATGATTAGATTTCATGCTTGTAAAAATTTTTTCAAACTTTTTTGTAATGATATATACACTAATTTTTAAAAATGAAATTATTTTTCACTTCCCAAATTCATGAATAGTTTTAAACAATAACACACAGTGCTAGAAGGGAAAAAAACAAACTTATAGAACTTTGATATCATTTGTGATAGAGATATAAACTGTGTTTCTCTTTTGGAAAGCAATATCTCGGTAAGTATCAAAAGCATTAATAATATTTCCAATAACTCCATTTATTTTTTTATATTTTTTTACAGAGACAGAGAGAGAGTCAGAGAGAGGGATAGATAAGGTCAGACAGACAGGAACGGAGAGAGATGAGAAGCATCAATCATTAGTTTTTTGTTGTGACACCTTAGTTGTTCATTGATTGCTTTCTCATATGTGCCTTGACAGTGGGGCTACAGCAGACTGAGTAACCCCTTGCTCTAGCCAGAGACCTTGGGTCCAAGCTGGTGATCTTTGCTCAGACCAGATGAGCCTGCACTCAAGCTGGCGACCTCAGGGTCTCAAACCTGGGTCTTCCGCATCCCAGTCCGACACTCTATCCACTGTGCCACCGCCTGGTCAGGCCCAATAACTCCATTTATAAAATATATATTAAGTAAATAAAACCATAGAGATTTATGTATAAACATGATCACTGAAACAGAATAAATAACTCTGAAATAGAGCTTTTATTATTGTTGACAATAATTCTGCAAATGACTTATATGTCTTTTATTTAGCATGGTTAATTAAGTTACAGAATTTTTATCTAGTTAAATATTAACATTTAATTATTTGAATAGTTTTCCAGGATATGGGAAACACTCACGGTGTGATGTTGATGGGGGAAGAAAGCAGATGGAAAGTAAATATATATATGTACTGAAATAAGGCTGAAGCTAAATTACCACTAAGTTTTCATAATTACTCTCAATTAGAAGAAACAAGAGATTGAGAGAGAGAAAGAGAAGTGGAGGAGGAGGACCAGGAGGAGAGGGAAGTGGAGGGGAGCAAGGGACAAAGACAATGAGGACAAGAAGAAAGTGAGAACATCGAAGAAATTTTAAATTCACTTTAGTAAGGGAGGGTGAATAGTCATACCAGATATTAAAATTTATCATAAGGTTACAGTAATTTAAATGGAATGTTACTAAAAATAGACAATTAACTCACTGAAACAGAATAGATAATTCTGAAATAGGTCTTATTTTATCCAATCATTTATATTAATTTATCTTTAAGAAGGCAAGTTAAGAGAGAATAGAAATGGATTTAACAATGAACTGTTAAAGAATCCAGAAATTATTTTGAATACATAACCATTCCATAACTTTCTACCAAGAAAAAAAAAATTATGATGATGAATGAAAAAGTTACATATAAAAATTTTAAACTGCAGAACAATGGTTTAATTCTCTGAACAAAAGTTTTTTATAAAAGTTTACATCATTATTATTATGATTGTATTTAATTCTATATTGTTTGGAGCTAAAGAGTGTTTGAATTGAAATGTTAATAGAATATATCAGTTGTATTTGGAATGTCTCCATTTGTTATGTTCTCCCTCATCTTTTGTGGGAAATTGAACTCAACACTTCTATTTTTGAACAATCTGAATTGGAGAGGAGAAAAACATTATTCCAATCAGAACAACCACAGTAAACAAACTGACATTAAAAGACAACAAACGCCCTGGCCGGTTGGCTCAGCAGTAGAGTGTCGGCCTGGCGTGCAGGAGTCCTGGGTTCGATTCCCAGCCAGGGCACACAGGAGACGCGCCCATCTGCTTCTCCACCCCTCCCCCTCTCCTTCCTCTCTGTCTCTCTCTTCCCCTCTTGCAGCCGAGGCTCCACTGGAGCAAAGATGGCCCGGGCGCTGGGGATGGCTCTGTGGCCTCTGCCTCAGGTGCTAGAATGGCTCTGGATGCAACAGAGCAACGCCCCAGAGGGGCAGAACATCACCCCCTGGTGGGCATGCGGGGTGGATCTTGGTCGGGCGCATGTGGGAGTCTGTCTGACTGCCTCCCCGTTTTCAGCTTCGGAAAAATGAAAAAACAAAACAAAACAAAACAAAAAAAACTGCAGAACAATTTCAAGAAAATAAACTAAAAAATTTCCAGGCAAGGGAACTCTTTTAAATTTAGTTGTAATAATAAAAGAAATCACAAGGAATAAAATCAATAGCTTTTGCTATAAACAATTTTAAACTTCAGTAAGTAAAAAAAAAAAATCTATGGTCAAGATTAAAAAGCGAAATACAAACAAAATAAAAATAAATACAATTTTAAAACAGAAAAAGCAAGATGTGGGTGCTGAGTAGAGCTGTTGAATTTCCGCTGTTATCTATTTTTGTATTTTTAAATAAAGCCGCTCATATATTTTCCCTTTATCGGGTTCTTTCTGCTCATATTTTATGATGTTTGTCACCTTATTGTTTGATAATCATTGACCAACGGCAGGCAATTCACATTTCCTGTCTCTACTACCAGGAGACACTTTGGCAATGAGTCCGGTTTGGGGGCCTGCACCAGCCCTGGGCTATGTTTAAAAGGGGAGATGAGGGCCCAGCCTCCCTCCTCCAGGAGCTGCCCCAGCTCCCTAGTGGGGAGACAGACAAGAGTAACCACCCAGGAAAGATGCTCAGGACTCAAGGTCCTTTAGCTCTGGATTCCTGTGCTTTGGGCGTTTCACTGCTTTGTCACTGCTCTTACCCAAGGAGAGTTGTTTCGTGGGATGATGCAATCAAGAAGGAACTACTGGCCCTGGCCGGTTGGCTCAGCGGTAGAGCGTTGGCCTGGTGTGCGGGGAACCCGGGTTTGATTCCTGGCCAGGGCACATGGGAGAGGTGCCCATTTGCTTCTCCACCCCCCCCCCTCCTTCCTCTCTGTCTCTCTCTTCCCTTCCCGTGGCTGAGGCTCTATTGGAGCAAAGATGGCCCGGGCGCTGGGGATGGCTCCTTGGCCTCTGCCCCAGGCGCTGGAGTGGCTCTGGTCACGGCAGAGCGACGCCCCGGAGGGGCAGAGCATCGCCCCCTGGTGGGCAGAGCTTCGCCCTTGGTGGGCGTGCCGGGTGGATTCCGGTTGGGCGCATGTGGGAGTCTGTCTGACTGTCTCTCCCCATTTCTAGCTTCAGAAAGAAAAGAAAAAAATAAATAAATAAAATAAAATAAAATAAAATAAAAAAAGAAGGAACTACTGACACATCTGCTCTCAGAACCAAGGACTCGTTTCCGCTTTTGCTTTGCTAAAGAAGCTCATAGCCCATGTGCCAGTCACCTCCAAGAAGCACTTGGGGTGCTCATCTCCCCCTGACATTATCACTGCACCGCCCATCAGCCCATTCCCCTCCTATCCACCACCTCAAGGGTTAAATAATTTTTTAGAAATCAAGGGATTTGGGTAAGCTTCTTACATCTTTTGTAAATGAGGCGGGGGTGGGGGATGACAGATAGCTCCGTTAGAGGATGCCTGCGTGGGTACAGCTTCCAGACTCTCTGTGCTTGACCTCCCTTTCTGGAAATCATCCCTGGCTTCACTTTCAGGGTTGCTGTGAGGACCAGACGCTATTCAGGGCAAAGCCCCACCCTCTAGAAACATATGCGCTATGAAAGCGAAGGTTATGCCGGGGAGATTTTCTAGTTATAGTTCACAACTTGTAGTTACAAAGGTCTTGCCTTTGGGAAGTGAGGTTCTCAGAGGGAAAGCGGAACCATGGAGGCTTATCAAGTGGACATTTTGATGAAACCAGGCATACCCACTACCTCTTTCGGGGTGGGCTTTCCTCTCGGTGATGTTGGATTTCTTGGGTTAGCTCTGCACCTGGTACACCTAGTTACAAAACTGTCTTCCTGCCTATGAGAGCTGCTCTTATGATGGACACATGCCCAGTGATTATGTAGATGTGGCAATGATGAGGAAAGCTGTTCCTGGACAGTCGAACAGCTGGACTCAACCTGACCCTCTTTCTTCACCTCCTTTTCTGTTTATAACTTTCTGAGCACAGTGTCCCCATGCTCCTTATTTTTATTCCAGATTTCCTTTTCCTTGTGTGCACTCAGTTTTCATTCATTCAAGGGAAGGAGTGAACTACTGTTTACTGAGTGCTATGTACCTAAATTTATAATTATATCTATAGACAGATATACAAAACTATATTAGGACCTAAACTGTTTCATTTTATTCCCACAACAGCTTGGTCGAATGACATTCTTAAGACTGGGATGAGGATGTCATCACCAAAGAGGTTAAAAATAACCTAATTCTCAACAATAGAAATTAATTGAATTGATGCACTTTTCCCTTCAACAGAGGTCAACTAAATGGATAAACTGTGCTTTACTCATATGGTTGGGACCAGGCTGAGGGGGGCCTGGGTCCTAGGGCTGTGGCCCCTAAGCTCCCACCTGAATGTCCTCTGACTCCTCTAACTCCTAGCTAGGCTCCCGCTTTTACTCTAGGTTGCCACTGCAGTTTTAATCTCTGTCTCCCTCTACTTCTAACCAGACCTAGGTGGTCTTGATGAGAAAGGGGAAGAGAAGAGAGAGACTCCGATTTTATATGATCATCCCCAAGGGCCTATAGTGAATGCCACACATTCTATCAGCAATTATAACCCTTTGAGTCAATGCCATCCTCAGTTAAGATACAAATAAACCAAAAGGAGATACTCACTGACTCCTAGCCTATCAAATAAGTCCAGAGCACAGGGCAGTGCCCACGTAGTGAATAACTAGTAACAGTGATTATAACATTGAGAGCTAACAATGTATATTGAGCATTCTCACTGGGCCGCGCACTGCACTAAGCACTCCACAGGCCTTGTCTCCTTTAATCCTGAAAAAGTATTATTGTTCTCTTTATTTCAGAGACCAATCAGGGAGCTGAGGCTTAGAGAGCAATGATCACACGGTTGGGATCAGGACTCTTATCTCCTGCAGGTTGTCTTGCTGGGAACCGCCATGAGCCATCAGTGGGACAGAATAGCTGGGTTTGGGAGAGCCACCTGGCAGGAGAGAGGTGCCACGGAGCCAGAGGGCGCTGAAAACAAATGCTGCTAACAAAATATTGAGTAGGAAGAAAATTGAGTTCCAAGAAACTAATGTAGCAGGACATGCTTTTTATAAAGCACCAAAGCACTAAACCTTAACAATATGTTGTTTAGCTTTCCATATATCTATGATAATATTAATTCTACAAGCAAGCGAATAAAAGACACTAAATTTTCAGTAGTGGTTCTCTTTGGAGATAGGAGTCAGGACAAGGGAGGAATGGGTAGGTAGATATAAATTATTGTTAATTTTTCTAGTCCTTGGATTAGATGACAGGTTCACCAGGGGTCATTATATTATTTAAAAATGTGAAAATTCCTATTTCCTCACTACCACTTGGCATCAGCCAACTTTTTTATTTTTGGTCATTTTGGTGGGTGTGAAGTGTTGACATTACTCTAATTATTAATGAGGTTCAACATCTTTTTTTCTCTCTTCCTTCCTTCCTTCCTTCCTTCCTTCCTTCCTTCCTTCCTTCCTTCCTTCCTTCCTTCCTTCTTTCCTTCCTTCTTCCTTCCTTTCCTTCTTCCCTTCCTTCCTTTTTCTTTTTTGATAGGGAGGAAGGGAGAGAGAGAGAAGTATCAACTCGTTCCACTTAGTTGTACCAATGATTGCTTCTCATAAGTGCCCTGACCAGGACACAAACTGGTGACACCGGGGTCAAACCAGCAACCTCAGGATAGACCTGGTGACCCTGGACTCCAGCTTGTGGATCCTGGGATCAGACCATCGACCTCAGCACTCTGGGCTGATGCTTTATCCACTGTGCCACCAGCCAGGGCCATCTTTTCTTTCCTTGACAGGATATTTCTGTAGCCTCTTTTGTAAAAGGAGTTTTTGTGACTTTTGCCAATTGTCTTGTATTTGAATGTTTGTCTTTTTTCTTATAGATGTACATGTATTGATTATAGTAATAATTGAGTGGGTTTTTTTTGTTAATTTTATGTGTTTTAAATATCTTTTTACTCTCTTTTGTATTTTTAGTTGAATGACCGAGCTTAAGTTTACTATTGCCAAATATATTCATATTTTCATTTGTGGTTTACACTTCAGTGTCTTGTTGAAGGAATTCTTTCTGACATTGTACTAATATATGTTTGATCTCTTACAACTTCTTTATTTTTATTTATTTTTTTATTCATTTTTAGAGAGGAGAGAGAGGGAGAGAGAGAGACAGAGAGGGAGAGAGAGGAGAGAGAGACAGAGAGAAAGAAGGGGGGAGGAGCTGGAAGTATCAACTCCCATATGTGCCTTGACCAGGCAAGCCCAGGGTTTCGAACCGGTGACCTCAGCATTTCCAGGTCGACGCTTTATCCACTGCGCCACCACAGGTCAGGCCTCTTACAACTTCTTTATATATCATGTTTTCATATTTGCTGGCTATTTTACTGTGTCATTCTGTTAGTCTATCTCCGTACCAAAAGCACACACCTTAACCACTGCAACTTGATAATGACATCCACTAGGGCAAGTTTACCTCACTTAGTTGTTGCTCTCATTGATACTGTCTTCTCTTTTTCCTTCTTCTCTCCTCTCCTCCTTCTTCTCCTGTTTCTCCCTTTCCTCTTATTTCTTCTGGAATATCCTACCTATTCTGGGACTATTTTTCTATATACCTTTCAGAATCACCTTGTTACTTTCCATGAAAATTCTGTTCAGATTTTAACTTAAATTAGATCAATTACTTAATCTAGCAATTAGGTTGTAAAGAAGTCACATCTTTGTGAAACGACGTCTTTCCACAATTGAAGGCGGCATGTCTTTCCCACTTATTTAGAATGCCTTTGATGTTTCCATTACATTTTATCATTTTTCACATAAAGGTCTTGCACATCTTTTGTTAGATTTATCCCTAGGTTTACTTGTTTTTGTAAATACTGTGTTTTTAAAAATTATCTGGTTCTGGACGAGATGGCAGGGTAGGTAAATGCTGTACTCATATCCTTCCACAACCACATCAAACTTAGAACTAAACTACAAAACCACCATCATCCAGAACTGCCTGAAATGTGGCTGAACAGAAGTCCCATAACTAAGGTTGTAAAGAACAAGCCACATAGAGTCTGGTAGGAGAGGCAGAAATGCGGGATGGTGGATAAAAACTGGGAGGGATATCTCAGCTGTGGAGTTCCGTCTCTGAGGAGCAAAGAGTCACAGTCCCCCAGCAGCCCCACCCCCAGCCCAAGGTTCCAGTTCCAGGAAGAGAAATCTTATAACTTCTGGCTGTACAAACCAGTGGGGATTGTGGCTGAGTGAGAGGCAGGGTTGCTGGAGGCTGTTCTCTTAAAGGGCCAGTGCATGGACTCCCTCCCTCTGAGCTTTAGTGCTGGGGTAAGCATATCAAAAGACACATCAGGGACATACAGGAGAAACTGAATTATCTGGCTTTGAGGCGAGGGTTGGAGGGGCAGCTTTCTCTCAGACAGAAGCACTTGCAAAGGCCATTGTTCCTTTGCTGAGCATTCTTCCTGCAGTCAGGAGCCATATCTGAGTCTCCATCAACCTGGCTAACACTGTTCACCCAGCCCTGAAGGTTCCCTGAGACTCTCCCAACCCAACTTGCAGACCCACTCAAGCTATTACCAGTGACTTTTCCATACAAACAGGATGTCTTGGCTCTTGCTTCAGACTTTCTCAAAATCTTTCAAAGGTTCACAAACCCCAAATAAGCAGTTTCTAGGCTTGGCATGCTCTGTACCTCTTGCTAAGTGGCCTCTGGTCCAGCATTAGTGGCAGCTGACATCAGTTCGCAGCTTTTCCTCTTTTGGGCACCTCCAAGCTCAGCACAAGTAGCAGCCATCTGAAGATCTCTCTGTAGCTCATGCTGGGTGGCCTGCATCTCCCCAGAGGCCCTAGTGCCACCCCACTTGGTGGTCAGTTTCAGACCATGCTGGAGCACCACCCAACTGCCTCCATGAGTGATGCACTCAAGGAGGGACCCATCGGGCACCAAAGCCCTGCTGAAGGAAGTCTTGCTCTGTGGGGTCGGTGCCCGCACTGGAGCTCCTCTGATGTAAGCTCAGCTGGTCCTCACAGCCTATGGACTGGGGGTGTTGGGCAGATAAAATATATTATGCTCACATTGTTAAAGATGGCGCTGCCCACGTGGAAGCCCGTCACCCAGGTGATATTAATGTGTGTTGGGGGTGGGCTGTGGGCAGGCAGGATCCTTGTAGCCTGGGGCTTGGTTTTAGGACTAAGCCTTTCCCACCCTTTTTGATGTGGGGTGGGGCAATCCCATCATGCCTCAGATAAGTGACTTTGTATTAGAGACTTCCCTATTTTGTATATTGGATTAAAGGTTTTGAATATACACTATAAAATGGGGACAGACCCAGAGCTTGATCGCTCTCAGTTCCTGAGATTAACATTAGAGAGGAGAGCAGTAAGGCCATGTGGAGGAGAGGAGAGGCAGCCAAGATGGTGGAGTGCTGAAAGAGAAGCCAGAGTTTGTGCAGAGAGAAGGAGATGGAGAACAAAGGAGAGTAAGACTAGTGAGCTAGAAACCTTTGATTCTAGGAAACTCAGATAAGTCAGTAGCTTTGTGAGCACTGAATGAGTGGGTTTTGGAGCCCAGTGTGTGTTTTTACTTGCTCGCCGGGTGTAAGCTAGGATTAAAGATAATGGCCCACCAGTTCGTGGCTCTGTTGTTTCATTACCATCTGTCCGAATACAATGTGAACCTGCATGGGCCAGACAGCTGTGATGGTGGCCGTGGCAACTGGCTTTACAGGGGGTAAATTCCCCCATTGACATACCAACAGAAAACAAGGCTCAACTACAACAAGAGGGTGCACACAACCTATCTGGAGTGCCCAACTTGGGTGACCAGAAAGGCTAAGCCACTGAGCCCAGCAGGACGCCTGCTACCTAAGGCCACTCTACCAAGACTGGGAGACATTGCAGCTCCATCTAATATACAGAAACAAACACAAGGGGCCAGCTAAAATGAGGAAACAAAGAAACATGCCCCAAATGAAAGAACAGAACAATATTCAAAAAAGAAATAAAAAACTAAATAAAATGGAGACAAGCAATCTGCCAGGTGCAGTCAAAACACCAGTTATAAGGATGCTCAACAAACGTAGGGAAGGAGTAGATAAACTCCGTGAGAACTTCAACAAAGAAATAAAAAACACAAAAATGGAGATATAAAACATAAAGAACCAATCAGAAATGAAGAATACAGTAATTGAAATGAATACTAGCCTGACCAGGCGGTGGCGAAGTGGATAGAGCGTCGGACTGGGATACCGAGGACCCAGGTTCGAGACCCCGAGGTCGACAGCTTGAGTGCAGGCTCATCTGGTTTGAGCAAAAGCTCACCAGCTTGGACCTAAGATCACTGGCTTGAGCAAGGGGTTACTCGGTATGCTGAAGGCCCGCGGTCAGGGCACATATGAGAAGCAATCAATGAACAACTAAGGTGTCGCAATGTGCAACAAAAAACTAATGATTGATGCTTCTCATCTCTCCATTCCTGTCTGTCTGTCCCTCTCTATCTCTCTCTCTGACTCTCTCTCTGTCTCTGTAAAAAAAAAAAAAAGAAAAAAAGAAAAAAAGAAATAAATACTACATTACAGGGAATCAATAGTAAAGTAGATAAAACAGAGAATCAAATCAGTGATTTGGAAGATAAGAAAGCAGAAAACATCCAATCAGAACAGCAAAAAGAAAAAAGGAATTTTAAAAAATGAGGACAGTCGAAGGAGACTCTGGGACAACTTCAACCATACCAACATTAGAATTATGGGTACACTGTGTAAAGCCAGTAATCAGGGCCAGGGCCAAGAGGACAGCAGCCCAGCCCATGCAGGTTCGCATTGGATTCGGACAGTCGGTAAAGAAACAGCGGAGCCAAAAACTGATGGGCCATAGCCTTTAATCCTACCTTGCACCCGACGGGCAAGTAAAAATACACACTGGGCTCCAAAACCCAGTCACACTCAGTGCTCACAAAGCTACTGATTTATCCAAGTTTCCTAGAATCAAAGGTTTCTAGCTCACCAACCTTATTCTCCTCAGTTCCCCATCTCCTTCCTTATCCCAGATACAAACTCTACACAGACTGGCATCTCACTCAGTACTCTGCCATCTGCCATCTTGGCTGCTTTTCCTGGCCTCCTCCACGTGGCCTCCTCCTGCTGCTGGCTCTACCCTCTCTGCTCTCTCATGCTAATCTCAGGAACCAAGAGCGGCAAGTTCCCGTTCTACCCCTATTTTATAGTGTAGCTTCACAACCTTTAATCCAATATACAAAATAGGGTAGTCTCTAATACAAAGTCACTTCTCTGAGGCATGATTGGATTGTACCGCCCTACAGCAAAAAGGGTGGGAAAGGCTTAATCCCAAAACCAAGCCCCAGGTTACAACGATCTCCAACACACATTAATATCACCTGGGCGATGGCCTCTTTAACAAAGTGAGCATAATACATTTTATCTGCCCAACACACTGGAAGAAGAGAAAGAGCAAAAAATTGAAAACCTTTTTGAAAAAAATAATGATGGAAAACTTCCTTAACCTGGTAAGGAAAACAGACTTACAAGCCCAAGAAGCATAGGGTCCCAAACAAGATGAACCCAAAGGAGGCCCATACCAAGACACATCATGATTAAAATGCCAAAGTTTAAAGACAGAGAATCTTAAAAGCAGTTGGTTACTTAAAAGAAAGCTTCCATAAGACTGTTGATTTCTCAACAGAAACTTTGCAGGCCAGAAGGGATTGGCACAAAATACTCAAGATAATTAAAAGCAGGGACCTGCAACCAAGATTACTCTTCCCAGCAAAGCTATCATTTAGAATGAAAGGGCAGATAAAGAGCTTCCCAGATAAGAAAATGTTAAAGGAGGTCATCACCACCAAACCAGTACTACAAGAAATGTTAAAAGATCTCTTTAAAGAGGAAGAAGAAGGAAAAAAGGATAAAAATATGAATAATGAAATGGCAATAAATCAACAAATGTCAATAATTACTTTAAATGCAAATGGTTAAAATGCTCCAATCAAAAGACACATGAAAGCTGAACGGATAACAAAACAAGACCTATACACGTGCTGTTGAAGAGATTCACTTCAAATTGAAAGACACAGAGACTGAAAGTAAAGGGATGGAAAAAGATGTTTCATGACAATGGAAATAAAAGAAAAAGAAAAAAGCTGGGGTGACTTTTGTTGATTTCATGTATTACAACATCTTTTTGCTCTCTTTTGTACTTCTACACACAGCACAGGTGGGGTCTTAAGCCCTATTCCATTGGGAAGGCAGGGTCTGTTGTGATTGTTCCATTCTCATACATGTGAGTTATTCAATATTTTGAATGTTGCCTCTTATGTTCATTTACTAATGGTAACATAAACACCAAGGGTAAATTATTAATACAAGTGGTTACTTACCCAGGGGTGCAAAGAGCTCAGAAGTTGATGATCAGCTCTGGGGTTCAAGGAGGAAGCAGGAGATCTGAGCTATAACTAAGAAGATTCCAGCCAGCACCTACCTCTCATAATTCCTGTCCAAATCCCCACAGGTTCACCAAGTCTATCCCTCCATTTGAGGTCCCACAGGCACCTCAACTACACATATTTCAGATTGAACACACCATTTCTTCTTCTTCTCCTTCTTCTTCTTCTTCTTCTTCTTCTTCTTCTTCTTCTTCTTCTTCTTCTTCTTCTTCTTCTTCTTCTTCTTCTTCTTCTTCTTCTTCTTCTTCTTCTCCTCCTCCTCCTCCTCCTCTTCCTCCTCCTCCTCCTCCTTCTTCTTCTTCCACCATTATTTCTCCTTCTTCTTCTTCTTCTTCTTCTTCTTCTTCTTCTTCTTCTTCTTCTTCTTCTTCTTCTTCTTCTTCTTCTTCTTCTTCTTCTTCTTCTTCTTCTTCTTCTTCTTCTTCTTCTTCTTCTTCTTCTTCTCCTCCTCCTCCTCCTCCTCCTCCTCTTCCTCCTCCTCCTCCTCCTCCTTCTTCTTCTTCTTCCAAATGAGAGGAGGGGAGGTAGAGAGACAGACTCCCACCTGCGCCCTGACAGGGATCCATCTGGCAACTTTTGTCTGGGGCCAATGCTCTGTCCATCTGGGGCCAGACTCGCAATTGAGCTATTTTTAGCACCTGAGGCAGAGACTCCGTGGAGCCATCCTCAGTGCCTGGGGCCAATGTGCTCAAACCAAGCAAGCCATGGCTGTGGGAGAAGGGGGGTGGAGAAGCAAATGGTCTCTTCTCCTGTGTGCCCTGACCAGGAATTGAACCTGGGACATCCTCATGCTGGGCAGACACTTTACTACTGAACGAACTGAACAGGGCCCTGAATCCTAATCTTTAAATGCTAAATCTGCTCTCCTCCTGATTCCTCTAAATAGTGGAATAGTGTCTCCAACCATCTTCTCTCCTACAGTAGAAAATTCAGAATCATCCTAGGTTTTGCCTTATCCTCATTTCCTCTCTGTTACTGCTTACCAAGACCTGTCATTTCTATGCCATAAAAAGATTTCTTGAAAACAACCTTTTCCCCAATCCCAATAACCACTACCTCTGAAATTTTTGAAGTTTCCTAGTCTGTCTCTTGGCCTCCAGCCCCTTTTGGATCTCCAGGTCCCTCCCCCCCCACACACACACACACACACTGCTACCGGCATTAGCAGTCTGCCTGGTCCATTAGCCTACCCTCTTTCCTCGTCTGTGGAAGGGAGTGCATAGGAGCCATCTGCCTTGGCAGACAGGAGGGTGTTATCACTGACACTAATATAAATGGAACTATATAATATAAAACAGACTGACTTTGAGTTGGTTTTATTACTGCATTGAAGTTCCCCACAGACAATGCACTCCTTTTGCTTACACCTGGCCAAGTCTTCCTACCCTCATTCTCCTTCGTAGGTTACTGGAGATAATATGATCTGTCTCATGGAACTGCCATGAGGTCAAATGGAACAATGCTCACTGAGAACTTAGCCCAGGCCCCTGAACATGGTGAGCACTTAGTTAACGTTAACAATGATTAGTGACACCATTATCTTTGGTTCTTTGTTCCCTATATGACTCCTGTTTTGGTAAACAAAACCTTTCTGGCCTCAGACATTCCCTTCCACCTTTCTGAATGCTGCACTCAAGTGAAATTGTTTACTCTGCCTTCACCAAACCAAGTTCTCCCATGTTTCTATGCCTTTCACTCTGCCTAGATGTCTTCCCTCTTCTCTGTAGATTCATCATTTAAGATCTAACCATAGTCATGCTTTCCTGTTAAGCCTTCCTCTCTAGACAAAAGGAATACCTCTTGCCTCTTGTGAGCCCATGGCTCTCTGCTTATATCTCCTCTGTGAGGTCGCGGGGACTGGAGCTCCTGGAAGCAAGAGTCTGTATTAATCAACTTTGTATCCACAGTCACTAAAGTTGGTGAGCCCATATTGCCACTCAAACTTGCAGGGATTTTGCTTTTTTTCGGGAATGAATAAAAATGGTTTTGACTTCATCGTAGACCAAGCAAAAAGTTTGGGTAGTTACAGTTTCGGTCACTGCGGAATCTGGTATTGGATTCTTCTTTCAAGAATAATATTTTCAAATATTGTACTAGAGGACCTGTCCTCGTGAGAGATTGAACTCAGTAACTAAGGGAAAGGACTTTTAAAAGCAGGGAGAGTGATGAGCAGGTCAACTCTGTCTTCACAGCTGTCCTTGAGAGGGCGCTGTTCCCAAATCAAACCTCCAGAGGCTGGGGCTGAAATACCAGCACTTTCCCACAAGATTCAGTATCCCTTGCTTCCCTTGCAGCGGCTGCGGGTCCCCCAGCGGAGCATCTGCCCACAAACATGGCTGCGCCCTACTCAGCTTCTCCTCGCCGGGACAGGTCTACCGGGCTGGCCTTGCCAGTACTCAGGGACTTCCTCCAAGAGTCCGCTTCCTGCACCGCTGGCATTTAAACCGGCGCCTGGGGCTGCGGGCTGCGGCTGCGGACGCTGAGTTGTCTGAGGGCTGGGCAGCGCCGCTGATCCCCTGAGCCACCCGGCTGGGCAGGAGCGGAGCCAAAGCATCCCCTGACTGTACCTGGGTCAGAGCAGAAGGGGTCTTGGGGGGAGATCACGGACCCCGGAATCTGGCAGTTTAATTACAGGTTTGACTTTAATTTGCAAGATCGCAACCCTACTGTTCAGCCCCGATATTTTTCCTCTCTCCGGCCTTGGTTGCTTGAATCAGAGGCCGGGCTTGGTCCCAGGAGCTTGGGAAGAGCTCGCTCTCCATCCCGCAACGTCGCTCCAGGGACCTCCGAGACGCGCGCCCGGGTCATGGTGCAGCTGAGCCCCAAGCTCGAGTGAGGCGGCAGCGCGGTTCCGAGCCCAGCGGGCCCGCCCTGCGGGGCATCTTTACCGAGGAGCCAAGGGCGCCGGGACGCGGGGCTCTGCGCCCTCCTGCTGGGGCTTCGCGCAGGGGGCAAACAGTGGCCGTGATGTTCAGCTGGCTGGGTTCCGACGACCGCCGGAAGAAGGATCCCGAGGTCTTCCAGACGGTGACTGAGGGTCTCAAGAAACTCTACAAGAGCAAGCTGCTGCCCCTGGAAGAGCATTACCGTTTCCACGAGTTTCATTCGCCCGCCCTGGAGGATGCCGATTTCGACAACAAGCCCATGGTCTTGCTGGTGGGCCAGTACTCCACTGGGAAGACCACCTTCATCAGGTGAGCCAGTCCAGGGCCCCCGCAGCTCCACCCTGCCACCCAGCGCTTATGCCTTCCGTTCCCTCCTGGTTCCTCCTCCAGACTGGGTACCGTCTTCACTTGAAGGCTCTGAAGAAATCTGCGTGCATGTGTATCCAAAGCTTACCCCACAATTTTACTGTGGTCCCTGGCCCCATCCTACCTAGTGCCTCCCCACTGAACTTAGAGCCTTGGCTCTGTTAGGCAATTGGAAGTGTTAAAATTCAGAGCCATCCTATTCTTTCCATTTTATTGATGGTGAAACTAAGGCCCAGGTGGCACAAGTAAGAAATCCCCTGGTCTCAAGAGTACCTTATGCTTGTGGGGATGTCTTACACCCTCACTTTTTAGGGACACACCCTTTATAGCCAGTTCCACTTCCCTTGCCTATGAATGGCTTTAGCCACTCACATCAGGGCTTTACAGTTATAGCCAGGTGGGCTGGGTAGGTACCCTGTGGCCTCCTGCCTGGTAGTGCCACTTGCCCTTCTTTTATCATTTTCCTACTCTGAGCAAAGCTCCTACATATATCTCTTGGAGACTGGACAGAAGAAGCAGTATCCAGAAAGAATGTTTTTTATCTTTTCTCTTGATTGATTTTAATGGCTCAATAATAATATTAAAGTCTTTTAGAGGTGGAAGGGACATTGATGATTGTCTCATCCAGCCCCTTGACTTGGCAGGTCAGATAAATGGGGCATAGAGAGGGTAAATGCATTGTCCAGAGTCATCTAACTGGGTGGGAGGCCATCCTGGGATGCTGGTCCTGGATGCATGGGAGGAGATGCTTGGCCAAATGCCTGTAACTCAGAGGGTGAGTCATCCATTGCCTTGAATTACAGAATTCTTGAACTGGAGGGATCCTTAAGAAGTCAACTTGTCTACTCTACATTCAGAGAGGTCCACATATTGTCCGTCAGAGTGATAAGAATCCTTCTTATCTTTAGAAGATAGGCTTCTCACCAGTCCTCAGTCAAAACAACAAGGCCAGGCCATTTCCTTGGCCTCGTTTACAGCCATTGTCAAGCTGTTGAGGGTGCTTATAGTCTTCTGTGTTGAGAGTCAGGCTCCTACAGTATAGCGATGTGTTGCATGGTCCCCATAAGTCAACGGTGTTCCTTTCTTGCAGGTTTTAAAGCAGGGTTGCTCTTGTCTCCATTTATTGACTGAACACCTGCAACTCTCAGCATTATTCGTTGTTTGGCAAGAAAAGCAGAAAAATTAGCAGTCTGGTTACTGACCGTTAATTGGGTTTAGATACAAATTTTCTCTTAATGCTAAACTTATAACACAGCCTTCTGGAAGCAGGGCATGCCCCATGCTAACATGTGTCTGAACAGAACATCTGATCAAGTCTGCCCTTGCATGGATAGCCTTGGGCTCAACAGCTGTGAGAGGCTGAGTGATTTCTAAAGAAGTTTGATACCCATATTAGGGAGGGTGAAAGGTCGATGGGCTAGTTGGGTTTTGGATCTCTTATATTGTTAGAACTACAAGGGCCCTTAGCTATGAATCTAATCCATTGCTTCTTAAGTTCCTCCTTTGAAAATCTGATGAAAGCTAATGACCTATCTTTAGAAAAATGCACATACATCCCAAATTTACTTATAATCTTGTGGGCCTGAGGGCAGCCTTGGACATTAAGGTGAGAACTCTGATTAATCCATCTCCTTTATTTTATTAAATACCCATTCCTGCCAAAGAAACCCTAGAGGTACCTGGGTTCTTTGCAAGATTCCTTTGTAATTTGTGTCCTCTCTCTGGCCTGCATTGTGCCCCATGGGAAGTCCAGGCCATTTACAGATGGCTCCTGCCCCTTGCACAGCCTTCCCTGACCCTCTGGATCTACCTTGGTTTGAGCTTCTCCTTCCTGTAACACTTACAGCTGTGCCTTAGCTCCCTGGGGTCTCGCCTGGGCATCAGTCACTGGAGGTTCTCAGTGTAGGTTTGTAGAATAGGAGGGAAGGTGGGGAAAGGCAAGTGTCCCTGAGGGGCAGGATCTTTGAGCAGCAGACAGTCTAAGTGCCTCTTGTCTGAGACTATCTCCTGGCTTTGCCTGAGTCACGCTGGCTGTTAACTGGGTCTAAGAAAGTGGTAGGGTCGAGTTGCCATAGATTATTCGTTATCTGAGGGAAACAGGAAGGCCTGGAGAGGCAGATCCCTCTTTCTTATCCTCCAAGTACAAGAGTTCTGTCAGTTACTTATGTCAGTAACTGAATTTAGCTCATGCATCCAACGCTGTCTAGACCCCTTGAGGTAGCATGCGCCAGCAGGGTGGGAGGGTTTATAGCACAGGGAAGCCTTCCCAAGCCAAATTACATATTTTCCTTCCTTCTCATTAAATCCACTGAACAGTTATTTTCTTTAAATTGGAAAATGCAGAGAAGAATGAATTTGAGGGAGAAAATAAATCACCCATAATCCCACAACTCAAGGGAAACCATTTTAAATATCATTCACATATATATAAATATATGTATTTCCAGTGTTTTTAGCTATGTTATCACATAGTTAAGATCAGAGCATAAAGTAATTTTGTATGTGGATGTATTTCACTTACAGTGCAAGCATTTCTCATGTCAATTAAAAAATCTTTGTAAGCATTATTTTTAAGAGCCTCATGATATTTCGTCTATGTATATGCAGTTATTCCTTTGACCAGTGTACTTCTTTTGAATATTTTAGGTTTGCTTCTAATTTTTTTTTTTTTTTTTGGCTACCATAGAACTACTCTGAATATCTCTGTGCATAATATTTTTCTCTGACTGTTTTCTCAGAGATTCCCAGAAGTGAAATCACTAGGCCAAAGGTTATGCAGAGTTGTTTCTGTTTATTTTTATTATTATTATTTTTTTACTTTTCGGTTTTGGTATTCAGAGTCATATTTCTGAGTTGCTTTTCAAGAGGGTAAGTTGAGAGAACACCCCTTTCCAAGGCCCCACTTGGGGTAGTGAGGTGCGCCAGGCCTAGATCTCAGGGCGCCTGGGCCTCTCCGCCCTCCCCCATCCCTGCTTCTTGCCTTGAGCGCCATCATTCTGCCCTCCATCCCTGGCCTGAACCTGTGAGGGACCTTTCTGTCAGGGACAAAGACTTGCTCTTCAGTCCCCAGCCCTTGGCCGTGGTCCCTGGAGTGCCCGCCCACTTTCAGTTATATGCACTTGCCACGGGGTCTATTTCTTTTCTCAGGAAGAACATGCAGAAAAGGACATTCTTCTAATAACTAATTAATGTGCTGTGATCTCTGCCTGAAATAACTTCCCTGGCTTAAGGCCCGGCAACCCAGAGCAATAAAATAAACAATAATTTGGCCTGGTGGCTGCTCCCTCCAACCCAGGCCGCCCCTTCAGAGTACAGTAGCTCTGTGTCCCTCTGGCCCTGGCAGCCTTTCCTCCGGCCCCTGCTCTTTCCCTCCCTCCACTCTTCCCCTCGCTGGCAGGCAGTCTCCAGTCCCTCCGCCCATGCACCATTTGGCCCCCTGGTCATAAAGGTGAACAGCTGGCTACTCCAGGGCCCCAGGAAGGCCCGGTGCTCTCATGAGCCAGAAGGGAGATCAAATAGAGGACTGGGGGTGGGGGGTGGGGCGGGAGTCAGGCTTGGGGCTGCCAGAGCCAAGCTGCCTGCATCTGCACAGGGAGGTCTGCGCTGATCTCAAGGGTCACATGGCCCTTCTATAGCCTCCCTTGGACTCTGAACTATGACCACATAGTGGAGGCTGCTGCTCAGTTGACCTATTCAATCTCCCTCACATCTTCAGGGAGATGTTTGAATCCTCCCCAGAGGTGACTCAGCATTTACCTGCGGCTGCTCTGTCTCTCATCACCTCCCTGACATCCCCACTGCCCAGGCCTCATCCCGTACATGACAGCATCACCATCCCACCCCAGGAAGCAGAGGCAAATTAAGGTCAGTTGAGGCCCCAGGCGCAAAAGAAAATATTGGGCCCCTTACATTAGAAAAAAGTATAAAGTTGGGGTTTTATGGGGCCCTTCAGAAGTCGGGGCCCAGGGCGTGCACCCGGAGCACCCGCTGTTAAAGCTGCCTCTGCCAGGAAGGGTGATCTTCTGCAAAGCTGAAGGGCTAGAGAAATGGGCACCATTCCAGGTAGATCCACTGACCTCTGCGAGGTCTGTCCTGCCAGGCATAGTCCCTGCAACACCTCTGGCCTTGTCCATCCTGGGCTCAGTGCACATCCTTTTCCCATTAGGGCTCTGATCCTGACCTGCTGGTTCCTAAGAGAGGCTGGGCCAGCCTGCCTCAGGTCCAGCGTATGATCTCCCTTTAAAGCAGGTGTGGAGGCCATCAGGAGGAGCATGACCGGGAGGAGAAGGACCTCGGAAGAAAGGGCTCCATCCCGTTACAATTGAGAGTAGGACCAGACCATGAAAGAACACAGCCTGCCCAGAAGAATCCAGGCTCTAGCAGATATCAACCAAGAGTCCTCGTCAGCAAGGTCTAACCCGTCTAGACCTCACCTTCTTTGTTTCTAGCCTGCGAATTGGAACAATTGCCTCCCAGGGTTCCTCTCATGATAAGGAAGGGAGAGAACCAATGGAGCTCCAATTCTGTTCCAGGCTCTCCACTTGGGGCTTTCTTGTTCCCTCTCCTCTTTCTAACAGATTCTCTAACCAGAGGCTTAGAGGCTGGCCCTGAGGTGGAGGACGACGAGGTTTATGCAGGGAGGGCTGTGCCTGTGAGTGGCTGGGCAGGGAAGGGGAGCAGGAGACTGAACAGTGTGGCCACTGGTCTCTGTGCTGGGGTCACCTCACCCCGTGACAGGGGCTGCTGTGCCCCAGGGACAGTGGTGGCTTCTCTGAGGAGCACAGAGCTGACTCAGACAGCAACTCTGCCATCAGGGTCTTTCCCCACTACTCCCTCACTTTGTGTGTCGAGAGGGGGGATGTTTTACAGTCTCCCTAAAACCCCGTGAGACTGACAGTACTGTTTGGACTCTGTTTTTTTATTTGTTTTTTTGTTTGTTTTGTTTTGTGACAGAGACAGAGAGAAGGACAGATAGGGACAGACAAACAGGAAGGGAGAGAGAGGAGAATCAATTCTTCTTTGTGGCACCTTAGTTGTTCATTGATTGCTTTCTCATGTGTGCCTTGACCAGGGGGCTGTAGCAGAATGAGTGACCCCTTACTCAAGCCAGCGACCTTAGGGTCATGTCTATGATCCCGTGCTCAAGCTGGTGAGGGATGAGCCCACGCTCAAGCCGGCGACCTCAGGGTTTCGAACCTGGGTCCTCTGCGTCCCAGTCCAACGCTCTATCTGCTGCACCACTGCATAGTCAGGTCTGTTTTAAAGCTAAAGTACCCCAGGCTTAGACAGAGAAAAGATTCTGATATATAACAAGAATACCTATGATACAGGCAGAAAGTGGTATTTGCCTTTAGGGTCTACTAAAAGTATGCAGATTAGGAGCTGGGAGATGGACAGGGAAGAGCACAGTCAGGTTTGGGATGACAGAATGCAGCAGGTGAGGCTTCAGGGAGGAGGTGTGGGGACTGGATTTGGAGGCGGTAGAAATGCGCCGAGTACTTACTGGCAACAATGAGGTGTTTGTTCTTTTGAATTATTGTCTTTGCCAATATGAACAAATGTCTGGTGTAGCCTTGGTTTTCCCCAAATTCCTATGGATTTCATATCAAAACCTTCAAGCGGTCCCTTTGAGCTAGTTAGAAAACAAGTATTATCCCCATTCTATACACTAGGGAAACTGAGCCAGTGGGCAGTTGGGTGACATGTCCAAGGTCACATCTGTGATGTCAGAGCCACTCATGAAGCTGAGCTGAGGTGGAGCCCAGCATGGCAGCACTGTTTGTGAACCCGGCCCTCTGTCCTCCTGCCCTGGGCACTGTCCCAGTGGCAGCCAGAGGTCTATCTGGCCCCACTGTTGTGGAGATGAGTACTTTGGAAGCAGACAGAGTTAAGGTTCTTGACTCTACACCTTACCCTGGCTGCTTAGGTCACCAGTAAAGCAGACCACGTGCTTTGATTGCCAGGCAAGCTGGACACACACACACACACACACACATACACAGACAAATGAGAAAAAATGTCATGAAATAATTTACTGAAGAAAAATATGCAGAAAAGTGGTCCTCATGGGAAATATCAAAATTGTGTTGGATTTCCTTACACCTATTTTATGGTTTTAGTACTTATTTCTTTTTCATTGGAGGCAGTAGGGCAGGAGTGGAGTGGGGGTAGGGAGGGAGAATCATGCACCTAAGTTTTATCAGCTCTTCAAGTTGCTAAGTATTTTCATCTGGCTGAACTTGGGCATCCTATATCTCAATTGACTCTGCTGCAAAGCTGAAATAATGCTGCTGTCCTGCAGTGCTTGTAGGACTGGCTCAGTGGAATAGCTTGGGTCCAGGTCTCAGAGCAGGGCCCGCCCCTCAGCTCAGCGGTCCCCCCTTTCCCTTCCACGTCCTCATCTCAGCTGTTCCCACCCAGGCTTGAATTAACTTCTGTTTGTTCCTGCTGCTGTGGGAATGGTTTCGCCTGGCAACAGAGGCGATTTGTATCACTGCCCATAGAGAGGCAGTGGTGAGGTCCCTCAATAGGTTGTCTTTTCGGGACACAGTGGCGGCTTTGTTAGGGGGGCACTCGGTGCTGCAAGCCATACCCGAATGTCCCTGAGAATCTACCCAGCTCTGGTTCTCTGCTCGGCCACACAGGGTCCCTGAATGTGCTGGTGGCTTTGCTAGACTGTGTGTTTCTCCAGACCCATGTGTGATCAGCAAGTTTGGGATTGTGTGGGTTTAGCCACAGGGCAGGACAGCAGGCCCAGCCTCCGGGCGCTTGCGCAGACAGACTGCGGGCTGTGGCTCCAGAGCATCCCAGGGATGTGGCCCTGTTATGCTGGGAAGCATCACCCTTTGATCATCTGCTAGCACAGCACGGTCTCTCAGGGATGAAATCTGAGACGCCTGGGTCAGGAGGATACTTCATCACTGGGCCATTTGGCCCTGTTCCGGCTGGGTGTCCTGGAAGCTGCCTCAGAATGACTTCTTTCCCCTTCTCTCTCTGTCAGCTTTCTCTCAAGCCTTTGGTTCCACCTCCTCCTCCTGCCTCCGAGTTCACACTTGCCACACCCCCTGCAGGGCCTGCTCAGGGCCTTCACCCACGTGCTCAAGGGGGCAGGTGCTCCTGGCACGCAGACGGAACTGATGGGGTTTCCCAGGCATGGTGTTGATTCTCACGAACCCTCTTCCCAGGGGAATCTGCCTTTACTATTTTTAAGTCCCAAGAATGTCCTTTGAGAGCCAGTGAGCCTGAGGCCTGCTCTGGTCACCTGATAGCAACAGCTTTTACATGCCATACCCCGCTCACTGAGACCTCGCTGTGGACCCCAAGGCAGACGTGCATGGAGATGGGTACACGGCTGGGTCCATGAGCCCTGGACAGCCTCCTGCCAAACCATATTCCTGTGTGGCCTCTTGTCCCCTTCCTCAGTCTAGTCCCATGTGGGGCTCAGCCCTGTCGCATTTCCTGGGCAAGGGAGACGTAAGACTTACATGTAGTGGTTAGGAGAGCAAATTCTCAAATCCAGTGCCAGGTTCAAACCCTAGCCCAGCTATTTACTGACTATATAACCTGAGGCAAGTTGTCTAACCAGTCCCCTCCTTTTTTTTTTTTTCATTTTTCCAAAGCTGGAAATGGGGAGGCAGTCAGACAGACCCATCCGCGCCCGACCAGGACCCACCCGCGTGCCCACCGGGGGCCGATGCTCTGCCCCTCTGGGGCGTCACTCTGTTACATCCAGAGCCATTCTAGCGCCTGAGGCAGAGGCCATGGAGCCATCCTCAGCGCCTGAGCCTCGGCTGCGGGAGGGGAAGAGAGAAAGAAAGAGGAAGGAGAGGGGGAGGGGTAGAGAAGCAGATGGGCACTTCTCCTGTGTGCCCTGGCCAGGAATCGAACCTTGGCCGACACTCTACCGCTGAGCCAATCGGCCAGGGCCCAGTCCCCTCCTCTTTAAAACGGGATGTTAACCTAGGTGCCAGGTACTGGTTTAAGGGCTTGAGAGCTGTTACTAGTTTAACCCTCAGAACACCCTGAGGTAGGTTTTCCCTTTAGGCCTATTTGATAGTAAGGGTCATAGCACTCGCCTCAGAGTAGATGTGACGAAATATAATAATCCACAGAAAATCTAGAACAGTGCCTGGCACATCACACATGCTTGATAAATTGGAACTGTTAGCTCCCATGTTACAGAGGAAGGTACCGAGGTTCACAGAGGCCCAATACCTTCTGAAGGGCATATACCTCATGGTTAAAGAAACTGGATCTGCTGGCCCCAGGCACCGAGATTCCCTGCCTCTCCCGTGAGGCCCTGACGGGGGAAGGCATATTGAGGAAGCAGGAAGTGCCGTCCACGTGTGCAGCTGTTACAGTCTGTCCTCATCTACAGCCCGATGGCCAGATTCAAAATTGTCCTCTGAGGCCCTGGCTGGGTGGGTCAATGGATAAAGCATCATCCTGGAGGACCAAGGTCTCAGGTCCATCCCCGGTCAGGGCACAAATGAGAAGCAATCAATGAGTACACAACTAAAATGGACCAACTAAATGGAACGAGTTGATGATTGCCCCCCCCCTCTGTCTGTCTCTCTCTCTCTCCCTCTCCCCTCCCCTTCCTCTCTCTCAAATCAATAGAAAAACTTAAATAAAAGTTGTCCTCTGATGAAGGAAATCCTGCCTTCACATCCAGATTGTTGGGCTGGGATCCTGGAGGGAGAGGAAGGGCTCCCCCAGGCAACCTAAACCCCTCTGGTGTGTGTGTGTGTGGGGGGGGGCTCCTGGGCAGCAGCTTCTCTACTGACTGTGGGGAGGAGCCCTTAGCACCCTGACTTAAACTGCCTGAGCTGCAAGGAAACTAACAGCTCAGAATGCTTCTGGAGGCATAAGCAGAATGTCCATGAGCTAGAAGAAACTCCAGCAAGTCTCCCTGGCCACTACCCTGTGGACAGCAGGACCGCCTCTCCAGGCTACCTTGGGGAGGCATAGGCTGGTCAGAGAACTTGGGCCCTGGAGACATGGTCTCTGGTCACAGCTCTGTCTTGACCTTCTTGGGTCCTTGACAGCTCTCTCTGGTAGGGATTTCTTCAGTGTAGGAGACAGTTGAAGAGTGAAGGATTGGGTTTTAGATTGCTATAGGTCTGGGTTTCAGCTCCACTATTAGCTGTTTAACTTGGAGAAAGTCACATATACCTTCCAAGCCTCAGTTTCTTCAGTACCTAACTATAGGGCTGCTGTGAGCCCCAAAGGAGATGATGTTCCCAAAATGGTTGGTGTAACGCCTGGCATGTGGAACTGCTATTGAGTGTCAGTGCTGTTATTAGTAAAATGAAAGGGTTGTCAACCCTTATCAACCCCTGCGGCACATTAGGATCAACTGGGGGGCTCCTAAAAAGGACCAGGTGCCAGGGCCCCACCTCTGAGTGAATGGGCCAGAACCTCTGGGGGTGGGACCCGGGCTGAGCTCTTGAGTAGCTCAGCTGTGCAGTCGGGGCTGGGGACCACTAGTCTAAGACATCTCCAGGTTCCCTTCCCAACTAACAGCCTCTGATTTATCTCTGTTCTGCTGCGGGCTCCTTGACTTTTCCCTGTGAGCATGAATGTGGGCCCTGGGCGTTAGGAGGTTGTCAGCACACAGTAAGGGGGTTTGTTGGTCAATGCGTTCCTTAACTCCTTGTCTATCGTGGTCTTGGAAGATGCCCCTGGGACTCTCCTCTGTCAGTCCCAACCCAAGTCAGTTCTTGGCTCCTCCCCTGAATCCAGCCTCCGGCTATTTGGGCTCAAAGCTGTTCTGAGCTTCTTTTAAAGGATTCTGTGGTCCCTACCAGCTGTTCCCTTCATTCTCTGGCTCACCATGGGCTTTTGCTCTTGACTTCTAAAAAGGGCTATTCGGGGCGGGGGGGTGGCCTTGGGCTCTCACTGCTCAGGTCAGGAGAAGAGCAAAGAAAGGGACATGCTACCTATAAAGTAGACCAAAAGTCTAGGAGGGGGTGGAGATCCACTTCTCAGTATACCCATCACACCGGTTGTATTTTTGTCTCATGTATGATCTATTTTTACATTAAAAGATTAACCAGATAAATAAATAATGAGCTATGGAAAGCTAGCAAAGTCCATGGTTGGTCTGATTCTGACCCTGCCCTCGTGCAGGTCCTTCGGCAGGTTACCGTCAGCTGTGACGTCTGCAGTACTCTCGTGTAGCAGTCAGTTTCAACCTGCGCTCCAGCTCGGAGCCCAAACCTTGCTCTAGTTTCTCCTACTGAATCAGGGAGGGGAAAAGATAAGGACCCAGAAGAACAGATTTGGTATTTTAAGTTCAGCTGCAATCCCACCACATCTGCAATGTCTTCGAAATCCGGTCTGGAAGTCCTGTTTCCCTGCCGTGTCATCTCATGGCTCCGGACTCACCCTTCTGCTCTGACGCGCATCAGCACCTGCCTGTGGTAGACACACAGGGTTGATCTGCCAGCAGGATCCCTGCCTTATGACTGTGTCCTCTTCTGCCAGGTACCTGCTGGAACAGGATTTCCCAGGCATGAGGATCGGGCCCGAGCCGACCACCGACTCCTTCATTGCAGTGATGCAGGGCGATGTGGAGGGGATCATCCCGGGGAACGCGCTGGTGGTGGATCCTAAGAAACCCTTCCGGAAACTCAATGCTTTTGGCAATGCCTTCCTGAACAGGTGAGTGCAGAGAGAACACGTGCATCCCAACTGCTCTCTTTTCTTTTTCTTGGAGTATGAGAACGGAAGGGACAGGGCGGGGTCTTGAGAGGCTTGGTGTAGAGTCTCTCTTAATTGTCCCTTTCTTGCTGGGAATGTAACTGAGTTACCATAGATTAGGGATGCGGGAGCTGCAAACGCTAGGCTGACTCCTCCTGATCAAGGAGCAGGGGTGGTACAGCAATTTGAATCACATCCTCCCTATCTGCACCCCCGCCAATGAAAGCGGAGAGTGCTCCCAGTCTTTCCCTGGACTATGGATATTGGGAGGAGGTAGAGGAAGGTTTTCCTCTGTTCTTGGATATTCTTTTTGTCTTAAGATGGAAGCCCTGAATTTGAGCACTGACTTTCCTACCAAACTTACTGTGTGGCCTTGGACAGTCACCTGCCCGCCTCTGAGGCCACTAAGAGCCTGCAGACACTGGGGTCATTGTGATGATTGGAGTGAAGAAAGCGCTAGGGGATGCTATGTCAGTTGATCCAGGCTTTCTTGTTATTATTATTGCTTCTCCTGACCGCTTCACCCTCCCTTGGCTCCTCCCCTCCACACGGAAATATCTCCTCTTGAAAACCCTAGAGTGGGTCCTATTCACTTTCACCGCCAAGTTTCCTGGCTTTGCCTCCTCATGTTTTCCTGTCCCCTAGCCTGTGGAATGTGGCGTCACCCTATCACAGCTGCTGGTTGTGAAGGTCATCGTGATCCCTTAGCAATCATAAGCAGCAGGCTCTTTCCACCCTTACCTCACTCCACCTCTCTTTGGTATTTGTCTCTCTCGAACCTGTCCCCTCTCCTCCTGCCTCCCTGGCCAGGCGCTCTCCAGTCTCCTCTGTGTTCCCTTTCTCTCTGGTTCCTATGAGCTGGTGTCACCCTTAGTCAGGCCCATCACCAACCCCCTGTACTTCTTACTCTATGTGCTTAGCCAGGGCAGCCACAACCCTGGCCCCAAAGGCCAGCCCCATGTACACGACCATCTGGCCGCCAAATGACAGAAACCCAGCCCAAGCTAGCTTCAGCAGAATGTGGGATGTATTTTAGAACAGTGGCATGTGCCATAGAACCTAAGGAGCAGAATGTGGCTGGGCCTCAGGCAAAATGGAAACCATGGACTTTGATAGAGCAGGCACTGGGTCACTTACTGTTCTGCCCCCAATATCTGGACAGACAGGAAAGGAGAAAGATGAGAAGCATCAAATTCTTCGTTGCGGTACCTTGGTTGTTCATTGATTGCTTTCTCATATGTGCCTTGACCATGGGGCTACAGCAGACCAAGTAACCCCTTGCTCAAGCCAGCGACCTCGGGTCCAAGCTGGTGAGCTTTGCTCAAACCAGATGAGCCCGCACTCAAGCTGAGAACCTCGGGGTCTCGAACCTGGGTCCTCCTCATCCCAGTTCAACGCTCTATCCACTGTGCCACTGCCTGGTCAGGCTAAGATCTAAGTTTCTTAATGTAACTTTCAATGCCCTTGTGATCTGGCCCCGCCTCCCTATCCAGCCATAACTCTGGCCACTCTGGCTTCCTGTTCTCGCCTCTATGGTGTACATCTCCCCTTCTGAGCTGCATTTGCACCTACTTGTATCAGTTACCCAGGGATGCCACAACAAATTAGCACTCAGTGACTTAAAACAACAGGAATGTCGTCTCATAGTTCTGGAGACCAGAGTCTGAAATTAAGGTGTTGGCAGGCCATGCGCCCTTAGAAGATTCTAGAGGAGCACCCCTGCTCCTTCACCTTCGGTCGCCCCAGGTGCTCCTTGCTGGTGGAAGCGTAATTCCAACCTCTGCTTCCTTCTTTGCCTGGCGTCTTGCCTCTGTGCATGTGTGTCTTCATACTGTGTTCTGCTATCCTATCTTCTCTCTAAAAAGTGTTGTTTTATAAAGTTGTACACCTTAAATTACATGTTATTAACTAGTGTTACCCTAATAAATTTGATTTAAAAAAAGACACTGGTCATATTGGATTAGGGGCTCACCCTGCTCTAGTATGATCTCAACTAATTACAGCTACAAAGATCCTATTTCCAAATAAGGTCACACTCTGAGCTACTGGGGGTTAGGACTTCAACAGATCTATTTGGGGGACAAAACTGAACCCATAATACTGCTCTTTCACTGTTACCCTTTGTCTCAGTCTAGAATGCTGTCTTCTCTCCAACACACACACACACACACACACACACACACACACACATATGAGTGTACTGGCTTTCTGCCTGCCAAGCTGGTTATCTTTTGAAGTCTGAGTTCAAGGTCTGCTTCCTCTGTGAAACCTTCCCTTTTCCATTTGTCCTACATCTCTGCCATTTCACATAATACACCAGGAAGGGTAAGATACCGTCTTAGCTTCCACCAAAAATGACATATAGGAGAGAAAGGCTTGATGTAAGAAGGATCTAAGTTAGGTTTACCAATTTGTATTTTGAAGACCTCAGATGTACCACTGGAAATGTTTCCTTCAATAAGGCTTGACTGCTAGTCTAATAGTAAAGTTTGATATTTGGATAGCCGCTTGAAGCCCAAATAAATGCTTCTGGGTGGTTTGACCCTTTAATCAGGGCCCCCAGTACCTCCTCCTCCAGGAAGCCATGCCTGGAAGCCATCTCTCCACTATGGGTCTCCCTAACCCTTCGTCTGACCTCCCTCGGGGTTCTGGTCACACGGATGTGGTGGCTGGCCATGCGCGTGCCTTCTCTCCTCACCAGACTGGGTCCCTTGGTGGCAGGGCCCCAGTTCTGAACATCTTGGTGTCCCTGACAGCAGGGGTTCACAGGGTTGGACCAGTGCTGCCCAGGATCATCACCCAAGGAGCTTCTTCAACATACGGGTCCGGGGCCCACTGTTGGGGCTAAGTCTGACCAGGAGCCTGGGTGTCTGCACTGGGAGGCAGCCAGGCAGGCTCCTGAACCTCTGCCCCAGGCCAGGGAGGGTGGCCGTGTGGCTGAAACACGGGTGCGTGGGAGCCAGCGAGTGCACACAGGCTCACCGTAGTTTCCTCTCGTCCACGCAGGTTCGTGTGTGCCCAGCTGCCCAACCCCGTGCTGGAGAGCATCAGCGTCATCGACACGCCAGGGATCCTCTCCGGGGAGAAGCAAAGGATCAGCCGAGGTACGTGACTTACCTGCTAGCATGGCTGGCTCCGTGCTATATTCTTTCTGGTGTGTTCTCTTGCTCCTATACCAGGAGAGAGGCCTCCAGGGCCTTACTGTGCCTTGATGAGCTGGTCTTCCTCGTGTGCTCTCTGGGATTGTCCTAGGCAGGGGCCTGTGGACAAGTTTGGGTCCACTGTAGCTCAGGAGCCAGCTGGCCTCAGTCTCCTCCTCTGTAAAATGGAGACATCAGTATCTGCCTTACTTTCTTCATCAAGGTTACTTGTTCTCCAAGAGACACCTGACGTGGGCCAGACCCTGGGTGCTTCTGAAGTCCCTGCTGTCTCTGCCCCCAGGAGCCTGCAGTTCTGCAGGGGAGGCAGGTGCATGCAGAGAACTTCCACTTGACAACATGAGGGTGACAGCGTGCTCCAGGGCCTGGGAACAGGCAGCTGGTCTGTGAAAGCACTTTGGACACTGTACACCCTAGACCGATATGGGGTAATTGCTCATTAAGGGAAGTCTCTGGCAGAGGGGTTAGGAGATGGAACTCTGGAGCCAGACTGCCAGGGTTCAAGGCCTGCTTCTGCCACTTCCTGGCAGTGTGAACTTGGGCTCCGATTAGTTTGTCTATAAAGTAGGGAGAAATTATTCTATTGACCGAATAGGTTGTTTGAGGATTTAGAAAAATATAGACAAAAAGCCTTCTGCCTGGCACATAGCAGTGCCCAGTAAACAGGAGGTGTTATAGGTCATCACCATTATCATCATCATCATCATCATCAGTTTTTATAGCTAGACTAATGCTGTTAAAGCTAAAAACAACTGCTCCTGGCTCCTCACCCCCGGCCTGTCCTGCCACAGCCTGCGTTGAGCCCCCGTAGCCCCCACTCTTTCTGTGCCCTGTGCTGTATCTCTGGTGAGAGAAGCAGAGAAGCCACACCCACCCGGTGCTGGAGTTGTGAGCTGGGCTAGAGCCAAATCAGCACTCGGAAGTCAGCATCCGGGAAGGAAAGGCTTTGGACAGGCAAGAGTTCCCTGGGCAGCAGCTGGAACTCTCGCCTGAACCGACCATAGGCGACTGTCTGCTTCCCTCCCGCACTGCCTCAGCCCCTGTGCTCTGCGGCCCAGCCAGGACAGGCGCGTGTATGTTCTGCTGGGTGTCCGCGCCCCCACAGCGGGAGGCTCAGGAACCCCCTCCACCAGGGGCATGGCCTGCAGGGGCCGGCACCCCCTCTCCCCCAGGCCCCGCAAGGAGGGCCCACAGCCTCAGGTGACAGGCCAGCGCTCCAGTGGCCCTGTACGGATGAGCGCTGCTGCCAGACAAAGCTGCTGTCCAGCCCTCCTGCCAGCTGCCTGGCTTCCTCCCCAAAGAAAGCAGCTCGAGGCTCCAGGCTCTGCAGCTTGAGGGGCCACCGTGGCTGTGTGAGGGGTGCAACCAACCCCGGCTGGGGGTAAAACAGAAAGACTGTGGGAGAGGCCCCTGGGTCAGCAGTCTGCACAAGGGCCTCATGGCCCCCTGTCTATCCTGAAGGGAGGACAGAACTTGTTCTCCAGCGACCTCGTGCTGGAGAAGGTGGGGGGGGCAGAGGCTCCAGCAGGAAACCCTGCCCCTCCTGACATTTTACTGAGGGGGTCACACTGGGGAAGGAGACGGGAGAGAAAGCAGTAAGTAAGTCAGAAGGAAACTATTAACCATTCATATAATGGGCAGCCGTCGTCTATGTAAGTGGGATGTCATAGAGGCCCCCTGTGAGAGCGGTCTGGGAGCTGGGGTCCCGAGCTCCCGAACTCTGGGCTGTATGGTCGCACAGTAGCGTCAGGAGTGGGTAGAGCTGTCTGAAGCCATAGAACCCATGACCTAGGGAAGAGGGGTGTCTCCCAACCCTTCTGGTCCTGTGACCTCTGTAAGCATCCTGGCGCCCTGTTCAGGGCCCTGTGGAGGGCCTGCGTGGGTGGCTCTAAGTCTGGTTTCTGTTAGTCTCCCTCAACACTCCCTCCCTCCTAACCAGTCCCCACCCTCACCCCACCCCCATGCTAAGTGTCGGCCTAAACGGGATTTCCTGTTTCGCACGGGCAGCCTGTGTGTCCTCCAGAAAGGCTCAGGAGAGCCGGACTCCTCAGTCTGAACTCCTAGCAGGTAGGTGGCACGTGCTCCGGCAAGGCCAGTGCGGCCTGACAGGGACCTGGAGCTTTCCGAGGATGCTGGAGTAGACGTTCAGAGATGGGGTTTTAGAACCTGTGACTCAACAGGTCACATTTTCTCCTTGAATGTTAGTGCTCCCACGTGTAACAAGAGCCGATGAGACCCATCATACGACCTTGTGAGGCCCCTGGATGGGACTGGGAACACAGACACTCACCCGGGGTCTGGGTCTCAATGAGCTCCCTTCTTTCCCTTTTATCTGCCCTCCAGGGCTGCCCACTGTACGGTTCTATGCGAATGTATAGCATCTGTGCAAATGGCCTCCCTTGCAGCTGTGCAGTGCGCCGCCTGCGTGTCTGCATGGGGCAGCCCTGCTTCCGGACTCCCGCCTTCCTCGGCTCCTGCCTTCGTTCATTCTGTCTACTCCTCGGCCTCCTCTTCTGCCTTCACCTTTAGACCTCAGCGGCTGCCCCATGCAGAGTGGATGCTCGGTGGGCTTGCCTGCCCTTCCTCTCCTTTCCTGTCTAATAAGCCCACCTCTGGGAGGAGTAATGGCCTCCTGCGTGGCTAGCCAGGCCCATTTGTTCTCTGCCCTCCGACTGCAGACCGCAAATGCAGCTCCCCCAAGCAGCCTGTGATAAAAACAGGTGCTGGGAGCTGGCCGCCAGCACTGCTTTGTCAGCCTGGGGCAGTGCTCACCTCAGCTCTCCACAGAGACCAGGAAAATGGGGGGGGGGGGGATCACACACTCTCAGGTTTCATGGAAGGAGGTGGGACCCAAATGAGGAGAGTTCCGATATGCAGAGCCCCTCCACCTCCTTCCCCTAAAGCCGTAGCACCTGGAGGCACCAGTTTATACCTACATGCAAAAACACCACCTGACCTGTGGTGGCAAAGTGGATAAAGCGTAGACCTGGAAATGCTGAGGTCACCGGTTTGAAACCCTGGGCTTGCCTGGTCAAGGCACATATGGGAGTTGATGCTTCCAGCTCCTCCCCCCTTCTCTGCCTCTTCTCTCTCTGTCTCTCCCTCTCCTCTCTAAAATGAATAAATAAATAAAAAAAATTAAAAACAAAAACAAAAAAACACCCACACGTCCACACACATGCACACTCCCACATGTCCACACACATATACCCCACACACACCCATACCTCCCTCCACAGCCCCCCCCCACACACACACACACACACAAGTGTGTATGTAGAAGCAAATGCACTTTATCTGGCTTCTGGCTTGGGGCCCACAGCTCCGGGTTTAGTCCTAGTAAATTAAGCCAGCCCAGCGCAGGACAGAACCCTGACCCTGCTGAAGGGTGGGTAGAACCTGAATCCAGCCCACACTCTGCTCTGCCCAAGCCTCGTGCCTGGCAGAGGGCTGTGTCTCCCCAGGAAAAAGGAACCATTACGAAATGTGCATGGAGCCGGCTCTGGGCCATTCGGCCGCGTATGCTACATTCTGGAGAAGAGCTGCTCCCACAGGCTCCCCAGGATTCAGGCTTCACGGGAAGGAGCACTCAGACCCCAGGCCAGAGCTGGACAAAGTGTGGTCCTTGCTCAGGGTGTGGCCTCTCTGCCCAGGTCTGGGGGTGAGCGTCTCAGGGGAAGGAGGGAAGCGGGGGACGTCCCAGAACCTGAGCCTGGGAGGTCACTGCCAGCAATTGTCTCTGCATGCAGAGGCATTGGGGTGGGCAGCAGATGGGCAGGGAGGCAGTTCCTGAAAGCGGCAGGATGTGCCTGGGCCAGCACTCATTACTGGGAAGGAGCAAGGAAGGGCTCCGGAAGCCTGAGTGTCCTACTTGGGAACCACATTTCCCGGCTGCTCCTTGGCTAGAAATCCCCACAGGCCCCGCCCTAGAAAAGCAACCCCTTGGACATGGAGCACATGTCCATCCCTGTAAATCCCTTCCTGTACAGGTGAGCTCAGCCCTTCTATAGAAGGTAAAAGCCAGGTCCCAACACTGGAGTGGGAACTCTGGTTCCTGATTCCCAGTCGAGTGGCTTTTCTGCACAGTCTCCTGGCCTGCCCAGGAAGGAGGTGGGAAATTCACCTACGAGTTTCCCCTGGGGGACCTTGGAGGGTCTGGGCTGATCCTCTTACAGCCTAACATCCCTGGCCCGTCCCTGGCCCCCTCACTGGAGCAGGGCCTGCACTTGGGTCCTCCTGGGCCCAGATTCTACTGTACATACAGTATATGTGCCTGTGTGGGCCTCACACACTTGGCAGAGCAGTAGAGTCCCGATGCCCTTCAAAAGGGTGTGCTGACAGCCTGTGGCCATCTTCTGGAAGGCATGTAGTGTTTCATTTGTTTCCCATTGTCATCTAAATTCTTCCTACATTTTGACAGTTGATGCCTTTTTATTTCTTTTTTCTAAAATGTCTTTAAATCTTGAAGGAGATTTTTGGGAGCAGGACAGGAGCTTTATTTACCACCACAAGGAAGTGCCGGTTTGAGGGCTCAGCCCTCTGAGCTCCAGTCTGGCATATGGCTATGAGCAAGAAGGGAATGTGGACAAGAATCCAATTGCTGTGTGAGCTTGGGCAATCCCCTTAACCTCTCTGTTTCCTCTCCCTTCCCTGTAAGATGTGCATGCCTTGTTTATCTCTTGGCATAGGCAGAGTTATGAGCTTCACATGAGATTTTGTGGCTGAAAATACAAAGAATGCTGCCTTGTCCCTTGCATTCCACTTTGGACGGTGAAGGAAACCAGTGGGTCATTAAGGAGTTTCTGTGCTCATTGTGTTTGTCTCATTGATTTCCTCCTGCCTGGCATCACTTAGAAGTACTTTCTTTCCAGTCTGCTGGAGACTGGGCGGTGGAGAGAGCCCTGGGTCCCTGCAGGCTCCCAGTCTCTGGGCCAGATGCCTGCAGTCCAGATCTCTCAAAGCCAGCAGCCTTGCTGTATGCAATTCCAGGAAGGCCAGCTTCACTATCAGTCTCTGGGGGCTTGAATCTCCCCTACCCATTGCTATATCTTATCTCCTGAGCCCTTGGGCTGTTGCAGGTGCTCAAGAGCTCCTGTTGTGGGAGACCAGGGAGGGACCAGGGACCAGGGAGGGAAAGGGGGTGGGTCAGTGGGTGCTTTGTTCACCCCAGACACTAGGGCAGAGCCTCCAGACTGAGCACAGACCCTCTGCAGTTTGATTCTGTTGCCATGGCTTTTCCACTGACCCCTCATTAGTCAGTTGTTATTCTCCCCATTTTACAGCTGAGAAAATTAAGGTTCAGACTTACCCAAGGCCACACAGTAAATAAAGGAGAGACTTAGTCCCATCCCTTCTTCTTTAGTGGGCCCAGTATGTGCCTTTCAGCTGCTCCCATTCCTGGATGTACATAAGCAGAATCCAGAAAACAATTAAATGCCCATCCTGAAGGCAGCTAGGTTCTGAATAGCTAAGAGCAGGAGCCTGAGCTCCCGAGGAGGCTCAGGAGCCCCTGCTTGATTCTCGGGGTTCTCACCACCAGCCCTGGGAGGAAGCGCCTGGCGTGGCTAACTCTGTAATTTGATAGCAGCTTGCTGGAACATGCAGAATTTGCAAAATTGGAGCATGAATAGGAAGCCTGTGTGCTTATAAAAGTCCTAGAAAAGGTTCCCTGAAGCCACCTGCTGTCCTCAGGCAGGAGCAAAGTTCACTAAGGCACCTGAGCTATTTAAGATGGTGGCCCCAGCCTTCTTTCTTCCTGTCCAGCAGGGACTTTCTTGTGTCTAATCTCCACCCATGCAGCTGTATGTACCCTCCACCCTCACTCCTCCAATCTTAGAAGCAGAGAATCGTGAACCAAGAAAGGAAGCTCAAAGACTTTCCAGCCCAAGCCCCTGGCTGGACAGGCAAAGACCAAGGACCAAAGAGGGGTGGTTGCTTCCCCAAGGACACACAGGAAGTTAATCGCTGAAACTAGAGATGGTCCTTCCCAGGCCAGTGCTCCTCAGGTGACCCCTTCAGAGCACACCCATCTCCTGGAAACCGGAAACCAGAGCTTGGAAGGAGCTCTTTGTAAAGGGGGCGGGGCAAGAGGAACAGCCAAGGTCACATGCAGTTTCACCTGCGTCCTCTTTGACTGGATCCTCACAGCAACCCTATGGCAGGGCCCAGTGGGTTCCAATTCAGAGTCCAGAAAACTGAGCCCCAGAGATGACTTGTTTACTGTCCCTGGGATGTAAAAAGCAGACCAGGACTCACATTCGTTTTGTTTGGCAAATACTCATTGAGCAGCTATTGTATGCTGGGTACCATGCCAGGTGCAGGAAGTGCAGAAGGACGGGCAGACCCCTGCCCGGCTCCCAGTGCACTAGGGGACGACTCATCCCGACAATTTCTGCGGGAGAGCAGAGGGGCTCGCGTCTGCCTGAGTCCGTGAGAGAACTGAAGGGTATCTGACCCAGCCGTGGGGACAGTAATGGACAGGGGGCCATCCTGTCCTGAAGCACTGAGCTGGCGCTGTTACTCTCTCCTGCGTTGGGGCTGGTCAGGTCACAGATTTGCCCCTACCACCCTCCAAGCCCTCAAAGCCCACACCATCTCTCGCATGGCTGGTGCCATCGGGGATGAAGAGAGATTGGAGGGGCAGGAGCTCTTTTCCTGCAGCTTCTCTGGACCCTTTGCTTTCCCCAGCCTGTGGAGAGGTGGCTAGAATGGTGGACTTGGGGATGTTCTGAGTTCTGGTCCTGGCTCCGATCCTACCGCTGCATAGCCCTGGGCACGTCTCTCACCCTCCTTGTCACTCAAATGCCAGTCCCTGGCTGCCCAGCGGCATTAAAGGGCTGATGTGATGGGTGCTGAGGGCTGACATTTGCTGTAGCCCTTCCCATCGCCTGCACCCCTGTCCTTGTCAGGCCAGGTTTGGGAATAGGCCTCAGCAGAATGCCAGAGACCTGAGCCCTGCTTTCCTCCCCAGCTACTAGGAGAGCCAGTGAGCTGGTTCCAGACACCAGAGCAGCAAAGTCATGACCTGTTTTCTGGGGTGGGATTTGGGGCAAGGGAATCAGGTTGTCCTGATTTTCTGATCCCTCTGACTCCCTTCCTGCCCACAGTTCTAAGGGACTGCCTTTGGGAGGCGAGAGCAGCCAGTCTACCAGGCTGTGCCAGAGGGAAGATTAAAAATAGTGAGGAGCTATCCCTGGGGTGGGGTGGGGTGAGGTGGGGAGGGAGCAGGAGAGCAGGTGCAGGCTGCAGGCCCACCTGGAATGGGAATGCACAGGGCCGCCTGGGCACTGTGGGAGCTGCTGGCTGGGCCTGTGTGCTGGGGAGGGGTGGGGAGGGCAGGGCAGGGCAGGGCAGGGCACGGAGACAAGGATGTGGCCAGGTGCAGAATGGCTGCCCTCGTGGCAGCTGCAGGGAGCTTAGGGCCCCATCGGCCAGGTCCAGTCCTGGCCCCACCCCTTGTCAGCTGTTTGACTCACACATCTCTGAACCTCAGTTTTTTCCTTTGGAAAGTGGGAATGATATTCCTCACTCTGCCTACCTCAGAGGCTGTGGCAAGGGTAAAATGATGTGACACAAACATCTAGCCAGCTAGACCAAGCATTGAATCTGGGGTTAGAGAGATATGTACCATGCGCCACTGCTGCCTCCTACAAGCAGGGTGGTCCTGGCTGAGTCACTGTGTAACTGTCTCTAGGTGGCACTAACAATGTCCCTACTCATCACTGGGCAGAACCTGGGCCCCAAAGCACTTTCCTGGGCCCCAACCCCTAACGGAGAGGACCCCTTTCCTTGAATTAAAAGACTAAATAGGATAATGATATTAATAATAATTAGTATTTATTGAGCAGCTACTATATGCTGGGTTTCAAGTGTATTTAGTCCTTATAATTCTATTAATTAGGTACTATTAGTATGCACTTTGGTGATGAAAGCACACCAACTCAGAGACAGAGTAACTTGCTCAAGGCCAAATAGTGAAAATGGTAGAGGAGCAGGATTTGAACCCAGATCTGACTCCCAATACGGTGTTATTTCTACTGCACCTGGCGCATCTCCCCAAACCCCTAACCTGTGCCCTAAAGGCCTCTCCCCCTGACTGTCCCTCTGCCCGCAGGGTATGACTTTGCCGCTGTCCTCGAGTGGTTTGCCGAGCGGGTTGACCGCATCATCCTGCTCTTTGATGCCCACAAGCTGGACATCTCTGATGAGTTCTCAGAAGTCATCAAGGCCCTCAAGAACCACGAGGACAAGATGCGGGTGGTGCTGAACAAGGCCGACCAAATCGAGACGCAGCAGCTGATGCGGGTGTATGGGGCTCTCATGTGGTCCCTGGGGAAGATCGTGAACACCCCGGAGGTGATCCGGGTCTACATCGGCTCCTTCTGGTCCCACCCCCTTCTCATCCCCGACAACCGGAAGCTCTTTGAGGCCGAGGAGCAGGACCTGTTCAGAGACATCCAGAGCCTGCCCCGAAACGCTGCCTTGCGCAAGCTCAACGACCTCATCAAGAGAGCCAGGCTGGCCAAGGTGAGGCTGCCCCTCGGCCTAGGGGGATGGGCAACATGGGTGGCACCAAGTGTTTGGGTGGGTATGCGGGTCAGCTGCAAGAGCTGACTGCAGCCTTGAGCTTTGCTTGCCCATGTGAGTGTATCCTGTAGCTATCGCATCATGAGTGTCAGCCGTGCCAACACTAGCAACCAAGGGGCAGGATAGTGTGGTAGTTATGATCACAGGCGCTGGGGACAGATGTCTAGACTGGAGCTCAACTCCATTGTTCACAAACTGTGTGATCCCAATCCCAGCAAGGCCCTCAGTTTCTCTGTACCTGTTTCCACACATGTATAATGAAAGGGTTGGAGGATTATAGTTGAAAAAACAATGCAAAAGCCTTTATCGCTGCGCCTGTGTTCTCAGAGGTGCTCAGTAAATGTTAGCTATTGTTATTGTCTTTCTTATCATCATCTCCAGTGTTACTATCCCTGTTACTGCCTTGACCATAAACTCCCCACAATCTCGCCTTTTCTGTGAGCTCTACAAAAACAGCTCAGCACTACAAGCAGTGTGAGAGCAAGAAGGTGGAGATAGAAATTATTTCGGAAGTCAGAGCAGGAGGAGGCAGGGTTTATGGGAAGAGATGGCTGAGAGCCCCTGAGGGGGAAGGAACGAATCGAGGACTTGGTCTGAAGTGTGCCCTCTGCCCAATTCTCAGGTCCACGCCTACATCATCAGCTCTCTGAAGAAGGAGATGCCCTCGGTGTTCGGGAAGGACAACAAGAAGAAGGAGCTGGTGAACAACCTGGCCGAGATTTATGGCCGCATCGAGCGGGAGCACCAGATCTCACCTGGGGACTTTCCCAACCTGAAGAGGATGCAGGTAACCAGGGTCTGGGGCTCCAAGACGAGGGACAGTGTCACATGAGCTGGCTGAGCAGCCTGAGTATGGAAGAGGCCACCCAGGGTCCTGCGATGTTTGAGGTTCTAATACTTCCAGTTTATGACCTTCCTTAGTCACAGCCGTGTGAAATGGGGAAGGTCACCTAACAAAAGTTCTCCGGGCCCTCAAGTACTGAACGTTTATCTGAGTTCCTACTTAGGAATGACTGGGGACATAGCCATGGGGGAAGTCCACGCAGGAGCTTGCCACCTTTGGAGCTCACTGTGGGCCCCTCTGTTGAACGAGGGACCGTCATACATGGTTACTCAGGTCATTACCCAAAGCAGCCCTCTGTAGGAGGCATTTTAATCCTCCTTTATAGATTAGAAAACTGAGGCTTACAAAGGTAATTAATCTTTACAATTAATTGCCTGCAGTTTTCTGAGTGTAGTTTTCACAGAGGCTGTAGTTGAAAAGCCGGGAACTGTCCCCGTAGTCCAAGCAAGAAACAACCTCACCAGACTAACTAAATCCTCTCTGATCCTCTGCCTCTCCATCTGTAAAATGAGGCTCCGGAAGTACCCACCTTATATGGATGTTGTGAACATCCGTGCAATAATATTTACAATGTACTGAGTACACAGCCTAATACAGAATATGCCCTGGACCTGAAGGAGCAAGCGGGGTAAGATGTCACCACTTGGGGAAGCTGGGTGATGGGCAGAAGGGACCTACCTACCCATATGATTTTTGCAATTTCTCGTGATCCTGTAATTACTTCAAAACATGGTGTTTTTAAAAATTGGGGAATTAGAAAAAAATTAGAGCAGCGATGTAGCAGAGATGTTGCTTTTGCTCTTGTTGCTGACTTTGATCTTCAGCTCAAAAACCAGTGTCTTGGTTCAAAGACTGGAGTTCCTCTATAGTCCCAGACAGGCATTTTTAGTTTCCTATTCAACTAAAATGGCATTCAAAATATACACTTGTTCATGTATTCATTCGTTCCTGTCACCATCTACCATGAGCCAGTCACTAATTTCAGAATTACTTTAACATAATTTGTGTTTCTCAATCAGCTGTGGCCTGGAGCGTGTCAACTTTTAGCTTCTCTTTCTGTAAAGATTTTAATGATCTATAAGCAAACATTTGGGAAGGTGTTTGAAAGGGACCGTACAATCCCTTTTATAATGTGAGGAATTCTTTCACAACATAAATGATTTTATCCTCTCTGGTTAGATGTGCTGAATCAGTTGTGTAAATGGCTGGCCTTTGGGGGGCTATGTTAAGGGGGGCACACCCACTGTACCTCTGGAAGATATCGGGACCCAGCTGTGGACAGACAGGAGGGGCCTTGGGACGTTATGCCCTGAGGGCAGGAGAAAGGGCTGGTTTGCTCCTGCCCCCCACCCCCACCCTGGCCCCCACCACCCGGTTCAGCCTGTCCTTGAAAGGAGGTTAGAAACGCCCAAGCTAACACTTGCTCTTGAAATGTAGCTGTGGGCGTTTTTGGAATTTTCTGTGGTGAACTCCATGTGCTTGTCCCTGAGACTGTCCCCGGTGCACTGGCCTCTGCTCCGGCTCCTGAGTTGCTGTGGCCAGAGCCGGGTCAGGAGCAGAAAACTCTCACCTTGTCACTAACGAGTCTCGGAGCAGCTGGTGTTCCAGACTCCTTTCAAAATCACAAAGACGGGTGAAGTGGAGCTATTTCTCTCACCCGGTGGTGGGGGCTGGGCATCGCGGGAAGGCCAGGAGGGGAGCTTCCACAAAATCCTCATGGCCGCTACTGCATCAGACACGCGGAGAGAGGCACCCAGAGCTGAAAACTCTCTCCAGGTGTTTCCAATGAGCAGCCTGATTAAGAACAACTGGTTTGGGCTTGACCTTTTTCTTCTATTATGATTTGGTTTTCGTTGCCTTTGCCTGTTTTTCCTTCCTTAGATGGGACAAAATGTGGTTTCCCTCCCTCAGAAGGGCACTGGAGGAGTGAATAAGATAGTGTAGCAAAGGCACTTTCAGTGTTTGTCAAGTGTAGCCCTTATTAAAGTAGAGAGACCCATACACTTCACCTCTCTCTCCCAGCCCCTGAAACTATTCTACTCACAATGTGCCTTTTTTCCTCTTCCCCTCATATGTCTTTTATTATTTTGATATGGCTCTGTTTAGCCTCCAGGCCAAAGGGCTGCGCACATCCCAGCATTAGTAGAAGGCAGCCTCCCCAACAAGGGAAGGAACTCCTCCCCGTCTTCCGTCCTCACCTTCTTTTGCTCCCCTCTTCCCAGGACCAGCTGCAGGCCCAGGACTTCAGCAAATTCCAGCCCCTGAAGAGCAAGCTGCTAGAGGTGGTGGATGACATGCTGGCCCACGACATCGCCCAGCTCATGGTGCTGGTGCGCCAGGAGGAGATCCAGCGGCCCGTTCAGATGGTGAAGGGCGGCGCGTTCGAGGGCACCCTGCACGGCCCCTTCGGCCATGGCTACGGGGAGGGGGCCGGGGAGGGCATTGACGATGCTGAGTGGGTCGTGGCCAGGGACAAGCCCATGTACGACGAGATCTTCTATACTCTGTCACCGGTGGACGGCAAGATCACGGGTGCCAATGCCAAGAAGGAGATGGTGCGCTCCAAGCTGCCCAACACGGTGCTGGGCAAGATCTGGAAGCTGGCCGACATCGACAAGGACGGCATGTTGGATGACGAGGAGTTTGCCCTGGCCAACCACCTCATCAAGGTCAAGCTGGAGGGGCACGAGCTGCCCAACGAGCTGCCCGCCCACCTCCTACCCCCATCAAAGAGGAAAGTCGCCGAGTGATGGGAGCACGGGGAGATTCAGAGCAGGCAGGTGTTACAGGAGATGGGAGAGGTGACCTCACACACACACACACACACACACACACACACACACACACACACACACACATACACAGATACACATGCGTGCACAAATCTTGAGAACTGTGTGACAGGTGAGAGGGATCAGTGATCCCCAGGTTTCAGGCTGACCTTTTTTGGACACAGTTCTCAGCATTGATAGAAGCCCAGGAGCACACCCAGGGTTCCAGCTTTCAAGCCTCGGTCTCCGTCCCTCCCTCCTTCCCGTCCCCCCTTGCCCAGAGACCCGCCTTCTCCTGCGGAGGCCATTAGTTCATGTGCCCACAGATGGCTCACCCACCTCCAGATTCCCCAGACTCAGGACAGATGGAAAAACTTTTCGCTTAATAGGCAGTTCACTTTTGTTTTCTGAGCTTTCTCCCAATCTGTGGCTTCCTCATAGGAAATCTGCTCCAAGACCAGGAGGGGTCGAGGGAGGGGGCTGCTGCAAGGAGGAGGGGGCGGAGAGGAGAGGCATCCTCTGGGAGTCGGGTTCCAGACTTGAAGAGACAGGGCCCTGATCTCTGTTCTTCCCCAGACTTAGGCTCTGTCTGCTTTGACAAACCTGACTTTGAACCCCACCAACACTGCATTTCACAGAATCCCAGTGAGGGAGGGAGAGTGGAAAATTGGCAGGGAAAAAGGCAAGGAAATTGCCTTGTCATCCTCTCCTCAGAGCCAGCCGAGGTGGTCTTACCCCACAGGCTTTGTGAGATTCGTGTTTTCTCCACCTTGCTGCTGCTATGTGGGTGCTCAGACTCGATTCGCACTTATCCAGCCCCGCCTGCGTGCCAGGACCTGGGGTAGGCACTTTATAGACATCATCCCATGTGGTCCTCACCACGCGCCAAGGGAGTATGCATTAGGCCCCCCATGTTTCAGATGAGGAGTCTGAAACTCCGAGTTTAGGTGACCTTCTCAAAGTCAGAGGTCACACACGATGCAGAGAGGGTTCGAGCCGGGGCCTCACGCTTTTCCTCTGCCGTGAAATTGCGCACAGTATCCCAGCATTGCTAGCCCACGGCCAGCCATGGAGAGCAAGCCAGGCTTGCAGGGCCCTCTGCCTCCCAGAGCCAGCTGGCGAGGGAGAAGGGCCCGCCAGCATTTGGTGGGCCATCGGTCTGGCCATCTGTCACATCACAGATGCAAACGGTGCCTTCTGGCTATGCGCTCCATGTTTCTACAATCGCTGGAACCCCACAGCGCCAGCGGGAGAGGGGGCCGGCCTGCTGGCTGCCCACGCCTGTCCCCGCCTGTCCCCGCCTGTCCCCGCTCCGCCGCCCACCCAGTGCTGAGTCATCCCAGCCTCAGGGCCGCCACTGACTCAGAAGGCCACCTGGAGAGGGCTGAGGTGCTGTTCCTGGCAGGACCTCCAGCAACTCCAGTGTCCTTGACAAATCCCCACCATCTTCAGTGTGCCGCTCCCTCCTTCATGGCCTCTCCCTGACTTGCTTCATGGCCACGGAACCAGTCACTTTGTATGCTATGCTCCTACTGTGATGGAAAACAGAAACAAGTATAACTTATTTTATATCTATGTTCAGACTATATAGAGAATATTCTATGTATCTATGATGTGCTCACTACTGTAGTGCGTTTGTCATTAGTGTTCATGTTAATACAGCACATTTATCCTTTGGTACCTAGTTGGCCACAGAGCATTATTCCCTGGGAGGCCATGGGAGCTGGGCTGCGTTCTTTCCCAAGATTCCTGGTAGCATCTTTGGACAGAGGGTTTGGCTGCCCGAGGCTGCATCCACACCCAGCCTCCCACTGGCCAGACGACTACCCAGTGATTACATAGGCCGCCCTGTGGAACCTTCACTCCCTGCCACTCTGAAGTCGAGATGGGCCCCGGACCTCTGGGCTTCCTTCTGCAGCCACACATTTCTCTTTCTCATGAAATGAAGGGCAAAGGGAGGACCAGGCAAAGAGGTCTAGCCTCCTAATCAAGTGCCAAGCCCAGCAGAGACCACGTGTCCACTCTGTGCCTTTAAGCTGAAGGAAAATGGGAAGGAGACCACATAGGAGGGGGTGGAGTTTCTGTCTTTTGATTTTAGAAAGAAGGGGCTGTCTTAGTGCCCTCATCCCACCGCCACTTGGACACACGCCCCACCTTCCTGCCCTGCCTCCCCCCTGCGTCTCTTTCCTCCCTTCAGGACTCCAACCTGGAGAGACCTCTGAGGCCCGGGAATTCTGTGTTGGCACTTTGCCATCTCCCAAGAAAGAGGAAATGGTACTTGAGGCCCCTCTCAACAGCTGAGGGTCACTTTCTCTGGGACTGTCCCTCTGGTTCTTGCTGCCTCAGCCTACTGACCCCTTGCTGGCTCCAGGGGTGTGGGAAGATCCAGTGCCTCAGCCTGGAAAACATTCAACACAGAAAGTGGAGGCACGCCCCTAGAGGCCCCACTGGGCGGTGTCTCCATTCCCCCATACCACTCTGCCGGGGTCACAGAAGTCATCAGATAGGAAGAACAACACTATATCACTGCCCCAGGAAAGCCCGCCCCTGCCACTGAGGGCTAAGTCATGACCAAAGTCTAGCTGCGGACAGGGACACTGCTGGTCATAGCGGGGCCTGGGCCTCGGTTTGCAGAGTAGTGAGAGTTTGCCCCACGTCATCCCCACTTCTGTGCGTCCCCTCTGTTCCAAGAGCTCACGGTTATGTGTCGGCTAGTCAGACAAAGCAGAGCACTCTGGGGGGAGCAGGCGTGTTTCTCTCCCCTAGGAGATGTTAACTGGTCTACACCTATTCAGTCCTTTATTCATCCACTTACCCATCTGTCCATCCACCCATTCTTTCACCCAGAAGACCCTGAGAACCTCCTGCAGAAAAGACCCTAGGGCAAAGAGAGTCACTCACTGAACCATTGAAAGGTACTTCGCTAAATGGGGAGGAGGGGCAATTCTAAACCAACGCGATCGGGTTCTTGCTCTCAGAGTTCACAAGCCTCATCGGGGAAGGGAAGCATTTGTGCAGTCTGATAACAAGGAAGGACCAAGACAGGAGTGGGGGGTACAGGTTATGGGGGGGGGGGACACATAAGAGTCAGAAGTGGCTTCATTGGAGGAGGTGGTCAGAGAAAGCCCGGGGTGAGGGTGGGACACGAGAGAAGACCCTAAGAAGCCCGGGGTCTGCCCCTGGTGCCCGCTGCCTTTCCCCTCAACCCCAAGGAAGCTAGGATTTCATACAAAAGTAAACACAGCGCTCCCAGCCCACCACATCACGACAGACTGAGAGCCGCCGGTGGGTCTGAGGAGAAGCACGCTGAGAATTTTGCCTCTGGAGACGGGGCTGGCTTTTCAACAGCTCACTTTCAAGTAAAAATTTTATCGGTACCTTTGAAGTTGAATTTTTCAGTGTGCCTGGCGGAAAAGAAAAATGGTGATGGGGGGATGTCGGTTATTGCAGCTGGCGCAGGAGGGGAGCGGGAGGATGTGAGGGACAGCTCTCCCCTCGACCTCCCACCGTGGGTAAGCAGGGCTGCTCCTCAGTCCTGCCGGCACAGGGGAGGACTGGACTTTCTAGCCCTTGAAGTGAGGTGAGCTGTGTGACTGTTCGGCTAGTGGAATGTGAGGGAAGCAACATGCCCCTTCTTTGCAGAAAGGAGTCTGCAGTTTGCTACTTTTTGCATATGGGAGCAAGTGTGAAGATGGAGCCTGGGCCAGCCCATGTCCCGAGGTCACATGAAATCCCTGACCAGCCTGCACTGGACAGTGGCATGAACAAGACAGAAACCCTAATCATTTTAATGTCAAGCCACTGATAGCCGTGGGTTATTTATCACCCAGCATAACCTAGACTATCAGACCAAAGACCTAGTAAATTCTTCCAATAGTAGTAGCAAAGGAGACTAGGAGACTGAGCCCCTGCCTTCTTAGAAACCAAGGCCACCTGAAGCTGAAGTTGCTGGTGGTTTGCACAAAGTCCTTTCGAGTCTGAGCCACCCTCTGCAATGCCCCAGACCCAGCCCTTCATCATCACTCTCTAAACTGAGTAACTGCACTAATGGGATCAAACACCGGTAGGACTTGCAATAATGTAGAGACTGGGAATTGACTGGGCGTTTGTCTGCCTAGACCTGAAACAGAGGGTATAAACTAAAATCCCCAAACTCCCTTGCAGCCAGGTTCAGGGTGTGATTTCAGGTCCTGCCAATCAGATGTACACGTGGGAGAGTTTGCTGAAGCAGAACCGGCCAGAGGTGGACGCAGCAGCTACGCTCAGTCAGGACAAGAGCTTCCTGACTTTGCAGGTTTCTTTCTATGTTCAAGAAGCTAGAAGTCTTGTTTGTGAGGTCAGCTGAAGCCGTGGCCTGCACCAGGAGCAGCACTGTAAATGACCATATGCTGCCTCGTGTTTACCTACCTTGCCCAGGTGCCCGAGCACTGCTGAGAGGTGCAGAGGACGCCCAGCTGCAGCAGAGAGGGTTCATGGAAGGGGTGTGCGCGTGTTAGGAGGATAGGCTCATGTGGCTCTCGCTGCGAAAGTGAGGAGGAGAGGGTGTGGTAGGGCTTTCCAGAGAGAATGATGGCGGGAGACTTTCAAAGTAAGAATCCCTCTCTGAGAATCCAGAGAGTATAAATGGGTGCACTTAGAACACTTGAGACTAAAATAAGGACATGTTAAAAACAGCAGCTCTGGCTTCTCCCTTAGAATTTCATGAGGGGGCAGTACCTGCCACATCCCAGGGAAAGTCACTGAAGTGTAATGGTGGCAACCATGGCTGGAGGGCAGGTCAGCTGTCACACTGTTCCCCCACATCGTTCCACAGGGAGAGACTATTCCCCCACACCGTTGCACAGGGGAGAGACTGTCCCCCCACACCGTTCCCCAGGGGAAAGACTGTTCCCCCACACCATTACAGTGGGGAGAGACTGTCCCCCCACACTGTTGCACAGGGGAGAGACTGTTCCCCCACACCGTTCCAGTGGGGAGAGACTGTCCCCCCACACTATTCCTCAGGGGAGAGACTGTCCCCCCACACCGTTGCACAGGGGAGAGACTGTCCCCCCACACTGTTGCACAGGGGAGAGACTGTCCCCCCACACTGTTGCACAGGGGAGAGACTGTCCCCCCACACCGTTCCAGTGGGGAGAGACTGTCCCCCCACACCGTTGCACAGGGGAGAGACTGTCCCCCCACACCGTTCCAGTGGGGAGAGACTGTTCCCCCACACCATTCCAGTGGGGAGAGACTGTCCCCCCACACCGTTCCAGTGGGGAGAGACTGTCCCCCCACACCGTTCCCCAGGGGAGAGACTGTCCCCGCACACCATTCCAGTGGAGAGAGACTGTTCCCCCCACACCGTTCCCCAGGGGAGAGACTGTTCCCCCACACCGTTCCAGTGGGGAGAGACTGTTCCCCCCACACCGTTCCCCAGGGGAGAGACTGTTCCCCCACACCGTTCCCCAGGGGAGAGACTGTTCCCCCACACCATTCCCCAGGGGAGAGACTGTCCCCCCACACCATTCCCCAGGGGAGAGACTGTTCCCCCACACCGTTCCCCAGGGGAGAGACTGTTCCCCCACACCATTCCAGTGGGGAGAGACTGTTCCCCCCACACCGTTCCCCAGGGGAGAGACTGTTCCCCCACACCGTTCCAGTGGGGAGAGACTGTTCCCCCACACCGTTACACAGGGGAGAGACTGTTCCCCCACACCGTTCCCCAGGGGAGAGACTGTTCCCCCACACCGTTCCCCAGGGGAGAGACTGTTCCCCCACACCGTTCCCCAGGGGAGAGACTGTTCCCCCACACCGTTCCCCAGGGGAGAGACTGTTCCCCCACACCGTTCCAGTGGGGAGAGACAGTTCCCCACACCATTCCCCAGGGGAGAGACTGTTCCCCACACCATTCCCCAGGGGAGAGACTGTTCCCCCACACCGTTCCCCAGGGGAGAGACTGTTCCCCACACCATTCCCCAGGGGAGAGACTGTTCCCCACACCGTTCCAGTGGGGAGAGACTGTTCCCCACACCGTTCCCCAGGGGAGAGACTGTTCCCCACACCGTTCCCCAGGGGAGAGACTGTCCCCCCACACCGTTCCCCAGGGGAGAGACTGTCCCCCCACACCGTTCCAGTGGGGAGAGACTGTCCCCCCACACCGTTCCCCAGGGGAGAGACTGTTCCCCCACACCGTTCCAGTGGGGAGAGACTGTTCCCCCACACCGTTCCACAGGGGAGAGACTGTTCCCCCACACCGTTGCACAGGGGAGAGACTGTCCCCCCACACCGTTCCAGTGGGGAGAGACTGTTCCCCCACACCGTTCCACAGGGGAGAGACTGTTCCCCCACACCGTTCCACAGGGGAGAGACTGTTCCCCCACACCGTTCCAGTGGGGAGAGACTGTTCCCCCACACCATTCCCCAGGGGAGAGACTGTTCCCCCACACCGTTCCCCAGGGGAGAGACTGTCTCCCCACACCGTTCCCCAGGGGAGAGACTGTCCCCCCACACCGTTGCACAGGGGAGAGACTGTTCCCCCACACCGTTCCCCAGGGGAGAGACTGTTCCCCCACACCGTTCCCCAGGGGAGAGACTGTTCCCCCACACCGTTCCCCAGGGGAGAGACTGTTCCCCCACACCGTTCCCCAGGGGAGAGACTGTTCCCCCACACCGTTCCAGTGGGGAGAGACTGTTCCCCACACCGTTCCCCAGGGGAGAGACTGTTCCCCACACCATTCCCCAGGGGAGAGACTGTTCCCCCACACCGTTCCAGTGGGGAGAGACTGTTCCCCACACCGTTCCCCATGGGAGAGACTGTTCCCCACACCGTTCCCCAGGGGAGAGACTGTTCCCCACACCATTCCCCAGGGGAGAGACTGTTCCCCCACACCGTTCCAGTGGGGAGAGACTGTTCCCCACACCGTTCCCCAGGGGAGAGACTGTTCCCCCACACCGTTCCAGTGGGGAGAGACTGTCCCCCCACACCGTTCCAGTGGGGAGAGACTGTTCCCCCACACCGTTCCAGTGGGGAGAGACTGTCCCCCCACACCGTTCCAGTGGGGAGAGACTGTCCCCCCACACCGTTCCAGTGGGGAGAGACTGTCCCCCCACACCGTTCCAGTGGGGAGAGACTGTTCCCCCACACCATTCCCCAGGGGAGAGACTGTCCCCCCATACCGTTCCCCAGGGGAGAGACTGTTCCCCCACACCGTTACACAGGGGAGAGACTGTTCCCCCACACCGTTCCCCAGGGGAGAGACTGTTCCCCACACCGTTCCAGTGGGGAGAGACTGTTCCCCCACACCGTTCCAGTGGGGAGAGACTGTTCCCCCACACCATTCCCCAGGGGAGAGACTGTTCCCCCACACCGTTCCCCAGGGGAGAGACTGTTCCCCACACCGTTCCCCAGGGGAGAGACTGTTCCCCCACACCGTTCCCCAGGGGAGAGACTGTTCCCCCACACCGTTCCCCAGGGGAGAGACTGTCTCCCCACACCGTTCCCCAGGGGAGAGACTGTCTCCCCACACCGTTCCCCAGGGGAGAGACTGTTCCCCCGCACCGTTCCCCAGGGGAGAGACTGTTCCCCACACCATTCCCCAGGGGAGAGACTGTTCCCCCACACCATTCCCCAGGGGAGAGACTGTTCCCCCACACCGTTCCCCAGGGGAGAGACTGTTCCCCCACACCGTTCCCCAGGGGAGAGACTGTCTCCCCACACCGTTCCCCAGGGGAGAGACTGTCTCCCCACACCGTTCCCCAGGGGAGAGACTGTTCCCCACACCGTTCCCCAGGGGAGAGACTGTTCCCCCGCACCGTTCCCCAGGGGAGAGACTGTCCCCCCACACCGTTCCCCAGGGGAGATACTGTTCTCCCGCACCGTTCCCCAGGGGAGAGACTGTCCCCCCACACCGTTGCACAGGGGAGAGACTGTCCCCCCACACCGTTCCCCAGGGGAGAGACTGTTCCCCCACACCGTTCCAGTGGGGAGAGACTGTTCCCCCACACCGTTCCCCAGGGGAGAGACTGTTCCCCCACACCGTTCCCCAGGGGAGAGACTGTCTCCCCACACCGTTCCCCAGGGGAGAGACTGTCTCCCCACACCGTTCCCCAGGGGAGAGACTGTTCCCCCGCACCGTTCCCCAGGGGAGAGACTGTTCCCCCACACCGTTCCAGTGGGGAGAGACTGTTCCCCCACACCGTTCCCCAGGGGAGAGACTGTCCCCCCACACCGTTCCAGTGGGGAGAGACTGTTCCCCCACACCATTCCCCAGGGGAGAGACTGTTCCCCCACACCGTTCCCCAGGGGAGAGACTGTCTCCCCACACCGTTCCCCAGGGGAGAGACTGTTCCCCCACACCGTTCCCCAGGGGAGAGACTGTCCCCCCACACCGTTGCACAGGGGAGAGACTGTTCCCCCACACCGTTCCCCAGGGGAGAGACTGTCTCCCCACACCGTTCCCCAGGGGAGAGACTGTCCCCCCACACCGTTGCACAGGGGAGAGACTGTTCCCCCACACCGTTCCCCAGGGGAGAGACTGTTCCCCCACACCGTTCCCCAGGGGAGAGACTGTCCCCCCACACCGTTCCAGTGGGGAGAGACTGTCCCCCCACACCGTTCCCCAGGGGAGAGACTGTTCCCCCACACCGTTCCCCAGGGGAGAGACTGTCCCCCCACACCGTTCCCCAGGGGAGAGACTGTCCCCCCACACCGTTCCAGTGGGGAGAGACTGTCCCCCCATACCGTTCCCCAGGGGAGAGACTGTCCCCCCATACCGTTCCCCAGGGGAGAGACTGTCCCCCCACACCGTTCCACAGGGGAGAGACTGGCAGGGGCCAGGAAGGGGGAACCAGCACCAGCCATGTGGCCGCTCTATGCTTGTTTCCTTTCTCCTAAGTAAAGATCACTTCAATCTTTTGGAAATATTACAAGGACACAAAGAGATGATGGATGGGAAACTTCACTAATAACAAACAGTCTAGATAGGTGAGCTCTGTTGGCATGTGCCAGAAAAGTCATGGTTCAGGGGAGAGGGAAGAATATTACCCTCAGGAAGGAGAAAAAGCCAGAAAGCCCAGAGGGAGGCAGGAACGAAAGTGGAGACACGGAAGGTCAGGAAGAGCAATGCTTATACTGCTTGGATTCCTGAGAGGTGCTGGGAGGCCCAGAGATGCCTGTGTGTGCCTGCGGGCCCTGGCCTGCCGTGGACCCTGCCACCTGTGTAAGTGCACAGCCCTGAGTCCCTGCCTGGCCTCCAGAATCATGGTCTGTGGGCTGTGGACCCTCACGGTGCACTTCCGTCGGGGTGGGTTTGGGGCAGGGTGGCATGGTAAACTGATTGCCTAACTGCAATGCAGCCTACCTACAAATTTCATAGATAATAGCAGATCCTCCAATATAGTGAACGCACAACCCAAATGGCAAATGTTTATTTTCATTCACAGTTTCAGAATGACACTACTGTGTAAGGTGAAGTCTCCTTCTCTGACAGCCAGTGTCTTTTCATAGCATATCTGAATCCTTGTTTTAAGAGGAGCTAAGGCAATAGCAAATACCAGAGCAGTGTAGAGAGGAAATAACACTCAATACATCTCAGTCTCATCTGGGGTTGGAACTTGGATTTAGTTCACCTCTGAGAGAATCTCAGACTTGTTGGTGTAAAGATGATGGGGTGAAATTTGACTTCAGTCCAGGTTTACTTTTTCACCAACTACTTCCTCTCCCTTCCCACCCTCCTCCTGTCTTCTTTCCACCCCATTCCAGGATGTTGAGGGTCATGCCTGCCCCAGCTGAGCAATGTGCATAAACACACATGCATGTACGTACACACACACACACACACACACACACACACACACACACACACACACACACACTCCAATTCCATCATCCCATGGAGTTGGTCTTGCTATGAGACCACTGGCTGATCTGAGGAATCAAGAGTCTGCATGTGTGACCATGGGGTCAGATGCTGTGCCAGGACCCTGGTCACAGGTATGAGTCTAGCAGGAGCGCAGTGGGAGAGGTTCGGGTCATCCCGGCAAAGAAGAAGATGAGAGATTCAGGGTCAGGTGGCGTCGGGACACACCAACATGCAGGCACCTGCTCAGACACAGGCTTTCCCTCTGGGTCTTGTCTGCTTCCCGAATGCCTCCACAGCTCTCTTGGCAGTACAAGGCAATTCGCTGCATTCCAGAAAATTCTACTCCTCAGGAACATTCCATGGAATGAAAAGATAGCGCTCACTGCAGGGAAGTCAGCTGCTGCGTCTCACCCCGAGCAGAGCACCGGTCCAGGCCCCAGAGCAGATGCAGCCTGTCCTCTTTGTACCCTGGCATGTCAGCAGCCACGGGAAGTGAGGCCTGAGATAACGGTAGCCCTGAACCCCTCAGTGACATTTCCTGGAACTTCTTGAGATGAAGAGAAAACAAGCAAGCCAACTCCGAGCCAGCACTTGGCCAGATGTCACTCCTCAGCCCCAGGGGGTGACTGCATGCCTAGCTTGGACTCCAGGTCTAGTGGTCTGTGTAAAACAAGCCCCACTTTGTGCCCACAGATTTCTATCAGCTACCTTGACTGGTAATGACAAAAATCCTCAAGCCATGATTTTCCAAGACCAGGTTCAAATGCTCCCCCACCCCCACCCCCACCCTCCCACCTCCGAGCACATGACACTGCCATTTCTACCAGCATCCCCTCCATCTGCAAATCCCCAGAGTTTCAGAGCTCCATCTGCCTGTTGCTGTTTTCATTCGCAATGCTTGTTTAATTTTACCATCTAGATAATAAACTCCTTTAAAGGCATAGATTGTGCTTAGCACAGTGCAGTGGACGCCCTGCTGTATTCTTGGACCTAGATTGTCCTTGAATGCTTGTTTCCCCAGTTACAGGTAGTGCTGCCAGCTGTCCCCAGAAATTGCCTGCAGCCACTAAGATCTCCTCCCCTAATGCCACACCCGCTCCCCAGGGCGGCTCCTGTGAGTGTTCAGTGAAGGCAAATAAGGCCTGGCCCCATTGCCTGCACCTGGAATAGTCCTGAAGGACTGACCCAGCTTCAGAACTCCTCATGGGGTTGACCAAATCCTCATGACTGTATTGCCTCCTTCCCTTCCATTTCCAAGTGTTCAACCCAAGAGCACTCTCTAATAAACTTCCTGCATGCTAAACTCCATCTCGGAGTCTGCTTCCCAAGGAACCCAACCTGTACTAGAGGGTCTGGCAGAGAGGAGCTGCTCACTCAGTGCTGGTTGGCTTAATCAAACAGCCAGTTGCTCAGCGATAAATCCAATCATAGGATGGCTGCCCAGGGCCTAGTTAGTTGACCTGGGAAATAGGAGCAGTGGCCCTGCCAGAAAATAAGTACCACATGGCACCAGACCCTACTTGGCAGGCCACTTTGAATTACTGGGAGGAGCTGGCGCTATGGAACACATGGGAAAAGCCAAAAATGGTTCCATAGCTCCATCACAGGCAGCTCCAGCCACAGGGCTCTTTATTAGCGAATAATGAGAAGCACCAGAGGACTCTTACCCTGTGCAGAATGAGACCATTACAAATCACTCTCTATCTGTAATTTCTTCTCTTCCTCCCCATTCTGGGACTTGCCACCACTCTGAGAGAGACGGAGATCAATAGATGAGGGGGTGGCCCTGGCCAGGCAGCTCAGTTGGTTAGAGCATTGCCCTGATACATCAAGGTTGCAGATTGGATCACCAGTCAGAGCACATACAAGAATCAACCAATAACTGCATAACAAGAAGAACAACAAATTGATGTCTCTCTCACTTTCTCTCTCTCTCTCTCTAAAATCAATACATTTTTATAAAATAGATGAAGGAGAAAGCATCTTTTCCTGGGTTGCAGCTCCAGCCACAGCTTTTCAAAAAGTAAATACTAGAGGAAGGACACCTCCTTAGGAATGAAACTGATGGCGAAGGTGCTTATCCTTAAGCAGCACTCTGGAGCCCCTGCATGTAGGGACTGAGACTTCATTTGATAGAGAGCCCTGGTGATCAGGATGAGACTTTTTAACATTGCAGACTTGTAGGATAGAAAAGATGAGTGAATGACACAGAAATGGGGCACCAAAAGAAGAGCTGACGGGGATCCGGATACTCTCTGCTGCTGTCCACATCCACATGGCCACGGACAGGGAGCAGCTGCCCGGAACACCGAGGAGCGGAGGCTGAGCCCCTGTGTGGCCTCTGTGACCAGGCAGCGATGACTTTGCTAGCCCAGAAATGAGGAACTGTGGCCCATTCATCTTAGACTCAACTGCCGCCAGTTTCTCAGAAAACAGTTTTCCATTTTAACACCACAGTCATATTGTATATTACAGGTGGTTCATTATATAAATATAAATAATGATATGTTAGACATAGCTAATAGTTTAACAAACCATGCAGATCTAATTCCTTATCTTCAATTGTTTTATCATCTTTGAGAAGTCTGGAGAAAAACAGTCCTCTTCAGATACTATTCAACAAATGGAAGCTTGGACACAGTGAATCCCTGTTGGCCAGAGTGGGCAGAATGGGTCAGCAGCCAGCCTGATGGAAATGCTTTCAAAAGACTTGCTCCTGATTGCGTCTGGACTCAGTTATAGAATCACAGGTCTTGGAGATGAATGGGACCTTGGACACCATCATATCCATCCAGCTTGACACCCACCAATGGAGTTCTGTTTCTTTAAGACTGTCTCTGGCCACCCACATATCTGGGCCAGTTTTTCCTGGATGCAGTTTTTTCCAGCAGTCATTATCTAGTTATTGCAATACTTTGCTTTATGAACATGGAACTTCATCAGAAAAGAAAGTAGGATCAATATATATTTGTCAGAACCCACAGGACATACAATATCAAGAATGTAAACAATGGGCTTTGGGTGATCATGACATGTCACTCTAGGTTCATCGAGTGTAACAGATGTCCCACTCTGGGATGGATGTGGATAGTGGGGGAGTCTGTGCATGTGTGGGGACAAGGGACATATGGGAACTCTCTGTACTTTCCACCCAGTTTGGCTATGAACCTAAAACCGCTCTAAAAATAAAGTTTATGAATTTTATATAAATAAACAAACAAACCCAAGCCCTCTCTGTACATGTAGAGCTCAGTAACTGCACGCATCAGTAAACGAGGTGCTCCCTGCCTGAGCTCTGGGGTCCACAGGGCCCTCGACCCCTTTCCATCTCACTCAGACAGATTAAATCACTGACTGCTGTGTCATGTGAGGAGGTGTTTGATCTTTGAGTTGGGGGAATTAGGGTCAAGAAAAGAAAGAAGGTTTTCAAAGATGACCTTTTAATTGATGATCGGCAACGTCCTCATCGTCGCAACTGTAACTTGTGTGGAGAGCGCTTGGTTTCCCTTGCCCCCATCTCCCTCTTTCCGGCACCCCCTGGCCAGGGAGTGAGAGCCTGCCTTCCACTGTGGCCACGCTTCCAGATCATCTTGTCCCACCGTTTCCCTCTGCTGTTGGTCTCAGTTGATTCATTCGTGGAAAAAAATAACTCACGATGACTTATTGTTGAAAGCAAAGGAGATAAGTCACGAAAAGGGAAAATATATTTTTTTTCTGAAGCTCAGGAAATACAACTCTCTAGATAACTTTTTTTTTTAGAAAAAATGAACTCTTTTAATTTTCTTTCAATGCAAAAATAAAATTTTCCTTAGAAACCAAATGTATCATTCAAGTGTCCCAAACCACAGGCATTGTTTTTTAAAATAAAGCAGGCAGATTTGAGATGGGGGGTGATAATCAATTTCAGTCCACCCTCTTTCTCTGTGAGCCTTAATTAAACAGGGATGAAAAGTAAGATAATCCTCCCAGTGCCCTTCCCCTGACTCGTCCCACTGCCCACAGAGGTCTCACCCAGAGTTTTTCCAGCTATTGTCATTTCTGGCCCTAAACCAACATTTTTGCGAAAGTATGTGTTAGGAACACTGCAGTGTCTACGGGGCTTCAGCACCTGTGTGTGCATGCACATGTGTGTATTTGTTATTAGTTTGTGTGTGTGTGTGTGTGTGTGTGTGTGTGCTCGTGTCTGTGTCGATAATTGTTTTTGTCCTGTTTCCCTGGTAGGATGACAGTTTACAGAGTACCTGAGAACCACTTTACTCCCCTTAGCGGAAACTTCTATTAAGCAGCTCCGGCTCTGGAAAGGCAACATTGAAACGTGCCTCCAGCTGAGCAATTTGAAGATTCAGGACAATGTTTACATGTCATTAAACAGTCAGCTCTCAAGGCCACCAAGGCCATTACTAGCACCTCTACAGCATAACACCTGGGCAGAATATTGAAGCCTTCTTCGAGCCCCAACTGTTAAATATAGAGAATTAAGCCTACCATCACAGGTGCTCATGGGAATGAAAGAGGACAGTGTAATGGACCTCACACAGAAGTGGTGCTCAATCAGTGACAACTGCCTCCCTCTCTCTCGCCCCTCTGTGGGGCTCGGGCAAAGGCGTGGCTCTGCACCCTTCCTTCCTGGTGTCTCCTGTTGACTTGCCCCCAGCAGCAGCCAGGAAATGAGCCGACTATGATTTTCACCACTTCCCCCTCCTTTCAGCCCTGGTCATAACTCCACTGTGACCTCTTCCTTTCCTGAACTGGAGTGCACCCACAAAGTCAGCACCTGATAGCATAACACTGAGCTGCTTATTAAGGGTTTCATGTGTCATTATTTTGTCTGCTAACCGGACTGTAAGCCAACATAGGGCAGGCTTGAGTTTCCCATTCCTGTTTTATCCTCTCAAACTGACTAAACTCAGTGACCTGTTGGTTGATGGTGGTGGACAAATTTGGCACAGTGAATGGAGTCCCTGGAGGGCCAGAGTCAGAGCAGCCTTCACCCAGCCTTGCGTGAACATGGGAGTCACACACCCACTCAGTGGAGCCTGAGGTTCAGTCTGGCCATTAGAGGAGAGCTCTCTAGCCCTCTCATACCCAAAGCATCTGCCCCCCTGTCCTCTGAAACTGAGGCAGGCAAATGGTGATAAAGACAAATCTTGGAGGGAAGCGTGTGCTTGCTGTTAACAGTTCATCTTCAAGCTCCTTTCCCCATCAGGGAAGCCCCTGTGCCCACTACACACCTCATCTAACCTCAACTCCAATAACTATCACTTTCAGACCAGCTGTCCAGCTCACAAAGCCGAGCACGAAAGTCTTCTATGTTGCTCTTGCTATCGCTGGGACGGTACTACCCTGTGCAGGGGAGGTAGAGTCATCCAGCAGGACATGCTATTCTAGGGAGTTAGCAGGCCCAAGATGGAAGCCCAAATCTACCATGTATTAGCTGTTGGGTGATTAAATACTAGTATCTTCTACCTGCAAAATAAAGGTAAAAAGGCTTCGATCACCAGCACTTTTGTAAATAATGAAGTTATTTATCATTGCTAACTTTTGTTAAGTACATACTATTGATATATACTGTCCTAGGCTCCTTATATGCATTTTAGTTGGACCTCAGAAAAGTCCTGTAAGGTAAGCACTATTATTATGACCCCTACTTGGCAGATGACAAAGTATGACTTAGATAAGACTAGAGAGATAAAGTCACTACCCAAGATTGACATCCATGAGGCTAGGATTAGTAACAGGAAGTCCTCTTAAGGGTTGTTGTTCTTATGCATATCTTGTCTTCTGTCTCTAATTAGAGACTTTTCAAGGATAGAGATACACCTTCCTCTTATTTTAAAGCAACCTCAGAGCCTTTAAAAACACTGAAAAGTGCTTCATAAAGGAATGAAGAATATTTTTAAAACAGAGGGTACAAACTCTTTAGGAAAATTATAAGAATTAAAATATTTTTTTAAATCTGCCCTGGCCCGTTGGCTCAGTGGTAGAGTGTCAGTCCAGTGTGTGGAGGTCTCAGGTTCAATTCTCAGCCAGGGCACACAGGAGAAGCTCCCATCTGCTTCTCTACCCTTCCTCTTCTCCTTTTTCTCTGTTTCTCTCTTCCCCTCCCACAGCCAAGGCTCCATTGGAGCAAAGTTGGCCTGGGTGCTGAGGATGGCTCCATGGCTTCCACCTCAGGTGCTAGAATGGCTCTGGTTGCTATGGAGCAATGTCCCAGACAGGCAGAGCATTGCCCCCTAGTGGGTTTGTCAGGTGAATCCCAGTCGAGTGCATGCGGGAGTCTGTCTCTCTGCATCCCACTTCTCATTTTAGAAAAATACAAAAAATAAATAAAAAATATATATATATTTTTTAAAATCTGAGATTATGAACCTATAGCCCCACTAGAGACCAGAAGAATAGACAAATTATTCTTCAAAGTCTTTTCTAGACTTGTAACGCTAGATACTAAAAAGAGCTGAAATATTTGAGCTGTTGACCTTGTTCACATCTTTAATTTCTTATGACCTACCTGTTCACTAGTCACTGACTATGTTGCTCTGCTCTGCCCTTTGTGCCAATGGAAAGATGAATGAACCCGTGATGAGTGAAAAGACTTTTATCAGCTGGGAGAATTTTTTCCACATTAAGAATGATTCCAGGACTTGACTAGCAGGTTCTCACCTGTCCCCACCAAGGTCCTGACTGCACTGTGAGAGCCTTGTGATCAGGGACTTGTTGATTACCTGCTTGGGAAGAAAGAGGGTACAAAGTTAGGTAAGGAGAGAGCTTTCTCACTCCAATGTTAGTTCAAGAACTCTTCTCCCAACTCAAGAATGGGGATATTTCCAAAAACTCTGAGAAGTGAATTCTTGCCTGTGGTGTATCCAGATTTATCTCTATGTATTTAGGTGAAAATATTCTATTTCCAGGTTGAACCATTCAGCCTATTATAAATTTGCTTCATGTAACAGCTGGACTCCAAAAGTGCATGCAAACCAAGGGTGGCCAACTCGATCAAAAACCTGCTAAAGTGAAAAACCTCTCTAGATGAAGCACAGATACTCTGGTTCTCTGTGTCTTTCTTAAGTCCCTTTTGGACTGGATTATCTTCCTGACTCTTTAGCCATTTGTGCAGATGAGTGAGGGCACAGGACCAAGACCTGAACCTTGAAGACCGTCCCCACATGGACAGAGAGAACAGAGGGAGCACTCACTCCCTAGACCTGAGACAGAGAAGCAGCAACTCAGAGCGAGAAGGAGAAAATGTGATTCCAGAACCCAGTGGCTATCAAGTAGGGCTGGTGAAGTTTGACAGGGGAAGCTCAGGAATCCACTGGAAGGTGAGGGGACTTAGTGAGATGGTGGACGACATGAGGAAGAGGTTTAGAAATCCGCAGATGAAAAAGGATGGAGTAAGAGCAGAAGGGAAACAGAATTGCTTAACCAGGAAGAGTCATGGGCATGTTCACGGGTTAGGAAGGACTTGGTGGAGAGAAAGATCTTTTTTTTTTTTTTTTACAGAGACAGAGAGAGGGATAGATAGGGACAGACAGACAAAAACGGAGAGAGATAAGAAGCATCAATCATCAGTTTTTCGTTGCGACACCTTAGTTGTTCATTGATTGCTTTCTCATATGTGCCTTGACCACGGGCCTTCAGCAGACCGAGTAACCCCTTGCTCGAGCCAGCGACCTTGGGTCCAAGCTGGTGAGCTTTGCTCAAACCAGATGAGCCCACGCTCAAACTGGCGACCTCGGGGTCTCGAACCTAGGTCCTCCGCATCCCAGTCCGACGTTCTACCACTGCGCTACCACCTGGTCAGGCAGAGAAAGATCTTTACAGTGACTTACCATCGTAATGTGCCCATAACAGAGACTTCCTGGCATGTGGAACTTTCGGTGCTAAAACTGATAAAGTCCCAGGGAATCCAGGAGTTGGTCATCCTGAAGCCTGCAAAGAGGATGGCCCGGGGATGGAGTGTGATAATAACAAACCATAGAAGAGGTAGAGAGACTAACCTGAAAAGGAGGATGGATGCTTTCTAGACACTAATTTTTTTTTTTTTTTTCTGAAGCTGGAAACGGGGAGACAGTCAGACAGATTCCCGCATGCGCCCGACTGGGGATAGACACTAATTTTTATTCCACTGAGAAGTATCTTGGTGCACAAAGAACACTGCAGGTTACAAATTATAGAAACACTCTCAGTTGCTCAGTTGGCTTGGCACAGGGCTTAAAGCCTTGGTGTCTCCCTCATTTCATGCTCACTCCAGTTTATCTAGAGCCTTCTGGTCACTGACCTTCCAGCTCTCTGCTCTCCAACTCAAGGTCAAGCTTTCACTCTGTTAGTGTCCTCAGCCCCTGACAAATAAAGCTCCCGAAAGGCAAAGCCCTAGAGCGGGCCCTGCTTTGCATCAACACTTTCTCCCAAACACTACATGGGGAGGAAGTGCTCAGCCCTGCAGCATGTGTGTGGATGTCGCTCGCATGTCCCCAACCTTCTCCTGCTCCCATCTGGCCATATGCCCACAAAGCCCGCATCCTCAAATCCCTCTGACACTTCATCTTTACCCAGCCTCACCCATCCTGGGTCCACTTCTTTTAATAGTGGTTTTTGACACACAATTCCTTTCTGGTACATCTCAGAGTTTAGGATATTCTCCAAAGCTGGCCAACCTCTTCCTTTTAAACCAGTAAACAGTTGGAAGCAAAGAGGGTGTCTTGAGAAGATAGAACCAGAAAATCAGGGAATCGCTGTTGGCTCTGCTCCTGTTCGTCACGTGACTCTGGGTCCTTTAAACTCCGTAAGCTTCCATTCCCTCATCTGTAAAATGGGTAAATGATGCCTACCACCCAGTGTCTGACTAATTAAATTAGAAGGGATAAAGAAAAACAGTTTGTCAATTCTTAGACACACTATAAACAAGCTAGCAGCACCACGAAGTAAGGAGTTAAAAAGACAAACTAGAAAGCCAGCAATGAGTGTTTGTTGGATGAACAAATAAGTGAACGAGTGAAGTGAAGATGGAATTGCTAAGGTCAGGAAGACCTGTGGAGAACCTAAAAACCGGTCACTGGCAACCTGGGCATAAAAACAAGGGTGAGCATTTCCAAGCTTATGGAGGTAGAAGTTTGAAGTAAGTTGGAGGCAGGAATGTGAGCTGGCAAGACCCCAGGGGCAAATCACCAGCCACAAAGAAGGCCTCAGTGAAGAAAACTGATCTTGCTGGGAGAAACCTCCTAAATACAAGGCCAAGCACAGGGAGCGCTGCATGCTGAACTGTGCTGGAATCACATGCTCAGAGGCTGCTGGAGCCAGAACAAGCTCAGACGCGAATGTAAGTGAGCAGGTGTAAGACAATAGGCGTGCTGGCTGCTGGCGCGCTGGAAAACACATGTCCTTTTACATGGAGGCATTTAAAACTCAGTTAAAAACAAAACCTTTGCCAGGCAAACAAACAGATGAAGATGCCGGCTCAGAGGGTGGAAGAGCCTGCCAGTCAGTTTCTGACAGCCTTGTTACTGGAATGTAGATCTCCCGACAGAAAGCAGTACTTTGTCAAGACTTTAGTGGGGAGAGGCGGGTCTGGTCAAACACGGATCTTCTGCTTTGGGTCCTCAGCTCGAGATGAGCTCCGCAGCACTCCGCGCACTGGCTGTGACCCAGCGCAGATTCAGAGATAAAAGAACAATGAGGAATGTGTGAGGAGCCCACATAAGGACCTAATGCCCGGTCGGTAATGAGACACAGAGACAGACTACCTGTATTAATTTGCTAGGGTGGCCATGAAAACGTACCACAGACTGGGTGGCCTAAACAACTGAAATTCTTATCCTCACAGTCCTGGAGGTTAGAAGTCCAAGATCAAGGGGTCAGCAGGCTTAGTTTCTCCTGGGGCATCTCCCTTTGGCTTTGTCTTCTATATATATCTTCACCTGGTCTTCTCTCTGTGTGTGTCTGCGTCCTGATTGCCACTTCTTATGAGGACACCAGTCATGTTGATTAAGGCTCACCCATGACCTGTGGTGGCGCAGTGGATAAAGCGTCAACCTGGAAATGCTGAGGTTGCCGGTTCGAAACCCTGGGCTTGCCTGGTCAAGGCACATATGGGAGTTGATGCTTCCAGCTCCTCCTCCCTTCTCTCTCCCTCTCTGTCTCTCTCTCCTCTCTAAAAAAAAAAAAAAAAAAAAAAAAAAATTATTAAGGCTCACCCTAATGACCTCAGTGAACCTTCATTAGCTCTTTAAAACCTTATCTCCGAATACAGTCATATTCTGAGGCTCTAGGGGTTAGCCCTCCAACATATCAATCTCGGGGGGGGGGGGGGGGCTGGGACACAATTCAGCCCGTAACACTAGCACTTGGTAAAAATCAACACTCCTTTAACATTTTGATGAGATTTATCCTCTCTGTACTGTGTGTACTAGAAATAGTTTTTTAAAAACTTATAGGAAGAGAACAAGGGGGCGTAGTCATGTGAGGTTGCAGCAAACCTCAGCTAATCAGCCTCCCCATCTCCCCAAACACCTTAATTCTTACACAGAAGAACCCTTTTTATGGATTGAACCTACTACATTTGGGGCACTCTGATTAGTGCTGGGGACACAGTGGTGAGCAAAGGTGACCTGACTTAGGCTCTCGGGTTACTTGGTCTATTGAAAACATTATTTCCTCTGGTCCCACCCTTTGTTACTTTTGAGCTTGCTTGACCCCAGTGCACCTCGGTTTGCACATCTGTGGGACAGAGAAAATAACGCCCATCCTTAGAGAAGATAACATGACACAGGGTCTGTCAGACTATGTGGAACTCACACATCCTCAATACACAGAAATCTCCCCTAAGTCTTAGCACCTCAGATTCCACATAAAATGATACATAGTAAAAAAAAAAAAAAAAAAAAAAAAAAAAAGTAACTTCAAATTTGACATGGAACATCTTTATGTTGCCTAAATATGCTACTTCCCATTCCAGGGCAAGACAAAAACAGGACCATAACTTATTAGTGGAGACAATGAATATGTTATCAATAGAAATGCACGTTCTGAGATACTGCAGGTCCTGCTTCCCAGGGTCCAGCTTATCCCCCCCTTCTAACGCAGTGGGTTGAGGAAGGACTGGCGCCATCTTGGACCATAAATCATTTCCAAACAGGTCCTGGAGGGCACAAACCCCCAGAGCAGTACCTTCCACACGCAGCTAAAGAATTTCCTGCCAAAACGGATAAGAATTTCCTGTTTTGCTTTTCATTATTACTTTAAATAATCATATTCAGAGTCCTGGAGGATCCTAAGCAGCAGGGGCCGAGAGGGTGTGTCAACATCTTTTCTAGATTAACTCAGCACAATTGCAGCAGCTTTAAAAATGGCAAGTTCCTATCTGGACAAAATGTACCAAAGGACCAGTTGGGAACTGGAAAGAAATACAGCTGACACATGGGATCCCCCCTTCGCGTGGCACTGGACTTAACTCGCGCTTTTGACCATGACTCCAGACGAGGCAAGAGTGTTCTCCCTGCCACTGGGCCTGATGCTTAGAGTCCAGGAGGGAGCCCCACAAGGCCTCATGGTACCAGGTACCCTTAGAAGCATGAACCTCCGGGGCAGCATCAGCAGTTCCCACACAAATCGCCCCTGCCCCTTAGGGGCATCTGACCTGCTCAGAGAACCCAGGCCGAACAACTCAACGACCCCCTGTGGGGTCCTGGGGATGCTGACTTGAAATCTCACATCCAGGAGGACTGCTTCACCTAACTGCACACTGCACCCCCATTCTCCCCTCTCCACACGCTCCCTCGTCCAGAGACGGGAACATAGACTCCCCCCTTATCTCCAGAACTGAGTGCACCTCGCACCTCCCCACTCCAGGCCAACTCCCCATGCCGACTCCTTCCTTCTGTAGAGGCCACCCCTTCCTTCCAGTCGTCTGAACTCAAAACTTCCTGCTTCTCTTTACTTCTCCCTCTTCCTTTTACATCACCAACCATCAACAAATGCAAGCCGTTTGAGTAGCGTGCCAAGACCTGTGTGGGTCCTTTCCCAGGAAGTCTCACTTGCATTTGTCCTGATTCTTCCGCTGTCCCCACCCCAGAATAAAACCCTAGGCCCTGAAAGCTTTGTCACCTTCAGCCCCAAGAAGAGCTGTGGCCTCCACCTCATCTCCCCCACTTCCACGCTATTCTCCTTGCCCCTTCTCCAGAGCTGCGTCCGCACACTGCTTAGTAAGTTCACAGACCTGCTCGGAAATTTCAGAGCCTGGCAAGCACGGCACACACCCCTCTCCTGGCACTCAAAGCCCTGTATGATCTGCTCTCAGATTTCTCTTATTATTCCTCCCCCTCATGCACCCACACTTCAGCCAAATCTGGCGGTTCCCCACTGTTAGCATTTCTTATCCTTTGCCACACCCCTGCGTCTGCTCCTGCTGCCCCTCCTGGATCCGGTATTTTCTAACCTCTGCCTCTCCAAGTGCAGCCTTCTCCCTGAGGTCTTCCCATCAGCCCACTTGGGGCAGGTGCTTCCAACCTCACCGCCCACTGCCCACACAGCCCTGCACTGTTTTGTCCCTATGTGCACACCATGTGGGTGGTAAGTCTGTTGTCAAGGGTTGGGGTCTTCTCTCCTTCTGGTCATATGGTGAATGACCTGTAACTTGCTATGGTCAGCAAAATGTAAATGAAAGTGACCTGTGTCATTTTGTGCCAGAAGCTTTAAAAGCCAGTGTTCACTTTGCCACATCTTCTTCCCCGTGACACGCATGTTGAGGTGGAGCCTCCATCAGCCAGAGTCCCTGCTGGCTGGCTATGATCACATAGCGTGAGTGGGAAATAAGTTTCTGCTTCTTTGGCCACTGAGATGTGGGGATTGTTTGTCATCACAGCCAAGTCTGGCTTATCCTGGCTACTCGAACATGAGACCTAAGACACCACTGAGTTCTGTCGCCTGCTTTACAGATGAGGAAACTAAGGCTTAGGGAAGTGAAATGACTTGCCCAAGGTCATATCATTAGTAGTGATCAAGTAGAGCCAAGGTCCCCTAATGTCCAGTCCAATACCTCTTCCATGATACCCTCCTGCAGGATCTGTGAGACAAAGACCTAACAACAGAAGTCTGAGATAGTGGCTCCTGCCCTTCACTACTTAGCTAAGTAATCCAGGGTAGTCACTCCTGCTCACAAGCCTCAGTTTCCCCTCTTCTAGAATGAGACTGTGGAACAAAAATCCCTTCAAGGCTGTCTTCTATGTACCCCTGTGTGTGCATTGTCTTCCCCCCAGTGCTCATTATGGTGCTGTGCAGAGCGAGGACTCATGATGTACTGATGACCACCTAGCAGTCTCACAGGCATAGCCCAGCCTCCCTGTGCACTGATGACCACCTAGCAGTCTCACAGGCATGGCCCAGCTTCCCTGTGCACTGATGACCACCTAGCAGTCTCACAGGCATAGCCCAGCTTCCCTGTGCACTGATGACCACCTAGCAGTCTCACAGGCACAGCCCAGCTTCCCTGTGCACTGATGACCACCTAGCAGTCTCACAGGCACAGCCCAGCCTCCCTGTGCACTGATGACCACCTAGCAGTCTCACAGGCACAGCCCAGCTTCCCTGTGCACTGATGACCACCTAGCAGTCTCACAGGCACAGCCCAGCTTCCCTGTGCACTGATGACCACCTAGCAGTCTCACAGGCATAGCCCAGCTTCCCTGTGCACTGATGACCACCTAGCAGTCTCACAGGCACAGCCCAGCTTCCCTGTGCACTGATGACCACCTAGCAGTCTCACAGGCATGGCCCAGCTTCCCTGTGCACTGATGACCACCTAGCAGTCTCACAGGCAGAGCCCAGCTTCCCTGTGCACTGATGACCACCTAGCAGTCTCACAGGCATGGCCCAGCTTCCCTGTGCACTGATGACCACCTAGCAGTCTCACAGGCACAGCCCAGCCTCCCTGTGCACTGATGACCACCTAGCAGTCTCACAGGCATGGCCCAGCTTCCCTGTGCACTGATGACCACCTAGCAGTCTCACAGGCATAGCCCAGCTTCCCTGTGCACTGATGACCACCTAGCAGTCTCACAGGCAGAGCCCAGCTTCCCTGTGCACTGATGACCACCTAGCAGTCTCACAGGCATAGCCCAGCTTCCCTGTGGGAGTAATCCACACAGCTTCTCCAGGTGGGCAAAAGCCAGACGCAGTGCACTGACCCACTCTGGAATCACCCTTCACATCTTCCAGCTTCTCATATAGAGAAACTGCCCAACAGATATGAGTCTAGTTTCAACTTTCATCTACCTGGCTCTGCCTTTAACTGTTACTCATTGAATTAACATCCAGAACCCTTACCTGACTCTACTAAAGTACCTGGCTTTTGGCAACAGAGCAAACCACTACAATGAGAGGTGTGAGCTTCTTTTCTGGTGTGTGTTTCTTTCTTTTGTTCTTTTCCTATCACACCCTAATTCTTGAGTATTCTAAAAGCTGTCAGCCTTCTAACCAGGTCATTGGTTTTTGTCCATGACATGCTCTAATTCCTTTTTTTTTTTTTTTTTTTGTCTTTTTATTTCCTTTCCTTAGGCTACCATTGCATGAAAACAACTAATTCTTTGGACCTTAAAATATTTATAAGGATTCAATTTTTCTTTTTAATTTTCCCATTGATTTGAGAGAGAGAAAAGAAGGGGGTGGTAAAGAGAGAAAAAGAGAGAGAGAGAGAGAGAAAAAGAGAAGCATCAACTCGTTCATTTAGTTGTTCCATTTAGTCGTGTACTCATTCCCTGATTTATTGATGTCACCCCAGTAAAATTAATAATAATAATAAAAAAATTTAAAAAAAATAGTTGTGTACTCATTGATTGCTTCTCCTACATGTCCTGACTGGGGGTTGAACCCACAACCTCTGGCTCTCCAGATCAATGCTTTTACCACTGAGCCATGCAACCAGGGTGATACTTATCAAGGTTTCAAAATGTGCCAGACCATCTCTTACTCCTGGACACACTGTCAAAAATTGAGGCTGCCTCTCAATCATTAGCCATATGCTTGGCATTCGTAAGGGGCTGATCAACCTCAAAGAAAGAAGAATCTCAGAGTCAGGGTGACCTCTTCCTCATACTGGTGACAGAGAGGGCGGGCTGTGACCTGGTGTGGCTCCTTTCAGAGCAACCATCTGGCCACATACTAGGTCACTGGCAGTTGCAAATTTTCCCTGTCCCCTTTGGGCTAGCCCTGTGAGGGACATTCAAGGAAACGAGGAGCAGCCAGAGGTAAGGGTCTGTGCAGCCTCCAAACAAGAGCCTTCCAGTAAGCCCCCTTTCGCCTAACCCTGAACATGTGAACTGACCGGACCAAAAGTGGAGAGGGACCCAGAATGTCTAATCCTACCTGTCCACGAGAAACATAACACGAACCACATATATTTTTTAATGTTCTAGTAACCATATTAGTAAAAAGAAATAGGTAGGTAAATTTAAATATACTGACTTATTTTATTTAACTTAATATACCCCAAATATTATTCTTTCAGCATGTAATCAATATAATGATTATGAATGAGAAAGTTTACATTCTGCTTTTTGATCCGTCTTTGAATTTCAGAGTGTATTTTACCTTTACAGCATATCCCAGTCTGGACTGGTCATGTTTTAAGGGCTCAGTAGCCACTGGTGATGAGTGGTCTCTGCCCCGAAAACCCAGGGCTAGTGAAGCCTCATATTACTGTAGATGAGGAAGCGAGGCCCTGGGAGGAGAAGCAAATTGCACCAAGCCCCCAGCTGCGGAGGCGGGGTTAAAGACCAGGTATGTTGCAACACTCTTTTAGTAGTACCACTTAAAAAAAAATCAGAAAAAAACAAAAATACCACTCAGCAAGCAAATAAGGTATTGGTTCCTACCAGCAATTCGCAACCAGCATGCCACAAGAATTTTTAAAACAAGCAATACCTGACTATTTAGTCATGGGCACTGACCTCTTTTCCCTTAGATTGTCAAATTTAAATAATGACAATGGCTGTCTGACCAGGTACAGTGCATAGAGCATCAGCTTGGGGCATTAAGGACCCAGGTTCGAAACCCTGAGGTCACCGGCTTGAGCATGGGCTCACCAGCTTGAATGCAGGGTCACTGGCTTGAGCACGGAATCATAGACATGACTCCATGATTGCTGGCTTGAGCCCAGTGTTGCTCTCTTGAGCAAGGAATCACTGGCTCGGCTGGACACCTACCACCCTCCCTTCATCAAAGCACATATGAGAAGCAATCAATGAACAAGTCAAGTGCCGCAACTATGAGTTGATGCTTCGCGTCTCTCTACCTTCCTATCTTCTGCCCCCGCCCCCCGCCTGCCCTGATGCATGAGCACACACATTCTAAAAAAAAAAAAAAAAAAAAATGACAACAGCCAACAAAACAGCCATCTGGTGTGAATGAATCAATATTATACTTTTTTGGGGGGGTCAAATCAGCAAATAATATGATGTCTTTTTGGTGTGCTGCAGAATTTTAGTAATTAGTTTATGTGTCCCCTGAGATGAAAAAGATTGAAAATCACTGGTTGATAAGAATCCCGGACAAAAGGATAAGGGTGTATTAGCAGGGTTATGAGGAGTCAGGTGACTCTCAGGTTCAAACATGCTAGGCATTGCAGGAAAGAAAGTCTGACTGCCCTGAGTGAAGTCGTTGTTTGTGCTACAGTTAAAGCCGAGTAAAGGCAGCTGCCCTGCTAAACAGGCAGATGTCCTTCCCACAGGAAGGCTGCCGCTCACCCACTGGCAGCACCCATGCTAGTGGCCACTGCGTCCATTAGCTTGGTTTTTGACCTGCAGCCGGACGTAGAACAGAACAGTGGAGGTAGAGAGGAAAGAGCGTGAGTTCTGGAATCAGGTGGATGCAGGTTCCATTCCCCAACAGCCTCTCTGAGCCTCTGCTCCTTCCTCTCTGTAAAATGGGGCAGATGCCGCTGCCGCTTCCCACCCACGGCTGCTGGAAAGACCCAGGCCCTGCTCGTAAGTCCTTGGCGCACAGGCAGGTGTCAGTAAACTTGGAGGCTTCTCTTCTGTGCTGTTGTTCCCAAGGTTGGTTTCTCACAGCAAGTCAATGCCATTCCCCTACCTGCTTTGGGGAAAAGGGTCCTCTGGCTTAAGGGTCACCCTAGGCCAGGCCACTTATTTAACTTGAGAGCATTGCTTACTGGGGCTCTCTCCACGTTTTAATGAGCGGCGCAGCTTCCTGGGTCCATCCACGACTGGCGTGGAACATCGTCCTCCTAGAGTCAGATGTGATCCTCAGGGCAGTGCTGCTGCCTGGGGTTAGAAAGAAAACCAAGTGGGGATGTCACAGCGCTCAGTCACACCATGCCATCGGGGCTGGTCTCCGAGGGAGCAGAGCGTGACGCAGCAGCTCTGGAGGAGAGTGCCTCCGTGGGGATAAATTTAGTGCCCGGCTGGGATATGGAAGTGCCTCTCTGGTATTTTTAATCTAACATCAAGTAAAAATAGAATTTCCTGTTGATCTGATAAGAAATTCCTGTTTTTCCAGGGAGCATGGCAGCCTATATTGGGGGCACGGACAGAGGGGCTTACCAACCACTTCCGAGATGGATGATTAAATAAAGGAGGGGCCCAGAGGCCCTCAGTTCACATTTATTTATTTTTAAAGTGTAAAGACAGCTCATACCCAGAAGAATCACAGTGTATAATTAACAATTTCCTCCATACATGGAGGACCTTGGCCGGCTTTGGGGAAGCTCCCGCCGGTTCCCTGGAGCCTGGGTATTTTTAGTTGCCTGTTGGGTCCAGACTTCTCAGGCTGGGCTCTTGCACCTCACACGTGGAACACGGCATATAAGGGCTGCTCCCTGCAGGGGGTGTGCAGGTGACAGGCACCAACCTTTAGCCCAAATCCCTAGTCACCCCAACCTGTGCTCAGCAGTGCCTGCTGTGCTAACTTCTGCATAAACGGCTCAAGGACTTTGTCTCTAGTGGATATTTGAGACTTCGGGACCTCCCAGCCTCCACTACCTCCGCCTTCTGATACAAGCACCCTCATTTCCATCTGGGGAATCACCTCTGCCCCACAGTGTGCAGGCCTGATAGAACTGTTAATCAAAGATTCTTGCCCTCCCTAGGGGGCTCATCAACCAGACCCTCTCCTGGGATTAGGAATCCTGCCCCTGGATGCCCAGACTTTGTCTGGCCCCCTGCCCTTTTGAGCCTGGTTATTCATCTCTCCAATTCTATATACTAGCCAGGAGCTTTCTGAACATCTCCATTTTCTAATATTTGCAAATAACGCAATGTGACGAACACAAACCTGCACCAATGCTGAGTCAGAAATGTCACCTTGCGTGTCTCCTAACTGAAATAATAGTCACAGCACTAACGTGTGATTCATGATTACCTGAGAAGCGTCCCTACATAAGACAGCTCATTGTCAGTTTTTAACAGCTCCATGAGAAAAGCAAGCAGCAGTCATTGCACCTTTTAAGGAGTGAGGAGGCAGCAGTTCCGAGAGCTGTGCAGCTACCACCCAGCCTGGAAGCAGCGGAGCCATTCCAGCAATGTGGGTCTGTCTTCTGACTTCACCCTAGGATGGTCTCCACCAGACCACTCCGTCTCTGCCAAGCCTCCTGAGCAGAACTGGAGCTGTTTCTCCAGGATGGCTGTTATTCAATATTAGCCTCTCTGCCATGTCCTGGCTCACCAGTAATTGAAATTGGGAAACTAACATCTGAAATGTATTTCATGAAGTCACTCTGACCTGCCACAGCACCCAAGCAGAGGGCACAGAAACATATCTTCAAAGTCACCTTTAAAATGTCATCAGGGGCCCTGGCCGGTTGGCTCAGCGGTAGAGCGTCGGCCTAGCGTGCGGAGGACCCGGGTTCAATTCCCGGCCAGGGCACACAGGAGAAGCGCCCATTTGCTTCTCCACCCCTCCGCTGCGCTTTCCTCTCTGTCTCTCTCTTCCCCTCCCGCAGCCAAGGCTCCATTGGAGCAAAGATGGCCCGGACGCTGGGGATGGCTCTGTGGCCTCTGCCTCAGGCGCTAGAGTGGCTCTGGTCGCAACATGGTGACGCCCAGGATGGGCAGAGCATCGCCCCCTGGTGGGCAGAGCGTCGCCCCATGGTGGGCGTGCCGGGTGGATCCTGGTCGGGCGCATGCGGGAGTCTGTCTGACTGTCTCTCCCCGTTTCCAGCTTCAGAAAAATGAAAATAAAATAAAATAAATAAATAAATAAAATGTCATCAGGACTAGATGTGCATGTTTCTACCGACTACTTGCAATAGCCCAATGTCCGTTAACAGATGAATGGATAACAAATTTTGGTTATATCCATACAATGGAATATTTTTCAGCCACTAGAATGAATGAAGTACTGATGCCACATGAAGTACAATGTGAATGACTCTCAAAAACATGCTGAGTGAAAGAAGGCAGACAGAAAAGGTCATATGTTGTATAATTCTATTTATGGTCAATGTCCAGAAGAGATAAATCCATAGAGTCACAAGACAGATTGGTGGTCACTAGTGGCTGGAGGGAGGGAGGAATGAAGAGAAACTGCTTAATGGGTACAGGGTTTTAACTGGAGTGATGAAAATTTTTTGGTAACTAGATTACTGTGGTGATTGCACAACATTATGAATCCAGTACTAAATGTCACTGGATCATTCACTTCAACAAGGTTAATCTGATGTTAGTTAAATTTTACTTCAATAAATTATATAAAAACTTAAGTTGACAAATAATAATAAAACTAACTTAAAGTGAAATAAAAATGTCATTGGGATCCATCCTCCCCTTTATTTTATTTCTATCAGTCTCCCTGACTCATTTTCCCTTCCTTACATAAGCAGTCAGACTCGTCTGTCACCACCGGGCGCCCTTCACACCATTTTTAACCACAATGCTTGCACTCTCAACAATGATCAATGACTCCCCAGTGATGACAGACGAAGGCTCATTTGAGTGTTCAAAATCTTCCAGTCTCTACATCTAAACTCCCAAGCATCTCCTCCACTTTTCCTGGGATTTTCCTGACCCCATCATTCCTGACCTCATAGGAGAGATAATCTTCATGAATCCTTATCTATAAAAGTGGGTGATGATGGTGATGATAATGATGATGATGATGATGATGGTGGTAGCGGTGATGATGATGATGGTGGTGATAATGGTGGTGGGTGGTGCTGGTGATGTAATTAAACCACTGCTGCCACTAATAATACCATTCATTTGTTCAAAACTTTGTATGCCCCAGCTGTCCTAGGTGTTTTATTAATTTATTTTATTTATTTATTTATTTATTTATTTATTTATTTTTATAGAGAGAGAGAGAGAGTCAGAGAAAGAGATAGATAGGGTCAGACAGACAAAAACGGACAGAGATGAGAAGCATCAATCATTAGTTTTTTATTGCGACACCTTAGTTCATTGATTGCTTTCTCAAATGTGCCTTGACCGTGGGCCTTCAGCAGATCAAGTAACACCTTGCTAGAGCCAGTGACCTTGGGTCCAAGCTGGTGAGCTTTTTGCTCAAGCCAGATGAGCCTGCGCTCAAGCTGGTGACCTCGGGGTCTTGAACCTGGGTCCTCCGCATCCCAGTCCGACGCTCCGCCTGGTCAGGCTCCTAGGTGTTTTATATTGAGGAGGCTTCACATAAGAACTGAGACTTTTCCTGGCTCCTACTCCTGTGTGGTATTAACTCTGCTCTGGTGACTACTTCACCCCCTTTCCTTCTGCATCAGACACGGAGCAGCCTTCTCTGCATTTCTTCCACGATAACCTCTACTCTCTTTTGTTTTACATTTCCCCTTCCCCTCTCTCCTAGTTGATATGTAGGATTTATGTGGTTTTGGTATTTGTGTGACCTACTGAGGCTATACAATGGCACTGGAGCCAAGATATCAGGACAATTGCCATCTATCAGGAGCCTTCCCAAGAGGTGGGGCTGCATGTTTATGGGCCAAGAGGTCTTAAGAAGAAGATAAAGTAAGATCTCCTGAGAACAAAGATCTCTGACTTGAGGGCAAAGATCCCCTAGGCAGGCTGGCCACTGCTGAATGGAGGATGTGGCTTAATCAGAGAAGTGCTAACTAAGTGTTTGTTGAGTGAATAAATGAAAAGGAAGAGCACCTTTTGGATGTTGTTGCAATGTCTGGTTCAGCTTCCCCTGAAGGGGTGTCGCTGCCTCGTTCCACCTGGCCAGCACCCAGGCCTGCGGCGACACAGCAAAGGGAATGGAGACACTCTGACTAGTGGGCTGACATTACCGTCAGCCGTGGCCTGTCAACCCCCTACTTAAAGCTCATGTCTCCTCTTGTTCCACAGACAGACCTGCCATTAGGTGCTTCCCATACCCCAACCCAGCTGCTCTGAAAAGCAGTAATTAAATAAGCAGACCTCAATGTCTGCTTCTGTTCTTTTCACACCTGTCTGCCAACAGCAGGATCACTGGGGGAAAGATCTCGGCTGTGCCCAGACTGGGGAGCACCCTACAGAAATATCCAGAAGGCCTGAGGTGGCAAGGAGGGAGGTGGTTGTCAGTGGAGTGCAGACCAGCATCTAAGACATTTCTTTGGGGGCTGCCCTGAGGTCTGGGGGAGCTGTAGGTGGGGCTGGAAGGAAAGAAGTTCCCATTCAGAGTCAGCAATAGGCTGCTGCTACCGGCAAGGACTAAGTGTTCGCTTCATGAGTAACTACTGGGCTTCCATGCGGCAGGGGCTGTGCTGGCACCTCTGTCTCCATTCCTTCCCTAGCTGGCCAGAGTGGAGCATTTCCCCAGGTTGAGGACAGCACAGCACGCCCACAAGAAACATTCTGAAAATACCTGCAGCCTGGGCAGGGGCAGAGGTAGGTGACAGTCGAGACCAGAAGCCAGGGCTGCAGCAGGCTCAGCTCCTGAGCCGCGTCCCCCTCGTCCTCACACAGCTCAGTGACCCGCCCTGCACAGTGTCCTGTGTTTGGGACAGCAGGCTCAGCTCCTGAGCTGCGTCCCCCTCGTCCTCACACAGCTCAGTGACCCGCCCTGCACAGTGTCCTGTGTTTGGGACAACAGGCTCAGCTCCTGAGCCGCGTCCCCCTCGTCCTCACACAGCTCAGTGACCCGCCCTGCACAGTGTCCTGTGTTTGGGACAGCAGGCTCAGCTCCTGAGCCGCGTCCCCCTCGTCCTCACACAGCTCAGTGACCCGCCCTGCACAGTGTCCTGTGTTTGGGACAGCAGGCTCAGCTCCTGAGCTGCGTCCCCCTCGTCCTCACACAGCTCAGTGATCCGCCCTGCACAGTGTCCTGTGTTTGGGACAACAGGCTCAGAGGAGTGGAGAGGAGATGCCTCCAGCCCCCCAGGGGCTCCTCAGAATGCAGGTCACCATGTCACTCTCCTTTCCCAGGACCCCCTGTGGTCTTCCGTAAACACACATAGCTTGGAATTCCTGACAATCCCAGCTGATTATACAGGAAAAAGAAAGAAAGAACCAGAGAGCCCCCATTGAGCCCTGTCCCTTTCCAGGTCTCATAAATACTCGGATGTTTAAAAATACCTACAACCCTGAAAGGGCCATCTTACTCACCAGAGCCCGAGGATGGGGCCCCAGGCCCCGAGGCAGCAGGAGCAGTCCCTAGCAGAGAAAGCGGGAGGGTACCTCTGCTCTGGGGGCCTTGCTAAAGAAAGTGGAAGTGGAAGCATCCTGGAGCCCAGAAGGCCTAAAAATGTCTGCAGGAGGCCTGTTGATTCCTACATGGAAAAACCTGTGTGTTTTCCTTTCAGCTGGAAACACCAATGCAATGAAAAGCAGAATACTCTGCTGCTCCCTCCAAGTGGGAAAGCTTTCTTCCCCAATGGGCCCTGGACGATGCTACCTGCCGGGCCTGTCCTTGCCTTGCAGCACCCCAGGGAAGGCCTGGGTGTGTGCAGGCTTGACGTGCCCTCAGGAGGGACTGAGGTGCAAAGGAAAGTTTCCACCCTGGGGAGGCTGCGAGTCTGCCCCCATGCTACTGCCGGTGTGTGTGTGTGTGTGTGGGGGGGGGGGGGGGGGGGTGTCAAAGTCTACACTCCATTGCTGGTATGTGTGTGTATGTGAGTGTGGTGTGAGTGTATATGTGTGGTATATGAACGTGTCTGTGTGTGTATTAGTCAAAGTCTATACTACACTGCTGGTGTGTGTGTATGCATGTGAAAGAGAGAGAGAGAGAGAGAGAGAGAGAAAATAAATGAGACTATGGAGGTGGGGGACACAGACACACAGGAAGGCAGCTATGGAAGCAGGCCATAAACAGGTATAAGCCCTGAGCAGGGAGGACATGCTGCACCTTCCCTGAGCACTGGATGACGTCAGAGTCCTACTTTGGGACAGTCCATTCTGCTCACAGAGAAGCTTTCCTCAAACGTCGATGCCAGCCTCAGGTGCCCTGGTGGCAGTATTGCTGCTCCTGGCTCTGGGAACGAATGCTGCTGAGTTGTGTGCGCGCTCATCCAGGCTGCCTTTTGAGGGGCCACGGCCCCAGTGGGGAGAATACGTGGGCCTGGGAAGCAAGGGGCAGAGGCCATGCTTCCCATCACTCTCAGAGGCCTTCTTGGGGAATTCTTCCTTCCCATCTCTGAAGCTCTGGGCTCTGCAGGTTCGGGTTCTAGTTCTCTAAAGAGGACCTTCTACCAGAGATCACGGAAAGAGTTCCACTGAAGCATGGCTGTAGGTGCCACCTGGGCCCTGGGCCACCAGGAGCCCAGAAATCAAGAAGTGGACTCACTGTCTGGCAGAGGTAACTGACCCTGACAGCAGGAGAGGGGGCTGCTCTTGTTCCATTGGGGCAGGAGGAGTAATGGTACCAAGTAATTTGCTTGGCTGTCTCTAGGCATTTTGCCAATCTTGACAGTGAATGGGAAGTGAATCCATCATGGGCTTAGAAGAGCATTGAAGAGCCTCAAAGATCTCAGGGGTGAGGACCTACCTGGGGACCGCTGAGCCCAGTAGACGTGCTGGCTTAGAACAGCCAGTGGAGGAGGGAGGCCTGAGAACTGATGTGGCCCTGAGACCAGCGGCAGCATTGAGGGCTGAGGTTTGTCTCATTTCTGCTTATAAATTTTCCCCAGGAAAAGAGGCCAGCAGAATTCTGGAGGAGCTGCTTCCAGAACTTGTAAAGAGAGTGGATCTGCGTGGCACATAGCGTGGACCATTGTCGGTGCTATGATGAGCAGCCAGCCGCCCCTGCAAGGCTAAAGAACTTCCTCGCTCAGCTAACGCCCCAGGTCAGAAGGGCGTGGAAGGAGAGTCCCCTCACCCAAAGTCACATCCTCTTCCCAGGACTACCTGCATCCAATGACTGGTCAACCTTGCAACTCAAGATAACACTAAAGGTTCACCCCGGCTTCTGGGCTCCCCACGGGTCTGGCCACTGCACCACACCCCAACTTTTCCCTCATTCGATCCTGCTTGCTCATTCCCTTCCTCCCACACATGTTAATCCCAAGAGCACTCCCTCACACCCCACTCCCTGCATGCTGAGCTCTCCTGAGCCTGGCATACTGGCATAGAGCAAGCACCCCAGGTGCGTTTGGCCAAATAAATACACTCTTTGAAGTTTGTTCGCTATGCATGTATTACTTACTAAAAAAAATTAAATAATAGTATTAGGGCATATTAAACTAATCTCCTCTGCACCGCCCTTCTCCCACACACAAGCCTATGGAGAAGCCCCGGAGCCATCGCTAGAAGCTCTCAGGAGTGCTGAAAGTGTCCCCGAAGGCAGAGGGGGTCCTGGGAAGGGCGTGGGTTCCTGTGAGTTTGAGCTGTGCTTCGGCCCCTTCAGCTGGGTGAGCTCAGACAGCTCAGCCCACACCTCTGCACGGCCCACCCTCATCTGTAAAACAGCTGTGACCTGAACTGCCCACCCCCTCCCCGAGTTGTGGAGCTCAAATGAGACCTTCACACATTATATTTGGAAGTGCATTTTAAACTGTAAAGGGCAATGCGAAAATAAGACAATATCCCTTAGTGCAGGGGTCCCCAAACTTTTTACACAGGGGGCCAGTTCACTGTCCCTCAGACCACTGGAGGGCCAGACTATAAAAAAAACTATGAACAAATCCCTATGCACACTGCACATATCTTATTTTAAAGTAAAAAAACAAAACAGGAACAAATACAATATTTAAAGTAAAGAACAAGTAAATTTAAATCAATAAACTGACCAGTATTTCAATGGGAACTACAGGCCTGCTTTTGGCTAATGAGATGGTCAATGTCTTGTTCCATATTTGTCACTGCTAGCCGTAACAAGTGATGTGACGTGCTTCCGGAGCCGTGAGGCGTGCATCCCACGTCACTGGAAGTAGTACTGTATGTGAGCGATGCCATGCTTTGCGTCTCTCACTGACCACCAATGAAAGAGGTACCCCTTCCGGAAGTGCAGCAGGGGCCGGATAAATGGCCTCAGGGGGCCGCATGTGGCCTGCGGGCCGTAGTTTGGGGACCCCTGCCTTAGTGGGTGGTCAGTGAATTGTGTTCATTAACTGTGTTCGTGACTAATTCTGCCCATTCATCCCCCCCCCCCCAGTGTTTGATAAATAAGGTATCAGGGAGACCACCCTAAAGACATCCATGGTCTTTCTCATCTGGTTCATTCTGAAACTCAAATAAGATGAGTATGAGAGTGTTTTGACATCATACCTGTGTACATAGCTATGACACGCCGTGTGTGTGCCTGGGGCTGGGAGTACTGGCCTGGACCCAACAGAGAAGACCTGGGTTCCATCCTTTCTCCACCACTTCCTAACTTAGTGGTCGTGGTCAGATCACTTAACTGTTCCTCTGTTAAATGGGAATGGGAACCCATGCTTTGCTTTCCTTACAGAGTTGTTTTGTTTTGTTTTGTTTTGTGAGGGCCAATGAGAATATGTATTTGGTAGCATTTGGGGTGGGTAAATAGAGGCCAAGAGACTTACAAAGTCCTGACCTCTTGTAAGTGGAGAAGTTGGATTGAACTCAGGGCCTTGACTCCCAAGCTCAGCCTCATTCTAGACTGTCACGTAGCATCTAGTAATAAAAATAACAACAGTATGCTGATTACAAGCAGTGATCACCATGGTCTTTGAAATATCTCAGGCCACTTGGCACTTCTGTGCTCATTAGAGATGTGCCCTCAGACTGAGGAGACACAGCTTGGTGAGGATAGCAACGTCTTTATTTTAGGCCCCTTTCACCTCCCACCCCTTCTGCCAGGCACTCTTGGGCAGTCTACCAGCTGCCCAACTCCACATTGGCAGCCCCCCATGGTTATCACCTTAAGTTCTTACTTGTTTTTCTGCAGCAGGGTGGCTGTGTGTTCAATATTTCACGAATTCCAAGGCTGGCCCCTCGTAGAACAGTGAGATCAGTGAGCCAGAGCACAGAGCTGGGCCAACAAAGGAGAGGGCCAACCTGACAGACAGAGAGACAGACAGACAGACAGACAGGCAGCACCCTCCATCTCCTCCTTTCCTAGGAGACTAGGGGAGACAGTGCAGCCTAACAGCAAAGGGAAGAAAGAGGATCAGAAGGAAAGGGGAGACAACCATGTGATCAAGATTTTGGTCAGGCAGGTTCTCAGCTCATTGGAGAGAAGAAGCCATTATCAAACTTGCCTTTAGAGAAGGGACACAGAGAGAAAGGAATTTTGAATGTCCCCAGTGTTTCCAAAGGGTCTTCCCATTGCTGTTGCAAGCTTTCTCTCCACAACTGGGAGGTCAGGCCTCCCATGTAGCAACCAGACGCCCATGGCCCTCATGGCAAGAGGAGCTGAGCCTTCTTGGGTGAGAGCTGAGGAGCTGGGCTTGCATCTCAGTTTCCTAGCACACCAGCCCAGTTTCTTCCCTGGCCCCTTCTCTTCCCATTTATCACACATTTGTTTCTTCTGGGCGTGGGCCAATGGCAAAGCTAGTTTTCGTGCATCTTGCCTTTCGGAGACATGACCCAAGTTCTGGGGTACACAGGGCTCCATCCACTGCTAGCAGCTGTTGGAATAATTCAACATCTAGCAAAAGCCATGTGGTAGCGGTTGGTGAAGGCAGTCAGCCCGGACAATACTCTATGTGCGTTACCAGGTCAGAGGAGTTTCTGGATCGGCAAGGTCAATGGGTTATCTGATAAGAGCACAGTTTCAAGCCAACTGACCTAGATTTAAGTTCTGACTCAGTTACTCACCCAACCAGTTCATGAGTTGAATGAATTAGCTAACCTCTCTGAGCCTATTTCCTTATTAGAAAAGTAGAATTAAGGCCCACATCATGTTGTCACTGTGAATTTAAGCTGAATTGAAAACCAAAGTGTTGTGAATTATGAAAGGGTACATGAGGTGGGATCGTGTGAAAGTGAAGAACATGGTGTTTGGAATTAAGGAGCCCTGCCTGCGTTTGGGTGCCAGTTCCACGGTTCACTAGTGCCAGGACCTAGGACAGGTACTGAAACTTTTTTTTAAATACAGACTTTATTCTTTAGAGCAGTCTTAGGTTCACAATGACATTGAGCGGAAATCACAGAGACTTCCATGCACCCCATCTCCCTCCCTCCACAGCCTCCCTGACCATCTACGCCCTGCACAAGCACAGTTCATGGTTCTGATGAACCTGCATTGTCACCCAAAACCATTATCACCCAAAGTCTACAGTTGACATTAGTGTTCACTCTTGGTGTTGTACATTCTGTGGGTTTTGGCAGATATACAATGACATCTACCCTTCATTACAGTATCATACAGAATAGTTTCACTGCCCTAGAAATCTTCCGTGATCCACCTGTTCATCCATCTCTCCCCACCCCAACCCTTGGCAACCAGTGAACTTTTCATCTTCATAGCGTTGTCTTTTCCAGAACGTCATACAGTTGGAATCATACAGTGTGCTTCCTTTTCAGATTGGCTTCCTTCAGTTAATAATATGCATTTAAGGTTCCTCTGTGTCTCTTAATGGCTTGAATAACTCACTTCCTTTTAGCACTGAGTAATATTCCATTGTACTAGAGTCTATTTATCCATTGACTTACTGAAGGACATCTCGCTTGCTTCCAAGTTTGGACAATTATAAATAAATCTGCTCTAAACCTCCATGTGCAGGTTTTTGTGTAGATAGAAGTTTTCAATTTGTTTGAGTAAATACCAAAGATCACGTTGCTGGATCACATGGTTCTGACAGTTCTTGCTGAGCCTCGTCTTCTTCATCGGTGAAATGGAGACAGCACAGCTCATAGGGCCTGTGATGTTTAAATGAGCTCATGCACGTGAAGCACTCAGTGCACAGGCAGTGGTAGCTGTGCTTGTCACCCTACTCAAGTGTTAGTGACAGCACTATAATGAGACACGCGAGCTCAAGCACTGACTGAGGGAGATGACCTGTGGGTATGTCGTGGTTGTGAATCATCTGTCCACAATCCCAAGAAGGCATGTGGCAACAAGAATGTTTGGAAGGCTATCAGAGCACCACTGCCTGCGTCGAAGAGGAGCGTGGTGGGCTACCGAGCAGCCTGGGCTAAGGGGGAGCAGCAGGAGATGAATCCACAGTCTCATAGCAAAGTCTGGGTCTTGGGGGGAATCGTGTGCCCTTAGACATCCGTTGTCCTCCACTGTGCCCTCCTCGCCCTCCCAAGCTTGCTCCTCTGGCAGCTTCCCCAACTCCCTGCCTCCACTTGACTCATCTGAAGCTAAGCCCCGCCCATAACCAGAAGCTCAGAGGTGACAAAAACAAGGCTTTTTTCTGTTTTCACCTACTTCCTGTGAACTCACTTCATTGTTCCCAGAATTACCAGGCCACCAGGAAGTTTTGCCAGCTCAGGGCTTTTGTTTGTTTGCTTTTCTTTCTGCTTCTCTGGAATCAAGCCCTCCGTGGGATCTAGAGGGCTTGTAAAGCTTGTGTGTAAAGCTTGAGTGTGTGATGTTTCTTTGAAACCCACTTCTTTAGAAGGTCTTTGGAGAGGCTGAGTGAGGGGACGGCACTGAATGGCTGAATGAGGTGCCCTGTGGGGTGTGGTTTTCAGAAGGCAATGCGTTCTGAAAACCACATGCAGAAGTGACTGAAGGGCACGTTCTCTGAGCCTCCAGCACTGGGCCATGTTAGCTGGAAACAATAATGGTGGCTGTGTTTTGTTTATATCCCACCCTTCCTTCTCCAGGATGACAGAATTATACAGTGGTCGAGTCAGAACCGAGCCTGAACCCTCCGGGGCCTTTGCTTCCTCAGTCACTGCCAGTAGCTCCTTAGTTTAGTCTTCCGTCAAATGGTGTCGTCACACCATTCGTGTGTCCTTTGCTTCTGCTGCCATCCCCCTCCTCAAAGACAAGCTTGGGGGATACGCGAGAACGGCTCTGCCCTTTCCTTCTGGAAGCAAAGCCCTTGGAAAGCTGATGTTTCTGCCAATGATGCTTGCAAAGTGTGGGTGTGGAGGAGGCTGCCAGGTGAGAGCCGGGCGTAGGTACCACTCTAGTGACGTCATTTCAGCATCCTCCAGCACGTCACCTCTAAAGCGAAGGTGCTGCACTTGTGACCTCTTTGATCTCTTCTGGACCCATTTAAAAATACTTTTCCAAGTGATCTTAGCACTAGCCAGTAGAAGTTTCTGTGATGATGGAAATGTTCACTAAAGCTAGGCGACCAAAAAATGGCAGCCAGTAGCCCTACGTGGCCACTGAGCACTTGAAATGTGTCTAGAGCAGACAGGAACTCTCTAATTCATTTAAATTTAAGTCTCCACAAGGGGCTAGTAGCTACCATATTAGACAACCCAGGTCTAGGGAGCAGAAGTCTGTCTTTAAAACTGTGTTCTCTCGACTCTACCTGAAAACGCTGTCATAGGCGGTCCACGTGTCATTTCCAGTGTCCACCCTTAGGCAGAACTGCCACCATCTCCTCTTGTCTTATTTCTTTTCTCCTGTTTCATCCCTATGATCCTTTCCCCACAGCACAGAGTAAGTGATCTTCTTAAGACACAGAATTGACCAAGTTACTCTTCTTCCTGAAACCCTTCAGCAACATCCCATGGCAGTAAAATTGAAAACCGTTTATGAGGCTGTGTGACCCTGACACGCTGAACCCTGCCCCTCAGGCCTTGCCCTGCTCCCGTGCCCCCCCCAACCCCGCACCCCAACAAAAGCTTTTCCAGCTCAGGTCCTTTGCATAGAAGTGCCCTTTGTTCTAGAGCCCTGCTGTCCAATGCAGTGACCACTAGCCCCATGTGGCTTTTTAAATACATATAAATTAATTGAAATTAAATTAAATTAAAAATTCAGTTCCTCAGTCACACTTGACACATTTCAAGTGCTCAGTAGTCACATGTGACTTGTGGCTCCAGAGTGGACAGCACAGATACAGAATATTTCCATCGTCCCAGAAAGTTCCTTTGGATAGTATAATTCTGGGACATTCATTCCCTGTGCTCAAGCTTGGCTAATTCCTACCCATCCTTTAAGTCTCAGATTAAATATCACATTCTGACAGGGGCCTTTTCTTACCCCCCAGTATAAATCAAGAGCCCCTACTTTCTTTTTTTAGAGCCTGAAACTTTTCTTTTTCATTCTTACAGCTGTTTGCAAAGTTATAGTTAGGTGTGGGGTTGTCTAGTGTACGTGTCTGCTGTTAAAGTCTAGTGTCATTTTTTGTTTACCAGTCAATCCTTGGCCCCCATCTCAGTGCCTGACACTTAGCAGGAACTCATTCACGGTGGGCAAATGAATGAAATGGTGGAACATTATTTACTCACTAGGTAAAGAGTGGGAACTGGGGAACCATGAGGTCCTGGAATAAAATCCTGACTTCCATACTTATGTTAGCCAGTTGAACCTTGTTGAGCCAACGTCTCCTGACAAATAAGATGCAGTTCTATTGTCCAGCTCAGAGCACTGGTGACAATGAACGGGATAGCGCAAGCCATTCGCACGCAGTTGGGGCCGTGTGAATGTGCATTTCTCTTCTCCCCTGTGTCCTCTCAGCCCTCTCTGTGGTCCCGTCCCCCTCACACTGCATCTCCGGCTTTGCCCTCTCAGTCTCTCACCCCACAGACCCATCCCTCTCTAAGCGGCCTTCAGTATCCTTTAAGCTCTCACAACTCCAACATAGAAAGCCCACCTTATTTGGGCCCCTCCTCACTGCCCTCCCCGTCTCTGGCTGACAAACTAGCCTGACCCCCCTACCCTCCCAGAACCCATAAAGGCACCTAATGCTGGGAATGCTCCCCGAACAGCGGGTGTGCCCAGCACCTGGTCAGAGTGGCCCCACTCTCTTTCTAGGGCATTCTCGATCAGTGTGTGCATGTGGACCACCTGTATCAGCAGCCCCTCCAGTGCTTATTCAAAATGCAGGTTCCTGAGCCACAATCCTGACCCACTTCATCTCTGCGAGGGGGACCCTGGAAGCTACATTTCCAGTAATCAGCCCAGGTGAGTCTATTGCTCTAGCTCCAGGCTTCTCGATGTTTAATATTTAGCCCCGTGGGGTCACTCACTGGTCCCCCTGTTCATTTGTATAAAATTTCATTTTTACATTAAAAGATTACTTACCAATTACCTACCTAGTGAGTTAAGTAAATTACTATTATTTGGGACCCATAAACTCACATTAAAAATCTACTGAGGGCCCTGGCCAGTTGGCTCAGCGGTACAGCGTCGGCCTGGCGTGCGGGGGACCCGGGTTCGATTCCTGGCCAGGGCACATAGGAGAAGCGCCCATTTGCTTCTCCACTCCTCCCCCTCTCCTTCCTCTCTGTCTCTCTCTTCCCCTCCCGCAGCCAAGGTTCCATTGGAGCAAAGATGGCCTGGGCGCTGGGGATGGCTCCTTGGCCTCTGCCTCAGGCACTAGAGTGGCTCTGGTTGCGGCAGAGCGACGCCCTGGAGGGGCAGAGCATCGCCCCCTGGTGGGCAGAGCATTGCCCCTGGTGGGCGTGCTGGGTGGATCCAGGTCGGGCGCATGCGGGAGTCTGTCTGTCTCTCCCCGTTTCCAGCTTCAGAAAAAAAAAAATCTACTGAGGTTTATAGTGGACCCCAACTCACTTGGACCCCAAGAGGAAGGCATTCATCCAGTACGGAGCCAGGGCTGCATGTCCACAGACATCATTGGAAGTTCCTACAGACATTCAGGAGGATTCACTGTAATCAGAGGACAATCTCTGTTATCTTGAGTTGCTCATGAGTCTAAATTGCTGCCCTTTTTGGTCTTTCATGAAAACTGATGGTTGGTTCATCATCATCATTTTAGTTGATTATGGGTTACACCCCTGTAGTATATAGGGATGCAGACAGCAGTAACACAAGTGGAACCTGTATGTTCCCAATAACTAGAGTTTATAACGTGCGGCTTGCTCTTCAAATATTAATCATCGTAAAGCTAAAGAATTGTGTGTGTGTGTATATATATATATATATAAAATACTTCCAAAATTTGCTTTAGAATATTTTATTATAATCAAGTTAACTTCCCACATGATGGTATGGGCTACAGAGTCATTTAACCAGCCCAGGTATTATTTCTCTTCTGTTTTACTGACAAAGGAAGAAAAAAAACCCAACAAAAACCAATCCTCCCTTTGCACCCAGGGCCACCTCCCTCAGCCAGTACTGTTGCAGTCTCAGGCACCTGCCTCACCCCTCGCAGAGGTTTGCTCCACTTGCCACTCCCCTGTGCCCACCCTGGGAAGGCCCAGCCCAGCAGCCCTGGGTTGAGGTTTCTCTGGCCTCAGAAGTAGCAGCTAGAAGGGCTCCCAGCCTCCATCTCCTTCCCCCTCTTCCCAGGGGGCCCTTGACTCCTCAGCCCCTTGCAGGGTAAATCAGTGCGTAGCAGCAGCCCAAAGCTGGCTGCAGTTTGCCCTGGAAAAGGCACCTAGGTCCAGGAATGTGGCAGGCACCATTCTGGGCTGTTATATACCGGGACCGAAAACCCTCACCATGGCCCAAGTCTGCAAAGTCACGCTACATCTGTCCCTTTTGTGCAGATGAAAAACTGGGGACAAAGCTGAGCCCCCCCCCCCCAAGGACCCCTCCCTTATGGCAGGTCAGCACCTAGATAGCCCTCCTGCGCCTTTCTTCCTGTCTTTACTCTGCCTTTTCCCATTTATGTTAACTGGCTCAAAAACAGCAAGATTCTGCTAGTTTGCAAATGTAGAACACATTTACTTTTTTTTTTTTTTTTAAAGATTGAGGATCATGAAATGTGTAGTTCTTAAGCGCACCATTCAGCAAGTTTTGATGGATGCTTAACACACACCCTGTTCAAGAAACAGAATGTTTCCAGAAAGATCCTCCTGCTCTTTCCCAGTCAATCCCCACCCTGGAGGAAACCACGGAAGGAAGGACGTGTTTAGTTTTAAGATTCCCCCAGTTCGTTCAAGCAGTTGGAAGCAGCAGAAGGAGCACCGGGGAGAGAGCAGAGGAGCGGGAGTCTGATAAAGTGAGAGAAGCACAAATATTGTCCGTGTCCTAGCTGCAGCTGGTAGCAATAGACTGTCCACCTTCCTTGGTCCCATTGAAGCAATACGTCTTTTGCTATTTTCTTCCCCTTTCCTTCCAAAGGAAGCAAAGTCCAAGAGTGGGTCCCAGGAAGCTCGTGCCTCCCTGGTGGCTGCTCTCTCCAGGCCTCGGAGCCTACCCAGCCCCCCACTCTGAGACTGATACCCAGCTGAGCTCCCCCTGTCCTCCACAGCTCTCAACCGCTGTTCTGACACCCCCTCCTCATGATGCAGCTGCAGGGTCCCAACTGGGGCCATGGGGTGTAGCTGGATCAGGTTAGCAAGAAAGTAATGGCCACGGGTACAGCCGAGAGGCCCAGATGAAGAAACTGGGCAAGGGGCCGTCCACCCTAACAGCTATGACTGCACCCAGGCCCCCTCTGCATTCCTGCGGAGAGTCTGATGACATCCTGTTCGACATGTCTGTAAAAACAACTCTTGTTATGTTCATCTCAGCGTTGTTTATGATAATAAAACAGCTTGGGAACGAGCCAGATGTCAACACTGGCAGATTCATTAAATAAAGCATGGTACCATCCATACAATAGAAAACTATGTATCCATTAAAAATAACATCGAGGAAGAACATTAATAGACACGGAAAGCGGAGTAGATACATTGGTAGTTTGAAAAGCATCTCACAAAACAACAAAGCCTTTAAAGTTCCGTCTGAGTGTGAGGACTATGGGCGATTATTACATTCTTCCGATTTGCCAGTACTTTGTGCAATGAATATGCAATATTAAATGAAATGAAAGTTATTATTGAAGGTTTTCAGAATTACACAGTTCTATTCTGAGGAACAAGGCATACATGGGAAGCATAGAAATGTTACCACGGCAATCTCACTTGCAAAACTGAAGCAGGTGGCACTGCGCTCCCCACCCTCCTCATATCAGGAGCCTGGGGCTGACTAACTCGCATCCCGAAGGACACATTCTGTCCAAGAGCTTGCACACATTCTCTCATCGTTTGGGGGAAGCTTGTTGGTTTACACCCTGAGAAGGTTTGGTGTTCTCTCTGCTCCCTGCACAAGGTATCCTGCCTCCAGGGTTTGTTCTTTCCATTCTGTCTCCTAAACAGCTCTTGCATGGCTCAGCATATGGTAAAGTCTACCTTTAGGCGGTTGACAGGATAATGGCTCTCTAAAGATATTTATGTCCTAATCTCTGGATCTTGTAAACTGTTTGGTTTGCAGGGCAAAAGGAAGTTTGCAGATATAATTTAGGTTATAGAATGAAAATAGAGAGATGATCCTGGATTATCCAGGAGGGCCCAATCTAATCATACGAGCCCTTAAAAGCAGGGAACTTTCTCTAGTGTAGCTCTGCTGAGTGCTCTGCTTAGCATTTCACAAGGTCAAAATCAAGGTGTTGGCAGAGCTGGGTTCCTTTCTGGAGACTCTGGGGATGAATCTGCTTCTGAGCTATTCAAGTTGTAGGATTCAGTTCCTTGTGGTGGTCAGACTGAGGTGCCGGCCTTTGTGGCTGTCAGCTGGGTGGCTGCCTTTGCTCCTAGAGATCACGACATTCCTCATGTTTTCCAAGTTGCTCCCTGCAGCAGTGGGGGTTGAGCCCCTCTCATGCTTTGAATCTCTCTGACTTCTCCTGCCACATCTCTTCAGACCCCACCTAACCTACAGAACCGTGGGATAGTAACTCAAGTCTTAACAACTTTAGAATATGCAATACAGTCTTATTAACCATACTCGCCATGGTGTACGTTATAATGTGTTGTTTTAATGCACTAATTAGTGGTGATTTGTTATGGTAACAACAGAAAACGAATGCACCATTGTTGGTCAAATAAGTTTGTAAAATATGATTTTTATGTTTGCTCACTTATAGTTTGCATTGGGGGCCAGGCAATGCCAGATATATGTGGTCTGTGAAATTGCTAATTACCTTCCTGCTTGGGAAGGGCCATTGTTTTGCTAACATTTGCTGGAGGAGAGGTTTTTGTGCCAGAAAGTTTTGAAAGATAGAGAAGAAGGAGAAGAGGCATGTAAAGCCAGCAGCCAAGGCCACCACCACAGCAGCCTGGCCCATGCAGGTTCGCATTGGATTCGGACAGTTGGTAAAGAAACAACAGAGCCAAAAACTGATGGGCCATCATCTTTAATCCTAGCTTGCACCCGGCGGGCAAGTAAAATACACACACTGGTGGCCCTGGCCGGTTGGCTCAGTGGTAGAGCGTCGGCCTGGTGTGCAGAGGTCCCAGGTTCGATTCCCGGCCAGGGCACATAGAAGAAGTGCCCATCTGCTTCTCCACCCCTCCCCCTCTCCTTCCTCTCTGTCTCTCTCTTCCCCTCCTGCAGCCGAGGCTCCATTGGAGCAAAGATGACCCGGGCGCTGGGGATGGCTCCTTGGCCTCTGCCCCAGGCGCTAGAGTGGCTCTGGTCGTGACAGAGCGATGCCCCAGAGGGGCAGAGCATTGTCCCCTGGTGGGCGTGCCATGTGGATCCCGGTCGGGCGCATGCGGGAGTCTGTCTGACTGTCTCTCCCCGTTTCCAGCTTCAAAAAAATAAAAAATAAATAAATAAATAAATAAATAACCACACACACTGGGCTCCAAAACCCACTCACATTCAGTGCTCACAAAGCTACTGACTTATCCAAGTTTCCTAGAATCAAAGATTTCTAGCTCACCAGACTTATTCACCTCTGTTCCCCATCTCCTTCCTTCTCCCTGCACAAACTCTGCACAAACTGGCCTCTCACTCAACACTCCACCATCTTGGCTGCTTCTCCTGGCCTCCTCCACATGGCCTCTCTCTGCTCTCTGCTCTCTAATGCTAATCTCAGGAACCAAGAGAGCAAGCTCCTGTTCTGCCCCCATTTTATAGTGTAGATTCATAACCTTTAATCCAATATACGAAATAGGAAAGTTTCTAATACAAAGTCACTTATCTGGGGCATGATGGGATTGTACCACCCCACATCAAAACAGGTGGGAAAGGCTTAATCCTAAAACCAAGCCCCAGGCTACAAGCCCACAGCCCACAGAGACACACATTAATATCACCTGGGCAATGGCCTCCACGTGGGCAGCGCCATCTTTAACAAAGTGAGCATAATACATTTTATCCACCCAACAAGGCAGAAAGAAGCTATGTTTGCAGAGTGAGAGGAGAGAGAATGTAGAGTGCTGATGTTGTAAAGTAACTAAATCCACAAATCTGCGGGTGTTCGTAGAGGCACGTAGTCCAAATAAGTTTTTTGAAAAGTTTTATTAAAGGAGGAAATTATTAAATATGCCAGCCACAAATGGCTGACACAGGGCAACAGACCCAAATTGTGCAGCCCCCCAAAAAAGTTCAGCCCTGGCCAGTTGGCTCAGTGATAGAGCGTCGGCCTGGCGTGCAGGAGTCCCAGGTTCGATTCCTGGCCAGGGCACACAGGAGAAGCACCCATCTGCTTCTCCACCCCTCCCCCTCTCCTTCATCTCTGTCTCTCTCTTCCACTCCTGCAGCCAAGGCTCCATTGGAGCAACGTTTGCCCGGGCGCTGAGGATGGCTCTGTGGCCTCTGCCTCAGGCGCTAGAATGGCTCTGGTTGCAACAGAGCAACGCCCCAGATGGGCAGAGCATCGCCCCCTGGTGGGCATGCCAGGTGTATCTCAGTCGGGCGCATGCGGGAGTCTGTCTGACTGCCTCCCCGTTTCCAGCTTCAGAAAAATACCAAAAAAAAAAAAAACCCAAAAAACAGTTCAGGAGCTGTTTATATACTCCTAATTATACATGGGAGGGGAGAAAACCTGACATCACGACATAAGTTTATATCTTTTGTTTAGAGATACATACATTAATTACATGCTTTCAGGAGGGGAGGGGTGGTTTCCACGGGAACAAATGCCTGCAAATGGCCCATCAGCCCAAGAAAAGATTTAATTCTTTTCTCCCTAAACCTGACTAGCCATTGACCCTTTCCCTATAGGTATGGGGAAGGTCAGGGAATCCAAGTCTCCTTCCTCTTTCTGCATTTACAACACAATGCCATCTTGGTCTTATGCTAATAACACAAAAATATAAGGATTATTTTCAAAATCTCTCTTTGTATGCCTAGCCCAAACCAATAAAATGTTCTTTAAACTTCCTAAAATCTTAATATTAATTCTGTAGCTTTTGGCACCTTACAACACTGAGAGAGAAGCGATGTTGGCAGAGAGAGAGAAGGTGTGCGGATGGGGAACCAGAGGTGAGGGGCTTTGCAAACTCCGCTGAGACTGGTGGGGCCTTTGATTCCAGGAGGAACTGGAGAAGATTCTCCTGGTTGTGGAACCAGAGAATGTGTCAGTGGCTTTGGGAGCCCTGTATGTTTGCTCATTGGCCAGTGCAAGACTTTTTAATAAAGGAATGGCCTACCATATTTTGGCTCCAAAGTTTCTTTACCATCTGCCTAAATCCAAAGGGAACCTGCATGTGAATGGCTGGAATGGCAGCAGCCCCTGGCTATACAACCATTGTTGGGCAAATAAGTTTGTAAAATGTGTTTTTTAGGTTTGCTCACTTATATATTTTGCATTGGTCTGGGCAGCACCATGTGTCTGTAGTCTGAGAGGTTGCGGTGCTTGCCCTCAGGGTGGCAGATTGCAAATTACCTTCCTGCTTGGGAGAGCCATGGTATTGCTAATGTTTGCTGGAGAAGGGATTTTCCCCAGCCTGGGTTTTGCAGGCAGAGGAGAAGGAGTGCAGATGTGGAACCAGAGCTGAGGAGCTTTGGTAGCTCTGCTGAGGCTGGTGGGGGCCTTTGATTCCAGGAGGAACCAGAGAAGATTTTCCGGGTTGTGGAACCAGAGAATGTGTCAGGGCTTTGGGAGCTCTGAATAGAGGGAAGCGGTCTTCCCTGCCTGTTTGTTCATCGGCTGGTACAAGATTCTAATAAACGTAATGGCCCACCATTTTTTGGCTCCACTGTTTCTTTACCATCTGCCTGATTCCAGTGAGAACCTGCATGGCCACAACAGTGGTGGCCACTGGCCATACAACCATCCTTCAACACCAGTACACATGCTACTTCCATAAAGTCTTCTCTGATTTGCGTCCACCAGATGTAGGTGAGTGACCCCTTTGCATTATCAAAGTCTCTGAGTCTCTTCAGCCATTACCATTGTCCACCTGGCACTAGTATTCTTTCTATACCTGTCCTATTACTCCTGCTAGAGTCTGTATTAATCAGGGCAATACCTGAGGCTTATTCAACTTCATTTTTCTTCCAGGGCATATATATGTAACACATATCTTATATGTAGTCAGTGCTAAATTTTTGTTGGAAAGATGCCTCATGACCTGTATGGACAGTTATTGTTTAATAAAATGAATTGCTGTGGCAATTAGGAATTGACAGGTGGACCTTAGAAATATTTGCAAATAGAGAAAGGACTAGCTGCCTGGTAATGGATACTGAAAGCATAAGAAAAACTGGAACATGCAAAAGTAGGATATACTAATTTTGGAATCTGAGCACTCCAGCAGTTGTCTCTGAAATGCACATTCATACACAAAATAAATAGGACTGAAATTCGGGGCCAAAATGTTTTAAAATATAACCTCTTAAACGTTTCAACTTTTGGCAACATGAAGTTTTAATTAAGTGAATGTTCTGCTTCATATGGATATAAATGTTGTGGGAAATGTAACACAATTTTTTAATACTGAGTTGAGTTCAAAATCAAAGAAAGGGAAATCCCCAAGTTCCAGAAAGAAAGAAAGAACTCAAGGTCAGAATGTTAGGAGTAAGAGCTCCAGAAAGACCTGTGGTCTCTGCACTGCAGTGTAGGATAGAGCCCCACCACCATCCTTCGATGTTGACTAGGAGTGAAGAAGCAGAGTGAATCCCCAGCACAATGAAGAAAACGGTCATCCATACCTGGATAACGGAATACCTTCACAGAAACAAAGCAGCCAGTGAGAGAAAATCTATTACCTGCAAAAAATGACAATTGGGTGGACATCAGAAAAATAGAGTCTAAAAACTGGGAGAAATAGCTGCTACCTAGAATTCAATACCCAACTGAATCATCATTTGAGGATGAGGGCAAAATAAAGACTTTTTTTAAAAATTTGGGTTCACCATTCACAAGCTCTGATCAAAAAAACTATTAAAGGATGTGTTTCTAAAAGAAGGAAATTGAATCCAGAAAAGAGGAGTGAGATATAAAAGCAATGATGAGAAAAGCAAAGGTAAGCATAGAACAAAATATTTGACTGTACAAGAATAACAACAGTGACTAATGGTAGTGCTAACACGCGGCGAAAATCCTAACAGCAGCATAGAGGAAGAGACAGAAGAGAGAATTAATGCATTCTAAGGTCCTTATACTGTCTGGTAACAGCAAAGAAATATTAGTTAAGCATAGGCTTTGCTAAAACTCAGTGTACATGCCAAAAATTTAAAGATTACTTCTACAAAAGTAGAAGAAGAACCTAAAACTTCCAAACTATTGTAGTAGAAAGGACAGGGTGGGGAAGGAAAGAAAAAGCTTGATTAAACCAATGGAAGACAATGAGAATAAGAGAAATCCAGAATATAGTTAATAGAAAAACACCAAATAAGATGACAGAAATAAAGTACATTATTAGTCACAATTGCTGCAAACACATTATTTTGCCAGTTAAAAGAGAAATCTCCCAAATTGCATTGAAACATACATGCATGAACACAAATGTATGTGTGCATACAAACATGCTATTCCTAAGAGACCCCTGATGAAACATGACAGGAATGGTTGAAAATAAAGGAGCAGAGAAGACATACCCAGAAATGCCAGTTTGGGGCATGGACCTTAGACAAAAATTCTCAGACCTTGCAGAAACAGGGATGTTCAAATATATTATTTATAATAATAAAAGATTGGAAACAGCATACACATCCATTAGTATGGGATGAAAAAATAAATTTTGGCTTATATGTATAATAAAACAATATAACAGATACATGACTGACCTAGATAAAATGGGCAAAGGGGATACGCATTAAAGGCATAATGTTGAATGTAAAAACAAGTTGCAGAAGGCTATACCATATGATATTATGGATGTAGGTTTTTTCCAAAGGAAACTTTCTATTGCAGAATAATGTATGTACATAAGAACGTACAAATCTGAAGAACACGTCTATGAATTGTCACAAAATGACATGCCCTGGAACCCAGCACCCTGATTAAGAAGTCAAACCTAACCAAGCATCCCAGAAGACCCCCTTGCTCTCTTCCAGCTCCTGTAGCCTTCCAGAGGTAACTATTATTGTAAATTCTAACCCTACAGATTGTTTTAGGCTATTTTTGAAATTTATGTACATGGGATAATACACCCAAAAAGTGTGTACTCATATTGTGCCTGTCTTCTTTGACTCCATGTTATGTTTTGACGTACGTACTATTGAAGCATGTAGCCATGTTTATTCCCTTTGCTCTGCTAGGGTCCCACTGGATGACTATGCTATGACTCATTTATGTACTCTATTGGTCGTCTCCATTTGGGATTTTTCTTAGTCTGGGGCTATGGTTGATCTTGAACTTTCTTTTGGTGCATATGTGCATGCATTTCTCTTGGGCACACACTCAGCAATTGCTGGGTTGAGGATATCCATATTTTCAGTGGAGATTCTCGGGTAGTTCTTCAAATTTGTTTTTACCAATTTACTTCCCTAGCAGTGTAGGAGAGTTCCAGCTACTCTGTATCATATGAACACTTGCTTTTTAAGTCTTTCTAATTTCAGTCATTCTGGTGGTTCAGGGGTATGAATTTTAAAACACACTCACACATAAACACTGTACATCACCCGTGGATATATACACAGTAAATATATAAAATCATGAATGGGAAGGATAGATGTCAACCTTGGGTTATTGATTACCTCAAGGCCAAGGGGAGAATCTGAGAGGGGAGAGATAAAATGGAAGGTTTCAACAGTACTTTTAAAATTAATTTTTAAACCTTGGAAACAAACATTTTTAGAACTGCGTGGGAAGTACATATGTGTCTTTTATTTTTTTCAAATTACTTCTGTTTGATATATACTGTAATTAATATGTTTAATTTAAGAAAAGAGTTCTTAAAAGAAAATATATATATATATATACCCTCCACAAGGAAGCAAACAAATTCACAGTGTATCTAGTTATAAACACAATATTCAGAACATGACTAATAGACCAGACATTCCACTTCTGGGTATAATTATCTCAATACATAGAAATGTTTTAAGGAGCAATATTACAAAATAAATAATTATGTGGGTGTGATAAAAGATTCGAAGTAAATAGCAAAGTTGAGTATTACCATTTTTTGCAGAGGGAATTCACTATGCTTGGGTGGCTACCTGATGAGTGTCCATTTAGAAATCAGAATTTTTAGATATGTTGTTATACTGGGAGATTTCTAGCAGAGGTCCCCAAACTTTTTACACAGGGGGCCAGTTCACTGTCCATCAGACCGTTGGAGGGCCGCCACATACAGTGCTCCTCTCACTGACCACCAATGAAAGAGGTGCCCCTTCCGGGAGTGCGGCGGGGGTCCGGATAAATGGCCTCAGGGGGCCACACACGGCCCGCGGGCCGTAGTTTGGGGACGCCTGCGAGAAAACGTTATCACGCACTTGCTACACAGGACTGGTACTATGAGGACGCGGAGACAGCAAGATCAGTAGAGAGAACACGACAGACTTAAAGCCTGCCTCTGCCACCCCCAGAGTCCTCTTTTGCTTCCCAGATGTCAAGATGGTGGGATAGTTAAGGGTTTCTCAACCTCAGCACTATTGACATTTGGACTGACTAATTCTGACTCATTGGTTCTTTCTTTTAACATTTCAACACTGACTCTCCCCCCTTTTATAACTGAGGAAACCAAGGCTCAGAGGCCGATAAGGGCAGAGGAGCCCACACACTCTGAGCCCGTGTGCTTTCCAGCACAACCTGAGCGCAGCCTGGCGCCTAGCCCTCACCAAGCACGTGGCTCGTGTCATTGGGAAGGGGAGGATCTGACCGTGGGACTCATGGAATCGAGAACTGAGCCGCTCGAGCCGTCCTCATCAGCTGAGGTCCACAAATGACCAGCCACTGTCTCACAGCCTCCTCTCCCAAGATTGAGCTCCATGGGGAACCAAAGGGAGGGGCCGTCTCCTTCCAGCTGGGAGACAGCTGGGTGAGCCCCTTAGTCAGCTGGGGTGAGCCCCTTAGTCAGCCGGGGGGAGCCGAGAGCCAGCCCTCCTCCCCACCGGGCGTGCTGGGAAATCACATCTGTGGGAGAAGCTGAGACACACTAATCAATCGTTTTTTTGTCATTTGCACTAAGATATAATAATATCAATTGGCCTTACCTCGTGTAAGACCACCACTCTCTGTGTGCCAGTTCCCCATCAACCCACACCTCAATATGACTCCTCGCAACTTCCCTCAGATCTGTGTTCTGATCAAAGATCCAGAAGCAACGGCTCTGCACTCGTCAAAGTGCTTTTAACCCCACCTCTCTCTTTCAATCTTCCCAACAGTCAGCAGGTAGGTGTGCTCACCCAGGCCTATTTACAGATGAAAAGACTGAGGTCCAGAGGAGCTGAGTGGCCTGCCCGGGAGAGAAGAGGGAAAAGGAGAAGAAACAGAGGGGCTCGGCCAGCCCCACACTGTTTCATGCAGCTCCTAAACAACCAGGTGTGGGCTGAGCTGGGGCGGCTGTCACTTCCCCGGAGTGGGAGCCCAGGCCCGCCACCATGGGTAGCAAGGAACGGCAGCACCCTCAACGATGGCAGGCAGCCAGGAGGACCCCTAGAAACCCACCACCTTGTGAGAGGAAGAACCGAGGGCCAACGCATGGGTCAGTTTAATATCTGTCAGATCTCAAAGGTTAGGACAACTGGCTGCAAAGGAGACGGGACTTGGTCTGCACCCCCACTAGGATGTGTTGAAGATGCGGAGGTGAGGCGGAAGAAGAGGGAGCAAGCCATGTCCTGCTTAGACTCTCAGAAATGTGCTCTGTGCTCCCAGGGCCAATGCAGAACGATGTTGGAACAATAGGAGCGGCCTGGGTACCACGTTCCAATGTCCCCCTCAACAATCAGGGCTCATTCTCAGGAAAGGGACCCGTGGTTTCACTCTCAGGCTGTCACAAAGGCACAGTAGAGAGCTCTGCTGCCTTCGTCCCTGCTAAAAGGTGTGTGTGTGTGTGTGTGTGTGTGTGTACACACTTCTGAGTGGTCCACTCAAAGCTCCCCCTCCAATAGCCTGGTCGGGGGAATGATCTCTCTCTCTCTCTCTCTCTCTCTCTTCTCTTTGGTAGGAAGGGAGCACAGCTTGCTATCTCCAAAGAAATTTTCTCTCTCCAATCTCCCAAACTCTGTATTTCAATCCTTTGTTCCCTTGAGGTAGGTGATGAGCTAAAGATGGGAAAAGCAGTTTCCAGGACCCCCTCCACAAATCTCTCATAGATGACTCAACATCTCACCTTGGAACGAGGGGATGTTTTGCACTTACTATTTTGTGCCCATGTGTGGGGCTTAAGAAAGAATTCCACTGTAGTATCCTGTCCCAGGAGCTTAGGCAGCAGTAAGGCCTATGCCCCTCCTTGACACAGTGCTCATCTTGGACCCCAAGCTCTCATATCTTCTTCCCAACCAGTATAACTAGATTTCTATCATATCCCCCAGCAATCTGACCCACATGCATGAGAAGTCTCACTTAGTGCATAGAGGTAAGACTTAAAGAGTCTGGACCAGGACTCAGTCAGCCTTGTTGTAAGCCGATCTCTCTCACTACAGGGTTGTGGGACCCTGAAGGAATCAGTCATCTTCTCTGGGCTTGTTTCTCAGCTCTAACACAAAGGGCTTGAACTTGATGGTCCCCAAGGTCCTTCCAGCTCTGGGACGCTGACTTGGTTTGAGGGATCGTGCGAGGCCAGTGCCAGGCCAGTTCGATGGCAGAAATGACGCTGCAAACCCCTTGGGCAGTGCCTGACATGTCCACTCCCATCAGTGGACTGCTTTGTTTCAGATGACAAGATCGTCACAGGATGTCTTCTACCTTAGGGAACAAGTACTCTCCCAGTTCAGGATAGAGACAAAAACAAAAGGGCAGGCCCCTGAGCCTGGGGCCCCAGGGTGATGTCAAACCTCAGCGGGTCCAGGAAGCTGCATGCTCCAAATAGCCTTATCCCAGGATCTAAAACAGGCAGCAAATGGAATGGTTTCCAGAATCCCCTTCAGCTAAAGATAAAAATATCATGGGCTCGGGGATGTCCCAGCCATAAATCAACCAGTGAGGCCTATTTCTGTCCTTACCCCTTGCCCAGGGTTTCTCCTATGACCTCCATCCATCCTGAACTCCCCGTCCTGGACTCCCAGCCACCTTAGCACTGAAGTAGGAAGAAGTTCATTCTTTGACTTTGGGCAGAAGTTCAGCAGTTTGGCCATGCCAGCATGAGAATCCCGCCCCTGCTGACAGGCAAAGACGTAAGCATTCTGGTGCCTCCATGGGTCTCTGTGAGCCTGCTTAGCATGAGTCCACTCTTGACAGGCTGGGCAGCTTCTGGTATGTAAAGCCAGCAGGCAAGGCCAGGGCCACTATCACAGCAGCCTGGCCCATGCAGGTTCGCATTAGATTCGGACAGTCGGTAAAGAAACAACGGAGCCACAAACTGGTGGGCCATAGTCTTTAATTCTAGCTTGCACCCAGCGGGCAAGTAAAAAACACACACTGGGCTCCAAAACCCAGTCACATTCAGTGCTCACAAAGCCACTGACTTATCCGAGTTTCCTAGAATCAAAAGTTTCTAGCTCACCAGCCTTATTCTCCTCAGTTCCCCATCTCCTTCCTTATCCCAGATACAAACTCTGTACAAACTGGCATCTCACTCAGCACTCCGCCATCTTGGCTGCTTCTCCTGGCCTCCTCCACATGGCCTTTCTCTGCTCTCCTCTCTCCTCTAATGATAATCTCAGGAACCAAGCGGGCAAGTTCCGTTCTACCCCTATTTTATAGTGTAGCTTCACAACCTCTAATCCAATATACAAAATAGGGAAGTCTCTAATACAAAATCACTTCTCTGAGGCATGATTGGATTGTACCACCCCACATCAAAAAGGGGTGGGAAAGGCTTAATCCCAAAACCAAGCCCCAGGCTACAAGGATTCTCAACACACATTAATATCACCTGGGTGACGGCCTCACGTGGGCAGCACCTATTTTTAACAAAGTGAGCATAATACATTTTATCTGCCCAACACGGTACATGCCCAGTTTCCTAGCCTGGACGGCCACGTGGCAGCCCACGGCTGCTGTGGTTTTCTCTGAGTAACCCCTCTGCCTGGCTGAGTAGGGCTCCTCCTTCATCTCATTACAGAAATTAAAGTCCCACCTCTTAAGGGCACTGCGAGGATTAAATGAGATGCTGTAAGTAAAGCACTAAATTTAGCACCTGGCAAGTTGCACACTCAGAGAATAAGATTTGCCCCGCCACCCCCACTGGCCATTAGCAGGAGCCAGACTTTTACGGCTGACTCATGTCTGCCGAGAGCTCCTTTGAGGAGATTTTTGTCCATTTGAAACCCTAAATCAGCTTCCAATCCCCCAGTTGGAAACACCTTTGAAGACACTTGGTCTACTCTGAGATCCTGAATCAGGCGATGCGGGGCCAGCGGAGACCTCGGTCTCATGTCCAGTCTTCTACCGCCCTCTGCAGGTTCCAATGTGATACCGCAGGCATGTTGGCTGCCTCCCTGTGACCAAGGATCGTCACTCTATAGACCTGAGGCAGTGTACAGAGTAAGACAGCAGGCAGGGCAAGGCCAGGCGTCTCAAGAAGACAGCACCTCAACTAATAAAACACGTGTGTTTGATTTTCCATGACCACGTTGCCTCGCCTCTGTCCCTAAGCTCAAAAGGGAATTCAGTCATTGTTCAGCACTTATGGCCTCACTAATATAGCTGGCACATCTCAGTCTCCAGGTATGCCCTAGAACATTCCAGAAAATCCACTGAAATATACATATGGGGATATCAGTGTAAATACTGGTTCAATTTCTAAAGCTCTTTTGTTTTAATCACGCCATCTAAAATACTCAGAGGAATGGAATTTTGTAAGAAAAAGTGTGTGTGTGTGGGGGTGCACATGTGAGTGTTAGGCATGTGCATGTGAGTGTAAGGCTGGCTAAGATATGGCCGATGTTAGCATTTGGTGTGGTTATAATGATTAATAAGCATTTCTCCTGTGCCGGCCAGCTAACAGTTTGCTTAGTAGTGACATCAAGCTGCAGGTTCGACTGCATGGTTTCCACTATCCTTCCATGGCCAGAATCATGAACCCTGTTGGGCAGAAGGTATTTTATACAATGAAGGCACATGACAATGTCACATCATCCCCCTAGTGCCACACAGTGATGGAATCATCTGTTGGAGTAACTACAGGAAATGTCTGCCTTTCTCTTGTCTCTCTACCAAACTCTCTAGCAGATTTCATGAGGCCCAGATAAGTACATCATAGTAAGGGAGTCAAGTTGTTGATAGCTGCAGATTCTTTATATAACTGGAGCTTTCGGGTCATATATTTATAGACTTTTAGAGCTGGAGAAGACCTTAGAGATTATTCCAGTCCAATTCTTTCATGTTGCAGTGAAATGAAGTACAGAAAAGGGAAGTGACAGACCAAGGTCACATAGAGACACAGCTGGGATGAGAACCCAGGCTCCCTGACTGTTTCTCTTCTGGCTGATGTTGATTTTTGGTAGTATTGTTTCTAGATGGAAATTACTCTGGCATCAAAGGAAGATTTTTAAACCTGACCCTTCTTCTGCTTCTTCTTTTTTTGTGAAATATACAAAGGGCAAGAGAAGAAAGCTAGCACATTGTACGCACTCAATAATTGAGTTTGTTGGTTTTTGGTGTTAGGGAGTAATCTTACTTAGTGCAACTTAACAAAATTAGATTCAATTAACCTTGAATTTGTTTCATTCTTTATTCTCTCCAATGACCCAAAGGTGATTAGAGGTTTGAATCTCACCACACTGTACCATTACAAATTTGAGTATGGATCTGAGGTTATAATATGACATTCACTGGTTTGAAGGAAAGGCTTTCTGAGGAAGGCACATGGATTTAAAGTAACCTTGGTGTAAGCTGGAGGTCTGTGGGATTCCTCTCTGAAGGGCAGAGACTGTCAATACTTGAGGTTATATGGTCTGTCCAGTGAGTTGGGACATAGTACTTCCTAAATCTACTTGATCATATACATGATTGATTTAAACAGATATGAAATGATTCTTAATTGCATAGTAGCCACTTGGGCCTTGGGCCTAATAGTTCTGAATTTGCTTGTCATTATGTTTGCAAATCACATTTTTGATCAAAATCTTCCAATGCACTCTGAGTTCTTCCAAACACCATTCTGCTGAATCACAGCATTGTCATCCTGCGACTTCTATAGATTCGTGTTCTGCAGGGTACAATCCACACTCCGTGGAGCCCCGGGTAGTATCAGAACAGTCAGCTGGGGGCTTTCTCTTCAGACCCTCAGAGACCAGCGTTTACAATTCTCTGGTACATCAGCGACACACTAGAAAGGAATGATAGAGAATTCACTGCTAGGGTCTTCCCATAGCAAATGTCCCCTCCCACCCTCTGGTACACATGCTACTTCATACCCCTGCCAGCCACCATTCTTAGACCAACCATTCTGCAGTTCCAGCTGTTGGAAATGTCTCCAGGGTAGGATCCCTTAATTTCCTAGTCATTTATTTATCTTTGTTGAGTACTTTCCACATGGCAGGCACTCTAGTGGGCTCTGGAGATACAGGGATGAGCAAACACAGAAGTAGCCTCTTCTCCCAGGCACTCCCAGTCCTTCAAAAGCACAGAATCAGCTGCTCAGTCAAATCTACTGCAGGCATTTTAAATCACTGGTGTGCTTTCACATAGCAAGGGGGTTTAGGTTAGAATCTCTGATTTAGGTCTGGGGCCTCGGAGGGGTTCATTAAATCATTGAGTTGTGCATCACATTGTTTGAAGGAGCCAACTTTGCAACCTGTGCAAGCTGATAGGGAGTCATGCCCCCCCTCTCCTCCCAGGGAATAAAGTTTGGATAATTGTCAGCACTGGGGCCAAGGTGGGAAGGTTCTGGGCTGTGGCAAGGTTGCTGCAGAGCTATGGACATCCTCACTGCCTGGTAGCCCCACACATTGTCTGTGTGGCTTTCACCCCAGAGCTGAAGCTATTGACAGGATGGCCTGACTAAGGACCCATCCCACCCCCCTCACAATCAGTCCTGATGTCTGGGATGGTCGATATGCCTGGCCTGGGGGCTCTCTCATCCCTGCAACACTTTGGGTCCATAAGTACCCCCTTTACCTCTAAACCCAAAGAACCTACCAAATTTCCCACCAAACAACCCGGGAGGAAATCCAACTTGGGGATCAGGAAGAACCTGGTTCTGCTACCTCAACAGAGGCTGCCATGGCGGGCAACTGAAGTGTATGCAGGGACCACCTCAGCCAACTCAGAGCCTGGGCTGGTTCTGAGGGGCCAACAGTGGGAGAAACTGTCCCAGCCTGGTCTTCTTTTGCCAGGCATTATTCACCACAAGTACCACATAGGGCAGGGGTCCCCAAACTTTTTACACAGGGGGCCAGTTTACTGTCCCTCAGACCATTGGAGGGCCGGACTATAAAAAAACTATGAACAAATCCCTATGCACACTGCACATATCTTATTTTAAAGTAAAAAAAAAAAAAGGGAACAAATACAATATTTAAAATAAAGAACAAGTAAATTTAAATCAACTAACTGACCAGTATTTCAATGGGAACTATGGGCCTGCTTTTGACTAATGATGGTCAATGTGCTCCTCTCACTGACCACCAATGAAAGAGGTGCCCCTTCCAGAAGTGCGGCGGGGGCCAGATAAATGGCCTCAGGGGGCCGTAGTTTGGGGACCCCTGACATAGGGCCTTCCCAAAATGATTATGACAACTGTGGGATTCTGTGTACTCTGCTACAAACATTTCCAAGGTAGAAACCAAACACTGTATAATGAGATCATCTGCAAAGTCTTCCTAAAAGGCTGCAGTCTTCAAGGGCACTGCGTGTCCCCAGTATCAGCATGGCACTGGTCATCACAGAACAACTGTGGGTCATCTAATTAATTAAAGCACCCTTTTTCTCTCTCCATCTCCACGGTTCCTCACAGTGTTTTTAACAAAGGAGGATCTCAAAAAACATGCTAGCGATGGACACTAAAGATCAGGCTCTTCTGGACTTTTATCCATTACCCTCATCTTCACAGAAGATGAATTAATAAAAATCTGTGGGTGATAGCTGTGTATCAAACAGCCGTCCTTCCCATAAGGAGGCCCAGCTACAAGCTGCAGCTTTAAGGGAGGGGGTTCTTGTTATTTTCCCACAAGTTCAAGGGAATGCCTCAACCAAATAGCGGAGGGCGGCACTGACTCCAGGCTTCCCGGCTGAAAAAGAGCCTAATGTCTCACTGTTCCATCTGCAAACGTTCCCCTGCAGTGGACAGGCCTATGCCCAGGCCTCCGCCAGACTGAGTGGCCACAGACTGAGTGGGCGCGTGAGAGGCGTCGTACCAGTGTGGTGAACTTGTCCACGCAGGCATTGCGGATCTTCTCCGGGGTGGCAGGGCTGTCCAGCCGGAAAAGCTCCCTCGCATTGGTATCCGTATGCTGAGCGCGAGCTGCACGGATGGCATCCTTGATGGCAAAGAAGATGGAAGCAGCCAGGAAGAGGGGCGGCTCTCCAACCGCCTGAGGGGACAGAGTGGGGGACAGGAAATCAGGAGGAGAGGTGCCATCCTCCACAGCAGGAGCCCCCGGATGGTTATTATTCTTCAGGAGCCCAGCGATGCTGGACCCTCAGCCACCAGCACTAACCGGCCTCAGATGATCAAAGGCCAAGAGCAATCAATCCACTAAGTGACTAGACCTAGTTGGCATATTTCTTTTAACTCTTACTATGTGATTCTGTGGTGACACCATGCACACATAATGTACAACTAACTAGAAGTAATATTTAAGGCCCTGGCCAGCTAGCTCAGTTGGTTCAAGCATCATCCCAACATGCTGATGTTGTGTGTTTGATCCCCAGTCAGGGCACATGCAAGAAGCAACGAATGACGGCATGAATAAGTGGAACAACAAATCAATGCTTCTCTGTGTGTGTGTCTCGATCACTGCCTCTCTCCCTTCTTCTTTCTCTAAAAATCAATTAAAATTATTTTTAAAAACAAATAAAAGTAATTAGTTATATTTTATAAACAACAAAAAAAAAACCCTGACATAAATTTTACCCCTTTCCTCACAGCTATAAGCCTAGGGAAATAATCTACCTGCAACTCTAATACCAACATTTACAGGCACCATAGTGATGCTTACAGCATCTACTGAAATGTAGGCATCATGACACACAGGAATCAAAACATCTAACAGAGGTGGTTTTATTCCCCAGAGACTATGTCACTGATCAGAATCACTAGGACCACTTGTTTAAAATGGGTGATCCAGGGTCTTATCTCAGACACACTGAATCAAAATTTCCAGGAGTGGGCCTCACAGAGCTGCATTGTTATCATGAGCCAACGGCAGGGACTGCAGAGTGTCCCAGACGCTCTCATTGTAATGGAACCCGTGAGGTGAGCAAATGTGGGTTTCATTGCTTACAGGTGATTATCAGTCCCCCTTAGACCTAGGACTATATCGATCAAGTTTGTTGATTTTTAACCATTTTTTCATACTTATTGGGGACTCGGAAGAAGCAGAAGATGGTTATTATTCTTCAGACATGCTGACCAAGTGTTAAGGTCAGGTGGCAGCCACTAAAGGAAGTGACAGGGGGTGTAACATGAGAACCACAGCGAATATGTGGTTCTCATGTTGTATCTGAGAGGTTTTCTCTAGGCCCAAACATCAAGAATACACACCTGAGAGATAGGTAAAGGTCAGGGTTTGACCCACAGGATTGGATTAAGGAATCCCTCACTGTTCCCAAAGGAGCTGCGGTCAGCCACATGCCGGTGGTGTGATGCTCAACCCAGTTTTCTGGTTCTCAGGCAGGACTGCTCGCCCCTCCACCAGCACCACCAAAGCCAGTGTCTGGCCCTCTACTCTCTCCCAGACAAGCCCCCTGCAGATCCACACGGCGGGTAACGGGAGCCCCCGTCACCCCCCCCCCCATAGCCTCCCACAGTGCAGACAGGAAGGCAGCCCAGACCGAGGTCCACAGTACCTTCGATGCATAGATGGCCTTCTTGTTGGGGGAGTCACGGAGCAGGGACACCCTGAACTCAGTGGGGATGCTGCCAAATGCAGGGATCTTGTAGGTGCTGGGGCCGCGGCTGAGCAGGCTCCCCTCAGGGGAGTAATGCAGCTCCTCCAGGGTGAAGAGGCCCAGGCCCTGGACAAATGCCCCTTCCACCTGCAGGGCAGACAGAGATCGTCCACACAGTGCCTTCCCACTCTCCAGGGACAGGTACTGCTCCCCACAATGGGCACCACGCCCGACCCAGCGTGGGGCCTGGAAAGGAACTGAGAACAGCTCTGCACTGCATCCCTGGCTCCCGCACCCGGGCCACCTCCCTGGGCCTTCACCAGGCGTCGGCACAGACTGAGCCCAGGCATTAACACTGAAGGTCAGTTTCACAGCTTGTCAGCGATTCCAGGAGGCTCAGGCAGAGGTGAGCATAATTTCCCATTAAAACCTGCCGCAGGGCCGATGAAGATGTTCCTCCCATGTCGCCACTGGGGAAATGGTGACTCCAAGCTGAGACAAAAGCTCACAGGCTAACTATTGCCGAGCATCCCTCAGGGGGCCCCGCTCCTCCTATGTGCTGAGGAGAAACATGCACTTTTGAGCAGCTTCACAGGAGAGGAGGAATTTTTTGGATAGCTTCCAGGTTTTTGATCTCTCAGCCCTGCTGGTCCTCTGGGATAAAGAGTGTCCCTGCTGTAGCTTACGGATCTGTTTGGGGGCACCTGCCACACTCTACTGGCCCTGACTCAGTCCTCAGAATCAGGCAGGTGGTGCCACATAGCCAGACAAGAGTGTTCTGCCAGAGACTAGGGGATGGCGTCTTTATGTCTGTGGTGCCCAGCTTAGTGGTGCTCATATTAGGGGCTCCCCCAATGGCTGTTCAATGAATGAATGAATTGATTGACTAATGATGAAATTTCTGGATACTCAGTAATTGTCCATTTCTGAGAAATATAATTTACATTTTCTACCAGATGCTCAGTACCTCAGGTCCTGATTCCTCCCCATCTCCTCCTGTTGTACCTGCTCTGTCCAATACTTGCATATTTTCCAAAAGTGCTTTTCTTTGGGCTATCTTTTTACTCCTCTTGCTCAAACCTATGCTTGAGTACTTTGGTGTCCTGGGGGAGGGGGGAGGAGGGGAAAGCTCCCCTGACCTCAGACCTCACTTCCTGCACATTGATCTCACACTCAATCTCCATGCCACTATGCTGCCTTTCACACTGTGCGTGTGTGTGCACGTACATGTGCGTGTGTGTGCACACCCGATGTTTTCCCCATTCATCTTGTTTGCCAAGGTGTGAGTACCCTTTCCAAGTCAATCCACATTAATCTGTCTACTGCCTCAAGAGGTGGGTGGACTGTCATCCATCTACCTCCCACTCTGAGGGAGACACTCTTGGTACCATGTCCAGATCCACATAAAAATGACATTGACAAGATGCTGTGGCTGGTGACCATAGGAAGGGAATGGGGCTCTTCAGTAGCCAAGTCCATCACCACCCTGGTTCCCCGTGAGCCTTACCTGTCCAATATCGATGGCAGGGTTCAGACTGCAGCCAACATCCATGACGATGTCTGTGCGAAGGTTCTAGAGCGGACAGCAAAGTAAAACAGTTGGAGAAGAAAAGAATGTGTGGAATGATGGATGGGTCTTGGTGACCCTTAGACTATGTGCCAACCCAAATAGTACTTTCGTACTATTCAATAGTATTTCGTATGATCTGGGCACATTCAGGCAGGAGTGTTCACCCTCCGGCCAGTCTCCACAGCCATCGTCACTGCTCAAGATTGAGTTCTTAAGAGCAGCTGGGGAAGGGGTGGGAGAGGCAGTGGTCTCCGTAACCTGAAATAACTGCACACACACCCACATGTGAATGGGAGGGCAAGGTTGACAGGTTACTGGGGCTTTGAACTTGAGTCTGGGTAGATCATGTGAGGGAAGGGGTCAACAAACTACATTCCATGGGCTGGATCCAGCCAGTCCTCCTGTGTTTGTACAGACCGTGAGCTATTAATGATGTTTACATTACTAAATACCCGACCAAAATAAAAAGAACATGTGGCGACATGTGAGAACTGCATGAAATCCACACTCGGCATGCAACAAGAACGTTTTTTGGGAGCACAGCCATGTTCATTTGTTTCCATGTCTGTGGCTGTTTTTGTACTACAGTGATAGAGTGGAGGCAGCATCTTTGTGGCCAGAAAGCCTAAAGTTTTTTTTTGTTTGTTTGTTTGTTTGTTGTATTTTTCTGAAGCTGGAAATGGGGAAAGACAGCCAGACAGACTCCCGCATGCACCCGACCGGGATCCACCCGGCACGCCCACCAGGGGGTGACGCTCTGCCCACCAGGGGGTGATGCTCTGCCCCTCCGGGGCGTCGCTCTGCAGCGACCAGAGCCACTCTAGCGCCTGGGGCAGAGGCCAAGGAGCCATCCCCAGCGCCCGGGCCATCCTTGCTCCAATGGAACCTTGGCTGCGGGAGGGGAAGAGAGAGACAGAGAGGAAGGAGGGGGTGGGGGTGGAGAAGCAAATGGGCGCTTCTCCTATGTGCCCTGGCCGGGAATCGAACCCGGGTCCCCCGCACGCCAGGCCGACGCTCTACCGCTGAGCCAACCGGCCAGGGCTGGTGTTAAGATTTCTTAACAGCATAATAATTGCTCCAATCTTTAATCTCAATTTGTGAGGTGGCATGCCAGAAGGCGGGACTATTTGAATGCCGTGGCAACTTCACCCCATTGACTAGTACAGTACGCAAGCAACCAGTAAGCTATCGGTGACAAACAGACACTTAAGCTGCATATAATAAAGATAAGAGAACTAGTATGATGCCACATATGAATCAATAGAAACCAACAGGTTGCTCAGTAGAAACACTACAAAATAGATATAAATAAATATTATATATATGCACACGTTATTTCATAAATCCATAGATTCCCAAATAGCCAAGATAAAGAAACGTTGACTTGTTCTTGGAAAATCCAGTTCATCCTTTCTAGGGGGAGCAGAGCACGGAATTTTACTGAGGCTGAGCCGATGAATGTGCTTCATCATCATTAGGAAAATACAGCCATGGGCACAGCAGTGTATGCCGTTGCCTCATTAGATGCCACAGAGAAAAGTGAACTGAGAGCAGAGGGAGAGCCAGTCCATCTCGAGAGAGTTTGTAAGGAGACTTCCAGGCTGCCTAGCGCCTGGCGTCGTTATTCTCTTCAGTCTAAAGTGTTCAAGAGAAGCCGAAAGTTTTTATCTCTGGTCCTTTATAGGAAGTTTGCCAAGCTGTAAGGTACGGCATTATTTTCCCAACCACAGAGTTTGTCTCTTGGTATTGCAATTCAGTTGTTTCTTTTCTTTTTTCCCCTCTTAGTACTGAAGTTTTGCAAACTTCTCACCTTATGATCCCCTGTTAAGCAGTCGATTTCCACTTCAGAGCAAGCCACCCCGTAGGTGAAGTAGTGGAAGGGGTTCCCTGAGTTGGTCTCAAAGCTGTAGCCAAGGTTGGGTGTTCTGGGGGAGGAAAGAGAAAGCACGCACGCATACTGAGATGAACGTGTACCCCGCCCCCGACACACACAAACCCCTGTCCCACACAATCTTAAGACCCCAAAAGTTTTCTCTTTTCATTCAGCTGTTCTTCCAAAAAGTCTGTATGTTTTGAATATTTTTAACCTGCTAGTGAAACCAAGGTATTCCAGAGCACTGTGCCTCTTGTCTCTGTTCTATTTTGCCAATGGCCCTCATATGAATCATTCTGCACAGCCAGCAGTGTTTAGTAGCAGCACGCTGGCCTCTATGTGTGAAAACAGAAGTGAAAGAGTCCCCTGAGGTCACGAAGGACATGCAAGTCACACTCCAAAGGATCTGTGAGCTAGAATTTAAGATCTCAGAACCAAGGCCCCTGGGCTGACGCCTGGGCTGCTCACACTGGCTCACCCGCTCACCAGGCTGCTCACCTTCCTCAAGGTGAAAGTGAACAAGATCAGTAGCTCATGCCCACCTGGGTGCAGCTTTAAGTGGCCATTGCCTGCATTATTTCTCATCTACTGGTCCCTTCAAAGTTTCGGCAAACTATTTGAGGAAAGTGCTATTAATAAAGCAAATGCTCTCTTCTACAGTTTTTCTTTTTCAATCTGAGTGATCTTATAGAATTCTAATTTTGCATATATATGTACATGCAAATGTGTGTGTACTCTCACACCAGAGTTTACTGTACTCTGAATCTACATCCTTCTCTACATTATACAGAAATCATGTGAGCTGATGGGATCAGAATCTACATGAAAATAAACCCAGCACGGGGCAGGGCAGAGGGAGAAGGCTTCTCCCAGAAGAAACTGCCACTTCTTTGATCTTTCGCTTAATCATCTTCACCTGGGTGTTCCGGTCTAGAACCCCAATTTTATCAACTCCAAAATGAAATAGGAACTTATCAGAAAATCTGTACTACTTTGTGTTTATATAGGTCAAATATTACATAACTGAGGTAGCATTGGCAAAACATTACTTTGCCTAAAAAATAAAAAAAAAATTTTTTTTTTAAAAAAGCTTTTGAAGCAAACATTGAACTATTTGCAAAAACCATTCTGTGAAAGAAAAGGCCCTAGGTAAATTTCCCAGGGAAAGCTAAAACATTATGGCTGATAGTTAATATGATTATATCTTGTTACAGCTTCTAAATCAGGTGGGCTGGGTCTCTAGCTCTTCATGTGGCCACTGAATTTTAAATCTCACTGTAAGTTCCGCTGAATTCTGCATTTTGTAACAAGATCATGTGCTCTAAATCCCCCTCTCATTCTCTTGATGGAAAGCTCTGTCAAGACATCTGATGCACAGTACAAAGTGACACACAGGGGTAATTCAGAGCACAGGACAGCCCTGGTTCTCGCAGGAGAGTGCTGATGGAGGTTGGTCATTGTCCCATTCTGTGATAAATGAGGAAATAGGCTCAGAGGGAATCACTGATTTCTCCAAGGGGAGTAGTGCACTAAGCCCAGAACCAGAACAGGGGTCTTTCGCAGTGGCAGCTAATGCTTTTGCCTCCTTGGCACAGAGGTTGGTGTTCCTACATAGAGCATCTTTAAGTTGAAATTAATGTAAGTCCACTGAGGAGATAAGAGTTTTGGTGGAACTGCTCTCTTCTGACCACAGGCTGCCAGAATTCAGGGCTGGAGGGACCCAGGAGGTTAGGATGGTGGCACATTTGTGAGATGGGTAAGATCACCACCATACATACTTGTAAAACCCAGTAGCGGACAAGCTCACTGCATCCAGGTACGCAGCTGTGACCTAGGGACAAGAAATGGCCATCAGGAAGGGGTAAGCGTGGTTTCCAGAAGCCCTGACCCACACTAAGATTTTGAAAGCTCAACCTCCTCACGTGGAAGTTGATCAACACTTCACTGGTGACTCTCACTTCCACACCTTACCTCGCGGTCTCACTGCCACTCTCTGCATCAGGCCCTTGACTTCCAAACCCTGGAGGGCTATAGCAGCCCCCTAACTGGTCTTCCTGCCCCAAGCTGCCTCCCCCATCTGCTGTGGCACCCAGCCCAACCAGAGTGATCACCTAAACACACCGCACTGCCCATGTCACCCCCTACTCTAGAGTTTCCAATGACTCCCCATTGCCTGACATTAAGGACCCGAGTTGTCACTGGTATAGCACACACACCATTGCCACTCCAGCCAAACTCAAGTGTTAACTCTCTCCCAACCCTTCCATGTCCCCATTCCTGAGCACTTCTGTTGACATGTTTCCACTGCCATATCTGTCCAAATCCTTTTCTTGCCTCAACAACCTGCTCAAGCTTGCCTCTCCAATTGCCTCTCTTTGGTGAATCCTCCCTATATTGGCTGTTACAACAGCAACTCTCTGTATTACTCTTTTTTTTTTTTTTTTGGTATTTTTTCTGAAGTTGGAAACGGGGAGGCAGTCAGTCAGACTCCCACATGTGCCTGACCGAGATCCATTCAGCATGCCCACCAGAGGGTGATGCTCTACCCATCTGGGGCGTTGCTCTGTTGCAACCAGAGCCATTCTAGCGCCTGAGGCAGAGGCCATGGAGCCATCCTCAGCACCCGGGCCAACTTTGCTCCAATGGAGCGTTGGCTGCATGAGGGGAAGAGAGAGACAGAGAGGAAGGAGAGGGGGAGGGGTGGAGAAGCAGATGGGTGCTTCTCCTGTGTGCCCTGGCCAGGAATCAAACCCGGACTCCTGCACGCCAGGCCAACGCTCTACCACTGAGCCAACCAGCCAGGGCCTGTATTACTCTTTTAATATCTATGTTCTCATTAATACTTTCCTATTAATAAAACTACCCATCTATCTATTCATCCATCCTATCTCCTTAACTACATAGTAAGTTTTTGAGGGTACCTCCAGCACTAACACAGCACTAAAATTTAATTTATTGTTGATATAGTTTGCATCACAATTGTTGGCAATTACCAAGCTCTTTACTATGTACCAGATGCTATTGAGTAATTTGCACATATTATCTTACTTAATATTCAGCACAACCTTATAAGATCAGTACTATTATTACCTTCATTTTACAGATGAGAAAACCAAGGTATAGAAAAAGTTTCTCTAGGATCCTTACCTATTGATAGTATCAAATATATACATAGATAGTGGCGGTGGTTATAATGGCTTGTTTTCAATACAGTACAGACACAGCACTGAAGAGATTTGAAGGAGACATTGAAGGAGACTTGTCATCTCCTGACCACACCTTTTTGATCACGGCCTTTTGAGGTTATCTACTTAAAAGGAACACTGGACTATCTGGCTAATAGTTGAGGACAAATCTTAGATCAACAGGTTATAAAAGCTGTTGTTGAAAATACTTATATTAGCATTGCCTTTCAAATCTACACTAAAATCTAAACTACCCAAATCACCATACATTCATGTGGTACACGTGCATGTGGAATCATGAGTGTGGGAAGGGAAGCAGAGGTCTCGGGAGGCAGAGGAAGACGTGTGGGTATGACAGAAAAAGTTGATTTTCTTTGAATCTGTCACACTACCTGAGCTGGCTCGTGTGCAGTCCCATTTTATGTGTTACTGCTGTGCCCAGTTGTCCCATTCCAACACCAGGGGAAGGTGAAGCGGGGCCACCATCAATGTCTCTGCTTCTTTGGGAAGCTAAGCCTCCCACCTGAGAGAGACTTCCTTGCAGCTTTCCTCTGTGGGTCTCTGACATGCAGGCCTCCCAACCAGAAACCAGAGAACTGGGTTCATTCTTATTAGGAGTGCTGATTCTGTTACTCCTAAAATCACAGGAATGGTACCAGATCTTGTATAATGTCTTTTCCTCCCACACCCTTGAAAATGGAGTCTCAAAGGACACAGACTCCAAAGCTGGGGAGGGGAAGACGCTGATGGGGGCAGACCTCTGAGAGATGACGGTTTGAAGAAAACCAGGCTCATCCAGACTGTGGACCTGCGAGGTGTGGGGCCAGGCCTGAGCGAAGAACTCACAGTGAGGGTGCTCACTGACTTCTCAGACTCAGGGCCGCCACACCCCCGACCCCCACAGAGCTATCAAAATCCTGGGTCAAAAAGTTTCCTCAGGTGACTTCCCTCAACTATGAAAACCACTGTGACAGGGACCCAGCAAGGTTGAGCATTTACTTGTCCTGGAAAGCAGACAGACCCCCTCAACTTCTCCCTGCTGTGTGACCAGACCACAATCTCCTCTCCCTGCTCAGGGTGGGGACAGGGCCCTGCCCTTCCATTTCATGCTCATTTGCAAAAGCCACTTGGGTCAGCTCAGACTTACCCAGTCTTCCCAGGAGCCACTGGGATTCTTTCTCTTGAAGGGTTCCAGCCTTCGCAGGATGGTCTGGCAAGCTTCCTAAAGAACACACCACCCGCACACCAGACACATCAGTCCCCTGCAGGCCCTGGCACAGGGGAAATCTTGAGGGCCTTGGCAAAGACACCTCCAAGTAATGCTGTGCCCAGGCTGCCACTGAAACAGCCTGGCCACCCTCTCGGGTGTTACCGAAGCCTAGAGTGGAAACCACGGGACCACCACTGGCCTTTGCTTGGAGAGCACTTCTTGACCCAGTTCTTATGCTGACAAAGAGTAAGATGTTTGAGGGGTCCCTTAGGAGGTGCCTTCTCTCATCAAACTCCTTTGTTTGATGACATCTTCCACGTGGGAAGAGAAGCAAGTAGGTCTGACCTGGCCAACCCCACAATCAAGTTTCAATTTCGGCCCATTGTCTTGCGGCCAGTTCTCACACCAGGGAGTATGTCTTCCTAGAGCCTCCTGCGTTTCCTCCAACTCGCCTCCCCCCCGCCCCCCTACACTTATCCTTCTTGACTTTGGTGGAAGTGACTGTGGCTCTTGGACCTCTCTTTTAGCTCAGCATTTGGAGGAACAGGTTCCCCAAAGGCAGAGTCCCAGCCAAAGAGCCTGCAAGGACCATTTCAGCTCCCCACCCCGGGGACTCTCTGGGCCCACAGCCCTCCAACGCCGCTGGTTCCTGAGGCTCCTTACGTAGACGGCCTGTCCATTGATGTCGGTGCTGACAGAGGCGGCCGTGGGAGAGGTGTTGGGCACCGTGCTAGTGCTTGTCTCACTGATGTAAATCTTAGAGGTGGGGATTTTCAGAGCTTTGCTGGCCACCTGTGAAGAAAGACGACACCACTCTATAGGGAGGCGGTGAGCATGGAACCTGTCATGTTCACAGGTACAGGCAAGAAAACAATTCTGTAAACTATAATTCTACTGTGACTGGAATGCTCTCATGTCTGCCTGAACTTGAAGCAGCAGTTTATAGAAGGTTTGGTTGGAGAAAAACTTCTTAAACATCATGGTAATTAAAAGTGCTTTTTAACAAATTGCTAGTTACAAGACAGTCAGTGGGATGTAAAGTACAGCATAGGGAATACAGTCAATAATGTTGCAATACTATGTATGGGCCAGATGGGTACTGGAAATAGCAAATGAACACTTTGTAAAATATGATTGTCTGATCACTATGCTGTACATCTGAAACTAACACAAAAACAATATTGAATTAAACTATAATTGATAAATAATTTTTAAAATGTGTTTTAAAGCTAGCCCTCATTTTTTTTTTTTTTTCTGAAGTGAGACATGGGGAGGCAGAGAGACAGACTCCTGCCTGCACCTGACCAGGATCCGCCCAGCAAGCCCACTAGGGGGCGATGCTCTGCCCATCTGAGGTGTTGCTCTGTTGCAACCCAGAGCCATTCTAGCACCTGAGGTGGAGGCCATGGAGCCATCCTCAGTGCCCAGTTCAATTTTGCTCCAATGGAGCCTTGGTTGCAGGAGGGGAAGAGAGAGACAGAGAGGACGGAGAGGAGAGGGGTGGAGAACCAGATAGTACTGGAAAATAATCAAACCTGGCACATCCACATGCTGGGCTGAAACTCTACCACTGAGCCAACTGGCCAGGGCACCCTCATTTTAAAAAATCTGATTTGTCTAGTCCAGCAGGTATGCCCACTGTAATCCAGCACCACCATCCAACTCCACTGTGAGGAGTCTCACATGTGTGCAGAACTAGCTACCTTTACACACATGCCACACCCACCTTATACACAGTCACAGAGCCCTAGAATGTTGGTAACAGAAGTGACCTCAGAGATCACATGACCAACCTCTTTGTACAAATGAGGAAACCCGAGGCCTAGATGGGAAGTTTTGCTCAAGGTCACATTTAAATGAGCAGCAGAGGTCCTGGCTGGTTAGCTCAGTCAGTTAGGGCATTGCCTTGAAACACTAAGTTTGCAGGTTTTATTCTGGGTCAGGGCACATAGGGGAAGCAACCAATGAACGTACAACTAAGTGGAACAACAAATGAATGCTTCTCTCTCTCTCTCTCTCTTCCTTCTTCTCTCTGTCTCTCTAAAATCAATTAATAAAAATAAAAAATTTAACAAAAAATTTTTAAATAAAGGAGCATCAGAGCCAGGGCCAGAGCGTGGGCCTGATTCTGCCTCCAGTGTGTCCCCTGCTCGTTTCTCTCAGCACCTCCCCTCAGACAGCACATTCCCAGACTGCTCACCTGCACCATCTTGGTGTGGAGGCCTTGGCCCATCTCGGTGCCCCCATGGGTCAGCAGCACAGAGCCATCAGTGTACACATGAATCAGGGCTCCTGCCTAAGGAACGGGAAGAGTGCCAGACACAACATGTAGCAAATCCTAGTTCAGCTTAAGACTTGAGGCAAAAAGTACTGCAGTCAAGGGGAAAGAGAGCCAGCAGCAACATTTCGAATATAAACCCCAGACAAAAATTAAAACAGCATCAATCTCATGCTTTGACTGGATAGCCCTTCAGCATTTTAAAAAAATTTTATCTCTCTCTCTCTCTCTTTCTGTGCCTCCCATCCTCAGAGAAAACCATTTATTTGTCCTCACTCTACAGATGAAGAAATAGAATCGGAAAGGCAAAGTAATTTCCATGGTCCCACAATCCTGACCGGCAGGAACTAGAGTTCAACCCCAGGTCTCTGTGTCTCGTGCAGCCCTCACTGTCCCACGGTCTACTGGACAAACAGGGCATGGAAATTCATGCAATCAGCAACAAGCTCCCGTAGTCCGCTCTGGTGCGAGCGGCAGTGAGCTCTCCCTCGCAAAGAGGGGGAAATGGCGACCAGTCCTGAGAAGATGGACAGAATTATAAAAAGCAATTACCTGATTCAGGAAAGGAACAGTGAAGCATATTCCAAACTTGGTAGGAATTATGCACAATCCTCTCTTTTTCCAGCAGTTCTCCCTGTAGAGAAAGGAACAGTCTCACAGAATCTTTTGTCATATTTACGGCAGGTTGAACATGTTTTCAGTCAACAACTTTGTAAAATTGAAATTAGGCATTCTTAGAGCCGCCCCTACAGTCACTGTGATAACTGCGTTGTGCCCCTGTCGTGTAGACAGGATGAGAAAGGTAGGGCTTTGCGTTCTGGGTCCTTCAGGGCAGCTGGAGTCGGACACGCACCCCTATCCCGAGCATCTGACTTTAAAGTATCATCACTGTTCTTCCCCAAGTGGAATTTGAACTGGGTCAGGGTATCTTGGTGACCTCGGCTGTGATTGTTCCAGGGAGAAAAGTTGGCTCACTGATGCTAATGGTGATGCCTCCTCTGTGCTTTATATTTGTTTTATTTTTTTATTTTTTTTATTTTTTTTGTATTTTTGTATTTTTCTGAAGCTGGAAACGGGGAGAGACAGTCAGACAGACTCCCGCATGCGCCCGACCGGGATCCACCCGGCACGCCCACCAGGGGCGACACTCTGCCCACCAGGGGGCGATGCTCTGCCCCTCCGGGGCATCGCTCTGCCATGACCAGAGCCACTCTAGCACCTGGGGCAGAGGCCAAGGAGCCATCCCCAGCGCCCGGGCCATCTTTGCTCCAATGGAGCCTTGGCTGTGGGAGGGGAAGAGAGAGACAGAGAGGAAGGAGGGGGGGGCGGGGGTGGAGAAGCAAATGGGCGCTTCTCCTATGTGTCCTGGCCGGGAATTGAACCGGGGTCCCCCGCATGCCAGGCCGACGCTCTACTGCTGAGCCAACTGGCCAGGGCCTGTGCTTTATATTTGGTTTTCCAAATAACTCAGTAAAGAAGACAGCACAAGCATAATTATCCCCACTTTGCAGATGATGAAATTGAGGCCCAAGGAGGTGGGGTGACAGCCAAGGCCATATTTATAGATTAGTGTTAGAGGGGCAGGCACCAACTGCTGTGTCCTTAGTCCTGGGCAGTGCCCCCTAGACCGTGGTAGGCCCAGGCAGCGGACAAACATGTGAAGATGAACTGCGCTGAGGGGCTCTGATGCTGCGTGCAGGCTGTGAGCCCACCTGCCCCTGGACTAAGGGCACTTCCCAGTCTATGGATGAGCTGGCAAACTCAGCAGCCTCATAAGTTATTTATTAAATTATTGTATTCTGAGTTCAGCAAAAACACTCGAATATGAAACCCAAGGGCACCAGAATGTTGGGCTCCCCCCCTCCCGGTGCTTACTTGTTGAACTTGTCAACCTCGCTCTTCCTAGCGTGAAACTGAGAGCTTGCTAGACATTCTTCCCAGCACCTGGGCAAGTTGAACCCCTCAAGCTTCTGGTTGAAGTGTGTCAAGTCCCCTTCTTTGTACAGGTTCTTCATCCGCACCTTCCCAAGGAGAGAGACATGGAAGCCGTGTTGTTGGCAGCCAATGAGGGGGGCGAAACTTAAAGGTCAGCTTTCAGGCCCCTCTCCTCAGCACCTGCCTGTCCTCTGCCCCTAGGGGAGATACCCAAGATACAACGCCACTGTCCCCTCAAAGTAGCCTAACCCACTCTGATTTGTGCCACCAAATTTCCAGCTTACTTCCTCAGCAGGCAGCCCACAGGTCACTGCAACTTCACTCATCCAGTGCTCGGCAACCAGCATCCCCTGGGGCCCCCCGAAACCTCGGAAGGCCGTGTTGGAGGGCAGGTTGGTCTTGCACAGCTGCCCAGTGCCCCGGATGTTGGGGATTTTGTAGCAGTTGTCCATTTGGAATAGAGCTCGTTCCATCACCTAAAGCAGAAGGAACCAGAATGGGAGAGAATGGGGCGTTGAGCTGATTGGCTCTCTGCCTTTCCCGGCCCCACAGTCCACTGCTCTTCCTCAGGCCCAGGTGACTTCTCCCCTGGGATATTGCCACAGCCTCCTTACTGAACTCCTGGCCTTCCGTGTCTCTGCTCTCTAATCTGCGCCTCATACTAACATATTAGGTCACAACAGGTTAAGTCCTTGCTGAAAACCTGCACTTATCCTCTCCAGAGTAAAATCAGTATGCCTTCCAGCATGGAATTCAAGGCCTTCCTCTAATACATTTTTATTCTTTCCTAGTTACATGTTCCTCTCACCTGTCATACCCCTCCTATCCTTATCCACCTGCTAAAACCCCCATTCCTCTCTGGGGAAGCCTTTCCCAGACCCTCTAGTTAGAATTGATTACTTGCCTCTTTAAAAAAAAAATAGGTTAATTTATTCATTTTAAAGTAGTTTTTTACTTCCATTAAAGTTGTACTGCAGGTTGATTAAAGAGTCAAATCCTTCCAAAAATCATGTCATGCAAAACAGTGGCTCCTTCCTTTTCCTTCCTTCCACTCCCCAGAAACAACCACTTATTTTTTTTATCAGATATTTAATTAACATCCACATTTCCAAGTAATGTGCTAATATTGTCACTTCCTGGCTTTTTCAGTTTTAGACTTTTAGAATTTAGTTTCCACCTAACAACCTTTCCCTGAAAACACCCCGGCTTCCTATCCCCCATTATATTATATTTTGATCTGATCAAGCCAGTTTAATGTTACTTACACTGTAAACACTACTTACAGCTGAACCATGTAGTAATACTATGATGACTTCTCTTGCTTGATAACATTTCCCCCCTGGAGTTAATACATTTTGTCTTTATTTTTCCATTTGCTTAGTTTTCCGTGCACTTATTACTAAATCAACTTTAAAATGTACGTTCATCAGTTTGGAGAAATTGCTGATATTACCTCTGATCATTCCCTTCTCTCCTTCTTCTAGTCTTTCTTAGTGAAAGTTCTATTATATGGATCTTCTGGGCTGGTCCTTGAGTCTTTTTGTATTTTGTCTCCTATTTTTCCGCATTATGTTCTCTTTTGGGGGGAGAGCTTCTTGAGTTTCTTTCAAACCTTCTGCTTCCACAATTTTCATTCACAATTTCATTCACTTTTATTCTCTGACCGTTCCATTTTTATAGTGTACTGTTCTTTCTTTAAGGTGCAGTAAGTAATCTCTCTGATGTGATACATGGTAGCTTTTGTTTGTTTCATTTGGTTATAGCTTACTTCCCATGTATAGTTTCTCTTTCCTACAGGTTGCTTTTTGTGTCTAATTCTTTCAGTCCTCGTTAGCCTACACAATTTTTGTATGTCTCAATTAATTCCCTTCTTGCTTTTCCTGACCACTCTGCCAGCTTGTATTTTTATTTCCTTTTGTCTGTATTATCAGTCTCCCCCACCACACTGTGGACATCCTGAGGGCAGAAACAATGCCATATGCTTCTATATGTTGCCACTCTCAGCACTCAATAAACATTTGCTGCATTGAATTTAAAAGCTTGTAAGATCTTTGGGGACAAGTACTATGTCTTTTTCAACCTGATTTTTCTTAGAAGGCCAAGAAGCCAATGTTATAAATGGAAAGAACACTAAAAATGTTTCCTTTTTTGAACAGTTTTTACACCAGATCTGAAGTGTGGCATTTCCTAATTGAGCCAATTCGAGAACCTTTAGCAGAGAGAGGGCGGGGTAGTGAGGAATGACTGCTTTTCTTGCAAGGCGTGACTTTTACTTTACAACAAGAATCCATGCGTATGTAACTGGTATGGGTTATAAAATTAAGATTTTTAAAAACTTGAAAACTAGTACCACTAAGGTAACTTATTTACTTTTCAAAACTGACAAAAATATGTCTTACAAGACTCATATGAGAATGTTCAGCGCTGCGTTATCCATAAAAGCTAAAAACTGGAAATAACCCAGATGTCTATCACGTGGTCAGCAGAAAACAAAATATGACCTAACTGTATCAGGAAATAACATTTATAAATGAAAAGGAATGAAGGACTGATGCATGCTATAACATGGATGAACCTCAAAAATACTCTGGGGGGGAGAAGAGCCAGACACAAAAGGGTACACAGGGTATGATTCTAGTGATATGAAAAGGAAACTCTATAGAGACTGAATAGATTACTGGATGTCTGGGCCCAGGGATGGGAACAAGAGTGACTGCAAATGGGCACAAGAGGTCACTTGGGTGTGATAGAAATGTTCAAAATCTGGATGCTGATAATGGTTGCATGACTTTGAATTTACTAAAAAGAAATTATATCATTCGAATGGGTGAACTTTATGGTATGTAAACTGTACTTCAATAAGCTGTTTCTAAAAAGTAACTCAACTCATTATTTAAAATTCCAACATCACAAGAATGTGCAATGGAGAAAATGACAGTGTGTCCTCCCTTAACTCACCCAGTCACTGTTTGATGTATCTTCTTTCAGACCTTTCCATGCATACCAGCATACACATGTGCATGCACACACAATGTCACCATGCTATATATAAAGTTTTGTAACTAACGTTGCTTGCTTAATAAAACGTCTTAAACAAGAAGGGTGAGTTTCTAATCAAAGAAATAATATGATCATCTTTGTGCTTAGAAATTAACCAAGGATGGAGAAATTGAAGGCAGGGACCAATTGAAAAGCTATTGCAACAATAATAGGCAAGAATAGAAGAGGCTTGTGCCTGCCTGTGTGAACAGGCTGTGGGGCACACCCTTGACCTCCCAGTCACCCTGGGATGCAGGAGGAATCCTACTTACACTCCCAGAGAGATCCTGGGTGTTCCCGGCATTGCTATAGTGATCCACTTCTAGAGCCACAATCTTTCCTGTCTTCATGAAGCCAACCTGGTGAGAAAGAGAGCGATTTCTCAACAGTCCCATTTCTTTTTATCTCTACCTCTCCCCTCCCATTTACGCTACCTGGAGGAAACAGAAAGAACAAGACCTCACACCATGAAAAAAAGATGAACATATGAGACAACCAGAACAAGAAGAAAGGAACTAACATCTTCCCAGTAATGTACACTTAGTTCATCCCTGGATGACCTTCTCCCCACATCTGTCCTCCTTTCTACCTACTCCTGTCTTCTGCTCTACCACAGGGAGTGAAGGGATATTAAAGAGAATGTTGGTCATGATAGGCAGGGAGGAAGAGCTGGGAAGAGAAACTGGGAAGGAAACTGGAGTCTCCCCTCATAGCTTTTGGCCAGCAAACAATAGAAGCTACACTTTGCTAGAGCCTCAGTGTGCTTTGACAACCCTTACCTAATGTGATCATTGAAACAAACCTGGCCCTGGCCAGTTGGCTCAGTTGGTATAGTGTTGGCCCAACATATGGATGTCCCAGGTTCGATTCCCAGTAGGGCACACAGGAGAAGAGCCTATCTGCTTCTCTACCCCTCTCCCTCTTCCTTCTCTCTCTCTCTCTCTCTTCCCCTCCTGCAGCTATGGCACAGTTGGAGCAAGTTGGCCCCAGGTGCTGAGGATGGCTCCATGACCTCCCTTCAGGTGCTAAAATAGGTTGCCAAACAATGGAGCAGCAGGCCCAGATGGGCAAAGCATTGTTGGGTAGGGGGCTTGCCAGGTGGATCTCGGTTGGGGCATATGCAGGAGTCTGTCACTCTGCCTCCCTGTTTCTCATGTAAGAAAAAACAAACTTGTATTGATCATTTTATAACTGAGGAAATCAGGACCCCAAAAGACCAAGTTACTTTCTTTAAGCCCACATAATTTGGAAATAAGACAAATATAATCCATTTTGGGATAGTTGGTCATGAAACAATCGGAAGAGGTCATTGGGGGATATTCAAGGCCAGCTTGTGGAGAGGGAGACTCCCAGGTATAGAGCTAGACTAGGACCTGTAGGGTTGCACTGGTTTCTTTTCTTTTCTTTCTTTCTTTCTTTCTTTCTTTCTTTCTTTCTTTCTTTCTTTCTTTCTTTCTTTCTTTCTTTCTTTCTTTCTTTTTTTTTTCTGAAGTGAGAAGCCAGGAGGCAGAGAGACAGACTCCCGCCTGTACTGGACCAGGATCCACCCAGCAAGCCCACTAGGGGGCAATGCTCTGCCCATCTGGGGTGTTGCTCTGTTGCAACCAAAGCCATTTTAGCGCCTGAGGTGGAGGCCATGGAGCCATCCTCAGTGCCTGAGCCAACTTTGCTCCAATGGAGCCTTGGCTGTGGGAGGAGAAGAGAGAGACAGAAAGAAGAGGTGGAAGGGTGGAGAAGCAGATGAGTGCTTCTCCTGTGAGCCCTGGCCAGGAATCATACCCACGACTTCCACACACCGGGCTGACACTCTACCACTTAGCCAAATGGCCAGGGCCTGCACTAGTTTCTAAGGGACAAGATGTATGGTCAGACCAGGAGCTGGTCATCCATAGGAGCCCAGGAAAGGGAAATTGGGCTGTGCCCAGCCAAACGTGGCCTGACAGAGCAGGTGCTTGTCCAGGCCCAGGGAACTTTTATTTCCATCTGTGAATTACTAAGCAGTCATTCTGATTCCATATCAAGCTGTGAACACGTTAGCATTAGGACATCCTACAGGAAGGATTCACCCCAGGTCTGCTCACAAATCCTGTTTCTGAACCCAAGTAGACAAATACCAGATTTAGAACAGAGCAAATTCACAGAAGTAGTGAATGCCACCCTGTGACGTCGCTTGGGAGGTGGCCTGCCAGCCTCCCCCAGCACCACCCCTCTATGTTGCTATTGGCTGATTTGAATATCTCATGTTGCTATTTCTCCTTGAACTTTCACAGCCAGTCATAAAAAGTCAGAGTACATCCTAATGAGATGGCACTGCTGGCCTTGCACAGCCCCCAACATCTGGAACCTTGTATATGGCCAAGAAGGGATGTCTGCCGCCAGTTATCAGCATGTCCTCATCACGATCCAGCATGCAGCGCACAGGGCGGCCGGTCCTGGGGGAGGCACCAGAGGGTAAGAACACTGGGGTCTCTACAGCAGCCTAGCCCTCTGAGTCTTGGGGATGAAGACAGCAGGGAAGCTTTCTTTTTCTACCTAGCACTCTCAGCAGACCTGAGCTGGGCTGCTTTGCTGTCTAAGCACTGGGCTGGACAAGGTGGAGAATATAGTATGTGAGCTGTGTCCTTCCCCTCCAGGCCCTCACAGCCCCGTATGGACATATGCATGAGAATATAAAAAACAGGTGATGTTATCATCACCCCAATGCCCCAAAGTTCTAAAACACAAGGCTGTGAAAATGCAAAGCAAGGGGTATCTCTTTTTCCCAAAAGGAGAAACCCAGAAAGCCTTTCTGGCAGAGGCATCCTTATTCTTCTTTCCGGAGTCCACTGGGAGAACTCACTTGTATGCAGCCAGGGCCACTGCCGTGGACACTACTGTGCTTCGAGTCTCCTTCCCTCCAAAGCCTCCTCCCAGTCTCTTCACTCGGACCGTAATCCGATTCGCTGGAACCCCCAACATGTTTGCAACAAAGCTCTGTGGGCAAAAGAAAAAACACTCACTCTGAATGCCTCATCTGAACTTTAAGCTTGACCCAGAGCCTGACTGATATGCACAGGCCTAATACTGCTGTGAATTCTGAAATTCCCAGATTTGAAAGTCCCCCTTCCCTCCCAGTGCTGATGCTTGGGTAGCGGTGCTGAGGTTCAAAACTCATCGGTCACTGAAGACTGAATTCAGACACTTGTTTTTAGCCAGAGGGTCAAGCAGCTAGTCACAGCATACTTTCAGAGCAAAACTTACTCTCTTAGGCCAGGAACTGGTGGGTTGTGAGGGTAGAATCAGCTGTCAAATGTGCTGACACCCACTGTCACATTACAGGCATTGAGAAATGAGGAATATTTGAGCTGCTGCAGATACTTTATTGGTCCCTGTGGCTATCACTTACCCAACCCCTTCATTCTACAGACGAGGAGATAGAAGCCAGACATGATGTGACCAAGGCCATATAGCACTGGATAGGCTCAAAGCACATATTAAAACCCATAGGATCATTCCAACAACCCAACCAAGTCCCATTGTATGGAACAGAAAGATTATGTAGCAAGCTCAGTGATACCAGCTTGTTAGTGACAGGGTCTGGTCCAAGACTACTACCGTCCAATTCCCTTCTGGGAAGATCTCCTTCTTCCCAGTTCCCACAGTGACAGGAGCTCCCCGGGGCCCTCCCCAGGCCCCTGAGCTGGCCCACGGGACACCTACCTGGGTCTTCGTGGTGTTCTGTGTGGATACAAAGAGCTCCATCTCCCCTGCCTCGCCTTTTGGGACAGCGATGGTGCAGTTAGTCTCCAGGTAGAAGTGCTCTTGACCACCAATGTACAATTCACCTGGGGAAGCAACAAGACCCCCCACAGTGAGCCGGCTGCTGCAGAGGGGACAGGTTTGCTTTAGGAGAGCATGTGCTTGCCAAGTCCCAGGCAAGAACCAACTGCTCACAGGTAACCTCTAGGTTCCCTAGCCAGTGTGAGAAAGAGAGCCTCAGCAATCCGGGAGCTGATCCCTCATCCACACACCCTAACAAAGAAACCAGAACGACACCGAAATGCATCAGGCATGAAGCTCTTTTCTTGCTACAGTGGAAATGAAAGATTTTCAAACTATTACTACCATGTTTTGGAAAAGGTAAAGAAAGAATCAACAGATGTGCTTGAAAAGCTAAAAATACCTTCCAGAGTTGAAGCAATCAGGCCAGTTAGAGAGCTAACTTACAAGTGACTTAGGGATGCACAACAATGTAGAAAACAATGCCCAAAGGGGTCTGAGCAGCAGCAGCTCCGCCCTGTGCGGAGAGCTCGGGCCTTCACAGTGTGGAGGGAGGCAGAAAAGAAAAGGAGGGGGAGCAGCTGAAGATGGGTGAGGACTGCCTTAGGTGAACAAGGAGGGCCAGGAGTCCATGTGGTTAAAGGCCCGGCAGATTCAAGGCTAACGAGGCATGTGTGGTCATTATCTTCCCAAATCCAACACACTATGATCTCTCTAGAACCATTTAGGAGTGCCCAGCCTAGAGTCAGGAGAGTGCAGATGAAGATGATTGAAGTTCTTTCCCAGCCAACTATCTACTATTTTGTTATAAACATGAAAGGAACTCATTTGTTCAGAAATTATAGGACATCACTTCCCTGCCCCAGGACTGAAGGTACAGCCCTTGAATTTCATTCATAAACCGGCCGCCCATCCCCACCACTGCATGGTGCAGCCGTACCTGAAACAACGTTGTCTGCTTCCGAAAACCCCTTCTTGAGGTTTCCTTTCTCAATCTTCACCTCAGGTCCATAAAAGGAGTTGTTTTTTATAGCATCCTGAGGATCAAAAAGAAGCTTCAGGAACTTGTCTTTCAGAGGGAGGAAGGTGGTTTCCCAGTGAGGGAGAGAAGCTCCCAGAATTGTTGCCTATCTCCTCTCACACAGGTATCTCTGCAAGCTTCCTACACAGACTTCAAGAAAGCTCACGTGTAGCCCAGAAAGGCACACTCCTCCATTCCCTTAGATAGAGGTGAGCAACCTCAGATCTTGAGAAAAGCAAAGAATCCTACAAGGACCCAAATGGAGTTGAAATTCGGTAGGAGGGACTCAGTGTGGCAATTAAAGGACTGAGTTTAAGATCACAGTGGGGAAGGTTGCATAGAACTACACAATCCCAAGGCTGGAAGAGATTTAAAAACCTATCTAGTCAAACCCTACTTGCTGCTGCTTGAGGATCTTAAACAGTGCGCTTCCGGAGATAGGGAGCTCGCCCTTCTCCACAGACAGCCCTTTTTTTGGTTACCTCAATGGAAATGATGGCCGGAAGTTCCTCATAGGTGATTTTCACTCCTTGAGCTGCTCTCTGTGCATGTTCTGGGGTGTCGGTGACCACAGCGCCAATGATGTGCCCAACACAGGTCACCTAGCAGTAAAGCCAGACTATTGAGGACCATCACAAAGCTCCTCATAAAGCCAAGTATTTTGTACTGTTCAAAAGGACAAAGGAGATCCCCTGTACCCACAAATTCCTATTAAGGTACATCTTAGGAATACTCTGGGGCCTTTTCATTTCCTTATTCTATTGTTTGAGTTGAGTGCTTCTTCATTAAGTGTTTAAAATCTGTAGAAGTAGAATAGAACTTGGAGGTAACTGGTATCAGGATGGCAAACTCACTTTGTCTCAAGGGCCAGTTCTGATGATTTAGTACTGACAGCCTGCTGAGCCCATGATAGAATGTAGGGATTGATTAGTGATGTCTGTCATGAGCAGAAGAATGGGAGGTATGGCAGCATGAACTGTATCTGCCAACTCAGATCTACTTCATCTTCCTTGCTCTTCATACAGAGAGATGGAGACCCAGACAGCAAGATCACAATTGGCTTGTTACCAGATGATAATCAGATCTTAAGCCTCGACTCTCAGTTTTATTTTTTTCCACCACCCTACTCTCTTTTATCTTCTGTTTCATAGATTTATACCAACAGCTTCTCAAAGGCAGCAATTACATTTTATACTCATCTAGATGCCCAGGAGCAGTAGTTGCCAAATGCTAGTTCTTCGACTTGATGACCCATAAATTAGTTTTTGTTAGATTTATAGAATAATGATTATTGTTTTCTTTTCATTTAATAATTCAGTTCCTATAAAAGCTTAATGAATCTCCTTCACAGATAATTTACTCCCAACATACTCCAAAAAATAAACAACAAAATATTGTCCAACTCATCACTTTGGAATATGAGGTTTCTGACAATGGGAATCAATATTACCCTGCCTGTCTCTCATAATTATTTCTTGAGGACTCTGTTATCAACTTAATTGGTTAGTACAATGGTTGTTGAACCTGAATGACTATCAGTAATCATAATGCTAGCAGTTCTCCTAGCATTATGGGGGCTCTTGAAGTTTGGAAAGCAATTTGTTTTTCTATCAAATGCTCTCCTTTTGGAGTCCTTGTGTCTTGGGTCCAGAGCATCTTCACTTTTACAGGAATAATAAAATGAATTTGCCCTTCAGCAATACCGACCCGCTTCTAATTTGCAACATTTGATCTGTATTGGAATTTTAAAAGTGCCTGAGAACTACTCTCTCAGTGTATGGATTTTTGTAGCAGCTGTCTTGAATGTTTAGAAGTTTGTTTTTTGGAAGAACTCTGTAGACTGTTGAAATCAATAGATGGACTTTCATATAAGTGAATTATCAATACCCATAGTGGTGGTATTGTGATTTCTAGCTGGTAGTTTATTTATTTATATTTTATTTTACTAAAGGAACTTAATATTGTACACTTAAGAACCTGAATGTTAATTCAAGTACAATTGCCAGCCTTTTACTAATGCCACTTTGGCATGGGGTCATCCTGCTATGTACAAACAGCAGCCATCAATTAAATTAACAAGTAAACACTGAGTTAACATTAATAGTGTATCATCATCCTTTTACTGAATGTCCTGAATATTGGCCAATGGAATGATGGCAACAATATGTGCAAATGTATAATGTCTTCAGTAGGAGGGATTTGGAGGAACACACACAAATTAAAACTTTAGTACGTATGTCACTAACCTCATATTTTATTTATTACTTTAATTTTATTTTTTACAGAGACAGAGAGAGAGTCAAAGAGTGGGATAGATAGAAACAGACAGACAGGAACAGAGAGAGATGAGAAGCATCAATCATCAGTTTTTCATTGCGACACCTTAGTTGTTCATTGATTGTTCTCTCATATGTGCCTTGACCGGGGGGCTACAGCAGACCGAGTAACCCCTTGCTCAAGCCAGCGACCTTGGGTCCAAGCTGGTGAGCCTTGCTCAAACCAGATAAGCCCACACTCAAGCTGGCGACCTCAGGGTCTCAAACCTGGGTCCTCCGCATCCCAGTCCAACGCTCTATCCACTGTGCCACTGCCTGGTCAGGCACTAACCTCATATTTTAAAAAAATCCAAGATGTACCTTATCCTTCGCAAAGACTGTTTCATCATTAAGAATTCCAGTTTTGTTACTCCCGGGAATATCGTCGGCAGAGATAAAGCAAACAAACCCTGGTACTTTCTGAGCTTCTGAGATATCTATGGACCTGCAAGAATGAGTGATGTGAGGGGCCAGGCAGGAACACTGAAGTGGAAGACCCATCACCCACCTGGATAACCCTGTCCCCATTTCAACGGTTTTTCTTCCACCCTAATTTCTCCCTTCTCTAAATCCTATCCTATTCTATCCTATCCTATCCTATCCTATTCCATTCCATTCCATTCTGTTCCATTCCATCCTATCTTATTCTATTCTGCAAGTGTTGATTAAATGCTTACCATGCAAAGGCCACTGTGCTAAGTCCTGCAGGGGAAATAAGAGAAATAGGACAGGCCTGCCCTTGTGGACCTAATAGTAGTCTGTTCTAGGGTCCAAGCACAAGGGAAATAAATTATAGTGAGCAACAAATTAAACCCTGGCTAAAACCCACCTCACGGCTAATCCCCACCCAGAATCAACACATCAGGGACCTTATTGTACCACTCATCCAATGGACCTGAACATCACCACACAGACAAATTTCTCTCCCTACATTCACAGAGCTATCCTTGAATGATGGGGCACCCTGGCTATAATTAGGCAATTCAGATTTCAAAGGGAGAACTCCTGGAGAGCTCACCAATGCTAACAGTCTGAACCATGTCCTGTTCACCCTGGCCCATGCCCACCTGGGGAAACAGAGCAGAGGCACCTCAGAAAAAGGGATGGGAACTGCTCTGAAGTACCAACCAACTTTCAAACAGGTAATCCTCACCAGAGCCCCAGAAAGCCACTGTCATTATTCCACTTTACATTTGGGGAAACTCAATCTCAGGAAAACGAAAGAGCCTGTCCAAAGTCACCCAAGCAGAGAGCAGCGTAGCTGGGCTTAGGACTGAGGTGAAGCGATGAAGAGGGTCAAAGTCAGGTCTGCTGCATCCCTTCCAGCAGCAGGAAACCCTGATCACTGCAGCTACTACAAAGTCCCCCACCCACCCCCTTCCTCCGACATCTATTCAGATATCGCTAGGATGGAGCAAAGTTGTTTGAGTGTAGAAAGTGTGGGCCATGGTACCGTCAATATGGACTCCAGACAAGAACAAAGGCAAATGTATTTACCTCATAGCTGGCTGACAACCATATCATCTTAACATTTGTTTTTTAGGGACCTGGAAGCATTTCGCCACTCCTGGAACCTTTCTCAAAGCTAGGTGTAACAGCAGAGGGAAGACCAACGACAAGGAGACCCGGCCTCAAATCCATGCAGTGGCAGGGCCCTAGGAGGGTCATTCTGAGCTGCTCTACTCAGTGTCTAGTGCCCACCGGACAATGAAGCCCACGGTCTCTGGCCTGAACGTGCAGAGGCAGCAGAGCACAGCCCGGAAGAATGCTGCCAGGCTTCACATTCTGGTGATGCCACTTACCAACTGTGTGACCTGGGGCAAGTAACCTACTCTGCCTTTGCTCAGCTTCCTCTTCTGGAACATGGAGATACTATACTAACAGGACCCGCCTATAGGGCTATTGTGAGGAATAAATGAGCCAATGTATGTAAAACCAGAATGTGGCAAATATGAAGTTCCATATAAATATTAAGTGGTATTACCATCATTATTAATATAACACAGGGGCATTCTTGATATTCAGGCTCTCAAAGTTTCACAGGCAGGTACAGGTGATTATTCTGCTAGGTCCTTTGTGAACACTATCGCTGACCCTCACAAACACATCCTATTCCACATGAAACCTAGAGCTTAAGCACGCAGGCCAAGGTCACAGTTGCTAAGCACTGGAGCAGTGATTCAGTCCCAAGTCCATCAGACTCTAAGGCTACGTTCTTCCCTTTTGTGCTGACTCAAGTTTTTGTGAAAATTTGCATTGATGTTTAAGCTCAACATCCAAAGTGCAGAGCTAACCTGGTCCTGTTCAGGGCCTCTCAGCAGCTTCTCATTGCTTTCTGGATAAGATCCCTAGGCTTTGCTGATCCGGCCCCTGTCTATCTCTGCAAGGCCCTGGCTCTCCCAGTCCTCTCCAGACTATAGTTGTAAGATCCCCATCTTCACCTCTAGACCGGAAGGGCTGCATCTCCAGGGCCTGGCAGGGCGCTACCAATGCCCTCCTCCCAAGTGTATTTACTGCACTCACTTGATCTTGGCATGGGCCCGGGTGCTGGTGACCAGCCGGAGGGACAACTCATTCTCATAGCGAGGGATGTCGTCACAGTACACAGCCTCCCCGGAGGCCTGCATGGCGGCGGCCAGGTGGGGCAGGGGCCGGCCCACCGTGTCCTCCTCAGGCTGACCATTGGGCACCTCCTGGAACAACATGATCACCAGTCAGGCTGAGATGTTCTGGACACTGTTCTCCTAGGGGTCCAGGGGAACCATGGAGAGTTTCAGGCCAGGGGGCAAAGCAAACCTGAGGAGTATGAATGGGGGAGGGGGCAGGAGGGGAGCAGGCGAAGGAAAGAGAACGGCAATAAGAAGCAATCGGGGAGGTGGTCATAGCATCACCATATACAGGAACAGAAAAAAACACAGGAGGAAGCTACATGCCCATTCACTGGGGATTGGGTAAATAAACCATGTTACCCTCATACGATGGAACAGTATGCAATTGTTAAGGCATACTTTTAATTAGAAGAAAAGAAGCTCATGTTAAGTATAAAATCAGGACATAAAACATTACATGTGTGTATGTAAAAATGATTTGAATTTCATAGTATAAAGAATATGTGTTATGAATATTGTACACACATGTCCATATATACATAAAAATAGAAGGTAAACAAAAATATAAAAATGTTTTTTCTTTTAGAGGTGGGATTTGAGGTGATTTTAATTTTCTTCTTTATACTTTTCTGTATTTTTTTCAAAATGTTCTAACATATTCATTTCATAATAAAATTCTGTTTTATATGTTTTTCAAAGTAATAATAATAGTGACTAATATTTATTGAACGTTTACCATATGCCAGGAACTATCAAAGCCATTTACTTTTACTAACACAGTTAATCCTCAAAACCATCCTAGGAAGCAGGTGCCATCATCGTCCACATTGTGGACGACACTAACTTGCCCAAGAGGCACCGCAAAGTGAAAAACTTGTCCAAGCTTACCCAGTGCTGAAATGACACAGTGTGGACTCAAGTCCAGGCTGTCTGGCCCCAGAGTTCACTCACCGACCCAGCACACTCTAGTGCAGGGATTAATAAACTATAGCCCATGGGCCAGACCTAGTCCACTGCCTGTTTTTATAATTAAAGTTTTATTGGAACACAACAACATTCATTTATGTTTTGCCTCTGGCTGTCTTTGTGCTGCAATGACAAACTGGAAGAGTTGCAGCAAAGACTACAAATTCCAAAATGTTTATAGGAAAGGCTGACCCTTGACCTAGCGCCTCTCAAAAATTTTATTGATAGTAAGTTGTGGGGGGTTTGTTGTTATTTACTCACTTACATGCTCCAGAGAATTCCTGACTCTGCACATTAGTCCCACAGACAAAATGGGGGGAATTTTTTTTTTCTTTAAGGCACTAGTGAAGAAAAGAGCAATCCCAAGAGAAAAATTTAGGTGAGTGACAGGGGAAATAGCTTCATTGACATTAATGTGATTCCCATTTTCTTCACTGGATACTTATGCACAACAGTAAGGAGCTTTAAGCATCTACATACAATTCAAGGAAGTCATTTGCCAATGGTCAGCATCATCTGATGTGGTCTGCAAGGGCCCATGACATTAGTTATATATTGTCTATACTCACTTGGAAGAGCTGGACGTTGGCTGGAGGGTCTTTCTGAAAGAGTAAAGTAGCACTGGCAAAGGTAGGGTCCAATTTACCACACTTCTGTGGAGGCAAGATAACAGCGGTGACCTTGACTATTTCTGTCATTGACACTGACCTTGGTTGTCCCCAACTGGTATAGTAACAACTGTTCCCCTCATCTCCTCATATTACACTCCTACTAGTACCAGAGGGATCTATCTCAACAACTGAACACGGGCTTTGAGAGTGCAGTACTTAATCACAGCCTCAGCCTCTCCACCACAACCCCTTCCCCTTGCCCCCTGCATAATGAGTGGTTTATACTTCCCCCAACACACGTAACGGCTTCCCTCCCTCCTACATTTATGCATGCTGCTCTGCAGAGATGTTCTTCTCCCCCACCCTTCCTGGAAAAGTCTTCCTTTTACTCCTCAATTCTGTGGGAAACATTTAATGATATGGGAAATGTTCGCAATATAATTTCTACAAAATCAAGGGGGAAATAAAACTATTTGCATCATAACCCCAAATTTATTTAAGAAATTATATATATATATATATATATATATATATATATTTTATTCAGTGAGAAGAGGGGAGGCAGAGAGAGACTCCCACAGGCACCCAGACTGGGATCCACCCCAGCAAACCCACTAGGGCGCAATGCTCTATCCATTTGGGGCATTGCTCTGTTGCTCAGCAACCAAGCTCTTCTTAGCACCTGAGGAGAGGTTATGGAGCCATCCTCAGCTCCTGGGGCCAACAGGCTCCAATTGAGCCATGGCTGTAAGAGGGGAAGAGAGAAAGAGAGACAGAGAGAGAGAGAGAGAGAGAGAGAGAAGTGAGAGGGGGAGGGGTGGAGAATCAGATGGGTACTTCTCCTGTGTCCCCTAACCGGGAATCGAATCTGGGACATCCTCATGCCAGGCCAATGCTTTGCCACTGAGCCACCTGGCCAGGGCCGATGTATCATTTCTTACTAAAAGATAGTAAGATGATAGTTATATTGACGGTTGGACAAAAGGACAAATAAGAAAGAGAGAGAGAGATGGAGCAGACAAACAGAATGAGACAGATAGATAGATAAATGTAAGGAAAAGTTCAGAGGAATAAGCAAAAATAATAGCAGCGGTTTTCTCTAGGGTCTGAGAGTAATTTTTTCTTTTTTTTCTTTTTTTTCTTTTTTTTGTATTTTTCTGAAGCTGGAAACGGGGAGAGACAGACAGACTCCCACATGCACCCGACCGGGATCCACCCGGCACGCCCACCAGGGGCGAGCTCTGCCCACCAGGGGGCGATGCTCTGCCCCTCCAGGGCGTCGCTCTGCTGCGACCAGAGCCACTCTAGTGCCTGGGGCAGAGGCCAAGGAGCCATCCCCAGCGCCCGGGCCATCTTTGCTCCAATGGAGCCTTGGCTGCGGGAGGGGAAGAGAGAGACAGAGAGGAAGGAGGGGGAGGGGTGGAGAAGCAGATGGGTGCTTCTCCTATGTGCCCTGGCCGGGAATCGAACCCTGGTCCCCCGCACGCCAGGCCGACGCTCTACTGCTGAGCCAACCTGCCAGGGCCGTAATTTTTTCTTTATACAATTCTGTATTTTATACAATTTTACACAGTAAGTCCTTATTGCTTTTATAGTCAGAACAAAATAAGTACTGTGAATGTTTTTAAATGAGGAATTCTGCTCTGCTATTCCTGTGAAGCCTTCTCTCCTTTTGTCCCCCGGCTCCATCTCTGCAGTGGTCACTCTAGACTACATTGGCATGTTCTCTGCCACACTAGGCTGCCCCCTAGTGCCTAATGTAATCTTGCTGTAAGGTATAAAATAAATGTTGGTAAACCCATCTGGGGAGCTGGGCCCCATGTCAGCCAGCACCCTCTCCAGAATGCACACTTTGCAGTGGCTGTAGAAGCCCCATTCTATGTTCTCATTCTAACTACATATAAAACCATGATAGCATCAGCTATAGTACTGAAGGATCATCTGGTCTACCCACCCCCTTTTGCAGATTTTATAACTGAGACTTAGAGAAAGTTGTGACCTATTCAGGTTCTCACATGAGATCATGACACAGCAGGGACAAGAACCCATGTCCCTGACTCCCAACCCAGTGCTCTGCTCTCAGCCAACCGGTTGGCTCCCATCTCTGAGTGGCTCCCTGGGCTGTGCCCCTGGTCCTTGCTCCTCTGCCTTTGGATGCCCAGAGGAGAGAAGCAAGTTCACCACTGGGTCCACAGCACTGTCTCCCTGACAGCAGCTCCCCAACCCCCAAACAGAAGCGCTGCCCAGTCGGTGCCTCCCAGGCCCACACTCACGTCGTCGGCATGCTCTAGGCCCAGCTTCTGAAGTACCGTCAGGTAGAACTTGAAGAAGAAGCTGAGGGCGAGAGTGCGCCGGAACTCCACCATGCCGCCGGGCGCATCGGGGGGCAGCTGCAGCTCCTCAGCCAGGCCCGCGCTCACCTCCTGCAGCAGCGTCTCGTTCCAGAAACTGCCAGAGAGCAGGCGGCAGAGAGCACTCTCATCCCGCCCTCAGTCATCCGCGAGGATGGTTAGGGTCGTGTGAATCTTGCTTCAAAATTTGGCCCAGATACTTAAGAGTTCAGTGACTTTGGGAAAGATACTTGACCCCCTTGAGCCTCAGTTTCCTCATCTTTAAAAATAGGTACAATTTCAAAAGACTACAAAAATAATAGTGAAATCTGTTGAGTCTTTACAATGTCCTAAGTGCTTTGTATGAAATATCATTTTTTTAGTTAAATTAAGAAGTATAGTAGGAAATTTTTATATTTATTTTACCAGTGAGAAAACCGAGGCATGGTTGACTTATTATATTACCCATCTGGTAAGTGTTGGAGTCAAGAATCGGAACCAAGGAGCCAAACCTCAAAGTTAAGCTTTCTCTATCTCATGGCGAGGATGACACAGGATAGTGCTAGAGAAGGACTTGGCACCCAGTTGTCATCATGTGGTAGCCACAGTCATGCCAGTAGCGATAGGAATAGTGTAGCAGTAGTAATAGCAGTAGTAGCAATACCAATAGTAGTAGCAGCAACACCAGTAGTAGGAACACTAGCTTTGGAAGATGCAGTGCTAGCAATAGTACCAATGGAAGCAAAAGCAATAGTAACAGTAGGAACATAAGTAATATAGTATTAGTAGAAGAAGCAGTAGTAATAACAGTAACAGCAGAAGCACCAGTAATACTACCAGTAGAGGTAGAAGTAGCAGCAATAATAGCAGTGATAACTACGATTAGGAGTAACAGTAGCAGTAGATTCAGCAGCAGGAGTAGCAATAGTAATAATAGTTGTATCTGTGTAATAATAGTAATAGCAGTAGCAATATTAGCAGCAGGAGTAGCGATGGTAATAAGTACAACAACAGCAATACTGTATTAGTTTTAATGCTACTAGTGGCAGCAGTAATCATAGTCGTAGTAACCATGGCAATAGCAGGAGCAATAGTAGCAGTAGCAGCAATAGTAATACAACTAGTAGCCATTGTAGTAGCAGCAGCAGTAATACAGTAGTAACAGTTTTATTTTGCTATTAGCTCTTACTTCGACAGCTGCTTCTGAGTGGTCTTAAAGGCTGAGATGGTTCTGTCGGCCATTCCACCGTAGCAAAGGGCCAGCTCCTTCACCTGTGTGGTCCCTGGCTGGAATAGGACTCTCATGCCAGTAGTCACCTTGGCTATGTCATCATCTCTCCGGGAGGCCTGCTTAAATGCTGAGAAAAACTCACCCTGCAAAAGAACAGAAAGGTACCTGTCTTCCACCCTGTTTTACAAATGGTATGCCTGGAATACAGGGATGTGATGTGAGGTGAGGAGATAAGACCCTCACAAATCAGCAAGGAGCTGGTGAAAGCCATCACAGATTGAGGCATAACTGACTATTACATTTTCAGGAGAAGTCCCACATAACATTCCCAGAACCTGAAAGGATCAGGTTTCTTTCTATTAATCAGGAAAACTAGGTCAGGGACAAAGAAGAATGGGGTTCTTTCAACCAAACAGGCGAGAGGAGGAAGAGTGTTTTCATCAAGTCTCCTCGGAGACCCTCTCAGGCCCGCAGTCTTCCCCATCCTGGACCCCAGGATCAGAGCGCACCGGCCTCTCCGGGGCTGTGCCGAAACCTCTGTAGGCCCAGCTGCCTCTCAGGTAGATACACTAGAATGCCAAACAATGTCTGAAACAACCTCTGGCTGGCAGCTTCCACAGGTGCCTCCAACTTGTCTCCCCACTAGTCTACTGGCTGCGGTTAGAAATCTTGCTTCTTGACAGAAAGGTTCACACGGAGACAATAGCTACCTTTGTGCTTTGGCCATACGTTTACCCTGGGCCTAAGCCAGGCTCTGTCTTTGGGGATAGGAGAAGAGTGTGAGTTACTCTTCAGGTAAGAACCATCTGACATCAGCCCATTCTGTGTCAGGTTCCAGTTGAGGTTCGAACTCACCCTGGCACCACAAATTCTGATGCACATAGAAGGTAGGAGGTTTAAGGGAAGGTTTTCTGGAGAAAGCACACTGAGACCCACTGCTGAGGTCCAAAATGACCACAGGCTTTTGTCTGAAGAAGCCATAGAGACCCCTCCTGGTGATAAAGCTAGTCCCAATGCCTGGTGTCAAACATGGCCCTGGGGCATGGAGCCCAGAGTCTGAATGTGGTTCTGCTCACACCCACAATGGTGCCAATCCACAGTGGCGCCTTCACTGGGGTGCCATGAAATGCTCATGTCACGCCAGCAACTGTTCTTTCTGGACAAATCTTTCTTAATTCTGGGTATTAAAGCCTCTTTTCGTTTATGACATATTTTGTGTTTATGTCCCTTGCCTGACAGAATAAAGCCTGAGCAGTCCTATGCCTGTTTTTGCCTCCTTCTCCAACCTCATCATTTATATTTTTTTGATTTGTGAAATACATAACTCTGAGAATCACTGCTCAAAATGGTCATAACAATGAGCTAGAAAACCATTAAGAAAGCAGCTCAGGGATGTAATTACTCTAATTTAATTAGCATTCTCAATAAGAGGGTTAAAATTAGCAAGGGCAAAACACATCTTGTAAGACTCATTCAAGCACTAGTTGTGCTAAACTTTTAAGACACTCCCTGAGAGCCATTTTCCCACTTCTCAACAATCACTTCACCAACAGGCCCATCATGGACAGTATGGCTGCTGAGAGAGGCCAGAATCCCACCACGTGAAGTCACCACAGATCCCATACTTCCCTTATGAAATCGAGTCTCTTCTGACCAGGGCAGGAATACTCAACAGGGTGTGTGTTCTTGAAACTGTGTTACTGGCTACCAGTTGGTGATCTCCACTGGCTCTCAGGCATCTGCCAGGAACCTTATGAATTATTTTTCAGTCCTCACAATAACCTGCTCAGAAGGTAGTATTGTGCTCATTTTACAGATGAGGAAACTGGGGCTCAGAAAGGTGAAACGACTCACTCGGGATCACACATCTAGCTTCTGTCCATGCCCTGCACCCCCTACTCTAAAACTTCCCATTGTCCATAGAGGAATATAGTTGGTCAAAAGCAAAGTTCAGAGACAAGAACGTCGATGTTAAAGATGCTAAGGTTGGTCCCAAGGCCAGCTCCGGTCTCTCCTTGTCTGGAGCCGGCGGGTGTAGGAGGGATTCGGGCACAGCGTCTCACCTCCCTGCTGAAGGGGATCTCGATGGAAAGCAGTATCTCCTCTGGACCTAGCAGGGTCTTTCTGTAGCCAGGGAAGAAGGTGTGGTCCATCCGAACAGTTCTCCTGGTGCCTATACAAAGGCGAGATGAAGGGGGGCGAACGTGAGAGAGCACAGTGCAACCCACCAGGGGGTTTCTCCATCCTGGTCTCTGATGCCCACAGTCAAAGCGAGTGGATGCCACAATTGGGATCAAGGCCAACCATCTTGAGCAATGGTGTGCTGGTAAATATTTAACAATCAACTCTTTTTTTTTGGAGGGGAGCCCTGATTTTCTAGTTTTTATGGTATTAATACTTCCACTATAGCCTGTTTCAAGCTGCCAGAGTGACATTACGGCATGTGAAGTTAGAAAGGGGGTGACAGAGTTGATTCAGCAGGACTGCTGTCCTCTGAAAGTCCTGTTTACAAGGCTGGCACATTGCTGTCCTCTGGGAACTTGGATCTCAGGAGGGTTCCTGCCATTCCCTGATAAGAATGGTTCACTGTGCCCAAACTGTCTACAGAAGCACGTGGTTTACGCTGAACACTTGCTTTCCTCCTGGGCCTCTGGACTTTGGTATGTGCCCAGCAGAGCTATGTGACCAGCGCCCAATCAAAGCTCTAGGTGCTGACTGTCCAAAGCACTTCCCCGGTAAACTGTGCTCCTGTGTGTTGTTGAGTCCACGTGCTGCTGGGAGAAGTAAGCGCAGCCTTGGGACTCCATGGGGAGGAGACTCTGGGAGCTCATGTCCCATTTCTGCAGGAATGTGTGCCCTTCCCTTTGCTGATTTGCTTTGTATGCTCCTGCTGTAGTAAGTCGGTAGCCATGACTACAAGTATATACTGAGTCTGTGAGTTCCTCCAGCAAATCATCAAACCAGGGGGAGGTGCTGAAGACCCTCTGACAAGAAAGGTGCACAGAGCACATCATTCTACAGCATTTCCTCTGCAGATACAATAGACAGAAGAAACCCCAATAGCACAGACAATAGAAAAATAAAGTGGCAAATTTAAAATAGTCATTACTTTTGTTATAATTATCACTTATCTCACTGTAAGTTTATATAATTTAATTTTTTTAATTTATTCATTTTTAGAGAGATAGGAGAGGGAGAGAGAGAGAGAGAGAGAGAGAGAAGGGGGGAGGAGCAGGAAGCATCAACTCTCATATGTGCCTTGACCAGGCAAGCCCAGGGATTCGAACTGGAGACCTCAGCATTTCAGGTTGACACTTTATCCACTGCACCACCACAGGTCAGGCTATATAATTTAATTTTGAATAATGGCCATGTTTAACACAAACTGAAAAGCCAGAGCTCAGCTGTGGCGAGCTGGTGCATTCTGACTAGCACACCACCAGGTAAGGCATCTGGTGACAGAGTCTGTTGTGAATTCTTAATAAAGAAATGCCCCAGCTCTCCTGGCCCCCAACACAAATGATCCCTTGTAGCTTCCAGGAATCCGACCCATAGGACAGCTGGGTCATTGAACCTTGGACTCCGTTTCACCAGGAAGTACCCTATTTTGTAATACTTTCCTCCCCCAGGACCCTTTTTCCTGACCTCTGCACGAGGCAGCTCACCTCTGGACACGATGGTCAGCTTGGCCCCACAGGCCATGAACACCGGGTTGAGGTCGGAGATGGGGCTGGCGGTAATGATGTTCCCTCCAATGGACTAGGACAAGCAGAATGTGTGCGTGAGAGCCCACCCAGGACACTCGTGCTCACCCAGCTGACTCCCAAACACAGGTCAGGAGGGTGACACCCGCTGAAGGGAGACCTGGCCTCCAGCCAGCCCCTGAAGACACAAGACTGGCACAGTGAGAATTCCAGAGCTCGGTACAACATGCAGAACTTGAGATCCAAACGCTTGCGATGCGGGCCCAGCTTTGAAATTTACTGGTCAGTAAACAGGAGTCAGCCCCTGAAATTTGTTCGCTTATTTCACCCAACCTTTTTCTGAAAGGGTTAAGGTGGTTCATCACAGAGGCCACATGGAGTCAGGAAAGCAGAAATGAAAGATAAAGATCAAGGAAGAAAAGGAGGAAGCTTTATTTTATTTTTTTAGAAGGAAGCTTTCAGGATGAACAATTTGTTCTAACTGAATCTGAGCTTCCTGGCCACTTAGCAAATGTAAGGAGAACCTGGCACAGGATTCTCATTACTGGGAAAGAGGAAGAAAACTGCTGCCCAGTGAAAACCAATTCTTCCTGGAGGTAGAGTCCAGCCAAGCTGGGATCTCAGTAGAATTTCTGGGTTTGTATCTCCTCATCTACAACCAGAAGTGGCAGGTACTTGGGGCAAGGAGTGGCAAATGGGAGTAGGTGTTTTGATTTGTTTTAATTTAAAAAACATTTATATATATATATATATATAACAGTATATATATAACAGTAATACATATATATATACACACACACATATATATATACACACAGTGGTACCTTGAGATATGAACAGACCAACATACGAATTTTTTTAAGATACGAGCTGAGACTCGGTCCATATTTTTGTTCAAGATCCGAGCAAAATTCCGAGATACGAGTCATGATTCGGGAAACTGCTGCTAGTTGGCGCAGTGGCACACAAGTCCAGTATTGGCAGTTTGATATATGAGTTGACTGACTTACGAGCTTGGTTACAGAACGAATTAAATTTGTATCTCAAGGTACCACTGTATATTATATGTGTGTGTGTGTGTGTGTGTGTGTGTGTGTGTGTGTGTGTGTGTGTATCATGATGAAGCGATAAAATGTCCCCTAACTTTTGTGAGCAGTATAGAATAGAAAGGTTGGCTTTCCTCCCAACACCATCAACGATTATGAGCCTCAGATGACACCAGGTGTGCGAGCACCACCTGCAAACTGGGAATTTCAGGGCTAGTCTGAAGGCTGATTGTGACAGTCAACAGGGGACCCCACCTTCCTCTCAGGGGGTCTACCTCTGGTTCTACCTCCAACTCTGCAAGGTAGTGCCCCTCCCTAACTTATCACTCATCCACCTGCTGAAAGCCTCAGCCACGTTCAGGAAGGAGGGGGCGAGAGGCTTCATCTCTCCAGCCTCCGGAAGAAGACTGAGCCACAGAGTGAGTGTTACCCGGAGTGGCCCACAGACCTTCATCAGAAGCACCCGCAGGGCTCCGCCCTAGCCCTACTGAGCCGGACTCTCCGAGGGCAGGGCCCAGAATCTGCATCTCAGACAAACGCCTCAGGCAGTTCTAAGCACTAAAGTTGGAGGCCCACTGGGTCTGCAGCAGAGGCCAGACTAGCCCCCTGCCTTGTGATGAAAGGCCCCGTCCCGTGGGCCTTGAGGTGCCCCGATCAGGGGACTCACCGCCACAGATTTGACCTGCTTCCCCGCAAACCAGCGCAGCTGCTCCAGGACCCCTCTGAGCACCTCCGTTTTGTGGACAGGAAGCTCGGCCACGGCATCCTTCAGGGTCTTTTCCACAGAGCTCAGGGGGCAAGCGGCTCCAAAGGAGATACCTGGGGACACACGCTCAGAATGACAGCGATCCCTGTCGCAGCTCAGAAAACACTTTCACACACAGCACCCCTGAAGCTTCACAGCGGCCTGCGTGAGGCTGCCGCGGGGCTCACGCCCTGTGCGGATGGGGACAGTAAGGCCAGAGACGTTAAGCGGCATGCCTAACACACACAGATAAGAAAAGCCAGGACTCAACCCCAGTGCTCTCACTACACCAGTGGTTCTCAACTCAATAAAATCAGATCTCTGAGGGTAAAGTCCTGGCATTTAGAAATTTAAAAAAAAGACCCAAGCACTGCCCCCCGACCACCACTTGACCCTGAACCCCGTGAGCAATTCTAACGTGTAGCCAGGATGGAAAGGACTATTGGAAATTTCACAGTCCTTGCCCACTGGCGCCCTACCGTGGACACTTGATGGAGGAAGACAGTCAAGGGTGCCCCTTCCCCTGTGCAAGGTGGCTCCAGGACAGCAGGTGGCAGCAGGAGCCAAAGGGGAGGCCGTGCTGGAACCCAGCATCCCCCTGTGGGGACCATTCCCGACCTCCCAGCCCCGCTGGGGGCTCAGGGAAACGCCCCTTACCCTCTGGTCCACGCTCCACTGAATTCAGCTCAGGAATCCAGGCTGGGCAAACGATCACAGGAAACAGCCTGTTCTTAAACTTCATCTCAACGCCTCAAGAGAAACGGGAAGCCTGAAGTTAGAGGCGTGTGTGTGTGTGTGTGTGTGTGTGTGTGTGTGTGTGCGTGCACACGTGTGTTTAATAACAATATTAGAAAACATGGGACATTAAAATATGTCAGTAACCCTCCAAAGCACTACATATTTAACTCCTCACAACAGTCCTGGGAGATACAGTGATTTTTCTCTGTTTACAGAGGAAGAAACTGAGGCAAAGGGAGATTAAGTTTCTTAAATTCTCCAAATTACACAGCTAAGAATGGGCACATTTCAGTACCTGAGCTATTATTAGAGTTGGGGTGTAAGAGTAATAATAACACAAAAGACTGACATTCAGAGGAAAAGGAAAATTGAGAGAAGAAAATTTCAAATCTGCTAATCCAGGTAGAACCCTCTCTGAACAGACTTGCCTCTGTGGCTCAGACTCAGTAATCCGGCACCTCTCTGAGCCCTGCCCACAGGGCCATAGAGGAGGAAGGCTAAAAGAGAAGTGACTGCCCATCTTCCCACATCCTCTTGCACACTGTTAAGGATTTCTGAAGGGTGACCCAGGCTTTGGTGTGTCTGGCCAGTCTGAATATCAGCTCTCAGAACAAAGAATGCAAATGGAGACAGTGAGGCTGGACAAGGTTCTCTCTATGCCCAGCTTCCCACACCTGTCCCAGCTGGGGGTGGTTACCCTGTTGGGTGGGTGTATAAGGGAGGAGGGGGTGGAGCAGAGGCAGTGGTCTTAAGAAATTATTTCTAACTCGGAGCTTACAAAATCTTTGGGAATTCTTTCTCTGAGAATCTAACTTGGTCCACGATGTTGTATGTAGTGGCAAGGAACTTGTCATATGTCAAAGGCCCTCAAAGATGCTTCCAGTAGGTCATTCTCCAGTTTAACTCATGCTACCCTGGAACCGTGGCCATGGCCATATGGGCCACCAGGATCACGTCACTTGAGGCAGGTCTGACAGGCCACCCTGCCATCCCAGTGTGTCACAAAACTTGGCTGACCCTAACCCTAATCCTAAAACTTGGCTGAGGACCCTGTGCCAAGCTCGTGCTCACCAGGGCACACATGGCCAGTGTGCGCTCCACCTGTGCAGAGCCCAGCCCTCTTCTCTGTGGCTGCAGATCCAACCAGAACCCAGGGATCGAGACTTCTTCCAGAAGCAGAGCCAGTAGTCTCCCACAGGCAGAGGCGGATTAAATGGCGGGCGCACCAGGTGCACGCCCTGGGCCCTGACTTCTGAAGGGCCCCGCAAAACCCCAACTTTACACTTTTTTCAATGACACCAAGTTTGGTTTCATATGTGCAATTTTAACATTAATAGTACATAATATTTTTATTTATTTAAATATATAGTTAATATGTATTTTTATTTTCCCTGTCTCTCTTTTTTTTAAGGGGCCTAATATTTTCTTTTGCGCCCAGGGCCTCAACCAACCTTAATCCGCCTCTGCCCACAGGCTTGGCTGTTAAAAGCATGTCAAGTACCCCGACAGACCTCAGCTGTGCCACAGTCTTCTTCAGTCCTCACTGGGCTTGGGACCCAGCAAAGTAGAAATGGGCCACGCCAGTTTAGAAATGGGTGCCGATGACCAGGGGTCTGGGCATTTCTGCTCCTGTCTCTTCAAGCACCAGGACCAGGAGCTGCACAACTCAAGTCTTCCTGACCTATTGGCATATTGTGGGCCTCAGGCCCCATGTGGTGGCACCAATAGACCAGGTGGCCATGGCTGTAGGCAACATAGTCATACATGGACATCTCCGCTCCTTTGCCTTCCCATGGCACCCCCAGAAAAGGGTGGAAACGAGAGTGACATGTGGAACCCCTAGCATCCATCAGGCACCGCCTGGAGATTTTACCTCCAGCGCCCCCTCTTCCCAAAGCCTGTGAGATGCGTGAGAGAGGGAACTTTGTCCAGTCAATCTGGGCACTTGGGTCCCTCCCAGAGCACGTGGCACAGAGCTGGTACTCTGTAAATGTTGATGAAGAATAATCATCAAGGATCAGTTAACGCTCAAAACAACCCTTGAAGGAGGTATTACTAGCCCCATACATGAACTGGGGAGATGAGGGCGGGGTGGGGGGAGAAGTCATTTTTCTGAGGACACGCAGCCAGCAAGAGGTTGAACCCAGTCTGTCAGTGCGACTCCAAAGCCAGGGGTTTTTCAGAAATTCAGGAGCCCAGGGTTCCTCGGTGGGTCGCTGGCCCCCAGGCAGCCCCGGGGCTGCCCCTTACCGATCTCTGTGTTCCCCACCACCAGCTTGGCCTCGGGGTGCTGCGCTTTGAGGTCCAGCAGCTCCTTCAGGGTCAGGGCCTGGATCCAGGTCACGCGCTCCCCTTCAAAACGCAGCTGCTTCCGAGGAGCGTCTTTCAGCCTCTGAAAAATGTTGTTTTCTTCCTGAGCTGTCTCCTTCTGCCCCACTGCCATTCCCATTGCCCCTGCATTAAATCCATGCTGGGATCAACTCATCTATTGATTTGTTTACTACTCAACTCACATTAAGAATTCATGTGGAAGAGAAGTGAGGGGAACTACCATGAATTGAGGCAGAAACTAGGTTGCAGCTCATATATATTATCTCACTGAGTCATCTGAAGATTCAGTAAAGGAGGCATCAGGAGCCCCATCTTTTACAGGTAAAGGAGAAACCTGAGGGGCCCTGGCTGGTTGGCTCAGTGGTAGTGTTGGCCCAGCATGTGGATGTATCCTAAGTTTGATTCCTGATCAGGGCACACAGGAGAAGCACTCATCTGCTTCTCCACCCCTCCCCCTCTCCTTCATCTCTATCTCTCTCTTCCCCTCCCACAGCCAAGGCACCATTGGAGCAAAGTTGGCCCGGGTGCTGAGGATGGCTCCATGGCCTCCACCTCAGGCACTAGAATGGCTCCAGTTGCAATGGAGCAACACCCCAGATGGGCAGAGCATCGCCCCCTGGTGGGCATGCTGGGTGGATCCTGGTCGGGTGCATGCAGGAGTCTATCTGTCTGCCTCCCCACTCCTCACTTCAGAAAAATACAAAAAAACAAAAAAAAAACAAAAAAAAAAGAAGGAGCAATCAGGATTGTCACATGACCTGCCAAAGCTCACAAGCCACAAAGCAACCTGAACTGTCCCCACTGTCTCCGGGAGGAGCCATGGACAAGGTGTGGGAGAAGACGGGTGGCAAAGGAAGGGGATCCAGAGGGAATGTGATGGAGAGCTGGTTCTGTGCGTGAGGGATGGCGCTGGGAAAGAAAACCCAGAATCAAACGGACGTTTTCAGGTTGCACAATCTGGAGAAGGGTATTCTGGCGGCCTGCGGCAAAGCCTATCTCTCTGGCCCTTGAACTCATGGAGCCCTCCTGTGCTCAACAGCCCCTGGGGAATCTGCACTTGAGGAGCAATGAGGGTGGCTTGGTTCTTTCCTCGCTGTGAATGTTGGAGTGAAGGAGCAGAATCATCAAGGCAAGAAAGTAGGTGTGAGAGGTGTCCTTAAAACAAAGCTGCAGGCCATGGGTGGTGGCTTGTGAATACAGTTTTCTTTGTTTGTTTGTTTAATAAATGGACTGCTTACAGACAGGAGATGGAGTGCTACAGGGGGCTTATGCATTAGATTTAGCCAGGAGGTCAGCAGATACTTTTGGAGCACCTGCTATTATGCAGGTGCCAAAGAGATCCAGTTCTTGTCCTCAGAGTCACATGTGAGAGAAGGAGGGAAATGTGGGTCCCTGTGGGAGTATGTGACAGAAGGACTTACCCCTGGGTATCAGAGAAAGGAAGGCAAATTCAGGCTGAAACTTAAAGGACAAGAAAAAGACCAAGTTCCCAGTGGGTATGAAATAAAGTGGGTCCCCAGGGACTCGTGGCTCAGAGCCTCGGATGGGCTTTTCCCTGGGGTATCACCCACCAGCAACTCTGGGGGGAAGATGGGCTCCTGGGTGGGATCCAAGGGCATGAACTCTTCTGGGTTGAATAAAGATGGCGAGAGAGTGACCTGCTGGGAAAGAGAGCAGATGTGTGGTATAAGATCTCCCCTTTTAAAATGCCCTGTAGGACCAACGCAGCCCTTTGTCTAAGTGAGCTCTTTTGCCCCCAGCAGGCTGGTGGAGGAGCAACCCACTTCTGGAAGGCAGGAACAAGGAGGTCTCGCCAGAGGACTCAGAGCTAATGCGCACAGTCACCACCCTCTTAGTCTGGCTCTTCCAACCACCCTTGCCAAGAGTGTAGAGAGAATCTACTGGCTTCTTTGATCTAAGATTGGCCCCCAGACTTCCAGGGAGTGAAGCACCCACTTACTGTGTGGTCCTTCTTCTGGTTCATGCAGCAGTTTGGGTTGTCGACATTTCCTCCACAGCATCCACCATCCTACAGAGATGACCAACATTCACACAAAAATATCTGCTGAGTTTTTCACAGAAGCTGAAGAACCTACATTATTAATGCCCAGTGCTATTCCATTCTTACACTTATTCTAGCATCGATAGTATTAGTAGATACCCTGCCTCATCCCACTTGCCTTTGCATAGAGGTAAGGCCCCTGCTTTAAATACTTTCTCTTGTGTGGTTAATGTAGACTAAACAACTTGTGAATAAACAAATAAGATCTCTCCTGGAAACAGCAGGAAAACTTGATGTTACGAACATTTCTCCATAAAGATAGGACCTCTTACTTTATCAAAACATATCTGCATGCCCCTTTTCCCTCCCCGGTCCTCTTCCTTAGGAAGCCTCTCGGACAGAAATTCCCCTGGTTCTCTCAGCGCTGACGAGCTCCCTTTTCTAGATCAATCAAGTTCTTCTCTGGGTGCCTCCCAGGTTGGATGGAGTCTTTGTGGGGCTCCTGACAAGGACGTCCAAGACTGGTTCCTGGGTCCAGAGATGTGTCCAGCAAGTGTGCCTGGTGGCCTCACCGATGATTAGACACTTCTTGTCAGAAAGGTAAGCACTCTTTATTACTCACTATGGGCCTGTTCTGGAAGAGGTGTGCAGGTCTGATGACCCAATATCCAGGGGGAAAGGACTGCTCAGGACACTTTGGGGTGCCAGTAGCAGAGCACAGAGTACAACCTAGACTGCTACCTCCCAGAACCGAGGCACTAGGGGAGGATTGGGTTCACCTGACTGATCTGTCCCCAAGAAAGCAGGATGCTCAGTTCAAGACCTTAGGAGACAGTCCAGAATCATGGAGTTGTGCTGACAGGTAAATGTGGGAAAAACTCCCAGGCATAGCCCGGGCACATTTCCAGGGTAGCTAATCCCTGGAGGAGCAGACTGAGAGCAACATTTCTGCACATGAATCATAGGAGACACCATTCTATCCTGACATTTCCCAAAGGATGAGTCACAACCCACTAGTGTTGCCGAGAAAGCTCTCAGACGGCCACAGGGGCCTTTGAGAACCAGAAAGTACTGTCAGACTTGGCACTGAGGAAAAAACCCTCCCTTACCTCAACCCCCTGCAAGTGCTGCCCCCAGTGCCAACCAGTCCTACATTCACTGCTTCGCTAGCAGATCTCAGAGCTGCTCTGCTTTGAACCTGCCCATCACCACATTGCCCCTCGCCTTTCTATTTAAACAAAAGGAAGGAAGGAAGGAAGGAAGGAAGGAAGGAAGGAAGGAAGGAAGGAAGGAAGGAAGGAAGGAAGGAAGGAAGGAAGGAAAGGAGAGAGAAGTAAAGGAAAGAAAGGAAAAGAAAAGAGAAGAGAGGAGAGGAGAGGAGAGGAGAAGAGAAGAGAAGAGAAGAGAAGAGAAGAGAAGAGAAGAGAAGAGAAGAGAAGAGAAGAGAAGAGAAAAAAGAAAAGAGAAAGAAAAATAGGCTTCTGTAGTTCCTCTTCTCATCTCTCTTTTTGGAGGTGTACTGCAGGAGGACCCCAGGTCCCAAGTGAAGTGAGGGGCACCAGCCTCACTCACCCAGTCCTGTGGGAAGGATGTATTTTACAGAAGTACATTTTCCATACAATTAAAATACCAGCACATTCTAATATAAATCTTTGTTCTTGATAATTCATCGATGTGTTCATGGCAAACAATTGTGATAGACAATGTGTCACTGCCCTGAAGGTTTACTAAGGTTGGATATCACAGTTTTTTCCTCCTGGAGAGATTTCCACTTTTCTCAGTAGGCTACAGCTGCTGAGCTCATGCTTATTTTTACGGTTCCTCTGTTCCCTTCCTTGCTGTTGGAGGGAGGAACAGTGCTACTTCTTGCTGTGAACAGTGTGGCTCCCTCCAGCAGGCTCCCCTCACCCTTCTCTAGTATATGCTACAGGCATGAAAACAGATAACCAGGTTTGTTAGAACTGCATGTAAAATATGAGTTAAAAGGTTCTGAATAAAGGCTTGGGGTGTCTCTAACAAGTCATGCCCATGAGCTTCGGAGACGCCCTGTGTGCAGGTCACGTTAGCTGCTCAGAGCACTCGGCTCCGCTCGGCTCCGCCAGGCAGCTGGATCGAGGGCAGCACCGCTGAACATGGAACAAGGAACCAGCTCAGCCCTGGGCAGGAGCAGAACCGTCAGCTGCCCTCCAAAGCCCTTCTCTTCTGCGAAACCAGGAGGGCTGTTTAAAGTGTTTCTCTTTGAGAAGCCACCTATGTCATAAATTCATGGACAAGATGAACAATCCCTGGTTCTCAGGGAAGACTGAACAATTTCTAAAGCTCAGGGATTGAGTCATGGAAGAAATATACCAGCATCATGATTTATAGCTGCCATTTACTGAATACTTAAGATATGCCCAGCACCCTTCTGAGGGCTTTACAAGAAGTATTTTCTTTTTTTTTTTTTTTTTTTTAATTTTTCTGAAGCTGGAAATGGGGAGAGACAGTCAGACAGACTCCCGCATGCGCCCGACCGGGATCCACCCGGCACGCCCACCATGGGGCGACGCTCTGCCCACCAGGGGGCGATGCTCTGCCCATCCTGGGCGTCGCCATATTGCGACCAGAGCCACTCTAGCGCCTGGGGCAGAGGCCACAGAGCCATCCCCAGCGCCCGGGCCATCTTTGCTCCAATGGAGCCTTGGCTGCGGGAGGGGAAGAGAGAGACAGAGAGGAAAGTGCGGCGGAGGGGTGGAGAAGCAAATGGGCGCTTCTCCTATGTGCCCTGGCCGGGAATCGAACCCGGGTCCTCCGCACGCTAGGCCGACGACAAGAAGTATTTTCAACAAACATTATAAGATAGGTATTATTATGATTCCGATTGTAGAAACAAGAAAATCTGCCCAACATCATGAATCAGTGACGAACTGAGATTTGAACCTAGGTCTGCAGACTCTGAATCTGAGCTTTCAATCATTTTCATTTAAATCTACCTGTCTTAGTTCTTCATCAGGGTGTGGTGTTTCCCACCCTTATAAGCCCCCTTTCCCTCTCCAAACTTTTGAATTATTTGGATGAAGCACTTCTTTTTGTAATGCTACAAGCCTACAGGTCAGCAAAAAATCACAGGAGTCTGTGACCCTACCATCAACCCGGAGTCAAATTGAGAAGAGATGACTTGTCTGGCGTCAGGATCAACCTGACCCAGTTGGAGAATCCAGTCAAATCTGAGGAGGTTAAGCCAAGGAAGGAGGAGCCTTGCCAGCTGGCAGGTGTGTCTGTGTTCAGGTAAGCACCGCCTGCACACCTTGGCCAGGGCTTCTCACCCAGAGTTCTGTGAACACGACAGGGGTTCACAACCCATCTGGAGACCTGATTAGCAGTTTAAGAAGCCCAGCAGAGTGCCAACTGCAGAAGGCAGCCAGAGGGGAAAGGAGGAGGAGCGTGGGTGCTGAGCTGGGCTGGACTGTTATTACAGGCCACCTTCAGCACCCGTGTCACAGGTTGAGCATGCCAGTCTCTGAGGAAGGCTGCCAAGCCTAAGTGCCCTTAGGAAGTCAGGTCTTGGACAGCATGCCTCTTATAGGAGCCAGTTCCCCAGGCTTTTCCTGGACAACAGTGCACGTGCTATTAATGAGAACCGCTCTCTGTATAACAATGAAAGAGTCCACTGCCCACACCAGGTATCCACAGTGAAGGGACCTGCCACCTGGCCATCTTATCTCCCCTCTCTGTTTTCCGGAGGCCTTTGGCATCCCTCCCAAATGTGGTCCCTGAGTGTTGCTGCTTTAAGAGCAGAGCCACTGATGTCCCGGGGCCCCCACTTACCCTGGCAAAGGTCCGGAAGCCCTGGAGGATGGGTCTGTAGCCCGTGCAGCGGCACAGGTTCCCTGCGGGACAAGGGACACGTGGCAATGTCAGTGCGGGCTCCGGGGCAGGTGAGGGCTTTCTGGCTCAGCTCCAGCCTCAGTCAGATGCCTTCTGCGCCTTCTGTTTTCTCTCCCTGGAATTCCCTCCTCCTTGTACTGCTGACTTCAAAACAGTCCTCGCCCCTTCCAGCAAGTCCTCCTACGATGCCCAGTCTGATCCAGGTGCTCTTCTAAGTGATGCCATGCCGCCCAGTCACAGTTTTATGACTGAAATTATCAAACTATGTTAAAAATTCTCTCTTCTCCTTCAGGGTATGAACTCCTTGGAGCAGAGTCTTTCATCCCTGTGCCCCTTAATCCCTGTATAGTGTCTGACATATGATAGGACTCAATACAACTGATTGAATAAATAATGGACTGAAATGGTGAATGGACAAGGAGCCTTCCCTATTCAGTTCAGAGAAACTGACACCCGGCCCAGGCTCTTAAGCCCGTTCACAGAGGTGAAGTGGGAAGCCATCCCTGCCCAAGCCTCAGCAGCATGCTGCCCTCCTCAGATGTGGCCTTGGCCCTGCAGAATCCTGTCTGGTGAAAGCTGAGACAGAAAGCAGTATCACTCGCCTCTGTGGAGTTTCCCAATGACCTCCTCCTGAGCCAGCCCCCCACTGCCGCCTCGTACCCGTGCCGAGAGGGGGCAAGAAGACACCTCCGGAAGACAAACCCACTTGAGTGTTCTTCAAACTGACAGAGGGCCACCCCTCCAGCAGATATTAGCCACCACGTTGTGGTGGCCCGAGCTTTTTCTCCAAAGAGCAGTACCTCGAACTCCGAGCCCATTCCCAGCCCCCACTCGGGCCCTGCCCCTGCAGAGCCCCATCTGCCACCCCACCTCCAGGGCTGTGCTGCGAGGCCCGTACCTTGGAAAGCATCCTCAATCTCCTCGATGGTGGGCTCGGGCTGGTTCCGGAGCAGCGTGTACATGCTCATGACGATGCCCGGGGTGCAGAATCCACACTGAGAACCATGGCTTTTGGCAATTCTCTCCTAAAAGAGACAGATGACATGGACACCTGTGTTGGCAGAGCCAACATGCCTCAACTGAAGCCAGGCCAGTCAATGGGCCATGTTGGGTAGCAGTCACTGTACAAAGTCAAGTCTTGGTCCACCACTTACCAACTGTGACCTTGGGCACATTACTAAGCCTCTCTGAGCCATCGGTCCCTCATCCTAGGACTCACCTCTAGAGCTGTGGGAAGGATTCAGGAGATAATTCACTTAAAACTCAACATTATACCTGGCATATAGTAGGAATTCAACCAATGTTAGTTACTGGTAGGACAGTTCCTTCAAAGAATAGTGACTCTTAGAGCCAGAAGTAATTTCTCATCCTTCGCTCCCTTCACTGAACAGAGGAAGAAGCAGGTCCTGAGATTTAAGAGATTTATCCTGAGACACACATGGCAAATGGAAGAACTATGTCACATTCTGTTGACTACACTATCTTGCAGTCCAACTCAACCAGCATTTATTCAGAACCAACTGAATACATCCTATTCCAAATTAGAATACCACTGTCTTCTTAAGTGAAGAAAACCCTTGACAACCAATGAGGATGTAAGAATTGAGAAATGCGTCATATAGAATTTTCTATATGCAGTAAATGTCACAGAATTCCACTCAAACCTGCAAGATTCTCATTACAAGAAGATTCACCATATTATTATTGTTGTTTATTATTATTATTATTATTATTATTATTTTGTCTCTTGGGAGTCTATCTTGGTACTTATATAAAGTGAAATCATTATTAGAGTATTGTATCCCCATAGCTATTCATTCAGTTCATAAATATTTACTGAGAACCTGTTATGTGCCAGGTATGGTAGGGGATAGGGCAGTGAAGAAGAGAGATGAGGTCTCTGATCTCATGAAGTTTATGACACAAAATTAACAAAATATTGACACAAAAAGACAAAAACAAGCAAACTCTAGGTAAAAATCAGTGCTATGTGGAGAATTAGTACAGATGACAGGACCCAAAATGACAGTAGCTCCTTGAAGTGGTCAGAAATGGTGGCTCTGAAAGGGTGATCTTTAAGTTGAATTTAATAGCACAATCAGGGAAGAGTGCATCCCAGGCAAAGGGAACAGCAAGTGCAAATCTGGTGTACTAGAGTCACTAAAAGGTCAGTGGGGGTGGGGGTGGGGACCCGCCAGGATGAGAGAAACCCTGGGGAAGATCAGGCAGCTCTTCACAAGCCAGGGTAGGTAGGAATCCAGATATTTATTCTGGGGGTGATGGGAAGCCATCATGTGATAAGATCTAATTTATAGCTTTAAAGAATCACTCTGGCTATTGGGTGGGGATTGGGTTGTAAGGTGCAAAAACAGAAACAGGGGACCAGGACACTGTAGTGGTCCAATCAAGAGGGTATGGTGGCTCAGACCAAGCAGCAATAGAGAAATGGAGAGAAAATAGAGGTTTTATTGAAAGATTGGGAAGTAGACACTACTTCTGGATAGTTTGGGGTTGGCATATGAGAGAAAGAATCAAAGATGACTCCTACATGTTTATGTTGAGCAGTGGATGGATCTTTTCATGGACTCAGATAGAAGAAGACTGGGGAGGAAAGATGTAGGGAAGAATAGGGCTTTGTTAAGTTTGAGGCTAGGCATCCATGTAGTGATGCCAACGAGGCAGTTGGAAATTCCAATCTCACCTCTGAGGAGAGTTCAAGGCCGAAGATATAAATGTGAGTACCATTGCATGTAGATGGTATTAAACCTACTTAGGGAGGGTGTGAAGATGGAGAAGGGAAGGGGCCCAGGCCAGAGCCCCGGGGCGCTGCAGCCATAGGGGTTAGACAGATGAGGAGCCAGCACATGGTGCAGACATGGAGATGGGAGGAGAATGAGGGGAGCACAGTGTCAGGGAAACCAAGAGAAAAAATGAAGTAGACAAAAAGAAGTGGGATCTGGCTCTGCAGCTTATTTGGGAACCAAAATAAGAGCATCAGGCACAAGAATCTGTATCATTGGAAAAGCAGGGTTTTAGCCTAATTATACAGATATGATCCCAGTATTTAAACTGCTTATTCCTTCTTTCATCTATTTGTCTCAAAGAAAATTACAAGTCCTAATGAATCTTCTCACATCTCCTGTAGGTTGAACATGTTCAGTAATTTTCCCTTTTCATGCTAAAGTAATGAGGTCATGGAGGTGGAGCAGTACCACCCCACCCTGCTCTGACCTCACCTGTCTGGTCCCAGATGCTCTTCCTAAGGGTTGTAACCAACTTGCTCAACCAGAGGCCCAAGCTCCCAGATTCACCTTGGTGCCCAAGGAAAACATGCTCTGAACAACAGGTTTCCCTAAATGGTCAAGGCATGATTAAGACCTGGGCCTGACTCTGGCACCCTCTGTGATTGGAATCTCCCAAAGACCCCCTGCCTCAGTGTCCCCAAACAAAAGGCATTGAGAACAATGGCCTTTCCTTCCCACAGTGCTCTGCTCCAATGTGTGCACCATTCCACTTTGCCTGAGAGCATCCTGATTCTGTCCACAAAACTTCCCAGATTACTACCCATTCTACCAAAGCATTCTCCATGTCAACCTGTTCTCAGGTGGCCTGGTACTCCATCGTGGAGAAAGCCTTAGTCAGATACCTCGCATGTCTCTGTTCTCTTATTCAGAACTTGCTAACCTCCATGTAATGAGGATGGAGGCCTAGCAGTCCACATTTGTATTATCTGTGGGTGGGAGGTGAGAGGTACAATGGAAGCACTCAAGGAAGCAAGGAGTGCATAGGCTCATTATCAAGGGGCACAGAGCATTTGGAGTGTTGAATCTGGGAAGGTGCGAGTTTCCTACGCACACTCGAGCTCAACATGAAAACGTCCTCCCACCCTCCCTCCACTGCCAGTGCAGCCAGACTGTCCAGCACCAGATCCAGTTGACCTCTTGGTTCTCTTAGAGTCATGCAATGCTACATTCACCCCACCACAGGAGGGAGCTGCGGCTTGGGTGCCTCCCTTGTTTCTGCTTCACAGTTCCCCACTCCCCACCCTCACCACCCCCAAGGAGATGACAAGGTAGCCAGGCCACAATACCTCCTTCGCCCAGGGGCAGCATTCAGCCCAACTACCTAAAGCAATTCTGCAGCCTTGTCATGAGCCCCCTTTGCTCTGGTTACCTGCACAGGATGCAGCCTCGACTTGGTGCTTCCTATTCCTTCCACAGTCGTCACAGCAACATGGTGCAAGGAGCAGATGGGGGCCAGGCAGGCATTGACAGAAAAGTGGCTGTGACCCAGATTAAGGTCATTCCATTGTCCGTTTAGATCTTCAGAGGGGACCTGAGTGCAAGGCCTGGAGATTTTGTGATGCTGTGTCATTTCTCTTCACTCTACATTATGTTCTTTCCTCTTTTACCAGTGTCCTGGCCTCTCTACCTAGGACTCAGAGCAGGGGACAATGGCCACACTGCCCCCCATGGTGGGCCCTGAGCCCTCAGCTGGAGCAAGGGAGACAGAGTCACCTTCAGACACCTCTTACTCAGCCTGAGCCTGGAGGCTGAGGTAAGGGGAAGCTCCTGGTGGGTTCCAGGCCCAGCATGTGCTCCTCTCTCTGTAGGGCCCTTCCTTAGCCTCTTCCATTTCAGAACTTCCAGGCACATTTGCTTCCTTGTTTTCCCCACCTCTGCTTCCCCCATTCCCCAGGGAATATGTGACACCAACCCCTCAGAGCTTGCTCATGTCCATTTCTTAATTCATCACTCATTTGCTTACACAATCAACACTGGTTATTGAGTGCTAGCCATACACCAGGCACTCTGCTGAGGGCTGAGAATAAAGGTGAGTAAGATAAAATCTCTGTTCTGTAATAGTTTGCAGTCAATCCCCGAATATAGAGTCCAGTGTGAAAGTACAATTTAAATCTGTTATGATAAATGCTCAGGAGGGCTGTACACAGGGCACCATAGGACTAGCTCAGACAAAGCGCACCTGACACAGTCTTGGGAGATCAAGAAAGGCTTCCTGGAGGAGGTGACATTTGCCCTGTTCTAGTAACAGTTAGCCATGTAGAAAAATCCTGGAAGAAAATATATTCAAAAAGACTTGGAAAACAGCTTATACAAAGATAAGAAATCAGTGGGTATGAAGTATTAGTTGTTCACAGTTATCTCTGCATGAGGGACTAGGGTACACTGATGAGTGTATTCTGGGCCCATAGAGAGAAAGAAAACTGGAGAGGAAAGGCAGGGTATATTGTGAAGAGCTTCGTGTGCTAGGCCAAAACATTGGACTTTATCCTGGGGGCAATGGAGACCTATTGAAGGATTTTATGGAATGTGAAATGAGTCTGGATTTTAGAAGGTCACATATGTGCGCATACACACTCATTCACTCACAAGCTGACCGCTGTGCTATAGTCTTCACATAGGCAACCAGCCAGCAGGCAAAGGATACACGATCTTGTTCTGGAGATGGTCATACTTGGAAAGCATCACGGTGCACGCTCCACAGCCACCTTCTCCACAGCCCAGCTTGGTCCCGCTCAGCCCCACTGCATGGTCAAGCATTAAGGAACATGATAACCGATGGAAATCACCTTGAACTCCACCTGTACACAGTACATGCTCATGAAATGTTAGCTCCTGGTCTATTTTCACTATTGTTTTTGTTCCAGGGTCTCAGAGTATGTTCCTACTCTGAAAGAACAAAAGTTACAGGGGCTCATTACAAAACAGTCACAGGGATGTAAACTACAGCATAGGAAATATAATCAATAATACTGTAATTACTATATATGGTGCCCAGTGGGTACTGGAGATATTGAGGGGAACACTTTGTAAAGTCTATGATTGCCTAAGCACTATGCTGTATACCTGAAACCAATACAAAATAATATTGAATGGAAACTGTCATTGAAAACTAAATAAATAAATAAAAGTAAATTTTCAAAAAGGTATGAGGACTCTGACAGTCACCTTCCCCATGCTGAGTGAAGAGCAGAACCCAAAGTCTCCCAAGGTGACCCCTTGTCCCAAGCCTCCCAGAGCTGCCATTTCCAAGATGGATGGTGCCTCCATATAGTTCCACAGCTTGATATCCCTTTTCCAACCAACACCACTTTCTCTGACTATCCACCTTCCCAGAGCTAGAAAGTTTCCCAAGAAGCCCATTTATGTATTAGGCCAAGATTGGCTGAAGAAGGCCCAGCTCCTCCTGGGCAGGAGTGACCAAGAAGCCTTCCAGGAGCTTGTTCTAGAGGCCCAGGGTCATACCTTGGCATCACTAGAGACTTAGCAGAAAGAGATCTTAGGGAACATCAAGAACAGTCTTCTTATTCAACGACTGAGAGTTTTGGGCCCAGTACTCAGATGACTTCCCAGAGTGATACAGTTGCCATGTGACAAAGCTGCAACCAGAATGCAGGTGTCCCAAGCCCGGATCCACTGCTCTTTCCTCCACACTTCCTGGCCACCCCAGCAGCCACTAGAAAATGATGTGCAGCCCAGGGAAGGAGTTCTGCAGTCCCCTCTTTCCAGGCCCCCATTCCCAAGTCAGGATACACTTTCTTCTCAGGTAGACCAACAGGGTTGTTTCTGGGTCTGCATTTTTCTCCACCACCTATGAAAATGACAAGAAAATATATCATAGGTATACTTTGCCATTGTCCTAGCTGAAAATTTGTACAGTGAATGGGGATGTGCTGAATATCTTATGAAAACTAAAGTGTTTTTCTTGATAATTTTATAAGAATGAACATATTGAAAATCCAAGCAACCAGCAGAGGCTGAGGGATAAAGATCTGGAGGACGAGCTGTATTCCATATACCAACCTCAGATCCACAACCCCAACAAGCTTGCAAACCATACACAGAAAAAATGGGAAGACAGGGGAATGTAATCCATATGAATCAACAAGAGAAATACCCAGAAAAAGAACTGAATGAGAGGGAAGTAACCAAATTACCGATGCAGAGTTTAAAATAATGATTGTTAGGATGCTTAATGATCTCAGAGCTATAATGGATGGACTTAATAAGCACCTAAATAAAGAAATTGCCAGTATCAAAAAGGACATGGAAATCATAAAAAAGAGTCAATCAGAAATGACAATTACAATATCAGAAATGAAGACTACACTAGAAGGAATCAACAGCAGGCTGGATAAAGCAGAGGATCAAATCAGCAAATTAGAGGAAAGATAAATAAAAACACAAAAACAGAGTAGCAAAAAGAAAAGAGGCTCAAAAAGTCTGAGGAAACTATAAGAGAACTCTTTGACAATATGAAGAGAAATAACATCCACATCATAGGGATTCCTGAATGAGAAGAGAAAGAACAAGGGATAGAGAACCTTTTTAAAGAAATCATAGCTGAAAGCTTTCTTAAATTGATGAAGGAAAAAGTCACACAAGTTCAAGAAGCACAGAGAGTCCGGGTGAAGAGAAACCCAATGAGGCTTATATCAAGACATATCATAATTAAAATACCAAAGTTAAGAGATAAAAAAAAATACTAAAAGCAGCAAGAGAAAAGAAGTCAATTACCTATAGAGGAACCCCCATAAAGATGACATCTGATCTATCAACAGAAACACTTGAGACCAGAACGGAATGGCAAGAAATATTCAATGTAATTCAAAACAAGGGCCTACAACCAAGACTTCTTTAACCAGCAAGATTATCATTTAAAATTGAAGAAGAAATAAAAAGTTTCCCAGACAAAAAAACTTAAGAAATTCATTACAACCAAACCAATACTGCAGGAAATGTTAAGGGGCTTGCTGTTAAAAGAGCAAAGGGGAAAAAAATCAAGAAATAGAGGATTATAGATTTAAAGAATAAAATGGCGATAAACAACTACATATCAATAATAATCTTAAATGTAAATGGTTTAAATGTTCCAGTCAAAAGACATGGGGTAGCTGCATAGATAAGAAAACAGGACCCATACATATGCTGTCTACAAGAAACCCACCTCAGAACAAAGATACACATAGACTGAGAGTAAAGGAATGAAAAAAAATATTTCATGCAAACGAAAAGGAAAAAAAAGCTGGAGTAGCAATACTAATACCTGACAAATAAACTTTAAAACAAAGGCTATAGTAAAAGATAAAGAAGGTCACTACATAATGATAAAAGGAGCATTACAACAGGAAGATATAACTATTATAAATATATATGTGCCTAATATAGGAGCACCTAAATATATAAAACAGATTTTGATGGACAAAAAGGGCAAGATCAACAGCAATACTATAATAGTAGGGTATTTTAATACCCCACTAACATCAATGGATAGAACCTCCAGATACAAAATTAACAAAGAACTAGCCTTAAATGACATGCTAGATCAACTGGATTTAATAGATATCTTCAGAAACTTTCACCCCAAAGCAGCAGAATATACATTCTTTTCAAGTGCTCATGGTACATTCTCTAGGATAGACCACATGAGGATAGACCACATGTTAGGACACAAAACAAGCCTTCATAAATTTAAGAAGACTGAAATCATATCAAGCACCTTCTCTGATCACAATGGCATGACTCTAGAAATAAACTACAATAGAAGAACTGAAAAACATTCAAACACTTGGAGACTAAATAGCATGTTAAAATAATAAATGGGTTAACAATGAGATCAAGGAAGAAATCAAAAACTTCCTTGAAACAAATGAAAATGAACACACAACAACTCAAAATTTATGGGACACAAGTTCATAGTATTACAGGCATACCTTAAGCAAAAGAAAGCTCAAATTAACAACTTAACCCTGCACCTAAATGAACTAAAAAATAAACAGCAAGTAAAGCCCAGAGGTAGTAGAAGAAAGGAAATAATAAAGATCAGAGTGGAAATAAATGACATAGAAGCAAAAGAAACAATACAGAAGATCAATGAAACCAAGAGATGGTTCTCTGAAAAGGTAAACAAAATTGATGTACCTTTAACCAGACTCACCAAGAAAATAAGAGAGAGGACTCAAATAAATAAAATTAGAAATGAGAGTGAAGAAGTAACAACTGACACAGCAGAAATTCAAACGATTGTAAAAAAATATTATGAAGAACTGTATGCCCCAAAATGGGATAATCTAGATGAAATAAACTCCTTGAAAAATATAATTATTCAAAAATCAATCTGGAAGAATCAGAAAACCTAAACAAACCAATTACAACAAAAGAGATTGAAACAAAACAGTTATCAAAAAATTACCAACAAACAAAAGTCCTGGGCCTGATGGCTTCACAGGCAAATTCTACCAAATATTCAAAGAAGAACTAACTCCTATCCTTCTCAAGCTATTTCAAAAAATTCAAGAGGAAGGAAAACTTTCAAATTTCTTTTATGAGGCGAACATAATACTCATTCCAAAACCAGGCAAAGTCACTACAAAGAAAGAAAACTATAGGCCAATATCCCTGATGAATTTAGATGCTAAAATTCTCAACAAAATATTAGCAAACTGTATCCAGCAATACATGAAAAAAATTATACATCATGATCAAGTGGGATTTATTCTGGGGAGGCAATGCTGGTACAATATTCACAAATCAATCAATGTGATTCATCACATAAACAAAAGGAAGGAGAAAAACCACATGATAATTTCAATAGATGCAGAAAAAGCATTTGATAAAATCCAGCACCCATTCATGATCAAAACTCTCAGCAAAGTGGGAATACAGGGAACATACCTCAATATGATAAAGGCCATCTATGACAAACCCACAGCCAATATCATACTCAATGGGCAAAAATTAAAAGCAATCCCCTTAAGAACAGGAACAAGGCAGGGGTGCCCCCTATGACCACTCTTATTAAACATAGTTCTGGAAGTCCTAGCTATAGCAATCAGACAAGAAGAAGAAATAAAAGGCATCCAAATTGAAAAAGAAGAAAGTTTTACTGATTTGCTGATGACTTGATACTATACATAGAAAACTCTAAAGTCTCAGTCAAAAAACTACTGGAACTGATAAATGAATTCAGCAAGGTGGCAGGATATAAAATCAATATTTAGAAATGAGTGGCATTTATATACACCAACAATGAACTGTCTGAAAGAAAAATTAAGGAAACAATCCCCTTCACTATTGCAACAAAAAAAATAAAGTACCTAGGAGTAAATTTAACCAAAGAGGTTAAAGACCTGTACACAGAAAATTATAAAACATTGATAAAAGAAATCAAGGAAGATACAAACAAGTGGAAACATATACCGTGTTCATGGATAGGAAGAATAAATATCATTAAAATGTCTATACTACCCAAAGCAATATATAAATTCAATGCAATTCATATTAAAATACCAATGACATACTTCAAAAATATAGAACAAATATTCCAGAAATTTTTATGGAACCAAAAAAGAACATGAATAGCCTCAGCAATCTTGAAAAAGAAAAATGAAGTGGGGAGTATCACACTTCCTGATATCAAGTTATACTACAAGGCCATTGTACTCAAAACAGCTTGGTACTGGCATAAGAACAGGCATAAAGATCAATGGAACAGAACAGAGAACCCAGAAATAAACCCATACCTTTATGGTCAATTGATAGTTGACAAAGGAGGTAAGAGCATACAATGGAGTAAAAAGATAGTCTCTTTAACAAATGATGTTGGGAAAATCGGACAGCTACCTGCATAAAAATGAAACTAGACCACCAACTTACACCATTCACAAAAATAAACTCAAAATGGATAAAAGACTTGAATGTAAGTCATGAAACCATGATCATCTTGGAAGAAAACATAGGCAGTAAACTCTTCGACATCTCTCACAGCAATATATTTGCTGATTTGACTCCACAGGCAAGTGAAATAAAGAACAGGATGAACAAATGGGACTATGTCAAACTAAAAAGTTTTTGCACAGCAAAAGACAACATGAACAAAATAAAAAGACAACCCACACAATGGGAGAACATATTCGCCAACATGTCTGATAAGGGGTTAATAACCAAAATCTACAAAGAACTTATAAAACTCAACATCAGGAAAGTAAACAACCCAATCAAAAATTGGGCAAAAGGACTGAATAGACACTTCTCCAAAGAGGACATACAGATGGCCAATGGGCATACAAAAAATGTTCAACATCACTAATTATTAGAGAAATGCAAATTAAAACCACAATGAGATATCACCTCACAACTGTCAGGTGGCGCTCATTAACAAAACAACACATAACAAGTGCTGGTGAGGGTGTGGAGAAAAGGGAACCTTCCTGCACTGCTGGTGGGAATGCAGACTGGTGCAGCCACTGTGGAAAACAATATGGAGATTCCTCAAAACATTAAAAATCGAACTGCCTTTTGACCCAGCTATCCCACTTTTAGGGATATATCCTAAGAATAACAAATCACTGATTCAAAAAAAGAAATGCATCCCCATGTTTATTGCAGCATTGTTTACAATAGCCAAGATCTGGAAACAGCCCAAGTGTCCATCAGTAGATGAGTGGATTAAAAAGCAGTGGTATGTATACACAATGGAATACTACGTGGAAGTGAAAAAGAAGGAAATCTTGCCCTGTGCGACAACATGGATGGACCTGGAGTCTATTATGCTAGGCAAAATAAGCCAGGCAGAGAAAGAAAAATATCATATGACCTCACTCATATGATGAATCCAATGAACAATGTGAACTGAGGAACGGAAAAGAGGCAGAGAAGGGGTTATAGAGTCCAGAAGGAAAGCTGTCAGAGGGAAAGGGGATGAGAGGAGGGTATCAAATAAAGGAAAGACATTAGGGAAAATATAATATATACACATTACACAGAGAGATAGAGGGCAGGATAGTAAATCAGGGAGGGAAGGAGGGAAGGCAGTGGGGGGAGGGGGCAATGGGGGTTTCAAGGAGAACACGGAGCGGGGAGGGAAGGAGATATATTCGGGGGAATACTTGTTACTATGTAAACACAACAAATTCAGGGGAAAAAAAGAATGAACATATTAACTACAAGCCAAACTATCAATATATATGTACTGACATTCTTCAACCCAATTTGCTTGGGCTGCCCAAGGCAAAGCCCCCTTCCAATCAAGCATGTCATCTCATTGCCAGTGGCTGGATCAGGACTGTGAAGGCAGGGACAGCTGAGGCAGCAGCAGGCACAACCCAGCTTTGCCCCTGGAGCACACACACTCACACAGCAGAGAGCCAGTCTGTGGGCCCGTGCTCATAGTGGCGTGTTCTATGCATCGGGCTACCACAATCAACAACATTAACACATGGCAGAAATGGAGGAATTTCTGTAAATCTCAAACCAAAGAGTCACAAATGGAATTTTCAGTAAGATAGAGAAGGTTGTCTACAAAGTGAAGTGCTATTTCCCAATGCAAAATGTCCAAGGAAATCTATGAAGTACCATTTCGCTCCTGCTCATCTGTTATTGAGGGTAAAGGGTTTGGGTGATGGGGACTGTTATGGGGAGAGAATCTGTGATGAGGATTTCTTCAGCGAACCCTGTAGTATGAGTCCCACACCTTCCTAAAGCCAGTAGAGGAGTATCTGTTCACACCTCAAACCTCATGGGAAGGTCCCACAGCACTACATCTGAGCTAACATGTCACCTCGACAGTACAGGGGATGTGGTGGTCTGGCATGCCTCAACAGCTAGAGATAGGCTCACCAGCCAAGCTGAAGAAGAAAGTGTGTCAGTGTTGGGATTGGGATACACTCCTCTCCAACAGAGTTCAGAAGAACAAAAGATGGGAAGTACAGTATTAGCCGTGGACGTAGGGTAGGCTGTGAGAAAGAGGGAAAACCGGCTTGGAGGTGTCGAAATCATTCTCAAAACCAACTACAAGTGATGGGACCTCCAACTGAGTCTGTGTGGAGTGAACCTCCCAAAACCAGAGGCTGAGAGAGAGCAGCCAGCCTGACAAGCACATGCCCCTTGTCACAGAGCTGCGACTGAACTTCCCCAGAGGTGGGAAGTCACTACACCAGCTCCGATTCAGTGAAAACTCTCTTTGCCCTCACCTCTCTGTCCTGAACTGAGACTGTGTTTGGCAACTTAGAGATGGCCATAGCATTTTTTTTATTGGTCAAAAGTAATTCAAGAGGGAACAAAACTGCCGGAATTTGCCTCTTAAATAAAGTCTAAGGAAAGTGAGAGATAAATGAATTTTCATTTTCGATTATACTGCACAGATCCAGCTTATTCAAAGACCTGGTTACAAAGTTTTCACAAGAAGCTATGTCTTTTCTCTTGGAGGAGACATCATAAACACACAAAATGAAGATCCTCATCAGCTTTCCTGTAGTCGGCAGTGAGGGCCTCTTACCTCACTCTCTTCTCCTCAAACTGGTCCTTCCTCCTGTCCTCAGCTCTGCTTTCATCATATTGCATCAGTCCCTTGCTCAATACCGCCAGTGACTTCCCACATATTCAAGGTAACACCCAAGTTCCCTAAGCTGTCTTTCAATGCCCTTTAACATATCCCCAATCTTCCTTTTCAGCCCTTTCCTCTCCTACCTTCCAGGGAAGGTAGACAAGACAAAGAAAGTTGTTTGGGCCTGACCTGTGGTGGCGCAGTGGATAAAGCGTCAACCTGGAAATGCTGAGGTCACCGGTTCGAAACCCTGGGCTTGCCTGGTCAAGGCACATATGGAAGTTGATGCTTCCTGCTCCTCCCCCCCTTCTCTCTCTGTCTCTCTCCCCCCTCTCTCTCTCCCTCTCTCTCTTCTTTCTAAAATGAATAAATAAATAAATAATTTTTTAAAAAAAGTTGTTTGATTATGCAAATGAGATGCAAAACCAACTTTTATTTCACTGGTGAAAATGCACTATACAAAAGGCTGAAAGCACTGGAGTATCTGCACATTCCCTGATCCTGGAATTTTTGTGAGCAGTACCTTCTGGTTCCTAAGTCTTTGACCACTTCATTCCTCTTCCATCCATATCTTCACTTATCAGAAGGCCCTGGACACTTCTCACAGGTCATTTATTAATTATAAAGAAAACCTCACAGTGGGAAAATCTGGTGAACATCACCTTCACCAAAAGATGAAAGGTCACTTCACAACTAATGGGGAAGACTGACATTGTGTCCTCCCAAGAAGGGTACATCTGCAGACTCTGAATCTAATTATGTTCATCGCAGCATTATTTACAAATAGCCAAGACCTGGAAACAGCCCAAGAGTCCATCAGTAGATGAGTGGATGAAAAAAGCTGTGGTACAGTTACACAATGGAACACTGCTCGGCTGTAAAGAAGAAGGAAATCTTACCTTCTGCAATGGCGTGGATGGACCCACAGATTGTTATGGTAAGTGAAATTAGCCAGGCAGTGAAAGACAAATACCATATGATCTCACTTATCTGTGGAATTTAATGACCAAATTAAACTGACAAACAAAATAGAAACAGAAGGAAGGTCACATGGAACAGACTGACAGCTGTCAGAGGGGAGGGTGTTGAGGAGCAGGATGTTAGAAGGTGAAGGGATTAAGAAAAAATATATATATATACACACACACACATATGTATATACACAAACACACAACACACAGACACAGAAAACAGTGTGGTGATCGCCAGAGGGAAAAGGGGTTTGAGGGTAGATGATGGTGGGCAAAGGTGAGGGGACGAAAATGGGGACAAAGGAGACTTTGCTTGGGGCGATGGGCACACAATGCAGTGTGCAGATAATGATTTATTGAGTTTCGCACTGAACTTATAACTCGATAAATTCAATTAAAAAATAAATATTTTAAAACAACAAAATAAAATAAAAATAGACTGTTTCTGCCATAATATTTTTATTTTTAATTTAATGGGTAAAGAGACATGATGTCTTGAAATTTACCCTGAGATATAAAATTTTATGTTTTATATATTTATTTCTATTATTTACAAACATAAATAAATATATAAAAATATTTGTGTACTTATAATATATACATCTATATATCTATGTATGTATCTATAAATACATATATATGCAGAGAGAGATTAAAAAGTAAATATGGCAAAATGTTAACAGGTAAGTAAAGTTTATTTAATATTTCTTTGTATTCTTGAAACTTTTTTATAAATTTAAAATATAATGTTTAAAAAATAAATTTCTTTGGCAGAGGGTTTCTTAGGGCTTTTAATATTCATTTATTCACACCATTCACATTAATTGAGCACCTACTTTATGCCATTGCTGGGCTGAGTGGTTTAAGAATACCTAAGAAGAGTGTCTCATGGGGATAGTTTTCTGTGAAATACATTTTGTCATATTTTACTTTGCCTAAGCATAATCCACTTCTCCAACTAGTTCATAAATCCCTGAATAGCAAATGCTTCCAGCCCATATATATTCCACATGCTCAGGGCTGGGAGGAGCTTGCTAAATGTCAATGCTGTAAGATAGGAAAGGAGAGAGGGAGGAAGGAAGGATGGAGGGAGAGAGGGAGGGAGGGTTGACTCACTAACACCGATTTCCGTGGGGATCACTGTTGGACACCTTCAGCTGCAGCCTACAGGCTAAATCTTCCCAGACTGTTCCTGATGCCACAATCTCCACTAACAGAGGGATTGCTCAGAAAAACAAGAATCCTACCCTCCTAAGCATTATCACTACAATAACAACAAAATCCTGGGCAGCTCTTTCCTTTCCACTCTGACTCTAGGTCAGAAGAGGTGTGAACAACAGTCACCAAGCACTTCACCAGCACAGAAGGCCCTCAGGGTACTTGATCGTTCTATCTCACACCCTCTTCAGGACCCCAGCTAGTAAAGTCGTAGACAGCAGTCTGAGACAGAGGGCGTGGAAGGCTCACATTTAAGAGTGAGTCACCAAATTCTGACCTCTTCTTTGGTCACTTCTTTGGTAACATCCTGTAACAAAACATCTAGAACATTTGCAAACAGACATGGGAATACGCTTACTCACAGCTGCCTTAATTTGTCTGGGGATCTGCTTGCTGGGTCCTGTTTTTATAGTCTTGCTTGTACCTTGTCACTCCTTGCATTGCCTGTCCTCCTTTCCGGCAGTTTCTCAAGAGGCCACATGTTTACAAACTATAAACATGGATATTCATCACAAAAACTGGCAGTAATAGATGGTAGGGTCTGATGCCATAACACCATCTAAAAATTTCAAACTGCTTTCCTAAAGTGAAAATAAAATACATAGGAAAACAATTCTTGCCAAGCCAAGTTTCCCTGGAAATGTTCCAGAGCATCACAGCAAACCAGCCGTAAAGGAGAACAGAAGTTTGTACTGTCACACAGGAACTGATGGCTTCATTAATAATCAAACCCTAAAGTGAGACATGGCCTTGAAAGTCATTGAATCCAGCAGCCCCACCAATGTAAAAATTGCTTAAAAAAATTCCTCAGGGGAAGCCTTTGTGTAAGTAACCCTTCCAGAAAGCCAGTTCAATGACTGTTTCTTAAATCTTTGCAGTATAATTGCTGAATGCAACAAAATTGTTTGAAATGTTGGGTGCAAGTCTTACTACCACCCATGGAGAAGCTTTGGTGTATCTCTTGGCTTGGTGCCACGATGCCAATCCTGAAAAGAAATTGGCACAGAGAGACAACTTTGAACCTAAAAGAGCATGGCTGTCCCCATTCCCCAGTGCCTCCCAGTGACACCACTCAAACTGAATCCAGTCTTTGAAGCACAGATGTTACGATGACTCAAGGAATTTTCTTGCTAGTCATTCAAATACATCCTGACAATTTAAGCACTAGACACCCTATGAAGCACATTTTCTTGAAAATTACCTGGACAGTCACACTGTTTCCCATCTTAAAACTGCCAAAATAGCAAAACATATAAAACTGCTTGCTTGAGGGGCCCATTGGACACATCCATCACTCACATGGTCCACATGGTCATTTACAATGCGTAACTATGTATGTGTGGCTACCCTCTTACCGTCCCTTTCATTCCCAATGGGGGAACTAAAGCAGATGTGACCATGTCAAGAGTGGGGTTAGGAGGGCAGGTAGAGGATAGAGACAATGTAATGCACTGGCACGCTCTCTCTCTGCACTGGCATTAGCATTACAAAGGTCCTCATCCTTTCAGTGCCACAAGGACGGGTTCCCATGTCATAAGTGCCCCTCTGCCCTATCGCACCTTCACCTTGCCTAGGTCCCTGTGCACCAGCGAAGTTAATCCATGTGGTCAGTTTTCATCAAAGTAAAAGATTTGCAATGGCCATATTACCTGAACCAATGTACAAATTTAATGCAACCACCATTACAATCCCAATGTCATTTTTTTGTGACAGAGACAGAGAGAGGGACAAGATAGGAACAGACAGGAAGAGAGAGAGACAAGAAGCATCAATTCCTCGCTGTAGCACCTTAGTTGTTCACGACTTTCTCATATGTGCCTTGACCTGGGGCTACAGCAGAGTGAGTAACCCCTTGCTCAAGCCAGCAACCATGGGATCATGTGTATGATCCCACACTCAAGCCAGCAACCCCATGCTCAAGCTGGTGAGCCTGCGCTCAAGCCAGATGAGCCCGAGCTCACGCCAGTAACCTCAGCGTTTTGAACCTAGTTCCTCTGTGTCCCAGTCCGATGCTCTATCCACTGTGCCACCACCTGGTCAGGCTTGCAAGTCATTTTTAAAGAAATAGAACAAAATTTACCAGGTTTGTATGGAACCATAAAAATTCCCAGATAGCCAAAGAAATCCTGAGAAAAAATAATAAAGCCAGAGGTGTCACACTACCTGACTTCAAATTATACTACAGAGACGTGATAATCAAAACAGCATGGTACTGGCAGAAAAACAGACATACAGACCAATGGAACAGAATCAAAGCCCAGAAATAAAACCACATATATATAGACAAATAACCTTTGACAAAGGAGCCAAAAATACACAATGGAGAAAAGAAAGCCTCTTCAATAAATGGTGCCGGGAAAATTGGAAAGCCACATGCTAAAGAATAAAACTTGACTACAGTTTGTCCCCCTGCATGAAAATTAATTCAAAATGGATCAAGGACCTAAATATAAGATCTGAAACAATAAATTACATAGTAGAAAACATGGGTACTAAACTTATGGACCCTGGACATAGAGAACATTTTATGAATTTGACCCCAAAGGCAAGGAAGTAAAGGCAAAAATAAATGAATGGGACTATATCAAACTAAAAAGCACAGCAAAAAAACCCAAAAACAAAACAAAAAGGTAGCCAATCAAATAAGAAATTATATTTGCAAATAACAGCTCTGATAAGGGGTTAATATCCAAAATATAGAAAGAACTCACAAAGGTCAGCAACAAATAAGCAAACAATCCAATTAAAAAATGGGAGAGGACCTGAACACACACTTCTTCCATGAAGATATACAAATGGCCAATAGATATATGACAAGATGCTCACCTTCAATAGCTATTAGAGAAATGCAAATCAAAACTACAATAAATAGCACCTCACACCTGTTAGATTGGCTATTATCAAGAAGGCAGATGATAAGTGTTAGAGAGGCTGTGGAGAAAAAGGAACCCTCAATCACTGCTGGTGGGAATGTAAGCTGCTATAGCCATTATGGAAAAAGTATGTTGGTTCCTCAAAAAATTAAGGTTAGAATTACCATATGACCCAGCAATCCCTCTACTGGGTATCTACCAAAAATCCTCAAAAACATTGGTACACAAAGACACATGCACCCCCATGTTCATCATAGCATTATTCCCAGTGGCCAAGACATGGAAACAACTAAAGTGTTCCTGGATAGAGGATTGGATAAAGATGTGGTACATAGATACAATGGAATTCTATTCAGCCATAAGAAACAATGACCTAGTGACATTTATGACAACATGGATGGACCTTGAGAACATTATATGAAGTCGAATAAGTAAATCAGAAAAAGCTAAGAACTATATGATTTCACACATAAGTGGGATATAAAAATGAGACTTATGGACATAGATAAAAGTGAAGTGATTACCAGGGAAAGGGGGTTGAGTATAGGGGTTGGGGGAGGGGAGTAAAAAGGGACAAATATACAGTGGCAGAAAATAATTTGACTATAGGTGATGGGCACACAACACAATCAACAGTTCTAATGCTATAAAAATGTTTACTGAAAGCTATGTACTCTTATTGATCAATGTCATCTCATTAAATTTAATTTTCTAAATAAAAGTTTTGAAAAAGATTTATAATATTTATACAGTATGTGAACTAAGGGCGAGGGTAGGGGGAGCATGCCCTTTATGAAAATAAACATGGCTGCCACAAGATGTCAGTAAATGTCCTTACACAACTAAGCTGTTATAGTTCCATACATGAACTATCAGAAGCAAAGACTGTGTACTTCTTCTATCATGACAGTAGCAAGAAAACACATTCCTGTTCCTTCCCTCGGTAAAGAGATCAACAGAAGTCTTAGAACATATTTGATTAAATACAGGGGGGGAAAAAGTGCAGTGGGTAACTTCTAGTCTCACCTAGAATGCTGTGCCCTCTTCTCAGCTTTGTGCCAGTGTCTCTACTACTGCAGAGAGTAGAGGTGAGGGAAGCTCACAGACTCCTCTCTCCTCGCTTCCCTCCCCCTCATTTTGTTGCCCCTTGAGTAGCTTGACTATGTGCTAGCCCTGTGGTCTTCCTTCCCCAGTGTTACCCCCAAGGCAGCCACACCTTTAAAGGGAGAGAAAGAACAAATGAGAGCAAACATGACAGAGAGAGGACAGAACAGCCTCTTCCCCAGGACACACATCCCTTCCCAGGGAGCAGGGAAGCCAGAGCAAAGGTCAGCTCCTGCTTACCTTTTTGCCATTCACAAAGAAAACCAACTGGTCTGCTGTCATTGTCAACAGGTCAGGTCCCTGAACTCCAGGTACCTCACTCCTAAGAAGGACTGGCAGTTATCACTGCTCTGCAACTTGAAAAACACGCCTCCCTCTAAAAAAAGTGAAACCAAGCAGGCCAATGGGAGGGAACCTGCTTAGAGCTTCAGGGCGTAAGAGTTTCTAGCACTGGTTTGCATAATCAAGCAAAATGAAAGCAATCATTCACAGCAAATCACACCCCTCACATGTACGGGTCAAAGAGCACAGAGGAAGGACCAGTAAGTATATCAGCCTTGGTACATGTGGTCTTATACCCTGCCCTGGTGGAACCTGCTTCATCCTCCCACATGCTGAAGACAGAGAAGAGGGAAGGCCATTGTCAGAGTCGGGCAGTAGAGCTCATTCATGCCCTCGGCATCTACACTTGTCATTTTACCATTTATATATTGTTACAGCAACGCAGACTCAGCACTTACAGGCAGGACTCATTCTCCTGGAAGAATGTGGAGGTCACACGATGTGGTGGTGCCCAGTGATCCAGAGGCAAAATCTGGCCTTGGACCTCAGCCAGTTACTTATCACCTTCAGAACTCTGTTGTGTTCATCCTATACATGGGCACACAAATGGGGACACCAAGAGCAGAAGAAGCCTAAGGGACATGTGATATATTTTGGAAGAATTTTGTAAATTTGCAAAGAAATAAAATATTTATTATTACTACTGCTAATAGATTCTCAACAACACAGCAAAAATAACCCTGAAACAAATCATTTTTGAGGCTTTTCTTTTATCCAGGGGGACAAAAAGGTCAGGAACATGTCCTTAATAAGTTGCCAGAGTAACTGATAAAAATATTTTATAATATCAAATAAATGAAAATGTGTAAAACAACCTGCACATAGACCAAGTTAACTTGGAGCTGAAAACGTTCCCCCATCCAATATTCATTAACTCCTAATGTAAACACACACACACACACACACACACAAGCGTGCGCGCCCCCTCTGGTCTCCTTCAGTTCTAAAAAGAACCATAAAGTTACTCAAACAGCCCCTCTGAAATAGGTAACTTACCCTACACCCTCTGCAGGTTACATAGGGGCAAGAGGGGATAGAGGTAGGGGGTGCGGGTAAGAGTGGAGAAAAAGAAATATTAAGCAAATGTGCTTGGTACAGCAACAGCTTAGAGAAACTAAAGAATACCAGGTAACCACATTATCAACAAAATGCCTTTCTCCCAACCACAGCCTTTATTGAAGCAGGAGATGAAATTTCATTTGTAGGTTGACCAATCATCCCCGTTCATCCCTGACTATTCTGGTTTTACCACTGAATCCCTTCAGACCAGGGCAGACTGTGTTGGTTGGTCACCCTAAAACAATGGTTCTTAACTGGGGTGGGAGAGGATTCCCAACCCTAAAAGCCATTTGGCAATGTCTGGTGCTATGTTTTATTGTTATGACTGGGAAGGGTTGCTACTGGTATCTAGTAGGTAGAGGCCAAGGATGCTACTAAACACCCTCTAATGCACAGGACATCCCCAACAACAGAGAATTATCTGGTCTTAAAAGTTAATAGAGCCAAGATTGAGGAAACCCAGCCCTAAAAGTAAGAAGGAAAGAAGTGGAAAGAGAGAGGGGGGCTGAGCCTGGGGTAGTGTTTTGTGATTGGTGAATTCTCCCTGACCCTTACCCTTCTATGATGGAGAGGCTTTTGCTCTATTCACTGATTCACCCAGCTTTCCAAGCCCCCCACTTCCTTGCCAGTCTCTAGCCAAAAGTCCCAAGAAACTCTCAAAGTAAAGGGAGAGGACTGAGGTTTGATGGTAGGTAGACTGGCTTGAATAGTAACTCTACCACTTCTGCATGGACCTTTTGCAAAAATCACTCTCTTGGCCTCCCTATACTTATCTAAGTAATGGGGGTGACTATGCCTACTGTTTAAGAATCCACTATGTCAAGAATGAAATGGGACTTAGTTTAGGTGTGCGACCCATCATGGATGCACAATATATCAATATATGTAATGGTTTACTTTTCCCCACAAAGCCAGTCTTCAGCCTCCTTCTGTTGTCTGGAGGTAAAGTTACTCTCTGTTACTGTGAAGCACTGAAAAATGAAAGTGAAATACATTTTCAACAAGGGCATGTGCTATCATTTGGATTTTATTTCTGTGATAACTATAGTAATTTATTTTCTATAATACAGAAATTTGACAAAAAGAAACTTTAACTTATTATGATTATTTCTTATCCAGCAAAATATTTGGGACCATTTCTTTCTCTGTGATTTTTCCAGATGTAAATTAGGGGAAAACAGTCTAAAATAGCTTTTTTTTTTTTCCAAAGCCAATGAGCTCCTACATATGCTTTCTTTTCTTATTTTTATTCAGTGAGAGGAGGGGAGGCAGAGACAGACTCCTGCATGCACTCCAACAGGATCCACCCCGCAAGCCCACTAGTGTGTGATGCTCTGCCTATCTGGGTATTGCTCCATTGTTCAGCAACTGAGCTCTTCTTAGCATCTGAGGCAGAGGCCATGGAGCCATCCTCAGCACCAGGGCCAACTTACTCCATAGCTGCAGGAAGGGAAGAGAAAGAAAAAAATGGGGGAGGGGAGATGCAGGTGGGTACTTCTCCTGTGTACCCTGACCAGGAATCAAACCCAGGACATCCACACACTGGGCTGATGCTTTACTACTGAGCCAATAGGCCAGGGCCTATATATGCTTTCAATGTTGAATGAATTTTCAAATTTGGACTGAATTAAAGGATTTCATGGTCTTGGAATAAATAGGCCAACTATAACTTACATCAAATTAACTTACCCTGCTCCTCAAAAGAATGTCTCACTCTATAACTTGCACTGCATTGGCAGGCGAGGTCCCAAAGTTCATGGAGAAGTCAGATAAGTCCTGAGGCCTCCTGGACACAAGTCCTTCTCTTGGAACAACACTTTCAGGAAATCACAAGAGATAAGAAGAGTGAAAATGCTGCCAAGAGCCAAGTCATTATTTCTAGAATAGTGAGCTCTTTGGGGCCAAGTGTTCTCTGGAGTCTAGTCAGGGCTGGTGCTCTGGAGCTAGGGTCCTGGCAGGTCTCCGGCTTCCTGCAGAAGTTCCTGCCAGCCCATTGCCTGTGCCTGCAGCAGCCTCTGCTCTGCCTCTCCCTCTCTTTGAAGCCAGGTATGCATCTTTGTCTGCACCCCACAGGTAGACCCTGTTCAGTTTCTTCACTTACGACAAGCTTTACTTGGAATGAAGAATAATTACTTTTCTTTCTAATTCCCATTGTTCAGAGTTTTCTTGTTAAGTGTCTTGTGAGAGACCCAATTTTCCTCTTACACACACCCATTCCGGATGAAAGGTGTTGTCACAGTCTCAAAGCATCCCTGCTCAGCAGCCAAGTCCTCCCTTGTTCCCCCAAACATCTGGATTACTAACCAGTCCTAACGATAGCTCTTGATACCGGAAGCATTTCTTTTGTGCTAACATGATTTCGTTTGATCCTTATAAAATCCCTGAGAGAAGGGCAGGGAAGTTATTACCTTTCCTCTCCACACAAAGAAATAGAGAGTCAGAAAGATTGACTTGTGAACTGTCTCACAGTGAGTGAGAGCCAGTTTTTACATCTTTCACCCACTCCCCAGCAGAGAAGTCATCTCTGATGGTTCTTCTCTAACTGTGGGGCATAAACCCCAGGACTGTGAGCAGGGCACTCCCAGACCCTCCCAGTTGAGCTGAAATCCAGCCTTCTGGTTGGCGAAGCCCCTGAGATCAGGGGCAGAACTGTGCTTATTGGTAGATTGCTGGTACCAGGTCTATAAGAAGGATCAAGAAATGCTTGTTGAATTGAGCCTACAATGCAAAGAACAAGTGGAGTTTTCAGAAATGTCTAATTTTCTGCCTTTTACCAAATATGGAATTTTCTTCCATCATTCAATATATTAACACCATTCAACTTCCCTCCCCAGCAATTTTCCAACTAACCTTTGATCATTGATATTAGGTAACCAGCTACTGTTCCTCAACATAAAGGTCATATTACTCTATTACTAGGGAGGAAATCAACCCTCGTTACCTACACGCATCTGGGAAGTAGATCCCTTTAGAGTCAAGAAGGTGGGATTACTCAAAAGTGGACACAGAGACAGAATTAAAAGGAACCTCAGCCTGGGTTACTACTGCCAGCACATAAAAGCTAGAGGCATAGAAGAGGTCCAGAAGCAAACACAAATTTTTTCAGACCATGGAGCCACAGACACAGGGAGCTGTGGACACCTGGGCTCAGATCCCAGCCCCTTTGTTTACTAGCTGTTAGGACTGGGAGGTCCCTCCACCATTTCAAATGAGGCTTATCTTCCTTATTCTTAAAATGGGAAAAAATTATACTACATTGTAAGCTTACTGTGAAGGCTAAAGAAAATGCCTGTACAGTAAGTACTCAGGACACGCCACCATTTGCTTCTTAACTGACTGATCTAGTTAAATGAAGAACTCTTAATTGAGAGTTCCTGTCTAGTTAGACATTCTGTATAACAAGTGCCGATCCAGGCCATGTAAAAGTCAGGGTATATAATAAATAAAAGTGAGAGCTGTTGACTTTGGATAAGACCCAGGAAACCAAAATTGAGTTCTGGCATTTTCCTTATATTTCTTTTATCATGTCATCAGTTAGCACCAGGTTTCTTCATTAGTCTGCCCTACCTCAGGCATCCCAGGCAAATAAAAAGCATCAGTTTAATCAATGAAACCCCTCAAAGCTCAAAGCAGTCCACTAAAGTGAAATACCAGGCTAGACAATGGGAAAGGTTGTACAAGAAGGCAGAGTATGGTGGGAGGGTGGGGGGACTCTGACTCCCTTTCCTCTGCCTGTTCAAAGCCCTCCTCCTCCTCCTTTTCTTGTTCACTATTAATACTTTCCTCCAAGCTCTGGGCATTTACAAAATAAATGTCATTGCTCTTAAACACACTTAAGATAGGAACTCTGAGAATGGGCCTGAAACGTGGAGCCTGCAAGGTGTGTTGGAAAGATTACAGGCTGTGGAGTCAGACAGACATGGGAGTGGTTCTGGCTCCATGGCTTACTAACTCTGGGCCTGAGGCAAGTCACTTCATTTTTCTGAGTCTCAGTTTTCTTGGTCACAGTTAAGTGATAACAATCCCCCTTTTGCAAAGATACGATGAATGTATACACTCAGTGGACACAGAGTATGGCGATCGCCACTGTGGCAAAGACTGGAAAATGGGGTCAGTGTTGACCTGTGCTCTCAGGTCAGCTTGGTTTAGGTCAGAAACTGTATGGAGATCATTGGAGTAGCTGCAGGCTGTCTTCACCTGGAATGAGACCCTTCAAAGGGATTTTGTCTGGCTTACTTCAAATAGAACCCCAAGAACCACATCTCTCTCTTCTCCCAAAAACCAGCTGTGTTTGACCATACTACCTGGGCTGTCCAGAACTAACTGATCTGTGGGAAACAAGGACCAGTCCTCTTTGCTTTTCAATGTATCTTTATAATTGGTTCATGGCCTGAGAATGTCTCCATCAGCAAAAGAGAGCAAATTTTTTTTTTTTAATAATTTTATTTTTTAATGGGGCGACATCAATAAATCAGGATACATATATTCAAAGATAACAAGTCCAGGTTATCTTGTCATTCAATTATGTTGCATACCCATCACCCAAAGTCAGATTGTCCTCTGTCACCTTCTATCTAGTTTTCTTTGTGCCCCTCCCCCTCCCCCTTTCCCTCTCCCTTTCCCCCCTCCCCCCCGTAACCACCACACTCTTATCAATGTCTCTTAGTTTCACTTTTATGTCCCACCTACGTAAGGATTAATGCAGTTCCTGTTTTTTTCTGATTTACTTATTTCACTTCGTATCATGTTATCAAGATCCCACCATTTTGCTGTAAATGATCCGATGTCATTATTTCTTACGGCTGAGTAGTATTCCATAGTGTATATGTGCCACATCTTCTTTATCCAGTCATCTATTGACGGGCTTTTTGGTTGTTTCCATGTCCTGGCCACTGTGAACAATGCTGCAATGAACATGGGGCTGCATGTGTCTTTACGTTATCAATGTTTCTGAGTTTTGGGGGTATATACCTAGTAGAGGGATTGCTGGGTCATAAGGTAGTTCTATTTTCAGTTTTTTGAGGAACCACCATACTTTCTTCCATAATGGTTGTACTACTTTACATTCCCACCAACAGTGTATGAGGGTTCCTTTTTCTCCACAGCCTCTCCAACATTTGCTATTACCTGTCTTGTTAATAATAGCTAACCTAACACGTGTGAGGTGGTATCTCATTGCAGTTTTGATTTGCATTTCTCTAATAACTAAAGAAGATGAGCGTCTTTTCATATATCTGTTGGCCATTTGTATTTCTTCCTGGGAGAAGTGTCTGTTTATGTCCTCTTCCCATTTTTTTATTGGATTGTTTGTTTGTTTGTTGTTGAGTTTTATGAGTTCTTTGTGTATTTTGGATATTAGGCCCTTATCTGAGCTGTTGTTTGAAAATATCATTTCCCATTTAGTTGGCTGTCTGTTTATTTTGTTATCAGTTTTTCTTGCTGAGCAAAAACTTCTTAGTCTGATGTAGTCCCATTCATTAATTTTTGCCTTCACTTCTCTTGCCTTTGGAGTCAAATTCATAAAATGCAAGAGAGCAAATTTAATCGCAATTTATCAGTCTTCATCTGTTACGCTTTTTGATAATGTCTTTGGCATTCAATAAACTCTGTAAATCCAGGGTTTACATTTGTGGTGATGACAATGTGGGCTTGTCTGGACAGACAGCTTCTCTCTTTCCCATCTGAGCTGCTCTAGAACAATTCAGGAAGAAGAGCTTTTACTTCTTCGCTCAGAGGATCAACTTACATGTGCTGTATATGGCCCAATAAGTAACCATTTCGGAAAATTATTCTCACAATTGTTTGTATCCCCTATTCCCTTCCTCTGGCTTTTTTCTTATTATTCATCTGAAATATTATACATGTTTATTATCACTTACATGTTTATTATCTGTTTCCCTGCACCAATAGAAGTGTGGCAGGCATCTCTGCTTGCCTCCCAAATATTCATGCCCTTCTTCTCAGTTGAAGAGTTCCTGCTGGAAGCCACTGACCAGCCAGGAATGACATTTCCTAGCACCCTTTCTGCATGAAAAAAAAAAAGCCATATGATTGAGTTCTGATGAATGTAATATGGGTGAAAGTGATGTTAACAATGAATGTCCCAGCTCCCGTTTTCTCTTTCCCACCATCTGATGGCTATTGTCAATGCCCAAGGTGACCTTGGAAACCACACAATGAAGACAGCAGAGCTGCCAGTCATCCAAAGTCTTTAAATAAATACAGTGATCTCATTTCCCTCTCCCACCCTTGTCGTGTATTTTACTTTATAGGATCAAGAAACAAATGTTCTATGTTTGCCCACAGAGATTTCTGGGTTTGCTTTGAACAGCTGCTAGGACTAAATCCACTAACACATTCAGTTCCCCAAAGGCAGAGATATTGACTTGCTTTCTTCAGTTCAAAACATTGCATGAACATGGTAGGCACAATACTTATCTAAGGAGTGTTTGTTAAATAATGACTAAATGAATGAATGGCAGCAATGGTTTCAGTTAAAGGCAAGGGGGCACGGCTCAGACAGATGTCAGGCTGACCCACATGCAAAACTGCATGTGCAAATGTCACTGAGGATCATGGGCACATAAGCAGAAGACAACTTTGGTCTCATCCCCAAGTACTTGGCCTTAAGTGTCCCCATTCCACATTCTGTTTTTAAGGGTGGGCTTTAGAGCAACTTCTCCACTAGGCAACATTCACACATCCACTCATTTACCAACTTTATGAGACTGCATGTCTCAGGCACTGTGCTGGGCATTAACTATAGAGTCAAAGAGGCTTAAAGAGTATCCTTATTGTATCTCACAGATAATTCATGATCCCTGAGCCAACACTGTGGAAACTGAACCCAGAGCATTACCTTACCTCCTAAATATCACCGCTCCCATGAGCAAAGATGCAGATTTCAGACTATTTACTGATATCTTTAAAATAGTTATCATATGTAAACTTGAGAGCTTCTTTCACACCTGCCACAGCTGCCTCCATAGTTTTATGACAGTGGCCTCTGAGAACTCAATTTAGGATGCAAAAGTCTACAAGAAGATCACCTGCTGTTCCCATTCTAAATTTGTCCTTGAACTAGAACACTCTCCACAGGAACTTAGTGTTACTAATACTGTAATTTGCTTTATTTTTATTTTAAAAAAAGAAGGAACCCCTTCTCTCCAGAAAAAAAAAAAAGTCCATTAAACCATCATTTCATAATCTGAGACACAAAGCTCAAAAAGGAAGCATAGCTCCCAAAGCGACCAGGCACAGAACACAAGAAGCCACCTCAGGCCTGTTCGCTAGTATCTGTTCAGTTCTCCCAACACTCAAGGAGAGGAAAAGGAAACATGGGTGACTTTCTATGTAGAGTCTTCCCTGCTGCGTGAGTCCCTCACTGGCGGTCTTGTCCACGCCTGGCCAGTGCTGTCCTCTCTTGATGAGACCCTCCCTTCCATTCTTGGCTGTACTTTTGGAAGAGGTTTACCACTATCTCCAAAACCTTGAAGACCATTTGATTCTTGGCATACGTGGATGGATAGTTGACATTTTAGCTATTCAGGAGTATTCCCGAAGTTTTATGACATGATAATTGATGTTTCTCTGAAGCATGAATTTTAGTCCCATGAGTCACAAAGCAGCACCGCGTCACAGTGCACCAAGCAATTCTTGTTGAGCCACTTATGGGGATAACTTATATGACAGCTTTATTTTAGCACCTTTTGTAGTGACAGGGTAAATAGAGATGTTCATATTTTCTTACTGATCCAGCATGTAATCTTAAGCTCTCTTAGGAGAGTGTATAGTTCTATAAATGCTACAAGGAGAGGCCTCCAGTCCTGGGTCTAGTCTTACTGGTCAAGGCTAAATCACCTTCATAGTGGAAATATTTTGAAGAGAACATAGAGTTACAAAGCTGCTAATATGAATCTATATAGAGCTCCTTTATTTCCACAACTTCCCTATGAGGCAGATAGAATTCCTTGTTTCGTATACGTGGAAGCTGGCTGGGCTCAGAGAGGTTAAGCAATTCACACTCATATGGCTAGTAAGGAGGAATCAGTATTTGTACCTAAGTCCCTCTGATTCTAGAATCTTCTGACAACTCTAGAAAGCAGACAATAGGCTTTCCCTAGCTAGAGGAGACCCAGAATGGCCTTTTTACCACTTATATCGGTCAGAGGCAGAGGAAAAACCTTTTTTTTTTTTGTCAAAGTGTCACTTAACATTGAAGAGGTATCAGCAGTGAGAAACTCTGGCCTGGAGAGAAGCAAAGGGAGGGGAGCGGAAAAAAGAAATAGTAAGGAGACCGTGAGCAGCCTGTCCGAAGCTGGCTCGGGGCCCTTTGGGCCTGTCTTCTGAAAAACACACAGATGATTTGTGTCTCTGTTTTCACTCTTACAGTCCCTGTCAAGTGCTCTGAGGACAGAGATCATCTGGTGAACAGAAATTGGGTGCCTGACTACACTTGAGAAATATAGAGTGTAAAAATGTTATAGGGACAAAGAAGAACCGGATGGTGGGAAGTCAATACAATCCTAGCTGTCACCAATCAGATAATTTGGCAATTTAGGGACCTAGAAAAGGTCCCAGGGTCCAGCCTCACTCTGCCAGGATAAGCAAATAAAATGAAAGCTGTGACTATTGCCACCTCTTCCCACCCCACCCCCTAATACCCCAGATATGCAGAGAAGGGCCAAGGCAATAGTATTCTTACAGACTAGCTCACCCTTGAACTTGGCCCTTTTTCTCTGATGAGAACCAGGAAGCTTCAGGAAAGCAGGGCCCCTTGGTGGCTTTGAGTTTCCTGGAACATTGAGGGAACATGACCCTGAATGGGGAAGGTATTAAACCTGCATAGTAATACCCGTGAACCTGAGCAGAGATATCGATAGACTTAGACATAAGCAGGCAAGAAGGAAGGCAGAAAACCCAATGAGAGGAATACTAGGAGTGGATCCCAAGGATCATAAACATATAATGGCAACCACAGTTACTTCAGGCACCATGCTATAGCCTCTTAGCCAAGTCCCCATTCCCTGTGGTTCCTGGCTGTCATCTAGCTCCAGGTGAGTAGCCAGACCAGAAGAGGTAATAGTCCTTAGTGACCTGGCAACTATAATTTTTCTATCTTGATCACTATCAGTGTTTTCATTCTATTAATTGTCCCTTATTCATCATCTCTACCTTATTATCACCATTATTCTGAGAATCTCATACAGAAGTAGAAACCTGGATACCAAGAATCCCAGGAATGAATCATACCACCTCAATAGCCATGTCTCGGTGCCAATGAAGTAGCAGCGGGGAGCTCCTGGCAAATGTAGGAAGCACCTTGCCTGGAGCTAAAAGGAAGCTTCAGTGGTCGGTTTATGAGCACAGCTTTTGAATTTGTTCTCTGCCCACTCCTCCCCCAAAAAACCTTTTTCCTTGGCTAAATCTCACTAGTCATGCCCTTGTTATGGACAGACAGAGGTCCCATTCGACTGGTCTAGACAGTCCTAGACCATGGCAATAAAACGTTAGGTTAAGATGATGTCATGGAAAGAGTGCCGGTCTAAGAGACAAGAGACTCAGGTGGATAGCCAAGGATCTGCTCCTCTTGCTGACCCTTTCAGTAAGACCACTTCCCATCTGAAAAACGCCACGATCCTTCCAGATCTGACGTTCTAGAGTATTATGGTTTGGGAAATTACTTGGACTTTTTTTTCATCCTTCTTTCTAAAGACAAAGCCTACCCCAAATGTGTGATGACCCTTTTACTCATGTCCTTTGAGCCTTCCCCATCTCTGAACAAGTTGTGCCTTGTCACATGATAATCCCACATCTCATTTAGCATCAGTGTAGCCAGAGTGTTAAGAAAAAGAAAACATCGAATGACAGAAGTGCTTAGTTTATTTTATGCTTATTATTCTCATGTAACTGCTTAGACCAGTATTTTCTAACATGGAATATCCTGAGTAATCCTCTCCTTGGTAAGCCTCCGAATTGTTCATAATGTTCGGTGACATTACAAAATATGTTGTCTGCCGGAGAATCTTGCCCACCCCATGCATAGAGTGGACTCCCTTAAAAGATCCACTGGGGACGGGGGGGGGGGGGTGGTGACAAAACATCTTCCTACTGGCAAGTCTGGTGCCCTACAAAGTCATCCCAGTAACCCTGAAAGTGGACCCACCAAGGCTAAGAGAAGGCTGATCACAGCCCCACTCTTAGGGCCCCGACAAGAGGTGGCCCCATCCTGGGCCAGCCCTTTAGGTTATCGAATAAAAATAAACACGTCATCAGCCCTGAGACAAGATACAGAGCCAGGCGCCTCCCCACACACAGCCGAGGCTCTTTGTTTTAGATCTTGGTTTATTTCAATAACTAACTATTTGGGTCTTTTTTTCTTTCTCTTCCAGCTTTAATTTCTACTCTTATGTTTTACATTTATTTTAAAAAGAAGGAGCCTATAAAACCCTAGGTCCTGGCCCTGGCCGGTTGGCTCAGTGGTAGAGCATCGGCCTGGCGTGCGGGGGACCCGGGTTCTATTCCCAACCAGGGCACATAGGAGAAGCGCCCATTTGCTTCTCCACCCCCCCCTCCTTCCTCTCTGTCTCTCTCTTCCCCTCCCGCAGCCGGGGCTCCATTGGAGCAAGGATGGCCCTGGCACTGGGGATGGCTCCTTGGCCTCTGCCCCAGGCGCTGGAGTGGCTCTGGTCATGGCAGAGCAACGCCCCAGAGGGGCAGAGCGTCGCCCCTGGTGGGCATGCCGGGTGGATCCCGGTCGGGCGCATGCGGGAGTCTGTCTGACTGTCTCTCCCCATTTCCAGCTTCAGAAAAATACAAAAAAAAAAAAACAACAAAACCCTAGCTCCCCCAACCTTTGGCCCCAATTAAAGCAGAACCCCAGGCTCAGAGACTCACTTCATCTATCTATCATCTATCTATCTATCTATTTCTTCCCCTACCTCCCTGAGACCTCACTGTGTGGCCCCAGGTGTGTCACGTAATTTCCAGGTCCTAATAAGTAATAGCCTTTTTTTTTTTTCAGTTTCCTGATGGTATTGCTGAAGGATATCTTGCAATCATAATAAAAACCTCAAGGACTGGTCCAACCACAAACAAGACTGGTTACTGATAGGCTGAGACCCACACACAATACCCACCAAGGAAGATTCATTGCTCCCTGCATAGTTTCATTATATTTCATGCCCACCTCACTTATGGTATACACCACACAGCCCAGATCTTACTCATCTCTCTACCCCAGTAACACACAGTAGTGATCAATAAATATCTGCTCAATGACCTCCACTCAGCTGTAAAGGGCTGACTGACAGGCACCAACTCTTTTCATGGATTTGCTTAAGTCTTGCTTTCCTCCCAGCCAGAAGCATAAGTCATCTTATTCTCATGTTTATTCTTCTCCTTTTTTTTTTCCTTTTCACCATCAGTGTCATAGTGCACTGTGTTCTGTACAATACTACATTTCCTTTGTAATATTGGATTGATTCATGATATCTTCATAAGTACATGACATCACAAGCTCATCTTCCTCTAAAGAAATAGGTTCTGAGAGTGAGTAGGGAGCAGAGTTTAAACTTGAACCTCAGGCTTTAATTCTAAAGTCAACGTTCCTTCACTCAACTGGACCCCCAAGATCTTTTTTGAGCACCCTCATTGTTCTCATAGCTGAGAAGTTTATATAGAATCTGGAAACTGACAATGCATAGAGCTAATCAACACTGGATTACAAATACGGAAGCATGGAGGAAACCCTCAACATTTGTAAAACAAAACAGCCAAAACCAACAATAAAAAGTCTAGGGATCAAGAAGTGAGTGCCACTTGAATTAATCCCAGCAATCAGGAAGGCTGGCTGAAGTAGGACTTCCCAGAAAACAGCAGACCGTGTGGGAGTTTCTTCATGGTTTGGGACTCTGTCGTGACCAATGACTGCAGGGTGTTCTCATGAAGAACACTTCAGAAAGGGGTTGAAAAACGTTTGCTAAGGAGATGGAATTAGTCCATAAATGGGCAAGGGAGGCCGGTAAGTCAGGGTGAGAAAAGGACTGATGTGAAAACCAGTCTGCACAGAAGATGAGGAAGGAAACCAGGAAGTAGCTGAAAGAAAATCAACCGCAGGCAGAGGGAGGGGGGGCCAGGAACACCTGCCCACCCCTGTGGCTTCCTGGTGTCCAGGGGCATGATGCCAGCCAAACTGCACTGCGTCAGGTGAGTCAGTTCTGCCAGGAAGGGGGTCAGACCTTAGGGTTGTCAGTACCTCCTCCATGAGAAACCATAGAAAGCTAGGATAACCTCTCCTCACCTCTCTTCTGAGCAGGAGCAGCTGCCCTGTGGGGCTGCTGGCGCAAACATCCTTGCCCTCCAAAAGGTCCCACAGGTGCCCCCCTCAGAAAGCCAAGGTCCCCATACTCAAGTCCCTTTCTGCTTAGACATGGGGTAGGGAAGCTGTTCTTCACTTCTACATTGTGGGGGAAGCAGCATGGTGTTATACTGGCCTTTATAAGTGAGATATAAAGTAAGTTAAGCCCAGCTGCTGTCAGGAAAAGCCAGTTTTCCAGACAATAAGGATAAGGTATAAGAAGCAGATATCAACTCCAAGAAGCAGTAATTAGCATGATCTGAACTAAAGATCCCAAATTTGCTCCTATGTGACATACCTAGGACCTGCCTACTCCCTCAGTAAGGGCCAGAGACCCAGCCCTGCTGTGCCAGCATCCACTGGAAGGAAGGGAATGTGGAAGAAGAGGGTGGGAAGACGCTGTTTCTCTACAAAACTTAACATAACACAGATATGCCACTCAAATTCCCAGCAAGAACTTCCTTAAGGCCCAAATGTCCATAGACCCTAAAATGTGTAGCAGAGCCACCATCAAATGCAGTCATCTTCAAAAGCTGGGAGATCAGCTTAAACACAGATATGGCAGCCTGACCAGGTGGTGGCGCAGTGGACAGAGCATTAGACTGGGATGCTGAAGACCCAGGTTCAAAACCCTGAGGTTGCCAGCTTGAGCACAGGCTCATCCAGCTTGAGCACAGACTCATCCAGTTTGAGCATGGAATCATAGACATGACCCCATGTTCGCTGGCTTGAGCTCAAGGTTGCTGGATTGAGCAAGGGGTCACTGGCTTAGCTAGGAGCCCCTCGGCCAAGGCATGGATGAGAAGCTTTCAGTGAACAACTAAAGTGCCACAACTATGAGTTGATGCTTCTCGTTTCTCTCCCTTCCTGTCTGTTTCTCTTTCTCTCTCTCTTTTTCAAGCTAAAAAAAAAAAAAAAAAGACAGACACGGCAGCAGCAGGAGGGAACAATGGTGGCACTGCCTGAGATGTGAGTGCTGTGGCTGCCCTGGGGTGTCCCCCTAATTATTGTGTGCTCTCAGAATTGGGAAACCCACAATTACTTCTGGGAAGTGGTCTGGGGAGAGGGAGCCTGGTGCTGGCCTTCTCATCAGGATCATGTCACTATATTCAGATGGACACAAGGTAACCCAAGGTATCTGAAGCATCCCTGAGAGGACTGCCTCAGGCCAGTGGCTCTAACTGTGAGCTCTAGACATCTCTGGCCTCACACAGCTTGTGCCAGAGTAATCAACAGGAGTTGGGAAAGAAGGTTTTGCTAGTTTGGTTCTCAAAGGTTGCCCCTCCAGGCTCCTTCATCATTCTGTTAAGAACTAACTTTTGTTACAAAGGTACTATTCCAGGAGACTGGAAAATGTCCTTTAATGCCAGGCCAGAAAGAGCTTCCAAGGGAAAAGGTCATAGAGATGAGATTTAGGGAAGGGAACACTAGGAGATTAGTAGAGCTATGTGCAATGTCACTAACAGAGAGAGAGAGAGAAGGAGGAGGAGAAGGAAGTGGAAGGGGGAGGGGAGGGGAGAGGAGAGGAGGGAAGGAGAAGAGGGGAGTGGAGAGGAGAGGAGAGGAGAGGAGAGGAGAGGAGAGGAGAGGAGAGGAGAGGAGAGGAATATTTATGTTCAAAGTCCAGGTTCTCCACTCACCAGCTCTGTACCCATGGAAAAGATCCCTGTGCTCTCTGAACCGATGTCCCCATTGGTCTAATAAAGATAACATTTTCCTTACCTGGTCATTGTATGGAGATAATATTTATTAATTTCCAGGAATGGAGCAGGTATACAGGAAAAGTTTCTTGCCACAGAAGTTAGAGTATGGCACTATTTATACTGTATTTTAACCACTCAAAAAACCCCTGACCATGTGCATCTATCTGCCAATAAAACAATGATATTTATAGGTTAGGCACTTTGTAGAGGAAAGGTCCTGAATCCCACCAGCAGGCAGGGAGGGGTCATGGACTCCTCCCCAGAGCTTGCCTTGGGTCATACTGCTCCAGTAATTACACACACTCCTTCACTTCACTGGTGGCCAGCCACGGAGAGAGGGGATTAAGTGATCTCTAATATCCAGGACTTTAGGACCCTTTGAAGGCAGGTTGTATCAAAGAAAATGCTGAGTAGCCCAAAGACAGCAGTAAGATATTTGGATGAGAGAGTCAAGGTCTGTCTGTATTAGGTACAACCTCATTCTTGCTCTCTTCACCAATTCATAAATATCCAATCTTCTCTACATTTTGTTCCTGATTCTTTACTGCTCCACTGCATTTGGACCCAGAGATATAACTTCTGATGCCTGGAGAGATATGACCAAACTAAACCCACCTAAAAAATGTCACATGTGACTCATGCTCACATTTTGTTGGCAGAACCAGTCACACTGACCACATCCACCTTCAGGGGAGTCTATCAGTCAGCTTAGGCTGAGTTAAACTGTGACATGGGTTTATTTCTCACTCATGTGACATGCTGCCCGCAGGTTATCCAAGGCCCTGGGATCCAGGCTGAGGAAGCAGCCCCCATGTGGGACATTACCATTCTCAATATATATGGAAAGGAGAGTTTGTGGATTAATGTAATGGCTCTAATGTTTCTGCTCAGAAGTAGCTTAGCACAGTTCCACTCTTAGATCAAAATTAGTCAACTGGCTTATATCTGACTAGAAAGCCCAGCGGTGATACGAAATGACCGCTGTTCTAGATATTATAAATTGTAATTAAAATGATTTGTGCAAAGGTGTCTGTCTGCTAATTCAAACTGAATTACCCAGGGCAGGCGGCGAGGATGCCCCTTTGCTTACTGCCCCACGGGGTTTCCCCCTTCTACTTGCTTAATTGCTTAAAGTAGAGTGCAATGAAGGAAACCACTGGCGGTACATTTCTTAAGAGCCACCGCTAGCTCAATAAATAAAGGTGATTTAAATAATAAAATGTTAATTCACATGTCAAAGATCTCTTTGTACACAACATTTCTTGTGTAGATCTTTCCATCATTTTTAAGCTCGCCTTACAGAGGACCATCAATTATTTTTAATTTTACGTCCATTCTTTCACGAACTCTTGAACAGGCAACATAAAGTTGACCGTGTCCAAATGCAGGCTCAGGTAAAAAATGCCAACAGCTTAAGCGTTTGGCCCTGAGACTTATTGATGGTCATAGCAAAGGCAAGTTTTTTTGCATTTCTCTCCTGCCTTTGTTCAAGGGACTCATTTTGTCGAGACAGGCTTTTTTGTCTTGCATCTGAGGCAAGCCTTGTTTCTCTATGCTCATCAGTTTCATTTTGCCAAGAAAGACGCATTTGCTCTGCGACTGAAGCAAGCCTTGTCTTTCTCTGCTCAGTGGTTTCTTTTTGTCGAGAAAGCCGTTTTTGTGCAGCTTTAGCTCCTTTTCTCTCCTCTTCAGTGCTGTATTTTCTAGGAGGCATTCTTAAAAGAAATTACGTTAAGACATAGTTTTTATGTAAAACAGATGATTGCCAATGCAAACAAATGTTCACCTTCCCCCTGACCCACTCAATTTGCGTTCAGCCATGGCAACTTCACCCCATTGGCTAGTACAGTTACACAAGCAACCAATAAGCTATCGGTGACAAACAGACACTTAAGCTGCATATAATAAAGATACCAGAGAAATGTAATCCTCCTACATGGAGAGGTACCATAGGTCACCAGATGGAAAAGGATCAGGAGGTATAATGATCTTATCACATGGAGGAGTAGCAGACATGGGAAACAATAATCTAACACAGTGGGAGAATATAATCCTACCGTAACTCCTAATTTGAGGTGGAGGAGAATGGGATATTTGCAAGTATAGTAATGTCTAACATTACTAGTCTTGTAAATGTAAATACAGAGGGCTAAGAAATAGAACTTTGTAGCTGGAAATGACATATCTGTGTGTGGGATTAGAGGACTTAGGACAGTTACACAGAAAAATAGACAATCCTAGCTTGGGTTTGGAGAATTTATCATTACCTCCATTATCCTCAACAATAAATTTATTTAACCAATATTTATGGAGTATCTACTATGGGCCAGGAACTATAATCACTGATATACAGTAACAAACAAGCAGGCCTGGTTTCTACCATCATGGAGATTAAATATCTTTAGAGAAAACTGATATTAAACCAGCACTCACACAAATAAATACATACATTTACAAATTGGGCTGTGACAATGAAAAATACTGGGCTGTCAAGAGACAGAAAAACAGAGAGAAGAGCAGACTGAGGAAATGATGTTGAAACTGAGTGCTGATTCAGAATGAGACAGGCAAAGAATGTTAAGTGAACAGGTTGGGCAAGCTCCCTGAGAAGGAAAATAATTTGGTATACTTCAGGGACTAATGGGAGGACGAAAATCAGTGCAGTGATTGAGTGGATAAGCAGTTCAAGGGTAAACTGGTGAGTAAAGTTACATCATGCAGGGCCCTGAGACCACGTAAAGAGCTTCGGATTGTATTTTAAGTGCAATGAGCCATTGATAGTTTTCAGTGGTCAGGGTGGCAGTTTGTGAGTGTGAGACATTGTCCTATGCTCATGTATTTAATCATTCTGGCTGCTACATGAGGAGTGGATTGAAGTGGGACAAGAATTGAAACAGAAAGACTAATTTGGAGGTTAGGAGGAGTCAGACAAGAGATGAGGTGGTGTGGGTTAGATCTGTGGAATAGATATGGATATGTCTGCAATCATTTCAAGACATATTTTGGAGCTAGAATCAATAGCAATTTATGATGAATTAGACTGTGTGTTGGGGAGGGGAAGCAGGGAACAAGAAGAAGATAGCAAAAAAGATGGAGCTGGACCTGAGTGAGTTTTCCCAGAAGAGAAAGAGTCATGAAGAAGTGGAAATGAGGAATTAAATATTTGCTTTAAGACATTGCCATTTTGAGATTTCTGTGAACAATACAGATAGAAATACCAAGAAAGTCATTGATTATAAAAGTCTGGGGACCACAGAAAGTCTAGGCTACAGATATTTATTTAAAGGTCATAGTGTATAAAGTAATATCACAAGTCATGGGAATGGATAGGATAAGGTTTTAAAAGACAAGACAAGAGGACTATAAACTGTTCCCTGAGGAACTCAAATATTAGAGTTCAGCAGAGGGGCTGGAATCGGGGGGAGGGAAGAAGTGTTGAGAGGAGCTGGCAAAGGAGTCTGGGAAGACCAGGGAGTTGGGAGAAAACCAGGGGAATATGGTATGGAAGCCAAGAGAAAAACAATATTCCAAGAAAGAAGAAGTGGTTAAAAGCCTAGTATGCTTTGAAAGGTCCAGTAAAAGGAGGACAAAGAAATCACCGTTGACTTTGGCAGCATGAAGGGACCTAGCAAGATTGTTTTCTATGGAGTAGAGGGGGCAGAAGCCAAACTGAATACATGGAAGAATGAGTAAGAGGTGAGGGTGCAGCTAGGTAGGGAAGCAAAGAATTGGGGCAATACCTGAGATTAGAATAACATTAGAGGGTGGTATGCAAATGTTTGAATATTTATTGCATAGATCCAATAGAGACCTAAGGGTTAAAGAGAGTGAAAACAAAAATCCTAACAAAGGAACAAACATCCTGATAAGGTAAAAGAGGGTGGGACCCAGAGCACAAATGGGAAGCTTGGCTTTGTACAGGAGAGGAGGAAAATTGGGTGGTAATGCCACCAAGGGTTTGGATTTGGTAGTGGGGAGAAATGGATAGGGTTTCTATATTAATAGTGTTAGGGTTTGTTTGTGGTTTTTTTTTTTTTTTATTAATATGAAGCAAGGTGAGAGGACATGGAACGGGATTGCATGAAACTAGAAAACTGGAGAATGTACAAATATGCTTTGAAAAGAGTAAATGAATGATCTTATTTCAGAAGTGAGTTTGGAAATCATGAGCTTAGAGTAAGATTGTTCATCACAGGACTGAAAAGTCATATTGATCTATCCACTGTGGGAATTTTTTCCTGAAATATTTAGCTGCTGGCAGGAAGGCAGGCAGGCATAGAACAGGTAGAGGCTCGGTTTATACAAGATTGAGTAGCAACAGGCAAATGGAATAGGAGAAATAGAGCCAAAAAAAAGTTGAAGGTATTTACAAGAAATTTGGATTTACAAGTAATACTGGATTAAAGGGGTCCATTTGCCTGTGCACATCAAAGTCCAATCAAACACGGACAGGATTTTGCCTAACAGAAGGTAAGGGTTTATTTAGAGCCAAGCCTGGAGTCACAGGTGAGTAGTGTCAAAGAGCAGGCTCCCCAGTGGCTTGTAGGGGGTGGGTTATATAGGAGACTAAGAGAGTGAGGGTCATGGTCAGGGTCATGGTCTCTACTGACTGGTTGGTGCCCTTGCACCAACCAGGGGGTAGAGGGTAGTTGATCACTGCATCTGTTCCTGATGTCAGCGTGGCATCACTTAGTCTGGTTTACAAAGGGTGTGGAACTAAAACATTTTTCTGGGTGTGGAACTAAAACACAATTGAAGCGTAGATTTTATATTTAGTTTGATTGAAATGCTGTCCCTGTGGTCAATAGACCCAAGGTTTTTTCCCTAAGATTGTTTAATGCTAACCAGGGCCTCATTGTTCCAAGGGCTGAATGAATAAGGAAGTGGACTTGCAAGGGAGAAGGAGGCAGGTGAGTTATAGTGCTGGATGAGACCAGTTTGAATCAAAGGGAAAGAAAGGAGAAAGGGTCATATTAAAGAAATAGAGTCCTGCACATTTACAGAAGGAATAATATTAATAATGGGCCATGGGCTCTATCCTGGATATAGAGAAATTAAAGAAGCAAGGTTGGTGGGTGCGCAAAATCTGGTAGGGCCATCAATACAAAGGGTTAAACGAAGACAAGAAGAATGCAGAGTCTGAGAGAAATATATTTTGAATTTGTGATTTAGGAATTGGTATAATTTGTGGTAGTTCCCTTGTAATAGAGTTCTTTCTTTCTTTTTAATTCACATACCATGAAATGTACAGATCTTAAATTTTTAAGCCAATGAGTTTTGACAAATAAATAGATTCATATTACACCCATTATTTTTTTATCATTTTAGAAAGTTCTTTAATGCTCCTTTCCAGCCAATCCCCACCCACTAGACTCCAACAGTGGCAACCACAGTTCTGATTTCTGTATCTATAGCTTACTTTTATCTGTTTTAGAATTTTATATAAATGGGATTATACAGTATGTGCTCTTTTGTATATTATTTCTTTCACCAGCTTATTGTTTTGGGGATTCATCCATGCTCTTCTGCTTTCTAGTTGTTCATTCTTTTTTTTATTGCTGAATGGTATTGAACTGTAAGGATACACAATTTATTTATCTATCCTTCTATTAGTAACATCTGTTTTTTCTAGGTTTTAGCTATGATGAATAAAACCACTCTGAATATTGTGTACTTGTTTTTATTTTTCCTGAGTAAATAACCAGTGGTAGAAATTCTGGATAGAATTCTAGGTTTAGAGTATGTTTAACTTCATAAGAAACTGCTAGATAATTTTTCAAGGTGGGTATATTTTATACTCCCACTGGTAATGTATAAGAATCATAGCTATTCTACCTCTTGTCCAATATTTGATGTGTCAGTCACTTTAACTTGAACCATTTAGCTGTAAAGTGGTTTCTCATTGAGGTTTTAGTTTTTACTTCCCTGATGACTAATAATTTTGAACATCTTTTTATGTGCTAATTGACCATTTGTGTATCTTCTTTTAGGGTATGTCTTTTAAATTGAGGTTATTGTCTTTGTATGATTAAGCTGTAAAAATTCTGTATATATTCTGAGTTTAAGTATCTACCTGAGGTGTACATACATTTCAAATATATTCTCCTAGTGTCTGGCTTGCTTTTTTTTTTTTTAAAACAGAGACAGAGAGAGAGTCAGAGAGAGGGATAGATAGGAACAGACAGACAGCAGACAGGAAGGGAGAGAGATGAGAAGCATCAATCATTAGTTTTTCATTGCCACATCTTAGTTGTTCATTGATTGCTTTCTCATATGTGCCTTGACCATGGGGCCACAGCAGACCGAGTAACCCCTTGCTCAAGCCAGTGACATTGGGTCCAAGCTGGTGAGCTTTTGCTCAAACCAGATGAGCCCACGCTCAAGCTGGCGACCTTGAGGTCTCGAACCTGGGTCCTCCACATCCCAGTCTGACGCTCTATCCACTGCGCCACCACCTGGTCAGGCTTACTTACTTTCTTAATGGTATCTTTTGATACAAAGTTTTAAATTCTGTTTCAGTCTAATTTATTAATTATATTATTGTCAATGAATTCTGTTCTAGTTAAAATTTCTGCCTACTCCAAGGTAACAAAAATATTCTGTTTTCTTACAGAAGCTTTATGTTTTTAGCTTTTATGTTTCTATATATGATACACATAAAATTAATTTTGTGTACCATATGAGGTAGGGTTGAGGTTCGTTTTTTTCTTACAGTAATTTACTTGTTTCAGCCTCATTTGTTAAATAACTTTCATGTCCTATTAAGTTTCTTTGGCAATTTGTTAAAAATCAATTAACCCTACATGTGTGGATCTGTTTCTGAACTCTCTATTCTATTCTATTTGTTTATTTGTCTATTCTTATGCCCATGCCACAATTTCTTCATTATTGTAGTTTTATAAGTCTTGAAATTGTTGCTATAGCATGAATCAGAATTTCTTTCCTTCTTAGGGCTAATATTCCATTGTATGTGCATAACACATTTTGTTTATCCATTCACCTGTCCATGAACACTTGGGTTACTTCTACCTTTTCACTGTTGTTAATGCTGTGGCTATGACTCACTAAGTTCTATTTACTATAAATTTCACTCTGGTTCTACTAATGAAGTTGAAAAAACATAGTCAAAAACTTTCCTTTCACCCACAAAAATCTTTTCTGGTGAATAAATATTTCTGGCTTTTATTAAGGCTCTTAAAAGTATCAAATTTCTCACAGGAACTCTGTTCTCATTCTTCCAGGGAAAGCATTAGTAGCCACACAAAACTTCTCAGAAAGCTGTCTGACTGGTCCTAGTCCCTGCTTCTTGTCCTTTTCATAAAAAGAAGTCATTTATACCACTTGACTTCAAACACAGGTGGAGGGTTAGATACCTCATGTTGGCACCAGGCATCTAGCTCCTTGACTTGACCTTAAGGGTCTATTTTCTTTTCTAATTGAAAGAATATAGTCTCATAATGGCTGAAAACTTCCTTAACTTGATGAAAGAAAAAGACAAACAAGTCCAGGAAGCACAGAGAGTCCCAAACAAGATGAACCCAAGGAGGCCAACACCAAAACACATTATAATTAAAATGATAAAGGTTAAAACAAAGAGAGAATTTTTGTTTGTTTTTTTATAATGTTCTTTTGCTTTGTCTGAACTAACTTAAGAAATTAATAGCTTGACCAGGCAGTTGCGCAATGGATACAGCATCTGCCCAGGACGCTAGGGACCCTGGCTCAAAACTGTGAGATAGCTGGCTTGAGTGTGGGCTCATCTGGCTTGAGCATGGGGTCGCCAGCTTGAGCGTGGGATCATAAACATGACCCACAGCTTGAAGCCCAAGGTTGCTAGCTTGAGCCCAAGGTTGGTTGCTTGAGCAAAAGGCAAGTCAAGGCACATATGAGAAGCAATCAATGAACAGCTAAGGTGCCACCAATTATGAGTTAAAGCCTCTCATCTCTCTCCCTTCCTGTCTGTCCCATCTCTCTCCCTCTCTCTCTCTCCCTCTTTTTCTCTCTCACTAAAAAACAAAACAAACAAAATGATTAAAAGAAATTTCTAGTTTGCCTTTTCCAAACTCTCTGTGTTAGAATGGCATAATGTATCTGTTTACCCAAAGAGAGAATCTTAAAAGCAGCAAGAGAAAGACAGTTAGTTACCTACAAGGGAGCTCCCATAAGTCTGTCAGCTGAATTCCCAACAAGAACATTTTAGGCCAGAGGATTGGCATGAAATATTCAAAGTGATGAAAAGCAAGAACCTACAATCAAGATTACTTTACACAGCAAGGTTATTATTTAAAATTGAAGGAGAAATAAAGAGCTTCCCAGACAACAACAACAAAAATCTAAAGGAGTTTGTTACCACCAAATCAGTATTACAAGAAATCTTAATGGGTCTTTTAAAGGGAGGAGGAGGAGGAGGAGAGAGAGAAAGAAGGAGGAGGAGGAGGAGAAGGAGAAGAAGAAGAGGAGGAGGAGGAGGAGGAGGAGGAGGAGAGGAGGAGGAGGAGGAGAAAGACAAAGAAGAAGGCAGAGGAACATAGTTAAAAGAATAAAATGGCAATAAATGCATACCTATCTATCAACAATCACTTTAAATGTAAAAGGCTTAAATGCTTCAATCGAAAGACATACAGTAGGCCTGACCAGGCTGAGGCACAGTGGATAGTGCTTGGACTGGGACACGGAGGACCCAGGTTCGAAACCTCAAGGTCACTAGCTTGAGCATGGGCTCATCTAGCTTGAGTTTGGGCTCACCAGCTTGAGTGCAGGGTCACTGGCTTGAGTGTGGGATCATAGACATGACCCCATGGTTGCTGGCTTGAGCCCAAGGTCACTGGTTTGAGCAAGGGGTCACTTGCTCTACTAGAGCCCCCTGGTCAAGGCACATATGAGAAAGCAATCAATGAATGCCTAACGTGCTGCAGTGAAGACTTGATGCTTCTCATCTCTCTCTCTTTCTGTCTGCCTGTCCCTATCTGTTCCTCTCTCTGTCTCTCTCTCTGTCTCAAAAATAAGGAGAAGAAGAAGAAAAAGAAGAAGAAGAAGAAGAAGAAGAAGAAGAAGAAGAAGAAGAAGAAGAAGAAGAAAAAGAAGAAGAAGAAGAAGAAGAAGAAGAAGAAGAAGAAGAAGAAGAAGAAAGAAAGAAAGAAAGAAAGAAAGAAAGAAAGAAAGAAAGAAAGAAAGAAAGAAAGAAAGAAAGAAAGAAAGAAAGAAAGAAAGAAAGAAAGAAAGAAAGATATATGGTAGCTGAATGGATAATAAAACAAGACCAATATAATTGCTGTCTACAAGAGACCCACTTTAGAATAAAAAATTCAAAAGTAAAGGAATGGAAAAAGATATTTAATGCAAATGGAAATTTAAAAAAAAGCTAAAGTTGAAATACTCATATCTGAAAAAATAGACTTTAAAACAAAAGCTATAAAAGAGAAAAAAATAGCACTATATAAGATAAAGGGAGCAATCCCAACAAGAGGCTATAACTCTTGTAAACATTTATGCATCCCACATAGAAGCATCTAAATATATTAAGCACATCTTGATGGATATAAAGAGAGAGCTCAACAGTAATATAGTTACAGTAGGGGATTTTAACATTTCATTGACATCAATTGATAGATCTTCCAGACAGAATATCAACAAGGAAACAGTGGTCTTAAATGACACATGGAGCAGATGTATTTTCCAAAGCAATAGAATACACGTTCTTTTCAAGTGTTAATGGAACATCTAGTATAGACCACATATTAGGACAGAGAACAAGTCTTAATAAATTTAAGAAGAATGAAATCATATCAAGCACCTTCTCTGACAATAATGGTATGAAACTAGAAATCAATCACTAGAAAAAAACTGAAAAACACAAATACATGAAGGTTAAATAATGTTACTAAACAATGAATGGGTTAACAATGAGATCAAAGAGATAAAAAAAAATACCTTGAAACAAATAAAAATAATAACACAACTCAAGATCTATGGGACACAGCAGAATAGTCATAAGAGGGAAATTTATAGCATTACATTCCTACTGCAAGAAACAAAAAAAGTCTCAAATAAATAATCTAACCCTACACTAAAGGAACTAGAAAAAGAACAACAAAGCCCAAACTGAAGTAGAAGAAAGGAAATAATAAAGATCAGAGCAGAAATAAACAAAATAGTCTAAAAAAATACAAAAAATGAATGAAACAAAGAATTGGTTCTCTGAAGAAATAAACAAGAGTGATAAACATTTAAGCAGAGTCATCAAGAAAAAAAGAGAACACTTGAATAAATAAAATCAGAAGTAAAAGAGGAGAAGTAATAGCTGACACCATATAAATGCAAAAAAATTATTAAAAAATATTACAAACAACTATACAGGGTGGGGCAAAATAGGCTTACAATTGTGAATATGCAAAATACAGAGTTTATTCTTATATATTATTTATTATTATATTATTTTCCACACAAACAACTGTAAACCTACTTTGCACCACCCTGTATGTCAACAAATTGGACAATCTAGAAGAAATGAATAAATTTTTAGAAACGCACTGGCTGGATAGCTCAGTTGATTAGAGCATCATCCAGAAGAGCAGAGGTTACTAGTTCAATCCCTGGTCAGGGTACATATAGGAACAGACTGATGTCCCTGTCTCTCTTTCTTCCCACTCCCTTCCTCTCTCTCTAGAATCAATAAAATAATAAACACTAAAAAAAAATTCCTAGAAACATACAACTTCTCAAAACGGATCAAGAAAAAAATAGAATATCTGAACAGACTGATTACAACTAATGAAATTAAAGCAGTGATCAAAAAACTTCCAAAGAACAAAAGTCCTGGACCAGAAGGCTTCACAGGTGAATTTTACCAAACATTCAAAGAAGGACTAACACCTATCCTGCTCAAGTTGTTCCAAAAATTTTTAAAGAAGGGAAAACTCTCAAGCACATTTTACAAGACCAGCATTATCCTAATTCCAAAACCAGATAAAGACACTACAAAGAAAAAGATCTATAGGCTACTATCCCTAATAGACATAGGTACAAAAATCCTCAACAAAATACTAGCAAACCAAATTCAGCAATACAGTAAAAAGATCAGATACCATGATCAAGTAGCATTTATTTTAGGAATGCAAGGTTGGTACAATATCTACAAATCAATTAACATGATACACCACATAAACAAAATGAAGGATAAAAATCATATGATCATATCTATAGATGAAGAAAAAGTTTATAACAAAATCCAGTATCCACTTATAAAAACTTTCAGCAAAGTGGGAATAAAGAGAACATATCTCAGTACAATAAAGGACATATATGATCAACACATAACAACATCGTACTCAGTAGGGAAAACTATAGGCATTTTTCTTAAGATCAGGAAAAATAGAGGGATGTCCACTTTCACCACTCTTATTCACATAGTACTGGAAGTCCTAGCCACAACAATCAGACAAGAAGAAATAAAAGTTATCCAAATCAGAACAGATAAAGTAAAACTGTCATTATTAGCAGATGACATGATTCTGCATATAGATAACTCTAAAAATTCCAACAAAAATGCCTGGAAATTATAAATAAATTCAGTACAGCAGCAGGATACAAAATAAATCTCCACAAATTAGTTGCATTGTTATATACCAATAATGAACTACCAGAAAGGGAAACTAAGAAAGAAATCCAATTTATATTGCATCAAAAAAAATAAATTTAACTAAAGAGGTAGAAGACCTGTAGTCAGAAAATTGTAAGATACCAAAGAACAAAATTAAAGAAGATACAAATAAAAGAAAGCATACTCATACATAGGAAGAATTAAAATGTCCACACTACCCAAAGCAATCTATAAATTCAATGCAATTCCTATCAAAATATCAACATCATATTTTACAGAACTAGAACAAATAATCCAAAAATTTATATAGAACTAGAAGAGACCTAAATAGCCACAGCAATCTTCAGAAAGGACAAATTTGGAGGTATCCTGCTACCTGATATCAAACTATACCAGTGGTTTTCAACCTTTTTACAATTGGGGACTGGTGAAAATAGAATTATTTTGGGGAAGAATTAACTAAGGCAGAAATCATCCTGAGCATAAGTAAATTTGACTAAGATCATTGGCTCTATAATCTTCATACAACATCAGGGTGGTTAACTCTTTCATGAACTGGCATAAAATTTCTGGTGGAACAGTCTGCAGGCTGGTGATTGAAAAACACTGAACTATACTACAAGGCCATAGTAATCAAAACAGCATGGTACTGACATAACAACAGACATATAGATCAATGGGACAAAATAGGGAACCCAGAAATAAACCCATGCCTATATGGTCAATTAGTATTTGACAAAGGAGGCAACAACATACAATGGGGTAAAGACAGTCTATTTAATAAATGGTGCTGGGGGCTTGACCTGTGGTGGTGCAGTGGATAGAGTGTCAATCTGGATGCTGAGGTTGCCAGCTCAAAACACCAGGCTTGCCTGGTCAAGGCACATACAAGACACAGTCAATGAACAACTAAAGTGAAGCAACAACGATCTCACTCCCTTTCTTTCTAAAATCAATTTTAGGATACCAAGATGGTAGCGGAGTAGGCAGATGTACAGACTTCCAGTTCACACCACGAAACTGGATTACAAATTAATTTAGGAACAATCATTGTGAAAAACCAACTCTGGACTACAAAAACAGCTTTCAAAAACCAAGGAGCAAAGAAGAAGCCACACCGAGCCTGGTAGGAAGCACCAAGGCATGGTGGGTCTCCCCTGCTTACAGGAACAAAGGGAGGGTGAGGCTGAGAGCCCAGAAGGGCTCTCATTCCAAGGAGAAGAGCAGATAATATTGCTCACAGCCACTTGCCTGGGGACCTGGGAATGAGGTGTGCTGAGAGGGCTGGCTTGTCTTCCAAATGGAAAGTGGGGAGAGAGAGAGACAGACAGTGATGGGCACAGGAATGCACAGGATGACCTGAGAAGCTGACTCATCCAGTACAGAAGTGGCTATAGCTGGGGGAGGGGTTGATCTTTCCACACAGCACAGGCCTAAAGTGGTTCCAGGTGATCCATCACCAGAAATCTCTCCAGCTCCAATCAGCTCAACAAGACACAGCTGAAAACAGGAAGTGGGGAGGAGGGGCAGTAACTCAGGTCTCTATGGAGATCTGAGATACACCTCACCCTACTGAAGCAGAGAAAGCATCCCACCCCCAGAGAGTAGCTGGCAAATCAGGCCTTCAGAGTCTCAAGTTACACCCATGGCATTCCTGGATACACTTTCAAATAAGTCCCCTGCTGAGATCAGTAAATAAAACTACCACTGAGTTAAGAAAACTGAGAAGAAAACAAACAAATCAAGACTTCAAAGCGGCTCTACTAAAAAAGCCAAATCCGAGAGTGGATTACAAACAACAGCTGATGCCAACCCAAGAAGACCTAGAAATAACACAACTGAAAATTGGAGGCAGACAACACCAACCCTAGACTCAACCAGCTCTACAAACAACACACCCAAACACACAGACAAAATGGAAGACAGAGAAATACAATCTACAATAAATGAATCAACAAGAGAAACCTCCAGAAAATGAACTGAGTGACATGGAAATAACCAAACTACCAATGCAGAGTTTAAAATAAGGATTATTAGAATGCTGAAAGATCTTAGAACAACAATGGATGGACAAAATGAGCACATAAATAAAGAAATTACAAGCATCAAAAAGGACATTGAAATAATAAAGAAGAACCAGTCGGAAATGACAAATATAATATCAGAAATGAAGACTACACTAGAAGCAATTAATAGCAGGCTGGATGAAGCAGAGGATCGAATCAACGATTTAGAAGACAAGATAAATGAAAACACAGAAGTGGAGCAGTAAAAAGAAAAGAGGCTGAAAAAATCTGAGGAAACTCTAAGAGAGCTCTATGACAACCTAAAGAGAAACAACATCCACATCATAGGGATTCCTAAAGAAGAAGAGAAAGAACAAGGGATGGAGACCTTGTTCAATGAAATCAGAGCTGAAAACTTTTCTAAATTGATCATGAAAAAAGTCACACAAGTTCAAGAAGCACAGAGAACTCCATTTCCAAAGAAATCTACACCAAGACACATCATAATTAAAATATTAAAGCTAAGAGATAAAGAGAAAATATTAAAATCTGCTAGAGAAAAAAAGGTTATCACCTACAAAGGAGCCCCCAAAAGGATGACATCCGACTTCTCAACAGAAACACTTGAGGCCAGAAGGGAATGGCAAGAAATATTCAAAGTAATGCAGAACAAGAGCCTACAATCAAGAATTCTTTATCCAGCAAGTCTATCATTTAAAATTGAAGGAGAAATAAAAAGCTTCCCAGAGGGGAAAAAAAAGCTCAACGAATTCATTACAACCAAACCAATGCTGCAAGAAATGTTAAGAGGTCTGTTGTAAACAGAACAGAAAGGGAAAAATATATAGTAAAAGAGGAATAAAGATTTAAAGAATAAAATGGCAATAAACAACTACATATCAATAATAACCTTAAATGTAAATGGATTAAATGATCCAACCAAAAGATATAGGGTAGCTGATAAAAAAAAAACAGGACCCATATATATACTGTCTACAAGAGACACACCTCAAAACCAAAGATACACATAGACTGAAGGTAAAAGGATGGGAAAAAATATTTCATGCAAATGGAAATGAAAGAAAAGCAGGGGTAGTAATACTTATATCAGACAAAATGGACTTTAAAACAAAGGCTATAGTAAGAGATAAAGAAGGTCACTACATAATGATAAAGGGAGCAATCCAACAGGAAGATATAACCATTATAAATATCTATGCATCTAATATAGGAGCACTTAAATATATAAAGCAGACTTTGATGGATATAAAGGGCGAGATCAACAGCAATACTATAATAGTAGGGGATTTCAATACCCCACTAACATCACTACATAGATCCTCAAGAAAGAAAATTAACAAAGATACAGCAGACTTAAAGGACACAATAGATCAACTGGATTTAATACATATCTTCAGAACCTTTCACCCTAAAGCAAATATACTTTCTTTTCAAGCACTCATAGTACATTCTCTAGGATAGACCACATGTTAGGGCACAAAAGTGGTCTCAACAAATTTAAGATTAAAATTATGTCAAGCACTTTCTCTGACCACAATGACATGAAACTAGAAATCAACCACAACAGAAAAACTAAAAAATTCTCAAACACATGGAAACTAAATAGCATGTTATTAAATAATGAATGGATTAACAATGAGACCAAAGAAGAAATAAAAAAATTCCTAGAAATGAATGATAATGAGCATAGAACAACTCAAAACTTATGGGACACAGCAAAAGCAGTACTGATAGGGAAGTTCATAGCACTACAGGCACATTTTAAGAAGCTAGAAAAAGCTCAAATAAACAACTTAACCCTGCATCTAAAAGAACTAGAAAAAGAACAGCAAGTAAAACCCAGAGGTAGTAGAAGGAAGGAAATAATAAATATCAAAGTAGAAATAAATGACATAGAGGCTAAAGAAACAATACAGAGGATTAGTGAAACCAAGAGCTGGTTCTTTGAAAGGGTAAACAAGATCGATGAACCCTTAACCAGACTCACCAAGAAAAAAAGAGAGAGGACCCAAATAAATAAAATTAGAATTGAGAGTGGAGAAATAAGAACCAACACAACAGAAATACAAAATATTATAAGAAAATATTATGAAGAACTGTATGCCAAAAAATTAGACAACCTAGGTGAAATGGACAAATTCCTTGAAACATATAATCTTTCAAAAATCAATCTGAAAGAATCAGAAAACCTAAACAGACTGATTACAACAAATGAGATAGAAACAGTTATCAAAAAACTCCCAACAAACAAAAGCCCTGGGCCAGATGGCTTCACAGGGCAATTCTACCAAATATTCAAAGAAGAACTAACTCCTATCCTTTTCAAGCTATTTCAAAAAATTCAAGAGGAAGGAAGACTTCCAAGCTCCTTTTATGAGGCGAGCATAATTCTGATTCCAAAACCAGGCAAAGACAACACAAAGAAAGACAATTATAGGCCAATATCCCTGATGAACTTAGATGCTAAAATCCTCAACAAAATATTGGCAAACCGGATCCAACAATATATGGAAAAAATTATACATCATGATCAAATGGGATTCATTCTGGGGAGGCAAGGATAGTACAATATTTGTAAATCAATCAATGTGATTCATCACAGAAACAAAAGGAAGGAGAAAAACTACATGGTAATTTCAGTAGATTCAGAAAAAGCATTTGATAAAATCCAGTGCTCATTTATGATCAAAACTCTCAGAAAAGTAGGAATACAGGGAACATACCTCAACATGATAAAGGCCATCTATGACAAACCCACTGCCAACATCATACTCAATGGGCAAAAATGAAAAGCAATCCCCTTAAGAATAGGAACAAAGCAGGGGTGCCCCCTTTTACCACTCTTATTCTACATAGTACTGGAAGTCTGAGCCACAGCAATCAGACAAGAAGAAAAAATAAAAGGCCTCCAAATTGGAAAAGAAGAAGTAAAACTTTCATTATGCAGATGATATGATACTGTATATAGAAAATCCTAAAGTTTCAGTCTAAAAACTACTCGACTTGTAAATGAATTCAACAAAGTGGCAGGGTATAAAATTAATACACAGAAATCAGAGGCATTTTTATACACCAACAATGAAATGTCTGAAAGAGAAATTAAGGAAACAATCTCCTTCACTATTGCAACAAAGAAAATAAAGTACCTAGTAGTAAATTTAACCAAGGAGATTAAAGACTTGTACTCAGAAAATTATAAAACATTAATAAAAGAAATTAAGGAGGATACAAACAAGTGGAAGCATATATTGTGTTCATGGTTAAGAAGTATAAACATCATTAAAATGTCTATATTACCAAAAGCAATCTATAAATCCAATGCAATACCAATTAAAATACCAATGACATATTCAAATATATAGAACATATATTCCAAAAATTTCTGTGGAACAAAAAAAAGAACACAAATAGCCACAGCAATCTTGAAAAAGAAGAACAAAGTGGGAGGTATCATACTTCCTGATATCAAGTTATATTACAAGGCCATTGTACTCAAAACAGCTTGGTATTGGAATAAGAACAGGCATACAGATCAATGTAACAGAACAGAGAACCCAGAAATAAACCCCATCTTTATGATATTTGACAAAGGAAGTAAGAGCATACAATGGAGTAAAGACAGTCTCTTTAACAAATGGTGTTGGGAAAATTGGACAGCTACCTGAGAAAAAATGAAACTAGACCACCAACTTACACTATTCACAAAAATAAACTCAAAATGGATAAAAGACTTAAATGTAGGCCGTGAAACCATAAGCATCTTAGAAGAAAACATAGGCAGTAAGCTCTCCGACATGTCTTGCAGCAATATATTTGCTGATTTATCTCCATGGGCAAGTGAAATAAAAGGTAGGATAAACAAATGGGACTATATCAAACTAAAAAGCTTTTGGTACAGCTAAAGACAATATGAACAAAATAAAAAGACAAACCATACAATGGGAAAACATATTTGACAGTATGTCTGATAAGGGGTTCATAACCAAAATTTATAAAGAACTTGTAAAACTCAATACCAGGAAGACAAACAATCCAATAAAAAAAATGGGCAAAAGAAATGAATAGATACTTCTTCAAAGAGGACATACAGATGGCCAATAGGCAGATGAAAAAATGTTCAACATCACTAATCATTAGAGAAATGCAAATTAAAAACACAGTGAGATACCACCTCACACCAGTCAGAATGGTGCTCATTAACAAAACAACACATGATAGGTGCTGGCGAGGATGTGGAGAAAGGGGAACTCTCCTGCACTGCTGGTGGGAATGCAGACTGGTGCAGCCACTGTGGAAAACAGTATGGAGATTCCTCAAAAAATTAAAAATGGATCTGCCTTTTGACCCAGCCATCCCACTGTTAGGAATATATCCCAAGAACACCATATGACTGACTGAAAAGAAGAAATGCACCCCCATATTTATGGCAGCATTGTTCACAATAGCAAAGATTTGGAAACAGCCCAAGTGTCCATCAGTGGACGAGTAGATTAAAAAGCTGTGGTACATATATACTATGGAATACTATGGAGCTATGAAAAAGAAGGAAATCTTACCTTTTGCAACAACATGGATAGACTTGGAAACTATTATGTTAAGTGAAATAAGCCAGGCAGAGAAAGAAAAATATCATATGACCTCACTCATTTGAGGAACCCAAGGAACAATGAGAACTGAGGAACGGAATGAGACAGAGGAGGGATCAAAGGGAACAGAGGAAGAGAGGACAGAGGGAAAGGGGATGATAGGATGGGATAAACCTGAAGGGAAGGGAGGAGGGTGCTGTAGGGAGGGGGGCAAAGGAGATATTGAGGGGAATAAGGGGGAGGGGTGATGCATTCGGGGCAACACTAGAATCCATGTAAACACAATTAATTAAATTTAAAAAATCAATTTTAAAAAACTTTAAAATTTTTAAAAATATAAATGGTGTTGGGAAAATTGGCAGATAACATACAAAAAGTGAAACTAGACCACTGTCTTATACCATATACAAGAATAAATTCAAAATGGATTAAAAATCTAAATTTAAGTTTTAATACCATAAAATCCTAGAAGAAAATGCAGGCAGTAAAATCTCAAATATCTCTCTTAGTAATATTTTTTTCTGATATATCTCATCAGCCAAGAGAAACAAAAGAAAAAAACAAACAAATGGACCTATATTAAACTAAAAAAGTTTTGCACAGCAAAGGAAACCAATAAAATTTAAAAATGACCCACTGAATTTGAGAATGTATTTGCCAATGATACATCTGATAAGGGGTTACTATTCAAAATTTATTTTAAAAACTCATACAACTCAACACACATCCAAATAAAAAATGGACAAAAGCCCTGAATAGACACTTCTCCAAAGAAGACATACAAATGGCCAATAAACATATGAAAAGATACTTAATGTAACTAATCATCAGAGAAATGCAAATTAAAACCACAATGAGGTATCACCTCACACCTGTCAGAATGGCTATCAATAAATCAACACACAGCAACTGTTGGCAAGGATGTGAAGGAAAAAGAATACTCCTGCACTGTTGATGAAAATGCGGACTGGTACAGCCACTGTGGGAAAACAGTATGGAGATTCCTCAAAAAATTAAAAATGGAACTGCCTTATGCCCCAGTGAGTCCGATATACCTGGGTATATACCTGAAGAAACCTAACACACTAATTTGAAAAACTATATGCACTCCTATGTTCATTGCAGCATCATTTACAATAGCCAAGATATGGAAGCCACCCAAATGCCCATCAACAGATAAATAGATTTCAAAAAGCTGTGGTACATATATACAATGGAATATTATTTGGTCATAAAAAGAATGAAATCTTATTGTTTGCAACAGCATAGTTGGACCTAGAAATTATTATGCTAAGTGAAATAAATCAGACAGAGAAAGACAAATACCATATGATTTTACTTTGAGTGGAATCCAAAGAGCAAAATCAATTAACCAAAATAAACAAACAAATAAATAACAGGCTCTAAGCCACTGAACTGGCTTGAGCCTGGTACTAGGGTGAGAGGACACAATTACACGGTGGTGACATAAGTGCGGGGACTATTGTCCAGATCACACAATTTTTTTATTATATTTATTGCTTTAGTTGGCTGATCATCTATCAGTCCTAAGGACACTGATCAAATAGCCTCAGTGGGTCATCACATCTGGATTGCTGTTCTACCCCTTCTGACCGATTCAGTAACTGGTCCCATGTTGTCTTAGCCCCTCTGGGGATGTAGTGCAGAGTGGCATCTATCACTTTCATCCCCAGCTAGCATGAGAGTCAGACAGTAGAAAACATGATGGAATTATAATGCTTCCTTCATCAACGTATTTATCAATTCTTTGGGTCTGGGGACATCATACAATGTGGGAGGGCCACACCTGAAATATGCATTTCAACCTTCCACTCCCTAAACCTTTGGATTCCATTCTTTCCATTATACTAAAGAGGTGAGGTACCTCAACCTCATTGAATTAGGCCACTGCCGAGTCAGGTTTCAGTCAACTGAACAAGTAAACTGACAGTAACCACGGCAGCTGCTCAAAGCAACACAGAGCTTTCAAAATCTTTGGCAGTTGCACCCTGTCGGGAGCTGATCAACAACTGCTGGCTGACAAGGTCACAGCAGAAGAAGACCCACAACTGCTGGCTGACAAGGTCACAGCAGAAGAAGACCCACAACTGCTGGCTGACAAGGTCACAGCAGAAGAAGACCCACAACTGCTGGCTGACAAGGTCACAGCAGAAGAAGATCAAAAACTGCTGATTGACAAAGTCACAGCAGAAAAGACCAATGGCTGCAGGGTGACAAAGTCACTGCAGTAAAGACCAATGGCTGTGGGGTGACAAAGTCACCACAAAGGAAAGGCACAATGATACTTCCCCCTTTGACTTTTTTAATTAATCTGGCCTTATATCCCCCCTTTTCTGGGTGTGTGCTATTAATTATGGCACAGGGATAATAGTACCGTGCTTTCCCTGTAGATTCGTAGTGACTTCTTTGGAAATGAGACAGAGGATGTGAGTTCCACAGAAAAGCCTGTAAGCCCCTTGAACTGGGCTCATAGACATAAGAGGCTGGCTATGATATCCCTCCTAAAGGGTTAAGTCTGTAGGAGAATTCCTTCTTAATCATGTTAGAAAGAATAGATTGTGACTTGTGAATGGGTAGGAGACAGTGGCTGTGCACCCAGCACCTTTCGGCCTTCACTTAATTCAACATTTTTCCTCCCTAGCCTTTTCATGTGATAGAGTAGAGAAACATTCCTTTCTTCTTGCTTATTTAATCTGCAGATAGTGGTACACTCTGAGAAGAATAGAGTTAGAACTTAACTAGTGTTTAAATATAATAAATAAGTAATATTTGACTAGACAATAGTATCTTAGGTAAGGTATAGTAGAATGGCCCATTGTGTGGCCTAGGATGAGAGCGCAGTCAGCAAGAAAAGAATGTTTTACTAAGAAAATTGTCTTTTGACTAAAGGCAATTGCTAGGCTTTCTCAATGAGATGTTCTCATAAGATTTACATACTTTCCAAAATTCTTTAATAATGAGAAAAATGTAGGGGAATCCATAGAAGTAATAACAGTTAATGTCTTATGTTGCTACTAGGCTATCTTGCAAGTGCACTCTATATATCTTTGGGTGAAAGCTATTCTTAATGTTATGTCAATTTCTTTATAGGCAAGCCTTTTAGAATCTTGTGAAAAAAAGTAGGACACTGCTTAAACTCAAAGCCATTTACCTGAGCAAATGGTGGTCCATTGTTAGTCCTTAATAATCTCGTCTGCTAATCTCCCTCTGCCCCTTAACTCACAACAGCAGTAAAGTTAGTTAACTATTAGTACTAATACCTTAAAAGCTTTTACCGATGTTGTTATCACTATTCAAGTTATTTTGTACTTTGAATGATTTGCTACCTGGTTTGTAATTTATAGATATAAATTAACTGTTATCCGGAAACATGTAAACATAGTGAAACAGAAGCAATGATTAACATCATGTAATTGTAACTCAGTGTGTGTGTATAAAAAGGGAGCTATACTAGCATTGAGCAGAGATGCCTGGCAGTAAATGCTAACCAGAGAATAAAGAGAAAGAAAAGAATTCGGCTCTCTCACTCCATTTTCGCCAACGCCGTCTCCTCCTGTGGGACCCCTGGATCCCCCCCGGGGCTGGACCCCGGCAGCACCTATGTCAGTAAATACAGTTTGATCCAACATGAAGTGCCCTCATTCTCAGCAGCAATTACTGTATCAGTCAGGATTTAGTCAGAAAAATAGAAATCACCTTAGGTATTTTCAACACAAAGGGATTTAATACAGGAGATATTGTTTAAAAGTGTTAAAAGGAACTGCAGGGCCCAAGTGGGGAGAAGGAGAGAGAGGTGCTGAAAGCCAGAGATCAGGCACGACTAGAAGTCACTACCATCTGCATTAGTCTGCTTGGGCTGCCCTAAGAAAGTTCTTGAACTATTACAGTCATCAGAGGGAGGGATCCTGGCAGCTGAGGTTGAGGTGATAGCCATGGAAATGGTTAGAAGAAGGATTTGTTAATGATTTAAATGCGGGGTGTAAGAGAGACACTGTTGATGGCTCCAAGATGGCTCTGTGGTTATTCTTAACACAAGAGTCAGAGTGGCCCTTGATCCACGGACCTCTCTTCCCTGTCTGCGCTCACTCCCACAGTGATCTCACCCAATCCCATGGATTTAAATGCCATGCATTTCTGTATATACCTCCAGCCCTGATATCCAACTCATGTATAGTATCTTCAGACTGGTATATCCAACTGTCTTTCCAAAAATTTCACTTGAATGACTAACAGATATATCAAAGTTATTATATCCCAAATTTGACTTAATTCCCCCACCCCATCACAATGTTAATCAATTGCTCAGGCCAAAAAGATGTTTAAAAATCTTGGCATTATCCTTGACTTCTCTCTTTGTCTCACAGATTATCTCCAATCCATCAGCCATAACATCAGCTCTACCTTCAAAATATAATGTAAATCCAAGCACTTGTCACTCTCTCCATCACTGCCATTCTGCTTCTTGCCACCACCCTATCTCATCACTGCCACAGTCCTCTTGCTGGTTTACTTAGTTCTATATTTAAGCCCTTCTTGTCTGTTACCTACAAAGCAGGCAGAGTCATTCTTTTAACACTTAAGTCAGATCATGTCTGGCATCTGTCCACTTCCTGCTCCTTAATGGATAGAACATACTCCACCACTCACCATGCACATCAGGCTAAACCACAGAATCCTTCCAAACACTCCATAACATAAGCCTACGCCTTCAGGAGGTTTGCCAAACCTCCTTGCCTTGTATTTGATGCTCATCCTTTTAAAATAACACTTCTTAGCCTGTCATCCTCACCTCCCTTGTGTAAGTTTCTCAACAAATCCCTGAAGGGAGTGGGTCATATCCTTCACACTTGTTTCTTCTCACTTTTCCTCATTCTCCAGGTAGTAATAGAAAGAACGCGGGGTTGGGAGTTAGCCAGTCTCTCAAAGTCTCATATCTTTCCTCCATCAATAGTATGAATGCAATACCTACTTATCAGGGTTTTATGATATTAAATGGGATAAAATAAACAAAATGCCTGGCTATAGTCAGTTTTCAATAAATGTTTCCTTTTCTACTCTCTTCTCCCAACATCTACTTACTTTCCCTTCCTTCATTTTTCATTCTGCTTTCTTCTTGGATCAAGATTCGACTTCGTACACAATCAGCCAAAGGAGACCTGCCAAGATCGAATGGAAATTGAAGCAGGTGGTCAAGTTATTGTGACACTTTCAAACTCTACTTTCAATAACAAGAAGTAAGACTTTCTTAGGTTAAAGCAGCAAATCGTGCCATGCGAGACAAATTACTTAGCTTTGCCCGAGTTGAGGAGACCAGGTTTTACTTCCCTTCCTGTCCAGCCTGAACTGCTTCAAGAGTAACCAGGTTTCTTTCTGTTGTCAAAAGTAATAAGATCTTAGAAACATGGTGGCTCGGGAAGGGTAACTCAGAATGGAACTGATTTCATTTGGTAGGATACTTAAATCTCAGTGCCTACAGAGAAATTCTATTTTGTTGAAATATGAGTGCATTTGGCTCCCACCATATTTTTATTCATACCATATAGCTTAGTGTAGTGGAAAAAATAATATAGGTTGACCTTTTTAAAAAAAACCTATTTTATGAGAGTAAAGGGAGAGCATTGCATAAACTTTCGTAAAGAAGAGAAGACCCCTGAAATAATTAGGTTTCTGAAGGTCTTTATATGTAGAAAAATATGCTCACAAATACAACCTGCAAACTGCTGACAAGACAAGGCGACAGTGGCCTGGGTTTAACAGAACCTGATCACACCCACAAAGATGTTATCAGAGACCTGAAACGGATTAAACAGACCGTGTATCACTTAGTAGCCATTTTCTTTGTTTATAACCTGTCCCCATGTGTGATTTATCCCTGATCTAATAATACAATAACGTTTTGTTTGGAGTTCTCTATTTCTTGTTTCTCTAAAAATAATATTTTATTGTGCAGCTACAGTTGACATACGATATAATATTAGTTTCGGGTATATGTGTGGAGATTTCAAAAACATCGTTTTCTGGTTTGTTTAAAAAGACGCAGTTGCTCAGGCTCAGCCCTATTGCATGGAGCTGAGGCTACCAAACCTTGACCAGGTGTTTGCACAGCCTAACACCATCCCTTACTGGAGGCACAACAGCTCAGGAAGGAGCTGTCTCCAGGAAAGGTGACCGTCTGACTCAGGCATGGCCAACATATGGCCCGCGGGCCGGATTCAGCCCTCATAACGAGTTTATGCTTTATGCGGCCTGCGATTAAATTTTTAATATTCTCCACACGACACACTGTGGAAATGAAATAAGTGGTACTTTTAAATCGTTATACATAAACTACGGTATCTTCGGTCATCTTCAGCTCAACATATATTTGTGAACAAACTTTGTTTTTAATGAATCTAAATAAAAGTACAAGATCAAGACTGAATGATTTACATTTGGAGGCTGCGTTAAGAATAGCTACTACAAGTAGAGCCAGATGTTAAAAAAATAATAGGTGATGCAAAGCGCCTCAACATGTCACATTAGTTTTTTTGTTAATTTGTTGTACGGAATTACTTACATTTATTCATAAACAAATTACATAATAAAATTTTGTTTACTTAAATGAATCATTTTTGTATTTAACATTTTTTAATTTTAATATTTCATCTGGCCTGTGAAAAAAGTTTCCTTTCTAATCTGGCCCCGGGGGCAAAAACTGTTAGCCACGCCTGGTCTAGCTTCTGGGGGTTGGACTCCACCCACTGGAGGAAGTCTGTGGTGTAAAAAAGTGACACATAGCTCCTAATTAAACTAATGACCTGGAGGCATTTAACCAGCGATAAGACACCTGATGCAAATAAACAGGTCCAATCAAGAGAGCAGAACTTATTGAGCAAACTCGAGTATATGACTTGATCACTGAGCTTGGGTGGAGTTCGCGCTGGTCCTTGAACCAAACGTGCTCTGAGTGCTCCTTCCACGTGCTGAACAAGCACAGACTAATCAGGCAGCTGACTTGGCGTGTTTACAGTGAACAACCACAGGGCAAAGAGCAGCCTCCACAGATACCGGAAGGAACCTGTCGTCACTCGTAGGAGACTAGACTTCATTTTCTTTCTTGTTTCTTAATTGAATTTATTGGGATGACAGTGGTGCATAAAATTATATAGGTCTCAGGTGTACAATTCTATAACACATCATCTGCACGCTGTATCGTGTGTTCAGCGCCTCGAGTCCAGTCTCTGTCCATCACCATTTCTTCCGTCTCTACCCTCTTCTACCTCCCCCACCCCCTTTCCCTCTGGTGATCTCCGTGCTGTTGTCTGCGTCAGTCTGGTTTTATTTCTTTGCTTAATCTTTTCACCTTTTTCACCCAGATGCCCAAACCTCCTCCCCTCTTACAGCTGTCCATCTGGTCTCTGTATCTATGAGTCTGCTTCTATTTTGTTCGTTAGTTTATTCATTAGCTTGGGTGGGGTCTCAGTATGGTCCTTGAACCAGATGTGCTCTAAGTGCCCTACAAGCACAGACTAATCAGGCAGCTGACCTGCCATGTTTATCATTAACAACCGCGGGGGAAGAGAGTGGCCAACACAGAAACTGAAACGAACCTGTCTCTCCTCGCAGGAGCCTGTCTTCCCTCATTTTCCTTTACTTCAAGGGTGAGCTGAAGCCTTCTAAAGCCCACATTTTCTATACTATTGCAATCGTATGTGTATTTTTTGCATTTGTAATGAATAACTCTGCCACATTTTTTAAATCCCCAGCATGTTTCCAGACAAATTTATGACACCCCTTGTGACAAAGTCCATGCAGGTTAATATATAAATAAATAAATGCATACATACATAAATGAATAAATAAATAAAGCAAATCGTGCCAGATATATTGTTGGAGAAAAATAGGCAGTAGTGTGGACCACGGCAAAGTAACAGCAGACTGGATGGCACGCATCTGGGTTAAAGGGAGTAACTGTTAGTTGAGGTCCCAGATCGGTCATGGACATGGTGACCACGGGAAGACAGGGTAGAACAGGAGGATAATGAGTTCAGGTTACATGGTAGGCAGTTAGACAGACGTGAGCAGAGCAAGAGCGATAGGCCAGGCACGGAAAGTCTCCAGAGTGGAAAGCCCCCGGTGCCTAGCAACAGGGAAACAAGGATCTCATTCCCCGGGTAATCTTTTCTCCACTAGCGTATCACTGGTCATTGGGTTCAGACTTTCCCTTTAACTTTCCTTCCTCCGCGTGTGGCTAGTCATGCAGTAGTCCCCCTTAGAGGAGGAGCAAGGGGCCAAAGAGTAGCTTTGTTCGACTCCCATGTGGGTCCTTGTGCAACCGCTCCCTTAAGCACTCACCACTAGGGATAACATCAGGGTCTCAGGTTCAGCTCCAGGCCCAGAAAAGCAGCAAAACCAGACACGCAATACCACAGCTGACTTCAGGACCAGCTGCACTGATGAATTGCCGCCCAATCAGTGGAGATTCCCTAAAATCCCTAAAAGGACACACCTGAAAAGCTGCTAAATATTCTATTGGGATCCTCTCCTGAGACCTGCAGATAAATACCCTCCAGGCAGAAGAGCAGGGACAGCTCTCTCTCTAGGGTAAGGAGCAGATATCTATCTTTCCCCACCCCTCCCCCAGGTGCGCTTTCCTGGCCTCTCTCTCTCTCTCTCCCTCTCTCTATCCCTCCCTCCCTCCCTCCCTCCTTCCTTCCCTCCCGTAAGCTCCAATGATCCTCTGTTGCTTGTTTCCTGAGCCCATTTCTTCTATAGCTCACCTCTTCTACCTGTGTGACTTTCTAAAAACACTTCTCAAACATTTTATTTGAGATTTTCGTATCTATATTTATAAACTGACTATAGTTTTGATGTCAAAGTTGCTCTGCTCTCCGTTAATTAACTGAGCTGTGCAGCTTCCCACTTTACATCCAGGTCCCGAGGTGGAAATCAGCTGTCCCCTGAAAACCTACCTGGAGGTCTTCCCTTTTGTGAGTGGGGCAATTTTTAATGAGCAACTCATTTAAATAAGGATCACTACTAGTGTATATATAGACTCTAGTTATTACAAACACTGTAACCTTTTTAATCATTGAGTCTCAGTTTTAACAGCTTTACCTACTCCTAGAGTTTATTATTATTCATTTATTCAATCTTCTTTCTTCTTAAGACAGTTTGGTTTATTATACTTTTATTTTTTTAAATATGAGCATTTGAGAAAACTGATGATAAAATATAGCTACCTTATTATCAAGAAATTCTTCTTCTATGTATATATATAAGAGCATAGGACACTAGCCCTGTATTTCTACTGATTTCTCTCGGGCTTCAGCAGTTATTGTCCGTGAGTTGTTTTGGGGTGGTTTGTAATATCATTTTGGTGTTTCCTCTTGTTTAGAAACCCCCTATTCTGTCCCCTGACCAGCTGGGAAGCTTTGGATACCATAGCAAGGGTCACGTATATATTGACTTAGGTGACTTCTGAGCCCAACCTTAGCAGGAAATCCCTTCCTCCTTTAATCTCTGATACCCATTCCCTTGATTTTACCTCTCTTCATCCCTCTTCACCTGGGAGGCTGAGAACGGAGTGGCCCAGAGCAGAGGGATCAAATGGCCCCTCTGCTTTTGGTGTCAACATTAGCCCAGTCTGAAGTCTGCCGGCCAGCCAGCTTACCAAGTATTTAAGGGGAAAAACGCAATAAGGCCATGTTTTTGCCCGGAGTTTTTCCTCCCTGGGGAGCCTGTGCTGGCCCTGGTGACTAATCCTGTAGGACCCCAGGAGCTTGCCAAAGGTCAGCTCAGGAGAACAAGCAGCTGACATAGGAATCTGCAGTCCCCAGACCTGTTTTACTTTTACAATACAGGCATCATGAGGACAAAAACAGCATGACAAGCATCTAATAGCAATCCAAACTTCCCCAAAGGTGTTTATTCTCCTCCCCATCCTAGGAATCATCAGCTTTGACAGCCTCTTGCCCCCTCAAAAGGATCAGTTAGTTAGCAAACTAGCATTAGACTATTCCAGGCTGCAGGAGAGTAAGGCACTCATTAATACAATGGACCATCGACAGAAAGACTCAGAAAATCGATGAGTTGTCCAACTGATTCTGATTTTCTTTGTACAAAACATGGGCTTTGTTTCTGGCATGGAAGACCAACCTAATAAAAAAGATGCCCAAGAGGAATCACAGCAGATATCCCTTTATTAGAACTCTTGGTTCCAGAGCCCTTTGCTCCCCATCTAAACTTCAGATGTTTGTTTGCTGGGAAAAACCTTCAGTAAACTGTAAAGAGCCTTTTAGTCATTATTCCCTTCTGGTTACAATATTCTAAGCAGATAAGGCAGCAAGTTACTCCGTACAGAAATAAGTGTAAGGAGCAGAAAGGCGAGCATGGTTTTAGGTTCTCAGCGAAGAGGATGAAACAACTGATGCTTATAGAATAAAGACACGTGTTGTGAGAACACATACCTCCCTACCCACTGTTCCATCAGGTATCTCCTTGATCAGATACCTACTTTTGCCGGAAGGAAAGTTCTGCTGTTTACACCTGTGGGAGGCAGATTGAGAGTCAGTCTCCCCCACACATTAGATCTATACATGGTGAGTTGAGTCGTATTTTCAGGAAAGTGTTCATGAACTTATATATCTTAGGAGCAGTGGTCAGCAAACTCATTAGTCAACAGAGCCAAATATCAACAGTACAATGATTGAAATTTCTTTTGAGAGCCAAATTTTTTTAACTTAAACTATATAGGTAGGTACATTCCTTATCGAGGTAGCACCCGCACATGGTATTGTGTGGAAGAGCCACATTCCAGGGGCCAAAGACCAGGGTCTTAGGAGAAGTCCTTCCAAACTTTGTCTCGTGTTGACACCTAGAATTTAGAGTCAAGTTCAAAAGGGATGAATATAGGCTTAATCTGAAACCAAGTGAACCTTGGATCTTCATGGGTTTGTGGATAAGGAAAAGAGAAGAGCAAAGAATCAAGGGAACAGAAGTGAATTGAGGGAATTGTGAAGCAACCTATCAAATCAATAGCAGTTACTGAGCCCTGCATGACTTCACACAATGTTTTGTGCTAAAAAGATAGAAGCAGTGTATAGAGCATCAAGCTGGGATGCTAAGGACCCTGGTTCAAAACCACAAGGTTGCCAACTTGATGCAGGCTCATCAGCTAGAGCGTGGTGTCGCTGGCTTGAACGAGGAGTCATAGACATGATCCCATGGTCGCTGGCTTGAAGCCCAAGATCACAGGCTTGAGCAAGGGGTCACTCACTCTGCTATAGTCCCCCAGGTCAAGGCACATATGAGGATAATCAATGAACAACTAAAGTGCCGCTACAATGAGTTAATGCCTCTCATCTCTCTCCCTCCCTATGTCTGTCCTTGTCTGTCCCTATTTCTCTCACTAAAAACAAAAATTTTTTTAATTAAATAAAATAAGAAGATACAGAAATGTGAGACATGGTCCCTGGACCACAGTGGGGACAAGACATAAACCCATAACATGATCAAGAAACTATTTTAGGGAGCACGTAATTCAGGACATGCTGTCTGGGACCTCGGGGAATTGCATGAACAGCAAAGCAGCAAGGGAGCCCATCTGGCCTCCCTCCAGAGGTCAGGGACACTTGTAACAAGCAAGTGAGACTTGAGCAGGACACTGAAGGAGAATTTGGATTCACTGAAGAGAAGAAATGGGAGGGGAAGCCAGTCCTGTTTTGGGTGGAAAATGAACAAAGCTTGAAGGGGGGGAGTCCATGTAGAATATTTCTGCGACAATAAGGAAGTCAAGTAGAGAAAGAGAGGAGATAGACATTCATATAGATAAGAGCTAAAGCCATAAAGGTCCTATAAGTTGATGAGTTTGTTTGATTTTATGCTTCAGGAGATACAAAACTTTATTTGTAACCCTACCGGTTCCGGAGACTGGAGTGAGGAAAAGGAGGCTCTCACAAAATTTCAGGGGCACCAAAAAACTCAGTAATCAAGATGAATAATATTCTGATGCAGAACTTAAAAAACAAATTAGTGTAAAAAACAATGAGGAACAAAATATCAGAGTTTTAAATAAGATCAATTACAGTGGTATGATGAACCACATTAAAGCCTGAGACAAAAGCAAAAAAAAAAAGTACCGTAATATTGATTTTGTCCTCTTTTTGGAAATTTATAACTCATATTAGCATATTACAAGTTTTGAAAAATACTGCAGAGAAGAACCCTATTCAACTTTGTTTGATCCTACAGATCCCAAATGCATTTAACCACACAACCAACATCTCACATCACTGTAGAGTATCTTTCAGGACAGGCTAATAAAGTCTTTTTTTTTTTTTTTTTTACTAAGAAACCAAGGTATTGAAAGTCAGCAAGATTGTTCTAGTTAACTGAGACTAAATCAATGAAAAATGTTGTAAATGTATGTTATTGTCTTCATTAATAAGCATAATATTATGAACAGTTGTTTTTTTGGTTTTCTATTTGTGACAGAGAGAGGGACAGAGAGAAGGACAGATAGGGACAGACAGACAGGGAGGAAGAGAGATAAGAAGCATCATTTCTTCATTGCAGCACCTTAGTTGTTCATTGATTGCTTTCTCATTTGTGCCTTGACCGGGGTCTACAGCAGAGCAAGTGACCCCTTGCTCAAGCCAGCGGCCTTGGGCTCAAGCTGGTGAGCTGTGCTCAAGCCAGATGAGCTCGTGCTCAAGTCAGCCACCTCGGGGTTTCAAACCTGGGACCTCTGCATCCCAGTCTGACGCTCTATCCACTGTGCCACTGCCTGGTCAGGCTATTATGAAAATTTTTTAACCTTTCTTTAATTTGCTTTACAAACTTTAACTCATTGTGCTCATTAATGTGTTAAGAACTTTCTGTGAATATGACTGTGTAAATAGTAAGAGATTAAATAAAATCTGTACTGACTTCAAAGTAAAATAATACCCTTAGTTTCTGCTTACCATGTTGGGAAATGAACACCTAAAAACCTGATCTTCCTGAATCACTAATTCAAAAGACTATATACACCCCCATGTTCATTGCAGCATTATTTACAATAGCCACAATCCGGAAACAGCCCAAGTGCCCATCAGTAGATGAGTGGATAAAAAAGCAGTGGTACATTTACACAATGGAATACTATGTGACCGTAAAAAAGAAATCTTACCTTCTGCAACAGCATGGATGAACCTGGAGATTATTATGCTAAGTGATAGAAGTCAATCAGAGGAAGGCAAATACCATATGATCTCACTTATCTGTGGAATCTACTGAACAAAATGAACTGATGGACAAAATAGAAAAAGAAGCAGGGTCACATGGAACAGACTGACAGCTGTCAGAGGGGAGGGGGCTCAGGGACTGGATGAAAGAAGGTAAAGGGATTAACCAAAAAACATATATATATAACACAAAGACACAGACAATAGTGTAGTGATAGCCAGAAGGAAAGGGGGCGGGGCTTGGTGGAGGTGGGCTAAGGGGAGGGGCACATGGAAACAGACAGAGGCTTTGTGGTGGCAGGCGCATGATGCAGTGGGCAGATGATGTTTTATTGAGTTGTACAATTGAAACCTGTATGGTTTTGTGAACTAATGTCATCTCAACAAATTCAACTTTAAAAATAAAAAAATAAAATGTAAAATATAAATGATTGCTCCATCAGGCTAAATAAATATTTTTAAAAGTAAAAAACAAAAACCTCATCTTGCTACCAATAAGAGTTATAATATATAGACAAACTACAAAAACAACTACCTGAGACTCTACAGAAAACAAAAGTAGGATTTTTTTTTTGAAGGAGAAAAATTAGCAGCAAGGGACACAATGGAACAACACAGTGAGTTTCTATTTTTTGCGGCTTTCCTCTGAATGCAGTAACTTGAAGATGGATCAGTAAAAGTATACAATCTGAACAAGAAAAAAGTGACCATAGCCTTGTGCATATGTGAAACTATTTCACAAGGTCTTACACACATGAAATGTAGTTAGAGAAGGAAGAAGGAAAGAAAAGAAGGCAGAAAAAGTGTTTGAAAAAATAATGGCCCCAAATTTACAGATTTCATGGTTCCATAAGCAAGAAACAGAACAAATTTGAAGAGAACTATTCCTAGAAACACCATGCTCAAACAGTTGAAACCCGAAGACAAAGAGAAAATGACAAGATCCTCATTTCTGAGAAAACGACTTACTAGGTTCAACAACAATTTGAATGGTCACATTTTATCCTCCAAAACCAAGGAGGTAGGCATACAATGAAACAGCTTTAAAACACTGACCCCCCCCCCCAAAAAAAAAAAAACCCTGTAATTTTGTATCTTGCAAAAATATCTTTCAAGAAAGATCTTCTCAAATAATGGAAAGCTGAGGGATTCACTGCCACCATACTTGCACTATAAGATATGTTACTGTGAGTTCTTTAGGCTAAAGGTAAATGATACCACAGAAAACTCAGAGTAAATACAGTATAGGGATATAGATAGAAGACTGTTTCTTCTTTAATTTCTTTGTAATGCTGTTTAAAAACATTCAACCTGACAGTTCCCAACAAATCATCTTGCACTCTTCTGGAACATTCCAGTTATGGGGAACTCACAGGCAGATTTGTTGTCTTCCTTAAGATTAATGAAATCTTTCTCCCTTGAAGTTTACTTTTTATTTCCTTTTTGGCCTCTCTCCCCAGTCCCTGCGGTGCCAAGTTCTCTCTCATCCCAACGCTGGTTTCCACCACCCCTTCTGCACATTCAAGCAGTTCCCACCAGAGGGCACTCCAGGCACTGCTCAGTCTCTCACCTCTGCTTTCGTACCTTTAGTGTGCTCTCTGCCTTATGACGGGCTCTAGCAGACAAACTAATCCCTGCCAAGAGATATTTAATTGTTATTTCGGGTCACTTGGTGCTTTAACCCAACTAAAAGCAGATAGATACATAGAAGTAGAATTGCCAGATTAGAGGGTAACCCTATAGTTGACATTTTCAGAAACTGCCAAACTGTTTTCCAAAGATGCCGCACCATTTTATGTTCCCACCAGCAATGCATGAGAGTTCTGATTGTTTCACATCCTCACTGACCCTTGTTATCGCCTGTCTTTTATTATAGCCGTTCTGGTTGGCCAAGTGGCACCTCATTGAGGTTTTGATATGCATTTCCTTAATGATTAATGATGTTGAGCATCTTTTTTATATCCTTATTGGACATTTGTGTATATATTATTTGAAGAAATGTCTATTCAAATTCTTTGTCCGTTTTTAAACTGGGTTATTTGTCTTTTTATTATTAAGTTGTAAGAGTTCTTTTCATATTCCGGATATAAGTCCCTTATCAGATATATGATTTGTAAATATTTTTCTCACAGTCCATGGGTTGTCATTTTACCTTTTCACTGGTGTCTTTTGAAATACAAAGTTTTCCATTTTGATAAAGTCCAACCTGCCAATCCTCTTTTATTGCTGTGCTTTTGCTGTCATAACTTAAATCTTTGTCTAAGCCAACATCACACATACTTATTTCTCTGTTTGCTTTTAGGAGTTTTATCTTTTCAGCTCTTATATATAGCTTTATGGTTCACTTTGAGTTAACCTTTGTTTATTGTGTGAGATAGGGGCTCCTGTCCATTCTCCTGCATGTGGCTAGGCGATTATCTCAATACAGGTTTGCTTAATGGATGAAAAGTTTGATATGACTTGTCTTCAGAGATAACCAAGCGTCTAGGTTTTTCCTACCATTCTTACAGGCTAAAAAATAATCAGTAAACTGATACAGGACAGAACATATCTGCTTTTACTTAACATATTTCTAAGACTCTTAGAATGGAGAAGAGAGTGCATTAGAACTATTTACAAAGTGTGATGGCATTCCAGCCACATTATGCTCTGCTAATAATTCTGCTAGTAGCCAAGTGTGTGTGTGTGTGGGGGGGGGGGGTTAGAGTATTCCTAGCACCTGCAATCTGGGAAAAGGAATGCTTCATTTGTGGAAGAGTAGGCATCAGCTGAATTGAGAAGACCAGAGAAGGATTAGACAGAGTCCCCAGAGGCCAAAGGACTACTGTACAGAAGGATTCAGAGCTTGTTTTCATCTTTTAAAATTTTCTATCCTAAATTTTTATTTTGATATATTGGGAGTCTTATTCATCTTTGAATTTTATCTCTAGTTTTATAATGGACATAATAAGGACCCAGTTTAAGTAAATGCCTCTCCAAACCCTTCCCCAGCTTGTCCAGATTCTCAGCATTCTAGCTTTCTTGGTGTTCTCAAATCCTCACCTTTGTTTTATCAACTCAGGGAGACCATCAGCTGGCTCTGTTTGGGTTTCCTTCCCTGTGCTGTGGCTTGGAAACATTCTCTATTTAATACATTGAGGAAATTGTCAGCTCAGGTTATTTCCCTTTGCACAGAAACTACTTTCATGCACCATCTGTTATTTAACATATGAACATTGTTTCATATATTTTTCTGGTACCTTAGTTGTAAACATAGTCCTAATTACTACATCATGATTAGTTGTGGACATCCAAAGTCACAAATTGTTTTGATACCTCATGCTTTTTATTTTCCTTTGACTCAAAATATTTTCTAATTCATCTTGTGATTTCTTCTTAGACATATAGGTTATTTGAAAGTGTATGGGGAACATTCACAGAGAGGAGCACTGAAATTGAACTACAATTATGAATATTATTTCTCCTGTTAGACATATAAATGTTTGCCTTATATATTTTGAAAGTCTGTTATTTGGTACATACAAATTTAGGATTATCTTCTTGAGAACTGGCTTCTTCATCATGATGCAACGTCTCTCTTTATCACTTATAGTTCTTGATCTAAAATCTACTTTGATACAAATACAGCCATTCCAGATTCTTTTAACTAATGTTTTTATATGATATGAAAACATCCACTTACTTTTCATCTGAGTTTTTGTATTTATAGCATGTTTTTCGTATATAGCATAAAGTTGGATCTTGCGTTTTTATACAGTCTGAGAATTTCTGCCTTTTCATTGGCATGCTTATACCACTTACAGGTCACGTAATTATTGATATGGTTGAATTTACATTTACTATATATTTCACTATTCTCTGTTTCCCTCTCCTCTCTTTGCTCATTTCTTCTTCTTTCCCTTAATTATTTGGGGGTTGAGTAGTTTTTTATGATTCCTTTTCTTTTCCACTATTAGTTTATTATTTATATCTTTTTTTAAGCTGTTGCTCTAGAATTTATACAATATGCATCTTTAACTTAACACATTTTATATTCAAGCTTATACCTCTCTATATAGTGGAAGAATCTTATTTTTAATGAATTAATTAACTAAAGGAATTAATGTACTAATGAATTCATTAATTGAATGTAACTGATCTTACAGTATGTATTTGCTTTCTAGTCAGTGCTGAAAAAAGCTACATCCCTGTGAGGAAGACTTGGTACCGCGGAGCCTCTGGAGTAAAAGCGAGCACAGACCACAGGGAAACCCTGGCAGATGCTTCTTCCTCTGGGTGCTCTCATCCCGCATTGACCTCACGGAACTTGAACTCTGCACACGCTTCTCAGAACAATTCCTTCAACTCTTTCTCACATGTGTCACTGATGCAGAGACTTAAAACCATCTTTATGAGGTGAGAGGACATAAATACAATTAAGTTATTTATTGCAAGGCACAGCCATCTGGCTTGTGTTTCAAAAACTCGGCGCTTCCCTTATGGAAAACAAGAAGAGCTTATTCTCTCACTCTGGGGGACTACCTTCCTTTGGATGATGAAGTGATCGGACTTGCACAGCCTGCACACGTGGAGAAGGGTATGAGCGCCCTGTGTCAGGAGGGGCCCTGCCTCCCAAGGCCCTCTGCTTCTCCTCCTTGTCAACTCTCCCCCACCCCATCTCTCCACTCCCACATAAGTCCCCCCTCCTTCTGCTCCCTCCCTCCGTTCTCCTCCTCTCAGCCAGCCTGCCAGGTGGGAGAGGATATCAGGTATCCTTCACCTAGGCCCCGACTATGCTGAGCACAGCCAAACCCTGAACCTAAGAAGGTTGGGACGAAAGGAACCAACACAGCTTAGTACATATTTTAACCTTCCCCAACAACATATTTCATTCATACAAATCCCAGGCTGTGGTTGGTGGGAAGAAATGAGAAACAATACAAAAAATATAGAACCTTTCAAGGTCACAGCTCAGCAGACTTATAAAGAGAAAGAGAAAATCCCTTTCTTAGATATTAAACGCACTCAATGGCTATTAAATCTCCCGAGCACCCACCCACATTACCGTCTGGCGCCATGCCTCTTCTTTTATCATGGCATAGTGCAGAGGCTATAAAACAATCAACAGCTTCCTCTAGAAGGTTTTGCTTTACATTTAGTGTTACCCTGCTTATCTGCCATGCCTGGATCTCAGCTCACAGCCCTTTAGAGAATTAAAAGTCCAGGCAAGAAAGGAAATGACTCTTCATGAGTCCCTCCCTTCATGTGCCAAGAGCTTTCCCCCTTGCTTCTTGGTGAGATGCCACAGGTCCCACAGAAAGTCAGGGAGGCCATTGCACAACTACAGGGCAGTAAATCATAGTTTTATTTGTTTGTTCCTGAAAGGGCTTAAACCACCAAAATCACTGTTTAATTGCAAATTTCTCATTAATGGTCTTTTCTTCTTCAGAATACAGTGGAGCTAATGTGGCTTATTATATTGAGGATAAGGGTGATTTATGACTTAAAACCTTTTCCAAACTGAACACAACTATCTATTGTATCTCTACTACACTGAGATCTCTACCACACCTTCATTTTATCAAATGAAGGGTCTAAGAAAGGCAGTTTTCAGTGTCATGGTGAGAAATGGAAGTCACAGAGCCCCAGCTATATTTTAAAAAACATTTCAAGGAGTGTGTCTCCGCTCCTGTGTCCCCCTGAGCATTAGGGGTGGCGTCCAACCTTAGCACATTTCCCTGCACCTTTAGTGCACCTCCTTGGAGTGGAGCTCTGAACGGTGGTGGAGAAGCTCTGTAAGTCCTTCTTCTTTTTTAGTTTCAGTTCCAAGACCCTAATTTCAAGTTGGCAGAACAAAGAGAGAAAAGGCAACACTAAAAAAAAAAAAAAACATATGAGAAAAGAAAACAAAAAAACCACAGCCCAAAACCTTATAGAAATCTTAATGAGTCCAGGGGTCTTTTAATTCAAGGAAAGTTAGTTAACATCCATGATTCAGGAGGTATTAAATGAACAGCAAAAACACTTATACATTTGATTATGATTTGCGTTTTTCAGTAATCTACATCATCCTCAGATCTTTTCAGAGTTCCTTGTGTGTCTTGCAAGGGGAATTTCTGCACTTAGCACTGCGTCTGATATAATACTGGTGCTCATTTCTCAAAAGAGGTTGCTCATTGTCACCAATGCTTGTTACAAAGATAGGTCAAGGAGACAAGTAGCTTATACATTCTGATTACAAGCGTTCAGCCCCTTCCTCCCAGAGCACAATGTCTCAGCACCGGGCCAGGGTGGGCCCCTCCACAGGGGTTGCAAACTCTAGTGCAGACCAGCTGATCAGTCCCAGGTTTTAGCAGGCTTTGTGAGCCCAGATCTTGCAACTTTTTAAAGAAAACTAGAAAATAGAAACCTCATTTTTAAAATTTGGAAACATTGAATGTAAAAACAGAGAGAGAGAATCAAACTGAGTGAATCACTGTCTGAGCCCCAAGAAACAGGTTTTCTGTCCAGATTCCTCCCTCTGGTTACAGCGTTCAGCTTCTGTTCTGGGCCCTTTGAGGACTGATGTTCAGGACACACCTTCCTGATCAGATCCTGGGAACAGTGGTGAAGATTCCAGGAGAGGAAAGTTGCTGGGTTCTTCTGATCAGCTTCACTGTCACTGTAGACACCTCATTGGGCCAAGCAGCATCTGACTGTCATCATCTCCTTATCTGATGTTTGCTCATTATTTGGGTATTTCCACCAGTTTCCTAGGATAAAAGAGTTCACAGTAGCCACTCTAAAACACTTCTTTCCTCCCTCTGTAGCTATGCACTGTCATGCCGTTTTCTTTGAGACCTTTAGAAGCTTCAGTAAAACCCATAGCAGTTCTCTGGGTGAGGCTATGCTATCCCCAGCAGAGGTTATGAAATCTTCAGGAAGACAGAGGCACTGAGACAACGCACAAATTTGAAATGGGGTCAATGGATGGTTGCATTTTCAGCAATCTGAAGAGAGGGCTTCCTCTGTTCAAAGTCTACCTAATCATTTCCTATTTTTCATAATTAACTAAGGAAAAGGAAGATGTGACTGAGTTTTCATTTCACAGATTTGCTCTGTGGGGCTGTGCAATTTCAGAATTTAAATCTCTGCTACTCTTTGTATGGGTATAGAATATGTATCTTTTAATTAGTTCTATAAACACTGCCCTCAACCCAACTTTCTTGACTATGGCGCTCTCTTACATTGATATAGAGCATGTATAAAGCTACATGTACTTAGATCACATGAATAAAAATATGTGGAGAAGCTCTGCACTTTCTAGGAGGAATAGCTAAGGGCCTTGTAGAAGCTTCAAAGATAGAGACCCCTGGGTAGGTGAGAGTACAGACTAAGTGGGTATCAGACAGATGCTCCAGACCAGCTGGAAGAACACAAAAGGCCTACTATTGTGTATACACAAACTATTATAGCATATATATGTGAACTTTAAAGGTTACAGGTTATGCAGCTTGGTGATTTTCAACAGCATTTTGGGAGCTTTGTTCCTTTGTTTAGTTGGTTTCTTTAAAAGATAAATGGAATGAGGACTTTCCGAATTTTGGGGTAGTCCTCAAAGATCTTGAGGTAGAACCTAAAAGACAAGAAACAAATTATTATAATCAAGCAATGGTCAACGGTTAAGGTTTGCTGTGCCTGAAATCCTTCTTGTAAATCAACCTATACTTATTCAGGGCCCGATTCTTCCCACTGGACATTTGTCCATCTTCTTTCTCCTTCCTGCATCCTACTCTTACAAATGTTGGAAAATGTCAACAACCAGAGGGCAGCAGTGATGGTTGCACGAGATTATGACTGTACCTAATTCCACTGAATTGTGTACTGAAAACAGTAAATGTTGTCATGTATATTTTATCACAATAAAAAAAGAATGTAAGGACCAGAAAGATGTGCTCCATGGATTCACCTGAGAAATGTAGGGAAATAGAGACCCAAAAGGCTGTGGGTAAAGTTAATGCCAGAAAAATGTTCCCAGGGATACCAGGGATATATACCTTCAAGAAAATATTACTTTGTGTTATGGGTTGAATTGTGTCATCACAAAATATATGCTGAACTCCTAGTATGTGAGAATGTGACCTTACTTTGGAAACAGGGCCATTACAAATATAACTTATTAAATTAAAATGAGGTCATAATGGAGCAGGGTGAACCCTTAATCCAATATGACTGATGTCTCATAAGAAGGGGAGAAGAGACATAGAGACAGAGACATGTAGGGGAGAAGGCCATGTGAACACAGAGCGGAGATTTGAGTGATGCAGCTGTCAGTCATGGAACACCAAGGATTGCTGGCCTCCACCGAAAGCTAGGAAAAGGCAAAGAAGGATTCTTCCCCAGACCATCAGAGAGAAGCATGCATGGCCCTGCGCACACCTTGATTTCAGACTTCTGTCTCCAGACCAGGGAGAGATCAGGTGGCATGGTTCCTCCAACTTTGTTCTCCTTTCTCAAGATTCCTGTAGGCTAGTCAGGGTCTTTTATGATTCCATATACATTTTTAGATTATTTGTTCTAGTTTTATGAAATACAGCATTGGTATTTTGATAGGAATTGCACTGAATCTACAGATTGCTTTGGATAGTATGGACATTTTAACAATGTTAATTCTTCCTATCCATGAGCATGGTATATGCTTCCATTTAATTGTATCTTCTTCCATTTCTTCTTTCTGTGTCTCATAATTTTCTCAGTACAGGTCTTTTACCACCAAAATTGAGTCACACTACTTGATATAAAACCATACAAGGCCATAGTAATCAAAACAGCATGGTACTGGCATAACAACAGGCATATAGGACAGAATAAAGGGCCCAGAAATAAACCCATGCCTATATGGTCAATTAATATTTGACAAAGGAGGCAATAACATACAATGGGATGAAGACAGTCTATTCAATAAATGGTGTTGGGAAAATTGGACAGATACACACACAAAAAATGAAACTGGACCACCTTCTTACACCATGTATAAGAACAAACTCAAAATGGATTAAATACTTAAATGTAAGACTCAAACCCATAAAACTCCAAAACATAGGAAGTAAAATCTCAGACATTTCTCTTAGTAATATTTTTTTCTGATATATCTCCTCAGGCAAGGGAAACAAAAGAAAAACAGATGGGACTACATTAAACTAAAAAGCTTTGTACAGCAAAGAAAACCAGCAACAAAATGAAAAGACAATCCATTGAATGGTAGAATATATTCGCTCCTGGTAACTATAAAGCAATAAAGTCTAAGAGAATAAAGCTATTCAGTTTGTGGTCATCTCTTTTGGCAGCCTGGGGAGAATAATACATCTTGTTAAAAAGGCTTTCTCCTTAAGTAACCGGGTTGTCCTCTTAACTAGTTGAAGCTGGTAGCTCTCAAGTTATAACCACAATGACACATTCTGTTAAAAAAAAACACCTTAGTTTGATCAGAAAGACAAATAGTAATAATTCTCTACAAGAGGCGGCTGGGTTTGGGAGCTATGTTGAGAGAGATGTGGTGAGCTGCCTCTCACAGAGCCCAGTCACCCCTATAAAAAGACGCTCTCTTCCTCTCCCTCCGAAGGTGCTGACACACAAGGATAAGGATTCATTTTGAATTTTGTTGCTGCACCAGCTGGAACCCTCAGGTACAATGGCTGCCCCTTCACAGACCAAGCCCAGCTCAGTCCAAGCTTCTCAGGGCCCCTCCAACTGCTGGCCCATCCCCTCTCCTCCACACTCCCCTCCCCCAGCCCCTGGTGGGCAATAGCCCCTGCCTGAAGTGGGAGAACAGCTGCACTGACTCTCACAAGCTGGAGACCCTCTGCTGCCCTCCGGAGCCCCACCCCCAAGCTAGGCAGTGGCAAGAATAGGTCATGATTCAGGGATTTGGCATGATGATGGGGCCAACTTGGACTTGGTGAACATGTTAAGGACACTACTCTTTTATGGACTCTTGCTGTATTGGCCAAGAGTTTGCTTAAAGGCTTTTAATCACTATAAAAAAAAATAGAAGACTGGATAAAGAAGATGGGGCACATATACACCATGGTATACTATTCAACTAGAAGAAATGATGACATCGGATCACCTACAGCAGAATGGTGGAAATCTTGATAACATTATGCAGAGTGAAATTAGTGAATCAGAAAAAAACAAGAACTGCAGGATTCCATACATTGGTGGGACATAAAAGCGAGACTAAGAGACATGGACAGGAGTGTGGTGGTTACGGGGGGTGGGGGGAGGGAAGGAGGGAGAGGGGGAGGGGGAGGGGTACAAAGAAAACTGGATAGAGGGTGATGGAGGACGATCTCTCTTTGGGTGATGGGTATGCAACAGAACTAAATGACTAGATAACCTGGAAATGTTTTCTTTGAATATATGTACCCTGATTTATTGATGTCACCCCATTAAAATAAAAATTTATTTATTAAAAAAAAAAAAAAAAAGAATAGGTCATGAGAAGAGCTGTTGTTTCATCACTCCCGGCAGGCGCCTGCACAAACTGCACTCTGGGGGGAAGATCCCATCCTTAGTGCAACCCTCAGGACCATGAGATGAATCAGTAGCTGGACTAAAACACCTAGGCAGAGCTTAAGGGGTGCCCCAGGTCCTGGTTCCAAGTCCATTTCTGTGCCCTCTGACTATTCCACACCCCACACCCCCAATAATTATAGGCCTTCTCTTTCCTCCAACTATAAAAGCCATTTTAGAGAAAGGTTCTGAAATTCACGTTTAAAGCCTGACCACAACTTAGTATATCACCCTTTCCCTGCCAGCAAGCCTTTTAGTTCACTCTCTTGCCCCCACCCCATCCCAGGCGCTGGGACAGGGAGGGAGGTGGGAGTTAGGAAAGCTTTAGACTAGACTTAGAGAGGAAAGGTTCTAAGCCCCAGCAACTTCCTGACATTTCCCAGGGGACCAGACGGTCCTGAAACTGCACCACATGAGTAATTGCGTATCTACCTTCCCAGGAAGTCAGCAATGACCTTGGCTGTGATTCATGGAGGGTAGGAATAGGGAAGGAGGGCACTAACTAAATAAGCCCTGGTATTACACTGATTCCGGAAAGGATCCTGGAGTTTCCAGGGCTCTGTGATAACCTGAACTGTTAGCACCAAACCTAGAATTTAAAATGGCAGCCACACTAGGCTCGGGGCTAATGCTCTTCCCCAGTGGTTCTCTTTCCTGGCCATATACCTCAGAATGACCCGTGACGCTTTAGAAAGTGCTGAGCATGCGCCCACCCACGGAGCACACTTTGAAAAATGTGGTGGAAGTGAATTGAATTAAAGCATGGCCATGGAAGTTACTTCTCGTACCGCCTGACTCTACCAAACAGTAGCCATGGCCAGCCAAGCCTACTAGTAGGGCACAGAGCCGGAGCTGACTAACTCGTGTGGATGTCAGTCACTTCTCTGGGAAGCCTTCTTCAACAAGACGGCAGGGTGGCTTCCCAAGCCACCTGGAGTGCCTTTGTTGACACGGGTTCACTTTTGCTCATAGAAAAAAGAGGTTGTTACTGCTATTGTCATCCAGCTAAGTTCTAACTTCAGTGGAAGCCCATGAAGTCAGAATCCTCCAGTACAGATTACAGCATCAACCTTACCTTATAAAAATAAACGTCTTAGGTTTCTACATCTGACTCGCTGTGCTAAAAGCCTGTTGGAGTGGAAAGCTGTGTGGATACTGCCACCTGGATTGGAAAGTTTACCTGTGGTGGTGAAAAGCTCGCAGCCCAAGGAAACAAAAGGAGAAGAAGGCAAATGCAAGAGCTGGGAGGGACCAGGTGGCCAGGGCATAGCCGATCCATTCGATGATCTCACCAAGGAAATTGGCTCCAGAAACGTACGTGAACAAGCCACCTGTGTGCAGAACCCAGAAGCCAATCATCAACACTGGATCACTGTGACATTAAACCCCTCTGCTTTGCTCACAATACAGATGGGGTAGTGAGAACAAATGTGGGCTGGAGACTCTACACCAGGGGTCCCCAAACTTTTTACACAGGGGGCCAGTTCACTGTCCCTCAGACTGTTGGAGGGCCGACACATACAGTACTCCTCTCACTGACCACCAATGAAAGAGGTGCCCCTTCCGGAAGTGCAGCAGGGACGGATAAATGGCCTCAGGGGGCCACATGCAGCCCGTGGGCTGTAGTTTGGGGACCCCTGCTCTACACAGTCATTACCATCTGGTGGAATTCACTTGGGGAGAAAGGAAAACAAAGAAACAGCCTGTAGCTTAGTTTTAGAGCATCCTGAAACAGTGAGGAGTGGTCCCACCTGCTTGATGGGTTCCATCCAGATCTCTAACAACTGCGGGACCCCGGGCTGTCTACAGGACAGGATGAGGGGCAGGAAGTCTAGCTTTTCATTCTATTAAGTAAGGTTTCCAGGCCACCTTTCACCTTCTCACCTTTCCCCGGACTGCTCAGCACATTTCACATTCACAGTCACACAGGGTAAAATGACAAACCGGGTGAAAATAGTACTATTGATGTGATCAGGAATTCGATTCTCGTCTGGCACTTGCCCTTCCAAAGCAGCACACTCTGTTCGAGTTTAAAGGAGGAAGCAAGAGCTGCAGGTGTTTGACCTGCCGGAGGTGAGCGAAGTCGGCTGCAATAGATTTTCTAAGTTTACTTTCTATCCAACCATGTATTCTGACACCAGACCTATATTAGAAGCCACAGCATTTCTTTTTTTTATTATTATTCATTTTGAGAGAGAGAAGAGGGAAGGAGCAGGAAGCATCAACTCCCATATGTGCCTTGACCAGGCAAGCCCGGGGTTTTGAACTGGCGACCTCAGCGTTGCAGATCGACACTTTATCCACTGCGCCACGACAGGTCAGGCAGCCACAGCATTTCTAATCGTAGTAGATGTTATCTGCCCTCGAAATTGCTGCCCCGCACTACACTGGCAAAGTTTTACCTACAACAAATATTTTCTTTCCATAGTTACATAAAGAAGATTTTGTTTTTAAATCATTCTCTGATAGAACCCAAGAGTTGGAAACTAACCCTGGCAATGTAGCTTTTAAGAGCTTTCTCTGATATTTTGTGTCTAGTTACTGAGTGAAGATTTACCTTCCTTCAGGATGACAATGCATTCGCGGTTTCCAACCTGTGACTCCCCAGACTTCGGGAGGAACCACTCACCTATTGCAGAGTCTATAAATTGTCTATGAATATAGCAAATGGTACATATCAACCTATTGTATTATTGCTGTTTGATATAGATACTGTTAAGATGTTAGCAACTAGGCCTGACCAGGCTGTGGCGCAGTGGATAGAGCATCGGACTGGGATGCGGAGGACCCAGGTTCGAAACTCCGAGGTCGCCAGCTTGAGCGCGGGCTCATCTGGTTTGGGCAAGGCTCACCAGCTTGAGCCCAAAGTCGCTGGTTTGAGCAAGGGGTCACTCAGTCTGCTGTAGCCTCTTGGTCAAGGCACATATGAAAAAGCAATCAATAAACAACTGAGGAGCCACAATGAAGAATTAATGCTTCTCATCTCTCTCCCTTCCTTATCTGCCCTTCTCTCTGTCTCTGTCACACACAAAAAAAGATATTAGCAACACATATTCATTTAAATATGCTATTGAATTTATAATAGTTTTACCATTATTTTCTTAATCAACGATTATTAATCTGCACTAACACCATGTTATGATTTAGGAAAATTTTTAATCTTAAGGGTTCTAGTAACATGAAAAGTGATGGGAGCCATTAACCTGCATGAATAACTATTTAAAAATATTGAAGGATTACTTGAACTGACTCACTTCCACACCTGCTTATATTTGTCAGCTCATGCCCTAGTTTCTTGGAGCAGTAAGGATTTATCTCTGAAAATGCACTGGTAAGATATCTCATCCTAATTTTTGATTAAGTAAATATGGTTCTCTACACCTTTGAGAATATACAAGTGGCAGGAAATATGCAAGCACTACCCCTGACTATTCATTAGATAAATCTAGTGAGACTTACTGGAGAGGGAAAATTTGCTGGTCACGCATGATTCGGCTCTATTTGCTAACCTAGGAAATATCGACACTCTGTGTATATACAGTGGTTAATTTTTTGTGTCAATTTGAATGGGCCATGGACTGCCCAGATGGCTGGTAAAATGCTATTTCTGGGTGTGTCCCGGAGGGTGTTTCTGGATAAGATTAGTATTTGAATTGATAGACTGAGTAAAGCTGATTGTTCTTCCCAAGGTGCACTGGCCTTGTCCAGTCCATTGACGGCCTGACCAGAACACAAAGGCAGAGAAAGGAAGAATTCCCTCTCTCTGCCCGACTGCCTTCGAGCTGGGACATCGGTCTGCTCCTGCACTCCAACTGGAACACATACCACCTGCCCTTCCGGGCCTCCAGCTTGCAGATGGCAGATCATGGGGCTTCTTGATCCCTGCAGTTATGTGAGCCCATTCCTTATAACGAACACTGCATATCTATATTTATACCTGTATCTTATTGGTTCTGTTTCTCTGAGAACCCTCATATAGCATGTGATCATCTCACTGACTTCAAAGAGGTGGCAGCTGACTTCCACCCCATCTCAAGTCTCACACCCCACTCCCCCCACCCCACTCCCATCTTCAGGGCGATGTGATCTTGCATCTGCTGAGAAACTTTGTATCTCTCCTTAACTTCAGTGTTCAGATCAGAAGCACAAATGTGTCATGGGGTGGGGTGGGGTGGGGTGTGGAGGAGAAATCCCCAGACGGTCCCCAAACCGGGATATATTATGCCATTTCTGCCCTCCCCGCACCCTCTCCATTTGTTACTCACAGTGTAGTGTAGCCCCCGGGACTGGCTCCCCGGGAGGAGTGGGACCCTGGGCAGCAGGGTGACATTACCTTCCGGGATCTTATAGATGACTTCTCCAGGCTTCCGGAGCCGGCGCAAGATGTAGTCGCTGTGGATGTTGATCCCCATTCCCAAGATAAATAAAAGGACGCCTAGGCAAAGAAGAGAGAGGAAGGTGGAAAATGTATCTTCATTTTGGTGTTTTTCTCACAAACTAAGTTGCTGTGGTTTTCTTTCTTTCTAAAAAGTAAAAGAAGGGCATTTAATTTCAAATTCTAAAAATGGTATTAGTATATGGTCAAAAAAGGGGGGGCCGGGGGGCCTGCACAGGAGCACACAAAGCTCTTCCTTGGTTTTGTTTGTTTTCCTTTGTGCCCGCGCCTCCGGCACACGGCACACGCCGCTATGCACATGTAGCCGCATTCGCACAGCTAATCCTCTGGCTGCTTGTTTTTTCAAGTGTTCGCTCTGGCTGCCATGTGGAGAAAGGGTTACTGAAGGCCAGTTCAGTCTGAAGGTCACCGTGGCCGTCCAGGCAAGAGGTCAGTGTGGCTTGGACTAGGATGAACTTAGTGCAATGGAGGAGAAATGAGCCCCATTGGCAAGTGTTTTGGAGCTAAAGGCAGCAGCACTAAGCTGATGGACAGAATGTGATCTGTGATATAAAGAGAGGAACTGAGGGTAATCTCGAGAGTTTTGTTCTGAGCCAAAATATGATACAAACAGTCGAACCTTCCTGGGCTTGGTTCCTCTGACAGATAATGAAACAAATTCAACGATCAGCGTTTTCTAGGATGTTAGATAGGCAGTCCAGAAAAGTCTGTTCGAGGAGGCGGGACTTAGTAAAGACCTAAATAAAGTGAGGGACCTAGCTGCGTGGATATATAGGATCAGAGCATCCCTGGCAGAGAGAGTAGTCTGCACAAAAGAGCTGGGAAGCAGACAAGCTGGCCAATTAAGGCCCCAGAGGATGGCCACGCAGGCCACTGCACTGTAACCGAGGTGGATGAGACAGGAAGTGAGGTGGGGAAATTGGGCTGAACCAAGGACATGTGGGTTTCCTCAGAAGTGGTAAGGAATTTGCATTGTATCCTGAAATCCACTGGGGGAGTTTGAGATGAGGAAGGGCATGATGTCTTTCAAAGCTCTCTCAGGCTGCAGAATAGAGAGAGGCTGGGGTAGGGGGGACGGAAGGGGAGAAGGGAATCACTGAGGTTACCGTAACAGGGTGGGAAGAGGTGATGGTGATTTAGACCATGAGGAGCAGTGCTGGGTGGAGAGTGGTCAGATTTGCTTACCCAGGATAAACCGTATGTCTGTATACCACTCCACAGGGTATTCAGCGCAGTAAATCAGATAGTAGCCTTGCAGGAATCCATTTCCCATGCAGAAGACAAAGCCCTTGAAAAGTAACACAATTGGAAAAGGCCTTCCTCTAGTGAAGAATGAGTAAACAAATGTCCTAGGATATATGAGGGAGAAAGTCAAGATCCATTGTTAAAAATATAAACAGCAATGAGAGGAAAAGGTTTCAAACAGATAATCACATCAAACCCCATTTTTAGAAGCCACTTCCCCTTATATTGGTGCAATGAAATACCATTAGCCAGCTCTAAAACAAGTGTTGATGATATTATTTGTCATGTTTCATCAAAATTCATTGTAGTCTTCGTTTATTATCTTACTTTATTCTTACAATAGTCTTGAAAGGTAAATGTCATGCCCACCCAGTAATTAGTGAATTCAATCTTAGGAGCCTAGGATTGGATACTGATGCTTTCTGTATAAATCAAGAAGGGAAACCCAGATCATGCAGGAAGAAAGGTCAAGCCTGGCTTATCCCATCCCACAGCAGAATGGCATTTTAATAGCAGCCACGTGACCATATGGCTTTCCGTAATGTCTTTCCTTTATGATTTAATTATTGATATTGCAGCATTCCCTACAAAGTGGCTGCAGAATCCCTTGAGAAAGTAGAAACTTCTCTAAATGGTAGGAATTAAAAATCTAGAGGAATCCAGGAAGAAGGGCTTAGAAAAATATTGCCCAAGGTATATGCTGAATTCTATATCTCAAATTCCATCTTCTTCATAATTTTTTTTTCTGTGGTACAATATAACAGGAAAGTTCTTAAACCTATATAAACAATTTAATGAATAACTATCAAATAAATACCCATATAATCTCTAAGTAGGGAAACAGAACATTGTCTTTACCCAGAAAATCTCTATGGGTTCCTGTTCATAGTACCACCATCACCCCAGAGGTAACTACCATTCTGATTTTTATAATAATCATTTCCTTTTGCCTCTGCATAATTTTACCACATTTGTATGCATCACTAAAAAAGTAGTTTATTTTGCTCATTTTAATTTCATATGAATTGAACCATACTCTGAATCCTAGCCTATTTTTTGTCTTATTTCTTTAACTCATCATTATGCTTCTGAGATTCAAACATAGGGTTATGAATAGCTATACTTCATTTATTTTTATTGCTATATATTATTCCCATGTAAGAATATACCATATGTGTTAATCTGTTTTACTTGGATGGATATTTGAGTTGTTTCTAGAGTATACCCACTCAGATATAATTTGGTTATAACTCCCACATTTTTCCATTATTTTAATGATTTTTTTATGTTTATGTAAGAAGTTGAATAAGAATCCAATTTATTTTTTTCCTAATGCAAGTAAATTTACTAAATATCTTTTTCTCGGTGACATGCATTGCCTTTGGTGTTCTACATTAAACTACCACATATATTGGTCTTCTCCTGGACTCTTGATTCTGTTCCATTGATCTCTCTATTGCTGAAACTACACTGTTTCAATAATTATACTTTCAAATATGTCTTAATACTGAGTGAAACTGGTATTACATCATAACATTTTTTTAGGATTTTTCCATTTACTCTTTTCTGTTTCTTTGTTCGTGTGAACTTAAAACCAACTTGTGGAGCACCCCCTCCCAAATTTCAGAATTATTCTTAATTTTAAAGTTAGTTAAGAGAACAAAATGACAGAAGGATGACCTCCAAGAGGTCACCCCTTCATAAAAGCAAAGAAAAATCTGACAACACTATATTCAGAACTCTGGGTATGAATAAAAGGCTTGCAGCAACCTGGGGAGCATGTAGGCAAGAAATGGCTAGACCTTGGTGAGGGCGACAAGTTTTGTGGCATTTTAAATTACCCGGTCCCATCTCCCACCATCCAGCTCTGCACAGCCTTGAAAAGTAACAGGCCACATTCCCAGAACTGGGGGGATCGAAACTGGGCTGGTGCCCTTCCAAAGCCTCATTCCCAAAGAGAAGCCATTCCTTTACCTGTCTGCTGGTTCCCCGGCAGGCGCCACTCATGAGGCTTGTCTTTACCCCACCTCAAACTTACCCAGTGCTCACAGTTTCTAGGGAGGGGGGCTACTTTTTTAATGTCTTAACAGCAAAGTGACCTGATGCGATGGATAACAGGTGGGGCATATTATAGAATAATGAAAAAGTAAATAATCTACAGAATGGGAGAGAATATTTCCAAATGATTTGTGATAACAATTTAATATCTAGATATATAAGGAACTCCTACAACTCAACAACAAAGAAGCAAACTACCCAATTAAAAGAGCAATGGACTTGCATAGATATTACTCCAGAAGAGATAAACAAATGTCCAATAAGCCCAGGAAAAGATGCTCAACATTGTTAGGGACATGTCAATCAAAACTACAGTGATATACTACTTCAAACCAACTAGAAGGGTATAATAAAAAATAAAAATTGCTGAATATAGTTGCTAAAAATTTGTTTCTCCTTTCACTTATACCCCATGAGAGAGCTCAGATGGAAAGTATAGTAGAAGACTACAGTAAGGATATCTAAAAAGAGTCGTTTGCCTCCCAGTGTGGTCCTATTCATGCCAACAATGCCCCCAAATAGGCCCAAAGACGAAGGCCTTGCCATTCAAAAACACAGGACATAGTGTATGCAGTCATGCTTTCAAATTTAACCATATATCCTCCCCACCCCTATTCTCTGGACCTTTTAAGTCTGAATGCAAAGTCAATACTAACCACACTGCAACCAAAGGAATGGGTATTAATCAGGACAACCTCACTACTATAATAAACAATTCCGAAGTCTCAGAGTTTCCACATAACAAAAGCTCATTTCTTGTTCAGACCACAGTGCCAGCCTGTTCGGTGATGCTCCACAGTCCAGAGCATCCTCCTCCTCCGGCCGCAGACCCAGGAAGATAGAGAGCATGGAGGACAAGGGTTACCTTAAGGGCCAGCTGCAGCTAGAAGTGGCGTATATTACTCCCACCCTCTTTGCTTTGGCCCCACCCAACCGCGGGGGAGCCTGGGAAATGTAGCCTAGCTGGATCTCCCAGCAGAAAAAGGAGAGGAGGTTTGTGAGCACACAGCACAGACAAAAGGCTCCGGAAAGCCAGGAGTCCTGGAGAACAAATACAGGTCTTCCGATCAGGATGATTTTGATGTTGGGAAGCTGGAAGCAGTTCAAAAAACATGTTTCAATGAAGAAAGCAATAAAAACAAGGACAAGGAAGGGGGAAAGTGTCAAGTAGCTCAAGACGCTGAAATTAGTGCTTTGGAGGATTGCCGGCGAGTTTCACCGTCAGATCCCATGGCCCACATATATGGCCTGAGACTCAGTTTCCCTGACTTGAGACCACTTCACTTTAATTTCCTCTTACACCTCTAAGGTAAATTTTCATTCTTTTGTGTTTGCTCTGATGTAGAGACTGATAAGTACTCTGTAAATATAAAATTTTCTATCACTGCTAAGTAAATAATCATTTGGGGGGATTCTTATTGGAAAGGGTTAACTGAAATTGCAAATCCAATTTAAATCAAAGTAACAACCTTTAAAATTACACATCTGGCACAGACTAACTCATATTTAGCTAAGTCCTTCTCAAATAGAAATGCTATTCCTAAGATTATCAAGCCAATTGAAGACTTCTCACTATATGAAATTTTAGACTTCACTGTCAATCAAAATAAATTCAAGTTCTATATCTAAATACATGGCATATATATATATATATATATATATATATATATATATATATTATGTATGTAATAACTCCTTTCTCAGCCCCATCTCCCCCTTCAGCCACCACCCCTTTTTTCTGTTTTCCTTTATAGCAAAACTCCTTCAAAGAGTTGTCAACATTCTCCGTCTCTGCTCTTCTTTCTGCCTTTCCTCACCCATACAGAAACTCATCTTGGCGAGACCACCAGAGACTGCCACATTTTACTCCATCTTTCTGGAAACACTTTCTTCGTTCAGCTTCCAGCACACCACTTCCCCTTGATTTTTCTCCTACATTCCTGATTTATCTTCATTTTCTTTTGCTGGTTTCTCTAGTAGTCACCCCCTTGACTATTAAATATTGGAGTGCCCCAGGGCCCAGGACTCATTCTTTCTTTATTTATAACCACTGTATATGTAATCACCTCTAGTCTCATATTTTTAAATATCATCTATAGAGTGACCACTCCCAAATTTATGTCTCCGAACATTATGACTACAGTCTTTAAACCCAACTCATATGACCAACTTCCTACTAGATACCCTCTTTGAAGAATATCTCAAACCTTATACATTTCATTTCAAACCCCTAATTCTCTGCCCTTCCCCCAAACCTGTACTTCCCTGTGCCTGCCCCATCTTAGAAAACGGCACTTTCATTCTTCTGATTGCTGAGACCTAGGGCCTTAAACCATCATTGACACCCCCCATCTCTCTTTATTTCTCATACACATACATCCTCCACATAATAAAATCTAGCAAAGCTTGTCAGCTCTACCTTCAAAATATTCCAGAATTTGGCCACATCTCAGCAACTCTATCTGAGCTCCAGCCATCATTAACCTTCCTTGGATATTTGCAAAAGCCTCCTCACTTGACCTGTCTTTCCTTCCTTGTAGCCTATCCTCCACAGAGCAGACAGAGGGAAACTGTAAGCTGAATCACACTGTTTGCCTCTGAAAAAAAACCCTCATTACAAAGGAAAAGCCCAAATCCTTATGATTGTCTTCAAGGCTCTACACAGTTTGCCTCCCCACCACATCTCTGACTTCATCTCAACTTTCTGCCTTGCCCATCCCACTCTAGCCTCCCTGGCCTCCCTGCTGTTACCTGAACAGGACTGGCATGTGCCAGCTCAGACCTTTGTCTCTTACCTGGGGAGCTCTTCCCCACATATCCACATTCCCTCACCTTTTTCACGTCTCTGTTCAAACATTATTTCTGCTGACCTATATAAAATACCAATCCTGCAATGCCACTAGCACTCACTGTCCTCCAAAACCTGCTTTCCTTGTTCCTATAGCACTTTTCACAATGTTAACACATTGCATTTTGTTTGCTAATTGTCTCTTCTCATAAGAATGTATGCTCTGTATAAGGAGAAGAACGTTATCTATTCTGTTCAAACTATACCTGCAGTGCCTTGAATAGTGCCTGGCCTAGTGGCACTATTTCAGTGATTCATGCTGAATCAATGAAAGAGCCTATCATAAGCTTTAAACATTATATATTTATCATATGCACACAAATCTTTAAATAACATCCCATGCATATCAAATGCATCATAACTTCTGCTTCTAGAAAGTGAAGTAAATGTACTTTCCTGGATTCCCACTGCTAAACACAACTAATTCCCCACACATCATATATACAACAAGCATAAGAGGACTCTAAAGGGTGGAGAAGAGAAGTCACACAGGCTAGAGATCTTCAGATTTAAAGAATAATTTAGCATTCGGTGTTCTGGGTTTTCTTTTTGCCTTATATAATCTAGACTTAGAGTTAGAGCTGAGAAACCTGGCAACCACTCAGTGCCAATGGGCACACACAAAAGCCCCAACAGAAGCTTACTCTTTCTATCCAAGTGACCAGGAAGAGGAGCAATCCAACAATATGGAGCTTTTAAGAAAATAGTTGCTCTACGACAGCCAAACACCACAGAAAAAAAAAACTGTGTTCCCACACCACACACACACACACCAGCAAATATTGATATGGGGCCTAATTAATGAGAACTGTAAATGAATTCAGTAATATAGGATGAACACACAAAAGTCAGTTGTGTTTTATGCACTAACAATGAACTAGCTGAAAAATAAAACAATCACATTACAATAGCATCAGAAACAATAAAATATGTAAATAAATGTAAACAAGGAGGTGAAAGAGCTGTATGCTGAAAACTATAAGACATTGATGAAAAAAATTGAAGAAGATGTAAACAAGTGGAAAGTTATCTCATGTTCATGGATCAGAATTGATATTAAAATGCCTAAACTATCCAAAGTCATCTATAAATTCAATCCAATTGCTATCAAATTTCCAATGGCCTTTTTCATAGAGATAAAAAAAAAAATCCCAAATTTGTATAAAACCACAAAATACCCTGAAGATCCAAAGTAATTCTGAAAAAGAAGAACAAAGTTAGAGGCATCACACTTCCTTATTTTAGACTAAATTACAAAGCCATAGTAGTAAAAACAGTACGGTACTGACATAAAAACAGACATATAATCCAAAGAAACAGACTCAAGAACCAGAAATAAACCCACACATAGGCAGTCAACTAATATTAGATAAGGGAGCCAATAATACTCAATGGGGAAAAGATAGTCTCTTCAATAAATGGTTTAAAAAAACTGGATATCCACATCCAAAAGAATGAAATTGGATCCCTGTCTTATATCACTCGTAAAATTTAACTCAAAATGGACTAAAGACTTAAATGTAAGAATCAGTACTTTAAAACTCCTAGAAGAACACACAAGGAGAAAATTCCCTGACACTGGTTTTGGCAATCATTTTTTGGATATGATACCAAATGCTCAAGCAACAAAAGGAAAAATCAGCAAGTAGGACTACATCAAACTAGAAACATCGGTATAGCAAAAGAAAAAATCAATAAAGTGAAAAGGCAACCTACAAAATGGAAAAAAAGTTTGCAAATTATACATCTGATAAAGGGTTAATATCCAAAAAGATAAGAAACTCATATAACTCAATAGCAAAAAATAATAATAACAATCCAATTAAAAATGGGCAGAGGAACTGAATAGATTTTTCTAGAAGATAACCAAATGGCCAAGAGGTACACAAAAAGGTGCTCAGCATCATTGGTCTTCAAGGAAATGCAAATGAAAATCACAATGAGATATCACCTCATACCTGTCTGAATGGCCATTATCAAAAAGACAGGTAATAGCAGGTGCTGACAATGAGGTGAAGCAAAGGGAACCCTTGTGCACTATTGATGAGAATGTTAATTGGCACAGCCACTATGGAAAACACTATTGAGTTCCTCAAAAAATTTAAAAATCCTGGCCTGTGATGGCACAGTGGATAGAGTGCCAAACTGGAACACTGAGGTCACCGGTTTAAAACCCTGGGCTTGCCTGGTCAAGGCACCTACCTACAACAAACAACCAATGAACAGCTAGAGTGAAGCAAGCCCTTCTCATCACCCCACACACACACCCTCCTCTCTCTCTAAAATCAATAAATTTAAAAAAATAAAAAGAGAATTACTGCAAGATCTAGCATTCACACTTCGGGGTATACATTCAAAGAAAATGAGAACAGGATATCAAAAAAGATATATGCACCCCTATGTTCATTGCAGCATTATTTACAATAGCCGAAACATGGAAAGAATTTATGTTTCCACTGAGAGATGAATGGGCAAAGTAAATGGAAATCCTGCCATTTGTGACAACATGGATGAAGCTTGAGGGCATTCTGTCAAGTGAAATCAGCCAGAGAGAAAGAGACAAATACTCATATGGGGACCCGAAGAAACTGAACTCATAGAAACAGAGAGAAGAGTGGTGCTTGCCAGGGTTAGGGATGAGTGAGGGCAGGGAAATAGGTGAAGGGAGTCACCTAGAGGGTACAAACTTCCAGTTCTAAGATAAAAAAGTTCTGGGTATCTCATGTAGGGCATGGTGACTATAGTTAGCAATATTATATTGTTAACTATGTTATTATTATTTAGCTTGAACAATGCTAAAAAAGTTGTTCTTACAGTCTCTTTAACAAAGGGTGTTGGGAAAATTGGACAGCTACCTGCAAAAAAATGAAACTAGACCACCAATTTACACTATTCAAAACTCAAAATGGATAAAAGACTTAAATGTAAGTTATCAAATCTTAAGCATTTTAGAAGAAAACATAGGCAGTAAGCTCTCCAACATCTCTCGCAGCAATATATTTGCTGATTTACCTCCAAAGGCAAGTGAAATAAAGGACAGGATGAACAAATGGAACTATATCAAACTAAAAAGCTTTTGCACAGCTAAAGATAATATGAACAAAATAAAAAGACAAATCACACAATGGGAGAACATACTCAACAATACATCTGATAAGGGGTTAAAAACCAAAATTTATAAAGAACTTGTAAAACTCAACATCAGGAAGACAAACAATCCAATAAAAAATGGGCAAAAGAAATGAATAAACACTTCTCCAAAGAGGACATACTGATGGCCAATAGGCAGATGAAAAAATGTTCAACATCACTAATCATTACAGAAGTGCAAATTAAAGCCACAATGAGATACCACCTTACACCAGTCAGAATGGCACTCATTAACAAAACAACACATGATAGGTGCTGGCTAGGATGTGGAGAAAAGGGAACCCTCCTGCACTGCTGGTGGGAATGCAGACTGGTGCAGCCACTGTGGAAAACAGTATGGAGATTCCTCAAAAAATTAAAAATGGATCTTCCTTTTGACCCAGCCATCCCCCTTTTAGGAATATATTCTAAGAACTCCAAATCACTGATTCAAAAGAAGAAATGCACCCCCATGTTTATGGCATCATTGTTTACAATAGCCAAGATCTGGAAACAGCCCAAGTGTCCGTCAGTGGACAAGTGGATTAAAAAGCAGTGGTACATAGCCCTGGCCGGTTGGCTCAGTGGTAGAGAGTCGGCCTGGCGTGCAGGAGTCCCGGGATTGATTCCCGGCCAGGGCACACACTCGATTCCCAGAGGTGCCCATCTGCTTCTCCACCCCTCCCCCTCTCCTTCCTCTCTGTCTCTTTCTTCCCCTCCCGCAGCCAAGGCTCCACTGGAGCAAAGTTTGCCCGGGTGCTGAGGATGGCTCTGTGGCCTCTGCCTCAGGCGCTAGAATGGCTCTGATTGCGGCAGAGCGACGCCCCAAGATGGACAGAGCATCGCCCCCTGGTGGGCATGCCGGGTGGATCCCGGTCAGGCGCATGCGGGAGTCTCTGACTGCCTCCCCGTTTCCAACTTCAGAAAAATACAAAAAAAAAAAAAAAAAAAAAAAAAGCAGTGGTACATATACACAATGGAATACTATGGGGCCATGAAAAAGAAGGAAATCTTACCTTTTGCGACAACATGGATGAACCTGGAAACTATTATGTTAAGTGAAATAAGCCAGGCAGAGAACAAAAAATATCATATGACCTCACTTATTTGAGGAATCCAATGAACAATGTGAACTGAGGAACAGAACAGAGGCAGAGGCAGGATCAAAGGGACCAGAGGGAAAGCAGACAGAGGGAAAGGGGATGAGAGGATGGGATCAGAGAAGGGAAAGAGATTGGTGAAATTTTATACACATAACACAGCATTGTAGAGAGCAGAAAAGCAAATCCCGGATGGAAGAGGGGAGGGCTTTGGAGGGAGGGGGGCAAGGGAGATGTTGAGAGGAGCACGAGGGCAGGATGTATTTAGTGGGACACTTGAATCTATGTAAACACAATAAATTAAAATCAATAAACTATACAATTAAAATAAAATAATGGTTGAAAAAAAAAGAGTTGTTCTGAAAAGTTCCCACCACATAACCAAAAAATGACAACTATGTGAGGTGATGGATATGTTCATTAACCTTAGTGTTCATTAATCTTATATATTATTCCACAATATATACTTATATCAAATAATCACATTGTACATGTTAAAATTATACAATGTTACATGTCAGTTATATATCAGTAAAGCTGGAAATGTATCATATATTTTTAAATAATAAATACCATAGATAAATCAAATTGGAATTGTTTTAAATTCAAGCAATCCACAGGAAGCAGGGAAAAGAAATTTGATATGGAAAAACAGACCAAAAGAAATAAAAGACCTAACCTTTAGTACAGGGGTCCCCAAACTACGGCCCGCGGGCCACATGCAGCCCCCTGAGGCCATTTATCCGGCCCCCACCGCACTTCCAGAAGAGGCACCTCTTTCATTGGTGGTCAGTGAGAAGAGCATAGTTCCCATTGAAATACTGGTCAGTTTGTTGATTTAAATTTACTTATTCTTTATTTTCAATATTGTATTTGTTCCCATTTTGTTTTTTTACTTTAAAATAAGATATGTGCAGTGTGCATAGGGATTTGTTCATAGTTTTTTTTATAGTCCGGCCCTCCAGTGGTCTGAGGGACAATGAACTGGCCCCCTGTGTAAAAAGTTTGGGGACCCCTGCTTTAGTATATCAATAATTTTAGTCTAATTGTCAGATCTTGTTGCATTTATAGTAGTCATTTGTTATATGTGCCACCTAACAGTCGTTCTTCCTTCCAGGGCTCACCTCCTTCCCCAGTCTTAGCCCATGAGAGGGTTCATTCTCTCCAGTCTCCTTAGCCAATCACAACAGTGGTTGTTTCAAGGATGGGCATGCAACCCAACAAACCCCACTAAGGTTTTGTCTACATTTCTCATAGAACTATTCTTTTCCACATGCCTTGGATACGAGAGGCTGTAAGCTCTTAGATTCTATGGTTGTCCAGCCACTACCAAGGAACAGCCTTTCTGAGAATAGAGTCAGTAAAAGACGTAGAGCCAAAAGCCAGAGAAACCAGATCCTGATGGTATCTTTGCAACCAGCGCACTCATCTGGACCTGAAGTTGGAAGTTTCCAGTTATGAGAGTTTTTAAGTTCAGGTTTTACTTAAGCCTATCTGATTGACTTTCCGGTCACTTGGAACTGAGAGTCATGATGAATGCACCATCCCACTGTTCGCTTTTGAAATAAGCACTAAACTTTTGCATTTAAAGCTAGAATTGGTGAGGATTTGAAGTTGCATTTGATCATAAAATAGTGTTTCCCCCAATTTTTCCCTTTGGAGAAGAACCCACCAAGATGTCTTTCCTTGTTGGAGCCTCTCCGTATGCCAAAGCGCTCGAGGCCAACCAGTCCTCTGGGGCCATGGCCCACTTCCCTGCGTTCTTCCCAAAAAATAACAAACACTGACAATGAACATTCACCTGTCCATAACTCAGATCATACTTGTCATTGTAAATAATGGTTTTGGATGTATTAGAGAGTGGGATGCACTGGCCAAATGCACAGAACGAATCAGTGCTGCCTCCCATCCACTTACATTGTATTATGACCTCATGCAGTGGGTTGAATGGTGGCCCTCAGACAAAACATGCCTCAGACAAAACGTGGAGTGGGCATGTTTTTTATTTTGTCAGAATAAAGTAATATTCTTTATTCTGACAAAAAAAAGTGAATATTATCTTATATGGGAAAAGATGTGATTAAATCAAGGATCTTGAGAGGAGAGTATCCTGGATAATCTGGGTAGACCTAGAGCAATCACAAGTACCCTTATACAAGAAAGGGGCAGGAAAAGAGAAGAAAGGCCCACAGAGTAAAGCAATGGGAAGACAGCACAGAGAGGCAACCACAAGGCAGGAATGCTAACCGCCGTAAGACGCTGATGGACAAGGAATGGATTTTCCTTTAGAGCTTCCAAAGGGAGCACAGACTTCTGACACCCTGATTTCAGACTCTGGCCTCCAGAATGGTGAGAGAAAAGTTTCTGTTGTTTTCAGCCACGTAGGTTGTGGTGCTGTTAGAGCAGCCACAGGGAACTAAAACACCTTGTCAGAGTAATAATTGGCCGTTGAAATTAATTTCAGTTCAGATATCCAGTAGAGGAAACACTGGCAAAGGACCACAAGCAGCTAATATTTTTACAGTGCCTACTATGTTCTAAGTATTTTGCATGTATTAAATCATTTAATGTTTATAATAACCCTAGGAGATTAGTATGCTAATCATCCCCATTTTGTAAACAAGAAAACCGAGGCACAGTGAGATTACCAGCCTAAGGCAGTGGTTCTCAAAGTGTGCACCCTAGAAGATTTCCAGGTGTGCCCTATGGTATTCCAGAGAAATATGTGCCTGTTGGGGACCAAAAAACCAAAAGGGTTTTTCGAGTTTAGATTTTGGGGGGACAGAGGTGTGGGGAATTAGCTGTAAACTGACAGTTGACAGTCTGCCCAACCCCCCACCTCACTTGCTTGATTAGGTTTTTGCAAAAGGCTGTTAAGCTGTGGTGCTGGATTACTTACATTACCCTCCATGTTCCCTGGAAAGACTGGAGGCAAGTTCCTTCTATTCTTTGTTTGGTTAAAGTTCAGATGATATGTATGGTGGGGATTTTCTACACTCAACACAATTAAGAGTAAAAGGAGAGGAATTCTTCAATGTATTGACAAGGAAATGAGAGTTTGCCTTTCAAAAATATGCCCAAACATTGAAGAAATCACTAAGACATATCGAACTCATGTTTCTCATAAATGCAAGAATGAAAAAACTTAATACATTCATACCAGGACCTGCCGAATTTACTAAATCTTACTAAAAATGTATCTATATATAAAAAAAACCTTTTATGTCATTTTTTAATTTTTTAACCCCTTTTTTACAAATTCTAAAAAGCATACCTCAAAAAATGTATGTAACATAAATATATTTTTTAATGTCAGAATAAATAAATTTTTGTCATATTTATTTCATTTAATTACCATAAAAGCACGCTTGGACTTTATATTTTTCTTTAATATTTGACTTAATTATTATAACATATTTCTCAGAAATTTGTATATAATGCACCTACAATTATTTGTAGGATTTTAAATGCGCCCCAACTTCAAAAAGTTTGAGAACCACTGGCCTAAGGTCATACAGCTACGAAATATCAGAGCTGGGATTCAAGCTGGAACCAGCTTCACCTGTTATTGAGCATTTTGTTAATGTTATTGAGCATTTTGCTCTCCTACAGTCACTGTGTTTAAAAAAGAAAAAGAAAGCATCCATTGCATATGCACTTGTCTACATCAGAGGTTCTTACCGGTTGCATAATGAAATCACCTGAGGGGCGTTAGGAACACTAAAAGGAGAGAAGCACATGGCAGACAGGGTCATCAGAATCTTAGGCATAGGACATAGAGCATTAGTAGCATTTGAACATTTCCCAAGATGGTTTAAATGTGCAGTCAGGATTTAAAACCACTAACATAATACCCTCCAATGGCAGATTTAACTAATTTGTTTAAATTGGCATTGACCAGATATTTTGGCTCTTCCAAATTCTGTGTCCACATAAAGAAATTAGATTGCCAAATCTAGTAGAAGAAAAGTTCAATTCAATAAAACTACATTTTTTTCCCTCTGCAATAGAGTGGTTAACCATTTTCTATCAAAGGCAGTTCCATGGGAAAAGTTCAGTGTAACGTTTCCCCCAAAGCTTCTGGGACTTCTTCCCATTTTGTTCTGATGTCCTGGAAGTGAGGACAGCCAGGTCCCACTGTCAACCCCTGAAGATGTCATCTGGTTATAATTTAGTAGAGATTTTTTTTAAAATTTTTCCATTGATTTAAGAGAGAAAAAGAGAGGATGGGAGAGAGAGAGAGAGAAGTATCAACTTGTTCACTTTATTGTTGCATTTAGTTATGCACTTATTGGTTGCTTTTTGTATGTGCCCTGACCAGGGATCAAACCCGTGACCTTAGTGTGCTGGGAAGATGCTCTATTCACTGAGCCACCTGGCCAGTGCCTCAATAGACTTATTTAAACTATGAAAAAATTGAGATGGTTAGTTCATGAAGACCTAAAATATGGTATACCATTTTTAAGTTTTCTGTTTATATGTTTTTAAGTCTTTATATTTGTGTCCTGGTAGTACTGGAAGACTCTGGAACAGCTCAATTGCTCATTTTTCTTCTTTCTTCCAGTCTCCAGCTCAAAAGGAAAGTTGATTATGAATACCTAATGAGTTACCAAAGTTTTAAAAAAGTTTGAGGATTTCTCTGAGTAATGGAAATGTAATCATCATTGAGATACAAATGCCTGCAAGAAACATGCTACTGATCACTGACCTTATTCATTCATTCATTCACTCATTCAATCCCCAGGAGATCAAAATCTGAATAAACAAAGAGGCTTGGTTCAGCCTCTTGGTCTGAATAATACCAACTTATTTGACTAACTAGTTTATCTTTTCTTTTCCTTTAAGTTGATAACTATGGCATGGGTTTTAGCATTGTGTAGACACATTTGCTCAGCCACTCATGCTAACTGGTCATGACCAAATTAATAAATTATAATGGTAACATGGGGTGGTTTTCATCTTGAAATGCAAAGTTCAACAAACCTACTAAGGTAGACTAAGGACGAGGCACATTCACTGCTGAACACAAAGACATCATTTCACTAAAATGCAATTTTGTCTCCCTTATTTTTTATTATTTGCAAAAAATATAGTCATGGTTTTCTAATTCCAGTTGTTTGGTTTTATACTATAGCCCAGGTTTACAGGCCTTCTGATTTTTTTTAGAAACAAACAGCTTTGTACAGCTATATAGCAATAAGTCCTAGATGTTGCCATCATTCTGAGAACGTTTAAGGACTTTCAATCCTCATTTAAATATTGTCCTGGGACTCAGTAACCCTAATCAAAAGGTACAATATTCACGGTGAAACCTGTTTATCAGATCTCCCTTCTACATCTGCAGTTCATTGTTCATTTAGACAAAAGAAAAAGAAAAAGCATTTTCTGAGGTCTCTGTGGCAGAATTTACTATGTAGAAATCTCAAACCTATCCTTCAGAAGCATCTACTGATATCTCCTACACTCTATCCCTACTGTATAACCTTAGAGCCACCCTGCCAGCCATAGCTACATGGAGCCACAGGACCCAAGTAAAGAAAACCACCATTTTCCTGTCATGCTTAGCTCTCCACAAAGTTAGAAATGTGTAATGTGGGATCAAAAGGTCATTGCACATTAAGCCTGAGAATGGAAAAAGCAATAGGTTACAATGAAATGAAGGAGACAATTATGGTCTGAATGTTTGTGTAATTACCTTTGGAGGTAATTAGGTCATGATGCTGGAACCTTCATGAATGGAAATCAGTGCTCTGATAAGAAGAGGCCAGAGAGCTAACTCACTCTTTTTTCACCATGTGAGGATACAACAAAAAGTCAGCCATCTGCAACCCAGAAGAGGTACCTTGACAAAATCAGACCTTGCTGGCACCGTAATTTCAAACTTCCAGCTTCCATAAGCCTGGAAAATAAATTTCTAGTGTTGATAAGCTACTAAGTTTATGGTATTTTGTTATAACAATCTGGGCTGACTAAGACAGTGACACTCTGGATAAACTGATGGAAAGTTTAGCAACACAAACCAATGGCCTTAGTCATAACATTGAGTACAAGCAGAGGTTACTAGAAGCCAACAAGTCAACCAGTTTTACAGATGGTCAAATTAGCAAAGCTAAATGCTAAAATGCCTGTACTCCCTGCAACCCTGAGGAACAGAGAGATACAAACCAGGGACTTCTGCTTCCAGTAAAGACAGAATAATTGGATTTACCTTCTGGGCTGAAAAATACAAAACAAGAAGACAAATTCTATGAAATAATGATTCACAAAAAACTAGATATAAAGTTATAAAAGACAAGAATCCCTGATAGGCTTTTTTTTTTAATGTGAACCTTATGAATGACCTAGCTTAATGTTTTGAGAGAATTTCCCTTTGGAAGGGGATTCCAGAGAGAAGCTAGAAGATTTCTTAAGAAAAGAAAATGGAACTGAGACTCCAGAAGATCAAAAATGTAGACTTCTCAGGACAAAGTACTGAAGACTAGGGAGATACACAGAGATCTACAGAGGGTCCTCCTCAAGTATTCAGCAAAGTATTAATTAGTGTTCTTGTGTAAGAAAAGGTTCCCCCCAATAGCACTAAGAAAAACAGTGACCAATGTATACAAATGGCCAGGAATACAGCCCATTCCCACCAGATAGATAGGAAAAGTCATAATACTTGAAGTATTGGGTAGAGAATTTAGAAAGTTTTTCCTGTAAAGGAGGAGATTAATTAGCCTTAGCACTAGCACTCTTCTGAAACCACCTAGCAAATCTGATCAAGACTTGAAAGGATCAAATTATTTCCAAGTAACTTAACTGTATTCCAAAACAAAGCTCAAGAATATTTATAATACAAATAGGATGATTGTATGGGATCAGAAAAGAGAAAGAGATTGGTGAAATTATACACACATAACACATTATAGAGAGCAGAAAAGCTAATCCTGGAGTGAAAGGGGGAGGGCGTTGCAGGGAGTGGGGAAAGGGGGGTGTTGTGGGGAACACGGGGGAGGGAGGATGCATTTGGGGGGACACTAGAATTTTTGTAAACACAATAAATTAAAATTTTAAAAAGAAAGAAATGCTCATTAAAAAAAAAGAATGCAATTACACCCAATAAGGTACAGTGTCTAACCATTCAATCAGATATACAAAGAAGCAGGAAAAGACTTCACATAGTGAGAAGAATAATCAATCAAAAGTGACACAGAAATAACACAGATATTAGAACTAGCAGACAATGACATGAAAACAGCTATTATAACTGCCTTCCATAAAATTAACATTCATAAAATTAAGTAGAAACATGGCAGATAGCAAAAAAAAAACAAAAATCAAACTTCTAGAGAGAAAAACTACAATGCCTGAGAAGAAAATACTCCAAATAGGATTAGCAATAGATACAATATTGTAGAAGAAAGGATTATGAACTTGAAGACATAGCAATAGAAGTTTTCTAAAATGAGACACACAGAAAGAAAAGATCTAAAGAAATGAAGAATACATTGGATTTCAGGTAAACATTTCTATAACATTTGAACTGTTGATTGTGTTGTGTGCCTATGTACTCTTATTGCTCATTGTCACCCTAACAAATTTAGTTTTATAAATTAAAAAAAGAGAACATCAAAAAAACCTCAGGGAAAAAAAAAGAAAGAAATGGAGAGATCCACGAGCTACAGGATAGCTTCATATAAACAGAGGCCTCAGGTATGTAATTGAAGTCCCTAAACAATAGAAGAAGGGAGGGGAGGTGGGTGTGCTGGGGAGTAGAGGGAATCAAGATTAATGTACAAAAATAGTCCCAAATTTGATTAAAATTTTAAACCCATATATTTAAGAAGTTTAAAGAATCCCAGCACAAGAAATATGAAAAAAAATACACCAAAGAATAATCAAATTGCTCAAAATCAGTAATAAGGGAAAAATATTTATATTAAAAGTAATTAGAGACAAAAAGACACATATACAGGGCAGAAAAATGGCAGCATGTGAGGTTCCCCTGGTCTCAGCCTTTGAAGTTACAACAAATTGAACAGCTGTAATTTAACAAAGTATCCCCTGCTCCACACAGAGGTTCACACACTGAAACATCTGAAGGTGTGAGAGTCTGAACAACCAGAGGAGGAGGGAAAGGAGAGGAGCAGAGATGGGCATCATGGATGCAGCCAAGAGCTCACTGCAGGTCTCAAGAGAGAGGAAGAATCAGGTTGCCGCCGGCACTCCCTCCAGTCGTGAGGAGCAGAGAGATACAGACTCAAGCGTTCCAGACTGAGTGGTCAGTATTTGCTGCAGCTGAGCCCAATAACCAGGGAGAAGACAGAGTACAAAGTTACAGCTGCAACTGTCTGGCAGCCACTGTGGCCAGACAAAAAACAAAGCCATGGAGCCTGGCCACTTCCCCTACCCTCCCAGATTTAGGAGTAGACCCCAGATGAAGCTGTAGCAGTGACTGCCAGGCTACAGAAGACATTATCTGCAGCACTGAGAACTGGAGAAGTGGAAGCATTTTTTTCTGAGTGGCAGGCACACATTGTGCCTAATCTCAGTGACAGGGTGGAGATATAGATGTGAGGCAGCTAAAGTCTGACAGTTGCCATTATGGAGAGGAAAACAAAGCCACAAACACACTGACTGGTTTCTCCCAACTCACCCTGCCCAGATCTGTCATGGCTGAGCCCAGCACTGCCAGCAGTGTCTGGTTGCAAGGGACAGCCCTGGGATTTCACAGGCTCAAAATTCCATTGCGCACCACATTCCCCAACAGAGGTGATGCCTTGGACCCAGGCAACCTAGTCACAGTGCAGATGCCAACCTCTCCAGGAAAAACAGGGCATTTCCCACCACCATGCAGATCCAATAAGTCAGAGGAATAAAAAAAATTTTTTTTTAATTTATGCTTCAGTGCCACCTACTGGAAAACAAAAGAAAAACTTCATATCAACCTCCTAAGTAGAGAGTGCCACTCTTAAAGAAAAAAAGTAGATTTCATTTCCATAAATTATCAAGTTTCAACCTTTCTTATCTCATGACACACATAAACTAATTACTAAAATTCTGAAGCACACCAAAACACATGCTATAAGTTTTGCCGATCTGACAAAAAAAAAATCTGAAAAATATACAAAAGTATAATTTTCATTCATTCACACTGGACAGCTATTGTTGCCTTGGCTGTTGTCATTTTTTTTATTTGACACTCTAAGGAAAAAAAGGTTGGTGATCCTGACTAAATAGTAAGGTATTGCATGTTTTAAAAATTCTTGTGGCACACCAGTATGTCTCTTGCAGCAACTTGTTGAAAATTGATGCCATAAATGTCTAATCAAAGTAAGAATACATCAAACACCAGGAATAACCATGATAATAGTTATTCTGAGACAGCTCAGAAAGAAAACAAGAACTCTCCAGAAAATAAACTTAAATATGTGGAAATGTGTGACTTAAATGGCAGAGAATTCAAGACTGCAGTTCTGGGGTGGGGAGGGGGCAGATGGGCAGTTTAATGAACTCAGAAATAAAATCAATAAATTAAAGAAGTACTTTATCAAAAAGATTGAAACTCTAAAAGAGAACCAAATATAAATCTGGAGCTGAAGAACTAAGTAAAAGAGATGAAATATGAATTAGCTAACTTAGGAAATAGAGTTGACCACATGGAGAAAAGAATTAGTGATATCAAAGATAGAAATCTAGAAATAACAATGATGGAAGAAAGAGCAATATAAGAATAATGGGTATACTAGGAGAAGGGAACAGAGAGCCTACTCCAGCAAATAGTCAAGAGAAGTTCCCAAACCTATGGAAAGGGCTGAATCCTCAAATCCAAAAAGCAAACAGATATGTAATTATCTCAACATAAAGATCTTTTCCAAGGCACATTACATTAAAATTGTCAAAAACTAATGACAAAGAAAGAATTCTCAAGGCAGCATGGGAAAAAAAGAAGGTGGCCTATAAAAAAATTCCATTAGGTTATCATCAGATTTTTCAGCAGAAACTCTATAAGCTAGGAGAGAGTGAAATCAAATATTCAAGCTATCAAAAAGAGATAAGTTACCAGGCAAGAATAATATATCCATCAAAGTTATCTTTTTGATATGAAGAAGAAATAAAGACTTTTCAGACATACAGAGGCTGAGGGAATTTACCACTACAAAACCTCCATTACAGGTAATACTGAAAGAGGTTATTCTACCTGAAACAAAAATACAAGTAGATACAAAACTATGAATAAGATGACTAACAGACAGACTAACAGAAGCAGGAAATTGCAACCCTCTTTCAGAGAAGACACCATACAGTTAAATATCACATAAAGCAGTGGTCTCCAAACCCTGGGCCATTTGGTACTGGTCTGCAGAGAAAGAATAAATAACTTACATTATTTCCATTTTATTTATATTTAAGTCTGAATGATGTTTTATTTTTAAAAAATGACCAGATTCCCTCTGTTACATCCGTCTAAGACTCACTCTTGACGCTTGTCTTGGTCACGTGATACATTTATCTGTCCCGCCCTAAAGGCCGGTCCATGAAAATATTTTCTGACATTAAAGCGGTCCATGGCCCAAAAAAGGTTTGGGACCACTGACATAAAGTTTAAAAGAGTTTAAAACAAAAACATTTTTTTGCCTGACCAGGTGGTGACGCAGTGGATAGAGCATCGGACTAGGACACCGAAGACCCAGGTTTGAAACCCTGAGATCGCCAGCTTGTGCGCGGGCTCATCTGGTTTGAACAAGGCTCGCAGGCTTGAGCCCAATGTCGCTGGCTTGAGCAAGGGGTTACTCAGTTTGCTGTAGCCCCTCAGTCAAGGCACATATGAGAAAGCAATCAATGAACAACTAAGGTGCCACAACGAAGAATTGATGCGTCTCATCTCTCTCCCTTCCTGTCTGTCTGTTCCAGTCTATCCCTCTCGCTGATTCTCTCTCTGTCTCTGTCAAAAATTAAAAAAATAAAATAGGAATAAAATAAAACAAAAACATTTTTAAGAGAGAAAACAACAGCTACTGCAGTTTGGAATTGAACCCAGCCTTGAGATAATTTGTGTCAACAAAAATGTAAAGGGGGGGGTAAAGGATTTTATATTCCAACTATCATCAATATTAATTCATACATGCCTATGTAAATTTATTGAAAGTATATACTTGATGTGCTGTGGGTTTTGTTTTTTTTTACCAAATGACTATATGCTTATTTCCATCTTAGATATAGTTTAAGAGGCTAATATTTTTTAAGTATACATGATAATCATATCAGTTATATGCTAAATATTTTTGGACCATGTGAAATTTCTGGACCAAAAATATGTGACATTTTCAGCGATTGTTGAACTGAAAGTTTGAACAATTCTCAGTGACATAGGGCCACACATACATACAATTTTCTCACAGGCCTAACTACGATATTTTAAAATCTTTCTAGAGGTATAATTAACAATCAATTACACATATTTACAGTATAAAATTTGACAAATTTTGAAACCATTATATATCAAAATACATATCCATCACCACCAAGAGTTTGCCTGTAGCCTTTGTTATCCCACTCTTTTGTCCCTTTCTTCGTCCCCAAGAAATCACTAATGTAATTTTTGTACTATCAATTAGTTTGAATTTTATATAATGGAAACATAAAGCATACACTCTTTGAGCTTGGCTCCTTTCAGTCAGAATAATTATTTTTCCTTTCATCTATGTTGTTGCACAGATCAACAGTCCATTCATTTTTATTGCTGAGTAGTATTCTAATACATGGTTATACCATAGTTTGTTTACTAATTCACCTGTTGATGGACATTTGGGTTGTTTCCAGTTTTTTGGCTACTACAAAAAGCTGCTACAAACATTTGTATACAAATCTTTGAATAAATATGTGCTTTTATTTTGGGGGGGGACAATATCTAGCAATGGATAGATCATATGGTAGCTTTATATAAAATATATATATAGATTTTTAAGAGACTGTCAAAATATTTCCCAAAATGGTTGCCATTTTACATTCCCATCAACAATGTACTGTATAAGAGTTCCAGTTGTCCCACCTTCTCACCACTACTTGGTACGGTCAGTCTTTTTAATTTTAGCCATTCTAGTGGCTGCATAATTCTATCCGATTGTGGTTTTATTTGCCTTTCTCTACTGACTAATGATGTTGAGCATCTTTTCATGTTCTTATTTGCCATTCATATGTTTTGTTTTTGTGGGGGGGTTTTGGTAAAATATTTGTTCATATCATGATGTACAGGAGAAACTTATCAGAGAAAGAGAATTTTCAACTAATATTACTAGAAGTTGAATATTTAAATGCAAAAGAAAAGAACTCTGATTCATACTTCTAATCCTATATAAAAATTAACTCAAAGTGGATTATAGACATAAATGTGAAACTTAAAACTATAAATCTTCTATAAGGACACCAAAGATAAAACCCTTGTGATCTCAGACTAGGTAAAAATTTCTTAGATGTGATACCACAAGCACAAAAGCAAAAAGCAAAATTGAACTGTATCAAAATTTAAAACTTCTGCTTTTCAAAAGACACTGTTAGGAAAATGAAAAAGACAAGCCACACAGGCTAGATGAAAATATTTATATTTACAAAGCATATATTTGGTAAAAGATGTGTTTGTATCCAGAATATATAAAGAACTTTCAAAACTCAATAATAAGAAAACAAAGGACTCAGTTCTCTAGTATTTAGATGTATTTATCAGATATGTAACTTTGGGCAAATAAAGAACATTCACTGAGACACTGAAGTGAGACAATGTACTACTGTTGAAAGAGGGCAGGTAGAGGCAGGAGATAAAAGCAGAGATTATATAATACAAAGAAATGGGTCCTGGGATGTTTCATAGCCAGATGGGGGAAATGTCAAAAGCAAATTGTCGTATTTTCTTCGCAGTAACTTCTAGGGTCAGCCTTGACAACATGAAGCAAGTGTAATGGAAGAAGTTTAAAAGTGTCCCAAAGCCTGATTTAAGGCTAAGATAGTAAACCTGGATATTATGGTGTAAATACAAAAGATACTTGGAAATTAAAAAGAGGAGAGGTATTCAAAAACAAAGTACATGGAGAGCCCTTTTCAGTCGTGGGTCATCAAACAGGTCCCTTTCTTGACCAAACGTCACACTCTCACCCACACAGCTGGGGACAGACCACCGTTGGAGGACCAGCTCAAGGGCCTAGCCATCACTCCCTCTCACTCCCACCAACACGGCAATCAGACAGAGTGCAGTCACTTGTGAAACAGGATTAATAATGGTGATTGTCTCGAGGACAAAATGAAATAACCAATGCAAAACATGTAACATAATTCCTGGAACACTCAGAGTTCAATAAATATTGGTTTCCTCTTCCCTTATCCCCCTTTCCATAACCAAATGTAAGGCAAATTGCACTGCTGGCCCCAGTTCCCAGGGTTTTAAAATTTAGAGCTCCTATGCTGAGCTGACTCATGAAAGGCTCCTGGGTTGTGCAGAGCCACTTTTTAAACAACTTGAGTCCAGACTTTGATGTCCCCAGTGCCATACATGGCAGAGAGTCAAAGAACAGAATGGGGACTTGCCAGAACCAAGCGGCCAGGCTCTGGCAGAAATCAATATGTAGACAACTTTCATATTCTATCTAACAAGAGAATGCACCCATGCTCCCCCTCCTGCTTGTTGAGGGCTCTTCATTAAAGCATCCTTCTTGGACTTCCCACTGTCCCTCACCCATTCCTCCCCAGGAAAGGAGAAGTGAATGAGCTGATTGGCAAATGTGAAAGCGTGACCTCTCAGAGGTACAGCTCCGCCCTTCTCTCATCCTGTTGTCTTTTCAAAACAGGTTGCACTGGGGAAAGCCTGGGCTTGTTCAGCCATGGCCTGTTGATGAGTATTTCTGAGCTACCGTGTTAAGAGGCCCACATCATCCTATGTGTAATCCACATTCTCCCTGGCTTTCAGTTGATTCTGAACTTGGTGGAGAAGTGGGATGCTGTTTATAAGAGCCCCTCTATCCCATGCGCTCTACTCCATGCACATTCACACCCGAACACATGCTAGAGACCTCAGCGTGTTCAGTGGCATGACTGCGTCCCCAGTATGTCTGTCTCTCCTTCAGTTTGCTTTTTCCTACCTGTTCTGGCTTCTCAGACTGATATTGCTGCCATCCAAATTCCACACCATACAGAGTGATAGACACACAAGAGTGATTCTTTCCTGCCTTCCTCCTGGAGTCCAAGCACCAGGTATCGCACTTCTTTGGTGTCTCTCATAGGACCTAGCACAGTTCTGATCATATGGAAAGCCGCTATGAATTCTGTCCCTTTCTTAACATGTGACTTTGTACACATCACTTTGCCAATTTGAATCAGTGTTTCCTTATCTTGTCTGTTCTTTTTTTTTTTTTTTTTTTTTTTTTTTTTTCATTTTTCTGAAGCTGGAAACAGGGAGAGACAGTCAGACAGACTCCCGCATGCGCCCGACCGGGATCCACCCGGCACGCCCACCAGGGGCGACGCTCTGCCCACCAGGGGGCGATGCTCTGCCCATCCTGGGCGTCGCCATGTTGCGACCAGAGCCACTCTAGCGCCTGAGGCAGAGGCCACAGAGCCATCCCCAGCGCCCGGGCCATCTTTGCTCCAATGGAGCCTTGGCTGCGGGAGGGGAAGAGAGAGACAGAGAGGAAAGCGCGGCGGAGGGGTGGAGAAGCAAATGGACGCTTCTCCTGTGTGCCCTGGCCGGGAATCGAACCCGGGTCCTCCGCACGCTAGGCCGACGCTCTACCGCTGAGCCAACCGGCCAGGGCTTGTCTGTTCTTTTTAAGTGACATTAAGTTAGAGAAAGAATGGGGGAAAGTTGATCATTTCTTCAATGTGATAAGAGTAAAATCGTCAAGATCTCTAAAGTTTGTTTACATTTTTTGGCAAACATAGCTCTATATTTTTCAGATGTGCTTATGATGTCATCCCATTTACGATGTAAACTCCTAGACTCTTACTATTTCCCACAAGGTTCAAATGAAGGACTTGGAACCCATGAACTCTAAGAAAATTATGTTTATTTCTGAATTCCTACCTGAATGTAGCAGATGTTTTCTAAAACATACTTTGCTATAGAAGTATTCACTGCTTTGCTATAGAATATAACAATTTTATTATCGAATTAGCAGAACACTGAATATAAAGCTGTCTTTTACGGTTTTCTTAAGGAAGGGCTGAGAGGGCAAATAGAGCCCACTGCCTGTTCTTGTAAACAAAGTTTTATTGGAACACAACTACTCATTTGTTTATATATCGTCTGTTTGATTTCATGCTGTAACAGCTGATTTTAGTAGTTGTGATGGAAACTATATGACTGCAAAGCCTAAAATGGTTACAATTTGGCTTTTTACAAAAGTTTGCTGACTAACCTTCCCACACACACACTATTCTAAAGAACCTTTTAGTTCATCTTTATTGATCCAAATTTTGCCTCATGAATGTCTGTAACACATGATTAAGTGACCACAAAAATATGGCTTTTCCTGCCTGGCCCTTCCTTCCTTCTCAATCTGTAAGAGAAAAATTTGTCTAGATGATATCCAATATAGGCATTAACCGTCATTCTGATGCTCAACCAATGAGTAATTTCCTTTGTGATGTTTGATTACTTCTGAATATTTGAGACATCTGTACCTCTTCAGAGATTAGAGAAATACTTGCAGGGCACATCACAAGCCTCAAGTTCCAGTCCCCTCTTCACCCCTAACTGACTAAACCTCTTAGTGCTTTGCATCTGTAAAACAAGGAGGCTGGACAGATGAGGATGAAATTTCCTTAAAGCGGATGATTATGACCCGGTGTGTGAAGTGCCTTATGGAAGAGCACACTGGCTGCTAGGAAAGCCCAAGGAAAGCATCAGACCTGGGTATACAGAGAAGAAGGGACTCAGGGAAGACTTCTTGGAGGAAGTGGTATCTGAATTGTGTCTTGAAGGATGAAGAAGAATTCATGCTACTGGAATTAATGGACCAGTAAAGCAAAAGGCATCTTATTGAAGCCACCATGGGGGTTGGGGGGGGGGGGTAATTAACCCTTTGAATAGTACGAACGTTCACGTATGTCCTCACTCAAAGGGTTAACAACTCACTACTCAAAGGGTTAAAGAATGTCGTTTGTCTCAGCATCTAAACACTAGGAAAGATCACTCTAAATTCAGACTCTTAGGTGTGTATTCTCCCTCTAGATGTGCATTATGGAAGATCACACTGCCCAGAAAGTTTCCACAGTACAGTCAACTTTTTGTGCAACGAGACTTTTTTTTCCCCGGTCATCCAAACACTAAGGTCTCGTCCAAGGCTTGAACATGACATCAGTGGCTGCAGGCATACATGATGTGATAACCATTGCATGGGACACCAAAGGCTGCTTGGGAAAATGAAGACAATCAAAGAGTGTTAGGCAAAAGATCATTCCAGGGCTGTAGTCAAGGTCAACGAGAGGTGAGATAACTTTAACGTCAAACAATTTTGGCAGTGGGATTAGGCAACACGCTTATGCAGCAGTCATTTTCATGTGATTAAACCATCCAAACATCCACAACAATAGATTCCGAAGGGAGGGGGATTATCCAAGTTGACCTAGCTTATGCAATCTCAGCAATAATGGTTTCTAAGTAATCACTAGCTCTACTAACTCTCCCACACTTCTAACTGCCTGTACCGATGTCAAGAGTAGAGGTCATTCACGCATTCAACAAATTTTAGTACCAATTATGGTATGAGCACATTTCTGTACACTGAGGACACAGCCATAAGAAAAAGGAGACAAAAATCCTTTTCTCCTCTGGAACTTAAATTCTAGTGTGTCACTCTTGTATAAAATGCAAAGAGTTTTAACTTCTATGCAGCTGGATATATTGCTGTTCTGAATAGTCCTGGGGGGGGGGGGAGGATTTTGCAAAGAGTCTAAGCCAAACCTGAGTCAGCCTTCTTCCTGAGCCATTGTCCTTCCATTTTATTCTGTGTCATAACTATGCACAGGACAGGATAAAGCCACGGCAGCCTGGTGCTTTTTCCTTAATGTACCCTCATTATCAAGCCACATGACTCCAAAAGCCTCAAAGCAAAAGTGCTCGTGGACTTTGAACCACTTCTGGGAATGTTGACTAAGAATATAGTCCTAAATTCTGAAAATAATGTAGGTGCAAGAATGTGCATCACAGCTTTACTTAACTAGCTCCTCCTCCCCACCCACATCAAAGATGGGGGAAATTAATGCCCAACTATAAGTTAATGGGTAGGCAAATTGTCATTTTTACATGAGGTGAAATCACAAGCAGCCATTTAGATAATATTTACAAAGACTCTATAATGTGTGAAAGATAAAATTTTAGTTAATCAGGCAGAAGAAAAGCCCATACCATATTTCCCCATGTATAAGATGCACCTTAATTTTGGGACCTGAAATTTGAAAAAAAAATGTGTAAAGTTATTGAATTCCAGTTTTATTAATCATAAAATTCATACAACTCCTCATTACTGTCAAAATTCCCATCCATTAGCTTGTCCTTATCTGTGTCTGATGACAAATCACTGTCTTCATATATTGCCTTGTCCTCAGTTCCATCCATGGCATTTGAAATGCCACACACTTCTATTGTACAACCACTGTATAAGACACATCCAGTTTTTAGACCCCAAGTTTTTCCAAAAAAGGTGTGTCTTATACATGGGGAAACATAGTGTGTGTGTGTGTGTGTGTGTATGTGTGTATACACACACACACACACACACTCAACATAGCAAGTATAAATATAACTAGTGTAAAAATCTACTAAGGGAAGTAAAAGCCTTGACTTCTAGTCAAGATGGCGGAGTAGGTAAACTCTGTGCTTGCCTCCTTCAACAAGCACATCAAAGTTACAACTAAAGTCTAGAACATCCAATCGCTGAGAGCCACCTGAAGACTAACTAAACAAGTCCTGTAACTAAATATAAAGAAGTACAGTGAGACTGGTAGTAGGGGCAGAGTCATGGAACAGGCAGGTCCCATCCCCATGGTGTCACAATCAAGAATCAGGAGGGTTATCTTGGCTGCAAAGGTCCCCCCTGAAGAGCAAGGGGTACCAGCCCCACACTGGGCTCCCAAGCCCTGAGCACCAGTGCCAAGGAGTTTCTGGCTGTGAAACCAGTGGGGGTTTTGCCCAAGAAAGACAAAAGCTATCAGGAGACCAAGACACCTACCTGATCTCTTTTTAATTTAATTTAATCTTAAATTTAAATTACACTTGACAGTCAGTAAGTTTCAGATGTGCAGCATAGTGGTTAGACATGTATATAACTTACAAAGTGATCACCCTGATAAGCCTAGAATGCACTGAGCACCACACGGTTATTATAATATTATTGACTATATTCCCCATGCCGTACTTTACATCTTACAACTGTTTTAAAAAGTCAATTTGAGATGACTGGATAAAGAAGATGTGGCACATATACACTATGGAATACTACTCAGCCATAAGAAATGATGGCATTGGATCATTTACAACAAAATGGTGGGATCTTGATAACATTATATGGAGTGAATTAAGTAAATCAGAAAAAAACAAGAACTGCATTATTCCATACATAGGTGGGACATAAAAACGAGACTAAGAGACATGGACAAGAGTGTGGTGGTTATGGGGGGGGAGAGGGGGAGGGAAGAGGGGGCACAAAGAAAACTAGATAGAATGTGTTGGAGGACAATCTGACTTTGGGTGATGGGTATGCAACATAATTGAATGACAAGATAACCTGGACATGTTTTCTTTGAACATATGTACCCTGATTTATTGATGTCACCCCATTAAAATTAATAAAAAAATTTAAAAAATCTACAACCCTTAAGATGAGCTCTTAAAAACGATAGATTCCTTTAAATCTTAGTAAATTACAATGTTCTAACTGAAAAAATAAAAGTCAATTTGTACTTCTTAATCCCTACACTTTTTTCACCCAGCTCCCTAACCACCCCCACATTTGGCAACCATCAACTTATTCTACCAGTTTCTGTTTTGATTGTTCATTTATTTTGTTTTTTACATTCCACATAATAAGTAAGGTCATGTGGTATTTGTCTTTCTATGACTTATTTCACTCAGAATACTACTTCTGGGTCCATCTAAATTGTTACAAGTGGTAAGATTTCCTCTTTTTATGGCATGGTAATATTCCATTGTATATGTGTGCCACATCTTTATCCAATCGTCTATAGATGGACACTGAGGTTTCTTCCATATCTTGGTTATTGTATATAATATGTCCTTCTTTGTCTCTTATTATTGGCTTTGTTTTAAAGTCTATTTTGTCTAAGTGTTGTTATCCCAGCTTTTCTCTTTCCCAGCTTTTCTTTTTCATTTTATTTACATAAAATATCTTTCTTCATCCTTTTACTTTCAGACTGTGTGTATCTTTAGATCTGAAGTAGGTCTCTCGTAGGCAGTATATGTATGGGTCTTCTTTTCTTACCCATTCAGCCACCCTATATCTTTTGATTAGAGCATTTAATACATTTAAAATTAAAGTAATTATTGATAGGCATGTAGTTATTGCCATTTTATTATTCATATTTTTATTTTTGTCTTAGTATTAAAGAAATCTATTTTTAAGATATTTTTGTAATTCTGGTTTAGTGGCGATGAACTCTGTTAGCTTTTTCCTATCTGGGAAGCTCTTTGGTGCTCCTTCCATTCTAAATGAGAGCTTTGCTGGGTAGACTAATCTTGTTTGTCGGTCCTTGATTTTAATCACTTTGAATATTTTGTGACAAACCTTTCTGGCCTTCAAAGTTTCTGTAAAGAAAACAAATGAACATCTTAGGGGTGCTTCCTGGTACAGACTAACTGCTTTTCTTCTGCTATTTTTAAGATTCACTCTTTGTCTTTAACCTTTGTCATTTTAAGTATGGTGTAGACACGTCTTGGTGTGGGCCTTTTTGGATCCATCTTGCTTTAGACTCTCAGTGCTTTTTGGGCTTGTATGTCTATTTCCTTTGTCAAACCCAATATAATCCCTATTAAAACACCAATGGCATTTTTCACATTAGTAGAACAAATAATCCTAAATTGTATATGAAACCTCAAAAGACACCAAATAGCCAAAGCAATCTTAAGAAAGAAGAAGAAATTTGGTGGTATAATGCTACCTGATATAAAACTATGAAGCTATAGTAATAAGACATCATGGTACTGGCATAAAAATGACACATAGACCAATGAAACAGAATAGAAAGCCCATGAATAAACCCACATATATATGGCCAACTAATATGTGACAAAGGAGACAAGAACATATATTGGGATAAAGACAGCCTCTTCAATAAATGGTAGTGGGAAAACTGAACAGATGCATGCAAAAAAATAAAATCAGGCCACTTTCTAATGTCATATACAAAACTAAACTTAAAATGGCTTAAAGACTTAAACATAAAGCCAGAAAACATAAAAAATCCTAGAAGAGGGCCTGACCTGTGGTGGCGCAGTGGATAAAGCATCAACCTGGAACTCTGAGGTTGCCAGTTCAAAACCCTGGGATTGCCTGGTCAAGGCACATATGGGAGTTGAAGCATCCTGCTCCTCCCTTCTCTCTCTCTCTCTCTCTCTCTCTCTCTCTCTCTCTCTCTCTCATGCCTCTAAAATAAATTAATTAATTAATTAATTAAATATTTTTTTAAAAAATCCTAGAAGAAAATTTAGGCCATAAACTCTTTGACATTGCTCTTAGATATATTTTTATATGTCTTCTTGGGCAAGAAGAACTAAAGAAAAAATAAATAATGGTACTATATCAAACTAAAATGTTTTTGCACAGGATAGGAAACCATCAACAAAACAAAAAGACAACTTACTGAATGGGAGAAGATATGCACCAGTAATACATCTGACGAAGGATTAATATCCAAAACATACAAGGAACTCATACAACTAAACAACAAAAAGACAAACAACCCAATTTTAAAATGTGTAGTACATAGGTGGGATATAAAACTGAGGCTCATGGACATAGATTAAAGAGAGGTGGGATGGGAGCAGGGGAGTAAAGAGGGACAAATACACGGTGATGGAATATGATTTGACATTGGATGATGAGCACAATGAACAGTTCATATGCTATCTAGAAATGTTTCCCTGAAACCTTAATGATCACTGTCACCCCATTATATTTCATTTCTAAAAATAAAAATTTTAAAGTGTGAACATCAATGTAAAAAAATATATATATTTATTGCAATTAGTATTTTTAGTTACCTTTATTAGGCTCCAGCACAGAAAGTAAGGACCAAAGACCAGAAAATTAGGGTCACCTTGGGCAGCTGCTGATTAAAAGCAGTTGTAAGCTGTGTCTCTGATGGTGAGCTCATGACTAAGAAGACACAGGTACAGAAATTTTTCTGCCAAAAATCTTTAAATCAAAAAAGAGCCTTATCAAAAAAAAAAAAAAAGCTTATCTCCTAGGAAAAAATAAAATAAAAATGTGTATTAGACCTAAATAGTTCTCCAAAGAGGACATCCAAATGGCCAATAGACATATGAAAAGATGCTCAACATCACTAAACATCAGGGAAACTAAAATTAAAACCACCATGAGATATAACCTCATACCTGTTGGAATGGTTATCATCAGTAAATCAATATGGCAATGATGTGGAGAAAATGGAACACTCATGGGCTGTTGGCTGGTTGATAAATTGATGCAGCTACTATGGAAAACAGTGTGGAGATTCCTCAAAAACTTAAAAGTAGAACTACCATATGACCCAACAATTCCACTTCTTTATTTGAAGAAATCCAAAACACTAATTTAAAAAGATATGTGCACCCCTATGTTCATTGCAGCATCATTACAATAGCCAAGATATGGAAGCAACCTAAGTGTCCATCAATAAGTAAATGGATAAAGAAGACGTGATACATATATACAATGAAATGTTATTCAGCCACAAAAGGAGAATTTAATCTTACCATTTATAACAACATAAATGGACCTAGAGTATATTATGCTAAGTTAAATAAATCAGACTGAGAATAACAAGTATCATATGATTTCACTTATATCTGGAATCCAAAAAGCAAACAAACAAAACAAAAGCAAGTTCCTCAATACAGAGAACAAACTGATAGTGGCCAGATGGAAAGAGGGTAGGGAGGTGGGTGAAAAAGGTGAAGGGATTAAGAAATACAAATTGGTAGCTACAAAATAGTCATGAGAATGTGAAGTACAGCATAGGGAATATAGTCAATAATATTTTCATAACTATGTGCCAGGTGTTTACTAAACTTATGGGGGATCACTTTGTAAGTTATATACATGTCTAACCACAATGCTGTACATCTGAAAATTATATAATATTTAATGTCAACTGTAATTGAAAAATAAAATAAATTTTAAAATTTTAAAGGTGAAAGAGATTAAGAAGTGCAAATTGCCAGTTATAAAAATAGTCACAGGCCCTGGCCAGTTGGCTCAGTGGTAGAGTGTCGGCCCAGTGTATGGAAGTCCCAGGTTCGATTCTTGGACAGGGCACACCAGAGAAGCACCAATCTGCTTCTCCACCCTTCCCCCTTCACTTTCTCCCTCTCTCTCTCTCTCTCTCTCTCTTCCCCTCCCACAACCCATTGGAGCAAAGTCGGCCCGGGCACTGAGGATGGCTTCATGGCCTTCGCTTCAGGTGCTAGAATGGCTCCAGTTGCAACAGAGCAACACCCTGGATGGGCAGAGCATCGCCCCCTAGTGGCCTTGACTGGTGGATCCCAGTCAGGCATATGCGGGAGTCTGTCTCTCTGCCTCCCTGATTCTCACTTCAGAAAAATACAAAAAATAAAATAAAAATAAAAGTGAAAATAAAAACAGTCACAGGGATATAAAGTACAACATAGGGAATAAAGTAAATACTGTTGTTAACTATGTATGGGTACTAGACTGATCAGGATGATGATCACTTTGTCAGATATAAATGTCTAATCACTATGTACACCTGAAACTAACATACAATAATATTGTATGCCAACTATAATTGAAAATATATTTTAAAAAAGAAAAAGAAAAGAAAAGCTTTGGTGAAAATGCTTCAGAACTAATGATTGATATACCTAGATGTTGCAATTATGGGTGTTTTTCTACTTTCTATATTTCCAATTTTTTTTCATTAGTGAACATTCATTATTTTTAGAATTTAAAAAAAATCAAGCCTCAATATAGTTTTTAAAAGGTAAGGACAAGGGAGCAAGTACACATATAAAATAGTTTATTATGGTAGCTTAGATCCTGAATTCTGGATTCACACACTCTGGGTCTGAACCTGGTTCCCAAGTTAACTGTTGGACCTTTGCTTGCCTCAGTTTCCCACCTGCAAAATGGGGGTGACATTGGCTGCCTACCTAGATGGGTTAACATGAGGATTAGAAGATAATATATGTGGAGTGGTTAGCAAAGAGCAGAATACCTTGTAAACATTCAAAATGACAACAGATCCAATACTACACTGGCTTCAAAGAAAGAGTTCACACAAGGGGAAAGATTAGCAAATATCACATCTTCATGCGTCAGGGACAACTAATTCAGGGTTGTCTTTCAGGGGACAATTTCCCCTCAGGCAAAATCGATACCCAGATCCTTTATTAATAATTTAAAGTCTCCTTTGAAACATGAAGAATATGTTGATATTCATTTTATGGGTATTCTTTGGTTTTTGTTAATGTGCCAGCCATAATTTATTAGACAAAGTGCCTTTTGGTTTAAAAAACAAGTCTAAAAATTATGTTAATAAGATCATCAGAGAGCACTCATCATTACTCTAAGAAGAAACGATCTCATAAAAATACTTTATATGGTGCTAAAAGACAGTTAGTAAACCTGAAGATAAAAAGTGGTTGTCTGATAGAATCATGTTTTTCTGTCAAATGTTTGTTCCAAAAACAGTGAAATCAAAAGGTAGATAAGTGAAATCTTATCTCCTACACCCAACATCCTTCTTTCTGTGCAAAATAAAATATCTAAAACTGAATAAAATAAAGAAGTAATAACTAGCCCTCACTTTGTCCACAATAGGCTTTCAGTAAATATTTGTGGAAAGGACACTCATTTGTGAAACTGTGGTTCTTACTGCTTGCCGATACTCCTTTTTAAAAGAGTGAGAATTCAGTTAAGATTCATAAATATTAAATATTAACCAATAAAAAAGATCCAGAGGATAAGAAAGGATTATAAGGAAAAACAGGTTTTCTCCATTTCCTCCTCCTGAAATGGGGCATCACTGTTGCCATGTGAGAGAGAGAGGATCGTGCCTTCAGTTTCCAGAGATATTCTTTAGCCTGAATTTCTAATCTAGATTTCCTTGATCTTTGGAGCCTAGATATTCTCTACTAAAATATAAGGCTGTGCTTCTATTCAAGCGCTTGACCTGGTTTGGCAACAATTCCCTGTCCAGGGACTGTTTTCTCCTTATAAAGAGTGTCTGCCTGCTTATCATGATGGAAAGGTCTTGAACCACGGCGTTGTTAAGGCTTAGATTTGAATCTAGTTGGTCGCAAGCTGTATCATCTTCATTCACTTTCTTTGTCTATAAATGTGTATCTCACAAGGTTGCAATAGGGTTAAATGAGACAAGACAATAGATGCTAAGTGATTGGGCATAGTAGGTAACTTAATCGAGTCTTCTCCTCTTCCCTTGTGTCTTTTTTGGAGGTTAGCTGTCATTCCGATCTTAAAAGCCTTCGGTTTCTTTCCTGTCTTTCCTTCTCAAACCAGAAGGCAAAGTTGTTCTGAACTTGGGATTCTTAATTTAGAAGAACATTTGAGCTCCAAGTTAATTTCCACCCCTTCATACTTATGTCCCAGGGGAACTGGAAAGGTAGATTAGTTGGTGAGGGCAGTCCCTTTTGGGTAGAGCCTGAGAAGTGGGGCTCTCATTCAGGCCAATGGGTTCCCATCAATTCTCTTTCCCACAACTAAAGTCCGAATGGGGCTCTTCCCACCTCCCTCCTCAGACCCTCTGAGCTGTTTTCTTAGGGAAGTGTCAACACTTAGATTCTCGCAAGAACCAGCCCGCCCCTACCCTAAAAAGGAAAGGTAAAAAAGAAACAGAAGGGGTAAGGGATTAGATGTCCCTGGGGGCGCTGAACTTCGTGGAGTTGGAGAGGAAACATCCCGGTCAGCAGCTCGGCCCAGCCTGTTTTCCGGCTCCCCTACCGCCCCGCTCAACTTCTTCCCCCGGAGCAGCCAGAGGACGGGCTCGCAGCCCGGACCCATACAGGTGCATCCCGGGAGCCCGGCTCTGCGCTCCTGGCAACCGCCTGCGCCGCCCCTCCGCGCTCCTCCGTGCGCCCTGCGCGCAGCGCTCCTAGACGCCGGGAGGCTGGCAGTATACCGCACGCCGCGCCCGCAGTGGGAAAACTCTACCTGTGGAAGTAATGTGCGCAAAAGAGACCCAGAAGCACCGTCGCAGGGGGGCCAAAGAGAGCACCAGGCTGCCAGAGGAGCATCACCACTGGTACCGCGAAGGAGGGCAGCTCCTGCAGGAACCAGGCGGTGCGGGCGGACAGGTGGGTAACCGTGGTCAGGCTCCCTGCATGCTTCCCATAGCCGGAGGGCTCTCCGAAGTAGAGTAACAGTGCTCCCAGGATGGCCAAAGCGGCGCTACCCGCTAGCACGGGGTTCTGCTGGCAGTGAACAGGCATCGCGCCGTGCTCCCCTCCAGTGGCCACTGCCGGTGCGGAGGAGAGCGCGGCCCCCGCTGCCCCTTTATGGAGCGTGAGACACCACTTCGTGTCCGCCCCTTCAGCGTTGGCTCCCGCCCTCCATCCTGCCTCCCACCTGGGCGCGGCCAGCCCTGTCTCTGCCCATCAGAAATGCCCCTTTCGGGAGGCTGGCGCTTCGCGAGGCAGCCAGGCTGGGAAGAAAGACGAAGGCTTTCATGGGGCTAAAAAGTTGTTTTGCGGCCCCCGAGCCTTTGCCTATCCCAGATCCGCACCTCCGCCCACACAGCCACTCTTCTTCGCCTGCCCTGGGAAAGCTTGTTCCTCACCATCAACCTCTGAGGCTGCAACTTCTGGGACTAGGAAATGAGAGAAAACCACAGGAAAGATTTCACTGGGAACGGTCTCCCGCGCCCGCACACACTCTCCGCCGGTAGCCACGCTGCCCCTACCCTGGAACCAGCCCTCGCCAGGATCTCCTGACCCTCTGGTTCCCTGCGCTCCTTCACTCCCCCTGGCTCCCACCCAACCCTACCTCGTTCCTTCCACACTTGGCCCCTTATCTAGGTACTTCCCGCGTCTGTCACATCCTCTGAGTTGGGGCGCTGTGCGCCTTCACCCCTGTCAGCATCAGTGCCCCCTCTGCACCACCATGCCCCTAGTGTGTACCAGTTTCCCCAATCCTAATTCCTCCAAGGTTTTTCTCCAGATCCCCTGGGCGCGCCCCTGGACTTCCTGCCTTTGAGAAAGAGTCGCATCGCTGAGCGTGGGTTTGGAAGCATGGGTTGAGACCGGGAGTAGTGCGCGTGTCGGTGCGCCCGAGTCTCTCCTCCCCGGGACCCCTGGAGCTAGGCAGGTTCAGTCTAACGTCTAGGGCTTCACCTGCGAGACGCCCTCTCCCAACTCCTGCAGCCAGTGAGTCGGGTTCCACATGGTGGTGCCATTGGAGATGCCGCTGTGCGCTGAATACCCAGACGCGCTTCTTTCTCTTCCATTTGCCACCCTTCTCTCATTCTCCACTCCGTCGTTCTCCAACCTCGTCCAGCACCTATTTCCTCTGCCTTTCTTTAATTCAGCACCCACCTTGGCTGCCTTCCTCCGAGGATTGGTGCCCCTTTCTTCGCGTCCTTCCTTTGACCTAGCTTTCCCCCTACAGGGTTGGCCGCCTCTTCCCACCCGCTGTTGTACACCTTTTTGTCCCACCTTCGTTCACTACTTTATCCCCATTAATTCTCTACTCTGTTCCCCACCTCAGACTCAGCCTCAATGTCCCCCCACCCACCACCCACCCACTCACCTTCCCACCCCTTTCCCTCTCCCTTTCTTGGGCACCTTCTTCATTCTTCCCCCTTAGCTCCAACTCATGGCCTCTCAGAAGTCCCCTTGAGTACTTCCCCGCCGCTCTTGCTCTGTTGTACTGGCTGTTTCCATGAAAGGCACACTGTCCCATTTGCCCAGTTTGGGGGTGTTTCCTGATTCCTGGGACACGTGGTATGTGATGAGACTTTAATGCTACAGGGAACGCTCTGATTGTTGACCAAGAAGTATTTTATCATCTCCCTGTTAGGTAACAGTTAAATAGCAGTCATACTTCAATTCTCAATGGATACCATGTAAGAATAGCCATGCAGACTGAAGCACTTTGCACAGTAATCAGGTGTTGTCTCTGACAGCTCCTGGGAGCTGTTTCCGCACTGGCCTTTCAGTGCAGAGCCGGTCCCAGCTTTCTCAGTTACTCCCCGCTAGTTGAGGACTCCCAAACCGAGATCTCCAGCCAAGACCTGAGCTTCTGATCTGCATTTCCTCCCTGCATGTTCTTTAGAGACTTCAAATTTAGCCTTACCCAAAACTAAACCAATTTATCTTCCCCCATATGCCCCATCCATACCAAGATCCTCCCTCCGCCATTCCTGGTTATTACAACTTCGCTGTCCTCATAGCCATGGAAAGCTATAGATTTCTTGATGCCATATAATATCAGGAGAATAAGCAATGTGACATTTTGAACCCAACTCAGTAGAACTTTTTAAAATGAAATTTCTCCTGTCTCAACTCCCTCCTCTCCTTTTTCCTAACTTTGTGCTATTTTGGCCCTCAATTTTTTTTCACTGTTATACCAGTTAGCTTTCTTTTTTTTCTTTTTGACAGAGACAGAGAGAGGGACAGACAGACAGGAAGGGAGAGAGAGGAGGAGCATCAATTCTTCATTGTGGCACATTAGTTGTTCACTGATTGCTTTCTCATATATGTGCCTTGACTAGGGGGCTCCAGCAGAGTGAGTGACCCCTTGCTCAAGCCAGTGACCTTGGGCTTCAAGCCAGAGACCTTGGGCTCAAGCCAGCAACCTTGGGCTTCAAGCCAGCAAACCTTGGGCTCAAGTCAGCGACCATGGGGTCATGTCTATGATCCCACACTCAAGCTAGCAACCCCATACTCAAGCTGGTGAGCCCATGCTCAAAGCGGAGACCTCGGAGTTTTGAACCTGGGTCCTCTGCATCCCGGTCCAACACTCTATTCACTGTGCCACTGCCTGGTCAGGCCCAGTTAACTTTTGTAGAATAACAAACTACTGTAGAAGTCAGTGGCTAAAAAAAAAAAAATCAATTATCTTCAGTTTATGCATCTGTGAGTCAGTTGGGGGTCAGCTGACCTACACTTGATTAGGCTGATCTTGTCTTTGTTCATTCATTCATCTGCTCTAGGCTGGGTTTGGATAGGGAACCTTAGCTGAGGCAGCTCTATTCCACAGGCTCTCATGTGGGATGAGTGAGCTAGTCCCAACATATCTATATAATCTCAGTATCAGAAGCACAAGAGTGCAAGAAACACACAAGAGCTCTTGAGACTCTGGCCAAGAACTAGTACACTTTTACCTCCTATTCATTCTGTTGGCCAAGTCAAATCACATCTTATATTCCAGAGTCAAATCACATCTTATATTCCAAGGGAGAGTATTACAAAGTTAGATGGTAAAAAGACAGGGATACAAGGAGAGGTCATTGGAACCGTTCTGCATTACATACAAAGAGAAAATACCCAGATTGTAATATACTGCTTGATTGATTTGCACAAACTGAATACATTGTTATAACCAGCACTTAGGTCAAAAAACAGATTATTAGCATACCAAAAACTCTCCTCATGCTTCCTTATATCTCCTCCCAGAATAACCACTACTCTGACTTCTAACACCATAATTTGTTATGCCTGCTTTTTAAATTTTCTTTTTCAATTACAGTTGACATTGAAAATTATTTTATATTAGTTTCAGGTGTACAACATAGTGGCTAGGCAATCATATAAGTTACAAAGTGATCCCCTGATATTCAAGTTTGAACTTTATATAAATGTAATCATATATGCAGTATTTACTCTTTGTGCATTTTAATGGTACCTAAAATTTGTTTCTAATCATGTATGGTGAGATACACAGTCACTGAAGTGATTGTCGCGAATGAAATTTATACTCACAGATCACTGTGTTTACACTCACAAAAACAAGAGGCATCGCATGTCACACAGAACCACATGGGGAAGAACCAGGATGAGTCAGAAGGCAGAATGAATGAGAGGAAAGGTGGACAAGAGATTTTACTCTGGTTTTTGCAGGAAGGAATAAACAAGATAGGGTAAGCAGGTTTAGGATTGTCTATTTTAACTGTCTAGTTTGAATAATTTTAGTGTGCTCTTGGTTTTAGGAACCATGTCTAGTTTTCTGGTACCTGTCAGGGTGATTAGAGCAGGTGAATGGTGGTCCAGCATAAACTTGATGTAAGAGGTGGTTGTGGTATGGGGTGTGTGTGTGTGTGTGTGTGTGTGTGTGTGTGTGTGTGTGTGTATCAGAGAGAGAGAGATTGGGAAATCACCTGGAAAGTAGTAATCCCTGAAGGGCATGCATCAGTGGTAGGAATTTTTAGAGTGAAGGCATATTTCCTAACAAAATGTCAAATCAATGCCCCAAAGATGATTCCAAAGTAATTTAACAAAGCCAAACCCTCTTGAAAGACAAATCCAGACAAGTAACAATATAGACTTCACAATATCCAACATCCATCTTACATATCCAAGAACATTGAAACACCCCAAGCAAAATGAACACACACCCCTTAATTATACCAAAGCATATCATAACCAAATTGTTAAATATGTCGCATTGACTTGAGGCAACTACTGGAGTTGAACTAACCTTCCCAAGCTTAGGACAGTTAACACAAGACTACCCTCACTTCAGACAGCAGCAAATTCAAAGGTTTTCTAACCAAACATAGTTAAGAACAACTATCTATAAAGTTGAGAATTCCCACTAGCCCTTCAGGTTCAATAATCCATTAGAACAACTCACAGAACTCAGGAAAGCACTATAATTCTGATTACAGTTTTATTACAGAAAAAAAAATCAGAACTACCCAAAAGAAAAGAAGCATAAGGATCGCTCCCTAGTGGGCTTGCAGGGTGGATCCCAGTTGGGACACATGCGGGAGTCTGTCTCTCTGCCTCCCCTCCTCTCACTAAAATAAAAAGAAAAGAAAAAAGAAAAAAAGGAAGGAAGCATAAGGTGAGATCTTGGAGGGTCCCAAATATGAAGCTTCCTTTTCTTCTCCCCATACAGTCAGGATCCACTACCTTCCCAGCACATCATGTGTGACAATATACAGTGTACTGTCTACCATAAAATATACTTAGGTGAGAAACGCTCACCCAAGCTTCAGTATCCAGAGTTTTTATTAAGGTTTCATATGTAGGCACAGTTGGTCAAATCATTGGCCATGTGGTTAAACTCCATCTCCTGCCTCTTTCTGATCCCCAGAGGTCAGGTTGATATCACATGAATCAAAGCCCCAATCTCTAATCACATATTTTGTGATTTTGGCATAGCCCCATTTTGAGCCATCTAGATAGTATAAACTGTCAGGGGCCCCATGTATCACACAGATACTATCACTCAGAAAAATCCAAGAATTTAGAGCAGCTTCCAGGAACTGAGGACAAGGCCAGCCAATTCTTTCACCCAACAGTTTAGAGGCTATCCCCCAAGAAGCTGGCTCAAAGAACTGGCCACTCTTTGGCTAAAGTTAATTCTTCACTACACACATATCAAGAAGCAGAAAAATGTGGCCCTGGTCAGCTGGCTCAGTGGTACAGCATCAGCCCAGCATGTGAAAGTCCTGGGTTTGATTCCCAGCCAGGGCACACAGGAGAAGCATCCATCTGCTTCTCTACCCTTCCCCCTCTCTTTCCTTTCTATCTCTCTCTTCTCCTGCAGCCAAGGCTCCATTGGAGCAAAGTTGGCCCAGAAACTGAGGATGGCTCCATGGCCTCTGCCTCAGGCACTAGAATGGCTCCAGCTGCAACAGAGCAATGCCGCAAATGGACAGAGCATCGCCCCCTAGTAGGCATGCCAGGTGGATCCTGATTGGGCGCATGTGGAAGTCTGTCTGCCTCCCTGCTTCTCACTTCAGAAAAATAGAAGACAAACAAACAAAAAGCAGAAGAATATGACACATAACTAAACAGAAAATAAATCAATAGAAACAGACCTATAAATGACAGAGGTGCTGTATTAACAGGCAAATACTCTAAAATATCTTTTTTAAGTATGTTCAATATGCTTAAGAATTTAAAAATGAACATAATGAGAGAAATGGAAGATATGAAAATGCAATCTCTAACAATGAAAAAAGTTTTATATAAAAATTTCACTGGTTTTTTCATAACAGGTTTGCTGCCAAAACACAGGTGTCATGAAAACTACTACTAAAAACCAAAATGTGAAAGAAAAAAACTTATATCAACATCATCATCATTGGACACATAGGCTCCAGTAAGTCTACCACAACTGGTCATCTGATCTACAAATGTGGTGGGAATGACAAAAGAAAAATTTGAGCAGAAGGCTGCTGAGATGGGGAAAGGCTCCTTCAAGCATGCCTGGTTCTTGGATACACTGAAAGCTGAATGTGAGCATGGAACCACCATTGATATCTCCCTGTGGAAATTTGAAACTAGCAAATACTATGTGACCATCACTGATGTCCCAGGACACAGAGACGTGATCAAAAACATGATTATAGGCACACCTCAGGCTGACTGTGTTGTCCTGATTGTTGCTGCTGGTGTTAGTGAATTTGAAGCAGATAGCTCCAGGAACGGGCAGACCCATGAGTATGCCCTTCTGGCTTACACAGTGGGTGTGAAATAACTGATTGTTGGTGTTAACAAATGGATTTCAATGAGTCACCCTACAGCCAGAAGAGATACAAGAAAATTGTTAAAGAAGTCAGTACAGTGGTACCTTGAGATACGAGTTTAATTCATTCTGTAACCGAGCTTGTGAGTCAGTCAACTCGTATATCAAACAAATTTCTCCCATTTAAAATAACTGAAAGAGATTTAATGCATTCCAGCCCTGTGAAATATCCCCAATCCTAAATTATGAAAAAGACATGTTTTTAATTAAGAAACACACATGTATATTTTACCAATGCATAACAAAATATATGAAATAAAAGGAAAAAGTGTTATTTAGTACTGTATTCTTGCCTTGGAGACAAACGAGTGCTGCTAACGGAGGTGAATGGCAGAGGAGGGAGGGAGGAAGGGATGCAGGCACTGTAGACATGTAAACTAAAACTGCACTTTCTTAACACTAAATGTAAACTAAAACTGCACTTTCTTAACACTAAATGTAAACTAAAACTGCACTTTCTTAACACTAAATGTAAACTAAAACTGCACTTTCTTTACTTAAAATGAAACCACAAAAACTTAATTGTAAAAAAATGTACTTTCTTAACTTTAAACTTAACCTAAGCTCAACATTACATATTTTTCATTTAATCATCACCTGTTTTTACCTTTTTGGCGGCACTTTAGGCACTTTCACTTGCAGGACTTTTGAATAAAAATCTATCCAAAGTGGTTTGCTTTTGACTTCCTTTTAAAATGTTATGGAAATGTGACAAGTGTCATTAAAAAGTGCTGAAGCACGACCAGTTGAAACTTTTTCCGGGTGTTTCATTTCAATGAAACTTGAAAGCTTCTCCCTCATTGCCAGCATGTCTTTAATTTCACTTGTAGAAATCACTTCCTCCAACTCTACCTCCTCCTCACTACTAATCTCTTGCAGAAACTCCGTATGTCACATCATCTGTAGCTCCTTCAACTCCTCAGTTGAGAGTTCCTCCTCATGTTCCTCGATGAGCTCGTTTACGTCACCCTCATCTACCTCCAGACGCATCGACTTTCCGAGGGACACAATCTCCTCCAATGCTTCTACCTCGGTCTCATTCTCTGGTTCAAATCCTTCGAAGTCCCTGTCTGCAACTACATCAGGCCATAACTTCTTCCATGCCGAGTTCAAGGTTCCTCTTGTAACCTCTCGCCATGCCAAGTCAATAATGCGGAAACATATCACAATGTTCTAGTGATCTTTCCAAAACTCTCGAAAGATTAGATTTGTATTCTCAGTCACCTCAAAGCAGCAGAACAAGTGCTTTGTGTAAAGCTTTTTAAAGTTGAAAATGACCTGCTGATCCATAGATTGCAAGATTGAAGTTGTGTTGGGTGGGAGGTAGAAGATTTTCACAAATTTGAACTCATCGAGAATGTCATCTTCAAGACCAGGTGGGTGGGCTGGAGCCTTATCAAGGATTAGTAATGCTTTCATCAGGAGTTTATTTTCTTGAAGATATTTCTTCACTGCAGGACCAAAGATGAGATTTACCCATTCAATAAAAAACTGTCATATAGCCCTGGCCGGTTGGCTCAGTGGTAGAGCATCGGCCTGGCGTGCAGAGGTCCCGGGTTCGATTTCTGGTCAGGGCACACAGGAGAAGCGCCCATCTGCTTCCCCACCCCCCCCCCTCTCCTTCCTCTCTGTCTTGCTCTTCCCCTCCCGCAGCCAAGGCTCCATTGGAGCAAAGATGGCCCGGGCGCTGGGGATGGCTCCTTGGCCTCTGCCCCAGGCGCTGGAGTGGCTCTGGTCGCAACAGAGCGGCCCCGGAGGGGTAGAGCATCGCCCCCTGGTGGGCAGAGTGTCGCCCCTGGTGGGCATGCCGGGTGGATCCCGGTCGGGCGCATGCGGGAGTCAGTATCTGACTGTCTCTCCCCGTTTCCAGCTTCAGAAAAATACAAAAAAAAAAAAAAAACTGCCACATAACCCATGCCCTAGCATTGGCACGCCACATAACCTGCAGTTTTTCTTTAAGAATCTTGTGAGTCTTCAAGGATAAAGGTTTTTCGGAATGATACACTAGCAGTGGCTTTACTTTACAGTCACCACTAGCATTTGCACACAATGCAAGAGTCAGACGGTCCTTCATGGGTTTATGGCCTGGCAGCTCCTTCTCCTCTGTGGTGATGAAAGTCCTCCAGGGCATTTTTTCCCCCAAACAATCCTGTTTCGTCACAGTTGAACACTTGCTGAGGGATGTAGCCTTCCTTTGCGATAAGCGCAGCAAAACATGCGATGTACTCCTCAGCTGCCTTAACGTCAGCACTCGCAGCTTCACCATGCCTCACCACCAAGTGGATGCCAGATCTCTTCTTGAAATTTTCAAACCAGCGTGACTTGCCTTAAACGTATCTTCTGCTGCCTCTTTTGAGGTTGATGGTTCTTTCTTCTTCAAGTTGTAGTAAATAATACATGCCTTTTCGCATATTACAGTCTCCATCACTGTATCTCCTGCCAGCTCTTTCTCTTTCACCCACACCAGCAGAAGCTTCTCCATTTCTTCATGGATATTTGTCCTTAAGTGGGACAGAATTTTAGTTCCTTTCACTGGATTTGCACTTTTTTTGGGGGGGGGGTTGTATTTTTCTGAAGCCGGAAACGGGGAGAGACAGTCAGACAGACTCCCGCATGCGTCCGACCGGGATCCACCCGGCACGCCCACCAGGGGCGACACTCTGCCCACCAGGGGGGCGATGCTCTGCCCCTCCGGGGCGTCGCTCTGCCACGACCAGAGCCACTCCAGCGCCTGGGGCAGAGGCCAAGGAGCCATCCCCAGCGCCCGGGCCATCTTTGCTCCAATGGAGCCTTGGCTGTGGGAGGGGAAGAGAGAGACAGAGAGGAAGGAGGGGGGGTGGAGAAGCAAATGGGCGCCTCTCCCACGTGCCCTGGCCGGGAATCGAACCCGGGTCCCCCGCACGCCAGGCCGATGCTCCACCGCTGAGCCAACCAGCCAGGGCCGGATTTGCACTTTTGATGGCATCCTTTTGTTTAAGGATGGTACAAATTGTAGATGTATTGCAGTCATACAGCCTTGCCAGTTCAGTCACTCCTACACCATGCTCATGTTTTTCTATTATTTCTTGCTTTACTTCTATTGACATCATTCTCTTCTTCTTACCACTATCCTTTCACTCACTTTCTTCAACCCCATGATAGCACACAAAAAAAAAGTTAGTAAAAAATCCAAAAAGGATGCAAGAACGGTACAGTGCACGAGATTCGACTTGATTCTGTAGGTAACACATGAGAAAGAACGAGATGCTAGTGTTGTGCTGCCAATACGGGACCCGTGCGCCAACGCACCAACTAGTAGCAGCTTCCTGAATCACGACTCATATCTCAGAATTTTGCTCGGATCTCAAACAAAAATACGGATAGAGTTGCAACTCATATCTTAAAAAATAAATAAATAAAAATAAAAATAAAAAATTGTATGTTGGTCTGCTTGTATCTCAAGGTACCACTGTACCTACATTAAGAAAATTGGCTACACCCCTGACACACTAGCATTTGGGCCAAATTCTGGTTGGAATAGTGACAACATGCTAGAGCCAAGTGCTCACATGCCTTAGTTCAAGGGTTGGAAATCTACCTGTAAAGATTACAAAGCCATTGGAACCATGCTGCTTGAAGCTCTGGATTGCATCATGCCACCAACTCATCCAACTGACAAACCCTTGCATGTGCCCCTCCAGAATATCTATAAAATTGGTGGTATTGGTACTGTCCTTGTGGGCCGAGTAGAGACTGGTGTTCTCTAACCCAGCATGGTGGTCACCTTTGCTACGGTCCATGTTACAACTGTAGTAAATGGAATGTACCATAAAGCTTACAGTGAAGCTCTTCCTGGGAACAAGGTCAAGAATGTGCCTGTCAAAGATGTTCATTGTGGCAATATGGCTGGTGACAGCAAAAATGATCCACCAATGGAAGCAGCTTGCTTCACAGCCCAGGTAATGATTCTGAACCTTCCAGGCCAAATCAGTGCTGGATATATACCTAGGCTGGATTGTCACACAGTTCGTATTGCTTGCAGATTTGCTGAGCTGAAGGAGATTGACTGTCATTCTGGAACAAAGCTGGAAGATGGCCCAAAGTTTTTGAAATCTGGTGATGCTGCCAATATCAATATGGTTCCTGGAAAGCTCATGTGTGTAGAGAGCATTTCTGACTATCCTCCTCTGAGCTATTTTTTATGGTTGTGATAGGAAACAGACAGTTACAGTAGAGGTCATCAAAGCAGTGGCCAAGCAGGCAGCTAGAGCTTGCAAAGTAACTAAGTCTGCCCAGAAAGCTCAGAAGGCCAACTGAATACTATCCCCAATGCCTGCCATCCCTGCCTTTTTTTTTTTTAGCAAAGATATAGAGAGAGAGACAGAGGAACAGACATGAAGAGAGATGAGGAGCATCAACTCGTAGTTGCAGCACCTTAGTTGTTCATTGATTGCTTTCTCATATGTGCCTTGAATGGAGGGCTCCAACCAAGTGAGTGACCTCTTGTTCAAGCCAGCAACCTTGGACTCAAACCAGCGACCTTGGGCTTCAATCAAGCGACCTTTGGGCTCAAGCCAGTGACCATGGGGTTATGTCTATCATCCCATGCTCAACCCGGCAACCCCATGCTCAAGCTGGATGAGTGCTTGCTCAATTTACCAACCTCAGGGTTTCAAACCTGAGTCCTCAACATCCCAGGTCAATGCTTTACCACACTGTGTCATTGCCTGGCCAGGCTCTGCCACCCCAGTCTTAATCAGTGATGGAACAACAGTCTCAGAACTGTTTGTCTCAATTAGTCATTTAAGTTGAATAGTAAATGATTGGTTAATGATTAAAATGCATCATAAAATGTTCAGAGGGAAAGTAGAATGTTTTATGAACCATTTCAGGGTTTTTTGGGGGGGAGGGAAGTTTTTAAGATATTAGTGTTTTAAATCAGTACTTTTTAATGGAAACAACTTGACCAAAAACCTGAAACAGAACTTTGAGATGCATTAAAACAAAGATTAATGATAAAAATAAAAATTCACTGCATGTGATTACCAATAAATTAGACACTGTAAAAGAAAAGATTAAAAACTTGAATACATAGCAATACAACTTATCCAAAATAGGCTTCTGGTCAAGAAGCCTATTCTGGTGGAGAATGTAAATATGGTACTCACATCCTCCCATGACCACATCAAAATCAAAACTAAACTATAGAACAACCATCATTCAGAACCACCTGAGATCTAGCTGAATCAAAGTCCTATACCTAAGGATATACAGAAGAGGCCACATCAAGACTGGTAGGAAGGGGGAGACACAGAATAGACTGGTCCCACACTTACATGTGGCAATTAAAAATTAAGAAGGATACCTTGGCTGAGGAAGTCCCTCCTAAAGAGAAAGGAGTCTCAGTCCCACACCCAGGTCCTCAGCCCAGAGTGTCAGGAAGAGAATACACACAATTTCTGGCTATGAAAACCAGTAGAGAATATGGTTGAGTGACATAAAGGCCTGCTAGCAAGTGTTTCAGGCAATACTCTTAAAGGGCTCATACAAGGACTTACTCAAACGCACTCACTCTGAGCTCCAGCACAAGGTCAACAACTTGAAAGGTGCTAAGGACATGTGAGAAGAAACTGAATTGTCTAGCTTTGAGATGAGGGTTCAAGGGGCAGCTTTCTCAAAGACAGAAGTGCTGTCAGTGGCCATTGTTCTTTTTTTTTTTTTTTTTTTTTTTTTTTTTTTTTTTTTTTTCTGAAGCTGGAAACGGGGAGAGACAGTCAGACAGACTCCCGCATGTGCCCGACCGGGATCCACTCGGCACGCCCACCAGGGGCGACACTCTGCCCGCCAGGGGGCGATGCTCTGCCCCTCCAGGGCGTCGCTCTGCTACGACCAGAGCCACTCTAGCGCCTGGGGCAGAGGCCAAGGAGCCATCCCCAGCGCCCGGGCCATCTTTGCTCCAATGGAGCCTTGGCTGCGGGAGGGGAAGAGAGAGACAGAGAGGAAGGAGGGGGGGTGGGAGTGGAGAAGCAAATGAGCGCTTCTCCTATGTGCCCTGGCCGGGAATCAAACCCGGGTCCCCCGCACGCCAGGCCGACGCTCTACCGCTGAGCCAACAGGCCAGGGCGCCATTGTTCTTTTGATGAACTCTCCTCCCACTGCACCAGCAGGCAGGCACCATATCTGAGTCTCCATCACCCTGACTAACATTGTTTGCCCTGTCCTCCTAACTTGTGAGCCCACCCACACCCTTCCAATGGCGTTTCCAAACAAATGGTTTGATTTGGAGCATGCTGTGGACTTTCCTAAAATCTCAAGATTCACAAACCCCAAACAGCAGTATCAGGCCTCAGCATGCCATGTAACTCTTGCTAAGTGACCCCAAGCTTGACACTAGTAATAGCCATCCTTGATTTACAGCTTGGCCCCTCCCAGGCTACTCCAAGCCCAGCCCAAGTAACAGCCATCCACAGATCACTTTGTAGTTCATGCCTAGTGGCCCTTGGCAGAGCACAGGTGGTAACTGATCTTGACCTGGGAGGCCCCAGAGCCAGTGCACCCTGTGGACAGCTTTAAACTATGACAGAGCATTATGTAACCACCTACATGAACAAAACACTCAAGGTGCAAATTAGGTAGGCACCAGAGCCATGCTGAAGCAAGTTCTGCTCACTGGAGTCAGCCCCTGTACAGCAACTCCTCCACTATAATTGCAGCAGGTCCATCCAGTTGATTGGCCAGAAAATAAATCCAGTTTATTGATGTGTTGACAGTAATTAAGGCTCAATTACAATAGGAGGGTGCACAGAGCTCATATGGGGGAGATGCATTGGGAGCATCTGGCTCAGGTGACCAGGGAGACTGTGCTACTAAGCCCCATGGGAAACCTACTACATAAAGCCACTCTACCAAGAAAGAGGGCTATATCAGCTCTACCTAGTACATAAAAAAAAAACATAGGGAGGCAACTAAAATGAGGAGATGAAAACAACAACAACAACAAAAAATAGTGTCTCAAGTGAAAGAACAGAAGAAATCACCATAAAAAGAACTAAGTAAAATGGAGGCAGACAAACTACCAGACACAGAGTTCAAAACAATGGTTATAAGGATGCCCAAGGAACTTAGTAAAAACAGCATTTTAAAAGACCTAGACACCATTTTTTAAAACTCAGAAACGAAGACTACAATAAGAAGAATACATTAGAGGAAATCAACAATTGATTAGAAGAAGCAGAGGACTGAAGCAGTGATTTGGAAGATAAAGTAGCAGAAAATATCCAAGCAGAACAGCAAAAAAGAAAAAGAAATAAAAAGAAAATGAGTATAGTTTAAGGGGCCTCTGGGACAACATCAGGCATACAAACATTCAAATCATTGGGGTGCCAGGAGAAGAGATAGAGCAAGAGATTGAAACTCTATTTGAGGCCTGACCTGTGGTGATGCAGTGGATCAAGCATAGACCTGGAACACTGAGGTCACTGGTTCAAAACTCTGGGCTTGCTCGATCAAGGCATATATGGGAGCTGATGTTCCTAATCCTGTGCCCACCTCCCGCCTTCCTTCTCTGTCTCTTTCTCTTTCTCTCTTTTCTCTAAAAATGAATAAATAAAAGAATTTTTAAAAAAATAAAATCTATTTGTAAGTATAATAATAGAGAACTAAAGGAAATAGACATACAAGTCCAGGAAGCACAGAGTCCAAAATAAGATGAATCCAAAGAAGCCCACACCAAGACACATCACAATTAAAATGCCAAAGTTTAAAGTCAGAGAGAATCTTAAAAAGAGCAAGAAAGTCTGACAAGTGGTAGTGCAGTGAATAGAGTGTCAACCTGTGATGCTGGTCCCAGGTTTGAAACCCCAAGGTCATGAGCTTGAGTTTAGGTTCATCTGGCTTGAGCACAGGCTCACCAACTTGAGTGGGGTCATCAACCTGAATGTGGGACCACCCACATGACCCCATGGTCACTGGCTTGAGCCCAAAGGTTGCTGACTTGAAGCCCAAAGACATCAACTTGAGACCAAGGTCTCTGGCTTGACCAAGGGGTCACTGGCTTGACTGGAGCCCCTCACTCAAGGCACCTATGAGAAGCAATCAATGAACAACTAAAGTGCCACAGCTATGAGTTGATGCTTCTCATTTCTTTCCCTTCTTGTCTCTCTCTCTCTCAGTCATGAAATAAAATAAGCATTCATATTATTTCCTTAAAAAAAAAACAGCAAGAGAAAAGCAGTTAGTTATTATCTACAAGGGAGCTCCCATAAGACTGTCAGCTGATTTCTCAGCAGAAATTTCGCAGGCCAGAGTGATTGGCACAAAATATTTAAAGTGATGAAAAGTAAGGACCTACAACCAAGATTACTTCATCCAGCAAAGCTATCATTTAGAATCCAAGGATAGATAAGGAGCTTCCCAGACAAGAAAAAGATAAAGGGGTTTATCATCACCAAACCACTATTACAAGAAATGTTAAAGGGACTTCTTAAAGAAAAGTAAAAGAAAGATAAAAATATAAATAATAGCCCTGGCTGTATAACTCGATTGGTTGGAGCATCAACCTGAAGCATAGAGGTTGCCAGTTTGATCCCAGGTCAGGGCACATACAGGAGCAGTTTGATGTTCCTGTCTCTCTGTCTCTCTCTCCCAGCCTCTCTCTCTCTCTCAAAAAAAAAAAAAAAAAAAAAAAAAGAATAATGGCAATAAATGCATATCAACAATTACCTAATTGCAAATAGATAAAACACTAATTTGAAAGAATATATGTAACCCTATGTTCATTGTAGCATTATTTACAATAGCCAATATATGGAAGCAACCCAAGTGCCCATCAATAGATGAGCTGATAAAAAAAAGTTGTCATACACATATACAATGGACTATTACTTGGCTATAAAAAAAAAAATGAAATCTTACCATTTGTGACAGAATCAATGGACCTGGATAGTATTATGCTAAGCAAAATAAGTCAGTCAGAGAAGGACAAATACCTTATGATTTTACTTAAATGTGGAATCTAAAAATATATATATATAAACAAACAAAATAGAAACAGACAAAGATATAGAGGACAGGCTGATAGTTGCCAGAGGGTAGAGAACTTGAGGAGCTGGGTGAAAAGGTGAAGGGATTAAGAAATACAAGTTGGTAGTTACAAATAGTCACCAGAATGTAAATATAGAGAATATAGTTACATTGTAATAATGACATATGGTTCCAGGAAGGTACTAAAAATATTGGGAGAACACTTTGTAAAGTATATGATTGTCTAGTCACTATGCTGAACACCTGAAATTAATACAAAATAATATTGAATGTAAGATAAATAAATGCAAATGGATTAAATGCTCCAATCAAAGGATATAGGGTGACTGAATGAGTAAGAAAATGAGACTGTTACATATATTGTCTACACAAGACTCACTTTAGATTGAAAGACACACACAGGCTGAAAATAAAGGAATAGAAAAGTTTTTTGTTGTTTTTTTTTTACAGAGACAGAGAGAGTCAAGAGAGGGATAGATAGGGACAGACTGACAGGAACAGAAAGAGATGAGAAGCATCAATCATCAGTTTTTCATTGTGGCACTTTAGTTGTTCACTGATTGCTTTCTCATATGTGCCTTGACCAGGGGGCTACAGCAGACTGAGTAACCCCTTGCTCAAGCCAGCGACCTTGGGTCCAAGCTGGTGAGCTTTTTGCTCAAACCAGATGAGCCTGTGCTCAAGCTGGTGACCTCAGGGTCTCCAACCTGGGTCCTCTGCATCCCAGTCCAATGCTCAATCCACTGCACCACCACCTGGTCAGGCTGGAAAATATTTTTTTTTTGTATTTTTCTGAAGTTGGAAACAGGGAGGCAGTCAGACAGGCTCCCGCATGCGCCCAACCGGGATCCACCCAGCACGCCCACCAGGGGGCGATGCTCTGCCCATCTGGGGTGTTGCTCTGCCATAATCAGAGCCATTCTAGCGCCTGAGGCAGAGGCCACAGAGCCATCCCCAGCGCCCCGGCAAACTTTGTTCCAATGGAGCCTCGGCTGCATGAGGGGAAGAGAGAGACAGAGAAGAAGGAGAAGGTGAGGAGTGGAGAAGCAGATGGGTGCTTCTCCTGTGTGCCCTGGCTATGAATCAAACCCGGGACTCCCACATGCCAGGCTGATGCTCTACCACTGAGCCAACCAGCCAGGGCCTGGAAAATATTTTTTATAAAAATAGAAACAAAAAAAAACACCTGGGAGCCCTGGCCAGTTAGCTAAGTGGTAGAGCATCAGCCCAACATGTGGAAGTCCTGGGTTTGATTCCCAGCCAGGGCACACAGAAGAAGTGCCTATCTGCTTCTCCACCCCTTCCCCTCTCCTTTCTCTCTGTCTCTCTCTTCCTCTCCTGCATCCAAGGCTCCACTGGAGCAAAGTTGGCCCAGGCGCTGAGGATGGATCCATGGCCTCTGCCTCAGGCGCTAGAATGGCTCTGGTTGCAACAGAGCAATGCCCCAGATGGGCAGAGCATCATGCCCTAATGGGCATGCCTGGTAGATCCTGGTCAGGTGCATGCAGGAGTCTGTCTCTCTGCCTCCTGCTTCTTATTTCAGAAAAATACAAAAAAATAAAAAAATAAATAAAGCTGGGATAGAAATACTTATCCTAGACAAAACAGACTTTAAAGCAAAGGCTATAACAAAAGACAAAGACAGACCCAGAAATTCTGCTTCTGTGTATTTATCTGAAAAAAAAAAAAAGCTCCAAAGCACTAAACTGAAAAGACATATAGATCCATATGTTTATTGCAGCATTATTTACAATAGCCAAGATATGAAAGCAACCTAAGTGTCCATCAGTGGATGAATGGATAAAGAAGTAGTTCACATATACAATGAAATAGGACTCAAACATAAAAAAAAGAAGGAAATCTTGCCATCTGCAATAACATAGTTGGACCTAGAGGGTATTGGGCTGAGTGAAATAATTCGAACTGAGAAAGGCAAATGCCATATAATTTCACTTGTATATAGAATCTAAAAAAAATAAATAAATGAAATAGCAGAACAGAAACAGACTCACAGATTCAGAAAACATTTTGATGAGGTTACCAGATGGGTGGGAGGTTGAGGGGATGGGTGAAAAAGGTAAAGGTAATAATAAATACAAATTGGTGATTACATAATAGTCATGGGGATAAAGCGTGTAGTACAGGGAATATACTCAACAATATTGTAATAACTGTAAGATATCAGATGAGTACAGTACTAAACTTATTGGGGTGATCACTTTGTAAGTTATATAAGTATGTAATTACTGGGTTATACACCTGAAACTAATATAAAGCTATACTTCAACTGTAATTGAAAAAATCTTAAGTATTGTTAAAAAATTAAAAATTAAATAATTTTTTCAAAACTCTCTAAAAGAAACACATAGAGGAAAAAGAAATGGGAGGAGGGGGGAAAGGAAAGAATGAAGACTCCATGACTTGTATAAGTGGAAAAATTTTTTAAATCTAACATATATGTAATAGAATCCCTGAAAAGGAAAGAAAGAAAACAGAAAAACTACAGAAATGATGTTTGGAAACGTTTCAAATTTGATGACAATTCCATTTTATGGATTCAATAACCTTAATTAACCCTAAGCAAAATGAACACACACCCAAATCACACCAAGGCATTTCATAATCAAATTGCTGAGAACCAGTCAAAAAAGGGGAAAACCTTAAAAACAACCATGGGGGAAATGCCATAGAGGAAAACAAAGTAATAAATACAACAGATTTCTCATAAACCATGCAAGCCAGAAGATAATGGAATAATATATTTAAAGTACTGAAAGAAAAATTTTTTCAACCAAGAATTTTATATCCAATGAAAATATCCTTCAAAATTAAACGTGAGTTTTGTTTCCAGGCATGAGGGACACACACACACAGAAACTCACATACACATCATGCCTTTCTTCAGCAACCTCCTCTAGCCAGAATGGAAACCTAGGCTAGTTAGAAAAGAAAACTCAGATGTACATCTTAACCCTACATCATCACCTACATGCCCCTGTCCTATAAGATTCTAGAAAATTAAAATGTTGATTAAATAAATTCTCTATGATAGTGGGCCATTCAGCTCTCTTAAACTATTCCAATGTGCTTCTATTTCCAGGTGATATCAAATGTCAACAAAATTTAACTTTTTTTTTTCTAGAGGACCCCTACACAATGACTCAGTGAGGATTTTAGAACATAGTAGCAGATCATTCTGGAAGATATTTGAGGGTTACACAGAGCTTTCAAATTATATCATCAAATTAGAATCTATTCCATGGGATACTTTATGTATTAATGTGATCCATTCCCCTAGTAGTCAGCCAAAGAAATCATTAGAAAGAACAGGAGACATCCCTTCTGTGGCCTGAAGGAGACTTGATAGGCCATTAGTCAGGGAAGTGCAGACATCAAAGGATATAAGCTATGAGGGTGGACACAGACCACAGCTCTGCTGGGCCAAGTGCACTGTGTTCTTGGAGAAACAGGTCCACACAAGGAAAAAAAGAACTGGGTCAAGGCTAAGGTCTAATAAAGGAACAGTGCATGTGGGGAGTAGGAGCTGAATGAATCTGAAAGCAAGGAGCTTTAAATCTACCTCTGGGAAAACAATAACAACCAAAAAGACCCCACTCCCTGCCAGACCCAAGATTCCAAGTAAACAATTTTTCCTTGGAAAACCAAAAACAGTGGTTCCTACACTTTGACAGTTTGCCACTTAATTTTTTTTAATTGACCCAAGAATTAACAACTTTTCATTTTGCTAATTGTATATAGATTTTTAAACTTCTGCCATTGTAACTATTTCATCAAGAAAATAATATTTTGAAATCAAAAAACAGTAAAAGTCTTGTGCTTTCTGGAAACACTGACAAAACCAAATTTCTTGCCCTACAAGACAGACTAGCATTTGAGGACCCACAGAGATATTGCCTGAAGGTCAACCAGCCTTGCTCTGTGCTCTTTCCCAGCACAGCCCACCAACACCAGCGCTCCTCACTCGTTTGCCCTCTCCACATGCTGCTCTATGTTGTAGGACCCGTGCCTCCCCCACTTTTCTAAGTAAAGCAATGTAATCATTGGAATGTTTATCAAAGTAGGTTGCAAGATACAGGAGGGGAGAAACTTCTGAAGAACTTCTTGTGGCACCAGGGAAGGATTTGGATGGAGGCAAGGAATTCAGAGCAACTGAGTAGGAAGTATGACAAGTTGAAAAGAGTTTGAACTTAGAATGAAGAGACCTGGGTTCTAGCCCCAACCCTACCACTAACAAAGTCCTTACTTTCTCTGCACCTCATTGTCTTCATCTCTAAGTGAAAGGATAGCCTAAATTTTTCAGTGAATCTGTACGTAATCCTCTGAGATTAAAAGTTAAAGTGTCAACTATTTAAATACCACTCTCTATTTTTCTCAAATCTGGTGGTTTCAATGACAGGTAGAATTATTTCTACACAGGAGCTTCCCATTTTCTCCTAAGCCCCAGATCTCCACTGGGCCAGAGACACAAGTATGTCAGGATAAATGACTCTCAGGGTTAAAAGAGATAACTGATCCCAGTCAAACCTCCCTATTGTGTAGAGGGGAGGCCACAAGCTGTGTAAAGCTATCTGATGACTGTTTCACTGTCCCGGACTGTTTGATCCCCAGCGAGACAGAACTCGAGGCCTCAGGGCAGGATGGAACTGCAGAAGAAGTCCTTGGACACATGGTCACTCCCTGTGATCTACATCCTGGTTAATTGTCCTGCTGACCATTTTCCAATCTTGTCATTAAGGGCTTTGAAGTTGACAGTGATGGAACAATCCTATCACTCTAACCAATAACTTTCAGTTCCCTCTCCACTAATCCCAAAGACAGATCAGGACATCTTTACATACAAAACGTTTTTTAAATTTTAATTAATGCAGTTTTTAAACATATAGAAGAGTAAAGAAAATGCTATAATGAACTCTCAAATCCTCGTCACCTTGCTTTTTAAATTGTTGATATTTTTAAATATTTGCTTCCTTTAGCTTTCTTCTTCTAAAGTATTTTCGAGTAAATAGCAGACCTTACAATATCTCACCCCTATGTACCTTAGTATGTATCTCTGAAGAGTAAGGGCCTGTTTTTACATAGCTACAACCGCATTTTTCACACCTGTCAAAATTCATAATAATCTAATATCACCTAAGACCGAGTCTATATTTAAATTTCCCAGTTCTCCATCCGCCAAAAGATACCTTTTATAACCAGTTTATTCAAGCCAATGTCCAATCAAGTAACACATGCTGCATTTGGTGAATGTGGCTCTGAAGTCTCTTTTAAGTGAGGACAACCACCCTCTTTTTTTTCTGTTACTGAACAGACCAAAGAAATTGTCTTATAGAACAGCCACACTCTAGGTTTGTCTATTTGTTTCATTGTGGTTTTATTTAATTCTTTCCTGTATCCTCTGTATTTTTTATGAACTGAAGTAGGTCTAAAGACTTTATTACATTAGATGTTATAAGCAAGAACACCTCACTGGTAATGCTGTGTGCATTACCACCAGGCATTGCATCTGGAGATAGCACATGGCCTCTGGTTATCCTACCATTGGGCTGTTTATTCGATCATCAGGGTAAGGTGGTGATTACCAGATCCCTCCACTATAAATTTCTATTTTTCCCCTTGGGACCAGCTCAGGGTCTGGGCAGTGATTCTTTGTGACTGTCCAATTCCCCAACTCCTTCTGTTTTTTAGCAGTCCTTCTTCAGTAAGGAAGATCTTTCCTTAAAACTCAAATCAATGTAGCTGTCAAATATAAGTTTCTGCTCTGTGCTTTGATTACTAATACCTGGAGTAAGAAGCTGCTGTAGTAGTAGCCTCACTGGTTAGTAAGCAAGGTTTTGCCTTGTTTGGGATTTTTCTCAGTGTGATTAGAGATTTGTTTACTTTTTTATGTTTAATATGTTTTAATCATTTAGAGTTGGGGTTTCTTTTTATCTTCAAATTGTTCCAACTTTGGCCAGTGGGAGCCCTCCAGGCTGGCTCCTATATTCTTTTGACATGACCTCATTAACCTGAATGATTACTTGCTTTCTGAAAAACAAGTTATTTTAGGTTCATCCTAGATATTCTCTGCCCCAAACCTGAAACCAACCAACTTCCCAAGGTGTCCTATACTTTTTTTATAAAATAGTATGGGAAATGGTATTTATAAACCAAAATCTGGCCACTAGGGATACTCTGCTACTGGAATACCATTGAATAACATTCTTGGTACCTATCTTTGCATGTTTTACATTATTTTGGCTTCCACTGTTGGGTTTGACAGCTTTATATTATATCCTTTAATTAAACCTGTGTGGCAATCACTTAGCTGGTTTTCCTTTCCTCTTCTCCTCCTATTTTTATAGTTTTGATTTTTTTATACATTATTAGACACATAACATTATCAGACTCAGAAATTTATCTCACAATTGTGAAGGCTAGAAGTCTGAGATCAAGGTGTAGGCAGGATTGATTCCTTCTGTGGTCTGTGAGGGAGAATATTTTCCATGTCTCTGTTCTAGCTTCTGGTGTGTTTCTGGCGATTTGGTGTTCCTTGGCTTATAGATACATCACGCTGATCTCTGCCTTCATCCTCACATGGCATTATCCCAGTATGTGTCCATCTCTGTGTCCAAATTTTCCCTTTGCATAAGGATACAGTCATATTGGATTAGAGCCACCCAATGACTTCATCTTAACTTGGTAATCTGAAAAAACCCTCTTTCCAAATAAGGTCACATTCACAGGTACTGAAGATTAGGATTGCAACATCTTTTGGGAGGCACAATTAAGCCCATAACAGCAAACCTCAACAAATTTGAAAGGACAGAAATTACTCAGTACACTAATTAAGTTAGTCAAATTAAGCTAGTCATCAGTGTTAAAATAAAAGCTAGAAAATCTCTAACTGTTTAGATATTTATTAATCAGTAATAATTTTAATAACCCATGGGTCAAAGCAGAAATCTCAACTGAAATTAGAAAGTATTTTGAGCTATGTGGTAATAAAAACAGAACATCAAAACTTGCAAACAGTTAAAGCAGTGCTTAAAGGAGCCTCTATAACATTAAATGTATATATTATATAAGAAGAAAAGCTGGAAATCAGTTATTAAAGTATCAGACTCAAAAGATTAGAAAAATAGAACAAATTAATCCCAAAAGACTATGATACAGAACAAGATTCTTTTCTTTGTCTTGGTGAAGGCAAGATTCGTATCTAGAGTCTCCAACAATGGTAATATCAACATTCCCACACTTGGTTATTTCTTCCAGAACTCTATTTATGTTCAATTCTAATTTTATTTCTACTGTTATTGCTTCTTATTTCCTTTTGGCACTTTCTTCTTTGTTGGGCAATTCTGTCTTTCAATTTTCATTCACTTTAATTTCCATTAAATTTTTTTTTCAATTAAAAAGACTGGTCACAGGAAACAAGGAAGAAACACAACTACAAATGGCATTCCTGTCTGTGGGTGACCTGAGTAACAGAAGCTCAGTGACCAATCACCAACAGTCTGAAAGAAATGAAGTGATTGGTCAGTGGTCATGATACATAGCTGTTATTTGAATACTGGTTTGTGGACTGTATTCAATACTGGTTAGCGGGGAAGTTTGTACTTTATGCAATTACTCACAGTTACTGAACCACAAAAATTGAAATCTGAACTGTGTTGATGTAAGATTGCTGTTCCTTAATTAATCGTGCATATTGGGAACCATGCCCTAAAGTAAGGAATGCTTGTATTATAATTGTACTGATTCTACATGCCTGATAGGAAGGAAGACAGGAAAAAACTCCATAGTGGGTGCCATGCCATATTGGCAGCCAAATTTCCTTAGATTCTGCAAGCACAGTATAGTTTTTTCACCACATTCTCTAGGATGCCAAGTCACCATTAGGGCACTTGGGAGTCTGGTGATGGAAGGAATCCAGTTTCTAATACATGCTCCATTCATCATTAAATGAATAGGCTGTGACTTTCAATTATCATTAATGTCTTATCAAAACATTTTTTTCTTTTCACATGTCTGATTTTTTTAAAAGGGGTTATTTTTGGAAAGTACGATTTTTACTATTTGGTAATTAAAATTTCTGCTGAAAAAGTGATCTTCAGTTTAATTATAAATATTAATGAGAAAATATTCTTAATTCCAAAAGTTTGCTTTGGGGCCAACTTTTTAAAGCACTCCTCTGTCCCCATTCCAACAAAATTAATAAAACAATCCCACCTACCTTCCATCATTACCTCTATCTCACTCCCTGCTCACGGAGATAACTGTGCATCCCTCTGTCCTTCACCCAGAAACCTGTGTGAGACCAAGGGGCCAATCTGCCTATAACCTGGGTGTGTGAGAATGACTGAAACAGAGCCCAGATCACTTTGGAACCTGACCCTGATGCTCACACCCAGAGGCCAGATGCAGAAAGCCCTGCAGTCACTTCACCTACTATTTGGGTGACTTTCTGTCTACATCAGGGACAGTGGTTAGATCTTCTCTCCCTTAGTTCTCCCTTCATCATGGACTTTACAGCCATCAACTGTTTAGTCCAGAATTTACTTTATAGCTTCATTAGGAAATTACTGCATATAACAACCACTTTGAAATTAAGTAAACTCAGAGTTCAGGGTCATAACCTTATGTGGTATTTCCCTTTTCCAGGTCACTCTCCAGTCAAAGCCATAAATGTTTTCATTAATCCTCTCAGACTGTTGGGAAGTCAAGCCTTTTCTGCCTGGGTCCCAGTGACTCTCTTTGAAACCACTAGAATCCAAGCTTGTGATAGCATCGTTTTCCACTCCAAGAATTAGCAAATCTCTGACTACTCAGCCTCCAGTTTTGTTTGCCCTAGACTGTTCCTGCCCTGAAAACCACTTCTGGTGTCAGCTCCTTCAGTCTAGTCTGCCCCCAGATTTCTCTTAAAGTCCCTTCAGTTTCTTCACAGCCCATTGCAACCATCTCTCTGAGGACTCTTCTGATGTCCTTGGGGAAGAGAAGGACAGCACCTAACCCTTCTCCCCGAGGTCTTCCCTTTTCTTCCCCAGGGGTTTCATTCTATTGTCTTTGCCCCCTCTTCAAGTTGGCCAGTTCCACAGCTTCAGGCACAGAAGTACACAGTTATTCTTCAAGCCCACTATCACGTCCCAGCACCCTGAAGTCAACAGAGGACAGGAGTCACTCTGCCAGGATTCCGAATGGATCTTGATCAAGAAAGAAACACAATTGCTCTATGCCCCAGTACCCAGCCATGTGCTCTAAAATGGCCACTAGACGAAAGGGCTATTCCCCACACAGAGCCACAGAAAGAAGGGAGAAAGTTGAGGGCTGTGAAGAGAGTGACTGTGAGATCCTTCAGCTAGAAGACACTCAGAGATTGGACGGTGGATGGCCATCCAAGAATTTTGAGTGCCGGCCCTGTGTTTGGAGATCCAGTTGTGGGGGTTCAGTATGATGGTCCTTAGTCACTGACACTGCCCTGGAAAGTGCTGTGCTGGGCACTAGGAAAAGACAGGGCAAGAAGGGCCAGATACCCGGCCCTTAAGAAACTCCAATCCTGCAGGTGAGACAGAAACAGAAGTCAACATTTTGTGGAATAGTGTAAGACACCAGGTACTGGGGTCTGAAGTGGGAGAGCAACTATCTCCATATGAGGGCTGAAGACTGGTCGTGAAGGAGTTTGAACTTAACTATAGAGAAGAAATATAAATTGATAAGAGGGGGTTAAAATCAGGAAGAGCATTCGTGGCAGAGGGGATTTCATGAGAGAAGGTGTGGAAAGAAGAGAACTCAGTGCACATCCCCAGAGCACCAGGAGGCTATAGAATAGGGTGCAGAGGAGGGGGAGGGTGTGGGGGTTCGGGCTCCCCCAGTGTCCTGAGGCCACTGGGCAGCAACCCTGACTCAGACGAAGCTGTCTTGGTTCACCAGGTCAAAGAACACAGCCTGCTGCCCACTGAATTGTTTGTCACCTTTGGTCACCTCTCCACATTCCCTGCCCCCGCCTGGCCAACCTTTGCTTTGTTACTTAGTACAAGGTAAGTTTGCACAGGCAACCATTAAAACTAAAAGCCTGTCTCCCATTTTAAGGGAAAATTTTTAAACTCTCACCTAAAAGAGCTGACTCTTGTAAACATTTGCTTTGATGTATATGTCTTAGTTATCCTCATGCAGGGGAAACAGCAAACGAGAGATGGATAATATAAAGGCCTGGGTTCGTGGCAGAGAGACTCGGGCTTCAGTTTGGTCAGTGAAGCTAGCTAAGAGGGGCATAGCATGGTCCAGAGTGCAGACCTCCGCAGGGGGCACTGCACAGGAAGAACTCTGTGCAGGGGACCTCAAGGGGCTGCCAGGGTGCCAGCTTCCCACCACAACCAGGCACTGCGCGGCTTAATAGAAAGAGCCCTGGCGCAGGACCTAAGTGTCTTGGGGTCCATCCTGGATCCACTGTCACTTTCTGTGTGACTTTCTCGGCACCCCATTTTACACCTCTGTGCTTCCATTTCCCCTCCCCAAGATGAAGACTTGCTGGAAGGCTAAGGGCTTTAATGTCAACTAGGGAATGTTCAAAGAAATACTAGCTTTGACACTAGTAAGTGCATGACTTGGGCAAGTTACTTAACCTATGTGAGCCTCATCATCTACGTGTATAAGAGAAAATATTACCTACCTGAGGTTGTTGTGAGAAATAAATGAAGTAATACATATAAAAAATGTCTGGCACAGTATCTAGAAAGTAGCTGGTGCTTGTCCCCTTACCTGACTTTTGAAGGGGTTCTTTGGAGGCAGGGTTAGAACAGGTAACAAAGATCTCAAGCTCTACCCCACCCCTTTTTCACCTTGGCTGGAATATCACAGAGGGGACTTTCACTGACCACCTGTTTTCTGGCTCCTCCCACCCCAATTTCCTGTCATTGAGAGGACCATAAAGAAATCGCTATCTGGAGAAGAGGAACAAAGACGAGCCATGTGGGCAGTCGCCCCACCAGCAGCAGAAGCAGAGGACCACCCTACCCCTCCACTTGCTCACATTTAATAAAACCTTCCACTCAGACCTCAGTGACATTTATTCTCCGAGGTCACTCACTCTCACTCCTCGAATGTGTCCTGTCACTTTAACAAATTTATCATGCTTTCATAATCTCTCTGTCATGCTCTTGAATTCCTTGTTTCGTGACAAGTACCTAGATTGGGTTGAGGCCTCTTTTGGCCTTCCCAGGTGCCTTCCAACATCACTTTGAGTTACAACAATCTCTAGTTCCATCACAGTAAGGCCCTCACACCTGACCATGGAGTCTGCAATCATAGCATGGATGGAAATCACCAGTCACAACTCAGAGCAAACATTTTCAGAAGAAGGCCAATAGAGAATGAGGTTCCAAGGCCAAATCCCATGATTTAGATTCACTTTCCTCTGTGCCAGCATTTTCTTTAACATGCTTGTTTAAAAAAACAAAAAACTCTAGGATCATCACCTGATGATTACAAAGCAGTATGTCTGGAGAGAAACCTGGACATCTTTCATTAGTACTGACACCTCCAAACCCTGTGCAGGCAGGTGGAGTGGGGCAGTTCGTCCCAATGGGGCAGACCTGAGAAAGAGCGCTGGGTGAGGTTCTCCCCGAGCTCCCAGCCTCCCTCTTCGCCGTTCTCTGACCTGCTGCGCTGCTGGCGCTGTCCGCTGCTCGCCCTGGCACCCACGTGTGCCTGGAATTGGTCCAGTTTCTACATCAGTTCTGCTGCTTCTCAGCCAGCTCTATTTGGGGACTGACATTGCAGCATCTGCTTTTTGAGGGGCGTGGCTACTCCTTCCTCCCGCTTCAGAGATTTTTGGCTGGGTGTGCCCTTGTTAAGCCTGCATCAGGGATGAGGCTCATCCTGTCGGTTTTCACATTTGTTGTACTTTGTGTTGAAAACGGATTTGAAAAGGAGATTGGAATTAAAAGCTAAAGAAAGCAATCAATTCTCAAATGTCCTCACTTTCCATTCGTGACATTACCAGGAACTTTCAACATCTGTCAAAGGCCCTTCAAGCTCCTGGGACTGCTAGAAGGCAGATTGAATCAATCATTGCACTTCAAGAATGTTCATATGCCTGTCACACCTGTCAAAACACAAACCCCAGGCTGGTGACTGTTACAAAGTGGCACATACCCCAGGCTGAGCCTGCCTAGTGACCCCCATGAATAGAGCACATGGCCCCGCTGTGCCCACTCCCAGGGCTCACAGCACAGTCTGGCGCCTAACCAGCCTCCATGACTCTTCACTGCTGTCATGTCCCCTCCGCTCCTGGGCCCCCGCTCTGCCTGACCCCCCTCTCAGGTTCCCTTCTACCCTGGCCTCTGATTCTAGTCTCTCCCAGTGAGGAGGACTATAGGGAACCCTGCCTCGTGCAGCAAGGCCAATGATGCACCATGAGAGCACAATGCTCAGTGAAATAAGCCAGAGAAGGGCAAAGACTGTATAATTTCACTCAGAAGTGGAATCTAATGAACAAAATGAGCTAACCAGCAAAATAGGAACATACTCATCAATAAAGAATAGACTGAGCCCTGGCCGGTTGGCTCAGCGGTAGAGCATCAGCCTGGCATTTGGAAGTCCCAGGTTTGATTCCCAGCCAGGGCACACAGGATAAGCACCCATCTGCTTCTCCACCCCTCCCCCTCTCATTTCTCTCTGTCTCTCTCTTCCCCTGCCACAGCCAAGGCTCCATTTGGAGCAAAATTGGCCCAGCTGCTGAGGATGGCTCCAGACTTCACCTCAGGCGCTAGAATGGCTCCGGCCACAACAGAGCAATGCCCCAGATGGACCAAGCATCACCCCCTGGTGGGCATGCTGGGTGGATCCTGGTCAGGTGCATGTGGGAGTCTGTCTCTCTGCCTCCCCACTTCTCACTTCAGAAAAGTTAAAAAAAAATAAAAGAATAGACTGATGGTTGCCAGAGGGGAGAGGGCTTGGGGGGGGGGGAGGCAAGGTGAAAAAGGTGGAGGGATTGAGATGTACAGATTGGTAGTTACAAAACAGTCACAAGGATGTAAAGCAGTGGTTTTTTACCCGCCAGTCCATGGACTGGTCCACCAGAAGTTTCGTACTGGTCCACGAAAGAGTGAACCACCCTGATGTTGCATGAAAATTATAGACCCAATGATCTTAGTTGAATTTACTTATAGCCTGGGTGATTTCTGCCTCAGCGGTCCACAAAATAATCCTCTATTTTCTTCTGTTCCCAAGTGTAAAAAGGTTGAAAAACACTGATAAAGTACAGCATAGGAAATACAGTGGTACTTTGAGATACGAATTTAATTTGTTCTGTACCCAAGTTCCTAAGTCAGTCATCTCGTACATCAAACTGCTGATACTAGACCCATGTGCCATCGCACCAACTAGCAGCAGCTTCCCGAATCATGACTCGTAACTCGGAATTTTGCTTGGATCTCGAACAAAAATACGGACTGAGTTGCAGCTCATATCTTAAAAAAAAAAAAAAATTGTATGTTGGTCTGTTCGTATCTCAAGGTACTACTATATAGTAATTAATATTGTAATAACTATGTATGGTGCCAATTTGATACTGGAAATATTAGAGGCACCATTTTGTAAAATATATGATTGTTTAACTGCTATGCTGTGCACCTGAAACTAATACAAAAATAACATTGAATTTAAACTAGAATTGAAAAAACAATTTTTTTGCTTGACCAGGTGGTGGCGCAGTGGATAGAACATTGGATAGAGCATTGGACTGGGATGCGGAAGACCCAGGTTCGAGACCCTGAGCTCCCCAGCTTGAGCGTGGGCTCATCTGGTTTGAGTAAAGCTCACCAGCTTGAGCCCAAGGTCACTGGCTCGAGCAAGGGGTTACTCGGTCTGCTGAAGGCCCACGGTCAAGGCATATATGAGAAAGCAATCAATGAACAACTAAGGTGCTGTAACGCGCAACGAAAAACTAATGATTGATGCTTCTCATCTCTCTGTCCCTGTCTATCCCTCTCTCTGACTCTGTCTCTAAAAATAAAACAAAAAAAAAATTTTTTTTTTAAGTTTTCTGAGCACCTACCAAAACATGACCTTGCACAGAGCAACAAGAGTTTGACAAGGACACCTCAGCACTACTAATATCCAATGTCTCCCATTCTGAAAGAGACTTTTTGTGAAGACTTCCCTCCCATTTTATTTTATTATTTGGCTTCTTTTTCCAAGTGAGAGAAGGGGAAATACAGAAACAGACTCCTGCACGCGTCACAACCGGTACCAATGCTCTGCCCATCTGGGACCATCCTCTCAACAGAGCTATTTTTAGCACCTGAGGTGGGGGCTCCACAGAGCCATCCTCAGGGCCCGGGCCCAACACACCCAAACCAATTGAGCCATGACTGCAGGAAGAGAAGAGAGAGAGAGAGAGAGAGAGAGAGAGTAGGGGGAGGAGGAGGGATAAAGAATCTGTTTTTCCTGTGTGCCCTGACTGGGAACCAAACACGAGACATCCACACACTGGGCTGATGCTCTACCATTGAGCCAACTGACCAGGGCCTTCCTTCCAATTTTAAAACTGTTTCATTGGCCCTGGCCAGGTTGGCTCAGTGGTAGAGCATTGGCCCAGCATGTGGAAGTCCTGAGTTCAATTCCTGTTCAGGGCACACAAAAGAAGCAGCCATGGCTTGAATGAGCAAGTTGGTTCTGGGTGCTGAGCATGGCTCCATGGCCTCACCTCAGGCACTAAAATGGCTTGGTTGCCAAGCAATAGAGCAGCGGCCCCAAATGGGCAGAGCATCGCCTGGTAAGGGACTTGCTGGTTGGATCCCAGTCTGGGCACATGCAGGAGTTTGTCTCTGCCTCCCTGCCTCTCACTTAATTAAAAACAAAAACAAAAATTTAAAAAAAAACAAAAAAAAAAACCTTTGTTTCTTTACTCTAAATCCTATCTTCTTAAAGAAGGCTCAAAGATTTCTCCTGTCCCAAACAGACAAAATGGAATTGCTACTCCATCCACAAGCTTGGGGACTTCTTCTGCAGCACTTCGGGAAGAAACGACAGAGCTTTCTTGGGTGTTTTGAGCATCCAGGCAACACCCTCCAGATGTGCCCTCCAGCTCCTCCAGAACGCCAGGAGCAGCCCTGACTCCAAACAATAGTAGGCCGAAACCCAAAAATGCTCTTTGCGGTCTTTGATCCTTTTGTGCACATCCCAGATTGAAGGGAATTCAAAATTGTGCCTAACAGATTCCCTTGAAGTCTCATCCCACACGTCCCAAGTAAGCATTTAGACTCCCGCTCCCTTCGCAATGGCGTGACATTTGAGAACTGCTAAGTGCATGAAACACACATGGCGTCATTGTTCTGTGGGATTAGTGCTGGGCTCAATGTGATATTACCTCCCTAATAACCACATGCACAGAAATGGTTTGCTAGGGGGGAGAAGAGGGGTGAGTGCACTTGCACTTCACACTAGAACATTCCTCGGCTACAAGCCTCCTCTCTCACACTATTTCTGTGCTTGGAATTCCACAGGACTTGGAATTACGGCAAAATTGTCCTACTGAGTTTTGTCTTGCTTTTTCTAGGTAACCGAAACTCTACATGAACCATTCTCCTTATACCATCATTTCTTTATACCAATCATTTACCTACCTTCTTTTAAATTGCATTCCTGCTTTTTCTTCTTTGGAATATAATTGAAGAAATATGGGCTTTGGAGTCTGATGGATCTGGTTAGAGCTCAACCCCAATACATGACAGCTGTGTGAATTCAGACAAGTTATTGACCTTCTGTTTACCTTGGTTTACTTATCTGTAATATGAAACATGTGGAAGCTACTTTAGAGAATCTTCATAAGAAAATATCCATAGCTACTAAAGTCCTTGTTTCTATGACTGGTATCTGTAATTTCCTTCTTCCACCCATGTTCCCATTGCCCTCAGCTAGAAATCTTTCTTGATCTAATAAGGTAATTCAAAATTTCATTCCTGAAACATCTAAGTGACTACCCTGCGTTGGTTCACAAAATCTACTATTAACTTTTACCACTGGGACTGGAGGCACTAAGAGATGCCCTAGAGAGTCTCTGAAGTTCCTAACATACCCACATTGCATAGCAACAACCCTATTTCTCCTTAAAAACCAAGATCAACAGCTCAATACAGTACAGTAATCCCCTTCTCTGCCTTTTGTTTCAGTCACATGAGGAATTCAAAGAAACCAAGTAGCATTTTCAACCTCCAGGTTAATTAAACCATGTTGCGTCTACTGGTAAAAATAAACCTCTACTGGAAACTGGGACTTCTAAATTAACGGAGCCCAAAGTTGCAGAAATAGGGTGGAAAATGCATGTGAGTGGGCTGTTAGGTACAATGAAGAAAGGAGCCAGGTCACTCCCTCCCCTTGGTGAACTATGGAATAATGGAAGACATGAAGAGAAACAGAACCTTCTAGAACAAGCTGGCTCAGCACATATACCACATCTCGTAGGACAGCACCCCAATCTGCTGGCTGTTTTCATACAGTGGGCCCGTAACTGAGTAAACAACAGATCATTCTTCCCATCCTGTCTTTCAGGGCCACCCATGAGTGAGACTATGGAGCTGTAGCTGATGCTAGACTATCCTGTGGAACACCTCTTAAGCCAATTTTTTCTTCTTTATTAATTGGGCAAAAGGAACTTACCAAAAGGCTGAGCTACTTGCTTACACAACTTATTTGTATCTTTACAACTTGCTCAAGCCTGATATATATATAAAAGAAAACAGCTGTGTTGGACTTGCTCGCTGGTTTATAGGCTGCAAGCACTTTGCTTGATTAATGTATGAGCATGTGACAGTGCCACGTGTGGATAGTGTGGATAGTCTATGTAAGGCAATGGGTGCTTGGGATCATGGCAGATTGCGGATTGCCTGCCCACCCACCACTATGAGGGGCCATTTTTGCCGTTTGTTTGCCTGAGAAGTGGTTTTCCCTGCCTGTTTGCTCATCCGCCATTGCGAGACTCTATTAAATGGAATGGCCCAATGCTTTCCAGCTCCACAGTTTCTCTACCATCTGCCCAAATCCAATATGGACCTGCTTGGCCTTGGCCACCAGCATTACATATATATATACACACACATATATATATGTATATGCACACACATATACATATATACCTATATGCATATATAAAATATATAAAATGTATATATTATAATCTGATATAACAGAATATGTTATAATGCAGTATAATATTTAACATTATGTTATAATGTAGTATAGTGTATATCCGTACTGTATGTGTGTATGCATTGTTTAATGCTCTTACCTGGAAAAATAAAAAGTTGACATCTGTGATAGATATTAGAGCTATCTAATTCTTTTTCTTTCAGGCCTATTGGAGAATTGCCTTTCCTTGAATTCCTTGAGACAAAACGTGGCTTATTTTAGCCAAAATTTAGCATAGAAGTCACACATTTTAATTCTGCATGGCTCAACACTGTACCCCATTGTTCCACTGTCAGAGTAACTGTAAAAGCAAATATTGATATGGAGGTGAGATGTCAAACCATCATATGGAAGACAGATGTTCTGGAGAGTTCCCAACCCATAATAGACTAGTATGTTCTGGAGAGTTCCCAACCCATAATAGACTAGTATGTTCTGGAGAGTTCCCAACCCATAATGGAATAGCAAAGTCAAACCCATAATGGACTTTACTAGAGCAATACATAAATTTTTATTGATTTAAGCCCCAGACATTTGTGGGTTGTTTAGTGCTGTAATATAATCTAACCATCTAACCTATTCTGACTGGTATAGATATTGATAACAGGAGGGGTAAGGGATATGACTAAATAATAACCTAAAATCTGTGACCTTGGTTAAAAGCTCATGCAATCGGAAGGAGGAAACTGACACTGGAGGCTGGGAAGGTGGCGATTCTGGTACCTAGCGACAACACATTTGGTAAAACTGTAGCTAACAGTAACTTGGGAGGCAGTCATGTACTCAGTGAATTTGTATACAGAATTTGAAAACAGAACAATAATTGAATGTGTTTATCACTGCATTTGGTAAAAAAAAACTGCAAAAAAGGAGAGAGATGAGTTCATAAAAGTATTGGTTTTCTTTTCAAACTGAAACAAAAAGAAATATATAACATCTAGCAGAATTGAAAGAGACAACTGCTTCTCAACTCCACCAGTAAAGATAAATTTGAGAAACAAATGCAATTAAAATTAGCCTTGAAGAAAGAATCCTATCAAGAACCATTATACTCCCTGGCCTGTGGTGGTGCAGCGGAGAGAGCACGAACCTAGAATGCCCAGGTCACTGGTTTGAACTCCGGGTTTCCCAATCAAGGCACATATAACAAGCAATGAGGGAATAGCTAGAGGGAAGCAACTACTTCTCCCCTGCCACCCCTCTATAAAATCAATAATTAAAATCTTTGAAAAAAGCCAGTTACTGAGAGTTAACACCTGTGAATAGATTAGGGCATCTCAAACAAAAAATCCTATTATAGGGGCTCTACCAAGGAAATTCTTTCACTTAGCAAAATAATTCAGGGCTAATGTGATAAAAGTGTGATTCTCCCACTTAAATCCAATAAACTCGAGGTACATGCAATTTCAATTAAGTCAAAAGAGAGAGATCAGGATGAGAAAGCAAATATAGAAAATCTGAGAACTATGTCTTAAAGAGAACTGTGGATGTGACTATTTGTCACATGGGATTCATTTAATCAAATTAATAAAGAAAGTATTAAGTTTTTGAGATATCTGATTTACCAAAGGAAGCATAAGCTTAGACTAAGAGTCTCTGATTGTTCAAAATTTAAAACAACCCTTGCAATTCCCCATATCTACAGAAAGCAAGTGGTCCAAGAGGGCTCTTCACACCCTTAACCAATGCTCACTTGTGGCCATTGAGTTTAATGTCAGGGAAGAAATTTCCCTGAGGGTGGGGCCAAGGGCCCCAGTGACTGACTATATAGCCCTGTTAGAGAGACTTAATGTGAGCTAATCTAGAAATATTCCACTTATAATAGTCTCATGAGGCAAATCTCTGAGATTTTCCCAAGTTGCTCACTGAGATTTAACCATCCTTCCTTGATGTTGTCAAAACACTATTTTTACCTCTCACTTTAACAGCCATCTGTGTCCCCATCTAAACTGAGTTTCTTGAGGTTAGATGCAAGCTCTCAGTCATCTATGTCTCTAGGGACCATCACTGGGTAAAGGGCTCTCCAAAAGACTTACCAAGGTGGATTTCAGAATTGCTACTGTGCCCATTTTTTTTCCTTCATGAACAGAAAGGTTTACTGTGGTCATCCTATCCCTGTTCCATCTTTGGACACAGGTCATATTGCAGGGTGCAGGGGAAAGATAACTTGTCCTTTTAGCCCATAAATCTCACAATCAAGAACCACATGTGGACTACATGTAGGGGCTCTAGTCTTCCCCCAGAGATCCTTGGTTTGGGAGTCATCTCCCCTGCGGAGAGGATGAAGCAATCTGTGTGTGGGAAGGTGAGTGAACCAAATATTTAGTGTCCAGAAAGTGGGCTGTAGTAGATATTGGTTTTGTTCACCTATTCCCTAGTCCTCCTTCTTCAACATATATGGTAGGATTGACCATGTAACTAGTCTGGGCAATAATTTGGGGCATAGGTAAATAAGGCAATGACTTGGGACTGGAGTGTTTAATTGCTTGCCAGTGTGAGACACCATAGAATTCTCTTCCCTGTTTCAGCAACCAGCAACATTCCAACATGTTACCTTGGTTCCTAAACAGGGACAATATAAGACAAAGCCCCTAACTGACCTGAAATGGATGAGTAAAAGCAAGAAATAAACCTATCTTGTGGTGTTTTTTGTTACCATGCATCACATAGCATATTGTGACTGATGTAACATTCCTCTGAGTTCTGCAAGTTATTCTGAAATATTCTTGATTTGTGTAATTCAGAAATCTTTCTTGAAGGATGTCTATACCAAAATACCTTGAGAAATAGAAGTGCTGTCTGCCCCAACCCCAGCAAACAACCACCCTCTCCTGCCTATCAACTCTCAGTGGCAGGAAGTATTGAGAAGTACTTCCTCATGTCAAGCCAAATCTGTTTTCCTATTATTTCTACCCATTAATCTTAGTTCTTCTTGCCTATACAATTGAAAGAATAATTCTTCTTCCCCAGGTATCCTCCAACATATTTTTCTCCTCTCTAGGTTATTGAACTGTTCCTCAGATTGCAGTTTTCGACTTCTTAACATCCTCACCACCCTCATCTGGACTGCAGTGCTAATGTTCCACTAAAAAACCTCTCATAGGACAGTTTCTCACTGGGGATTAGCCATCCCTCCTTGACCCTGTGAAAACCCTATTTGTAAACCTTTCTGGTGGTACTTTTGCACTACAGTAATTTATGTGCATACGTCTCCCACTCTACACTAACTTTCTTAAGGGTAGAAATAAACTCTCATTGATCTGTATGTGTTTAAGGACCATAACAGCACTGGACACATTATAGGCACTCAAGGCAAGGAAAGATAAAGGGAGGATTCATGACTGTAGTAGGCTGAATAACAGCCCCAAAGATATATAGGTCTTAATGCCTCGAACCTACAATGTTACCTTATACAGTGTGTCCGAAAAGTCATGGTGCACTTTTGACCGGTCACAGGAAAGCAACAAAAGACGAGAGAAATGTGAAATCTGCACCAAATAAAAGGAAAACTCTCCCAGTTTCACACCTATTCAGTGCAGTTCGATGTGGGCTCATGCACAGATTTTTTAGGGCTCCTTAGGTAGCTATCCCATATAGCCTCTGGCCTACCAGAACGGGGTTTCTCTACCAAACTGCCAGTTTCCTTCAATTGCTTATCCCACTGAGTAATGTTATTCCTATGTTATGGAGCTTTGTTATAAATGCGCTGATATTCACGTTGCACTTTGGTCACGGATTCGAATTTAGCGAGCCACAGAACACACTGAACTTTCCTCTACCGTCCACATCTTGACTGGAATGGCCATGGGCTGCTCCGCTGTATACACGGTGTTACGTCATCATCTGCGCATGCGCACATGCTGCCGCTCATCCTACAGAAACTGGGAGGGTTTTCCTTTTATTTGGTGCAGATTTCACATTTCTATCATCTTTTGTTGCTTTCCTGTGACTGGTCAAAAGTGCACCATGACTTTACAGACACACTGTATGGTAACAGGGATTTTGCAGGCATGATTAAAAATCTTGAGATGGGGATATTATCCTGGATTATCCAGCTGGGCTCTAGATGTAATAACCCTTATAAGAGACAAGCAGACAGAGATTCTATTACAGAAGAGAGAGATTTGAAAATGTTACACTGTGGCTTTGAAGATGGAGGAAAGGACAGCGAGCCAACGAGTACAAACAGTGCTACTCTAGAAGCTGAAAAAGTCAAGGAAACTGATTCTATGAGCCTCTGGAGAGAGTGCGGCCCTGCCAAGACGGTGGTTTGGGCCAGTGAAACTGATTTCAGACTTTTGTCTCCAAAAAATGTAAGAGAATAAATGTGTGTTGTTCTAAGCAACCAAGTTTGTGGTAATTTGTTACAATGACAACAATTTGTTGCAGTGATCAAAATGATTTCCTGTTTCTGACCTTTTGACACAGTCTGAACAACACTCCAAGCATCTGGAAAAAATCAGAACCACACTTGACATCCATCAGACAGTCTAAACTACCTTTAACTGCGGGAGCCATCACATCTTCCAAGGGTGGGCAAATTCCTTTTTCCTTTATTTCAGCAAAACAAGCAGTAGTTTTTATTATTACAGAAACAAACTATTGTATATATTAAAATTTGGTCATCTTAAATTCACATCATTTTACTGGATTTTTAATAGTACTAGCATGATTTCAAGTACTGACCAGCTATCAACATTTCTTTCATTCAAACAATATACAAATGAGTAAGTTAAAAATTATCACACTTCTGCCTGACCAGGCAGAGGCGAAGAGGATAGAGAACTGGCCTGGGACGCAGAGGATCCAGGTTCGGAACCCCAAGGTCACCGACTTGAGCGCGGAATTGCCAGCTTGAGCGTGGGATCATAGACATGAACCCATGGTCATTGGCTTGAGCCCACAGGTCACTGGCTTGAAGCCCAAGGGCACTGGCTTGAGCAAGGGGTCACTCGCTCTGCTAGAGCCCCCCAGTCAAGGTACATATTAGAAAGCAATCAATGAACAACTAAGGTGCCACAAAGAAGAACTGATGCTTCTCATCTCTCTCCCTTCCTGTCTGTCTGTCTCTATATGTCCCTCTCTGTCTCTGCCTCTCTTGCAAAAAAAAAAAAAATTATTACACTTTTATTTCAACAAATTATATCTGAAATGGAATATATTCAGATATAATGGGATATTTTATCACTTTATATTCATTTTGAAATATTCCTTAATTTTTGTGAGCAGTATATATAAAAATTAAAATGCTGCCTTTAAATGCATATACCTATGGATGATTTGAGCAGCAAATTCTCAGCTGCTGAAATGATTTGACTACCTAACATTAAGGATCCATTTCTTGTCTTGTACCTGCAAAGCAACAATGAGGCAATGAAGAGCTCAGAGACTGAAGAATTCTTAAGTTCAGTGCATAAAACTACACAACAATGCAAAGTTGTTGTGTCTGGATATTCATTAATACAGATCATATGTGAACTTGAAGAGTTTGTAAGTGAAGTTTAATTCTCATTGACTTGTTTCTTATGAGGGAATAAAGATGCTAAGTTTTATATTGACTTCTTAAGAAAAGACTTGAGTTGCTTAACCAAGATAACGGGAAAGCCTCCACTTTACTACATGGGCGGGTGAGTGGATACTCCAACCTCTTCCCCAACAACCTAAGTTTCACCCACAGTAACTTCTAGAACATAAAAGAGCCTAATGCAAACTGACCTTAGCACCCTTGGCCACATGACACTGCCCTTTATCAGTCTGAGGGTCCCATTGAAAAGAAATCAACTTTTCTCTCTTTCCTTATTCTAATTACTCCCAAGAAAAAAAATGACAGATGTTGCTTGGTTAGTGTAATTCCAAGTCCCTGTTAGCAGAGACACTATATATGAGTAATTTCTGTTTTCTGACTTTTTAGTTTCTCCTTTTAATTTTTTATAATCAGAGAAACACTGTGAATTTATTAACATTACCTCTTTGGAAGAACCCTTTATCTTCAAGAAATGATTCCTACATAGGCTTTTGAACAATACAAAACAACCTTGTAACCATTCACAGAGTAATTGAGGCCATGAACTACAGCTAGAAATTGAAATTAATCCACTTTCTTAAAGAAGACATTAAGGACTGTGAATAATAACAAGTACAGCTTGTAAGGACTATACTTTTGGTCCTATTTCAAACGTTGTGCACCAATTTTTAATATTAAGTTCTGTATTTTGTGATTTATTCCACAATTACTTTAACTCAACATCTCCTGATTATTTCTCTCAATTCTCAGCGTGCAAATAAACACTAGATATGCTAAGATAAGGGGAAAAGATGGGTCAGAGTCCAGACCTGGCCTCACGCTCATGGGCTAGTTTATTTGTCCCTGAGTGTTCTCACACCCACACAGCTTTCTCCTCCCAGTCCTCTTCACTCTCTCCCCACCTGAGGTAGGACTAACCTTCCAAGTAGCTATGCCCCAAGGATTCTTCTTCATCTAACATTCCTACTTTATCTTGCTGCCCCCATAGCTTGCCATTGTTCAGGACTTCACCTTTTCATCTCTGTCATCTCATTGTTTTCCCTTCCACATACAGGTCCTGACATTCTTCCTGACTCAAGTGTGAGCCCCTATAATCCATTCTTCACACTGCAGTCAGACGAAGCCCTCTAAAAACCCAAAACTCATCACATATGCCCCATCCTGAAAGCCCTTCAATGAATGGGTCCCTGTTGCCTCCAGTATCAAGTCCAAATTTCTTAGCATGACTTATGAGGCCCTTTGAGATGTGGCCCTTTGACATCTGGCCCCTGCCTACCTTCTCTCACCACTCAGTACTCCCTGCTTCCCTTTGCATTCTTGGTCTCTTTGAAAGATTTTGCCTTCCATATTGCCCATCTTTATTTCTCTCCCCTTCTTTTCCATCACATTGACACAGTGTTGAGGGAAATGAGAGCTAAGAACGCATCTGAAGTTGCTAAGTTGACTCAGAGTTGATGGTGTCATTCATGGAAACATAAAGAAGATGCAGATTTAGGGGACACGAGGAATTGTGTTCGAGACATCTTAGTTTTTCAAAATGCCTAAGGGACAAATCACAGCTGGAGATAATGAGCATTCAGGTGGAAAGCATGGTTCTCAGAGAGAGGTCATGGCTGAAGATAAAAATCTATGAGTCATCAGTCTGTCACTGGAATTTAAAGATATGAGAACCACCAGAAAATGTCTGAAGCAGGAAGAAATGTTGATGACAGAACGCTTAAGTGGTGGGCAGAAAAAAACAAGACCCAGGGAATTAAGGAAAATCAACCAAGAGATAGGAACATAGCAGGAGTGTATAAAAGACAAAAGAGAAAAACCTTCCAGCTTTTGACATTCTTACCAACTGAATTTCTCTATACACAACGCACACACACACACACACCAAACTGAAGATTGCTTTTAAATGTCACCTCCTTTCTATTAGTTCTGAAAGTGTTGTTCCCTGAGAGCCGAGAATTGTTAAAGTCAACAAGGGCAGAAGATTCAGAAATACCTCTGCACCACAGCGTCCTGGAGGAAGAAGAAATGAGCTGGCCCCTCGCCATCTAGTTCCAGCATACAGCTGAGAATTCTCTACAAAAATGTTCCTTCACCCAACCCACCCCCTTCCTGCCCACAGTGTCAGAAAAGCAACCTAGGAACAATAAATAAAGTGAAATTTTGCCCTAGCCTAGATCCTACTAAAGAGGGATGCATTGAGCTCCAGGCACACAGCAGGCCTAGTTTGTTGAAAGCAGTTCTCCTCTCGTTTCTCAAATATGCTGTTCTGCCTTCCTCCCTACTGTCAGCAATAGTTATTTATTGATTATTGGTGAGGTGACTCCTCTGTGCTAAAAGAAAATTTCAGTCTTGACTCTATCCACCTTCCAAACTTCTGTTCAATCTTTTTCCTTCACTTTACCAACAGACATAATAATCAGGTCATGGCCCTGCTCAATATATCTTCAATAATATCATAAAAAATAAAATCCAAATGTCTTAGCCTTTCACAACCTATCTCAGAGAAGACTGCTTCATGTCCCCCCACCATGTTTTGTCCATCCTGAAGTCTATACCATTTCTAGGACCCTCCCTGTTTTCTCCCACCTCAATGTCAGGTCCTTATTATTGCTTTTTCTTCATCCTCCTGCCTCAAAACTACATTCTACTCTTAACGTCTTATTTATCAGTCAAAGTCCAGCTCATCACCTCTCTGCTTTGGGGCTTCCCTAGATGTTCCCAGTCAAAATCAGCCTCTCCTTCTCCCCTCTACCACCTCACTTTATGATTCTTCAATCACACCTCTCTTAATTTATCTTCTTATCAAAGTTTCTTGTGATGAAACCTGTCCTTGTGACCCCTCTCCGCCCTCCCCCATCACTCCCACATACACACTCACACATGATTATGAACCCCTGGGGGTCCAGGACTCTCTGTTATTCACCTTTGCATTTCCCACACAGCTTAAGACAGATTTGGACACAGAGCAGAGTCTCAAGAATATCTGATAAATTGATAGGCATTGCAGTCAATATGAAGGAAAAGATACTTACATAAAGAAATTGGCAAACTGTAGACTTATGGTTGGGAGGAAACTTAAAAAATCATCTTCTCTAAGTGGCTTATTTTATAGTAGAGGAACTTGAGGTTAGAGATTTGGAAATGCAAGGCTGTGACCTATGTCAAGGACCATATAAATAATTTGTGTCACATCACCATGGGGTAGGATAAGTATTTGAGAAGAAAGGACTTAACCAGATCACTGGTGGAAAAGTACGAGTAAGGAATTCCAAGGAAGAAGGAGGGAATTCACAAAAGTATGGCAATCAAAAGCAACACGATGTGTTGGGGAAAACAAACCAGTATTCAAGAAGCAGAAGTTTCTTCATGGAAGTAGTGGGAGATAAGGTTAGAAGAGTAGGTTGGGGTCAAAATCTGCCCTTAATGATCAAACAGAGTTCAGAATCTATCCTGAGACATTGGGATGCTCTTATAAGTGTTTTAATCTTGGGATGATTTGGACAAGATGGTGATTTTGAAAAGTAAAGCAGATACCAAGAAGGTAAGGGACTACAAAGGAACTAGATAGACTAGTTAGAAATTCGAAAGTGATAACATCTGGACTAGGGAGATTACAGAATGAATCAAAAAGAATAAACAGACTGACTCATCATTAAAACTTAGGGAAGCATGAGGGGAGAGAGGCAATCATCAACCAAAAAGACAATAGACAGGTTCACTTCAGGTAAAGATTGACCTTTACCAAGGAAGCTACAGGCCTAGAACGTGACTACCTGCCACAATCTGCTTACAGATAGGAATTTTTATGTTCAGACCATCTTCGATAGTTACTTTTGGTCTCTGAGTCTCTAAGGCCTTTCATGTTGGCCTCCTCTGATCTTTTCAGGTTTAATATGCGGCCCCTTTCTCATCCACACTTTATTCACTTAATATACAGTAACCGAGCTTTTATGAGTTCCAGGTGCTGTGTCAGGCATTCAAATGTGAACCAGGCAGACATGCTCTTTCTTTTCATACCATCTAATGGGGAATAAAGACAACAAACAGGCACACAGTAAAGTAAGAGCCATAATCAGGGAAGCCCAGGGTGCTACTGAAGCACACAGGGGGGAGGGGTGCACTTAAGTGAGGCCTATTTCCAGGAGGGTGAGAAGGGGTCAGCCAAATGAAAAACCCACTTGGCATCTTTGCTTTCTGAAAATAAATCGCTACATAATGCAGAACATTAAAAAAAGAAAAAAAATAATTTAAAGGTTTCCAGCTTACGTGACTGGGAGGATGAAGTTCTAAGAAAAAAAGAGAATGCAGATAAAATAAATTATTAAACCGCCCTGGCCGGTTGGCTCAGCGGTAGAGCGTCGGCCTAGCGTGCGGAGGACCCGGGTTCGATTCCCGGCCAGGGCACACAGGAGAAGCGCCCATTTGCTTCTCCACCCCTCTGCCGCGCTTTCCTCTCTGTCTCTCTCTTCCCCTCCCGCAGCCGAGGCTCCATTGGAGCAAAGATGGCCCGGGCGCTGGGGATGGCTCCTTGGCCTCTGCCTCAGGCGCTAGAGTGGCTCTGGTCGCAATATGGCGACGCCCAGGATGGGCAGAGCATCGCCCCCTGGTGGGCAGAGCATCGCCCCTGGTGGGCGTGCCGGGTGGATCCCGGTCGGGCGCATGCGGGAGTCTGTCTGACTGTCTCTCCCCGTTTCCAGCTTCAGAAATGAAAAAAAAAAAAAAAAAAAATTATTAAACCTGGAGAATTCCTTACAGATTATCTTATCCAAGTAGTATGTTTTGCAGATGATGACTCTAGGAAAAAAAAAAGATGCTGGAGAAAACAGGAGGCCTTTGCATTTAGTCAGAGTACTTAGAACATGGGACTCATCACCCACTGATGAAGAACAGCACCAGCCCTAGGCAGAGTCACATCTGACCCCAGGGTAGGGCTTATCCTGCTTCTCTTTTTCCCTCTGCACTGCCCAGGACCTGCCCTGGACATGGGATCATCTTCTTCAGCTGGATCTCCATGGTTTCCTGATTTTCCTGCCTGGAATCACCTCTTACTTAAGTCCAGACCCATCACTCTGGGCCCAGGCTCATCCTCCCTGCTTACACCTGCCCTGAGCAGATGCATACTAGCTCCATAGCCTCCTTTCTGCTCATTCACTCCTTCATCTTTATTCAGTCAACATGTATATAAGTCCTGGAAATAAAATGGTAAGTGAGACACAGTTACTGCCCTCATAGGGGTTATATTCTAGAACTGAAGGTAGGTTCTTCCTCATTAACCTTGAAAAAGGGAAACAAATAATTAAAATGATTTAAAATCATAACAAGTGCTAGCAAGAAAAAAAAAGGGGCTAAGACAGAAAATAATTGGAGACCTGATACCTATGTGGGGAATTATTGAGTAGTCAGAGAAGGTGCTCTGGGAACGTATCACTTAAGCTGAGAACTAGAGGATGAGGAAGAGCCAGCATTCCAGCTATATGCAAAAGCCCTGAAACTTTGTGCATTAAAGGAATTGAAAAGAGGCCAGAGAGACAGGGGGTCAATGAGTAAGGGACAGATTTACACAACCAGGTAACTAGGCAGTGAGGATAATTCTCTAAGAAAAATAATACAGAATTTTTAATACAATACTCAGTACAAAAGTAAGTTTATTTAGAATGAGAAAGAAATCATCCAAATCACAAATTGTAAAAGCTTACAGGAACTAAATTTTAGAATTATTAACTCTTTCTAGTAGTTTGAACTTTTTATCATTACAAAGTGACCCATTCTAATAATGCTTTTTATTTTAAAGTATATTTGTTTGATGCTAACCATACCAGTGTTCTCTTAGTTTATTCTACTGTGTCTTTTTTAATTATTTTATTTTCAACCTTCTTAAAAACTTATGTTTTAATCTTTCCCTTATAAACAGGCTAAATAGGTATTTCCTAAATTCTATCTAAAACAAAAAAAAGCTTTGCGCCTGACCTCTGGTGGCTCAGTGGATAAAGCGTTGACCTGGAAATGCTGAGGTCACCAGTTAACCCTGGGCTTCTCTGCCTAATCAAGGCATATATGGGAGTTGATGCTTCCTGTTCCTCCCTCCTTCTCTCTCTCTCTCTCTCCCTCTCTCTCTCCTCTCTAAAATGAATAAATAAAAAATATTTTTTCAAAAAGTCTTTTTAAAAATTTATTTAAATAAATTTAAAAATTTTTTAAATTTTTAATCTTTGCCTTTTAACTGGGACATTTGGTCCATTTACATTTAATGAAATTACTGATATATCTGAATTTAAATTTATCATCTTTTTAATTCCTTCTATTTAAGCCACCTGTTCTATGCTCTATTTCCTCTCATTTTATGCCTTCCTTTGAATTGATTGTTTAACATTCTGTTTTTCCATCTATTAGTTTGAAAATTACATACTTTTTTTCCACTCTTTTAATGACTATGCTAGTGCATCCTTGACATATCAAAGTCGGATACTTATCTTCAGTTTTACCACACCCTGAAAATTCAAGGACTTTATAGTAGTTTAACAACCACCTATCCCTCCCAAAATTATATATAATCCCTGCCCAAATATATTTATCTATTTTGCTTGAATATAGTTGTTTTTTTCTAAAAAAAAACAAACCATGATATATCATTATTATTGCTTTATATAGTCATTTAGATTCACCTATGTGTTTACCACATCTTTTCTCTTCTTGCTACATTGTAGAGCTTCCATCTGGTATCACTTTCCTTCTTAATGAACATCTTTAAATTTTTCTTTAACATAGATCTGTTGAAAGTAACTTTACATTTCCATCAGCAGTGTATGAGGGTCCCAATTTCTCCACATCCTCACCAGCACTTACTATTCATCTTTTTTATTATATCCTTTCTAGTAGGTGTGAGGTAGAATCTCACTATACTTTTTTTTTATTATAATTTTATTTTTTTAATGGGGCGACATCAATAAATCAGGATACATATATTCAAAGATCAACAAGTCCAGGTTATCTTGTCTTTCAATTATGTTGCATACCCATCACCCAAAGTCAGATTGTCCTCTGTCACCTTCTATCTAGTTTTCTTTGTGCCCCTCCCCCTCCCCCTTTCCCTCTCCCTCTCCCCCCTCCCCCCATAACCACCACACTCTTATCAATGTCTCTTAGTTTCACTATTATGTCCCACCTACGTATGGAATAATGCAGTTCCTGTTTTTTTCTGATTTACTTATTTCACTTTGTATAATGTTATCAAGATCCCACCATTTTGCTGTAAATGATCCGATGTCATCATTTCTTATGGCTGAGTAGTATTCCATAGTGTATATGTGCCACATCTTCTTTATCCAATCATCTATTGACGGGCTTTTTGGTTGTTTCCATGTCCTGGCCACTGTGAACAATGCTGCAATGAACATGGGGCTGCATGTGTCTTTACGTATCAATGTTTCTGAGTTTTTGGGGTATATACCCAGTAGAGGGATTGCTGGGTCATAAGGTAGTTCTATTTTCAGTTTTTTGAGGAACCACCATGATGGTTGTACTACTTTACATTCCCACCAACAGTGTATGAGGGTTCCTTTTTCTCCACAGCCTCTCCAACATTTGCTATTACCTGTCTTGTTAATAATAGCTAATCTAACAGGTGTGAGGTGGTATCTCATTGCAGTTTTGATTTGCATTTCTCTAATAACTAAAGAAGATGAGCATCTTTTTATATATCTGTTGGCCATTTGTACTTCCTCCTGGGAGAGGTGTCTGTTCATGTCCTCTTCCCATTTTTTTATTGGATTGTTTGTTTGTTTGTTGTTGAGTTTTATGAGTTCTTTGTATATTTTGGATATTAGGCCCTTATCTGAGCTGTTGTTTGAAAATATCATTTCCCATTTAGTTGGCTTTCTGTTTATTTTGTTATCAGTTTCTCTTGCTGAGCAAAAACTTCTTAGTCTGATGTAGTCCCATTCATTAATTTTTGCCTTCACTTCTCTTGCCTTTGGAGTCAAATTCATAAAATGCTCTTTAAAACCCAGATCCATGAGTTTAGTACCTATGTCTTCTTCTATGTACTTAATTGTTTCAGGTCTTATGTTTAGATCTTTGATCCATTTTGAGTTAATTTTAGTACAGGGGGACAAACTGTAGTCCAGTTTCATTCTTTTGCATGTGGCTTTCCAGTTTTCCCAGCACCATTTATTGAAGAGGCTTTCTTTTCTCCATTGTGTGTTCTTGGCCCCTTTATCAAAAATTATTTGACTATATATATGTGGTTTTATTTCTGGACTTTCTATTCTGTTCCATTGGTCTGATTGTCTATTTTTCTGCCAATACCATGCTGTTTTGATTGTCATGGCCCTATAATAGAATTTGAAGTCAGGTATTGAAATGCCCCCAGCTTCATTCTTTTTCTTTAGGATTGCTTTGGCTATTCGGGGTTTTTTATAGTTCCATATAAATCTGATGATTTTTTGCTCTATTTCTTTAAAAAATGTCATTGGAATTTTGATGGGAATTGCATTAAATTTGTATATTGCTTTGGGTAATATAGCCATCTTGATTATATTTATTCTTCCTAACCAAGAACAAGGAATATTCTTCCATCTCATTATATCTTTCTCGATTTCTCTTAACAATGGTTTATAGTTTTCATTATATAAGTCCTTTACATTCTTTGCTATGTTTATTCCTAAGTATTTTATTTTTTTTTTGTTGCAATTGTGAAGGGGATTATTCTGAGTTCGTTCTTAGTTGTTTCATTGTTGGCATATAGAAAGGCTATTGACTTCTGTATGTTAATTTTGTATCCTGCGACCTTACTGTATTGGCTTATTGTTTCTAGTAGTCTTTTTGTGGATTCTTTGGGGTTTTCGATGTATAGGATCATATCATCTGCAAAAAGTGATACCTTTACTTCTTCTTTTCCGATATGGATGCCTTTTATTTCTTTGTCTTGTCTGATTGCTCTGGCTAGAACCTCTAGTACCACATTAAATAAGAGTGGAGAGAGTGGACACCCCTGTCTTGTTCCTGATTTAAGGGGGAAAGCCTTCAGTTTAGTGCCATTTAATATGATGTTAGCTGATGGTTTATCATATATGGCCTTTATCGTGTTGAGATATTTTCCTTCTATACCCATTTTGTTGAGAGTCTTAAACATAAAATTGTGTTGTATTTTATCGAAAGCCTTTTCTGCGTCTATTGATAAGATCATGTGGTTTTTGTTCTTTGTTTTGTTGATATGGTGTATTACATTAACCGTTTTACGTATGTTGAACCATCCTTGAGATTCTGGGATGAATCCCACTTGATCATGATGTATTATTTTTTTAATATGTTGTTGTATTCGATTTGCTAGTATTTTGTTTAGTATTTTAGCATCTGTATTCATTAGAGATATTGGTCTGTAGTTTTCTTTTTTTGTGCCATCCTTGCCTGGTTTTGGTATGAGGGTTATGTTGGCCTCATAAAATGTGTTTGGAAGTATTGCTTCTTCTTCAATTTTTTGGAAGACTCTGAGTAGAATAGGAACCAAGTCTTCTTTGAATGTTTGATAAAATTCGCTGGTATAGCCATCAGGGCCTGGACTTTTATTTTTGGGGAGGTTTTTAATGGTTTTTTCTATTTCTTCTCTACTAATAGGTCTGTTTAGGCTTTCTGCTTCTTCTTGACTCAGTCTAGGAAGGTTGTATTGTTCTAGGAATTTATCCATTTCTTCTAGATTGTTGAATTTAGTGGCATAAAGTTTTTCATAGTATTCTACAATAATTCTTTGTATATCTATGGTGTCCGAGAATCTCACTATACTTTTGATTTGAATTCCCCTAATGACTAATGATGGGGAACATCTTTTTATGTGTTTTTTGGTTATTTGTATATCTTCTTTAGAGAAATGTTGACTCAAATCCTTTGACTATTTTTAAATGGGAATATTTGTCTTTTTATTATTGAGTTGTAAGTACTTCATATATTTTGGATACTAATCCTTTACTGGATATATAAAATGCAAATGTTTTCACTCATTCTGTGGCTTGTCTTTTCACTTTTATGATGAGATTATTTTAGCACAAGAGTTTGTCATTTTGATGAAGTCCAATTTATTTTTTTGTTGCTACTTGTGCTTTTAGTGTTACATCTTTTAAAAAATTATTAATTTTTAAATAATTTTCATTCAAGACCATGAACATTTATTCTTACTATTTCTAAGAGTTTTATTAATTTTGCTCTTATATTGATATTTATGGTCCACTTTGAGTTAAATTCATTCTTTTTCATGAATATCCAATTGTTCCAGAAACACCTTTTTTTTTAAGTGAAAGGAGAGGAGATAGTGAGACAGACTCCTGTCTGCACCCTGACCGGGATCCACCTGGCAACCCCTGTCTGGGGCTGATGCTCAACCCAATTAAGCCACTGGCTGCGAGAGAGGAAGAGAAAGAGAAGAGGGAGACCGAAGGGGAGAGAAAAAGATGGTCACTTCTCATGTATGCCCTGACCAGAATTGAACCCAAGATATCCATACACCAGGCTAACACTCTATTCACTGAGCCAAACTGCCAGGGCCCAGAAACATTTTTTGTAAAAACTATTCTTTTACCATTAAATTATCTTGATGTTTTTGTCAAAAATCAATTTACCATAATTTAAAGTATTATTTTTAATTCTATTCCATTGATCTATATGTCTAACCATGCCAGTACAACATCATCTTGATTACTATAGCTTTGCAGTGTTTTAAAATCAGAAATTGTGAGTCTTAACAACTTTTTCCTTTTCAAGGTTGTTTTTGGTGGCCCTGGCCTATTGGCTCAGTAGTAGAGCATGTGTATGTCTCAGGTCCAACTCTGGTCAGGGCATACAGGAGAGGTGACCATCTGCTTCACCACCTCCTTCCCCCTCCACCTTCTCTCTCTCTTTCTCTCTTCTTCTCTCGCAGCCATGGCTCTACTGGTTTGAGCACATTGGCCCCAGGTGCTGACAATGGCTCCATGGAGCCTCTGCCTCAGGTGATAAAAATAACTCAGTTGTGAGCATAGCCCCAGATGGGCAGAGCATGGGCCCCAGATGGGGGTTGCTGGGTGGGTCCCAGTAGGGACACATGCGGGAGTCTGTCTCTCTATCTCCCCTCTTCTCATTTGGAAAGGAAAAACAAAAGACTATTTTGGCTATTTTGAGTCCCATATGAACTCTATTTCTGGAAAAAATGTCAGCTGAGATTTTGATAGGGAATGTGTTCGATTTGAGATAAATTTGTAGAAATTTGCAGATAAATTTGGGTAATATCATCATCTTGACAATATTAAGCATCCCAATCCACAAACATAGAATATTTTTTCATTTCTTTAGATTTTCTTTCATTTTTTAGCAACGTCTTATAGTTTTCAACATACAAACTTGCACTTGTTTTGTTAAATTTATATCCAAATATTTATTTTGTGTGTGTGTGTGTGTGTGTGTGTGTGTGACAGAGACAGAGAGACAGAGAGAAGGACAAATAGGGACAGACAGATAGGAAGGGAGAGAGATGAGAAGCATCAATTCTTCATTGTGGCTCCTTAGCTGTTCATTGATTGCTTTCTCATATGTGCCTTGATGGGGGGAGGCTGGCTACAGCAGAGCTAGTGACCCCTTGCTCAAGCCAGCAACCTTGGGCTCAAGCCAGTGACCATGGGATCATGTCTATGATCCCATGCTCAAGCCAGCAACCCCATACTTAAGCTGGTGACCTTGGGGTTTCGAACCTGGGTCCTCTGCATCCCAGTCCAACGCTCTATCCACTGTACCACCACCTGGTCAGGCTTCATTCTTTTTTATGCATTATAAATAGAATTGTTTTTTCAATTTCATTTTCAGAATGTTCATTGTTAGTGTATAAAAATGCACTTGATTTTGTATATTGATCTTATATCCTGCAATCTTGCTGAATTTATTACTCCTAGTAGTTTTTTAGGGGATTATTTAGGATTTTCTATATACAAAATTGTGTCATCTCTAAAGAGAGATAGTTTTGTTTCTTTCTTTCTAATCTAAATTCCTTTTATTTACTTCTTTATTTATCTTAATTGCCCTCGATAGAATCTCCAATACAATGATAAATAGTAGTAAGGAGAGCAAATTTCTTGTTCCTAATGTTCAGGGGGAAACATTCAATGTCACTCTTTATAGTATTTAGTTCCATCCTGAAATTTTTTTTAAATTTATTTATTGATTTTAGCCAGAGAGGAGGGAAGAAAGAGAGAGAGAGACCATAACATCGATCTGTTCGTGTATGTGCCCTCACCGGGGATCAAACCGGCAACCTCTGTGCTTAAGGCTGATGCTCTAACCAGCCGAGCTATCTGGCCAGGGCCCCTTCTGATATTTTTAAGCTCCAAATTTATCTCCATGAATTCAATAAGCACAGCCTGAGCAGGCTGTGGATAGAGCGTCAGACTGGGATGCTTAGGACCCAGGTTCGAGATCCCAAGGTCACCAGCTTGAGTGCGGGCTCATCTGGTTTGAGCAAAGCTCACCAGCTTGGACCCAAGGTCACTGGCTCGAGCAAAGGGTTACTCCATCCACTGTAGCCCCATAGTCAAGGCACATATGAGAAAGCAATCAATGAACAACTAAGGTGTCGTAACGAAAAACTGATGTTTGATGCTTCTCATCTCTCTCCGTTCCTGTCTGTCTGTTCCTATCTATCCTTCTCTCTGACTCTCTCTGTCTCTGTAAAAAAAAAAAAAAATAGAATTCAGTAAGCACAGTCCATATCTGTTCATTTTCAATATTTGATGTCTCTGCTTATATACTTTTCTAAGTGGTTCTGTGTTGTTTTATCTCTGTATATCTAATTGTTTTAGATAGTTTTCTGGTCATTTTCTTTTATACTTACTTACAGAAGTAAGTTGAGGCCTTGGAAGGTATTATATTCCTTCAGAGGGTATTTTTATTTCTCCTTCTATCAGGTACCTGAGTATCTTAGCTGTTGGCAACCAAGGTTTTCTGATTCACCAAGATGACCTACAAACTATAGTCATACCTGCAATCCCAGGGAATATTCTATTGAGGTCTTAGTCCTGAGCAATAAACGTTTCAACAGTTTTTAATTCCCTTGGACTGTGCTGGACTCCGATCTTTGTCTCTGCCACTGCAAAGTATAGTTTGACCTTTCATCCTTCCCATCCCCCCCACACACACTGGGCATGCCCCTAGGGCAAAAACATATTTGAATGGTGCAGTTCTTCAGCGGATCAACCTACTCACTCCAACTCCTGTCTCCTTCCTACACTGACTGGCCAAAAGTGTAGCACTGCCTCAATCACTGAGCACTCCAGGCCAGAAGCAGCCAAGGCTCATCTCTCTGAACTACCTTTCCTGGCCGACCACAGCCTCATAATTATTCACTATCATTTCTTACTGTTACTTTTAAGACTATTTTATTTTTCTGTCTAGCTTTTTAAGCTGTCATCAGAGGGAGGGTTATGCCAGAAGATTCCTTTTCATTTCAGTAATATTTCTCTCCAAATAGTAGATAAGAAGAAATTTCTCTTTATTAATGTAACCCATCTAATTAATAAAGAAAGAATGACAAAGCTCAAATATCATTGTTTTATAACACTTAATGAAGTAATGAATCTAAGGTTTCAAGAATTAATGGCTGCTAATATCACCAAAGAGGGACAAGCAGACATCACAAGTCTCTTGATAAAAAAAAAACACAATGCCACTATAAGTAATCATCTAAAAAAAAAAAAAATTAAACTGGAATCTAATCAAGCCTCTAAATCTATCCACCAATCAACAAGAAATTGTAAGGACAGCCTGACCAGGCAGTGGCACAGTGGAGAGAGCATTGGACCGAGGTTCGAAACCCTGAGGCCGCAAGCTTGAACATAGGCTCATCAGGCTTGAGCACCAGCATGGGGTTGCCAGCTTGACTATGGGGTCATAGACATGATCCCATGGTCGCTGGCTTGAGCCCAAAGGTCGCTCGCTTGAGCCCAAGGTCACGGGCTTGTGCAAGGGATCACTAGCTCGGCTGGAGCCCCCACCACCACCACCAGCTCAAGGCATGTATAAGAGGCAATCAATGAAAAACTAAAGTGCTGCAACTATGAGTTGATGCTTCTCATCTCTCTTCCTTCCAGTCTGTCTGTCCCTCTATCTCTCACTAAAATAAATAAATAAATAATACAAAGGGACGTGTTAAAATATACCACAAAATGCAATGAGCAAAATCCAGACTGTGAGACACTCACAGATTGCAAGGGGGGAAAAACAGGGTTGAGAGGCCCTAGAGATTAAAATAGATTTAACTAAAGAAATTAAAATAGATTTATGAAACATGTCAAAGAATCACAAACAACTTTTTAGGATCCTGATATTTTAAAAACTGTTAAACGATGAAATTTATGATATATTGAGAATTTTATTACTGACTCAAAAGAATTTAACATTTTAAAATATTATTCCTTTTTTAAATACAGTAATACTGTAGTAATTATGCTTATCAAAAAAGAGTATGAACACATACACAAATACATACACATAGGCATATATACTATATACACATACAGCAAAACAGTTATGGATAAAGATGTCTAAAATTTGCTTAAAGCTAACACAGGATGATAAGAAATGAATAGGAGTATAAAAACAGGAGGAGGCCCTGGCCAGTTAGCTCAGTGGTAGAGTGTCAGCCTGGCGTGTGGGTGTCCCAGGTTCAATTCCTAGCCAGGGCACCACACAAGAGAAGTACCCATCTTCTTCTCCACCCTTCCATCTCTCTTTTCTCTCTCTCTCTCTTCCTCTCCCCCAGCCAAGGCTCCATTGGAGCAAAGTTGGCCCAGGCGCTGAGAATGGCTCCATGGCCTCCACCTCAGGTGCTAGAATGGCTCTGGTTGCAACAGAGCAATGCCCCAGATGGGCAGAGCATTGCCCCCTAGTGGGCATGCCAGGTGGAAGTTGGTCAGGCACATGCAGGAGTCTGTCTCTCTGCCCCCCCTTCTCACTTCAGAAAAATACAAAAAAAGAAAAAAAAGAATGCAGACAAGGAGACCGCATGGAAGCCTACTTTTGTGTCCAGGTGAGAGGTGAGGGTGACCCTGACTAAGGCAATGAAGCAAAATAGAAGACTTTGAAACATCTTTGGAGATGCCCTCGGTAGCGAACAGACTATATGGATCAAGGAAGAACAACAACCAAAAGCAATGTCTCAATTTCTAGTTTGAATAACTGAGTAGATGCAGTATCACTTACTGAGATGGAGAAAATTTGAAGATGTGTGTCGAGAAGGACAGTTCGGTGTTCAGTAGGGAATAAACTTTTGTTGACATTTTTTATATTTTGACTTTGAGACTTCTATGAGAGATTCAGGAATAGGTCAAATAGGTAATTGCCAAGCAGAGATTATATAATTTGGGATGAGATTACATCAATGAAAAAACAGTTTTTAAATCTAGAGAAATTAATAAGCTTAGGCAGAGATTATAAAGGCAAATGTTTATTGAACTCCAATATATCAGTCACTCAATAGATTTATAGTCTAAATGGATGAGACAAGTCAGTGGGAAATGCTGTGATAAAATATGGACAAAGGAGAGTGTTGCATGGTGGTGGAGGCAGCACCCTCCCATCCTAGCTCCCTATCCAGGTACCAAGGGATGGACTGTGAATAAAAGTCAACAAATGTAGCCTGACCAGGCCGTGGCGCAGTGGATAGAGCCTCCGACTGGGATGTGGAGGACCCAGGTTCGAGACCCCGGGGTCGCCAGCTTGAACAAGGGCTCATGTGGTTTGAGCAAAACTCACCAGCTTATTAGAGAAATGCAAATCAAAACGGCAATGAGATACCACCTCACACCTGTTCGATTAGCTGTTATTAGCAAGTCAGGTAACAGCAAATGTTGGAGAGGCTGTGGAGAAAAAGGAACCCTCATCCACTGTTGGTGGGAATGTAAAGTAGTACAACCATTATGGAAGAAAGTATGGTGGTTCCTCAAAAAACTGAAAATAGAACTACCTTATGACCCAGCAATCCCTCTACTGGGTATATATCCCAAAAACTCAGAAACATTGATACGTAAAGACACATGCAGCCCCATGTTTATTGCAGCATTGTTCACAGTGGCCAGGACATGGAAACAACCAAAAAGCCCATCAATAGATGACTGGATAAAGAAGATGTGGCACATATACACTATGGAATACTACTCAGCCATAAGAAATGATGACATCGGAACATTTACAGCAAAATGGTGGGATCTTGATAACATGATACGAAGCGAAATAAGTAAATCAGAAAAAACCAGGAACTGTATTATTCCATACGTAGGTGGGACATAATAGTGAAACTAAGAGACATTTATAAGAGTGTGGTGGTTACGGGGGGGGGAGGGGGGAATGGGAGAGGGATAGGGGGTGGGGAGGGGCACAAAGAAAACAAGATAGAAGGTGACAGAGGACAATCTGACTTTGGGTGGTGGGTATGCAACATAACTGAACGACAAGATAACCTGGACTTGTTATCTTTGAATATATGTATCCTGATTTATTGATGTCACCCCATTAAAAAAATAAAATTATATAAAAAAAAAAAAAAAAAAAACTCACCAGCTTATACCCAAGGTCGCTGGCTTGAGCAAGGGGTTACTCGGTCTGCTATAGCCCCACGGTCAAGGCACATATGAGAAAGCAATCAATGAACAACTAAGGTGTCGCAACAAAAAACTGATGACTGATGCTTTTCATCTCTCTCCATTCCTGTCTGTCTGTCCCTATCTACCCCTCTCTCTGACTCTCTGTCTCTGTTGAAAAGAAAAAAAAAAGGCTAAAAAAAAAAAAGTCAACAAAGGTAAACTGATTGGCATCTGAAACAGTGTCACAATCTGAAGTTTTCATCTTCCTCTAAAGGAAATCACCATTTTTATTGATAACATTATTCTTCTAGATTTTTCTTCTGAAAGATTGAACTTAAAGTTCTTTAGGCACTGCGGGTAAAATGTCACGCCCAGCATTTTGTATGCTCTTAGTTTCAGGAAAAGTTTGAAGCTGCTGGTCAGAGCAACCATGGACAAACTAGGCTCCGGCTTTTCTCGGCAGGAGGGCACTGGAAGAGCCACAGGGCCTGAGGCGGCCCAGAGCACAGTCCCACTGGCTCACAGTTCCTGTTTATGCAACCCCTCGTGCCCTTCAGGTTTTCTCCCAGCCTGAATGCAAAGGCTGAGTGAGCCCTGGTTTATAGGCACGGCTGATTCCAATCTCTTATTGTCAAGTCCTAATGCTTTATGATGTGTTGGGAAGACCCCTGGCCAAAAAGACTGCATTTAAATGCCTTTTATTATTTTCTTGTTTGTGATGTATCGGGCCAGAAGATGTGTGTAACCTGATCAACCTAGTAAAATTTTTAATCCCTTCTATTTTTATGGCCTTCCAGGAAAAATTCCATTTAGGGAAAAAGTAATGACTTTCAGAACTGATTCTCAAACACCGTATCAACATGTTACCAAAAATGGGGCCCTGCCCTGTCGGTGATCTTTTACTCCTTTGAAAGTGTTCCTAACAGTTTTTGTTTAGAAAGTGTGTGTTTGAGCACTTGGGAAGCAGAGGCTTGGGTAGTGGAGGGGTCACTGTAGTGTTGGGTGGGGTAGGTCTTGTGGAGGGGAGTGGATGGAGGAAAAGAAAGGCATAGGCATTAAGGGCATTCCCATACGCTGTTAGGATGCCATTTTCCAGAGCCTTTAGCCCACTGAACATTAAGATCTTGCTACCAGATCTCTCAAAATAATAATCACAGCTAAGCTCACAATCTCCTTTGGTTCTCACAATAAGCCTGTGAGATACATATACCACATATTCTAGCCCCCACTTTACAAGTCGGGGAACTAAACCTGAGAAAAGCTACATGACTTTGCTAAGGGTCATACAGCTTGGGGAGCAGCTGCTTTGACCTGGTTGCTTCTAACTTTCACGTCTAGTTTGGTTCCTATCAGGCGTCCCCAAACTACGGCCTGCAGGCCGCATGCCTCCACCCTGAGGTCATTTATCTGGCCCCCGCCGCACTCCCGGAAGGGGCACCTCTTTCATTGGTGGTCAGTGAGAAGAGCACTGTATGTGGCAGCCCTCCAACGGTCTGAAGGACAGTGAACTGGCCCCCTGTGTAAAAAGTTTGGGGACCCCTGCTACATGAACCAAGCTAATTCCTGCATAGAGGTTTGCTCCCAGATATAAACATCCCCCACCTCAACTCAAAGAGCCTGAGAACCAAAGGAGGGGAGATTTGAGAGGAAAATACACAAGACTTGCAACATCTTTCTGCATAGAGATGCAGAAAGGCAAGTGGTTCAGGCAAGTGGTTCTCACCTTGTTTCCTCACTTCCCATGAGTTGATATACACCTAGCATCGCTTCATCAGTGTAGGAACACACCCATCTGTAACTCCACTTTTTTCTCTCTCACGAAATACAAGCATAGCAGAATCCAGATAAGAGTGACTTTAAGAAGGATACTTAAATCTCTAATTTATCTTTATGTAAAACATTCCATTAGACGATGGATGGATAGATAGATAGATAGATAGATAGATAGATAGATAGATAGATAGATAGATAGAATTATATATGCAAGCTACCACAATGTCTGGCATGCATTAACCACTGAATAAATCCTAACTACATTTTTAATACATTACTCCCTATCTACCCAATCCACTTCTTTGGCTCTCATTTTCTGTCAAGTTTTCATGGACCTATGTTTACCGTGGAGAGTAGCTTATATTCTGAACTTTCTGGTAAAGAAAACAGTAAGATATTACAAGCAAAATTAGAATGGGAACCTAATCGAATTATGCAAAATTTAAATAATTTCTCCTGCAACCCACCCATTCTAAATTAGCTGGGTTTACCTTATCAAAGGATGTATTAGCCATAGGAATAGATTCTGAGTTCAGTCATTAATCTTCACTGCATTGTTGAAGCAGTAGCTCCCCTCTACATTTCAAAGACCACTTATCCACTTGGCAATCCACTGGGTATTTTCCTCGAGTTTGGGAAGGACTTCTAAAATACAAAGACCACGCTACACTGTTTCCTCTCTACTCACTTGCATCAGCATTTCAGGTCTTGTCCCAAACACCTGATGAGAAAGTGTCCAAGCAGAGAGAAGCTGCCTCAGTTATCAAAATTGTTTCAAGAATGCTAACTGAAGTCAAACCACACATCTGCCTTCAGATCCTCTCCAGAGAGGAAAGAGAACTATTCCCATGGAGGAGGCTAGGCACAGACGTGTGTCAGAGAAACCACAATGGTGGGACTCACAAACTCTGACTCTCATCACCATAAGAACAAGTATGTCAACAAGAGAAAAATCAGTGATGGTCAAGGCAAAACCCCAGTGGAAAGTGAGGTCATCTCAGGATCACATACTAGCGAGGCATCAAAGGATTCATGTGATTCTGACAGGAGTTAGCTCTAGTCATTCTGTCGGCTGTCAGATCCACTTTGCAAATCTTCAATCTGACACTGATCTTCACTGCTCACTCAGGATCTTTAATGGTGCCATTTTGTTTCACAATGGATTCACTATATCAAAATGTTCTCTATATCAAAATGAAGATATGCTATCTAGCCTCAGCTGAACGCCCAGAGCAGCTCTCTTACCTCTTCCCTCTCTTCTTTGGTTGATTCTCTAGCCTAGTTATACAATCACCACTGCAGACTTTTTCTATTCCTTAAGCCCTCAAATAAAAAATCACACCAGTCTCCCCCATCCCACCTCCAAATGCACAGATGAGCTAGCTTTCTATTGGGAGGTTTTATGAAGCCTGAAACTCACACAATTTGGGGAGAGGAGTTCTTTAAGAAAAGAAATACAAAATTATAAATATAATATTTGGTATTCATAAGAAACAACACAAAGCACAAATTTTTTAAAGCCAGAAATAATATAATACCATAAAATAAAGAAAATTATACAATATTTTAAATAACTAATTTGCCTAACCTCTATATTTTTCCTTATACTTTTTTGCCTATATACTCTTTAATCATCTCTTCATATATAATAATATCATTTTCAATAGAGAGAACAGAAAGGTAATTCAGTCTCTCCCTTAGCACGGTTGATCAAAATCTATGGGCTTTCTATGTTGATATTTTAGAAACGTTTCTTTCAGCTTCTCAGTTTTGTTATTGGTGATGCCACATAAATTTTTAGGATCATTGTTAAATTTAGGAAAACCTCTATTAAGTTTTTTTTAATATATAAGCTATAAAACCTGGAAAAAATTTTTACAGAATAGCTTATGACTCCTTATTTTTCAAACTTTGTTTTTCCTCCACTATCCACATACCTCTGAAGCCACGCACTGTAGAAAATGTTTGTTTTGGGTTATGACCTTTGGCCCTGTACCTTCATGTCATGATGCCAGGTTAAGTCAGCTCAGTGGGCAGTAGAGTATTCCTGAAGGCCATTCCTATGCCAAGATGGCTAGAAATTACTCAACTATACACAGAAGTGACTGAAAACCAAATAAACACAATCTACTAAACTCAAACTAAACATGTCCCCAGCTCAACTTCCCCTTAGCCAGATCCCAAAAATGCCCCTCACCATTCCATGTCAATCCTCACAAGGAAAAAGTGTAACAAAAAGGAGGCTTAAGTGAAAGAGACAGCAGTCTTAACCAGCTGTGACTTAAATATCATTATCATACTTTTGCAAATGTTATAAAAACATGTGAGCCCATTGCTATGAATGAGAGTGGCCCATGGGAGTAAGGAGTCTGAAGCTTTAAGCTCTCTGTCTGTATGTCTGTGTGTCTGTAATTCAGAGGGCTTGTTGTACCTCTCTTCGTGAATATATGTTTTCTTATCTTCCAAGGATATTAATAAATGCGATCATGAAATCTTTTCAATGAAAGGAGCTTGGCACTGATTAATGTACACAAGATATAAATAAGGCCAGGAGTCTTAGGCTATTTGGGGGGAACCTCAAGAAAATTCCACCCTAATATCATCTATAGACATTACAGCTGAAATCTAGTGGCTTTATTGAGTTTGGTTTCCTAGCTTCAATATCCAAAAAAAATCAACAAATTGAAAAGTCAATCAACTAAATGGGAGAAAATATTTACAAACTTCTTATCTGATAAGGGGTTAACATCCAAAATATGAACAATAAAATGGCAATAAATACATATCTATCAACAGTTGAATCTAAAAAATACCAAAATAATTGAACAAGCAGAACAGAAACAGAATCATGGATACAGAGCACATTTTGGTGATTGACAGATGGAAGGGTGATAGATGAAAAAGGTGAAGGGATTGAGAAGTATGAATTGGTTGTTACAGAAGAGTCACGGGGATGGAAAGTACAACATAGGGAGTACAGTCAATAATACAATAACTATGTATGGTGTCAGAGAGATACGAGATTTATCAGGATGATCACTTAGTAAGTTATGTAATGTCTCTTTACTGGGGTGTAGCCCTGAAACTAATATAGTATATATCAACTGTAATTTAAAAATAAAAAATGAGTTTTAAATGGAAAAATAAAATAAAATTACTCAATTAAAATTTTTTTAAAAAAATTTGACAAGCTTTTACTAAAATTCATGTGAAAATACAAAGAACATAAAAGGGATAAAACAACTTTGAAAAAGAACGACATTTGTGGGAGGAGGGCTAGCGCTAACTGACTTTAAGTTTTGGTAAAAAACTATGATAACATTGAGGGGAAAAATTTTTGTTGCATCCACAAAAACACTTGTTTTTACCTAATTCAAGTGTGCTGATCTCAAATCTGACATTGGTTTCTTTCTGTAAGCTACAGTTTTTTTTTGCAATTCAAGACTTTAGGTTTTCATCTTATTGTAAAAGTTTCAACATTTAGTTTAACATAATGAAGTAGAATGTCTTCTTGGGCATCATCTTTGTGAAAATATAATAATTTATATAATGCAGTAAATACACTAATACACTAAAAGATATGATTGCATCAGAATTTGTCTACAATTTCAAAATAGAACATATTAAAACACTTATTTTAATCATAAAATTTGCGCAAAACTTATTTCAATTCTATTCAGGCAAAAATTTGCGTTTGTAACTCTTACGTTTTTGTACTTGTTGAGGACAATCTCATTTGATGCTCCAGCAATAGTCTGCTCATCGCTATCAGCTCCAAGATTTTCAGGAAACTTATCAAAGTGACTGTTCAGGAAGTGAATCTTAACACTCATGTTACATCCAATGTCGCAGAAAGCCAACAGCATCCTTTGAACCAGAAGTTCATAGTTTTCTGCTTTTTTGTTGCCAAGGAAGTTCTTTGTAACTGCCACAAAAGACTACCATGCTGCTTTCTCCTCCTTATTCATCTTCCTGGAAAATTTTTTGTCACATATGAGGGTTCAAATTTGAGGTCCATTGAATACACCTGCTTTTATCTTCTCAAAAGACAAGGCAGGAAAAGCAGAAAGAATATGTTGAAAGCATTCACTGTCTCTATTCAAAGCCTAAACAAACTGCTCATGAAGCCAAGTTTGATGTGAAGTGGGGAAAAAATGATCCTGTCTCGATTAACTGCAGGTTTATTCACAATATTTTGCATCCCTACTTCCAGAGCTTCACGTTTTGGCCACTCCTTCTGTGTCCAGTGTTTCTCCCGAGCTCAGCTGTCCCACAAACACAGAAAGCAAGGATACTTCGTGAAACCTCTCTGTTGTCCTAGCAGGAAATTTACCATTTTAAGATCCACACAAATGATTCAGTTATGCTCCTCATACTTCAGAAAGTCGAGGACAATTTTTATGTCATTCTTACTAAGTCATTCAATTCGGGTTGGCTAAACTGCTGAGGGGTTAATGACTGCTTGGCATCAAAAAAAGATCCTTCAGATTCTACAACCATTTCCTCATGCATCTTATCAAAATACACTTGATCACCATGTTCACTTTCTTCATCCTTAGAAGAAATAAAACCATTGAAAACTGGAACTGGGAGTGTCTCAGAATGTGGGATAGGTCGTATTGCTGAAGGAATATTAGGATATGCAATCATATGCCGTTTTTTCTTGCCGATGCCCTTTGTATGGATTAGACAGAAATAACAGTCACTGCTGTGGTCCTTAGGTTCACGCCGAACTATGGGATTACCAAAAGGCATTCCTTTGCATTTTCCTTTTGTCCAGTCACAAAGCATTTCCTCACAATTATGACACACAATATGAGGAGCCCAATTCTTGTCTTGATCACCAAAGGGAACTTGAAAATAGGCAATATATGCACGTGTCACAAATGATGTAATATTGCGCCTTTGACATTGAAGTGTGTAACAGCCACATATATATATAACAGAAGGTGTCAGGACTATTCTTACATGGCCTACTCGAAGAAGCCATGATTCAATCTTAAAACAAAATAAGAGGGTGTTTTTGTCAGATAATAATTTTTTACATTTAAAAACAACTACAATTATGTAAAAGTGATGTTTGTAAAACATTAATTGCCTTGTGGTTATGTTCAATCCAAGAGTCATTGCCCTTTAACTCCAATTTAAAAAACAATGCATGCCATTAACTGTAACAAAAAGAAATTAAAATTGCATAAAAACTAGAACATGCACCAAAAAACGATTTCAGATTTGGAATCAGTGATGCAGAAATATATAGAAACAGTTCTAAAACCTCATGCAACAGAAAATGAAAAAGAAACTTGTTCCCCAGTGATAATTTAAAAAGTAGCATTGAAAGCAAAGATTTCAGGAGAACGGTAGAGTAAAAATATTAGCAATAATCTACATAAAACTAATGATAACATGTTAAATAGTTATCAATTGAGTTTAGTTTCCAGCCCTCTCACTAATAAAGTTCAAAGACATCCCTCTTTGTATTGTGAATTTTAAAAAGTATAATATAATTAGTGAAAACCTGAGCTGAAATAAAAAATGAAAGAATATTGAAAGAGCTAAAATAACATGGTGAAGAAGCATCTAGCTTATTTTGATTAAAAAAAAAACAAAAACTGGAACAGCATTCCATGTCCAGCCTGGGAATACAAAGCTTCTAAGTCATCACTCTTACCTTTAAGGAAGTCTTCCAAGGGGAAAATTTTTAACTAAGAGAGAATCCTTGGAGGTAATCTCAGTTGTCTGTAGAAGTCTGGTCTTGTTCTTGCCCAAGAGATTTTCATAAATGCAACTAAATTATGACAACCCAAAAGAGATCATGGAAATTCACATTATGTCTTAGATTGGGCTACTATTACAAGAATAAAAAAATGGGTAGCTTAAAAAACAAATACAGTATTTAGTTCTCACAGTTCTGGAGGCTGGAAAGTCCAAGATCAAGCTACTAAGAGAAACTGCTTCAGGTGACGTCCAGCTTTCTTGTTTGCAGATGGCTGTCTTCTTGTTCTATCCTCATCTGGTAGAGAGCAAAGAGAAAGCAGGCTCTCTGATCTTTTCTTTTAAGGACACTAATCCCATTTATGAGGGCTCCACTCTTATGACATCATGAACTCCCAAAGGCCCCCATCTCCTGACAACAATACATTGGGTGTCAGGATTTCAACATATGAATGGGGGAGGGCATAAACATTCAGTCCATAGCACATGATCTTTCTGATAATCCTCTTCAACTCCCTTTTGATTACTGAATCTACTCAACAGGAGCTGATACTACTACAAATGGTATACAATTGAAATAAAAACGTTTTTAAAAAGTTAAAAGGTATGCCTTGGCCAGATAGCTTGGTTGGTTCCAGTGTTGCCCAGAAGCACAGAGGTTGCCAGTTCAATCCCCAATCAGGGTACATTCAGGAACAGATCAGTGTTCCTCTCTCTATTTCTCTCTCTCTCTCCCTTTCTCTCTCACTCTCAAATCAATCAATAAAAACAAAAAAACAAAAAGGAGGGGGATTTTTAAAAACTTTTTACTTTACTTTTTTAAATTTTTAAAAGTTAAAAGTCAAAATTTACCTTTTAACTTTCCTGGACAAGACTATAATAAACCTTTGCTTATTTTAAGCTTTAAAAGTACCGGTCAAGAAGAGGAATCTGAGAGGGTGGGGTAATAGGAAGCACACAACAACTGCACTGGCAGAATCTATATGAAGTAACTATTTTGTAACTCTGGAGTCAGTTGAAGACTTACAACTTCTGAGAGAAAGGCTTGGGTAGTAAAATGTGGTTAATTTGGGTCAATTTCAGCTCTTAATATTGTATTAACTACCCATCCTGCACCCCCAGCCACATGGCAGGCAGCTGTACATATATATGTTCCTGGAGCGCTTACACACAGCTTATAGGAGCCCGAGTGGGCAAAAAGAAAACATGGTCCTCCAAAGATAAGAAATCTATGCTCTGAGTATTGATTGCTGTTACTGATCACGAAGGTAAAATAAAGAGACAGGTATCCATTATTGCTACACCTCCCCCCATTGTGACAAGCCCCGCCCCATATGGCTCAGATAAATTTCAGGGAATATAAAGAAACTATGCTCTTTTTTTTTTACTTCAAATTTTTATTTGTCTCTTTCCCCTTTTAGGAGCCAAACATTAAATAACTAGGACATTCAAAAACAACTGCATAGACAGGAAAAATTAGAAAATGCTTTCCTATGCATGCCCAAGAAAAGGCACAGGCTCAGAAAAGACCTGAAGACCTTAAGTTTATACTCAGGCTGACATTTCACACAGATACAGACTACAACAATTTTTAAAAACACAATATAAGAAAAACAACAAACTGGGGGAAGGGGAGAATCTGATTTCCATAATTATCACATTATTAGGTTCAAATGACCAGTTTTCAACAAAAATCATAAAGCATACAAAGAAACATGAAAATATGGCCCTTTCAAAGGGAAAAAAATCAACAGAAACTTCCTGAAAAATATCTGATGGCTGATCTACTGGGAAAAGAATTTAAAACAATTGCCACATTTTATCTGCATTTATCTGGCTTCATTTTTTCATATCTATGTCTTTGATTCACTTGAAATTTATTCTACTATAATGTGAAGTATAGATCCAACCTTATCTTTTTCTAAATGTCTTTCTAGTCCCAACACTATCTGAATAATTCATATTTTTCCCCACTGAATTGAGATATCACTTCATCATCTATTAAATTCCTGTCCGATTATAGGTTTATTTCTGGGCCCTCTATTCTGTTCCATTGGCCCATGTGCCTCCTTTAAATACCATTATCATCCTTCTAAAATTGTTGGTACTTTATACTTTAATATCTGATACAGTGAGGCTTCTCCTTATTCTCTATTAGAATTTCCTGGCTGTTTTCTTTTTTTCTTTCTTTTAATTTTTTTTATTAAGTTATAGTTGATATATAACATTATATTAGTTTCAAAGGTACAACATAATGATTTGATATTTGTGTGTATATATAGTAAAATAATCACCAAATGATCTTATTTGTTTCATTTGTCATATGGACTTTAGAATAAACTGTGCCATTTCAGAGGGTGGGGAGGGGGAGTATTGTTATTTTTGTTGAGATCATGTAACACATATAACTTAACCTGGGGATAACTGTCAACTTATGAAGTTGTTTTTTAAGACCATGCAAGAGTTTACATTTAATTAAATCTTTTGTATCTTTCAGAAAAGTTTTAAAGTTTTCTTCATATGTGTCTTGTTGAATTCTTACATATTTTATCTTTTTGATTGCTGTTTTTAAGTGAGGTCCAATCTTCTAACAGGCTGATATATAGAGATATAGGTCAGATATATAGCTATACCACTAATGATTTCTCTGTATTGATTTTGTATGCTACTATTTTATTGAATTCTATTATTGTTTGACATAGGTTTTCAATTGATTCTCTCACAATTCCAAAATATACAATCATATCATCTCTATATATGATAGTTTTATCTCCTCCTTTACAATTTGTATGTCTCTATAATTTATTTGCTTTTCTAATTGCACTGGCTAGTACTTCCAGCACACTGTAAAATAACAATGGTGGCACCACTTACTTATTCTGATTTTAGCACCCCACACTGTTACTCCTCAGCCTTAGGCAACTGCTAATCTTGTTTCCATATCTACGAATTTGTCTGTTCTGAACATTTCATATAAATTATGTCCTATTGTATGTGGTCTTTTGTGACTGGCTTTTTTTACTTAGCATAAATACTAAAATACATGATGTTGATATTTGAGCTGAGATTATTATATCAATAAAAATCCCACTATTTCTGCTTGACTAGTGTGGTGCAATGGATAGAGCATTGACTTGGGACTCTGAGGTCTCCAGTTCAAAACCCCACGGTCAATAGCTAGAGCACTGGCTCATTGGCTTGAGTACAGGCTTGCCAGTTTGAGTTGCTGGTTGCTGGCTTGAGTATGAGACCATCAAAATCATCCCAAGATCGCTGGCTTGAGCCCAAAGTCACTGGCTTGAGCAAGTGGTCTCTGTCTTAGCTTGAGCACCCTCGTCACATATGAGAAGCAATCAATGAACAACTAAAGTCAAGCAACTACAAGTTGATGCTTCTTATCTCTTTCCTTATGCACTCTCTCCCTTCCTGTCTCTCTCTCAAATCAATAAAAATAAATAAATAATTTCACTATTTCTGTCTTATTCCTCTTGTTTATAAAGATTATTTTTTATTTTCTAATACTAACCTTCTCTTGTATTCCTGGACCAGACCCCAGTTGGACCTAATGTATTTTGATTTTAAGGTGCTCCCAATTCTGATTTTTAATATTTTATTTATTCATTTTCATTGATAGTCATACATAAGATAAGTCATAGTCTCTGTTTTTCTGTTTTAGTGTTTAATATGCTTTGTCAAGTTGTATTAGCTATTGTGTTCTCTTGATAAATGAATTTGTAAGTTCTTTTTTTGTTTGCTCTGAAACAATTTAAATAGCACTTGAAGTATATATACATTCTTTTTTTTGAAACCAGATTTTCTTTGTAGTCAAACTATACTCAGTTTTGCAGAATATATATGAGCATTTGCAGGGGAAAATGTATATTCTTTATGATTAAGGTTTAGAGTTAGTTACTCTCAGCTCCTGGCAACCACTATTCTACTTTGTCTCTGTGATTTTGACTACTCTAGGTACCACATAGAAGTAGAATCATACAATATTCATCATTTAGTGACTTTATAAGATACATATATGAAATGTGAAAACACAGCTCATAGAATGAAAGAAAATATTTTCATATTATGTATCTTATGAGTGATGTATCTACATGTAGAGAGTTCTTAACCCCAATAGTAAAAGTCATATAACCCAATTAAAATTGAACAAAAAGTTGAATACTCTTCAAAAAAGATATACAAACTTCCATTCTATAAGGTGTATTTTTACATTTTTGATAGTGTCCTTTGAAAGCACAAAAATTCTTCATTTTAATGAAATATAGCTTATCAATCTTTTCTTTTGTCATTTGTATTTTTGGTACCCTATCTAGGAAATTATTGCCTAACTCAAGGTCAGGAAGATTTGTGCCTGTGTTTTATTTTAAGAGTTTTACAGTTTTAGCTTTTATATTTTGAGCTGTGAATCACTTTGAGGTAATTCTTGTAGATGGTGTAAGGTAGAAATACAATTCAGACTATTGTATGTGCATATCTAATTTATTCAACACCATTTGTTGAAAGACTATTATATCTACCATTGAACTGTCTTGGCCCCTTTTTAAAAAATGAATTAACCATAAAAGTTAGGGTTTACCTCTGGACTTTAACTTCACTGGTTTTTAATTCTCTTTATGGAAGTATCATATTGTCTTGAATACTATAGCTTTGTGGTAAGTTTTGAAATTGCACGGTTGAATCTTAAAATTTTCTTGTTCTATTCAAGATTGTTTTGGCTATTCTAGGTCACTGCATTACCACATGAATTTTAGGATCAGCTTGTCAATGTCTAGAATTTTGACAGAAGTTGTATTGAATTCATAGATCAACCTAGAGAGTACTGCCATTTTAACATATTAAGGCTCCCAATCCATGAACATGGGATGTCTCTTTATTCATTTATGTCCACAATGTTTTGTAGCTCTCAATATACAAGTCTTACACTTCTTTAGTTAAAATTATTCTTATTTTATAATATTTTAAACTATTATAGATGGTCATTTTTAATTTCCTTTGGATATTATTTATTGCTAATATATTGAAATGTAGTTGATTTCTCATATTGATTTTGTATCAAGCAACCTTGCTGAAATTGTTCATTAGCTCCATAGGTCTTTAGCGGGTTCCTTGGGATTTTTATAAATAATGTTCTGATACCTGCAAAAAAATGAAACTAGACCACCAACTTACACCATTCACAAAAATAAACTCAAAATGGATAAAAGACTTGAATGTAAGCCGTGAAACCATAAGCATCTTAGAAGAAAACATAGGCAGTAAGCTCTCTGACATCTCTCGCAGCAATATATTTGCTGATTTGTCTCCACAGGCAAGTGAAATAAAAGACAGGATAAACAAATGGGACTTTATCAAACTAAAAAGCTTCTGCACAGCTAAAGACAATAAGAACAGAATAAAAAGACAAACTACACAATGGAAGAATATATTTGACACAGCGTCTGACAAGGGGTTAATAACCAAAATTTATAAAGAACTTGTAAAACTTAATACCAGGAAGACAAACAATCCAATCCAAAAATGGGCAAAAGAAATGAATAGACACTTCTCCAAAGAGGACACACAGATGGCCAATAGGCATATGAAAAAATGTTCAACATCACTAATGATTAGAGAAATGCAAATTAAAACCACAATGAGATATCACCTCACACCAGTCAGAATGGCACTCATCAATAAAACAACACAGAATAAGTGCTGGCGAGGATGTGGAGAAAAGGGAACCCTCCTGCACTGCTGGTGGGAATGCAGACTGGTGCAGCCACTGTGGAAAACAGTATGGAGATTCCTCAAGAAATTAAAAATCGAACTGCCTTTTGACCCAGCTATACCACTGTTAGGAATATACCCCAAGAACACCATAGCACTGTTTGAAAAGAAGAAATGCACCCCCATGTTTATGGCAGCATTGTTCACAATAGCAAAGATTTGGAAACAGCCCAAGTGTCCATCAGAGAACGAGTGGATTAAAAAGCTTTGGTATATATATACTATGGAATACTACTCAGCCATAAGAAATGATGACATAGGATCTTTTACAACAACATGGATGGGCCTTGATAACATTATACTGAGTGAAAGAAGTAAATCAGAAAAAACTAAGAACTATATGTTTCCATACATAGGTGGGACATAAAGATGAGACTCAGAGACATGAACAACAGTGTTGGGGTTACAGGGTGGGGGGAGGAGAGGGAGGGGGTTGGGGGAGGGGAGGGGCACAAAGATCATGGCTTTTCAGCATTTGCCATATTCCCCCCTTAATCTATAGACAGACAGCAAATATTTACGTATGGTGTTCCCACTATAAAGACTGCTGTCTTAGGGACAAATGCTGATAAACTATTTCAGCAGTTCCTCCTTTTTCAAAGACTTATATGTAAACATAGAGCTCCATGTTTCATAGGACATACTCAAGCTCACTCCATGCTCCCTGGAGCTTTAGCACAAGGGAATGCCCCCCCCTTTTTTTTAGTATTTTTTCTTTTATTTATTTATTTTTTGTATATTTCTGAGGATGGGGATGGGGAGGCAGTCAGACAGACTCCTGCATGCGCCTGACTGGGATCCACCTGGCATGCCTACCAGGGGGAATGCTCTGCCCATCTGGGATGTTGCTCTGTTACAACCGGAGCCATTCTAGCGACTGGGGCGGAGGCCATGGGGCCATCCTTAGTGCCCAGGGTGGATTTGCTCCGGTGGAGCCTTGGCTGCGGGCAGGAGGAGAGAGATGAAGAGGAAGGAGAGGGGGAGGAGTGGAGAGGTAGATGGGCGCTTCTCCTGTGTGCTCTGGCCAGGAATCGAACCTGGGAATCCTGCACACCAGGCCAATGACTCCGACGGGTCTACCATATCATGCTTTTTACTTAAAAAAAAAAAATTTACATTTCTTTTGAATACTGATGAACAGGAGACACCAAATCTTTTTCACCTGCAAACTACTACCTTCTTTATTAGATCTAGCTAATAACACTGTTCTTTTTTCCAAATAGCTCCAGATATATGGAAAAGATTTATATAGGCGGATGGGGATCCTCAAACCCCTCAGCGAGATCTTCTGAGAATGGCTTTTAAGATACCTAGAGGCAGAAAAAGCCCAATAGAGATCAGGGGAACTACCAACTTTTAGGATACACCCACCCTTAAAGGCTCCAGCACCCCAAAAGGGTCTCATAGGATGCCATCTGGGTCCTGCTTCAATAGTGGAAAGGAAGGTCATTGAGCTAAAGCCTGCCAGGCTTACATGCCTCTGCTGTGAGGAAACAGGGACACTGGAAGGTGGGCTTCCCCTTCGCACCTCTAAGGGAGGGTTCAGTCTCTTCCAGCCCTGCTCTAGCCACCTATGACCTAACCTTGCCCAGAAAGCTGGGGTTTGCCACTGAAGGCTGAAGGTGCCCAGGGCCGTCGGCCCCATCTACGACACTGTGGACGAGCCTAGGGTATTTCTTCCAAGAAGCAGGTAAACAGATCTCATTCGCACAAGGGCCACTTAACTATGTTTTGCCTGAATAGTCAGGTTTTTTATTCTTCCCTCAAAGATCTCTGTTGTGGGTGTTGATAGTCCTATTTTCTGCTGCTTTGCTTAATATATAGTGTTTCCTTTATCCCTCCTACCTCAATGCCCCACTCATATTTCAGGCTGGGACCTACTCCTAATTTAGAGCTTTCTTTCCTCCTTTTGCCAACTTGTATTATGAATTTACCTTTGCCACCCAGCTTAGTGTATCCCAAGGTTCTCCTTACCAGGCCACAGTCGCAGAGCTCCAGGGAAAAGCAACCTGGTCTCAACTCTCCAGGCAGAGGAGAATAGAAGCTCCATATCCACGCATGCTGCAAATGGCTTTTTCCAGTCTACCTGAATCATTACCAGCTAGAAGCAGCGGTCATTGGGACTTGGACATGAGCTGCAAAGTATAGAATGGTGACAACAATTCCAGTGCCATGCGGACTTTTCCTGTGGGGAAATTTCCTGGACTCCTGCTCCCTGTGACAGCTCCTAACAGACTGAACTGTGGTTGGGTTGCATTTTTCAGGGATTTGGCATGGTGATGGGGCCAACTTGGACTTGGGGAACATGTTAAGGACACTACTCTTTTAGGGATTCTTGCTGTATTGGCCAAGAGTTTGCTTAAAGGCTTTTAATCACTATAAAAAAAAATAGAGGACTGGATGAAGAAGATGGGGCACATATACACCATGGTATATTATTCAGCTAGGAGAAATGGTGACATCGGATCACTTATAGAGGAATGGTGGAGTCTTGGTAGCATTGTGTGGGGTGAAATAAGCGAATCAGAAAAAAAAACAGGAACTGCAGGATTCCATACATTGGTGGGACATAAAAGCGAGACTAAGAGGCATGGACAGGAGTGTAGTGGCTATGGGGGTGGGGGGAGGGAAGGAGGGAAAGGGGGAGGGGGAGGGGTACAGAGAGAACTGGATGGAGGGTGGCGGAGGATGATCTCTCTTCGGGTGATGGGTATGCAACAGAACTAAATGACAAGATAACCTGGAAATGTTTTCTTTGAATGTATGTACCCTGATTTATTGATGTCACCCCATTAAAATAAAAATTTATTTATAAAAATAAATAAATAATGTTCTGAGACAATAAAAACCATACTGAACTCTCTCTGAAATTTTAAAACCAAATTAAGCCCCAAAGACTTTGAACATTATATATATATATATATATATATATATATATATATATATATATATATATATATATATTTGTTGCAATGAGATCTAAGCTTATTTCTGAATGATGTCAACATCTTTGTGTACACTGAAAGATCGTCCATGCTTCTGTGCCCATTCAGACTGAAAAGAGAATCCTATTGCACCAATCACTCCACCTAAATGTGGATAACAAAGTGAACTTAAATGTGGATAACAAGGTGTATGTTCTAATAATGCTTCTAGATCTAGACCTATGCCTTTAAGTGAATGAAACTTAAAACAGTTTCAATTCACACCAAGTTAAAATTCTGAATGAAAGTTACAAAATCTAAAATTGTCCTTCTTTATATCATTTCTCAGACTACTCCTTAGTAACTTTTGTTTTTTTGGTTTTAAAGGAAATATTATTAATTTTTGTTTTTGTTTAGCTAGAAAAGAAAAGTTGATGCAATTTGGGTCTAGCCCTGGTGCTCAGAGATAGGCCAGCTTATTCTACTCTGTGGGCTTAAAAGAGCTTCTGAAAGAGTAAAATCATAAAATAATTCAGTATCATGACTGCTCCCAATGAGACCTTCCAACCTGAGAAGATTGGATCATTCGCCTAAGAGAACATTGCATTCTGTACTCTTCTGGCTTCCTTTGGAATTTAGAACCGAGGATCACTTCAGAATTGGGTTCATAGATCATTAATGCAGCTCCATTCATTCAGTTGCAAAAATTACCCTCAATTTTGGGTTATTTAATTCTCTCAGTAAAATGCGGCTGTTTTTAAAAGCACCAGTTTTATGAGGACACACTGTACTTATTGATGCTATGGGGTCCTTTGCATCTTTCCCCAGCTGGCAAACTCTCAATAATGACATCCTATGGATGAGACAATTAGGAAAAGAGATCACATCTCAATATTTACATGGAAAATAAATATTTTCAATTAATACTTACCCTAGGCCAGGATGCCTTTTGGGGCATGTGGGATGGGGTGAGGTTCTAGTAAATATGATTAAGAGACAAAGGTTTAATTTATCTTAAATCAAACACATCTAGGCTCTACTACTGCTGTCACTAACTGTGTTGCTTTGCAATTTCCTCATCTGTAAAATGGGACTAATATGTTTCTTACAGGGTTGTTGTGAGAATTAAGTTAATGGATATAAAGTATGTGACATGTGCCTGACCAGGCGGTGGCACAGTGGATAGAATGTTGGACTGGGATGCCGAGGACCCAGGTTTGAGACCTCAAGGTCGCCAGCTTGAGCGCAAGCTCATCTGGTTTGAGCAAGACTCACCAGCTTGGACCCAAGGTTGCTGGCTTGAGCAAGGAGTTACTCTGTCTGCTGAAGGCCCACAGTCAAGGCACATACGAGAAAGCAATCAATGAACAACTAAGGTGTTGCAATGCGCAACAAAAAACTAATGATTAATTCTTTTCATCTCTCTGTTTCTGTCTGTCTGTCCCTGTCTATCCCTCTCTCTGACTCTCTCTGTCTCTGTAAAAAAAAAAAAAAAAAAGTATGTGACATGTAACACATGGTGATTATTATTGTAAGCTGATTTAAATCCCTTCTAAAAAAGAAAACCTAGTTTCAAGACGAAATAAAAACTGAGAGCCACAGCAGAAGCCCCCCCACACGCACACACATTCTTTGAAACAGGACTTTTCCTCTCCTTTAAAGCGAAGCCAAAGACCACTCCTACCCCGATACAGAGTAGGACATCTGGAAGGTTTAAGGAGAAGCCTAGCTGTTGTGGAGAGGCAGCCTGCCTGAGCCAGGCTAGTGTCTTGTCTGGAGTACTTCAGAAGATTTTGGAAATACCAGCTCTGAGCTCCCCACATAGCTTGCCACCTCACCTCCTACTCTCTCATTCATGACAACTCAACACTAGAGCCCGGCTTGGCCAGAACACAGAGGCCACAGCCTTGTTGAAACATAATCAAGGACATAGGGCAGGAGGAAAGAATCTGGTCAGGTCACTTTCCTGGCTATTTCAACCCAAACCTGTACATCAAAAGGAAAGAACCTTTCTCACTCAGACTCCAAAGGAGGATAGAGGAGCAAAAGCAGCAAAGAAGGGGAGACTGTTTACACTCAGCAGCCAACTATCTGTCCGTGCTCTCAATGGTCAGCACTGGGTGTTCTCTGAGAAAGAGGACGGAATAACCTGGCCTTGGCACTTTGTCATAGGTCCCTTCTCTCGCTCCTCACCACGTTCTGTTTGTTGGTAAGGTAGATGTTATGGGCCCTCTTACAGAGGAGTAGAGTCTCAGAGAGACCAGCAATCTGCCCAAAAGTCACACAGCTAATCAGAACAGAAACTGGAACACAGGTCTGTGTGACATCTTACAAATCAGTCAGCATAGAACACTGTATTTAATATATGGAGTGTTTCTGTGTGTCTGAGTTTGGGTTTTGTTGGTTTATTTTTCTTTGGTTTGTTCTCCCATGAACAATGTTAACTTAAGCCACAGGTATGAAATCCAACCCACTACTTTCTAAAGACTGGATATTTTACTTGACCTTAATATTAAATCTTTCCTGGAAAGTCTTAAGATTTTAATAATCATTTCTTTATTACTGTGAAAAATTTAAAGGATGTAAGAAAGTAGAAATTCTACCCCTGTTGGGTTCTTTTTCACAAATGCCTATGGTTTCTTTGAAATAATTGACTAATTTACCCTTGGTGCATTTGTATAATACAAACCTAAGAACTGAAAAGTTTTTAGAAGTTATCATCAGGCCTTTTCAGGCAAGAGCAGCAGGAAAGGCTGAATAGCTTTCCAAAGATCCTGCAACCAGGATACCTGTTTAAAGGCCTCACGTAGGTTTCTATATAATTTACTTTTTTTCTAACATTTTTCTATAAAACTAAATTTTTTCATTCACTTTATGCCAAATATCAAGGGGTAAATTACTACATCTCTTTAAAGGCTATCAGTATTTCATGTGGTCTGAATTACAATAACGAAAGGTGCAAACCCACGCAAATATTGCTTGCTTTGTTAAGCTAGCTGAAGGGTTACATGTGAAATGTCTCCCATCTGCTAAGGACATCAGTTTTATTGGGATTTAGTTTTGTGCTTTTTTGTTTTTTTAACAACATATTGCTCCACCAGAAATACTAGGGCATTAACTAGCATAGTCCCTGAGCTTGACTGGCTTATTCCTCATCCCAACAGACATGTTCTCAAGCCCTGTCAAGAGCAACCATCATTCACAGAAATAAAATATGCTAAGCAAAAACACAACGTAGTCCATCCATTTCCTCTACTAATTCTTTTCTGATATGCCCACCATTCTTCCAATAATACTGGTTTCTCATATTTTTTTTTTTTTTTTGACAGACACAGAGTCAGAGAGAGGGACAGATATTGTAGAACAGTCAGACAGAAAGGAAGAGAGATGAGAAGCACCAATTCTTCTTGCGGCATCTTAGTTATTCGTTGATTGCTTGTTCATTGATTGCTTTCTCATATGTGCCTTGACCTGGGGGCTCCAGCAGAGTGAGTGACCCCTTTGCTCAAGCCAGTGACCTTGGGCTCAAGCCAGCGACCTTGAGCTTCAAGCTAGCAACCACGGGGCCATGTTTATGATTCCATGCTCAATCCAGTGACCCTGCACTCAAGCTGGTGAGCCTGCGCTCAAGCCAGATGGGCGGGCACTCAAGCCGGTGACCTCAGGGTTTCAAACCTGGGTCCTCCGCATCACACTTTGACACTTTATCCACTGCACCACTGCCTGGTCAGGCTGGTTTCTCTAATTCTTAAGTATCCCCCTTCAAACATTCCCCAAGTGTTTCAACAGTTTCTTTCCTCAATAACCTTTCTTTGCACCCATTCCTTGATGCAACCAGCCTTTCCCATTTCTTCAACTACTGACTCTATAAATAATACCTACCATCGCAGATCTTTATGGTGGTCAGACAAAGAGAAGAGAAAGGAAAATGAGAAGAGAAGGAGGGAGAGAGAAGAAGGGACAACTTACTCCTAAAATCTTTGCTCCCAGCTTCTCCCCCAAGTTCTGGCTCTCCTTTCCAACCCCAAGCTGAACATGCTCACCTGGTTGACCCACCCACACCTCAAACACTCAAATGGATGTCGAAACCACCTTTTAAAAAGTTTATTGGGCCTGACCAGGTGGTGGCGCAGTGGATAGAGCGTCGAACTGGGATGCAGAAGGACCCAGGTTCGAGACCCCAAGGTCACCAGCTTGAGCGTGGGCTCATCTGCCTTGAACAAAGAGCTCACCAGCTTGGACCCAAGGTCGCTGGCTCCAGCAGAGGGCTACTCGGTCTGCTGAAGGCCCCCGGTCAAGGCACATGTGAGAAAGCAATCAATGAACAACTAAGAAGTCGCAATGCACAACAAGAAACTGATGATTGATGCTTCTCATCTCTCATTGTTCCTGTCTGTCTGTCCCTGTCTATCTCTGCCTCTGTAAAAAAAAAAAAAAAAGTTTATTGGCCTGACCTGTGGTGGCGCAGTGGATAAAGCATTGACCTAGAACACTGAGATTGCAGGTTTGAAACCTTGGACTTGCCTAGTCAAGGCACATGTGGGAGTTGATGCTTCCTGCTCCTCCCCCTTCTGTCTCTCTCTTTTTCTCTCTCTTTCCCCTCTAAAATGAATAAATAAAATATTTTTTAATTTTATTAAAACATAAGCAATATATAATAAAGTACACATACTTCAAGTGTATCATTTGATAAATTCTGACATGTATACACCCATGAAAAAATCACTACAATCAAGATAGTAAACAGGCCCTGGCCGGTTGGCTCAGTGGTAGAGCATCGGCCTGGCGTGCAGGGGTCCTGGGTTCAATTCCCGGCCAGGGCACACAGGAGAAGTGCCCATCTGCTTCTCCACCCCTCCCCCTCTCCTTCCTCTCTGTCTCTCTCTTCCCCTCCTGCAGCCAAGGCTCCATTGGAGCAAAGTTGGCCCGGGCGCTGAGGATGGCTCTGTGGCCTCTGTCTCAGGTGCTAGAATGGCTCTGGTTGCAACAGAGCAATGCCCCAGATGGGCAGAGCATTGCCCCCTGGTGGGCGTGCCGGGTGGATCCCGGTTGGGCGCATGCAAGAGTCTGTCTGACTGCCTTTCCATTTTTCCAACTTCAGAAAAATACAAAAAAAAAAAAAAAAAAAAAAGATAGTAAACGTATGGATCATTGCCCAGAGTTTCATGTCCCTTTTTAATCCCCTCTTTTCCCACTCTTTTCTGCTCCTCCACTCCTCTCTGTTCCTCCCCTCCCCAAACAAATGGATCTGCTTTCTGTCACTATCGACATTTTATAGAGTTTTATATGAATGGAACCATATAGCATATACTCATTTCATTTATTTATTTTTGGCACATATTCTTTTTAGATTGGCTTCTTCTACTCAGCATGATTAGGAAATCCTCCTTGTTGTTGATTGAATCCACAATACATTCCTTTTTATTGTCAAGTAGTATTGCATTGTATAGATACACTATCATTTGTTTATCCACTCACCTATTGATGGAAATTTAGGTTGCTTACCATTGAAGGCTATAAATAAAGCTGTTATGATCATTTGAGTACAAATGTGTTATAGACATATATTTCTTTTTCTCTTGAGTACAGAAATATCTTGGAGTGGAATGACTGGTTCATGTAGTAAATGTATATTTATTATTTTAAGAAATTTCCACCTGATCAGGTGGTGGTACAGTGGATAGAGCATCGGACTGGGACATGGGAGACCCAAGTAGTGTCCTTAGGGGCCATGGGCAGATCGGTTGACAACAATACCAAACACCATATTAAGTGCCAGCAGCTGGATGATACTTGACTTATTGCTTCCTTTAAGCTTTACGAATGCTCTTCAAGGTCAACATTTTCTTCTCCTCATTGTCACTTGTCAGATAAAGAAAGTGGCTGGGGAATTCAGGTGCCTCACAGGAGTGCACACAGAGCACTCTGTAGTGACAGGTGTGATCCACACTAGCCAGGCAGGTGGAATGCAAAGCCTGTGCTATTTTCACTGGTATCTGGGACATAATTTCCTAACCAATAGCATCTTCATAATGCACCCGCCTCTGATGCAGGGGTCAGATAAGCTGGTGGATGAAAAGGCACTTTCTAAGCATCCTCGCCTAGACCAGGCCCCATGATTTTTCTTCTCCTATTGCCCACAGTTCTCTAACCAGCCTTGGTTCACCGCCCCCTTTGAGCCCCAGGTCTGTGCAGAGGGTATCTTTCCCCAGCTGGGCACCTCCTGTCCCCTCAGGTCCCTGCCATGGTTCTGATACTGCCCTCCGCACAGCTTCCCTGGCTCAGCCCCGTTGATCCTGTCCAGTTCACTCTTCCTGCACATGCGCCCCTTGCTGGTCCTGCTTTCTGTTCTCCAGCCCCGCCTCCCCATCAGCGCATCTCACCCACTCCCCTTTCACTGTTCAATCCCCCCTCCCACCCCCACACACATCACTAAGCTCTTCACTGCGTGGCCACTCAGCTCCCAATCTGGGGTTTCTTTATGCTACCCACACTTCTTGTTTGTAAATGTTTCAGTTAGGAACATATTGGCTAAATAGACCAGAATAGAATAATAGGGTTTTTTTGTTTGTTTGTTTGTTTTTTACTGTTACAGCCAAAATGGTGATTTGCCTTGTTTTAACAGCAAAATTATGCCATTGGAAATCCAGTCTAGTTTCCTTTTTACCATCCCATATGTTCAGTTTTTGTTCTCATGCTTGATTCTCATAGAATCAGGATGGATGCCATAGCCCCAACTACCACAACTGTGTTCAATGGAAGAGGTTGATGAAAAGTTCTCCTTCTATCACTTCTGCTTATATTTTATTGGTCCCTGCTGCATCTCATGGATAGCTATAGTTCTAAGGTAGCCTAGGATGTAAATATTTTTAAATAATCTCTAGAATAGAGACAGAAACAAAGAAATAGTTGGATGAGTCATAAGCCCGTTGGTAATACCAAACAACTCAACTTAAGCAGGAGAGGGAATTTGTCATAGGGTCTATGGGATTTCTCACAGAGCCCAGGGTAAGGAACAACTGAGTCTGGGAAGGAACTGGGACCAGAGACATGAATATAGTCAGGAGCCATCCTCTGCTTTCTACCTGCTGTAACTGTTCCATTACTCTGAAGATCAGCTTCCATTCTTTATCTTTTCCATGTGGCAAAGCAAACGAGAAAACAAATAAACAAACTTAGAAAACAAAAACCATTTGGCTACCAACAGCTCTGACTTCACACATAACTTGTCCAGAATTATCCATCCGGACTGGGATAGTCAACTTTAGCTGTGGTGTGAGGTCACATTGTCCACATTCAAACTCCGGAATGGGATATCAAGGTGGTGGCAGGGGCCGGGCCTATTTCCCACAGGTGTTTGGGGCTCAGGAAATTTTCCTTCCTGTCCACTCTGTGCCTCCATCTTCACATCCCCCTTTCGTGTGTGTGTGTGTGTGTGTGTGTGTGTGTGTGTGTGTGTGTGTGTGTGTGAACTCTCCCTCTACCAGGTGATTGCCTCACTCTTGTGATTGCATTTAGGACCCATTGGGATATCTAGGAGAAACCCCATCTCAAGATCTTCAGTTTAATCACATCTGTTAAGGCTCTTTCCCACAAGGAATTAGAGGTTCTAGGACTTGGGACCTGATATCTTTTCATAGCCTTTATTCAGTCCACCACAGTACTGATCCATCAGAAAGGAAAGCATTTTTCCCGCCCTGCCTCATTCCCCTGGGGCTTTCCCGGGTGGAGGACACACTTGCCCCTAGTTCTTGTCAGCTGGAGACATTTCCTCGACTAAGCGACAGGCCTGAGTGTATGTGTGGGGGTGGGGGGAAGAGTCGGGGAATTGATCAGTCTCACTCTTGCTCCGTGTGACTTTAGATACCTGCATGCCCATCTCCTCCTGGAAAGCCCGGAACTCTCAAATTGGAGCCCCATGAGGAGGAGGTGGAGCGACTGACCAGACTGAAATTTCACTTGCAGTTGCCAGAACAGGGTTTCTAACCAATAGGTGGCGACAAGTGTGACCCTGAGCAGCAGCCAGGCAGGTTGCTGCCCCATGCTGGTAGTGGAAAAGACAGCCCTTGAAGGGCACATGCCTGCTGTTCCCTGCAGCTCTCAGTAATCGCAGGCAGAGGGCACACCAGGACTGTACAAGACCAGGCAGCTGCTGGCTCATGGCCCCATTTCCCCACACCTGGGTTCAGCTAACATCATCTAAACTGTATTTTGCTCCTTGGACAAAGAAATCTCTACTCCAAGGGTGTGGGGACATGCTACATATTAATTACATTGACTCCTCACAAACTAAATCAAGCATGTTAGAAAATTAAAGGATCTTTGTAGTTCTAAATTTAAAAAAAATTAGTTTGATTCAATCTAGCCTTTTCCAAATTTATTTGACCCTGAAATGCTCTTTTAGTGTGACATAAATATTTTCTTGGAGCTAACATTTCATAGAGCATAGTTTGGGTTGCTCTGACGTGCACTTCAATTTTGCTAAGTTGAATATGAAGGACAAGGTGGGCCTTGGGGCACAGAGGCATTAAGGGTCTGCCCCGCCTAAACCTGCAGGGTACTCCACCTGGCTGAGCGTGACTATACCATTGTGGGGCTGAGGGGGGCATGTTCTGGCCCAGTTAGGCCACTTCAGGATACCTGGGGCCAGCTGTTAGGGGTGACCCAATGTGCCATCACGTGCTGGTGACCACTAGGAGGATGCCCAGAGTTTGGTACTGTGGGAGAGGAACAGGGTAAGTAGGCACAACCCTACTTCTTTTTCTGGCGCTCACCCCTGGGGGAACTCTTGGATTTTAGGCTGATGATGTCCAATGCCCACATTAAGGCAGGCTGCTTTTTCTGGTTCTGTGTCTTGGGTTTTTTTTTTGTTTTTTTTGTTTTTGTATGTATTTATTTATTTTTAGCAAGGGAGAGAAAGACAGGAAGACAGGAAAGGACAGATGAGAAGCATCAACTTGTAGCTGTGGCACTTTAGTTGTTCATTGATTGCTTCTCATACGTGCCATTACCGGGGGCTCTAGCCAAGCCAATGATCCCTTGCTCAAGCCAGTGACGTTTGGGCTTAGGCCAGTGACCATGGGTCATGGTGAGATCCCACACTCAAGCTGGTGACCTCGTGTTTAAGCTGGCAAGCCTGTGCTCTAGCTGGTGACCACGTGGTTTTGAACTTAGGACCTCAGCGTTTGAAGTGGACACTCTATCACTGTACTACCACCAGTCAGCATCTATGGTTTTTGATAGCTGATGTCTCTGATGTCTCTGTTCACTAACAATCACCAAGTTACCAAATAATCAATTTATTATTATTATTCCACCAAAACTATGTATTTTCTTGTTTTTGAATGAGTAAATTTCTGAAGCTAGATTACCTGGGTTTAAATCCAACCTCTGAGTCTCTGACTTTGGACAAATTATTGAACTTTTTGTTCCTTTTAATTTTTTACTTGCAGAATAGAAATGTTCATAATACAAATGTGGGATAATGTCTTTAGATTATAGAAAATTAGAAGAGTTTTAGATAAGGTTTAGCTATTATTATTTATGAGCTCTTCTGAAATTGTATGTAATCTGATGACATAAACAACTCCAGTGAAGATTTGTGCACAGTCTTAGTGAACCTGCTTCATTTGACTTTATACCAGCATTTTAAAGATGTTTATGTTTTCAAAGCCCAAAGTTGCTGATTAATATTTTAACCAACATATTTAAATTCAGAAAAATATATTCTGTTTTCTGCATTCAAAATTTTAGCATCCTGTTTGGGGAATTTTTCATTTGTTATAATTTTTATATAATCTTTTGTAAGTCATTTTCTGTGTTCTAACCCTTTCAGCACCTGCAGTCATCTACTCCTTCCCACACCACATCCATCTGTCTCGATCTGACTGGCTTGATCTTTACCACGTGTGCAGGATCTGACCACTTCTTTCACCTCCTCTATTATCATCTCCCTTCACCATCAGGTCTTGACTGGTTTATGTCAACAGCCTCCTAATTTGCCTCTTTGTTTCTGCTTTTGCCACTGCCCAACCCCTCCTTTTTTAAAGACTTTATTTATTTCATTTTTAGAGAGGGGAGAGAGAGAGAGAGAAGGGGAGGAGCAGGAAGCATCAACTCCCATATGTGCCTTGACCAGGCAAGCCCAGGGTTTCGAACCAGCGACTTCAGTGTTCTAGGTCGATGCTTTATCCCACTGCGCCACCACAGGTCAGGCCCAATCCCCATTCTTGCCCGTTTTCCATAGAGCAGCCAGTGAGACCCTTTGAAGAAATAATTCAGATCACATTACTCCTTTCTTCCAAGTCTGCTGAATCATTTTAGTCTGCATACCCTGTTCACATAATCCGCCCTCTTCTCTACCCCGCACTCTCTGATCTCATCTCCTACCCCCGTCCCTTCACTGCTCTGCTTGGCCACACTGCCTCCTGCTCCTGCCTCTGAGCCCTTGCACTAGCTGTGGCCTCTACCTAGAACCTTCTTCTCAGAGTTGGCTCACTTGCCAACTTCATTCCGGTTTCTACTTGAACCAAAGATATGGTTGTATTCCACCCCACCCCCTTCACAGCCCCTTGCCCAGATGTTTGTCCTGCATTGGCCATATGAACACTCAACGTAGCATGTGTTTGTTTGTTTTGTCCATCTCCTACCAGTAGAGACTTTGTCTTTGTTCACTGGCATTTCTTTAACAGCTGTCACAGAGCTTGCAACATAGTCAATAGGCCCTCAATAAATATTGTGAAAAAAATTAATGCGTGAACAAAAAAGTGTGCATGCATGCAAGCACTTTAAGAATCTTTTGCCCATTTTGTATATAGCATAAACATTGATTTTGCTAGTTTTCTACTTTATTGCTTATTTAGTCTTTAGCATTTTTAGGAGTTAAAAATTTTCTTTCTTTTGCCTGGCCTGTGGTGGTGCAGTGGATAAAGCATCGACCTGGAATGCTGAGGTCGCTGGTTCAAAACCCTGGGCTTTGCCGGTCAAGACACATATGGGAGTTGATGTCCTTCTGCCTCTCTATCTTCTCTCTAACATGAATAAATAAAACCTTTTAAAAATTCTTTTTTCATAGTTACATATTTGCTGCTAGCATAGAACTCACTAAAAATGAGTCAGAGTCCATTGTAAAATTCCTTTTCGGTTTCTATATTACCTTTCTACTGCTTTGATTTAAAAACAAAAAAAACAACAACAATTTCCTGATGTTCTTAAAAGCCACTAAAGTCTTCCCATGGATACTGATTGATGGAAACATTTTACTGAAAGGGAAATTTTTGGAGTGGTAGTAATGCCGTAAATTTTCATAATTGGGATTAGGCAGATAGATTTTTCCGAAGTGACCCTGTGGCCCCTCCTGAGCTCCCTGGCTTGGGCCTTCTGCAGGGACACCCCCCCTCCTCCCTAGCTACAGGGAACTTGGCTGCTGGTAACCCTGTCCTCAGTAGTGTGCACAGCTCATGGAGCACAGGGCTATCTGAAATCCAGTTCATCATGTCTGCATTTAAATTATATCCTTTGGACTAGCCATGTAGAGGCTGCCTTCCTTGGCCAATTACTGTGACAGGGACTGACACTGGTGCCACCAGACCTGCTGTGTGCTGCGGCAGTGGGGGCACCGCAAACAGTGACAGCTCCCCGGTGCCGAGTGATCTAGTCCTCCATCCACTCTTGCTGTCCTTGGCACCGGAACAGAGCCTGGCACACAGTAGGCACTCAGGAACTCTTGGCTTACTGAACTGTTTTCATGCCTGGCAGGCCTTGGTCAGCTGAGGATGGAGTCTAGCTTTCGGCCCTACTGACAAGGTACCCTGAGCTGCATGTCATGTCCACTTTCTCACAACAGCCCTGCAAAGGGAGCGCCCCATCTTCACACGGGGAAATGGAGGCTGGTGGGAACGACAAACACAGCAGGTCCCCTCAGAGCTACTTTCACACACAGCACGGACACATGGGAAGATGTGAAGCGATTGCTACAAGCCCCATGGACTTCACACTAGACAGACCTCAGAGGGCACGCTCTGACTGCCAGGCCCGGGCTGGGGGTGCTTAACCGAGTGGCTCTCACAGTGACCCTGCTCAGGCCCGGTTACTTTTCCCATTTGACAGAGAGCTTAAGTGACTTTCCCTGGTTACACAGCTTTGGAAGATGGAATGTAAATGAATCTTTGATTTCAAGCCTAAGCCCTAAATTCCCCTGCCGTGGGCAGTCGGGAGCCCTGGAGAGGACACCCTGCCCTGACCAGGAGCGGAGAGGAGGAACAGGGGCCCCATCAGAGCACATGGCTCACAGACATTCCTGCTTGGATTTATTGATTCTAGTGAGAAAAAAAGGAAGAGAGAAAGAGAAGAACAACAAACTGTTCTTGTTTGTGCTCTGACAAGGGATCAAACCACAGACCTCTGCGCTTCCAGACAAAGCCCTAACCAACTGAGCTATCCGACCAGGGCTGTACCTCCATTGATAATTTAAGATTCTTTCAGAGCAAAACTATGTAATATCCTTTTGACCTAACTGTGGTCACTGCTTTTAAAACTGTATCCTTACAGTTGCTGGAATGGAGGCCAGCATTAAGGGAGAGCTCACTGTGTGTCTGCTGGAGTAGATCTCTCTTGCGCTACCTGAAGGTTCTGTGATGGGGGAAACCCCCACGGAGGGGCATGAAAAAGTGGAGAGGAGGAGTCCTTTGTTTAGGAAAGAGCAGAATCAGAGCAGTCTAAGGTCTGACAGCAGTGCTCTAGCAGAATGGTGTGGCCGGTTGTAGGGATTGGTTGCCAGTGGCCACACATGGACGACAGCCGGGTCAATTCCCTCAGTTCTGAGGGTTGGGACGTGGTGACACAGAAGTGGGCTTCCTAGGCAGCACCCTTCAAGGGTGGGGCAGGTGGGTGCTCCCTCACCCTCACTTTCCCTTGTGGGCACCTTCCCCAGTCTGAGGAACCTCTCTTGGCACTGAGCTGTGCTGCCTTGGTTGGGGGGGGGGGGGACAGCAGAGAGAAATCCCCCCACCTTGTCAGCTCATCTAGTCTCTGATTCTTTGCTCCACTGAAGTCCTAGGACCTGTAAGCTGGCTCCCCGGGTTCCCATGAAGGTCCTATCACTGTGGGTGGTTTGAGAGCTGGCACCTCCCATTCTACCATCTTGCTGACAGTCACTCCTATTTGTTATGTTTAAATCTTTGATGCATTTTGACTTTATTTTGGTTTAAGAACTAAGGTCATAAATTTGCTAAATCCAAAAAAAAAAAAAAAGAAAAGAACTAAGGTCCAACTTCATAGCTTTTCCCTCAGGCAGTTAGCTACCGGGGTGAACACTGTTTTCAATACCCCTCTTTGTCTGAGCTTCCTATGCTATTCACCGCTCTGTCTTCCAAATTCTAAGCCAGAACATTTAAATTCCTGCAGTTTTATAATATGTTTTAATAATATCTAGAGGAGCCCATTTTGTAAACTTCTAACCTTTTTTCAGAATGTTGTACTGAAGAGGAGGATAAGAGTCCTCGAGGAACAGCTGGCAGCTAAAGGCAGACAGGCAGCTCCTGCTGGGTGGTCGGGGGCTCGGTTCCGTGACCTCCTCTCGTCCTTCATCACCCCGTCATTACCGCATCTTGAACCGCTGGCGGTTATTTAGTTGCAGATACTGTCCTTGGCTGCTGTCCCTCATCAATACACAGAAGGCTCAGCTGTGTAGACAGGAACAGGGGACTCTGAGCCTTCTCTTCTGAACCACTACATCCTTCATTCAGTGGTCCGATAAGCAGTGATTCCATAGAGATGTGTTGGGGCGGGGCTGGTGAACTGTGAGCTTTCCCGTTTCTAACGGGTGGTATGGAATTGGTGGCTGTCCCTCCTTCATGGTGCTAGGCAGAATCGCTGCTCCGAGCAGAGTTCCCTGCTGGCCGTAACCTGCTCTGTTCACCATCTTTGCAGATTGTGACCTTGTCCTCCAGAAAGAAGGAGGATAAGTCAGCATGGGGTGGTTTGTAAGAGTCTTGGCTATTGTTGAGGCCTGTTCTCTTTCCTGTCCCTCACCAGCCAATATAGAGGAGGAGGGCACGTGATGTTGGGCTGTCCAGCTGGGCGAGGGGGGGTGAGAAGACCTGTGCTTCTGGGACAGACAGGACTCGGCCCACCATTTATACTGAAGGCGGTCCTTGCAGTAGCAGGCTTTCCTCCCTGACTGCTCTGCTCTGCAGGGAGGTGGAGCTGTGGGGTAGGGGAGGGTCTTGGGGAGTGGTTGATGGAACAGGCTCCATGAATCCACTCTTTCTAATTCAACTTGCCTGTGGTTTGGGGCATCGACCTTTATCTTGTTCTTGGTGTATAACAAGTTCACCTCAAATCTATGTGAATCTTGACAGCCATGGAACACTTTGTTAAATTAGTTATTATGGTTTATTGCAACAAAGTGACTTGTCCATTTCCAGTGCTTTGAAGCTTCTTTCTGTGTTCTCTCAGACTTGAGAGCCAGATGGGAATTCTCTGGACCTCTTTCCTCGTGTCTGTGTTTCTAGTGAGAGGCCAAGGAAGGCTCTGTTATAGAACGATAAAGGGCCAGCCAATAACAACAGCCTCCAGGAGGAATTGCGAGCAGAGCCAGCGGAGCCAGCGGAGCCAGAGCCACCCATGCCGGTTCCCAGCTGCGGCAGCCATGGCCTTGGCCCGGCCTGGGTGCCCACCCCTCTGGCATCCCATGCAGGGAACGAACCTTTCGGACGCCCTGCCACCGCAGGGCCTAGGCTGAGGTGAGCCCCAGACTCTGCACTCTCATGGGGTTTGTGGTGTGGCCCCTGGCCTCAGGCAGCCCTGTTCCGGGCTCCCCACAGGCTTCTGCACACAATAAAAATGTGTTTAATTTTATCTTTTTTTTTTTTTGTATTTTTCTGAAGCTGGAAACGGGGAGAGACAGTCAGACAGACTCCCGCATGCGCCCGACCGGGATCCACCCGGCACGCCCACCAGGGGCGAAGCTCTGCCCACCAGGGGGCGATGCTCTGCCCCTCCGGGGCATTGCTCTGCCGCGACCAGAGCCACTCTAGCGCCTGGGGCAGAGGCCAAGGAGCCATCCCCAGCGCCCAGGCCGTCTTTGCTCCAATGGAGCCTTGGCTGCGGGAGGGGAAGAGAGAGACAGAGAGGAAGGAGGGGGGGGTGGAGAAGCAAATGGGCGCTTCTCCTATGTGCCCTGGCCGGGAATCGAACTCGGGTCCCCCGCACGCCAGGCTGACGCTCTACCGCTGAGCCAACCGGCCAGGGCCTTAAAATGTGTTTAATTTTCTGCTGTTTTTCAAGATTAGGTTCAGGTTATGTATTTTTGGCAGAAATACCACTGAAGTAATACATGTCGAATCAGAAGGCACATGATGTGGTTTGTCCATTCCTAGTGAGATTTCCTTTGATGGCTTTGTCCAAGTGGTGTCAGCTCAATAATAGATACATTGAGACTATCTAAGTATCCTATTAGTCTTCAAAGTTTTACCCAGTAGCATAAGCATTCATTAAAACGTCTTGCTTGCCTGACCAGGTGGTGGCACAGTAGATAGAGCATCGGACTGGGATGCGGAAGGACCCAGGTTCAAGACCCCGAGGTCGCCAGTTTGAGCGCGGGCTCATCTGGCTTGAGCAAAAAACTCACTAGCTTGGACCCAAGGTCGCTGGCTCCAGCAAGGGGTTACTCGGTCTGCTGAAGGCCCGCAGTCAAGGCACATATGAGAAAGCAATCAATGAACAACTAAGAAGTCACAACGCGCAATGAAAAACTAATGATTGATGCTTCTCATCTCTCTCCGTTCCTGTCTGTCTGTCCCTGTCTATCTCTGCCTCTGTAATAAATAAATAAATAATTTTTATTAAAAAAAAAAAGTCTTGCTTGAAACAGTTATGATGAAGATGGTGATTATGTTGGTGTCAAATGATGATTTCTACCTCCAGCTTCCTTTCTATATTAATCAGCTGAAGGAGGACCGATGTTTTGCCATCCCAAAGCTGCCTTTGGGGATTTTTATTTTAATTGGTTATTAAGAAACAAATGACTTTGGAAAAAACAAAAAACTTTTGGCTCTCCCCCTTTACAGGCCTAAGAGATTCAGATGGAAAAGCCTGCTCCGGGGAGGAAATTTCAGGATGGTCCCCTTAGCCTAACTTGACTAAGATAGATGAGAGGTGTCCTGGCAGGAACCTGGTAGCTAGATCATCCCCCGTGTCCCATTGAAGCAAGAATTTATCTGCCATGTACGTTTGAGGCTCTTCACCTGCGTACCTGTAAATGGCTTACTTCCTTTGAAGTCTTCAGCCCCTGCCCTCCTCCGTTCTCTTTTGTCCACACTGACATATACACTTAATTTTACCTCACTGTTCATGCAATTCCCATATGTATGTGCATGTATTAAAATCTGATTTTTCCTGTTAATCTATATTAATTTGATTATCAGGTCAGCTATAAGACCTTAGAATGTAGGAGGAACAGTAGTAGTAGTATTTGTTTAGTCCGTACACAGAATTCTTGAGTAATAAGAGCCCTTTTCCATTTATTTATTTATTTATTTATTTATTTATTTATTTATATTGGTCTGAAATAATAGATTCTTACTTTATTCAGTGGGCTAGTTTGTTACCTGATTATGAATTTTTATGCTGGAATTGTTTCAGATCTTTCGGACTCTCTACCTCTCTCTCTGATATTAAGAAATAAGAATATTCTTTTAAAAATGTTTGCATCTGTTTTTCATCCTCTTGATCAACTTAATTATATCACAAAAATCACAAAATTATATCACTTAATATCACAAAAATTATATCTTCCTTGTAAATTTTAAAGAAATTGCCCATAAGTCACTATGGTAACTATGATGTTTAATGGATATATATGTCTTGACAACTTTTCCAGTTTCTTCTCATTGGCATTGTTCTGCATACATCTACTTCATTTTGAATTAATTTTGGTGTCTTTGCTTCTAGAATATTAATTTTATCTAGTTTATAAAAATGAGCAGAGATGGATTATCTTCTCCAACATATTGATTAGATTACTTTTTAAAAACCAAGATTAAACAGAGGTGTTTTATTTCTTTGCTTGTTTCTGTCTTGGCCACTCATTCTTCAATGCACAGTCTGGTCCTTTTCCCTCCTGGAAGTTTTCAATACACTCATCTGCTTTCATTGAGGTGCTGCCTAGTTACACCAGCAGCTATTCGTAGGAAAAGGAAAAGTCCTCCAGCCCCTTAAAAAACAACCACAACAACAAACTATCTTGATTATTCTAGAAACTAGGGAGAAGGGATTTTAAAATCCTCTGTGAGTTTTTACATTTTATTTAAAAACTATTTTTATTTTGGGATCCTTTAACAATCTTATTTTGTTTAATTTCTAATTTACTTTCGGGCATTTATCTTTACCCTGATAAGTTCATCCCAGGGAATTAGCCAGTCGTCCCTGCTCAGTTTTTAGCTTGGTTTAATTTGATCACCCTAAACTATATCTGGGGACTTTTATTGTTACTGATCCCTAGTATATATATTTTGCATAATTGCTTCCCTTGAGTGTGAGTAAAACCTGTTGGTATGATATTACTGCTGTGATTATGTTGCACTATGTGGCAAAAGAGATTTTACAGAAGTAATTAAGGTCTCTAATCATTTGACTTCGAGTTATTCAAATGGGATACTAGCTTGGTTAGGCCTGACCTACTCATATGAGCCCTTCAAAGAGACAAGCAACAGCATAAGTAATTCTTCTGCTGGCTTTGAGGAAGTGTACTAGCATGTTTTAAGATGGCTTCTGGAGGGTACCATGTGGTAAACAGGAGAGAATCAGGGTTCTGCAGGCAGCATTGAGAAAGATGTTCTTGGTCAAGGGAACAGCATAGGTAAAAGGAGGAGGCTTGAAAGTGTATGGTCTCTGTGAGTACTCCAGCCAGGGAAAGAATGACCGGCTCAGAGGTATCACACTAAAGAGCTGAACTGTTGTCCATGGGCATAAGAAGTTAGAGAAGTGGCATTACCTTTTTTTATTAAGTGAGAGGCAGGGAGGCAGGGAGACAGAATCCCGCATGCACCCCTATGGGGATCCAACCAGCAAGCCCACTAGAGGGCAATGCTCTGCCCATCTGGGACCATTGCTCCATTGCTCAGAACCTAGCCATTTCAGTGCCTGAGGCAAGGCCATGGAGCCATCCTCAGCGCCAGGGGCCAAATTGCTCTGAACAATTCCAGCCACGGCTGCAGGAGGGGGAGGGGAGGGGAAGAGAGGAGAAGAAGAGAGGGAGAGAGCGAGAGAGGGAGGAAGGGAGAGATAGGGGAAGAGAGAGAGACAGAGACAGAGAGAGACAGAGAGATATCAAGGAGAGGGGGAAAGGATAGAGAAGCAGATGGTCGTTTTTCCTGTGTGCCTCGACCGAGAATCAAACCCGGGACTTCCACACACCAGGCCAATCCCACACCAGGCCGACGCTCTCCCTCTGAGCCAACCCTGGCCAGGGCAGTGACATTATCTTTAACTAGAGCACTTCATATGAGCTAAAAACTATATTACCATGTATGCATTATCTCACTTAATCTGTAATAGTACCAAAGATTTTACTATCATTATCCCCACTTTACAAGGGAGAAAACTCAACCTTGGAGAAGTTAGGCTCAACTCCAATAAGTGATAGCTCAGAATTTGAAACCCTAAAGGTATTCTGCTGATCATCTCTAGATCATCTCATCCATAAGAGAATAAAGGTTCCAGCAGGGGTATGAAAGATTGATAACAAAGAACAGGTAAGGAGCCTGCTAAGGCTGTTGCATGGGTTTTGAGGAAAGTTGATGAAGGCACTAAGTAAAATTGCAAGCCGGGGTCCTCTATGCTCTCTGTAGCTTGTGATTGGCTACTGAGCCTTGGAGCATCCGGATTCTCTGTAAAATGAAGATCATGGTGCATATCTTACAATGTAGTTGTATTAAGTGAGAAATTGATTATCAATTATTTAGCACCATGTCTAAGATGTAGTTTGCCCTTAACACATAAAAATTATAAGGTATTTATTTAATAAATGTAGAGACAGGTGCACTGCAAGAAACTTTTAAGTATGTAATAAATGTTCTTTAAGGTGTGCACAGCGGTACCACAGCGAACAAGATGAGCAAGTAAATAAATGAACAAATAAATAATTTTAAGTGCAATAACTGCCAATAAAGAGAAGTGAAGGGCGCTAATCTTTAACTTGAGTGTGGAGAATTATGAAGTGTTTTTCCATAGCTTTAATAATCTTCTGATAATTGGGTCCGTTTCACAGTAATTCAAACAAAACTTACACAGGTGAAACCAAGAGATAAGCCAAAAATGAATCACTGATTAGAAACACAAAGCTAGCCCCCAAAAACTAGTTCTGCAGCTGCACGACCCCTACCTCCATGGAAGCCTCTCTGCTGACAATTCGCTCCACCCCGCCCTCACCAAGGGGTTCCCCGCATCTGGATCCTAGCCCAGGCTTATTTGCTCGCGAGAGTTCTTCCCTCTAGTGCAGGGGTCGGGAACCTATGGCTAGCGAGCCAGATGTGGCTCTTTTGATGGCTGCATCTGGCTCACAGACAAATCTTTAATTAAAAAAAATAATATTAAAAATATAAAACATTCTCATGTATTTATTACAATCCATTCATTTCCTACCGCTCATGTTCATGGTTGCGGGTGGCTAGAGCCAATCACAGCTGTCCTCCGGGACAACACCAAATTTTTATTGGATGATGCATAATGTACATGGGTCGTTTGAGGTCAGGAAATAAACTTCCCTCCTTTTAACCAAGTAGTCAGCTAGCTGATTGCAGAAACCCTTTCAACGAAGAAGATGGCTAAAAGAAAAAAAGATGAAGAGTATCGTACTTTTCAGCAGGAATGGACAGAGGAATTCACCTTTGTGGAGAGAGCAGGTTCTGCAGTGTGTCTAATATGCAATGATAAAATTGCATCAATGAAACAGTTAAATATAAAGTGGCACTTTGACACATGCCATACTACATTTGCATCGAAATATCCAGCGGGGGACAGCAGGAAGAAAGCTTGTCAAGAGCAATTGTGTAGAGTGCAAGATAGTCAGCAGCAACTCCGTGTTTAGACCCAACAAGGTAATTGGAATTCGGCTAGCTTTGCTGGTGCTTTAGCAATTGTGAGAAATGGAAAGCCATTCACAGATGGGGAGTATGCCAAAACATTCATGCTTGATGTTGCCAATGAACTTTTTGACGACTTTTCGGATAAAGATAAGATAAACAAATAAAAGACATGCCTCTGTTGGCAAGAACTGTTCATGATTGTACCATCATGATGGCAAATCAAATTGAGGCAACACAAGTGAAGGACATAAATGCAGCACCATTCTCTCGCTTTGGATGAATCAACAGACATAAGCCATTCATCCCAGTTCAGCGTGATTGCAAGGTATGCTGTCGGTGACACACTATGTGAGGAAAGTCTTGCTGTTTTGCCTATGAAAGAGACAACAAGAGGGGAGAATTTATTCAAGTCTCTCACTGAGTTTGCTAAAGAAAAAAATCTACCAATGGATAAACTTATTTCGGTGTGTACTGATGGTGCTCCATGCATGGTGGGAAAAACAGAGGATTCGTAGCGCTTCTTTGTGAACATGAAAAGAGACCCATCCTAAGTCTTCACTGCATCCTACATCAGGAGGCGCTTCGTGTCAGATGTGTGGCGAGCAGCTTGGTGAGGTGATGTCTCTGGTCATTCGGGTGGTCAACTTTATTGTTGCCCAAGCTTTAAATGATTGCTAGTTTAAAACACTGCTGGATGAAGTTGGGAATAATTATCCTGGTCTGCTTCTGCACAGCAATGTGTATTGGTTGTCAAGAGGGAAGGTGCTCAGCCTTGTCTGAGCGAAATCCAGCTTGTCTTAGAGAAATCCGGACTTTTCTTGAAATGAAAAACGTCGAGCATCCTGAGTTAGTTAACACTGAGTGGCTCCTGAAGTTTTACTATCTCATGGACATGACTGAACATCTGAACCAGCTCAATATGAAAATGCAAGGCATTGGAAATACAGTCTTATCCCTTCAACAAGCAGTGTTTGCATTTGAAAGCAAGCTGGAACTCTTCATCACCGACATTGAAATAGGTCATTTACTGCACTTTGAAAAACTGGGAGAGTTTAAAGATGCATGCACAGCAAGTGACCCTGTTCAACATCTTGATTTCCAGCAACTAGCGGGCTTCACATCTAATCTCCTGCAGTCATTCAAAGTGCGCTTTGGAGAATTTCATGAGCGCACTCATCTTTTTAAGTTCATCACCCATCCACATGAGTGTGCAGTGGACAGCACTGTCCTGAGTTACATCCCTGGTGTCTCTGTCAGAGATTTTGAGCTACAAGCTGCTGACCCGAAGGCCCTGGACATGTGGGTGAATAAGTTCAAGTCACTGAATAAAGATTTGGAAAGACTTGCATGACAGCAAGCAGGGTTGGCAAGCAAACACAAGTGGGAGAAATGAAAAAACTTCATCAGCGGACCAGCTGATTGTCAAAACTTGGAACACGCTTCCTGCTTCCCGTCATATACCACACACTGCAGTGTGTGAGTATTGCTGTATTGACAATGTTTGGCTCTATGTATGCATGTGAGCAGTCTTTCTCACATCTAAAGAATGTTAAGACCAACCTATGACCATGTTTAACGGATGGAAGTCTCAACGCCTGCATGAAGCTTAACCTCAATATGTATCAACCAGACTACAAAGCCATCATTAAAACCATGCAGCACCAGAAGTTGCATTAATGGTAAAAAGTACTTTATTCATTATTGGTTAGCAACAGCATAACAACGTTATTAAAAAGAATTCAGAGACTTATTGTACTTTAAAAGTGTTAGCCTTACATAAAACGCACACATTTACTTGTATTTGGTGTTAAACATATTGTATGGCTCTAACAGAATTACATTTTAAAATATGTGGCGTTCATGGCTCTCTCAGCTGAAAAGGTTCCCAGCCCCTGCTCTAGCGGCTAGCCGAATCACAGGCCGGTGCAGGAAAGGAAGGCACACAAGAGTGGTGATCCTGTATTTGGTTCAGTCACACTTCCTAGACCCCGCCCCTCCTCCGAGCTCCTCCTGACCCAGATCTCTTGGTTGCACGTGTAGTTGTTGTGGTCCTCCCTCACGTGACTGCGGAAGCGTGGGCCCCTCAGGCCCGGCCTCCAAGATGGCGGGGCCCTTTGAATGGGTCTGCGAATGACTTCTGCTTTGCCTCAAATTATAGAGTTGTCTTCCTGGCCATGGACCGGCCTGGATTCACCGCCTCGCTGTTGGTGAGTGCAGAGCGGTAGAGAGTGGTTCTCGCAGTGCCTGAATGTGGTGCCGGGGGAGGTCCTGTGCTCTAGCAATTTCTTCCGGTTTTGCGCACTGAACTGTGCTCGGGTCACCAGTCACCAGGTCTGGGAGCAAGCGCCGCGCTCCAGGGCTGTCAGAGTCTCGTGTTAGGGCCACATCTTTCCTACCCCGACGTCAGAAAGAGACGGAGGACGGCCACCTG